>NC_134122.1:28771250-30045000 GCF_040939455.1 Microcebus murinus
ATTGACAAAATTGTGTTCTAGTCCTCAGCTGCTAATTTTCTAAGTGACTTTAGGTAAGTCACTGTGCCTGTCTGTAGATTGAGGAAATTGAAGTAAATTATCTATGAGGCCCCTTCCAAATTCTAACACCTATTATCTATTGGTAATATATCATTGAATTGGTAGGTGTACATCCATAGAATTTGTGCATAACTAAGAATGCGACTGTTTTTCTTATTTTCTTTAAAAATTTATGCTTTTAGGCTGGGCGTGGTGGCTCACGCCTGTAATCCTAGCTCTCTGGGAGGCTGAGGCGGGCGGATAGCTCAAGGTCAGGAGTTTGAAACCAGCCTGAGCAAGAGTGAGACCCTGTCTCTACCATAAATAGAAAGAAATTAATTGGCCAACTAATATATATAGAAAAAATTAGCCGGGCATGGTGGCACCTGCCTATAGTCCCAGCTACTTGGGAGGCTGAGTCAGGAGGATTGCTTGAGCCCAGGAGTTTGAGGTTGCTGTGAGCTAGGCTGATGCCATGGCACTCACTCTAGCCTGGGCAACAAAGTGAGACTCTGTCTCAAAAAACAAAAAAAACAAAAAACAAAAAACTTATGCTTTTGGAAAATATTTGTACCGCCTTTAACAGAGACTAAATGAATAGCGTATTGTGATACTTTAAAATTGCAAGGAATCAGTGGAGGCTATTCGTTGACTTGAAATTTCTAAAACATTTTCACAATCTATGGTATCTCAATAGTCCAAGAGATTTGCAGGGCAGATGGGCCCTCAACACTCCCATTTAACAGGTGTGGAAACGGAAGCAGGCCTATGCTTACATTCTTGTCCCATTATTGGAATGGTCCCCAGGGGGATTCCATCTAGAAGCTGGTATAGATGTACTGTAATTGCACAGCGAAGTCGTTAAGGCAGTCTGAGTTCATATCTTAACTCTGTAGCCTTCGGTCTAGTTCCACTGCTAGAAAAGGGGTAATGCTAGCACTTAACTTCACAGTGTTGCGGGATTAATAACATAAGTATGGAACTCAATAAGTGAGTTGCTATTATGGTGGCATGCGACTCTGTAAAGGGGTCTACAAAAACCTGGGCAACGCTAAGGAACTGTCTGTGCAGGATTCTTATGGCATTCCCAGGGGTCTGCACCAGCCTCCACCCGCCCTTGCTCAGGGGACGATTAGAATCACTGTTCTTTCCTTCTACTGCCTGGAGGTGGGCCCTGTCCTCAGCCAGTCCGGATTTCTCAGGCTCCGCCCCCCTAAGAGGGGCGGGGCCTCTCCAGGCGGGGGCGTGGTCCAACTGAGAACTGGGGCGTCGAGCTCCCCTTCCCAGTCTGCATCCACCCAATCCGGGAGGGGCTGGAGGTCTATCACGTGACCAGAGAGCCGTCTCACCCTCCCCTATGCCTGTACCACTTCTGCCAGCCCCAGGGGGACACCTTAATCCTTCCGGAAAGCAAAACATTTTTTTTTGGTCGATTTGCGTCGAAATAGTGTGACATGCTATCTTTGTTGTGACTGAGTCAGTCTTTGCCCCTTAAGTGGTGTTTTCTCTTCTGGCATTCCCCCACTAAGTAGTTGGTATCGTCCAGCCGGGCCCTGGGCGCGGCGGCGACGGCCGCGTCACTGGCGGGCGGGATCCCTCCGCTCTGGGGAGAGCAGCGCTGGACGGTTGAGTTGGGGTGACTGAGGAAATCCATCCGCGTCGCCGCCGCTGCCGCCTCCGCCGCGGAGGAAGACAGGACCTCCCGCGCTCCTCTAGCGACCCCTTCGCAGAGTCCCACCGCCACAGGTACCTCCGCTGACAAAAGGAGTCCTCATGCCCCCAGCCCCAAATTCCCATGGGGGAACCTCTCTTCCTTCTGTCTCCCCGGTCTGGCCTCTTGGGAGCGGACGTAACTCCCCAGACCTCCCCTCCCTGCCTTCGGCTCCGTCGCTTCCAAACCCGGAAGGGGAACTGGGGGACCCCTTTCCCCATTAATGCATGCGTTCCCTGCACCATCAGCGGCATTTTGCCTGACCCCAGACCCCATCCCAGTCCCGCCTGCCTCTTGCTCCCTTAGAAGTTGGGGGGCTAAATTCCGGGCTTCCTCTAGGCCCCGTCCCGCCCCCTTTCCCCACCACCACCTCCCGCCTGTCCCAGGTGGCACCCCTCGTGTCCCCCTGTTTCGCACCCTGCCGGCATTCGCCTTGCAAAACTGCAGAATCTGGGGAGAAACAGGCAAGGCCGCGCCTTCGCTTCGTCTCCACCCTACCCCGATTGGGGTTCTGCCCGTGGTTTCTGGCCCCCTACTCGAAACCGGAGACTTCATCACTCCATTCCCCTTTTACAAGTCCTAACCCCAAGCCTAGCTCCCAGGTGTCTGTCCCCCGCCCAGCTTTCTTTCGGGCAAAATGGAGGTCGTGGGGGCTGGAGGGCCAGGCCCACTGCGCTTCGCAGCGCGGCACCAGCCCGCGCCTTCCAGCTGCCAGATCCAGGGACCCTCCCCTGTCTCCTCCTCTTCGCCCCACCAGACCTGCGGAAATGGTGGCACCCCCATTTCTCTATGAGGCTCTGGCTGCTGTATCCCCAGAATTCGGGGGCTGCTGAGGGGGCCCTGGAGGGTGATGGGAACTGAGGCTGGGAGTGTCGCCCCCACCCCCAGCGGCTTCCTCCTGGCCTGCTTCCTTCTGCCCCGGGCCTCTGGCGTTGCCGCCCGGCCTGGGCTGCTGGCAGCTGGAAGGAAGGGGCTTTGTCCGGACCCGGGGGTGGGTGGGGTAGGGTAGGGATTTCTGTGCCCCCGCCCCCGTTTTCGAGGGGCATCCCCTGGCACTGGCGTAGAAAGCTGAACTCACTGAGGGGAAATGTCAGTGGGGAAGAGGAACGCTCAGCGCCTGGGGGAAGTAGGAGCTGGGTGGGGGACGCCTGGGTCGGTAGAGTGCGGTATGCACGGCTAGATCACACAGGTGTCCAAGGGGGGCAGGACTCCGGCCCCGGGAGGAGCCAGCCAGGCCCAGGATGGGCCCTTGGGGTGCCGAGGGCGCAGGGGCTGGGCCGCCTGGGGCTGCGGGCTGACGCCTGGGAGAGATCAGCTCCGCGCCTCTGGGCCAGGGACCTCTCTTCAGAGCCCTAATTACTCGAGAGCGGCTCCCACGGGCCTTCTGCGGGCGCGGCGGGCGGGTGGCCTCGGCGCTGGAGGGAGCAGGGGCTTGGGGCTGCCTTCCCCGCCACTCTCGCCTCCACCCTCGGCGGACGGCTAATGGGGCGCAGCCGGCCGGGGGATTATCCGGGGTGAGCCGTCCCGAACCTATTAGTGCCCAATCGGCTTTTCCCAAATCCTGTAAACAGCCACCCTGGCCGGTTCTGAGGAGGGGTGGGAGGCAGGGTCGGGCGGGGGCGATGGGGCCGGGGGTGGGGTCACCCACCCTACAGGTCTCTGCCGTGGATGCGGTTGCCTTGACAACGGGGCTAGGGTGGGGGCACTTCACCAATGAGGTGCTCTCAGTCCGGGTGACGGTTGCCTAGGCAACCCCACGAACAGCCCAGCTTTCCCCTGGTCTCCCCCCACCGTGGAAGCTGGGGGTGTGTGTGGAGGGTGTGCGGCGTGTGGGGGTGAATTTAAAGAGGCACCGCCCCTTTTAAAATTAGGTGCTTGGAGGGTGGTGCCTGTGCGGGCTGGGGCGGGCGCCAGGTCTGTTTTCGAAGGGACTCCCCCCAACCAGTTCCTGCCTCGGGTGTCCCGCCCGGGCTGCTGTCCGAGGGAGGGGTTTCCCCTGCGCTTCCTCTTGCACTTCCCGCTCCGTTTCCGGGGGGCGGGAAGAAGATTGGGGAAGTAGGCTAGTCCTAGGCCTACAGCTCGGCAACACCACTGTGGTGCCAGAGACCCCGGTTCTGCCCGGGCGACCGGGGTCACCGCTGCCGCCCCCTCCCCCTCCGGTGCTTACCCCTTCCCTTCCGGGCCACGCTTCAACCCCGCCTTTCCCCCTTCTTCCCCGGCGGCCTTGGGGCCTGACGTCAGCCCTGCATCCCCCCAGGCCTCGGGCCAGCGGCCAGGAGCTGCCTCCCCCAGCCCCCGTCCCGCGGCCCCCAGCCGCCCCCAGCCCCGCCCCACGGGCCCGGCGCCATGAGTGAGCTGGAGCAACTGAGACAGGAGGCCGAGCAGCTCCGGAATCAGATCCGGGTGAGGGCCTGGCCGGCCGGGTTGGGGAGACCAAGCGGGCAGGGTTGGGTGGCTTGTGTGTACTGCTCCCTAGCGCCCTGGAGTGGGCAGGGTGAGGGGTTTGGGGATGGGGGAGGGCGGGCCCCTTAGTATCTCAGTGTCTCATTCTCTCCACTCCTGTCTCCTGTTTTCATCCCTCTCCTCCCCCACCTGTCTTCTCTCCTGCTTCTCCCTGCCTGGCTCTGCCATCTCTTACAGGATGCCCGAAAAGCATGTGGGGATTCAACACTGACCCAGGTGAGGTGAATCTGGGGCAGGACTGGAGGCATGGTGGGGTGAGGTTGCAGGGGTGCTGCTCAATGGGGTCCTGCTGCTTCCCTGAGCCCATTTTTCCTCCACCTCCAGATCACAGCTGGGCTGGACCCAGTGGGGAGAATCCAGATGAGGACACGGAGGACCCTCCGTGGGCACCTGGCAAAAATCTATGCCATGCATTGGGGGACAGACTCAAGGTGTGTGTGCAGTTGGGTTGGGGCTCTGTGCTGAGCTTTTGTGTTCAAGTGCTGTGGGCTGACTTAGAGCAGGCGGGGCAGATCTGGTGGGATGAGGAGGACACCCATACTCCCAGGGTATATTTGGGAAGACTGTGATACCCTCACATCCCCACGGGACCTGGGAAGCAGGGCCATCCCAACAGGAACTTCTGGGCTGCTGCTGGGGTTGTTTCAGAAGAGCCTCCCGCCCAGTGGGAGAAGGGGAGGGTGTCCTGCCTCCAGAGGAGGGCTTCTCACCTGGGCCCTCTGCCTTTCTGTGCGCTGTCCCCCAGGCTGCTGGTCAGCGCCTCCCAGGATGGAAAACTCATCATCTGGGACAGCTACACCACCAACAAGGTAGAGATGGTACCTAGGGCCGGGTGGGTGGCAGGACCCTGGCTGGCTCTGACCCTGGGCACTGCCCCTCCTCCCTAGGTCCACGCCATCCCGCTGCGCTCCTCCTGGGTCATGACCTGTGCCTACGCGCCCTCAGGGAACTTTGTGGCCTGCGGGGGGTTGGACAACATCTGCTCCATCTATAGCCTCAAGACTCGAGAGGGCAATGTCAGGGTCAGCCGGGAGCTGCCTGGCCACACTGGTGAGAGGGCCCTGGCTGGGCATGAGCACTGTCTTGGGGGTAGGGGTTGTGCTGCCCTCCCTCCGTGTGTTGACCTGGCTGACAATCCCCTTTCCCCAGGGTACCTGTCGTGCTGCCGCTTCCTGGATGACAACCAAATCATTACCAGCTCTGGGGATACCACCTGGTGAGTCCCTGCCAAAGCTGGGCAGCCTGGATGAAGTCACACTTCCTACCTCCATCAGGGGCCACTCTCTCTGTGCTCAGCATGCAGTGTACACCCTAGCCTCCCTCTTGTGGCAGGTGCCAAGGGGATGGGGGAGGGATGGGCCCCCTCCCCAACTAAGGCTCTTAGACCTAGGATGAGAGCAGGCTCCTGGAGTCCCTTCCTTAGGTGCTCTGACAGGGCTGGGCCCATGTGGTAGAGGGGATGGCGAAGCAGGATTCTGTCCTTCACCCCATCTCTGATCTTTCCCTTCCTGTCACCTCTCCAGTGCCCTGTGGGACATTGAGACAGGCCAGCAGACCGTGGGTTTTGCTGGACACAGTGGGGATGTGATGTCCCTGTCACTGGCCCCCGATGGCCGCACCTTTGTGTCCGGTGCCTGTGATGCCTCCATCAAGCTGTGGGACGTGCGGGATTCTATGTGCCGACAGACCTTCATCGGCCACGAATCCGACATCAATGCTGTGGCTGTAAGTTCCAGGGCGAGCCAGGCCAGCCCCTCCTGACCAGGCTCCTGGCCCTGCTCCGTGCCCTCATCCCACTCTGGCCCTGTGTCCTACAGTTCTTCCCCAACGGCTACGCCTTCACCACTGGCTCTGATGATGCCACGTGCCGCCTTTTTGACCTGCGGGCCGACCAGGAGCTCCTCATGTATTCCCACGACAACATCATCTGTGGCATCACCTCTGTTGCCTTCTCACGCAGTGGCCGGCTGCTGCTTGCTGGCTATGATGACTTCAACTGCAACATCTGGGATGCCATGAAGGGCGACCGTGCAGGTGAGACCAGGGTGCCTAGTAGGGCGGGTAGGGATGGGGAGCCCAGGCCAGGTAAGTTCTGAGGTCTCTCTCCCTCACAGGTGTCCTTGCTGGCCATGACAACCGCGTGAGCTGCCTTGGGGTCACTGATGATGGCATGGCTGTGGCTACAGGCTCCTGGGACTCCTTCCTCAAGATCTGGAACTAACCACCCCAACCCCAGCTGGGCCCAGGCCGGGAGGGGCCCTGCCCACGCCCACACTACAGACCGGGAGCTTTGGGGCTGGGTACACACCAAGCCTCCTTCCCTAGGCCATGGGGCCTTGGGTCCCTGCTCCCCCACCCAGGTTTGGTTCCTCCCGGGGCCCCCACTGTGGAGATGAAGATGGGATGGAATGGGGGAAGAGGAGGGGGCAGAAGGCCCTCATCCTTTTGCTGCCCTGGGGTCAGGGCCTCACCCCTCTGGAGGGCCAGAGGCAGAAGGTGGAAACTCCAGGGGCTGGCTTTTTTAAAACTGGTTTTATTTTAATTTTTATTATATTTTCAGTTTTTCCATAAAGGAACCAATTCCAACTCTGTACCTGGTCTCCACCCTTGCTTGTGTCTTTCTCTTTCCTGAGGGCAAAGGTTAGGGGCCCCCACCAGCATAAAGGGCTGGGGAATCCCACTCTTTCTCAGAGCAAAGCTGAAGTCCTAGGTAAGAAAGCCTCTGCCCAACAGGGCCACAGGTGTTCTAGACACAGCCTCTACTGTCCTTGTGCCTGGTCAGGCTGCTGACCAGAGTCACCCCAGCACTGAGTTACATGCTCATCCCCCTTTCCCCAAGTAAAGACAGCAGACTCAGAAGGGGAGAACACACACAAGTTTTATTGGGAGAGGGGAGTATTTACAGGGATAGGTAAAAGAAAGGGAAGTCACACAGGGTGAGGAAGATTGTGGGTACAAGGCAGACAAGGGAACACAGAATGGCCCCTGCACCAACCCCAACCCCAGGAAGGGCAGGGGACAGCTAGGGCCCAGGAAGACGGGCTGGGGAAGGACAGCAACAGGTCTGAGTCCCTGGGCAGAGGGCTCAGGGGCTTGTAAACATTGACCACTCTCAGAAGGGGATGGGGGTGGGAGAGGGCTCCCCCTACACTTCCTCACAGGGTTAAGGCCTCTCCAGGCTCATGGGCCCCCTAAGTTCAAAGTCTCTTTAGCTGGGGGAAGGGGCAGGAAGAGACAGGAAGTGTCCCCCCCTCCCCTGCATTGGCTGCGCAGGGGCAGGGGCAGGGGCAGTTACATTCAGTCACAACAGGAGTCTCCCCTACACCTTGGATGCGCCAACACAGATGCAGATGCGCCAACACTGGCGAGAGGGAAGGGGGAGCTGGGGGCCAGCAGCATCAAGACACTCCCTGGCCCATTACCCCCTTATTGCTTTAGAGAGAATATTGTCTTTTCACGGATGCTAACACTGTCAAGACCAGGGAGAAGCAGGTGGAGGGGCCCTTCCACCCTGTGGCCAGCTTGATTCCCCAACACTGACCCAGTTGCCACTTTGGTGCAAAAAAAAAAACAAACAAAAAAAAAACACAAAGTCATCCCTCTGGGGACAGATGGGGAAAGAGACAGCCCCTCCCCAGTTCCCCAGGGCTAGAAGGATAAATACATTCATGGAGGGAGGCAGTGGGAGAGTCTCGCCCTAATACTGCACTCTGAGCAATGAGGTCGGTGGGAAGCGTCAGATGAGAAACCCAGAAGATAAACTACTAAAAAACAAAAAAACAGATGGAGACAAATCCAGGTGGAGATTAGGACTAAGAAATCAGTGAGCAAGAGAAGGGGCAGCCTACTACCCCGACCGAGACACACACGCTCCATTCCTGACCCCAACGTCACCCAGCACCGAAGAACGCACCGACAGGGAAGGCCACTCGCTCCACTCCCATTTGGTCAGCGGCAGGGTCAGGTGCAGAGCTGGGTGGTCCACACCCCACAGCAGGCTGCAGGTTGGGGGTGCCCTGGCAGCAGACCCCCACATTGCAACCCTAAGCCCGAAGATGCCCACTTCTTGCCCTTCAAGGCCCCTCTTCCTGCCCCAGTCACAGGAGAAACGACTCAGTCCAGTAAGTGGCGCTTCCTCCCTCTGCAGCTCCTGGAGGAATCCATCCCACCCCTACCTCTTGCAGGGGTGAGGCAGGGGCCTGTGGCCCAGAGAATACATTCATGTGGCAAGGCAGAGAGCTGGGGCTTTCAGGTTCACACCTAGGCATCCCCCAAAATGGCAGCGGTGGGGGAAGCCCCTCGCCAGGGCCAGAGTCCAAGTCCAGCCGCCCCGCCCCACTAGCCAAATGAGGTTGGCACTGACCCGGCCCTTCCCATCTACCCATAGGCCAGTGCAGGAAGGTAGCCTGGGAGGCTGAGGCGGCTCGTCCAATTTGTGCAACTTTCCCCCAAAGCAGCAAAGCCAAGGGGCTACTTTACTTTGGCCCCTACCCCAGACACATCTGCCATAGTCACAGCAACACAGAGCTGGTCACAGCTGGGCCGGTGGACGGGGGTCTGCAGGGTCTCGCTGTGCAAACTGCTGGCGCCCCAGCTTCCAGTTACCTCACAGCCCACCTTCCAGGAGCAGGAGGTAAGTGCAGCCTCGGGCCCAGGCAGGACAGGTCCATGGGGCCTGTGTTCCCACTTGCCCCAAAATAACAGTGTGTTTTTCTTTCAACCTCCTAACCATTTTTTTTTCATTATTTTTCAACTTTTTTCTTAAAAAAACAAAAAAAATCCAAAAAAAAACACCTCTGTGGACCTTCCATTGTCACCCCCTCCCAATCCCCAGAAGGGTAAGGGGTGTTTAGAGTCTAGTTTTTAAACAATAGCTTCTGTCTCTCCTAACATTTTCTTCAAAGTTGCTTAAAATTAAAAAACAAAACAAAACAAAAAAAAAACACAACCCATTCCCCCCAATCTGTAAAGTGCCTCGTGGTGGGTGAGTTAAGGTGCATCGTGTGGTTTGTAACAAGTGCTGGGGCCGCTGCCCCTGCTTCCTCCTCGGCTCCCTGTGGGGAGCCTGCAGGCTGGGGACCCGAGGGTCCACGCCACTGCTGCCACCCCTGGCCTACAGCCCAGGGGCTGGGGACGGGCTGGTCAGTAGTCATCCACGCTCTCGATCTCACCAGAAGATCCATGCAGGGAGTACCCTGAAGCCGGGGGAGAAGCTGCGTCTGAGCTGGCTCTCCCAGGCTCCTGCCACCCTGTGCTGAGCAAGCACAGCCCCTGCCCCTGCCCCAGCTCACCCAGGATGCTGGGGTCCGAGTGCAGCATCAGCGCCCGCCTCTTGGCCTTGCTGCCCTCCCCAGGGCCGAGTTTGGTGCTGTGGTTGGCCTGGAAGGCCGTCTGCAGGGAGGCGCCGCTCAGCCACGCCTCCTAAGGCAGCAGAGAGGGCCAGTCAGGAGGGCACAGGGGTGCTCACACCCCTTGCCTGGGCCCTACGAGCGCTCACCTGCTGCTGCTGCCGTTGCTGGCTGGCTTTCTGCTTGGCCCTTCGCTCCAGGAATTGTTTGGCAAATTCTTTGGCTTCCAGCGTGTCCCCCAGGCAGGAACGGATATAATCATGGACGTCATAGGGGGATTCCACCTCCTTGAGGATGGCTACAGCCATGGGCACTGTGGGCCAAGGTGGGGGCTATCAGGGCCCACCTGGCTCCAGTCTGGAGACCTCAGCCCCAGCTGGCCTCCCAGGTCCGCCCACCAGTACCGTCCAGGCTGCCCGTGGTGCTCAGCGTGTGCAGCATCTGCTCGCACCACTGGGTGAAGCCGTCCTGGGGCCGGGGGATGCCCTGCAGCAGCTTCAGCAGCTTCTCTTCTTCCTCAGTCTTTTTGCGAACAGGCCGACCTGCTAGGTGGCTGTAAGAGTCGCTGAGGGGGGCGAGCAACTTAGAGGCCAGCTCAGGTGTTCTACCTCCTTCCACCCCTAGCCGCCCCAGAGCCTCAGGGCCCTGCACCCACCTGAGAGACGGGCTGCTCCGGCTATTCTTCAGGCCAAGGCCACGGACCAGGCTCCCGCCACTCTTAGGGGTGTCTTCCCAGAGCCCCAGGCTGCTGCTGCTGCCCCCACTCTTGTCGGGCCCGCCCCACAGCGGCCCTGCCTCAGATACCCACTGGTTCAGTGGGGCAGTGCCCAGGCTCCCAAGCTGCTGCAGATGGCAGGAAGTCAGGGTGGCCAAAACAAAGCACCCAAGAGAGCTAGGCGGGGAGGCTCACTCGCATGGGAAAGGGGTAAGTGAGGCAAGGGGCGTGTGGGAAAGAGATCACCCAGGATGAAGTAAGGAACAGGGCTTGGGCAGAAAAGCCTGGGCTCAGGGCCACTCCTCCCCGTGTCACCCTGGAAGCTGACGAGAGAGGGCCCAAGGTTCCCGTCAACAGGGAGGGGCCCAGCCTGCTCACCACGCGGTGGTTGGGCACCTGGGTCCGAGCTGGCTCCCGAGTTGGGGGCTGCTTGTGCAGCTGCCGCTCGCCCTCCAGCTGCAGCTCGAGCAGCGTCTTCATGGAGAGGCCCTGCTTGGCCAGGCCAGCCCAGAGTGGGGGAGGGGAGCTGGGCGCAGGAGGCACAGGGACCGAGGCCGCCTGCTGCTGCTGCAGCAGCTTCAGCAGCAGCTCTTGCTGTCGCACCTAAACAGAGAGACACGGTGAGGGGAAGAAGGTGAGGGGGCCACAGTGAGGGCAGTCAACCAGAGGACAGGGTGGCACCAACCTGCTTACGCCGAAACAGTTCCTCCTCCTCCTGTCGCCGCTTCTGCTCCTCCTGCTGCTGCTGGCGGCGCTTCTCCTCGCGGCGCTTCCGTTCCTCCTCTTCCCGCTTCGCCCTGAGCTCCACTTCTCTGCGCTCTTGGAACTGAGACCACCGACCTGGTCAGGTGCGGGGGCTGGCAGTACTGGCCTCAGGCCCCACCTTGGTCTGGCCCTCCACACCCAGGGACTCAGCCCCTGGACGCCTACTCACTTTATGTTGCAGCTGGAGTTGTTCTAGAATTGGACCCTGAGTCGAAGAGTTAATTGGTATGTCCCAAAGACTGGCCTCACCACCTGCAGGTGGCAATGGCAGCTTCAGGAGGGAACCTGGGTCCCCCTGGTCCCATCCAGCAGCTGGAGCAGCATGAAGGTAACTAACAGGCCGCCCCCAAGCCCCCCCACAGAAAATGCCCAGGGAGGGAGAGAATGGCTGAGAGGGGAGGGAGGGAGGCCGGTGGGCCACACACCTGACTGTGATGAGGCTGAGGTATGTACGTCCCAGAGGGGGCCTGAATCTGGCACCGACAAGGACCGGCTCATCGTCGGGAGCAGGTTCTGGTCCCCACCTCTGAGGAGCAAATCAGTGATTCTCAAGACCCCAATCCATTTCCAGCCCATCCGCCCCCTCCATACATATCTCCAGGGCACACACACACAGCACTGTGACACATGGCAGCCCACGGACCTGGGGGGTTTGAGAGCCTGGAGCTGCTGCAGAAATGCTGTGAGCTGCTGCTGCTGCGGCGGCGACAGGTCCCCCATAGCTGCCTTTTCCCGGAGTGCACACTGGGGGAGCTGGCGGCTGCAGAGATGTGGACAGTGTGTGGGGGTGGTGGGCCACATGGAGCCAGCACCCTGCTCTACTTCCAAGCCCTCCCAGGCCCCTCGTACCTGCTGACCAGCTGAAGAAACTGCTGGTGCTGCAGCTGCTGGTACAAGGCCGCTGCTGCTAGCTCCTGTTGCTTCTTCAACCGCTCCTGGTCCATGTTTCCCTACACAATGGTGAGACCAAGCCCAGTGCACAGGATGGGGGGTGCGT
Organism: Microcebus murinus; assembly: GCF_040939455.1. Lineage (NCBI taxonomy): Eukaryota > Metazoa > Chordata > Mammalia > Primates > Cheirogaleidae > Microcebus > Microcebus murinus. The sequence continues at coordinate 28,783,289 of NC_134122.1, forward strand.
GGGACTCTGCTGGGGTCCCAAGGCTGTGACATGGCCCTGCCCCACCCCCATCCACAAAGAGAGGCATGCTCACCAGCAGTGGGGGTGGTGAGGGCCCTGGGGCAAAGGGCACACGACCCCACATCTTGATCACCTCACCCAAAGGCTGGAAGCCCTCATCACAGCCCCGCTTCACAAGCAGTGACATGGAGAAATAGCCAGCCTGGAACCACTCAGCCATCTCCTGTGTCGTGAAGGGGCCTAGACAAAGGAAGCAGAATAAAACCACTCGGGGTCAGAAAGTACACCAAAGACACCCTGAACAATGGCCCTCTAAGAGCCCTCCCACTTGCCACAGGCACCTTGGATCTCCCCCTGCGGGTCCTTGTAGAACCACTTCCGAGCAGCGCCATGGCTGAGGGGGAGGGCAGTGGCGACAGCAGAGTGGCGCAGGCCCTGGGTCTGCATGGCGGCTGTGAACTGCTCCTCCTCCAGAGAGCTGTCCTGCAGGGAGGCCACCAGCTTCTCTGCCTCCTGAGAGCCCAGGGAGAGAAGTAAAGTTCAGCCTTACAACATCAAGAAGGGGCTGGGGTTCGGTCAGGTCATAGACGAGGCAGCACAGAATCGGGAAAAGCGTGGCTCTCTGTTCCCCGCAGGGAAGGCTCCCTCCAGCTTTCCTGCCTTCCCCACCTGCTGCAGGTGCTTCAAGCCTTCATCATCTTCCAGGTCACCAGGTGGGCCAGTGGGGGAGGCCACTCCAGGACTCAGCTGGATCCCCCTCATCTCATCTCCTAGGACAGAAGGACAGAGGGTAGATGGGGCACCAGAGGAGACAAGACAGTCCCTGACCCGCCTTCACTCCAGATTAATGAGCCCTTGCTGTAGCCAACCCAATAACGCATGTGCCCTGTGTGACCCTCCCCACAGGAGAGGGTGCTGTCTCCACCAGCCCCAGCTCTCACTCTGTCTACCTTCAGCTGCTGGGAGCTCCTTCTCCACAGTTTCATCACCATCCCCATTTGGCCCCCAGAGTGGGCCCAAGGCGGGCAGTGGGGACGGAGAGCTGGACTTCTCCTCCTGAGGAGGCAGTGGGGTCAGCTCCTTCCCACCTGAGAGAGAAAGTTAATGACCAGAATTCAAAACCCAAGAGCCAGAAGGCCTGACACATGAGTCAGCACAAGCCCTCCATGTGGCCAGAACTTGGGCCTCTAGGCAGTGAGTCCACTCACTTAACTTCAGTCAACTCAGCTAACGTTTGAATAGGAATGTGGCAAATTTATCACCCCAGACTCTACTGTGCACACCTTTCTTGCCTCACACCTCAGGACACGGTATGCACACATTACGACACCATAGAGGGCTGTGTACACGACACCATACAGTTAACACCATGTTCTACAGCTTCTCCAAGGGATTTTCAAAGGTCACTTTGATTGCACTTGATTTGTATCTGACATGCTACCCATAAGACACAGCTCTGCTGATTCTAAGTTCCTCCGCAAGTCTCTCAGCACTTGCTTTTCCCATGCAGTTCTAGGCAGCCTGACCCTACAGGCAGGCGGGTAGCCAGCACCTGGCTGTCGTGCCTCCTCCCTGCCCACCCTGTGGCTCACCTGCCTCAGGCCCCTCCTCATCCACCCCTTCGGAAGGCTCCTCCTCTTCCTCCTCTAGACCCTGGAAGTCGAGCTCCTGCTCCTCAGGAATGGGTTCCTTGGGACCCTTCTGTATGGGTTGGGGGAGTTGATGGGATCAGAGAACAAATGGGCGAGAGGAACCCAGCAGGGCAGGTACCAAACAGCCTGACCAAGAGCCTCCCCCTCGCCTCATCGCATGTACCTTGAGAGGCAAGAAGGCCCCAGAGGCATCGAAGGTGCCCATTTCTTCATCCTCATCATCCAGGCACCATTCCGGGAGCCCATCCTTGTCATCGTCAAAGCCGTCAGGCCCTCGGCACCTCCGGAGGTGAGAGCTGCCTCCCCCACCCCGCCCATCTTCTTCACCACACCCTCCTCGATCCCCTCGCAAATCAAATTCAAACTTGCGACGCCGGTCCCCATGTTCCCGCCACCCAGCAGAGCGGGGGCCGCCATCTAGGCAGGAAAAGTCAGAGGAGAAAGAGAATCGGTATCTGAGACAAGCCAGAGTCTTCTCCTCGACCACCGTTCACCCCAGGAACTACGGGCATTTCAAGGACTGTGCTCCCAGCCACCCCTGTGCCAGCAAGCTTTCTGCTCTCTTCATGACCACTGGAGCCCACCCTCCTAAGACAGTTCCTGCCTCCCACAGCCTCCTAGGATGCCACCTAGCCCAATCTTACCAGGGCTGGCTGAGCGCCAGCGGTCTCCTTCTCGCCGGGGTCCCGCCCCGAGTCTCCAGCTGCCCTCCTCCTCTTCCTCTTGTTCCTCCCGCAGAGAACGCCAGTTCTCACTATCTGAGCGGGCGTGCTCCTTCCTTGGGCCAGCCCCTCCCTCCTCAAACCCGGATCGTGCTGGGTGTGGGGGAGGGGAGAGACACAGCAGAATGGCAACCACAGTACCTGGAAGACTCTCGCTGACCCTTGTCAGTCAGTGAGGAACCCAGCTCCAGGCCCTCATATCCTGAGTAAATATCCCCCCAACTAAGGCACCCATCTTGGTCCCCCACACCCCACCCCCACCCTCTCCCGCTCTCCATACCTCCATCCCTCCTTGCTGACTTGTCAAACCGCCTTTCGCCTCTGCAGGAAGAAAGGTGTCAGTCAAAAAAAAGTACAGCTTCTCCTCCCCACCCTGCAGTACTGCTGGATGCCTTGTCCACTGTGTCCTGAGACGGTGGGGGGAGGGGGGCAGAGGTAGGAAACAGAGGGAACTAGGGAAAAGTCAAGCTTGGGAGAAGGGATCACAAAGGGACACATGGACCACAAGATCACAGGGTACTAAGAGAGTCAGAAGGAAAAGGGCAGGCCCCAGAGCTCTCCAACAAGGGCTTCCAATTCCCCAATAATGACAAAGACCAAAGCCTGCCTCCATGGGACCCAGCCCCCTCTGCCTCTGCCACCACCCTCCAGCTCTACCTGTCATCCCAGCTCTGGCTGCGCTGGATCTCCCGGGGGTTCCGTCCAAAGGCCCCATCACCTTCTTCGATGCTTCTTTGGTAAAAGCAACTGTCGCCACGGCCTCGGCCTAAAGGGATGAGACACAGGTTTGAGACCTGCCAGAACATCTCTCCACACCCTTGAAACCACGGCCCCAACTCTGCCCACCCCCAAGCACGTGACTGCCCCTCTACCTCGGCTCCGTGTGCTGCCCCTGCCACGGGAGGTGCCAGCCGGGGGGGGGCCAGCCCCTTTCCCCATCAGCCTCAGCACAGCCACACTGTTCACTGACAGGGAGAAGTTTCTCTGAGGAAGGAGCCAGGAGTAGAGTGAGGACCTGGGCACCTGATCATCCCCACCTTACCCAAAACACCAACCTTCTTACCTGTCCTCCCAGCCCAGCCCCTCTCCTCCCAACACAAGGTCCTGACCTACAGCTGCCACTCAGCCCACCTGCTCCTCCTCGGTCAGGGGCTCCAGGGCCAGGGGCTGCAGTGGCTCTTCCTGCAGCACCGCAGCAAACTCCTTGTCCTGTAGCTCTTCAGGGACCTGTCAGATGGGGCAGGAGGACCAAGATACCACATGCTCCAGGGTCCTTTCTACTGGCCAAGGCCATAGGGCAACTTAGCCACATACCTCCACGCCCACCCACCCACCTTGTTCTCCTTGACATAGAGAGCCAGCATCTCCTCACGCCCATAGCGGTAGTCAGCCAGCTTGTATTTGGGTATGGCAGGGGAGGGGGGTGGGGAGGCCACACTGCCACCACTGGAAAGGGCCCTGAGCCTGGAAGAGGGACAGAGGGAAGGAGAAAGACACAAGTCAGAGCAGCTCCATTCTTACCTGGCTTCTCCACAGCAGCCAAAGCACATGTGACTCACCACTCAGGCCCAAAGTTGAGCGTCTCTGCTGCCATCGTGGAGCTGTGTGTGCTTCCTAGAGGCCAGAGGAAACGAGCAGAGCAGGGAGGACCAGCGTTCACGTGCCAAACACCTGTCGGGGCATGGGGGACACAGGGCCTTGGAGAACAGCACACTCAGATACTTCACAGGGTGAGGGAGAGGTCCTACACCTTGGCGGGCATGGTAATGGGCCTTGGGCTAGTGGGTGGGTCACTTAAGCCCGCCGCACAGCCACTCACACTGTGGGCTATTAACCAAAGAAAGATGAGTCAAGACCAAGAAAAGAAGCAGGGATACTGGAATCCCTTCCAGTCTCTGCAGGGAGCCCTCCCTCGGCCTCAGGCTCACCTGGCAGCCTTGGCCCTGAAAAGCTATAGGAAGAGGGGCAGGCTTTCTTCAGGCAAGGTCCGGCGCTGGAGTGAACCAGGGTCCCCAAGCCACTAGGTTATCGGTCTGGCTTCAGTAGTGCCCGGGAGGAACCTTCACATCTGGGAAAGATCCTTAAGGAGAGCAAGGGGAAGAAGGTAGGGTTGAGTTAATGGGCTGGTAGGCATCCCTGCCTCCAGCCCGCCCCTGACGCACAGCCAGGGCACTAGATGCCACAGGTGTGGCAGATAACACGCCACACACGGTGTCAGGTCATCAGCACCCTCACCCACAGGCTGAGACAGGGAAGTGCGGCACAGAATCTGGGAAAGCAATGACTGAGGTAAGTATGGACATTCAGGACAAAGACAAACAAGCAAGCAAAAAAAAAGGAAAAATAAACCACCACCACTGGAGCAACAAACATCCCGGGGAGAAAAGGTCAGTTATGGAGAAAAGGATTAGGGATAAATCTAGGAGCAAAATTCCTTCCCTCATGGAAATAATCATGGTTGGCTGCTTGGAGACTAGAGCAGGGACTCAGTCTGGGGAGGAACCCAGTGGAAAGGAGCGGAGAGGCCAGTCCAGGGCCAAAGATGGGCACAGGCTGAGGGCTCCAGGCAGGCAGGTCTGGGCTGGCCTACCCAACAGGAAGAAACGCCCAGACCCCTGGCCCCAGATCAACAGCTGCTCGAGCAAAACAGCCAAGATGGGAACAAGGTTTTTACGATAACGGCTGGGAAGAAGGTTCCCTCACCATAAAGTAAAAATAAGGTCAGAGTCACTGAGGCTGATAGAAGAGGAGGGGTGGCAGCAGCAACCGGTTCCTCTAAGGGACTACAGAGGAGACTCTCAGGAGGAGGCTCATCCCTGGTGGTACCGGGCAGAGGACGAAGGACGGGCAATGTCCAGGAGCTTCAAGGGCGTCCGTCACTGGCTAGGAGGGAGGCTGGCCCAGCGTGCCCCTGTAGCTCCCATCAACTCCAAGATGCCACAGTCTGGGAAGGAAGAGGAAGAGAATGCCATCAGAGGGCCCAAGGTGACAGGGTCAATCACCTGCAGCTAAAGCAAAAGCCAGGGACAAACACAGTGCCAGCTCAGAGTCCCAGAACCCTAGGGTGAGACGTGGCCCTCCCAAATGGTCTCCCAAATGGGCACCTCTACCACAATAGCCGTGGCTGGACACCCTACAAAACCGGCAGCCTTTCACTGAATGCAAGTGGCCCAAGGGCAGCAGAGAAAGGCTGGTGCTTCCTGCACCACAATCCCAAAGCAACCTGGGGCCTAGATGAACCTTGAGGACATGATGCTAAGTGACATGTACCAATCACAAAAAGACACTACCAGCTGACTCCTTTCACATGAAGTCTCTAGAGTAGTGAAATGCACAGAGATGGAAAGTGGCAGGCAGCTGGGGGGCCGGGGAGGGGAGGAAGGGTGGGGGGAGTGGGAGCCGCTGCTGGACCCACCAGAGCTTCAGCGGAGGAGACAGGAAAGTTCTGCAGACACTAGTGGTGACGGCTGTACAACAACGTGAAAGTACTTAATGCCACAGAACTGCACACTTAGAAACGGTCAAAATGGTACATTTTATATCATATGTATTTTACCACAATAATTTTTTTTAAAAAAGCTTTATGGAAAAAAGTTATTCGGGGATAACCACTGCATACCTACGTTTTCCCCACTCCAAGAAAAACACCCCACATTCCTTCAAACAGGCCTCAGGAGAGGCAGTTTTGAGCCTCCTCCAGTCCATTCCTTCTAGAAGGACAGAAACTAGTCCTGGGGACATGGAAGGACTGCTGGGTGGGAGAGAGGAGAACAAAAAAGAGATCACCCCACCCTCCCACCTGCCAAGAATGCCACCAGGTCCTGGCAGAGGCAAACGAAGGTGGGGAGAGGAGGCAGAGAGCAGGAGAAAGCACATGCCATGTACCTTCCTGGGGAGAAACCAGGAGAATAAGGTTAAGTCTCGGGGCCCCACCAGAAAAGGGGCTAATACCAGAAGATGGGGACTGCCCGGCCCCTTCTTAGAATGCAAGGAACCAGCTCAGCAGCTGTAGCCACCCAGTGTGTGCATGGGCCCCACGTGCTGCCTCAAAGATGGTGGTTCTCAACTGGGGATCCTTCTTCTCCCTGGGGGACTTTTGGCAATGTCTGGAGATATTCTGGGCTGTCACAATGAGCAGAGAGTACTACTGCCATCAAGGGCGTAGAAGCCAGGGATGCCGCTCAACACCCTATGAGGCACAGGGCAGTTCCCACAACAAAAAGTTCCCTAGCCCTAAACGTCAATAGTGCCCATGCCGAGAAGTCTCCTCTACGCCACAAGCACGGGGAAGAATGAAAGACAAGACAAACCACATTTGTGCCTCTGAACAGCAGGGAAATCATTCCCTAATTACGCTGTCCCATGAGAGAAATCTGAAATCCTGCCAGGAGGGAAATCCTTGAGAAAAGAATAGATTTAAAAAAAAAAACAAAAAAGATCCTAAGTTTGTGTATCACAAAGTCTCAAAGCCAAGTGTTTGGATCCCTTTCCAATGAAAGAAAGAGGGGGAGAGGTGGTGAGAGCTCAAGGATGGCACCCTGTCCTGCCTTCCCTTTCCCTGGCTGCCTGGGCTAAGGGTCTCCTCCTTGCAGGCCCCTTCCAGCCCATCCCTGTTCCTTAGCCTACCTCAGCTATTCATTCCCTCCCCAACCCTTCTCTTTCTCTGGCCTCAGTCTACCATGACTCCCCCAGTGTCTGAATTATTCCTATTAAAAGGCTGCCCCCTGCTGGAGACAAAGGGCAAGGACATGCTGGGCCTGTGTGCTTCCAACAGGCTGGATGGAGGGCACTTAGAAGGGAGCTGGTTCTCCGGGGGTTCAGAACTCTCTGGAGGAGAAAAGATGCAGGCGATAGGCGGTCCCAGTACACGCTAAGTTAAGAACATTATCTCCTCGCTCCATCTCCCCTAAAATTAGCCCCAATCCGGAGCATGTGCCTTGGCAAAAAAACTATACCACTATTAACAGAAGCAGAGTCCCAAATTCCCCAACATTTGGAGCAACCGCCCAGCCCCAAGCCTGTTGGAGGTGACTTGGCCCTTTCTCAGGATGGAAAGATTCTCCATGCGTGGTAGAGTGAGGACTCTGAAGCTTAAAAAAAGAGATGCAAACCCGAGCTCCCTCTGGCTGGTCAGTTATCCCAGCTCTCTACTCTCTGAGACATCATGACAAATAACACCACTTGGCAATTGCACACTAGTTAACAGTTTTCAAAGCTCTTTCACACTTTACCTCATTTGATCCCTTTTGCCCACTTGCCCAGCCTTGGGATCAAGCCAGGGAAAACAAGGAAGGGAGGCTGCAGCTTCCCCTATAGGGTACCCCCAAGTCCTCAACACTCTAGCCAGGACTGAAGGCGGCACACACGGTGGCAGTAGCCATCCCAAACTCTCAAGCATGCTTCCTGAGTTTGAAGGCATTTTGAATTTCCTGACACTTTTTAAATTGCTCCCATAGCCTCTTCTCACCTCTCTTCTAAAGTGGGGCTACTTTTTCTAGCTCAAACTCCAATCACAGATGTAAAAGTGAGGACAAACTTCTATCAAATCCCATACAATACTAATGCATCCATTGGCAGAAAAAGCTAGTCCAGAAGTCTAAGCACATGATTCACTTAACTGCAATCACCATATGCGGCCCTCAAGGCCCCTGGTCCCCAAGCAATGGCAGAACACAAAGTCCAGGTCTGCCCCAAATCCTCCCCAATGACACGACAGACCACTGGAAGACCAAGACCTACAATCTAGGAAATAAAACTGGAGCTGGGATGGAGGGTGACTGGGGCTACAAAGGGAACAGTGGAGATGGGAAGGAGCCAGAGACCAAACTCCCACTCGAAGACGGGAAAGGGGGGCAGCTTATTGGTGGTGATGGTGTTTCAGTGGCAAAGACAAGGGGGTGGGGCACTAAGACAAACTGCTGTCAGCTCGAGGGGCAGTGGAGAGGGTATGTGGAGGCTGATGATCTTTGAGAGAGGAGCACTTTCAGGAGGGAGTAAGACTGGGTGGGTGGAGGAAAGATCCGGCCAACAAGTATGTAGCATCTTCCAGTGTAGAGCACTAGGATGGAAAAGACCTGGAAGCTGACTAAGAATTCCAGCAACCACTGCAAAAGAGAGGAGAAACACGAGGGTCTCTTTAAAAGTTATTAAAAAAAAAAAAAAAAGGCAAAGTGTGAGGGGCTCTAGCCAGGGAGCTGCTCCATCAGGGGACATAAGCTAGGAAGGGCCTGGCTTGGTGACAGGTAAGCCAAGCAGCCCCTGCTAAGATAGATGTTTAACGCGACCGAGCAACCAGGAGAGAGGAGACCCCAATGACCAAGCACTAAGGTCACCGGCTGAAAGAAAACGTAGGTAAAAAAGAACCAGGAGAGGTGCCTGGGTGGAGAAGGCTTCCATGTTGGCCAAAGTCGTGGAACGCTTGGACTTGGAGACCCGCAAGGCCCAGCTCATTCGGATTAAGAACCCAGCGGCACGTTGGGGGAACCTCCGGGGAGCGCGGGGCGCACAGCAGGGGCCCGACCACAGCGGGGCATTTGGGCCCGGGCGGCCGCGAGGGGCCCCGGACAGGTTTTCGCGGGGGTCCGGGGGCGTCCGTCAGGAGCGCGGGGGTGGGAAGGCGGCGGCGGCCGGGCTGGGAGGACGGCGTGCCCTTCAGGGAGGGGCGCCAGGTGCGCGGGGAGCGGGCGGAGGGCGAACGCCCCCGAACGGGGAGCCGGCCTCCCGGGGCCGCGCGGAGGCTGGCCCGCTCCGGGGGAGGGTCCGGCGGCGGGGAGGGGCCGGAGGGCGGGCGCACCGGGCGGCGGCGGCCTCGGGGAGGAGACGGGGGAGGGTCCTTGCCGGCGGCCCGCGCGCTGCTGGCTCCTGCGCTCGCAGGCTCGGCGCGGCCGCCGCGGCGTCGGGGGCGGGCCTGCCCGGGACCCGGCTGGGGCCGGGGTCCGCCGAGCGCTTACCGCGGGCAGGCGGGCGGCGCGAGAGTCCGGTCCCGGGGCGTTGGCGACGCGCGGCGGGCGGCGGCGGCGGGCGGCGTGCGGCGGGCCGGGGGGCGGCGGCGGCGGGGGAGGGGGCGCTGGCGCTCCCGCGGCGGCCGCTCCTCTCTGTTTGTGTTTGTAGCAAGATGGCTGCCCGCCTCGCACCACGTGACGCGGACGCGGGGCCGCCCCCTCCGCCGCTGCCGCCGCCGCCGCCGCCTCCTCCCTCCGCCGCTCCGGCCCGCTCGGACCCCCACGGGCTCGCCCGGCCTCGCCTCGCGCGCGTCCAGCGTGCCCAACGGGGCGCGGCCCGGACTCCCGCCGCTCCCGGCCCCCCCGACACGTGACCCGGGCGCCGGGCTCGTCACGTGACCCGGGGCCCTCTGCGGGCCAGAGGTGGTCCCCGGGGGTGCTCGCTGAGCTCCCCAGGTACCCCCGGCACGTGACGCGCGACCCTCTGGACCAAGACCTCGCCGGCCTCTTCTAGAGAGTCGGCTTCCTCCAGGAAGCCCGCCTGGATTGAAGGAGACAAAATCCATAACCATTCATCAGTCGTCCTCGGACATATGAAATAAGTGGCCACCTAATGGTTTAGAAACAGTCCAAGGCAGCAGTGACTGGTGAGACCTATAGTGTATATGTGGCTCCCACCAGTGACTAGACTAGACCAGTGACTAGGCGAATGAGTTAACTCCTAGGAGCCTCAGTTTCTCTTATGGAAGGGTGTTAATGCTACCCTTCTGTCGCTCTGTGGCCAATCCCCAACCCCCGCTCTTTACTCTTTTCAGGGAGTGATGTAAGAATTAAAATAAGTGAATGTGAAAGGATTTAGAGAGAAACACTATGCAAATGTGTAGACTGAAACCCCTTTTGTTTAAAAATGGGTTTTTCAAGAGTGATTTTTGCCACTTGCTGAACTTTTCAGGACGCAAGAGTCCTGTGTGTGCTTTCTCCATTTTCTTTGGAAGTCATTCCAGAATGTATACTCTTACTTCCTCGCTCTCTAAAACAGCCTTTGCCCAACATAATGTCATCTTTCTCAACACAGGGAAAAAGGTAAGTTTATGATTTGGAATCTGAGTGCCTTGTGTCTTGCCAGACCTTAAGTAGAGTAGTACAGAGCTCAAGAGCTACCTGGAGAATGCCTTTTGTTCCTGCACTGAGTTCTCCAGGCTTCTCTGCTTTTTACATTCCCTTGACTTTCTTGGCAGTCAGAATTCCTGCTTCAGTGTGTCAGTCAAGCTGCTTGCTCACCGGCTGCAAAATGGCAGTGGTTAAGAATGAGTAGGGGCTCCTGTGCTTGTTCCATCCATTACTGACTATGTCCCTCGACAAGTTAATGAACCTCTGTCTTTGGATTGTATGGTAAAGCACTTAACAGCTTGGCACAGGGTACACAGCGCAAGCACTTTAGCTAATAGGGACTTCTGGTTCCACAGAGTCCCTGAAACACAAATTTAAGACTGTTCATACTGTTTGAAAATGTATCAAGAGAATCCAAGCTTGAGTCAGAGAATTCTAGCATAAAGTTTATAAGCTATGACAGCTGTTTTTTCTCAAAAGCTTTTGTTGTTGTTGCTGTTGGTTTCTTTTCTTTCTTTCTTTTCTTTTTTCTTTTCTTTTCTTTTTCTTCTTTTGTACATGGGAGCTGTGTTCTGGGTGGTTGAAGTCACCAGCAGCCTAACCTCTGAATGAGTGAAGTCTTAGCATGTTTTAATAGTTAATAAGCAAATGTGAGATTGTTATTTATGACAGAGAAATTGTACAGGATAAAAAGGGGGGACTTATGTGGAGTGGAAGCAGTCAGGGAGAGTGGTGGCTTCTGCTGAGCTGGAGGGAAAGGCAGGATTTGGGTAGATTTAGGAAAAGTGGGCATGGACTTGGGAATAGCAACAGTCCAGGCTTTTGAGAGAAGAGGACCTGGAAGTGAAGAAGTGAAGGAGAAAGTTTAGTTGAGGGCCTCTAATGCCACTGTGATAGTTCTTGATTGGCGACTAGCACCCACTGTAGATAGAGCATGTCAAAGGGCACACTGGCTCCAGGGTAGAAAACTGGAGGATGGCCCTGGGTCTCCTGGACACCAGTTTGTGACACTGGGCAAGTAATCTCCACCAGCTGTAAAGTGGGAATGCTGATGCTGATGACACTGGAAATTGATACATGCAAAGTCCCTCTTTGAGAGGAAACTATTAAATCAGAACTGTGAGTCTCCCATACAGAAATAAAGAAAATTACAAAGAAATCACTTGGACCTAACATATTTTTGTTTATCCAGGTGTTAAGCTGGGAAATGTCTGTGTTTTAAATTTGCAAGCTTTTGAACTAAGCAAAGAGATTTGGTTAGATTAATTGAGATGAAAGACTGGTCTCAAGCAAGACCAAACAGCCAAACTCTGCCTTTTTTCTCAATGACAGATTCCTCTGCAATATTTTCCTGCGATAAAATGCAAAGAGATAAAGACTATCTTACTGTCAAATTGTTTTATTAGAGAACCTGGCTTCTCCCACCTAAATTGTGAACCTTTTATATATATATATGGATATCAAAATTTATAAAACATTTTAGATATCATGATAAGACACACAATCTGAGTAATGTAGTGATAGCCCATAAACTCTGCTTATTGTTAATTATCAGATATAATGGGCCTTAAAATTAATTTATTGCATTCAGAATTACTTTCTGCCATGAGCTAAGTTCTTTGGTGAACCAAATATAACTGCCTATTAAGTCACCAATGACCTCCACCAATGTTGCTAAATCCACTGGTCCATTATCTTATTTATATGCCTGTCAGCAGCCTATGACTACCAACGGTCACTTTCTCCTCCAGAAGTGTTTTCAGGACGCTGTGCTCCCATGGTTTTCCTCCTACTTCACTAGCTGCTACTTCTCTGACCTTTGCTGGTTCCTTCTCTTCTCCCCAATATCCCAGGGCTGAATCCTTCAACACCTCCCCATTGTAATAAAATACAAGTCCCACTACTTTTTTTTTTTTGAGACAGAGTCTCGCTTTGTTGCCCAGGCTAGAGTGAGTGCTGTGGCGTCAGCCTAGCTCATAGCAACTTCAGTCTCCTGGGCTCAAGCGATCCTCCTGCCTCAGCCTCACGAGTGGCTGGGACTACAGGCATACGCCACCATGCCCGGCTAATTTTTTCTATATATCTTAGTTGGTCAATTAATTTCTTTCTATTTATAGTAGAGACGGGGTCTCGCTCTTGCTCAGGCTGGTTTCAAACTCCTGACCTCGAGCAATCTGCCCGCCTCGGCCTCCCAGATTACAGGCGTGAGCCACCGTACCCGGCCCTTGTCTCAGCTTAATCATCACCTCCTCTGGAAAACCTTGGATCCTCAAGATCATATTGGCTGTTTCCTCTTGAGGGGGTCCACCAAATCATTTACATGCCCCGTCCCCTGTAGCACAGGTCATGATATACTGCTCACCTTGTCTTCCACATAACATATTCAGTGCTTAGCACAGAAATATATACTATCACCAGTATTCTAGCAGCCTTGCAGATCTCCTTGATCCAGCCCTTATTGCTGCGTAGTATCCTATGGGATGTATGTACCACAGTTTGTTACCATTCACCAATTGAAAGACATCTGGGTTGTTTCCAGTTTGGGCTATTATAAATAAAACTGCTGTGGATGTCATCATGTACAGGTTTTTAAATGCCTAGGAGTACTCTCACTGGGTCATATGGTAAGTGTATGTTTAATTTTAGAAGAAACTGCCAAACTTGTTTTTCAGAATGGCTGTACCATTTTACATTTGCACAAGCAGCATATGAGAGATCCAGTTTTTCTACATTCTCATCCACATTTGGTATTGTCAGGATTTTGGATTTTAGCCATTCTGTTAAGTGTATAATGCTAGTTACGGTTTTCATGTGCATTTCCTTAGTAGGGAATGATACTGACCATCCTATGGCATGGAATACTTACTCATCATTCTTATATCCTCTTTTGCTGAAGTGTCTGTTCAAGACTTTTGCCCATTTTCTAATCAGGTTGTTTTCTAACTCTTGAGTTTAGAGAGTTCTTTGTATATTCTGGATACAAGTCCTTTGTTGGATATATGACTTACAAATATTTTCTCCCAGTCCCTGGCTTCTCTTTTCATCCTATTAATGTGATCTTTCACAGAGCAAAGGTTTTAAAATGTTGATGGATTCGTTTATCAATGTTTTTCTTTTACAGATTGTGTTTTTGGAGTCATGTCTAAGAACTCTTCACCTGATCCTACATCATAAAGATTTTTTTTTTCTGTTTTCTTGAAGTTTTACAATTTCAGATTTTATATTTAGATCTGCCATCCATTTTGTGTTAATTTTTTGCACAAGGCTGAGGTTCATTTCTTTGCCTATCTGTCCAGTGCTTTCAGTGCCACTTGTTGAAAAGACATTCTTTCCCCATTGAACTGTTTTTGGATCTTTGTCAAAAATGAGCAGTCTGTACTTATATGAGTCTATTTCTAGGTTCTCTATTCCATTCTGTTGATTTTTTTTGTCTCTCTGTCGATACCATCCTTTCTTGATTATTTATATAGTAAATATTTTTGTTTGTTTCAGAATATTATAGGGGTACACACATTTTGGTTACATACTTTGCTTTTGTACAGTTTGAGTCAAAGTTGTAAGTGTGCCCTTCACCCAGATAAGTGTGCATTATACCCATTAGGTGTAAATTTACCCGTCCCCTCCTCCCCCTTATATAGTAAATCTTAAAATCAGTAGTAGTATTCCAACAACTTTTTCTTTTTTAAAATTGTTTTAACTATTCTACTTCTTTTGCCTTTCCATATAAATTTTATAATAAACCTGCCTATATAAAAATTCTTGCTGGGATTTTCGTAGGAATTTCATTAATTTATATATCAGTTTGGGGAGAATTGATGTCTTTACTTTGTAGAATCTTCCAATTCAACATAAACCCCAAACTTGTGATTAATGAAAGAATCTGAAGCTAAAGGTGAGAACTGCAGGATTTACATGGTGCGGGGAGGGAAGTTCTTAGGAATCCGAAGTCTTTCCAAACTTGGTCGAATGGGGTCAGACTCTGCCCTAAGCAACTGGAGAAGGGTCTGGGGGGCATAAATATGCCAACGCACTTGTGTTGGTTTACAATTTACAGGATTAGAGGGGTTTCACAACACATTTGCAAGACAGGAATTAGCATTCCCGTTTGAGTGATGGGGAAACTGAAGCAGAGAGTAGTTCAAGGTCTCCAGTGTGAGTCTAACTCATTTCCGAAGGGAACTCTCCAGAAGCTACACAAATAAATCTACGCAGAGAGCCTCCCTCCCCACTGGCCTTGGGAGCCACGAATGGCTCGCGGCCACCCAGTCTTGCCCGCCAGGGGGCGACAAGGCCCCGCTCCCAAGTCAGGCAGCAGCGGAGGAGTTTGTGGGCGATGCTTGAGGGGTGTGGGTGGGTCAGCGTGCCCCCCCGGGGGAGCCGTGAAAGCTGGGTTTACGGCTCATGGCTCGAGTCCCCGGCAAAGATGGTCGGGTTCCCGGGGACTGCAAGGGCGTCCTGGGGCACCGTCCTCCCGCGAGGTAGGGACTCAGCCTTGTCGCTAAGTCCCCCCCTCCGCCCTTGAGCAACAGCGACCTTGGGCCGGAGGTCAACTCTGCCAATTATGCCCGCGCTTCTTCTGACCAGAACTGCGACGGATCCGGGAGTCCAGACTCGCCTTCAGGCCCCTTCGCGACCACGGTCTTCTGAACTCGCCTCGCTCCCTGCTCTCTGTGGGAAGACGGAAGACCCACCACTCTCCAACCCTCCACGCCCCTAGAATAGCCTTCGCCCTGGTCTCTCTCCTTCGGGACCCCTCCGCGGGCCAGGAACTTGGGCTGGCCTAGAGAAGCCACCTTCCCCTTCTAGCCCCTCCCCCGCTTGGACTTGGTGCCCTCCCCCTGCCTCCCGCCCCGCCCCCGAGGCGTACACGTGGTAGGTCCCCTCCCGGCCGGAAGCCTCGCGTTACTCAAACGCCTCGCGCCGTAGCGCGAGCGCTCAGGAAAGGGGCGGGCAGAACGCAGGCCGGGAAGGCGATTCGTGGATCGCGCGGGCCTGGCCGCAGGGGACGGGCGCGCGTGCGCACTCTTCCGTCTTCTCCTGAGCCTGGCGCCGGTAGGACGCCCGGCGTTTGGCGTGCCTGTTTCACGTTCCTTTTCTTCGCTTCCGTGGGACTTGGGGTCGCGGGCGGCGCCCTCTACTTAGGCCGGCCGGTGAGCCCTTAAGTGGCCTGACGGGGAGCGGACCGCGCGCGCCTGCAGGACACGGTGGAACGGAGGAAGTAGGCGCGCAAAAGCCGCGGAAGGGGGCGGTGGAGGGGCGTGAGGTTGGGACAACGTGATGAGTGAATAAGAACTGGGGCGGGGAGGTGCGGATGCTTAAGGTGAGTGGCAGGGACCTGAGAGGCTGGAAGGGAAGAGGGACGTAGAGTGTGCCCTCTCCCTGGCGCACCCTTTGTACGGAGGCGCGGTAGGAAAGGGTGCGAAGTCGTGTGTCACCCATCTGATGTCATCGCTTTCTAATGCCAGGGCACACAGCATGGCAGAAAACCGAGAGCCCCGCGGGGCCGTCGAGGCTGAGCTGGACCCGGTGGAGTACACCCTTAGGAAACGGCTTCCCCACCGCCTGCCCCGGAGGCCCAATGACATTTATGTCAACATGAAGACTGACTTTAAGGCCCAACTGGCCCGCTGCCAGAAGCTGCTAGACGGAGGCGCTAGGGGTCAGAATGCATGCACTGAGATCTACATTCATGGCTTGGGCCTGGCCATCAACCGTGCCATCAACATTGCCCTGCAGCTGCAGGCAGGCAGCTTCGGGTCCTTGCAGGTGGCTGCTAATACCTCCACCGTGGAGCTTGTTGATGAGCTGGAACCAGAGACTGATACACGGGAGCCGTTGACCAGAATCCGAAACAACTCAGCCATCCACATCCGAGTCTTCAGGGTCACACCCAAGTAATTGAAATGAAGCTGGTCCTCTTATCCCCTCCCAGAAAACACTCAGCTAGGCCCAGATATGGCTGTTCTCATGCTGAGTACTGTCATGGACCTCCCATCACAGCCATGTTAAGAAAAGGCTACTCCCTCACAGCCCAGAGGGTTCTGCATTGAGGGAGGGGGGGCAGTTGTCTCTAGTTAGGCCCAAGCAGAAGGTCTTCCTGAGTCTGTATGTTCTGTAATTATTGTCCTGTACAATAAAAAAGTGCCAAGTTGTGTTTGTTTCCTGCCACTGCCTCTTGTCTGTGTACATTCTGTGTGTACCTAGAGCAGGAAATATTTTTTTTCTTTTTTTGAAACAGAGTCTGGCTCCGTTGCCTGGAATAGACTGCTGTGGTGTCAGCCTAGCTCACAGCAACCTCAAACTCCTGGACTCAAGCAGTCCTGCTTCAGCCTCTTGAGTAGCTGGGACTACAGGCATGCACCACCATGCCCAGCTAATTTTTTCTATATATTCTTAGTTGGCCAGCTAGTTTCTTTCTATTTATAGTAGAGACAGGGTCTCTTGCTCAGGCTGTCTCGAACTCCTGACCTTGAGCAATCCTCCTGCCTCAGCCTCCCAGAGTGCTAGTATAACAGGTGTGAGCCAGAAGCCTAGAGCAGGAAATTTTACAGGTACCTAAGTACAGGAGGAGAACCCAGGTGTTTCCTGGTTCCATAGAGAGCTTAGATTCTACTATGAACACTGTATAACATAAAACAAACTGTTTAGTACAGTGCAGAAACCCAACAATCCCAATGTTTGCTTTCAAATTTTTCTTCTTAGGAAGGCTGGGCAGATAAAGTATACTCTCACGTGCTGAGATTCAGCCATGGTGCTCAGGATGCATCAGGCTCCTTGGCAATGGTCCCAGACATGGTAGAGGTGAGGGTTTTAGTATGAAGAAAGCAAACTAGGACATGATTCATGGCCTCCCTGTGTCAGGCTCTGTGGTAGGGACTGAGAGGGTGCTGCTTGTAATTTCTGGTCCTGCAGGGCCCAGCTGGCTCCTAGGCACCCTTCACACCCTTTCTGACTGAGCTGCTCCAGTGGGAAAGGGAAGCCTCACCCTGAATAATTAATTACTGGGTACACAGGTAATAAATAATTTTTTTAATATTTTTGTGCTCACCCGATTTTTCATGTTTATTACACTTAGAACCATCTAAAGCAATGTTCTGTGTTATTTTGAGATGGGGTCTAGCTCTGTCATCCAAGCTAGAATGCAGTGGACCCATCACTTGCTGTGTTGCCCAGACTGGTCTCAGGCTCCTGGGCTCATCCTCATGCCTTAGCTTCCCAAGGTGCTGGGATTACAGGCATGAGCCAGCACCACACCTGCCTAAGGCAATTTTTAGTAAAGTGAGTAATGACCCACCCATCTGTGGGCCTTGACTTCAATTTACTGTGTTACTGCGTTAATTTTAAAAAGGCCGGGCATGGTGGCTCACGCCTATAATCCTAGCATTCTGGGAGGCCGAGGTGGGCAGATTGCTCAAGGTCTGGAGTAAGAAACCAGCCTGAGCAAGAGGGAGACCCAGTCTCTACTAAAAATAGAAAGAAATTAATTGGCCAACTAATATATATAGAAAAAATTAGCTGGGCATGGTGGCGCATGCCTGTAGTCCCAGCTACTCGGGAGGCTGAAGCAATAGGATTGCTTGAGCCCAGGAGTTTGAGGTTGCTGTGAGCTAGGCTGACGCCACGGTATTCTAGCCCAGGCAACAGAGTGAGACTCTGTCTCAAAATAAATAAATGAATAAAGCAAGTAAAAAATAAAAAGTGCAACTGAAATTGTAATGTTTATTGAAACTTTTTCAGTTAGATATGTGTGTATACACATCCATACTAGTTAGGACATAAATTATGTTTTTTATTGGCGGTCACAGGAGTTTGAAAGCCTCTGATGTAAGGGTTAGTAACAGGATTTTACTTTAGTTCTTGTGAAGGTAGTTTGGTTTGGGGGTCTGAAAATCAGGCTCCTGATTTCTCAAATCCCTTCTTCTGGTTTGTTTGTATGAAATGGCACCTACCTTCAAGGAACTCACCACCTAATTGGGAAGGTGTGAAAACAAGTGTTTGTGAATGAGTAAGATGTGTTATGTAAGAAGAGTGGTGTGCAATAGAAAGGTGGAGGTGGAAAGAGCTAACTTCCTGGTGGGGTCCAAAATAGTTCTTTTTTTTTACTACAGCGAAGTACCTGTGACCAAACCAAAATAGTTTCCCCTTTGACCTGGGTATTGAAGAGTGAATAAGAGTTTGCCAGGCAGAAAAGAGGTGAAAGGGCATATTTGGCAGAGAGATCAAAAGGGGTTCGTGAATAGGCAGGGTGTGTTGTGAGACTGGAGGGATTCCAGGTGGCCAGAAACCAGGAGACAGTGGGGAGACTAGGCTGTGACATTTTTATTGAGCTACAACCCCCTACCCCATCAGCCTTGACTGCAAGGCTGCCTTGCCTGGGAGCCCCTGAGTAGTGGAGTAGGGAGCCGGCAGGCAGCTGGATGGAACTGTGTCTCCTTGCACGTATGTGCTCTTGTCTCTGCGTCCCTGGCCTTGGCCCAGCTGAGGTGGAGGAAGGCAGCCCTTTTGCATTTGGTTTGTTTTGGCAGCTCCCTCTTCCAGCCTCGTTTTTTCTACTCCATGTTTTCTCACTGCTCGCCAGTGGGGCTTCTCTCAGTGGCAGTTCTGCAGAAACAGACCCTAGACATTGCCACTGAAGGGAGAAAGGGTCTAGGGGCTCACTGTTTAGTGTGTGGGGGGGCAGGTAGGGGGCGTGAACAAGGTCCCTGTATCTACTGGAGTCCCTGCATGGTGGGTGGGTGGGGCAGGGAACCCCAAATCTAGTACCCTCCATAGGGAGGCTCCCACCTCTGTTCCCCTCCCTTTACTGGCCCTCTGAAGTGACTTCCAGTTCAGAAGGCATGTCCAAATGCAGTGTGCCCCTCTGTTTTAATCAATGGTTCCAGAGCCCACATGAATGGGAAGTGACCTCTTACTTCAGAAACAGATCCCCAGAGGCCAGAATGCAAATACTTGTCTTGGATAAGAGTAGACACTGGCTTATCATCCATAGCATTTTTTGGGCCTCCACCAGTTGTCAGGATCTGTGTTAGGTGTCCTGCCTGCCAAGAGAGGTATAAACTATGGGTCCTGTAAAGTCTAATGGGAAGCAAACAGATTTAAAAAGACAAGTAATTTGTGTAGTGCTTGCAATTGTCCTAGCAATAGTAAAAGCTTAATAAATAGTAAGGGCTACTATTTTTTCTGTGAGACAGGGTCTCGCTCTGTCGTCTAGGCTTGATTGCGGGTGGCATCATCATAGCTCACTACAAGCTCAAACTGCTGGGCTCCAGTGACCTTCCTGCCTCAGCCTCCTGAGTAGTGGGACTAAAGGTACGTGCCATCACATCTGGCTAATTTTTCTAATTTTTGTAGAGACAGAGTCTCCCTCTTGCTCAGGCTGATCTCGAACTCCTGGCCTCCAGAGATCCTCCTGCCTTGGCTCACAGATGTGAGCCACCACACCTGGCCTGGGGCTACTATTATTTAGTACGAAGCCATTTTGCTAAGAAATGGTTTAAGGCAGGGGTCCTCAAACTTTTTAAACAGGGTGCCAGTTCACTCACTGTCCCTCAGAGGAGAGTACGCACTGTGGGCCCAGGACAAGTCAGCTGCTAAGCAGGACAGGCAGCGCGGCAAAAACACCCAGAGGGCCGGATAAATGTGCTAGGCTGCCGCATGTGGCTCGAGGGCCATAGTTTGAGGACGCCTGGTTTAAGGCTTTGAAATAGGAATGGGGAGAAGGGAAGGAAGGTGATTTTGTATATGTGACTCACTAGTCCAGGTTATTCTGCCAGGCTTTTAATTGGCTCTCCTAGCAGGGAAAAGGGCGGGCCCTCAGGACATGTTAAGTGGTTCAGATGAGCTGATGACTCTCCTAGGAAGGCCCAGCACTTTGTCCCAGGTGAGTTCTAGGTGCTTGGTCAGGAGTCAGGGAAGAATGGTGTGTTCCACAAACCCTCCAACCTCTCAAGAGGTTGGACAAGTATGTGTCAGATATGGCTCCTTAGGGAACAGGTAGGTGTCCAACTGTACAGAGAGTTGGAACGAGGCAAAGGTCACCCCACCAAGAAGGAAGTCAGTGAAAATGGCCACTTAAGGCCCCATCTCCCTAATGGCATTAGGGGTGCTTTGTAATTTATGTGTTTGGGTTCAGCTCTGTTTTCTAGTTTTTCAATGATCACATTATTGTTTTTGTAATAACAAAAAGTTAATTTTTTACAAAGCCTGTTTGGATTGATCCTTTGTTCTCTAGGTGCGGTGATTAGGGAGTTAGTTAGAAACCTGATGCGATAACCTCAAGAAGTGATTTTATTGCCTAATCCAGTAACAAATATCTGATGAATGAACGGGTGGATGAATACATGGATGGGTACGCAGGAGGACAGCTTGCGGCGTCCTCTGTAACAAGCATCGCTCCCTTGAGAAACACCAAATGTCTTGTCGCTGAAAGTATGCTAGCAGAACCTCCTGGGTCCATTCCAACTCAGAGTCTATGACTCTTGTTTGCTGCAAGAAAAATAACTTTCCTTTCAGGACTAAAATTGCTTGCTGGCTCATGAACTACATAAGACATGAGCCAAAGGGCTCACTTATCTACAGATGGGGGAGTGCCTATGGGATCAAGCAGCAAGTTCTTATAATTCGTTAGTTCTCAGTGAACCATGAACAATTTGGGAATATAGTTGCTAAATGTGGATGTTGATGCATATATCTCAGGCTGCTATAAACTTCCCTCGAGTAGAGCTTGGCCTATACTTCTCTAGGTAGGAATAGCCAAGAGAGCTGCCCAGTAGAAGGATTTCGTGCAAAATACTTCAAAAGTCATTGAGTCCCATCTGGTGTCAACAAAATGAAACTTTTGCATTCACAACTGCCCACCTGCAAAGGCCTTACATGCAAAAGAAAAATGCTTCTCATTTATGTTGCCAATAGTTTTTTGTTGTTATTGTTTTGTTTTTTTATTTCAAAATTATTTAATACATACTTATTTTATTTCTTTATTTATTTTTTTATTCCATCTAAGATCACGGAGAAAATGCATGTTTTGCTTTTTTTAAGTTAGGATTTTCTGAATTTATTTTTGCTTGGACAGGGGAAAGCTACTCTGGTCAATTTATCAGCTCTGTTTTCTTCTGATATAGGATAGAGCTTAGGAACACTCAGTGAGGCCAGGCGTGGTGGCTCACACCTGTAATCCCAGCATTTTGGGGGGCAGAAGGATCGCTTGAAGCCAGGAGTCTGAGACCAGCCTGGGCAACGTAGCAAGACCTCATCTCTACAAAAAAAAAAAAAAAAGAAGGAATGCTCAATGATACTTGTTGGCTAGAGATGCTAGGATGTGGTCTGATATCTTTCACAGAAATACGACCAGGAGGAAGTGGTTCTAGAGCTTAAGGTGGATGTCTCTGGTGCTCTGGGAACATTCTTTCAAGGATTCAAGGGTTTGGGGGATTCAGAGATAAGCAGCCAAGAGGGTGGCCTTATCTAGGGTGAGCCCAAGGTCTCATTCAGGCCAAGGTCACCGGGGCTTCTTCTGGCCTCCCTAGGAAGAGACCCACATTGATGGGGCAAGAAATCACTGTGGGCCTCCAGATCTGAATAAACCAAGCAAGTTTAAGTCTGCCTTGATGCCTGCCTCTTCTCAACCTCTAACTCCTATAGCGATGCCATTTCACTCAACTGTGTTTAGGGGCAGTCTCTCCTAAGTGCAGTCAATATGGGCACCCAGAGACACCTATGTCCACCCCACTGTTTTGATGACCCTTTTCCAGTGAGTTGCATGGTGGGGCAGCCACAATACCAGAGATACCGTGCTGTGAATCTGTCCTGGCTCCCAAGAGGAAACAGTGGAGGATACTGGAGGAAGACTGAGTCTCCAGGTCTCCAAAGAAAACACAAATAGAAGAGATAATCGAGAGTAGCATAATACTAGCTGGCATTTATCGATTACCATGTGCCAGGTGTTATATTAATGTAATCCCAACACAACCCCAGGAAGAAATTACTGACGTTTTCAGCATCCTCGTTCTGCAGAAAAAAGTCCAAGTCATATGTCCAAGTCAGGTACCTAGCAAGTCAGTGGCAGAATCCAAGCACTCCTAGTAACACTGGACAACCTTTTGAGGCCATTGGGCTACAGAAGTGTTGGCTGAGAACAGAAACCTGGATGTTGCTTCTGTCAACTCCTTTGTGATCAAGAAAGCAGCCCTTGCCTCAATTTCTCCAAGTTGACCTTGGCAAAGGACTTTCCTTTGGTTCTCCAGCATTCGTGTTTCTTTCCCGGTTCCCCAAGGGCCAGGAAGTTCCCCCCACAAAGGCCCCCGGACACCTCACTTCCCAGCACAGAAGGTCCTCTGGGCCGCTGGCTGAACTCCCAAGCTGAGCCAAGAAGCCACTGCTTAGAAAGGAGCGGGGAGGAAAGGCCCAGAGCCCCCCCACCCCCAGCCCGCCTCCAGGCAGCTGGGCCTCCGTGCAGCCTGGGGGTCTGGGACAGCTCAGGGGGGCTGTAAATTTTCTTCTCCTTGGATTTCCAATCTCAATTGGCTGCCAGGAGGAATCTCTGGAACAGAGTCTGTCTCCACCCCCGCCATCCTGTCATCACAACCGTCCTTTTCATACCCTGCTTCAGGAAGCAGATGGAGGTCTCCAGGGCCCCCAGGGTCCCAGGAACCTGGGTTGGCCCGATGTGGCTTTCTCCCATCTCTAGACCTCCTGTTCTCTGGCCAAGGAGCCTGGAGTGGAGGGACCACATAATGCAATCCACATGTGGGCGATGCCCACACAAGCAACATGCTGGGTGCTTGGTGGGCACAAAGGTGTATGAGGTATGAGACCTACATATGGTCATTTGCTCTCTTTTCTGAGTACAAGGGCACTGGTGCTGCATGACTCCAAAGAGTTCCATTCCCTGGCACCATCATAGCTCACTGCAACCTCAAACTCCTGGGCTCAAGCGATCCTCCTGCCTCAGCCTCCTAAGTAGCTAGGACTACAGGCATGTGTCACCACGCTTAGCTATTTTTTTTTTCCTATTTTTTGTAAGATAGGTTCTTGCTCTTACTCAGACTGGTCTCAAACTCCTGACATCAAGCAATCCTCCTGCCTCAGCCTCCTCAAGACTCAGCCTCAGAGTCTTTATGAATGCCCCCTGGAGTTGTGCAGTGCTCAGCTTTGACAGCTAGCCTTGCTGGCCCTGCCAGTGAGTGGCCTAAATGATGGCAGTGCAGGAGGAGGAGACAATTCCTACTGGGGGATCGGGAAAGTCTGTGTGGAGGAGGTGATGCTTGGGTTTGGGCTTTGGAGAAAAGAAGGAGATAGTTGGAAGGATGACCCAGGTGGAAGGCACAGGGTGAGCAAAGTGAGGGGAGCTGCAAGCCATCTCACTGTGCTCCTGTGATGGAGGGAATGGGAGAGAGCACAGTGGAGAACAGGCTGGAAAGTGAGGGCCACTGTTCTGAGGTAATGGGGAGCCACTGCAGGCCCAGAGGAGTGACAAAAACGAGGCTACTCACCTCAAGGTTAATCAAGTAGCAGGGTTAGGGGTCAACTGGAGGGGTCAGCGAGGGGACTCGGCCACAGTCCTGGGCCTGGCTCACACCGTGCCAGAGAAATACCAGCAGGTATTTCTGGAGGGGAACTGGCCAGGAGGATTGAAGGGAGAGCCCCAGGTGGCGTCCTGTTTTCTTCCTGTTCCTCAAGGACAGATGGATGGACCCTACTGGCGGGATCCAAGAGTATCTGGGCTGAAGCCAGACCCCAAACCGGCTTCTGACCAGTCAGCAGGATTACTATGGCTTTGGACGAGGCCTGGCGCAGACCAAGATCCTGCCATCTATCTTCCCTCCCACGCTGCAATCGGAGCTTTCTCTCTAAAGGCCCCAGGGGACAAGGCAGCCGTGGCCTGTCCCTGCAGGCTCCAGCATCCAGAGGCTGGTGCTCCTGGCCCATCTCCCTTCTGTCTGGCAGGCAGGGGCCTAAGGACCTCTGCTGAGCTGTGTGAGACGGGGAGGGGGAGATCCCACAGCCCAAAAGGCTCCTCCTTCTCCTCAGGCTGTGTCCACCCCACCCGGCCATCTGTCCCTGGCCCCCTCTCCATGGTTAGGTCAGGGCAGTGACACAGGAGTCAGGGGCCCGGGAGAGCAGAGCCTGGGGAGAAGGGTGGGTTGGGACAGAATGCACGTGCAGACATGTGTGGACGTGAGTGTGCGTGTTCATGTCCCACAGCTGGGTTCTGGGAAGGAAGTAGACCCAGGCTCTGATGGCTGAGTGGGGCTGGGAGCCTGGACGGCAGGTTTGGGGAAGGCCGGGAGCAGGCTCAAGGTGGGCAGGGTCCCAGGGAGGTAGGCCCGTGTCACTTTCAGGGAGTAGAACACCCGCCTGTCTCCTGCCCCTCACCCTTCTATCTCTCCAAATACCTCTTTGATCATGCTCTCCTCCACCTCGCACCCCCTCCTGGCTCCCTCCTTCACCTGCATCAGCCAAGTCCCCAACTCCCTTACCTAAAACTGCAACTCCTGGGCCCCCTTCTGCCTTTTCTCCTTAGTCCTTACAGCCATGAGATCCTCTATCTTTGTGCTCATTGTGGCCTCCCCACTAGAATGTCCGCTCCCCCAGGGCAGGCATTTCTGTCTGTGGCATTTGCTGCTTTAGCCCCAGGTCCCTGGCCAAGAATGGGTATTCCTTAAGTATCTCTTGAATGAATGAGTGAATGTTTCCCACTCTTTCCAAACAAAATCCAAATTCTTCAGAGTGGCATTCAAGGCCCTTCCCAATTTGACGCCTCCCTAACCAGCACTCTGGCCTCATCTACCACCTCTCCCTTCTCCACCCCACACCCTGAGTGTCCCTCCTCCACCCACTTCACATCTCTTCTCATTGACACCCCCACCCCCTCCAGCCCTGGTCAAGGCTGAGCTCATTGTCACCTCCTCCAACAAATCCTCCTTGATTTCCCCCAGCTAGAGGTAAGCTCTTCCTCTTCCAAGCTCTTATAGCTCAGATCTGCACACTTCAGTTCTCAACATACTGCCCTGGGTACCCATTTTATCTCTGTTCTACCCTTGCACAAAAGAGTCAGTGAATACACAAATAAACTATCTCCAACATCTCCAGGAGTGGTGGCACGTGACTGTAGTTCCAGCTACTCAGGAGGCTGAGGCTGGGAGGATCGCTTGAGCCCAGGAGTTCTGGGCTGTAGTGTGCTATGCCTGTCAGGTGTCCGCACTAAATTTGGCATCAATATGGTGACCTCTCAGAGGCAGGGAACTAGCAGGTTGCCTAAGGAGGGGTGACCTAGCCTAGGTCAGAAACAGAGCAGGTCAAAATTCCCATGCTGATCTGTAGTGGGATTGTGCCTATAGATAGCCACTGAACTTCAGCCTGAGCAACATAGCAAGACCATATCTCTAAATTAATTAATTAATAATAAATACATATTTCTAATATCATGAGACTAAGTAGGGAGTGTGTGTAGGACTTTCCTGTCTTTTATGAAACCTGAGTGAAGTGAGGCTGGTACTTTCATCACACTCATTGACAGGTGAGGGCACCCAAGCCACTTTCTACGGTGTGAGAGGCCAGCTAGCCTTGGACTCCTGCTCTGGGGAGCTTTCCCCTCTGCCTCAGGGCTCCCAGGGGCCACAAAAGCTTAGCTGTAAGTCCCAGCTCCCATCACTCTCGAGGCTAGCTCTATTTCAGGGTTCTTAAGAATTTTGCCACGTAGGTTAACCTATACTACAGGTCAAAAAAACCCCAGATGTCAAAGTGCATGTGTGTCCTGCACAGTGTGACATGTGCTTTTTGCCTTAAAAGGTAAGTTTCTGAGTTTTAAGGGTCTTAGAAAGTGAGGAGTCTGGGAAAAAGAACCTCAAATTTCTTGTTCCCTTGGTCCCCGTCCCCAACACAAACAACACTGGTTTCTAGAACACGTTCTGGGATTGTAAGAAGGAAGGCAACCAACCGAGCTGCTCCAGCCAGCAGCTTCCAGGCTTCCAGACCCAGCTATTTCGCGGAACCTAGGAACCCAGGCACCTCTGAGCCCTTGTCCAAGACCGGGACATTCCCAGGAGAGGTGTCCGGTCCCCAGCCTTTCCCCGACGGCGCTCCTCTCCCGGTGCCCGCCGGCATTCTGCCTGTCCCGCGGGTGCGCACCGGGCTGCGCTCCCCTCCCAGAGCCCAGGGGCCTCGGGCAGCCTGGTGCGCCGCGCGCGTCCGCAGCAGCCCTTCTCCCGCCCCGGCGAGCCCCCGACCCAGGCGTCCTGCCCCCTGCTTTGACCCCCGGCGACCCCTCACGCACACAGTCTCATCCCCACCCCCACCCGCGCACGCACACATGCTGATAACAGCCCCGACCCCCGGCCGGAGCCGCAGAGTCCCCGAGCCAACCCCGGCCGGTCGCTGCGCCGCGCCGGACTCCCGGACCCTGGCCAGGGCCACCGTGCCGGCTCTCCTCCGACCCCGGCCTCGGCGGCCACGACGTGCCCGCGCCCCCTGGACAGCGGCGCCCTCCTTCAGGCCGGTGCGACTGTACTGCCCCGCCGAGCTTCCCGGGATGAGGGCTCCCGGCGTGGGCGCCGGCCAAGCCCCTGGTCGCTGAGAGGCCGGGCGAGGCGCGGAGATGGGGGTGTGCGGTGAGTACCCGCGGGCTGCGGAGCTCCCGCCGGCCCGGGCCCCTGTTTGAGGAGGGATTTAGCGCTGGGGCTATTGGCCGGGAGGTGACGGGTTCAAGGACCCGAGACTTGCCAAGGACCCCGGAAGGGGGAGGGCAGTGGGGCAGTCTCCAGGTGCCGGCAGGGCTTGGGGAGTCCCTGTGGATGGCAAAACCCTGACTTGGGGACCGGGACAGAGTTTGAGGGTTCCGGCAGGAGAGGCGCCGCTCTGTGGGTGGGAAGCTAAGCTGATACCTGAGTCCTAGAGCACAAACGGGACCTTCGAGAGGGGAAGCCTGTGTCACACCGGGGTTGAAGTTTGGCCGGAGAAGTGGATGCCGGTAGCTGGGGGGTGGGGTGCGCATGGGCCGCGGGATTGAATGAGGGCTGCGGTGGCTGAGCGCTGGCAAGGTTGGGGTCCGAAAGGACAAGCTAGTGGCACAGGCGCAGGATAAGTGAACGTATTACTCCAAACCCACCCTTCTCCTCCCCTCCTGGCCTCACACTCAGCCTGGCTCTATTCTAGAATGTCCTGCCCGGCTGCTTCTGCCGTCCTTGCTGCTGCTTTCTCTGGGCCTCCCAGTGCTGGGCGCCCCCCCACGCCTTAGCCTCATCTGTGATGGTCGAGTGCTGGAGAGGTACATCCTGGAAGCCAAGGAGGCAGAGAATGTCACGGTGAGGCCCTCCCCCCAGCACGCTCCACTGAACTCACTTGCAGGGCTCCAGGGTTCAGGGTGGAGGTGGGAAGCTGGATCCTCCCAGGATGATACAGCTGGTGGCTCCCAAAGCATACCTGGAAGCTAGGTAAGGGGCGTCCTATGGCCGGTGGTCCCGGAATCAGAGCCCTGCCCTGAGGGGCCTAACTCCTTGTGTACATTTCAGATGGGCTGTGCCGAAGGCTGCAGCTTGAGCGAGAATATCACCGTCCCAGACACCAAAGTTAACTTCTATGCCTGGAAGAGAATGGAGGTGAGTTCATTTTCTTCCTTCCTCTTGGGGAGTCTCATTTTGGGAAACTGATAGGGTAAAAGAGGGAATGATGGAGACAAGAGAAGAAATGGAGCAAGAGAGATGAGGGCTGTATGGAATATGCTCATTCATTTGTTCACTCACTCATTCATTCATTCAACAAACCTTATTGCATACTCTGTTTGCTTAGCTTG
Organism: Microcebus murinus; assembly: GCF_040939455.1. Lineage (NCBI taxonomy): Eukaryota > Metazoa > Chordata > Mammalia > Primates > Cheirogaleidae > Microcebus > Microcebus murinus. Next base: position 28,811,502 of record NC_134122.1, read on the forward strand.
GTGTCTGGGGCTGCTGAGCAGGGAGGGGATGGCCTGTGACAGCTGATTCCACGGCTCCATTCCCTGCAGGTTGGGCAGCAGGCTGTAGAAGTCTGGCAGGGCCTGGCCCTGCTCTCAGAAGCCGTCCTGAGGGGCCAGGCCCTGTTGGCCAACTCCTCCCAGCCATCAGAGACCCTGCAGCTGCACGTGGACAGAGCCGTCAGCGGCCTGCGCAGCCTCACCTCCCTGCTTCGGGCGCTGGGAGCCCAGGTGAGTAGCTGAGGACACTTCTGTGTGCCCTTTCTAAGACAGAGAGAAAGGGCCTGTGAAGGAATACTGGGGCTCTCCTTACGTCCCTATTCTGTTCCTAATCCCACCTCCCTCCGGGGTCCCCAGCACTGCAGTAACCTCCTGTTCTCCCCTTGGCAGAAGGAAGCCATCTCCCCTCCAGTTGCAACCTCAGCTGCTCCACTCCGAACGTTCACTGTAGACACTCTGTGCAAACTTTTCCGAATCTACTCCAATTTCCTCCGGGGAAAGCTGAAGTTGTACACGGGGGAGGCCTGCAGGAGAGGGGACAGGTGACCAGGTGCCCCCTCCTGGTCACGTCCACCACCTCACTCACCACATTGCCTGTGCCACGCCTTCCCCCACCACTCCCAACCCCCATCGAGGGGCTATCAGCTCAATGCCCGCCTGTCCCACGGACACTCCAGTGCCAGCAGTGACATCTCAGGGGCCAAAGGAACTGTTCAGAGCTCAACTGTGAGACTGAAGGATGTCATAGGGCCAGCCTGAGGCCCCAAAGCAGGAAGAATTCAGAGATCAGCTTTAAACTCAGGGACAGCGCCATGGTGGGGAGACACCTAAACTCACCTGATGCCCTGCAGGATGGGATGCCAGGACAAGCTTTGGAGGCAAATACCTCTTTTTGTACCTACCATCAGGGACAGGAGGATGAACTGGAGAATTTAAGTGGCAAGCTGTGAATTCTTCAGGCCCCATGGGGACTGTCATGACAGGGGCCCACTGGATGGGGGGCGGTGGGAGCCGTGAAGATGGGATGGGGGCTGACCTCTGGCTCTCATGGGTCCAAGTCTTGTGTATTTTTCAATCTCACTGGCAAGAACTGAAACCACTAATATGGCTCTTGGCTTCTCTGTTTTCCCCGGAGCCCCCTACTTCCCTGGCTCTGCCCCCATCTTGGCAGCAGGGCAGCAGGTCTGGGAAACCAGAAGTTGTAGGGGCGGGGATTGGGCCCTACGTGCTGCCTCACACAGCCTTTATGACCTCCTGACCTCACCGGGCTTGAGGCCACAAGCTCTGCCCACACCGGTCAATAAGGCGGCTCCATTCAAGGCTGTTCCTCATTATGCAGCTGCCAGCCCTGCCCAGGACGAGCCTTTAGTGAGCCAAAGGTGCCATTGAGGAAGCAAGAGCCAGGAGGAGGAGTCCTTTTAGGGGCTGGCAGTAGCTGCCAACCCTGGCTACTGGACCCTTGTCATTTCCCGCCTCTTCTTTGTGGCCCTTCCAGCCAGCTCAAGCCACATTCCCAGAATTAGCCTCCCACCTCAGTACACATATCCCCCCTAAGTCCAGCCATCCTCTTTCCTTGCCTGGGGACTGTCACCATGAATGTCCTCCCTGAAACTCACAGAAGAGGCAGTAGACAGAGGTGCAGTAGGAGCGGCCTTCACTTGCTCTGGGACAAGTGCCACTCTTGGTGGTTTACTTATATGAGCTCATTTTATTCCTCACACAACCCCGTGAAAGAGTTACTGCTGTCATTCCCATTGCAGAGGAAGAAGCAAAGAAACTTGCCCAAGGCCAAAAGCACAGGGATCCCCAATTCCCCCACTCACCGCTTCCCTCCTCTGCTAATTCCTTCCACTTAATCCCTACCTGTTCCCTACTTCCCTGGGGAGGGGCATGCAGAACAAAGGAACTCAACCTCCACTCTTGGCTCCTCCTTCTAATTTTACCCTTTACTTTGACAAGGACTTCAGATTCCTTCCTGGAAATAATGCTTCAGCTGGACCCCAGGACAGCAAAAGATGCCACAAAACTGGGTTGGCTAGGGTGTGGTGGCTCACACCCATAATCCCAACACTCTGGGAGGCTGAGGTGGGAGGATCACTTGAAGCCAGGAATTCAAGACCAGCCTGAGGAACAGCAAGACCCCATCTCTACAAAAATAGAAAAAAATTAGCCAGGCGTGGTGGCGTAGGCCTATAGTCTTGGCCATTATCCCATATGTGTGGCCCAGTCTTTCTGCTTATATCATAGAACACAGAGAAGTCAGCCTATGCCCCTGCACATAAGCAAAAGAGAGAATGTTTTGCAATCTGTGGCGGGAAAACTTACTGGCAGGTTAGGGAGTTGGAAGGTATTTGCTAGCTGGGGGTGGTGGTGAGGGGAGTGGAACTGTGTGGGAGGAGTCCACAAAGGGGAGGACCCAAAAGAGAATTTTCGCTCTGGCCAACCCTGCTCTGGGGCTATAGTGCCCTCTTCAGATAGCATTAGGAACTGTTAGAGAAACACCAGAATCCTTAGGGCTCTGACCTCCTACTTTTCAATACAAATTTGTATTGTGGTTTCCACAGATGACATCTCATTCTTGCCCCATGGCTGTAAGTTGATAAGGGAGGAATATCCCTCTTAAGCTGGTGAAACTGGAGCTAACAGACTAGTTCTTAAGCCCAAGGGATTCAGCTAACAAAGGACAGAGCTAGGGCCAGAACATGAGATTTAGGACTAATAACCCCGAAGCCTTGTCCACCTCTTAGCCTGATTTGTTACCTAAGGCTCAGACAACCCATAATTGAGTAACTGGCTCTTTTCCTGCCCCCCCCCACCTTTTCTGTTGCCAACAGAAAAACAGACAATGGTATCGTCTCCCAACTCATGGGAATCATGCCCAAATCTCTCTAAAACTCCCTTCTTGATTTTTAAAAATTGATTGTTAAAAATCAGTTGTGCCCTCCACACAGATTTATGATTTTTAAAAAACTTCGGCTGTGCGGATTTAATCTCCTCCTCTGTCCCCATACCCTGGCCCCCCTAATCTTACAGATGAAGGAACTAAGGCCCAGAGAAGGTGAGCAAAGTGCCCAAGGACACACAGTGACACCTCCAGTTCTCTGGAGTGATTTCTGGGCTTTCCCACAGCCCCGGCTCTCTCATGCCTGTTCCTGCAGAGCCCAGTGGTCCTCCCCACCTTCCTGCCCTGCCTTGATCTCCCCATCCCCATGTCCAAGCAAAGTGGAAGCGGTGGCCATCCAGCTCTGTGGTGCCAAAGAGAGGTCAGCTAAAGCAGCCACCAGAAGACTTATTGCCCAACCGAAGGGGCTGTGACCAATCCTTTTCTGTGGTTCTTCCCTGGTTAACCATTTCCTGCCCTATCTCGATGACTCTGCTAACCAGGCATGGAGGAAGAAGAGCGGAGGAGTGTTTGGGGTGGGCGTCCTTTAATAGCCCCAGCTTTGGCAGGAGCAGGCAGGTCTTTCCCTCCTGGGTGTGATGCTGCATGGGCCCTGTTAGTGTTCCCTGGCACTGCTCTCCAGGCTCATTTGGGCAGAAGTGGTCCCACGGACTGCAAAGGGGCTTTCCGACCTTCCTCCTAGACACCTGGTGCCAGCACAGGAGAATGGCTGGCCCTGGTCTCTCTGTCACTTGTCCCTGGCATCTCTGTCACTTGTCAAGGGCAAAGATCAGGCACCCTAGTGTGTTCTGCATATTTGTGGAGGTGTCAGGGGGCTGCTGAGAGGAAAGGAGTGAAACTGAAAGTTTCTGGAAACACCTGAGTGTGGTGAGCTACAGAAAATCTGGACTCAGGCTGGCTCAGCACACTGCCCGGCCCCAACCCTCCAGCCTAGGTAGGTACAGCTCCCTGTGCCGTGGGAGTCAACAGGTTTTTTCACAGGCAGTAAAATTTCCCTTTCAGCTGAAATCTTATGTAGAATTGCCACTTATAAAACTGATAAAAGCAGGGCTGCTCTGGCTGGGTGGGACCCCCACCTCCACATTCATTTCAATGTCCCCAAGAGCCCCTGAGGGGCACCTCTGTAGAGCTGTGGGACTCGGCAGAACACAGCGTGGGAACAATGGGTGTCGTGAGAGTACCTGGGCTTTGGAGTTGGCACCGTGTTCTTACAGGGGCAACTGACTTCTTTCTCGGGAGCTCTGTCTCCACACATGTCAAATGAAAACAGTCATGTTTGCAGTGAAGTGGACATGAGATTCAGTTAGATCACCTGGAAGAAATGCTGCTTCCAGCTCCCGGAGAGCTGATCTGTTCAAGGCCCCACCCTGCCACCTCGATGTTAGCACCTCGCAGTACTGCCACTGTCTCCCGCCCTCCATGACCTCCTCACCACAGCTCCTCTGGGATCCATACTCCACCTGGCTGCCCTCTGGAGCAGCCTTTTGAAAATGCAAGTGGGATCACATCCCTCCTGTTGCTTAACAATCTTTTGGTGGCTCCTCAAAGCTATGGCATTCAAGGTCCTCCAAGACAGGGCCCAGCCTACACAAACACACACACACACACACACAAACACACACACACACACACACACACAATTATCATTCCTTTTTTTTTTTTTTTTTTGAGTCAGAGTCTCACTCTGTTCCCCAGGCTAGAGTGCTGTGGTATCAGCCTAGCTCACAGCAACCTCAAACTCCTGGGCTCAAGCAATCCTCTGCCTCAGCCTCCCAAGTAGGTGGGACTACAAGCATGTGCAACCATGTCCGGATAATTTTTTCTCTATATATATTTTAGTTGGCCAATTAATTTCTTTCTATTTATTGTAGAGGCGGGGTCTCGCTCTTGCTCAGGTTGGTCTCGAACTCCCGACCTTGAGTGATCTGCCCGCCTTGGCTTCCCAGAGAAAGGATTACAGGGGTGAGCCACCGCGCCCAGCCAAAATTATCATTCTTGCCCTTCTCCAAAAATGTCATGCTCCCTCAAAGCTTGCAATATTCCCTCAGCCTGGAAGGTTCCTTCTCAATCTCTTGCCCAATTACCATCTCTTTGTCCTTTAGGAAGTCCCTCAGGGGTCACCTCCTGCAGAAATTCTTCCCTAACCAGTTCCCTGCCCTTTCTCTCACAGTGACCTGGGTCAGATACTCCCTACCAAAGCACCCTGTGGTGACTGCCTGGTCACTTGTCTGCCCACCAGGGAGACACTGGTTGCAGTGACACTTTGGAAGTGTCAAGTGAGGCTAAAGGAGGGATGGTCTGGGCGGTGAGAAGGGGCTAGCATCAGCCCAAGCAGGCAGGCAGATGGGCTGTGGCAGGACTGGTGAGAAGCTCACCTGAGATGGGCACTACTGTGGCCTCCATGGCCTGGGGCCTGCTCTATCCACCTCCTACCTCACAGAGGCCACTAAACTCACACAGCCACTGGCTCTGCACAGCCCCCTGCTCCCGTTACAGAGCCTGCTGTCACCCCCTCCCCACCTGATTCTCTGTGTTCTTGACTTTTCCACCCACTTCTCAGAAGCTCTTTTCTCATCTTCTCTGGCTGTAGGACCCGTCCCATCAGCATTTACATGGGCTCAAATTTCTCCTATCTCTAAAGGTCCCTCTAGCTTGTCCTGATTTCTGCACCTGCTCCCCAAGTTTCCTCTACTTTACAGCCCAACAGTTCTAAAACCTTGTCGCCAACTCCCATCAGAATCTCATTCCTTAACTTCCATTCCCTCCTCAACCCCTCCTGTCTGGCCCTTCAATTGGCTCTCACTAATCTCTTATGACATCCCAGATCTGTTTTATAGGAGCTCACGGGATGCACGAATATGCAGAACACACAGAAATCCCCACACTCCCCATCCCAGAGGTGACCACTGCTCCCAGCTTGATACGTGTCCTTTTACTTCCATTTGCACACCTCTACCTAATATATATACATAAACACACATCTTTGTTAGGCAATTTTATGTAAAAGGGATCATACTATATATTTTCCTCCTGTAACTCGCCTCTTTTATTTAATAATACGTCTAGGTGCTATTTCCACCATCAGAATATATGGATCTATCACTGTTCCTTTGGGGGGGGTGTCAAAAATAGACTTTAGGCCAGGTGCGGTGGCTCATGCCTGTAATCCTAGCTCTCTGGGAGGCCAAGGTGGGTGGATTGCTCGAGGTCAGGAGTTCGAAACCAGCCTGAGCAAGAGAGAGACCCCATCTCTACTATAAATAGAAATTAATTGGCCAACTAATATATATATAGAAAAAATTAGCTGGGCATGGTGGCACATGCCTGTAGTCCCAGCTACTCGGGAGGCTGAGGCAGGAGGATCACTTGAGCCCAGGAGTTTGAGGTTGCTGTGAGCTAGGCTGTTGCCATGGCACTCACTCTAGCCTGGGCAACAAAGCGAGACTCTGTCTCAAAAAAAAAAAAAAAAGAATAGACTTTAATAAACAGTATATTATCAAATAATACTTTTAAAAAATTTTAAATTGCAGTAAAATATACACTACAGAAAATTTACCATCTTAACCATTTTTAAGCATACAGTTCAGCGGCACTAAGTATATTCACATTGTGGTATGCTATCACCACCAGCCATCTCCAGAACTTTATCTTGCAAAACTGAAACTCTGTACCTATTAAACTCTAACTCTCCATCACCCTCTCCCTGCCCCTGGCACCCACCATTCTACTTTCTGCCTCTATGATTTTGATTGCTCTAGGTACCTGACATAGTGGCATCATTCACTGTCCTTTTGTGACTGCCTTATTTCACTTAGCATACCGTCCTCCATGTTGTAGCATGTGTCAGAATGTCCTTCCTTTTTAAGGTTGAATGATATTCCACTGTATGTACAGATCACATTGTGTTTATCCATTCACCTGTTGATGGACTCTTGGGCTGCTTCCACCTTTTGGCTGTCATGAATAATGTTGCTGTGATCATGGGTGTACTATCTGTCCAAGATCCTGCTTTCAATTCTTTTGAGTATATATTGATACACAGAAGTAGAATTGCTGATCATATGGTGATTTTACCTTTAATTTTTTGAGAACACCATTCCATTTAATGCCTACATAGTAATAATTCTTCTCCTTTTTTTTAGAGATAGGGTGTCACTCTGACACCCAGGCTGGAATGCAGTGACACAATTACAGGTCATGGTAACTTTGAACTCCTGGGCTCAAGTGAACCTCCTGCCTCAGCCTCTCAAGTACTACAGGCATGTGTCACTATGCCAACCTAATTTTAATTTTTTTTTTTTGTAAAGGTGGGATCTTGCTATGTTGTCCAGGCTGGTCTTGAAATCCTGGCCTCAAGCGATCCTCCAGCCTTGGCCTCCCAAAGTACTGGGATTACAGGCATGAGCCACTTTGTCTGGCCCATAATAACATTTCTTAATACGATCCAATCACATATCTACTGATAAACATTAATCACGATTTTTTTTCTTATTGTAAGCAATCCTACAATTAACATCTTTAAGGTATATCCATACTTGGGCAAATGTGCATGTATAGAAATACATAGGAAGAGTCCTAGAAAGGAAATGTTAGGTCAAAACAGTCACTGTCAAATGACTTCTGAGGAGTTTTCACCACCACACAGTCTTATCATCACTGTATTTACCGGCATCCTGTCCAACACTCCATACTATTAACCTTTTAAATTTTTGTCACTATGACAGTCGCAGTTTTGGTTACCATTTTCCTTATTACTGGTGAAGCAGAACACCTTTTCAGATGTTTACTGACTGTATTTTTTCCTCTGTGACTTGTCCTTTTCGCTTCTTTGCCAATGACACTTCCAGTCCTTCCTCCATTTGACCTAGCAGTTGGCTTTGCCACTGTTGCCAGTTATAGAATTTTAAGTTTGAAATGATTTTCCTTGGAATTCTGTAGACAATGTTCCGTCCGCTGCCTTTTAGAATCCATGGTTGCTATTGAAAAGTCCGATGCCATGCTGATTCCTGATCCTTAGTATGTGACCTGTTTTTTTCTGCCAGAAAGTGTTTCAGATCTTCTCTTCACCCCTGATATTCTGAAATTTCATGACGTGCCTTCCATGGGTATCTTTGCATTTGTCTTATGAGATGCCTTTTAATCTAGAGACTTGTGTATTTCAGTTCTGGGACATTTTCTTGTATGCTTTCCTTTTTTAAAAATAATTTTCTTTTCCTTTGTTCTCTCTTTTTAAATTCTTCGAGTTTGATGTTAGGCTTCCTGGATTGATCCTCTGACTTCCTCTTTTCTTTCTCTCTTTTAGTTCCTTTGATTTCAATTTATAACTCTTCTCTTGGATTTTAAATTTCCACTCTCTTACTTTTAACTTCCCAGAGCTTTCTCGTGTTTTCTGATTGTCCATTTCTCATGGCATCCTTAGAAGGGTGCCAAGCGAGGAGGGCCCAGGCTGTATAAACGTGGCCTGGGCTTCTCACTGTCCCTTCCCCTCTCCCCTGAGAGCTGCCTCTGAGGTCTCTCATGGCTCCTCCAGTCTGGACTCTGATGCTGCTGGTGGGGACTGCCTGGGGCCAGGGCCACATGCCTGCCCCTGCCTGGTAAGCTGGGCTCAGGGGGTCATGGGTAGCGATAAACCTGGGGTGATCTGGGTAGAGCTGGAGGAGCCAGCAGGCTTGAGACGAAACACAGGCCTCAGCAGGTGGGACAGGAAGGGGTTAACTGCATAGCCCCAGAGCCTGGGGTTGAGGAGTTGGTTCTAGGAGTAGGTCAGAGCTGAAATTTGAGGAGAAATGAGATGGTCAGGAGGTGCAGGGTAGGGGAGACAGATCTGTGGCTGGAGGGGACAGAGAAGTGGGGCCCTTGGAAAATGGACCAGGGTGGACCCAGCTGATGAGAGACTTCAAGTCTGATGAGACTGATAATGAGAGAGACTTCAAGTAGGAGGCAGCAAGAAATGGATGGCCTGGTGTCCTGGAGCTTATTTGGAGGGATTTGAAGAAGTAGAATTTGAACCAAAAAAAAAAAAAAAAAAAAAAAAAGAGCTGTTCTGTGTGGCCTACATTACCAGGAGAGGGGCAGTGGCTTCTCTGTGGCATTTGTGAGGTTAGGAAGAGAGACAGGGCCATCTCTTTGCTACCATTTATATATATGTTCAGTTGCGTGGAGCTGGGAAAGGGCCACCCCACCACCCACCTGGCAACCTATGGGGGAAACACTTTGGCTATAGTGAAAAAAGACGAAGGGAGCCCCCCAGGGTATAAACATGGGGAACTGCTTCCTCCTCCTGTGACACTCAATAGCTCACAGCGTCTAGGGTACAGGGCAGAGGGAACCGGTGGGGATGTGAGCACCTCAAGCATATATTTGTTAGGAGACAGATAAGAACTTCTGGTGAGGAGGCTGCAGGTGACCTTTCTGAAAACCTTAAAAAAGACAAGTAAGATCTGTTTACTGCATAAAAATTGATATAGTATAAACACAAAGAAAGGAACAACCATGCTTAAGTGACCACTCAGCTCACAGTCACTGAGCCTTATAATTCCTGGTAATGACAAGGTTACATTTTTGCTTTCTACAACCCACCCCCAAGGAGAGAGAAGCCTCTGGACTTGAAACCAGCCATTGACAGCTCCAAGGACAGCAGTGAGTTGGAAGTCCTCCCAGGAGGACTCAGATCTCCTCTTCCTACTCCAAATCTGTGTTCTGGCACCAGAACACCAGTCCCTAGCCTAGGGGTGGCTGCCTGGAGTGGCCTCGGGGCATGGGCTATGAAAACAACAAAACACACTGCCCAGACAAAGCCTGTGTGTCCAGCTGAATCCAGCCACCCCCCCCTCATTTATGACCCACTCCACCCTGTCCTCCAGCCCTGAATTTCTCCTAAAAGAGTTTCTCTCATAGATCTCTGTTCTGGACGCCAAATATTAGTGGCAACCTTCTCTAAGCTCAGAAATCCTGCCAACTTCCATCTCCCAGTTTGGCTCTGTGGCCTGCCCTCTGCCCTCTGCCCTCTCCAAAACCTCACAGTGACCCTTTTCTCCCAGCCCTCCTAAGCCGGTGTGATTTTGAGGATGAGTCCAAACCCTTCTGCGACTGGACCCAGGTGTCTGCAGATGATGGGGACTGGATTCGAGCCAGCGGGCCCTCCAAAACTGGCACCACCGGGCCCCTTGGGGGGTACCCCAGTGGAGGTGAGGGGACCAAGGGAAGCCTGAGGTTTGGAAAGTGCAGTGGGCAGGGAGGCCACTGGGAGGTGGGCACAGGCAGGTCTGGAAGAAGAAGAGAGACAGTGGGAAGTGATGCCAGGCCCTGAGAAGGGAAGGGGGTGTGTGGGGCCAGTACTCAGGATGGCAGGGCCTCACCAGCCTGGGCCCTGCTTCCCCCAGAGGGCAACTACCTGCACATGGTATCGAAAGCCTTCCGCCGGGGCGGAGTGGCCCGCCTGCGCAGCCCTTACCTATGGGTGCAAGGGCCCCTCTGTGTGCGCTTTGTCTACCACATGTTTGGGCTGTCATGGGGCGCCCAGCTCCGACTGCTGCTGTTGTCGAGCACACAAGGCCAGCGCCCCAGTGTGCTCTGGAAACACAGGAACACCCAGAGCCCCTCTTGGATGCCCACCGCTGTCACTGTGCCCGCGGGGTTTGCTCTGCCCACCCAGGTGAGGCCAAGGGCAGATCTTGGGGCCCTGGTGGGAATCTGGGTGTTGGGGAGGCTGGGGGGCTGTGGCAGGGAGGGGGCATGGGGGCCAGGCCATCTGAAGTCGGGAAAGGAACCCAGAGCCAGATGCAAAAGGACAGGAGGCCCAGCCAAGAGGCTCACAGGATTGGCGGCCTCCTTGTTGCCCTCCCACAGCTGATGTTTGAGGGAATGAGGGGCAACACTGCCTACCTGGACATCGCCCTGGATGCCATCTCTATCCACCGAGGCTCCTGCAGTCGGGGTGAGTTCTTGTCCCTCCTCCTGTCCCTGGTTCTGCAGAACTGCCCGGGGTGCAGGAGCAGCTCAGGGACCAGGACCTTCATGGTTCCCAGAATTGAGGCTGCTTGCGTCCTTCTGCTGCCATCCCCACACACAGCTTTGACCCCTAAAGCAGCCCCACTGAAAGATAGGTTCTCTTTCAACATAGAGTTGGAGTGATGCCTGTTCTAGAGTCACCAACCATCCCCATTTGCCCTGGGCTGTCCCTATGTTAGTACTGAATGTCCCGCATCTTGGGAAGCCCTCAGTTCCAGGTAAACCTGGATGGTGAGTTACCCTAGCTGTTACCCACCCCTATCCCAATCCATCCAGCATTAGTCCTCTAAACTGATTTTGGAGATTTCAGGGGAGCAAATCCAAGGGAAGGAAAATTCCAGAAGCTGGGTGAAAAAACTGACGTTTACTGAGCATAGGGACTGGTCTAGATAATCCAAATGTACATGATTTAACTTACAACCTGATGAGGTGGGCACTATTATTCCCAATTTACACATGAGGAAACTGAGACTTGGGCAGGTTAAGTGACCTGTGCCAGGAACACAGTCAGTGGGTAGTGGGACCACACGTAGTCCGAAAGCCCACCATGGTACATGGTGAAACCCAGAATCCTGACTCTAGACTGAGGCATCTTTTTCTGAGCTGCCTCCAGTAAGAAAAAGTTGCATCCTGCATCCTCCCTTCCTTTCTTTCCTCTCAGTCTGCATGATGCAGATGTGCAGCTTTGACACTCCAAATGATCTCTGTGGCTGGAGCTGGATCCCAACTGCCACTGGAGCCAAGTGGATCCAGAAGAAGGGACAATCGGGGAAGCCAGGCATGGGGCCCGACGATGACTTCTCTAGCCCTGGCAGTGAGTACCAAGCACGCTTCCATCCTCTGACTTTCTGGGCTCTGGTGACCTCCATAAACCCTCTAATAATTGCACTGGGACAGTCTGCGGCAAACCCCCACAGCCTCAAGCCTCTATAAGCTCAAGTTTCATGGAAGGAAGCAAACTCTAAGCACCCAGCCAGCTTCTCCTCCCTACCACTTCAGACCCAACACAGTCTGCTCCTTACTTCCTTTCCCTGGTACCTTTCATGCTTCATTCATTCATTCATTCATTCAAGAAATACTTAGGGATCACCTATGATGTGCTGGGCACTGTCCTAGGCACTTGAAATACATCAGTGTACAAAACAGGAGTAGTGGGGGTTGAGGGGGAGACAGTTACTGAAACGAAGAAGAAATCATATAGTTATAAGGTGAGCAGTGCTATTAGCAAAGTAAAAAGTTGAACGAAAGAAGGGGACTGGAAGTGCAAGGGTAGGGGATAGGTTGTCAGTTGTAAATAGGGTAGGTCTTGTTCAGGTCATATCTGAGCACAAACTTGAATTGAGAGAGTGAGGCAGGAAAAGACTGGGGTGGGAAAGAACATTCCAGACAGAAGGGTCAGCCAGTGCAAAGGCCCAGAGGTGGCAGTGGGCCTGCTGGCCAGGGAGGGGATTGAGGTACAGCAACGCACCACATGGCTGGGATGAAGAGGATGCACTCAGACCTGTTATTGGAAGGGTAACTTGAAGGCCATTGTCAGGACTGTGGCTTTTATCCTATGTGAATGGGAGCCTTTGCAGGACTTGGAGCAAAGGAGTGACTTGATCTGACTTATTTTAAAACAATCACCTGGTTTTTGTGTAGAGAATCCACTAAGGGGAGCAGGCAAGGGGAGATGCAGGGGCCCATTTAGGAGGTTTCTGCGATAATTCAAGTAACTTTCTCTTCTTTCCAACCACGGCTATCCCTAGCTTCTCTCCGCCACCTCCCTGGGCCCCCAGCTGGGCTCTTCTTTCTACTGTTCACTTCTTCCTTTTCTCTCCCACACAGCATTCGCCTCCCCTCTCAACCTCCACACAACCCACTCCAGCCCTCACTGAGCCAAGCACTGTAGGGCAAACATACAGGACCCTGCAGCCTCATTTCCTTTCTGAGTTTATACCTCTTCTTTTTCCCTTCATATTTCTGCTTTCTCAGTCCCTTTCCTCCCTTCCACCTTATCCTGTCCACATGTTCTACGTTTTTCCCCATTGTCCCTCGCCCTGGCCCACTGGCATCCGAGGAACTCTGAGCTCTCTGCTGCCTGGACTTCGCCTTCTAGAAAGGCCTTGCGAAGCCGCACCCACAGCACTCAGCACTGCTCCCTGCCCAGCAGTATCAGTAAATGCTGTTTTTTGTGGTTTTTTTTTGAGACAGAGTCTCGCTTTGTTGCCCAGGCTAGAGTGAGTGCCATGGTGTCAACCTAGCTCACAGCTACCTGAAACTCTTGGGCTCAAGCAATCCTTCTGCCTCAGCCTCCCAAGTAGCTGGGACTACAGGCATGCGCCACCATGCCCAGCTAATTTTTCCAATTAATTTCTTTCTATTTATAGTAGAGACGGGGGTCTTGCTCTTGCTCAGGCTGGTTTCAAACTCCTTACCTCGAGCAATCCGCCAGCCTTGGCCTCCCAGAGTGCTAGGATTACAGTCGTGAGCCACTGCGCCCGGCCAGTAAATGCTGTTTTTTATTTCATCTTTCCCTTCTTCCTCTCCCATTTCTCCTGTGACTCCTTGCTTTCTCTTTCCCCCTCTCCCGCCTACTTTCCTTCCCCTCCCCGCTTTCTTCTTCCGCGTTTCCTTCCTTCTCTGCTCTCTCCCTCCTCTCCACCCCCTCCTCGGTCCCCCGCGCCCACCTTCCTCGCCCGGTGAGCGCGCTCGCGGGGAGCGTCGGGCACGAGCACGCACGCACGCGAGCGCGCGTTCCCCAAGGGTCGCCAGCGGCGTAGATCTTCTCCCTGCTACCAGTTGCGTCAGGGAGCGAGGTCCAAGATGATTGGCTTCCTGAGCTGCGGGGGCGGGGCAAAGGGTGGGGAGCCGCCCGCTAGGTTGTGTGACACCCGCCGTCTCTCACCAGTTTGTGTTAAAGCTATGCCCAGTAAGTCAAGAAAAGGAAGAGGCTGTGACTAGGGGACTTGAAGAGTTAGCAACCAAAGGACAAAGTTTCTGGCTGCTGCTTCTGAGAGGATGCCCACGTTTCCTTTGGTGGCGCCGAGTCCTCACCCAGCCTAAGCATTTCGGGGAATGTTGAAGGCCACAGCCAGTTGTGACACATGTGTAGGCCCACCTCAGCGCTGCCTGATTCTAGGCTGCTGTTGGGGCTTCCCCTGGGCCAGGTCTCCAGACTCCCTGGCGCCCTCTCCCTGCTGCCATACTCCCCTAATTCCAGCCACCCCATCTTCCTGGCCTTTTCCTTCGCAGATGGCTACTACATGCTCCTGGACCCCAGGAATGCAAGACCCAGGCAGAAATCGGTCTTCTTGAGCCCCCTGAGCCACTCCTCCGGCTGTCTGAGCCTTTCCTTCCACTACACCCTCTGGGGCCAGTCTCCTGGTGCAGCCCTGCACGTCTATGCTTCAGTCTTGGGTTAGAGTAGAGAATTCATGGGATTTGCACTGACCTGGGCTCATCTCCCAGGGTGGGCTTTACAGGGAAATATGGGGCATCCCTCAGGGTGAAGGGAAGTCTGAGATATGTGTGGGATTGTTCCCGCACATACTGTTCCACATGAAGTGGAAATGGGGGCTGAAAGGGCACTGGATTCTAGAAAAATAGATAAAGGTGCCAGGAGAGTGAGAGAAGGATGTGCTTGCATTTGGGGGAACATTCCCCAAGCACATCCTCTGCTACTCATCCTTCTGAGTATATGTTTTAAGTTATTTCCCAGTCACCTTAAGCTCTTCTCCAATTCCCTTCATTGCAGGCAGCATCCGGAGACACACCCTCTTCTCAGGACAACCCAAACCCAACTGGCAACCTGTTTCAGTCAATTACACGGGACAAGGACAGATACAGGTACAGAGAAGCAAGGGGTCAGGTCCTTGCCCGTGGCAGGCACCCTCAATGTCTAAATGGATTGAGGGTCTGGGCACTGGGAATGAGGGTCCTGGGTCCCTGAATGCAGTAAAATCGAATCAGGTCACTGGGGCTTTGGGCTGTTGCTCACCCCTAGCCCACTTTCCCTCTCTCTTCAGTTTACCGTGGTGGGCGTATTTGGAAAGATCCCAGAGCCAGCTGTGGCAGTGGATGACATCAGCATCGCTCCCTGTGGGGGTGAGAGCAGCCCCAGGGGGCCCACACCTCTGAGAATCTGAGTTGGGCTAGGGGAGAGATGGAGAGTGTGGCCCAGCTTCCTCATGTCCCCTGTTTTGATATGCTAGAGAGCTTTCCTCAGTGTGACTTTGAAGATGATGACCACCCCTTCTGTGACTGGACCCAGAAATCGCAAGATGGTGGACACTGGATCCGGGGACATAGAAATGTACCCCTCCAAAGCACGGATTTCCCTAGAGGTGAGGACTCCTCAAGCCAATGAATCAGATTCAGTAATCTGCTCCTGGCATGGGGGCTGGCTGATGCGACTGATGGAAGAAGTTATATGTAGTGAAATCAGCCAGCAGATGTTTATTGGGGAGATTGCCATGGGCCAAAGCTGTGGAGATGGCAGAGTAGAGTCAGTTGAGGATTTTCAGGGCTCTGGGGTCACTGAAGCCCTCAGAAAATTCAGGCATCTCACTTTATTGAGCCCAAGGCTTCCAAATCTACAATATCATTTTCAGTTAAGACATTTACACTGGGCAAGATGGCTCGTGCCTGTAATCCCAACGCTTTGGGAGGCCGAAGCAGGAGGTTCACTTGAGGCTCCTGGGCAACATAGCAAGACCCCCTCTGTATAAAAAAGTTAGCTAGGTGTGGTGGCACACACCTGTAATCCCAGCTACTCAGGAGACTGAGGCAGGAGGATCGCTCGAGCTCAGGAGTTTGAGGCTGCAGTGAGCTATGATCGCATCACTGCTCACCAGCCTGAGTGACAGAGCAAGACTCTGTCTCAAAGAAAAAAGACACAAGTGCAGCCAACAGTGAAATCACGGTTGCTGGTTTGGTTTTTTTGTCCCCTTCTCTCTGATCCTGCTTTCAGGTAGAAAGGCAGAATCAGGAAGAAAACACATACTACAATGTGGGCAATTTGGGCGCTTGCTCAGATCCCCACTGGGGAAGCAGGGTGTTGCAGCAATAGACTTGTCCTGGGCAGCTCTCCCATCTTGCCTGTGCCTGTCCTTTCCTAGGGTCTCACTATATCTACCTCCAAAGTGACAAGTTCTCCCAGGCAGGGCAGTCTGTCATACTGGTGAGCCGGCCCTTCTGTGCCCCGGGTGACATCTGTGTGGAGTTTGCTTACCACATGTATGGCCTTGGAGAAGGCACTACGCTTAAGTTCCTGCTGGGTAGTCCTGCGGGTAGCACCCCGATTACTCTCTGGAGCCGCGTGGGGTCTCAGAGCCCTGACTGGCAGAACGCCTCCATCACCATCTCTTCAGGACATCAGCAGCCCATGCAGGTGAGAGACAGAGCTGGTAGGCCCTGTATGAGGAAAGGGAGCGGAGAAGAGGCTTCCCTTGGTACTCAGAGGTACCGAGGACAAGGGGGCAGGGGTGGGGTGGGACTGTTACGGCTGGAACAAGGTGACATTTTGGCAGAGGACAGACTCCTGCCCAGCAGAGTCGCTGAGTTGCAGGGGATTCATTTTCACTTCTCTCTTTCTTCTCTCTCCCTGGTTGCCTGCAGCTGATTTTTAAGGCCACCAGGGGTAGCAGCACCGCCTTTGTTGTCGCAATAGATTTCATCTTGGTCAGTCATGGGATTTGTCGAGGTAAGACAGAACCCAAGGGGGCTGTGCCCTGAGATGACCGTCTTGTGGGCTTCTCTGTATGAGTTGCATAGTACACAAATCCTCTCTGTGCCTGAGTTCGCACCCAGCTGGCTTTGCTTGCTGCATTCTGCCCACCTCTGCCTCCCCAGCACCCTCAGGGTGCTGGCCTGAGTGAATGTGGCTTTGGTGTCATGCATGTCGGTGGCTGCTTCCAGAACCTCTCACCTAGTGATCCTAAAGGCAGGACCCATATCCTGTTTATTTTTGTGTTTCTTGTACCTGGAGTGATACCTGACATAGATTAGGAACAGTGTTTGTTGAGTGATTGTCAAGTGAGTGAAGGTTGGGGGTTGGGAGTAGGAGGATTGGGGTGAATAAGTTACCCCTTTGAGCCCACCCACTCCAGTTAGATGTGAGTTAAGAAGGTAGTGGTATCATTTTGACTAAATGCCAAAGACTTTTTTTTCTTTGCAGCACAAGTGCCACCAGTGCCTCCTGACAAATCTCCAGTTTCCCCCACTGGCCCTTCTGAAACCACTGGCCTCGCAGAAAAACCCACCATCCCCACAGAAACAACTACAGTCCCCACAGAAGCACCTGCCTTTTCTACAGAGACAACTATGGTCCCCACAGAACAACCCACCATCTCTACAGAGACAACCACTGTCCCCACAGAAACAACTACTGTCCCCACAGAACAACCCACCATCCCCACAGAAGTCCCCACAGAAGAACCTGCCATTTCTACAGAGACAACTACGGTCCCCACAGAACAACCCACCATCCCTACAGAGACAACCACTATCCCCACAGAAATACCTACTGTCCCCACTGAAACAACCACTGTCCCCACAGAGACAACTACGGTCCCCACAGAACAACCCACTGTCCCTACAGAGACAACCACCATCCCCACAGAAAAACCCACTGTCCACACTGAAACAACTGCTGTCCCCACTGAAATAACTACTGTCCCCACAGAAAAACCCACCGTCGACACTGAAACAACTACTGTCCCCATAGAAAAACCCGCTGTCCACACTGAAACAACTGTCCCCACAGAAAAACCCACTGTCCACACTGAAAAGCCTACAGCCCTCACCGAAGAGACCACCATCCCCACCAAAGAGCCTACTGTCCCCACTGAAAAACCTACCACCCCTATTAAAGAGTCCACTAGTGTGACTAGAGAGCCCACAACTACTGTGACACCCCACCCTAGCACAGTCCTGGTGCACACTGTGCCAGCATTGCTGGGGATGGTGCCTCAACATGTTCCAAATACCTCCATGACCAGTGCAACCCTGGGCATCACCACAACTCCTGGACCTGCTACAGGTATGAGGTGGGTAGGGCATTTGCCAAAGCTGAAAGAGACAGTGGCTAGGAGACAAAGTCGGGGAAAGGGATGCTTCTGGTAGAAAAATCGCAGTCTTAGAGGAGAGCTGCGGTGGTCCATGGCAACTTTAGAAGAAAGGATGGGGACACTCAGCGCAAGAGGGACGGCGGGGCCCGAGTGCATGAGTTTGTTGGGAACCAAGCCCTAGGTTTCCTTCTCCTTGTTTGTTATTGAGATATAATTCATAGTCTATAAAATTCTTCCTTTTAAAGTGTACAATTCCCTGGTTTATATCTCTTCACAAGTTTGTGCAGCCATCATCATCTTCCAATTTGAGATATTTTCATCATGCTGACAAGGAACCCTGAACCCATTAGCAGTCGGTCCCCAGTCCCCTCTGCCCCAGCCCTTGACAGCCATAAATCTCCTTCCTATATCTGTGGCTCGGCCTGTTCTGAACAGTCCATACAAATGCAATCATGCAGTATGTGGCCTTGTGTCTGGCGTCTGTGACTGAGCATAATGTTTGCAAGGTTCACCCTGTTGTAGCATGTGTCAGAGCTGAGTAACAAGGGCCTACGTCTTGGAAAGGCACTTGAGTTTGGCGGTAGAGGAGAGGCGGAGGGGGCAGGCTTGATGGAGGCTGTGTTCTCCCCTTAGAGAGCTGCCCCCTGAATGCGCACTATGAATCCTGTGCTTGTCCTGCTTCCTGCAAGAACCCCAGGCCCAGCTGTGGGCTCCTCTGCCAGGCGGGCTGCGTGTGCAACCCCGGCTTTTTGTTTAGTGACAATGGCTGCATCAATGCCTCTTCCTGCGATTGCTTCTACAACAACTACAACTACAAGGTAAGACCTCAGGGAGGCTCAGATCCCCTGAGGATGTTGGTGGCTGAACACCTGGGTTCTGGCTCCATCTGCTCCCCAGATGAAGTGAACTTGGGTCCTTGGAATATTGCCAAGGGGTCAGCTCAGAAGCGGCAGTTACACAATGGTGGAGTCATTCATTCAGCATGTGGCTTTTGATGGTCCGCACTGTTCATACACAAAGTCTTTGTGAAGCTTCTGTGTTGGCTCCCAGATGCTAGGCTGTGCTGAGGAGTCAGTCCTCCTGTGGTCCAGGGCTAGGTGCTCCTCCCAGACTCAATATTTCTGTAATTTTCTCCTTCCAGAGGATCTTGCAAACCTGATAGGTAAAAAAGAGAGGAGTTACTGTCCTTGTCTGCCCTAATCGGTGGTCTCCCGGGGAGACGCAACAGAGCAGAGGCTCTACAGGGGCTCAGTCTCTGCACCAGCACTGTCCGACAGAGAGAGCATGTGAGCCACACATGTCTTGTTACATTTCCTAATAGCCACATTAAAAAAGCAAAAGGAGGTAGAGCACAGTGGCTCATGCCTGTAATCCCAGCACTTTGGGAGGCTGAGGCTGGAGGATCGCTCAAGACCAGGAGTTCAAGACTGGCCTGGGCAACATGGTGAGACCCTATCTCTACAAAAAAAAAAAAGTTTTTTTTAAATATTAGTCAGGCATGGTGGCACTCCTCTGTAGTCCCAGCTACTCAGGAGGCTGAGGCAGGAGGATCACTTGATCCCAGGAGTTGGAGGAGGTTGCAATGAGCTGTGATCGCGCCACTGCCTTCCAGCCTGGGAGACAGAGTGAGACCCTACTCAGGAAAAAAAAAAATAACTAAAAAGCAAAAGGAAACAGGTTAAGTGAATTCTAATAATCTCCTCAATCCTAAATATTAAAATATTATCATTTCAATGTATATAAAAAAGAATTATTCATGAGGTAGTTTGCATTCTTTTTTGTTTGTTTTCCATACTAACTCTTCAAAACCCAGTGTGTATTTTACACTTACGGTCTATCTCAATTCGGACTGGCCACGTTTCAAGAGCTCAGTGGCCACTTGTGGCTGGTGGCCACCGTATTGAACAGCACATGTCTAGAGTCAGGTAGACCTGAGCTTCAATCCTGGCTCCAGCACTCATTTGTGCTGGGTGATGTTAGGCAAGTTTCCTTATCTCTTTAAATCTGTTTCCATTATCTATAAAGTGTGCACAATAAGATTTTCTACCTCCTATGAAATCTTTGTAAGGATGAAATTAGATCCTGACGCATAGTAATTACTTAATAAATGTTAATGACTATTTTTAGCAATTTATGATAAATGTCATGCAACCTATTAATTAAGCGCTTTGTTAATGTCCAGTGCCTCTTCTCGGCTCCAGGTGTTAGGTGTTTTTCCTGCTGACATCAGAGCTCCTGCTTGTCTCTTATAGGACCATTCCTCCCCCAACCCCCTTTAACTAGTCTCCTGGGTCTCCCTGAGTTAGTGTCAGGATTAGCTTCAGCTGTAGCCTGTACAGAAAGATCTGTTCACATCCATCAGCACCAAGAATCTCTTCCCTCTGCCCTGGGAGGCATATATTATTAACTCATGATATATTCATTTGTGCATTTAACAAATGTTTATTTAGTGCTTTCTGCTCTCCTGGCATTGGGGTCACCATGAAAAGGGCATGGTCCTTGCCCTTATAATGCTCTCAGGGTACACTTTGGGTCTTGGTTTACTCTTTCATTCAGCATGCATTTATTGAACAAGAACTTTCATCTTGGTGCTAAGAAGGTGAGTAAAGACAGGTGTAGACCCTCACCTGGGGTGCTTATGATCAATCACAAAAATAAATCTAAAGTGCAACTGTGGTTAAGTCTTTGGAAGGAAGGGTACCCAGAGCTGAGGAAGTCTTCCTGAGCAAGCCACATTTGAGTTGAACTCCACTGGTTGCATAGGAATGATTTAGAAAAGGGGAGGGAAGAGCATTCTGGGATAAGAGAACAGCACGTGCAAATGTCCTGTGGTGGGTGGGAACATCAGGTA
This sequence comes from Microcebus murinus, assembly GCF_040939455.1. Classification (NCBI taxonomy): domain Eukaryota; kingdom Metazoa; phylum Chordata; class Mammalia; order Primates; family Cheirogaleidae; genus Microcebus; species Microcebus murinus. The sequence goes on from NC_134122.1 coordinate 28,832,332, forward strand.
AGTGGTGGGAAGAGGAAGAATATGAGCAAGTTTAGGTCTTTGCACAGGAGAGCTTCCTCTGTCCTGGCATGGTGGGGAGAAGGGGGAAGGGCCCCCAAGAGCTATGGCTTTGTGACTCTGCATCATTTGCTTCCAGACTGGGGCAGAGTGGTTCAGCCCCAACTGCACAGAATATTGCCACTGCTGGCCTGGCAACCAGATCGAGTGCCAGAGCTCTCAGTGTGGGGCACGTACAATGTGCCAGCTGAAAAATGGCCAGTATGGATGCTACTCCTATGGTGAGAGCCCGCTTACGCTGCCCCTGCCTGCCAGCCCGTTTGAGTGGAAATGACACTGGGATCCCAATCCCTTGCTTGGGCAGAGGAGCTGGGGCGTGCCATCGGGTGGGGGGCAGGCCAGCATATGAAGCCAGCCAGGATGGGGGGCAGTGGAGGCAGCTTCTTCTGGTCCCTTCTTCCCCTCCGGCAGGCTTTGGCACCTGCTTAGTCTATGGAGACCCTCATTATGTCACCTTTGATGGGAGGCACTTTGGCTTCATGGGCAGATGCACTTACATCTTGACCCAACCCTGTGGCAACTCAACAGGTAGGGCCCTGGAGATGCCTCCCTCGGCCGTGGGTCTGCAGGCAGAGCTGCTGGACGTGGGGGCATGCTGGGTGGCAGGAAAGGGTGGGGAGAAGATGGGGGAAGGGCCAAAACTGGAGTGAGTTCTTCTGTAAAGTAAGAGCTGAGACACCCACCCCAGCAGAGGGACCTTCTCAGGCCCAGGCTGCTGGGGAAATGTGGTTTAAAATAGTTTACCTGATCAGTTGCTCCCTTGGCCAGCTTTTATTGAGGGCCCTCCTGGCATAGGGACATTACCGTAAAAGGGACTGGTAAGGAGCACAAATGCCCTGGGGGGTGTCCCAGTGCATGGAGGGGAGACAGACACACAGCAGCTGCAGGCTGTTCTGGAAGGGGGCAGACAGTCATGCCCTGCTCCCATTTGGGTCTTGCCTCCCCTCCTGAGCTTCGGGGTGGCGTCTCTGTGCCTTCTCTCCCTGTAGGGCCAGGCTCAGGGCTCTGCCACAGGGCCAGGTGCTGAGCGAGCCCCTGGGCCCTCTTCATCCCTCTCCCCTCCCAGATCCATTCTTCAGGGTGACAGCAGTGAAAGACGGATGGGAACAGCAAGGCATGTCCTACCTGAACAAAGTCTACGTGACCCTGCCTGAGACTACCGTCACCCTGCTCAAAGGCAGACGCACATTGGTGAGCCCTGTCTTCCACTTCCACCCCTGTGGGGCCCTGGCTGTGGCCTATTCCCGTGGGCTGCTGTGGCCTCCTCCAGGTCAGCTCCTCCAGTCCCGGAACCCTCGCAGGGATGGGTTCAATACAGCAGTTCGGGGAAGCTCCAAACCACTATAGGTGGAAGAGGTTGTTAGGCCGCTCTGGGGGATGTAGTGCCTTCCAGCCATGGATGTGGGAGTCTGTTGGGGTCCTCCTTGACCCCCAGATCTGTCTCTGTCTCCTCACTCTGCCCTTCCATCCAGGTTGGGAGTCAGCAAGTCACCCTCCCAGCCATACCTTCTAAAGGCGTCTTCCTGGCTGCTAGTGGACGATTTGTGGAGCTGCATACAGAGTTTGGTTTGTGGGTGAGATGGGATGGCGACCAGCAGCTGTTTGTGAGTGTGGCCAGGTGAGGGGGCATTCCAGCCAGGCAGCTGCCACTGCTTCCTGTCTGCCCTCCTCTTCCCCTCGCGTTCCAGACACCACCACTCGATCATTTCTGTACTTCCCATGGGTGGGAAGCACCCAGCTCCTGTCGCAGGCCTCCGTCTGGATGAGGAGACGGGAGGAAATGGCTTCAGAACAGTGTGATAAATAGCAGAATGTATATACAATTCTTTAAGAATGTGCTAGGAGTCGCTAATGGGCTCTGGGGGCTTTCAGAAAATCGGTCACTTGATCCCATTCTCCAAGGAAGAGTGGCTCCCCATTGACAGAACAAGGCAGAGAAAAGTTTTATGGAAACAACGAGCACACCCTCAAGAATGAGCTGGAGTGTGTTAGGGCCAGCAAGGGGTTTGTCATGGCTGGACAGTGGGGTGTGCACAGAGGAGAGGAGGGGGACTGCATAGGTGGCTTGGGGTCGGAGGACAGAGGGTCCCCAGTGGATCGCCTTCTCTGCTGTGGTCCCCTGATGGCTGAGACCCCTTCTCTGCATTTACACCAACTCCTCTCTTGTCCTGCCAGGACCTATTCTAGCAAACTCTGTGGTTTATGTGGAAACTATGACGGTGACATGAGCAACGACCACCTGAAGCCGGATGGCCAGCCAGCCCGAGATGAGGAGGAACTGGGGGAAAGCTGGCAGATGGCTGAGGACGAGGACAGGGAGTGAGTGAGGAGCCCTCCCATGGGGCCCAGGGCTTCCTGCCCCCTTGTGGCCCTCCCTGGTGAGACCGACTGACGACTGACATTGTCCCTGTCTCCTCTCTACCCTTAGACTTCAGGCTGTTCCCCCTCCTTTGGGGCTCAGTGCTCAAAGTCCTCCTCCAGGGGCTGCCAGAGCTGTGCCAGAGCCTCTCAGCCTTGCTGGCTGCTGGGTGAGGGGCTCTGAGCTGGAAGTGAGCCTCGGCCCTGGGGGCGTGTGGGGTGGGTCTCTTCCAGGTGCCAGAAGAGCCAGGCAAGCTCCCCATCCTGTGACTCAGCCTTGCAGAGCAACATGTCGGGGCCAGGGTTCTGTGGACGGCTGGTGGACTCCCGCGGCCCGTTTGAGTATGAAGGGGGCAGGCAGAGCCACTTGGGGTAGCATGACACCTGGGGTCCTCCGAGGTGGGCGCCAGGAAGTTCTGTCCCCTCGTTCCCTCTGACTCGGCCTCCCTCCACAGGGCATGTCTGTTTCACCTAAAGGCCACTTCCTTCTTTGACAACTGCATGTTTGACATGTGCAACTTCCAGGGGCTACAGCAGATGCTGTGTGCCCACATGTCAGCCATGACCACGAGCTGCCAGGATGCCGGCTACCCCATGAAGCCCTGGAGGGAGCCCCATTTCTGCCGTGAGTTGTGCCAAGGAGCAGGGGAGAGATGCAGGACCCCTTCCCTTAGACAGGGACAAGAGGGTCGGTGCAGGCTTGGGACATACCTGGTGGAACCCCTCACTTCCACACCAGGATGGGGAAATTTGTGGAGTTGGAAATCTCCACTGAGAAAATCACAGTCACTTGCAAACTCAGAAAGGCTTCTTGGCTACCTGGGACTGTGCAGGGCATGTGCAGATGTGTTTATGTGCAGCCCAAGTCATTGGACCGGTGCACACGATGCAGACCCAGGGCGAGGGGAGGCTCTGCCTGCCAGCTCTGGTAGGCTCAGCTATCTGGGGAAGCTGCTTTAGGATCTGACCCCACGGGTGGGCCTTCCACCCCTTCCATCACTCACCTGGGGCTTGTCTACACAGCAGCACTGCTGTGCTGTTCTTCCCATGGAGCGATCTGCTCCCGCAGCAGGTCTGTGCTAGCATCCGAGCAACAGCCCCTTGGCACAGGCAGCTTGCTTGGCTTCCAGGAGGTCCTGGGAGCCAGCTGGGCTCCTCAGTCAAGCTCCTTGAAGTCACTGTCTCTTCTCAAGATCCACATGCTGGGTGCCTTCTGAACATGCTCGTCTTCCCTTTTCTCCCCCGTGGCTTATCTGTCTCTTTCTCACCCAAGCTTCTCCCTCCGTCAGCTCTGGCCTGCCCGCCCAACAGCAAGTACTCCCTGTGTGCCAGGCCGTGCCCTGACACCTGCCATTCAGCATTCTCTGGCATGTTCTGTCCAGACCGGTGCGTGGAGGGCTGCGAGTGCAACCCGGGCTTCGTGCTCAGTGGTCTCAACTGCGTCCCCCAATCCCAGTGTGGGTGCCTCGACTCCAACGGGAGCTACTTCAAGGTGAGTGGCTGGGTGGGCCTCTCAGCCAGAAGGACTTGCTCCCTGTTGTTAAACAGCCCAAAGTGAGGGTGAGAGGCAGGGAGTGAGAAGGCTTGGGGTGTGCAGGAGGAGCCTGGGGTTTAGGGCTGGGATTAGGGAAATTTTGGCTGGGATCAAATTTCCCTTTCTCTTTCTTCAGCTCTGGTCCTTCCCCCCTCAGTCCCCACCCCCATCACTCTCCGCAGATCTGGGCACAGTTACTTCCCACACTGCCTCATAAAGCCTGAGACCTCCGGTTCTGGCCTCTCCCACCATTCCTGCTGCCTCCTTCTGCCATCACTTCACTGAATCATTTTGCCCCGAGTTTCTGTCCTCCTAAGGCATGAGAACCTCTGTGTGTCACCTGCACTCCTTCCAAACACTGTCTTCTCTTGACCCAGGGGCCCTTTCTCAGCTGAAGGAATCTTGGCCCTTCCCGTGCCCCTGTTTCTAGACTTCTCAGAGGCAGCAGTTGGAGCCAGACCTTTGTCTGTGGCGCTTCTTTCTTCCTTCTTTGATGGATCCTCACCCAGGGCCTGGCAGTGGCGCCAGTGCCCCCCGACTATCCACCTGACGTCCCCCTGGCTTTCTGCACCCTCCGCCCAGTCCAGGCTGGGCTGCCCAGTGCTCTCTATCTGGGCAGTGCTCTCCTCCCCGCCATGCCACCAGTAGGCCAGCCCCTTCTGTCCCCCTGCTCTGCTGCCCAGCCACCTTGGCCCATTGGTATCTGTCCACCCAAATAAGTGACTGAGGCAAAGATCTCGATCAATGGAGGTTTATTAAGCTGAAGTTGAGGACGAACCTCGGAAAAACACAAACCACAGACAAATCTGTGTCTGTTTTTCAGAAGGAGAATTTGGAATCTGCAGTATTTAAGGGGAGTAGGGCACACAAAATAGGAAGAAAAAAAACAGGGGCTGGAGTAGTGAGACAAAATGGTTATATGCTTGTGAGACCCAGGAAAATCTACATTTTACATAAGATGAGGCGAATGTAAGAGAAAAAGGGAGGGAAAGAAACATCAGTTATGCAGAAATCCCTGCTTAGGTGGAAGAGCGCTCGATCCTGACTTCGTTCAGCACCTGGGCAAGTAAATTTGTAATTCATTGTTAGCAGGAATTGAACAGACTTTAGTTGTAGCAGCTAGACTTGGCCTGCAGACCTAAAGTCACAATTTGCATGTCCTTCTTATGGGAGGCCAGCAAGGAATTTCCTTCATGAATGATCTGTGAGGCCAGCCCTTCCCAGGGGCCTGAGGCCTTTACCTTCCCTTTTACATAGGGAGTTGGGGGGATTGTCATGAGATTTTTTTATTTTCTTTTACAAATCCTTCACCTCCTTTGAGGCCTGTTGAAATGCTTCCTGCTCCTAGAAGCCTCCCTGATAAGCAAAGTCAGAAAGCCTCTTTGCAGGAAGTGTTTATTGTCTGTGTCCCTGGGGGTTACCCCAATGGCTGGATTGGGTGCATGCGGTGTTGGAGCACAGTCATTTATTAGTACACGTGTTTGCTGCCCCCCACTGGATTGTGAGTGCCATGAGCACAGGGACATTGTCCATAGAGTGCACTCCTGAGTCCCTGACACCTAGCACAATACAGACAGATAAATAAAAAACTTGCTGAAGTAGTGGACAAACTCCTGGTAAAGTGACTGAATCACCACCTGAATGCCAGGGTTTTGTGGCTGATCGTGGAGCTTTGGGAAGACAGGGTGGTCTCGTGGGTGGGCCGGCCAACTGAACAGCTCTGTGGGCTCTGGTGTCAGAACCTGGGAAACACTGCTTCCCTCCCTTACTGTCTCCCTTCCCCTAGGTTGGGGAGAAGTGGCACAAGCCAGGCTGCAGGCAGCTCTGTTTCTGTAAAGACAACAACAGAATTCGCTGCTACTCCTGGAAGTGTAAGGCCCAGGAGATCTGTGACTATCAGGATGGCATCTATGGCTGCCATGCCCTAGGTGAGTGGTCAGGTGGAAGGTGACCCAGGGGCTGCCCAGGTGACCTCAGGCAAGGGGATGGCCCTGCCCAAAGCAGCCTCCCCAGAGAGCTGGGCTCAAGCAGGGGCCGGAAAGCAGTTGCCTGAAGCAGGGGCAGCATCTTCAAGGACTCAGAGAGTGGAGCTGGGGAGGGGAGACTTCCTCCTTGACATGGATGGGCCGTGGGACCATCCCATCCCTACATGGATGCGCCCAGGTGGCAGCCTTAGGTCAGGGCTTCCAGGGAGTGGGGCAGTGAGGCTCTGAATGCCATCCTCTCCTCCCCAGGGGCTGCCACCTGCACTGCCTCGGGTGACCCCCACTACCTGACATTCGATGGAGCCCTGCACCACTTCATGGGCACCTGCACCTACGTCCTGACCAAGCCTTGCTGGACCAAGCTCCCACAGAACTATTTTGTTGTGAGTACCAGCAACGAGAACCGCGGGGGGATCCTGGAGGCCTCCTTCGTGAAAGCCGTCCATGTGCAGATCTTCGGCCTCAAGATCTCACTGCTCAAAGGCCGCAAGGTCATGGTGCGTGCCTCCCCCAATCCAGACCCTCCACCCAGCCTGCTCAGCCTCTCTCCTCTGCTACTCCTTGTCCATGTGCTGCCTGACTGGCTTCTTAGGGCCCCTGGGGGTGCCCTGCAGCACCCTAAGCCTCACCTCCTTTGGACTCCTTCCCCAATCTGGGAAACACCTGTCCCCCACCCCCTGCTCCCAGGTTTCTGTCCCCATTGTGTGTTTGTCCCATGTTCCTTCCTGAGTCCCCCTTCTATATCCTCCCCACCTCTGCAGCTAAACGGCCATCGGGTGGCCCTCCCTGTGTGGCCTTTGAAAGGCCTGGTGACCCTAAGGCTCAGTGGCATCTTTGTTGTCCTCTACACAACCATTGGGCTCCTGGTTCGCTATGATGGGGTCCACTTGGTGGAAGTGACAGTGCCTTCTTCCTATGCGGGCCAGCTCTGTGGGCTGTGTGGTGAGTTCCCTGGGTCACTTTGGGGGAGCTGGGACAATAGGCAGGCCTGTGGCCTGGTCCCACTCTCCCCCACATCTCTATTAGGCGTCCTAAGTGCCAGTCAACTGATAGTGTTGAAGGCATTGGGCAGGAGAGTAGGAGTTAAGGGAAGTTGGCAGGAGAAGAGAGAGAAAGTGTTGACCTTGACATATTAAGTGAGGAGTGAGGATGCCTTTCTGATCGGGGAGATGGTGGCCTCGGGACTGGTCTGCTGGCAGGTCCTCTATTAGCTGCTCCTTGCTCCAGGGAACTACAACAACAACAGCTTGGATGACAACCTGCGCCCAGACAAGAAGCCCACAGAAAACTCCATCCAGCTGGGGGCCTCCTGGAAGCTGCCTGAGTCTTCTGAACCTGGGTGAGCTGGGGTAGGGGGAGCCAGGCAGGAGGGGCTAGGCCTAAGGAAGAGCCTCGGGGGCAGCTGGAGGTGTCCCCATGGGTTCTCACTGACCCAGTGCTGAACTCCCTACTGGCAGGAAACCTGCCAATATCTCCCTTTCATTCCCTCTGAAATTGGAGTTGGTGGAAAATGGTTCCAACTTCCACACCCAAGCCTGCTGATTTCCCCTGTGCTTAGTGACCTCTTTGGAGAGCCCACTTAGGAAGTCCCCCCTGAGAGCTAGCCTTTTCCTTCCTGTTGCATCTCCTGCCCTTCCTACTGGAGGGCACCATTTTGTGCTCTTCTCCTGTGCGCCTCCCTGTTTTCTTCTTCCACTTTTGCTTCAGTGTGGGGGAAGCTTCCTCTGGCCCTCAGTTTCCATCCCCCCTCCTCTCCTCCTTCAGCTGCTTCCTCATGGAGGGCAGGCCCTCTGGCTGCCAAGAGGGCAAAATGACAGACACCTGGAATAAGAACTGTGCCATCTTAACGGACCCTCAGGGTAAGACACGTCCCCTGCAGGGAGGGGTCAGGGCAGGAGAAGGAGGGAGGCTGGAGACAGATGTGAACCATGAGGAAGGTAATGGGAACGCAGGGCTCGCCAGCAGGCACCTTCCTGGGAGCTGCGACTGCCCGGTCCTTCTGTGTGCCTCAGGCAGTGGGTTCCCCAAATCCAGGTTCCGAATGAAGTGGGTGTTGAGTTAGCCCCAGAGAAGTCACATGTTCCAGCCCCTTCCTTCTCATTTGCTTTGCCACCTGCCTTGTCTTGTCCTGCAGGACCCTTCTCTCAGTGCCACGAGGTGGTGCCCCCGCAGGCCAGCCTCGCCAGCTGCGTGCGTGGCCAATGTGGGACCAAGGGTGACACCACGGCCCTGTGCCACTCCCTGCAGGCCTACGCATCCCTGTGCACCCAGGCCGGCCAGGCCCCTGTCTGGCGAAACAGCACCTTCTGCCGTGAGTGACCTCACCACCCACTCCCGCAGCCCGAATCCTCCAGAACCTGCCCTCCCTTTCTTCTCCTAAATTCTGCTCCTCTGCTCTCCTTGTGCAGCCTGGTCTTCCGCACCCTGTCCCTCCCTCGCTCCCTCCCTTCTTTCTTTCATTCTCTGCTCCAGCCTCTCTCCATGCCCAGCCCGTCCTCCCTGGTCTCCATGCACCAGGGCCGCCTCCATCTGACCTCCCCTCACCAGAATGTTCTGCCTTTATTTGGTTACTATCTCCTTCTCCTTGTACCTGGGCTGGCTCTCTTCCCTTTTTCCCTCTCTTGCTCAGGATATCACCTTTTTTTAAAAAATATTGTGGTTAAGATACACATAACATAAAATTTGCCATCTTAACCATTTTTAAGTGTACAGTTCAGTGGCACTAAGTACATTCAAGTGTTGTGCAACCATCACCGTCCACCTCCAGAACTTTTTATTCCACAGCTGAAACTCTGTCCCCATTAAACAAAAAACCCCACCGTCCCCTCCCCCAGTCCCTGACAACCTCTGTTCTACTTTCTGTCTCTACGGCTTTGACTCCTGGAAGGACCTCATATAAGATGAATCGTACAGTATTTGTCCTTTGTGTCTGGCTTATTTCACCCAGCATGATGTCCTCAAGGCTCATCCGTGTTGTAGCGTGTGTCAGAATGTCCTTCCTTTTTAAGGCTGAGTAATGGTCCATTGTATAGACAGAACACAGGGTGTTTATCTCTTCATCCGCCCAAGGATATTAGCAGGAACTTTTTTTTTTTTGAGACAGAGTCTTGCTTTGTTGCCCAGGCTAGAATGAGTGCTGTGGCATCAACCTAGCTCACAGCCACCTCAAACTCTTGGGCTCAAGCAATCCAATCCTGTCTCAGCCTCCCCAGCAGCTGGGACTACAGGCATGCACCACCATGCCCGGCTACTTTTTTCTATATATATATTAGTTGGCCAATTAATTTCTTTCTATTTATAGTAGAGACAGGTCTCACTCTTGCTCAGGCTGGTTTTGAACTCCTGACCTCGAGCAATCCACCCGCCTCGGCCTCCCAGAGTGCTAGGGTTACAGGCGTGAGCCACCGTGCCAGGCCTTAGCAGGAACTTTTGATGCCCCAAGGTCAGGGAGCTGGAAAGGCTACTCGGCTCTTCCTGACGTTCTGGTTTTTCTTAGCTCTGAAGTGCCCCCCCGGCAGCAGCTACAGCCCCTGTGTCAGACCCTGTCCAGCCACCTGCCTCAGCCTGGTTGCCCCGAGGGACTGCCCAGCCTCACTACCCTGTGCCGAGGGCTGTGAATGCCAGAAAGGCCACATCCTGAGTGGAACCTCCTGCGTGCCCTTCAGCCAGTGTGGCTGCATCGACCCGAAGGGCTTCTACCACCTGGTGAGAGGCCAGATAGCAAAGGGGACCTGCCCTTCCCAGCTGCCAAGCCCAGTGCCAGGGAAAGGGCCAGCCCAGGCTGGGGGCAAGGAAGAAGGCCCGAGAGAAAGACAGCAACCAGCTCAGTGTGCCAGGGGCGGGCAGGGGGCCGGGGGTCTCAGGCCACCTCCAGCCTCCAAGTCTCTGTTGGCTCTGCTGATGGCCCGGTCCGCAGGTGGGGGAGAGCTGGTACACAGAGAGCACCTGCTCCTGGCTCTGCACCTGCAGCATCCACAACAATATCACCTGCTTCCAAACCACCTGCAAACCCAACCAGATGTGCTGGTCCCTGGATGGTGTGCTCCGCTGCCGGGTCTCAGGTAGGAGGGCCACAGTGCTGGGGAGGAGCCCACAGCCACCAAAGACAGCTCTCTCCACTCCCCACACTCTCCCTGACACCTGTAGCACTCGGGGTCAGGTTAGTACCCCTGCAGCACCTAAGAGCTTCAGGCGGGAATGATGACCTCTCACTGCCAGGAAAGGCACCTGGAGTTCACCCATCCCTCTCCGGTAGTGGCTGTGAACTTAGATGGGATATTATAAATCCCTCCCTGGCAGAATCACACCCCTTGCAGCCCCAAGCCTCATGCCACTCTGGCCCTTGGGCCTTGACTCTTTTTTTGAATATTGTCTTCCTTCCTTCTCGGGGCTTTCTGGCTTTTCCCAGAGCCTTTTTTCTGGAAGGCAGGGTTAGTGCAGGACCACCTCCCAAGGGACCCTGTTCTCGCCAGAGACAGGGGGATCCCTTAACCACTTCTCTCTCCTTCCAGGTAGGGGAGTGTGCCGGGTCTCAGGGGATGCCCGGTACGTGAGCTTCGATGGCAGTGAACACTTTATCCGGGGCACCTGCGCGCACGTCCTGATGAAAGTGTGCCACCCCAACATGAACATGCCCTTCTTCAAGATCAGTGCCAAGAACAAGAAGCTGGTAGGCAGACCTAAGTCTTTCCACCTTCACCAGGTCTACATTGACATCTACAATTCCCAGATCATCCTGCAAAATAACCACCACGTGCTGGTGAGCTAGGCCGGGTGACTGGCACTGGGGAAGAGGGAGTTCTGGGGAGAGGACTCTGGTCCACTTCTTACTCACAAGCCCTGCCCTCCTCTTCAGATCAATGGCAAACAGGTCACCCTTCCCGAGAGCTCTCAGATTCCAGGGGTCAGCATCCTTTCCCGCGGCATCCACACCATTGTCAAGTTTAAGTTGGGAGCACGAGTCACGTTTGATGGCCGTCATCTCTTAGAGATCGAACTCCCTACAGGCTATTACGGAAAGGCGAGGAAAACACCTGGCTCTGTTCTTGGGGGAGGCAGCCTCTGGGGACTGGGCAGCAGCAGTCACATTCCACCAGGCCAAAGAGGCCAGTCCCCAGAGGGGAGCATTGTGGAGAGCACCTTTCTATTTAGGGTGGACAAGGAGCTCCTCAGCACTGAAACCCCCTCCCGCCCACCCAGGTCTGCGGCGTGTGTGGCAACTTCAACGGCGAGGAAGATGACGAGCTGATGATGCCCAGTGATGAACTGGCCTGGAATGACCAAGAGTTTGTGAAGAGTTGGAAAGATAAGGACATCGACCCAAAGTAATTGTCCCCTTAAGATCCTGTACCTTTCATAGCAGCAGGAGCTGGGAAGCTAGATGGTAGGGCTCACCTGGGATAGGGAGCCCAGAATGTTCTTTTATGTGTGTGAGTTGAGGGGGGATGACTCCTGGGTATTCTAGGGGGAAAGTGTGTAATTTGGGTCTCAGGGCTGCTGGAGCCTATTTGGGGAAATATGAGTCTTCCTTTCTTTGCTTATTTTGCTTAGAAACTTGGGGGGAGATGAGATTGTGTGGAAGGTTGGCCGGAGATCAGACCAGCTTCTGTGGTCTGGGTGGGTATCGTTGTCCTAGGTGGGATGATAGCTGTCCCTAAGCTGGTCCCTTTCTTTTTCCTTCCCAGTTGCCAAGGAGATAACCTGCCGGAGGACCTGAGTGGGAACTGCAGAGAGGCCGACTTCTACAGGGCCCGGGAAAAATGTGAGGCAGCCCTGGAGGCTCCAGCCTGGTCCCAGTGTGCCTCCCACTTGGTCCTCAAGCCCTTCCTGGTGAGCTGTGCCAACACCCTCTGTGAATTTGGAGGCCTAAACCATGCCCTCTGCCAGGCTCTGCAAGCCTTTGGGTCCACCTGCGAAAGTCAGGGGCTCAAGCCCCCACTCTGGAGAAACAGCAGCTTCTGCCGTGAGTGTCCCCTCTGGTCACCCCAAACTGCTCCCAAACCCTGTGTCTCTCTCTGTTTCCCTTAAAGCTCCTTCATTCTCCTTTCTGGTTGTTTCTGACCTATTTCTGCCCTTGTCGTCTCTGGCGGGGACTGTTACAATAACCTCTTAGCTGGTGTTCCTTCCGGCAGGACAGCCCCCAGCTACTTCTCACGTGCACCTTTGCCAATGCTACTTTTCCAAAGGAGATGTGGTTGGCTTACTCCCCTGCGAGGCTGTGGCCTGCAAGATATAGTTCAAGCTCCTTGCCAGGATGTTCCAGACCTGTGGGCTGTCCTGGCTCCTCTGGCCCAACCCCTCCTCTCTCGCCCACACCAAACAACCCCACTTCCCTCACAGGCCTTGCATTTTCACACACTTCCTTGCCTTTCTTTGTTCACGCTGCTCCCTGTGCCTGGAAAGTTCATTTCTTCTCCCCTCCTGGCAGACAACTGGGTATCCTTCTGTAGGTATTTCCTTTATTAAAAAAATTTTTTTTTTGAGACAGAGTCTTGGTCTGTTGCCCAAACTAGAGTCCTGTGGCGTCAGCCTAGCTCACAGCAACCTCAAACTTCTGGGCTCAAGCAATCCCCCTGTCTCAGCCTCCCGAGTAGCCTGGACTACCATGTAGCATGTGCCACCATGCCCGGCTAATTTTTTCTATATATATTAGTTGGCCAATTAATTTCTTTCTATTTATAGTAGAGGCAGGGTCTCACTCTTGCTCAGGCTGGTCTCGAACTCCTGAGCTCAAACGATCCACCCACCTCAGCCTCTCAGAGTGCTAGGATTACAGGAGTGAGCCACCATGCCTGGCCCCCCAAAATTTTTTTTAATTGAGAGTATTCACATAGTGTATATTCACGCCTTTAAAAGTGGCTTTTAGTATCTTCACAAAGTTATGCCACCATCACCACTATCTAATTCCAGAACTCTTGGAAATTTAAAATGGGAATTCATGAAAGTTATTTATTTATTGTATTTATTTATTTATTTAAAGCTGGGGGTCTCACTATGTTGCCCAGGCTGGTTTTGAACTCCTGGCCTCAAGTGATCCTCCTCCCTTGACCTCCCAAAGTGCTGGGACTGAAGGCATGAGCCACCATGCTTGGCCTCATTAATGTTTTTAGTATGTTATACATTCACGTGGGTTCACAAACTTTTAAAGTATTAAAAGATACCCAGGCTGGACGTGGTAGCTCACGCCTGTAATCCTAGTACTCTGGGAGGCCAAAATGGGCTGATCGCTCGAAGGCAGGAGTTCGAAACAGTGTGAGTGAGACTTGTCTATACTAAAAATAGAAAGGAATTAATTGACCAACTAAAAATATACATACAAAAAATTAGGCCGGGCGCTGTGGCTCACGCCTGTAATCCTAGCTCTTGGGAGGCCGAGGCGGGCGGATTGCTCAAGGTCAGGAGTTCGAAACCAGCCTGAGCAAGAGCGAGACCCCGTCTCTACTATAAATAGAAATAAATTAATTGGCCAACTGATATATATATAAAAAATGAGCCGGGCATGGTGGCGCATGCCTGTAGTCCCAGCTACCCGGGAGGCTGAGGCAGAAGGATCACTCGAGCCCAGGAGTTTGAGGTTGCTGTGAGCTAGGCTGACGCCACGGCACTCACTCTAGCCTGGGCAACAAAGCGAGACTCTGTCTCAAAAAAAAAAAAAAAAAAAAAAAAAAAAAAAAAAAAAAAAAAAAATTAGCCGGGCATGGTGGCGCATGCCTGTAGTCCCAGCTACTCGAGAGGCTGAGGCAGTAGGATCGCTTGAGCCCCGGAGATTGAGGTTGCTGTGAGCTAGGCTGATGCCACGGCACTCATTCTAGCCTGGGCAACAAAGTGAGACTCTTGTCTCAAAAAAAATTAAAATTAAAATTAAAAAAAAAAAAGATACCCAGTTAAAAGTCTCCTTCCTACCTCAACCCCATGGTCCAGTTTACATCTCAGTACTTTTCCAAAAGCCTATTTATTTGTGCATATGCAAACAAATTCAAATTTATCTTCCTTATTTTCTCCATTTTTCTCACAAACCGTAGCTCATTAGACACAGCATTTTGCACTCTATTGACAATCTAGCTTGGAGATCTTTCTTTTTTTTATTATTTTTTTTCTTTTAATATTTATATATATATGTTTTTCTTTTGAAAAAGCTGTTTAGGTGTGGTTACAGGGAGGTCTTTCCATATCCAATATATAAAGAGCTGCTTCTTTCTCTTTTGCAGCTGCATAATATTCTACTATTATACCATCATTTATCATTTATTTAACTAGTTACTACACTCCTTTTGATGGACTTCATGGTTATTTACAACTTTTTACTATTGCAAACAGTGCTACAGATAATAACCTTGTGCACAGATGATTTTTTATATGTGTGAGATAAATTCCTAGAGGTGAAATTGTTGGATCAAGTACTGTGTGCTTTTAAAGATGTTGCCAAATGGCCTTCCAGAGGGGTTGAAGAATTTACATTCCTACCAGCAACATATGAGACTATGAGAGTGCCTGTTGTCCCTTAGCCCTGCCAACACCATGCACCATCAAGTTTTTGGATTTTTGCCAATCTGAGAAGTGAAAAATAACAAGAGTCTTCATTTGCATTTTTCTTAATATTATGAGTGAAGTTGTTAGTTCTTTCATATGTTTAGGAGCCATTCACATTTCCCTTTCTTTTTATTTATTTATTTATTTATTTTGAGACAGAGTCTCGCTTTGTTGCCTAGGCTAGAGTGAGTGCCATGGCGTCAGCCTAGCTCATAGCAACCTCAATCTCCTGGCTCAAGCAATCCTTCTGCCTCAGCCTCCCAAGTAGCTGGGACTACAGGCATGCACCACCATGCCCGGCTAATTTTATATATATATATATATTAGTTGGCCAATTAATTTCTTTCTATTTATAGTAGAGACGGGGTCTCTCTCTTGCTCAGGCTGGTTTCGAACTCCTGACCTCGAGCAATCCGCCCGCCTCGGCCTCCCAGAGAGCTAGGATTACAGGCGTGAGCCACCATGCCCGGCCACACATTTCCCTTTCTGTGAACTATCTGCACATATCCATTTGCCATTTTTCTACTGGGTTGTTGGTCTTTATTGACCTAGTTCATGGGAGTCCTTTATCTGTTATGGAAAGTAGCCCTTTAGTCATGCTCTGAGTTACACAAATTTTTCCAGTTCTTTTTTTTTTTTTTCCATCTTTTGTCTTTTTTTCCATGCAGGAAAAACAATATTTTTAAGGGGTTGAATAATATATTAATCTTTGTTTTATGGGTTTATGGCATCTTGAGCCATACTTACAAATGCTGTCCCCACAAAAGCTAAAAAAAGAATTTGCCCATGCTATGCTCTAGAATTTTTATGGTTTAGTTTTTTTTTTTTATTTCAGCATATTATGGGGGTACAGATTTCAAGATCTCAATAAATGCCCATGCTATGCTCTAGAATTTTTATAGTTTAGTTTTTTTTTTTATTTCGGCATATTATGGGGGTACAGATTTCAAGATCTCAATAAATGCCCCTTCCCCCCTCCCCCTACAAGTCTGAGTCTCCAGCATGACCATCCCCCAGATGGTGCACATCTCACTCATTATGTATGTATATACCCTCCCCCCTCCCCCCTCCCACCTGCCCAATACCCTATTACTGTAGTACGTATGTGTCCACTTAGGTGCTGCTCAGTTAATACCAATTTGCTGGTAAGTATATGTGGTGCTTGTTTTTCCATTCTTGGGAAACTTCACTTAGTAGTATGGGTTCCAGCTCTAACCAGGAAAATATAAGATGTGCTATATCACCGTTGTTTCTTAGAGCTGAATAGTACTCCATGGTATACATATACCACATTTTATTAATCCATTCTTGGATTGATGGGCACTTGGGCTGTTTCCACAGCCTTGCAATTATGAATTGTGCTACTATAAACATTCGAGTGCAAGTGTCTTTTTTGTAGAATGTCATTGGATCTTTTGGGTAGATGCCCAGCAATGGGATTGCTGGATCAAATGGTAGATTCACTTGTATTGCTTTAAGGTATCTCCATATTGCTTTCCACATAGGTTGAACTAGTTTGCAGTCCCACCAGCAGTGTAGGAGTGTTCCTCTCTCTCCGCAACCACGCCAGCATTTATTGTTTGGAGATTTTTTGATAAAGGCCATTCTCACTGGGGTTAAGTGATATCTCATTGTGGTTTTGATTTGCATTTCCCTGATGATTAGAGATGTTGAGCACTTTTTCATATGTTTGTTGGCCATTCTTCTGTCTTCTTTAGAAAAGTTTCTGTTCAAGTCCTTTGCCCACTTTTAAATAGGGTTATTTGATTTTTTCTTGCTGATTTTCATGAGTTCTAAGTATATTCTAGTTATCAGCCCCTTATCGGCTGCGTAGGATGCTAGTTTTTTTATATTTACATTTTTGACCCATGAGAATTTATCCTCGTGTGCAGAATGAGATATGAATCAATTTTGTTTTTATTTTTCTCCAGAAGGCTGGCCAGATGCTCCAGCATTATTAAGTGACTGAGATGCCACAATTTATCATATACTAAATTCCCATATGTATTTAGATTCATATCTGGGCTTTTTCTTCTGTTCCATTGGTCCATCTGTATCTGCATGTAGCAGTAACACAATGCCATGATCACTGAGAATTTATAAAATGGGTTTTAACTTGGTAGAGACATTCACTACTCACTGTTCTTTTCTTTGTTAGCGTTTTCTTGGCTTTTCTAGTTTGCTTATATCTTCATCTCAATTTTGAAATCATCTTGTCCTATTAACCACACATACACAAAACCCTGTTGCTATATTTTATTGAGATCATATTAAATGTATAAATTAACTGAGGGAGAACTGACATCTCCATGTTGCTGACTCTTCCCATCCATGAACATGGTATGCATTTCCATTTGTTCACAACTACTTTTGCTTAAAGACCTTTCTTAACTCCCCTAGCAGAATCAATACTCCCTGCTCTGTGCCCCCATTGCACCTGCCTTTCACACACTTTCTGAGTGTGCACGTCAAGGTTATGCTACAGTCGCTAGCTGATCCCCCATGCTGACTTAAGAAAGCCATTCTTATTCCTATCTTTCCTCAGAGCCTAGCACACAGCCTACATTCAGTAAATGCTTGCTGGATGAATAAGGAAAGGAAGAAAAAGCCCCAAGCCTTGTTGGTCATTCACCTGTAGCCTGGTTTCTACAGCCCCTGCCCACCTTGGCCCCCTCTGGCTCTCTCCACTTACCTACTCTCCCCTCCACCTTGCAGCTCTGGAATGCCCACCTCACAGCAGCTACACCAACTGCCTTCCCCCCTGCTCACCTTCCTGCTGGGACCTAGATGGCCGGTGTGAGGGTGTCAAAGTCCCCTCCACCTGTGCAGAGGGCTGCATTTGTCAGCCAGGCTACGTGCTGAATGAGGACAAGTGTGTGCCCAGAAGTCAGTGTGGCTGCGAGGATGCCCAGGGCGGCTTAATCCCTGTGAGTGGGCATGGGAAATGGGGTTGGGGCCAACACACCTCGAGGATGGCGTTTTCTCCTTTCCTTAGCCTCTTTTAGTCTGGGACACCTGTGTCTCTATGGCTGGCCTTGAGGTGTGAAGGGTGGCATGAACAGCACAGTGATCTCCAGCCAGCCCAGGGCTGGGGGTGCATGGTTTGGGCTTTGGATCTGAGGAATCTACACAACAGAGACACAGCATGGTATAACTGGAAGAGCAGGGCCTTGGTGCAGGCTGACCTGGATTTGAATCCTGATTGTATCTCTGATGAGTCAGGTGACCTCTATTACCTCAGTTTCTTTGTCTATAAAATGGGTCCAGTAATACCTCCCAAACAGCACATCTAAGACATCAAACACAGTACCTTTTGGTGGGACACAGGGGCACACAGATCCAAACGGCACTATTACTGCCTCTAGCCAGTGCCAATTAAGCTATTCAGACAGTGAGCTAAGGCTGCCAGGGTGAGAGGGAGAAGAACCAGCCCTTCCCTTCTCACTCCCTTTCTCTCCTGGTGGCTTCCACAGCCGGGCAAGACCTGGATCTCCAGTGGCTGCACAGACAGCTGTGTCTGCATGGGAGGGACCATTCAGTGCCGGGCCTTCCGATGCCCCTCTGGGTCCCACTGCCAGCCCAGCTCCGACCACAGCAACAGCAACTGCGCAGCTGACAGTAAGGGGAGCTGCTGGGGAGCGGTCAGGGGGCTGCCCGGAGCCAGGGCTGAGGTGGCATGAGAGGCAGGGCAAGAAGGGGCTCAGGCAGGGTGAGCAGCTGGAGTTGGGGGCCTGGCTTATTCTGGCTCTTGCCAACCCTGTGGCCACCTGCCACTTACTGATCCTCTCTTGGACCTCCTTCCTCAAGGGCAGAAAAGGGACTGGACCAGGAGATCCAGTAAGGTTTTTAACCAGGCCAGGAGAGGGAGAAGTTGAAGCTCAGATCCAGGGAGCCTGGGCCTAAGAGGAGATGTCACTGTCAGGGTGGGATTCCAGGGACTGTTATACCCAGGCAGGGTCCCTTCTCAGTGTTCACCCTTCTTGGCAGAGTCGGAACAATGCTCAGTCTTCGGGGACCCCCATTACCACACGTTTGACCACCTTAGCTACCACTTCATGGGCCGCATGACCTACATTCTGATCAAGACGGTAGATGTTCTCCCCGAGGGGGTGGAGAGACTGCTCGTGAAGGGGCGCAACAAGATGCACGAGCCCTGGAGCCCCATCATCCTAAACGAAGTGATCATAATCGTCTATGGCTACAAAGTCCAACTCCAAACCGGCTTGGGGCTTGTGGTGAGAGCAGGGGCAGAGTCTGGCAGGTGTGAGAAGACAGGCTGGGCCATGGAATGCCACCAGGAGCGGGAGGACCCAGGGCTCCCTGTTCCCTGGGAAGTTCCTGGAAGGCTCAGGCTGGCTGTAGAAGTCAGAGTCAGCGCCAGGCTTGCTTCACGGGGGCAGGCAGGGCCTGGGGGAACCAGGGGAGGAGAGAAGGAGGACAGAGCATGCGATACGAAGGCCAAGCTGGGCTGAAGAAGGACCAGGGCTCCCACTGTGCCAGGTTTTACAAGGGAAGGGCCCGGGCTGCCAACGGAGCAGACCCCAGGGAAGCCTCTACCACGTGGGACAGCAAAGCCCAGTGGGGTATCTCATTGCACTGGATGACCACGTGGAGCAGTATGGAGACAGGTGGGCGAAGAGGGGCCAGGGCAAAAACAGCAACACTGGCTGCTGATTGACGCAGGCTGACTGAGCACTCCCTGTGACCCTGTCTTCCCTCTCCAGGTCAACGACCAGAAGATGGCCATCCCCTATAGGCCCAACGAGCACCTGTGGGTCACCCTGCGGGGCCAACGGCTATATCTGGTCACTGACTTTGAGCTGGTCGTCAGCTTTGATGGAAGGCGCAATGCAGGTTGTGGAGCGAGGGGAAAGGGAGCAGAAGGGACATTTCTGGGATGGAGGAGGGGAAACCACATCTTAGGCGAATGGTGGTGAGAGGACCCCTGCCTGGGAATGGGGCACCCAGCTCCAGAGGGCGTCTAGGAGGAGGTGGAGCGAGAGCAGGAAGAGAGCTGGGCGTGGGGATTCTCACTCCTGGGCTCCCCCTTCCTCCGGCAGTGATCTCCCTGCCCAGCACATACCAGGGGCTTGTGCGCGGCCTGTGCGGGAACTATGACAAGAACCACAAGAACGAGCTGATGCTGCCTAGTGGCGTTGTCACCCACAACCTCAACACCTTCGGCAACAGCTGGGAGGTGAAGACCGAGGACTCGGTCCTCCGCTTCCCAAGGTGAGAGCCTGGGGCTGGGGTGATCACCCTCCAGTCCTTGAGCGCAGGGTGACTGGCCTTGACCCTCCAATTCTGTCCTTTCCTCTCCTCCTGACTGCTGTGGGGGCACCTGCTGAGGCAGTCCCAGTCTGTGGCCTCCAACCCAGACACCCTTCCCTGTGTTCTTCCTCCCTCATGTCACGTTCCTCACCTCACCTGCTCAGGGCCATACCCGAGGAGGAGGAGGGCGGCGGTGGAGCAGTGGCGAGCTTCCATGTGGCAGCATGCAGCCCAGAGCAGCTGGCGCTCATCAACAGCACCCAGGCCTGTAGGGTGCTGGTGGACCCCCTGGGCCCCTTTGCTGCCTGTCACCAGACTGTGGCCCCAGAGCCCTTCCAGGAGTGAGTCACGGGCCCAGGACTGCGGGAATGGCCCAGGTGCCTGCTCTGCACCCCGCCCTGTGCTCTGCTGGGTTCACATCTCCTTTCTCCCTGCGGCCTTACTCCCTGTCATTCTCCCTGCACAGCGCCTGATGTCTTTCTGTTTGGGGTTCCCTGCAGGGCTGGGTCTTCTTGCCCACCCCCTGACAGCCCCTTCCTCTGCCCCAGGCACTGTGTGCTTGATCTGTGCTCTGCCGGGGACCCCAGGGAGCAAGAGGAGATGCGCTGCCAGGTCCTCAGCGCCTACGCCATCCTCTGCCAGGAGGCAGGTGTGGCCCTGGCCAGCTGGCGGAACCACACCCGCTGTGGTGAGGTGCTGCCCCTCCCCGTGCTGGCCCCTAGCCCTCTGCCATCTGCCTCTGCTCACCTCTGTCCCCACACTCGCCTCACCGTGGGCTTCCTGTCTTTGTCCCTCCATCCCTCAACTCTCACCATGTCCAAATTAGCACATCCTCCAGCCTGACCCATTCTATGCCCCACCCAGGAGCCTCCCCAACTCGGTCCCCACATCTTGCTCCTTCCCGCCTTGGCCCTCCTTTGCTCGCCTAGTTCCTTCAGATGCTCCGGTGGCTCAGACACAAAGACCCTCCGACGACGAAGCCGGCCCACGCATCTGGCTCCCCTGCCTGTTTCAGCTCTGAGTTCTATTGGGTGACCTTGGCCCTCTTTGGCTGGCCCCAGCACCAGCCAGTTTCTGTCTATGACTTTTGTCCCCTCAGCCATGGCGTGTCCAGCCAATACCGTGTATCAGAGCTGTATGACGCCCTGCCCAGCGTCCTGTGCCGACCTGGCGGACCCCAGGGACTGTGAGGGCCCTTGCGTGGAGGGCTGCGCCAGCATCCCAGGCTACATCTACAGTGGCACTCAGAGCCTCCCTCTGGCCCACTGCGGCTGCACCAGCAATGGCATCTACTACCAGGTGTGGCTGGCAGTGGGAGGCCCAGGGAGCAGAGGTGTAAGGGACAGCTAGGCCAGGGCTGGACAACAGAGCTTCTCCTCCCGGCCCTACCCCCTTTCCAGCGGGGAGACAGCTTTGTGACTGAGGACTGCTCTCAGCGCTGCACCTGTGCTCACGCCGGGATCTTGCTGTGCAAACCCTTCAGCTGCAGTGTGGGGGAGACCTGCACCCTGGGGAACCTCACCCGGGGCTGCTTCCGAGGTGAGCCTGCACCCTGCTTGGCTCCAAGTGGCCTCCAAGCTTGGGCGCCCCTGGACCAAGGATCATGCCTCCGTGTCCCCTGCCTGGGACTCTTCCACATTGAGGTCCCTCCCTCAGAAGCCCCCCCATCTTCGCAGAAAGCCCGTGTCTACGGAACCCCTGTCAGAATGATGGACGGTGTCAGGAGCAAGGAGCCAGCTTCACTTGCCAGTGTGAACTTGGTTATGGGGGAGACCTCTGCACAGAGCCTCGGGATTTGCCACCCCCTGAAATGTCAGGTGAGAGCTTCATCCCAGGCCTGTACCCTCAGAGCCCGGTCCCCACGGACAACCACCAAGGAATTATTCTATACACATAATATTAACATAAAGTATGATATTGGCCAGGTGCGATGGCTCACGCCTATAATCCCAGTGTTTTGGGAGGTGGAGGCAGCAGGATTGCTTGAGGCCAAGAGTTCGAGACTAGCCTAAGCAAGAGTGAGATCCCGTCTCTGCCAAAAAGAAAGGGAAAACCCAGCCTGGTGCTGCTGTGCATGCCTGTAGTCCCAGCAACCCGGGAGGCTGAGGCAGGAGGATCACTTAGTGCTGAGGAGCTGGAGGTTGCAGTGAGCTACAATAGCAACTGCACTCTACCCAGGGCAGCAGAATGAGACTGTCTCAACAAAAACAAGCAAGCACCCCTCCTCACAACCCCCTACCCCTTAAAAAAAGGGGGAAAAAGGCTTATGGGAGTTTGGGTTTGCTGAGGGTGGGCGGGGGCGCTGAGGGGATAGTAGTGAAGCCTTGGAGTCCCTGGGGGTGACAGCATCCGGGAGTTAAAACCAGCATAGCCAGACATGCCAGGGGATGAGGTCCTCCCCCACCCCTCCGTTCCCACCCCTTCTTGTCTCATGTCCCTGTTTCTCTTCTCTGCACCCAGAAGCATCCCGCTCTGTGGCTGTCCTATTGGGAATGCTGGTGCCTGCGGTAGTTGTAGTGCTGGCAGCCACCAGAGAGTGTGTTTACAGAGTGAGGAGGAGGTGGAGGTGAGTTGGGAAGGAGTGAGGAAGGGTGGAGGGAGCCTAGGGCCACTCGGGGAGCCATGCCTCTTCCCCCTGCCTGTTCCCCGTGGCTGCCAGGGAGAAGATTCAGAGCCAGAACAGAGGCAGGGGGGCCAGAGCAGACACAGGTGAGAACCAGCCCCACAGCCCGGAACCTTGGGGACCTGGAGGGGAGTCTGCCTCTAACACAGGTTTTCTGGCTTTTCCCTCAGGTGTTGTTCCAGAGTGTACCTTTAAAGTGACTCAGTTTTGAGTTGTCTTCCAACAGAGTTAAAATAAAAATATTTATTTTTGAGGTGTGAATTTCCACGTGGTTATGGGTAGAAGAAGCTGGGTCTGTGAGGGGGTTCTTGGGGGAGAAATATGAAGGGGACACAGCCTGGGGCTGGGGCGGTGGGAGGCTGTCCCTGAGAGGAAGCCACACTGGTGCCCACTCAGCCTGGGAGGTCGCCATCAGGGCGGGCAGAGGGCAGGGACGAGGGAGGATGAAGGGTGGGCTGCTTCTGATACAGGAGAAAAGACTTCGTCCCAGGAGCCCTCGTTCTTAGAGGAAATGAAGTGGTCTCTGAGCGCTGTGTCAAGGGTAGTGCAAGGTGACTGAGTTTTACATTTCTGGCGATGAGAAGAATTGCTGGGTAGAAGCTAAGGATGGGGAATGCGGCTTTTTCCAAAGAGCGACCCAGTCCATGACCCTCTGGAGAGCCGTCCACCCTACATTTGTCCATTTCCCAAAACAGCCTAGGGGTCACTATGGGAGCTGAGGGAGGGGACAGGGGCAGGCTGGTCTCTATCAAGTAGCCAGACACACTCGCACCAGCCTGAGGCCACAGTGCAAACACTCTATCCCTCCCCCAGTGTCAGGCAGGTCCTTGCCTGGGACATCTTGCTTGGGGTCTAAGAAATGAAGGCTGCCAAGTGGGCAGGGGAGGGTCAAGATATAGGGTCCAAAGGGAAAGGGGACATGGGTTTAGGGATGTCAAAGCAGGCAGGATACTGGGTTCTAGAAAGTCATTGTTACTCTGCACTCATCCTCAAAGATGGCCACCTCTGCAGGAGGAAAGGGCCCCAGGAAGGGAGGGGTGCCGCTGGCCAGGCCACCCTGCCCAGCGGGACTTCCCCTTCCTGTAGTAGGGGGCTGCGCATGGCAGGAAGGCTCAGGCAGCCTCCAGAGCTGGGCATCACGGGGCCTGTGCAGCCCACCTGCCCTGACCCTCTCCCCTCGCTTTTTTTTTTTTTTTGAGACAGAGTCTCACTTTGTTGCCCCAGCTAGAGTGCAGTGGTGTTAGCATGGCTCACAGCAACCTCAAACTCCTGGGCTCAAGGGATCCTTCTGCCTTGGCCTCCTGAGTAGCTGGGACTACAGGCATGTGCCACCATGCCTGGCTAATTTTTTCTATATATTTTTTCGTTGGCCAATTAATTTCTTTCTATTTTTAGTAGAGAAAGGGTCTCGAACTTGCTCAGGCTGGTTTCGAACTCCTGACCTTGAGCGATCTCTGCCTGCCTCGGCCTCCCAGAGTGCTAGGATTGCAGGCATGAGCCACTGCGCCAGGCCTCCCTTGGCATTTTTATTTACCCTTTGCCTTCGTTCTCAGCCTTGCCACTACCCCCCGACCTCCATCCTCCCCATACCAGCTCTCTAATTCACCTTCTCTGTCTGATGTCTGGTGGGCAGGAGGAGGGGTGGGCCTGGGCCCGCACCCTCTGCACTCACCCTTCCTCCGCAGGACTGAGTCCCTGCCACCCCCTATGGGGAACACATGCATGCTACATCACCATGGGAGAGGGGACAGGGCTCAGGAGTTTTGGGGACTCCATTAGAGGGTGGTAGAGGTAGGAAATGGGAACAAGGGCACTGTCCAAGGCTCCCTGGGCAGGGAGGGCCCCAAGCTGTGGACTGGGGCCCTCGCACTGACCCACATCCAACACTAGGGGGCGACTGAGGTGCAGAAATGGGAAAAGCTCCTCTGGCTAAACCAGGCCTGCCCCTGCAGGTGCCCAGAGGGAGGGCAGACACTGGGAGAAAAGAAGGAAACTGCAAAGATGGCAGGAAAGAAAACCAGGCAGTTGGAGCTGGGGACTGAGCCCATACTCATCTTCCTGTTGGGGAGGGAGAAGCCAGGGGTGACACTTAGGAGGCTTCCCCTCCCCTTCCCTTCCCAGGAGGCTGGGAGAACCTGCCTGGGCAGCATCTTGAATGGGAGAATTGTCCTCAAAGCCCCAGCCCAGCCTCTGTGTGTGTGTGTGTGTGTATACACGTGGGGGGTCCCCTCCTGCCTCTCCCCGCTCCCCCCCTCACAGCCAATGCAGACACTCTCCCCCACGGCCTCTAAACCAGCCCCAGCTGTCAACATCTGGTCCACATCTGTCTCCTTCATGACTGGACCCCCTGCCCCAGCCTGAGCCCCCTCCTCCTCTAAAAAGGAGGCTGCAGGGCAGGGCTAAGAGCTCAAGTCTCCCTTCCCTCCCACAGCCCCCAGCCTCTGCTAAGGGAGGTGGGGGGAGGCAGCCCCACCCCGGAGGTGCCCCAGGCTCTTGGCAGAGCCAGCTGGAGCCGTTAGAAGCAGCTGCCAGTGACTCATATCCCAGGCCCCCACCCCCACCTCAAACACACCCTGGGGCCCAGAACTATGCCCCTCACCAAAGCCCTGCTGTCCCCAGACCCCCAACCCCTCTCAGTGGGCCATAAAGTCCCCCAGACTCCACTCTCTTAAGGATCTAGTCCATCCTGGTTCCTAATCACCCCCAGAGCTGGGACACTTCCCATTTTCTTTTATTTATACAAAAAGTTATTTTTTTAAATATAATTTAAGAACCCTCCAAGCACCGACGTTTGACGTTTGACTCTGGTTTCCACCACCACCTCACTGCCCCTTTCACTACCCACCCCTACAACCACCCCAGACACAGCTTGGGGGTTTCTGGGGAGGCAGGGGAATGTCGGGGTCGTGGTGCGACCAAGGCACTGTTCTGGAAAGATACAAGGATGGGTCCCTGTTTCAACTTGGGCAAAGGAGGCAACAGCGAAACAGGTGACCTCCAATACAAAAAGTTATGACAAGGACCGTAGAAAAAAACGAAACAAAAGGTCGGGGGGTGGGAGGGTGAGGGGGATAAGACCAAAAACAAAACTCAAAAACCTTCAATATGAAGGCAGCAGATGGGGGAGGGGCATTTACAAGGGAAAAATGATTGAGTTTGGTGGCAAAAGCAGCAAGTTGGGGCATCAAAGCCCAATGATTTTGTCACTGGGCCATGACACCCCTTCCTGCCTCCTGGGACAGGCTCCACCCGGGAGCTCATCACCCTCTTTGGTCTGCAGGAACACACCCGTTAAGGTGGGGGAGCACCTGGGGAGCCCTCTGGGGAGGTAAGGAGATTATGGGCACTTCCTTCCCCTCTGTTCACACCCAGTCCTGAGGGAAAGGCACCCTCACCCTTGGTCTGGGGTTACCCACCCAGGTTTGTAGGGGGAGGGGATTTTTACACTCCCATATGGCAGAACACCCAAATCCTGTCTCTGCAAATTGCCAACTCCCCACCCCGATAAGTTCAAAGTGCAATCCGGTGGGGCACAGGGATGGGGGCCTCTGTGAGTCCCCACTCTGCCCCAGGAAGAAGGGGAGGCTGTGTCCCTGGGGTGGGGAGTTCCTGCAGGTCAGTACTGTGGGGTTGGTCCTCCTGTCCCTCCCGGGGCTCCGGACTTGGCTTGGGACTTCATGTGCTGGACACTGGCCAAGATTTTCTTCTGGTGTCCCGCCAGAGTGACTCCAATTCGGAGCAGGTCCCTGTGGAGGAACAGAGAGCTCAGTGAGGCAGAGGGTCCCCATGGTCCAGTCAGGCCTGTCAGCCAATCAAGAAGGCCAGTGGGACAGGGGGACTGGCATCAGCCGTTGCCGGGCAGTTTCCGGAAGATTTAGGAGCCAGAGAGGCTGGTGTCCTGCGCAGCTGCAGTGTGTGTGTGGGGAGGGGTGCTGCCTTGGAGGCTCTGGGAAGGGGAGGAAAGAGAGAGAGAAAAGCCAACAAAATGAGGCTGGGGGAAAAGTCACACAGATGGAGAGGGAAGGAGAAGTGAGAAAGAAAAGGCCAAAGGGAGAAAGTTAGAACATCGTTGAGAGGACCTGGGGCTGCTAACATCTGGAGACTGAGTTACGGGGACAGAGGAGGGAGAGGAGTACCCTGTGTCCAGGAGAAGCTGGGCCAAGTCAGGGAGAGGAGCACCCAGGCCCCAGGGGGCAGACTGGCCAGCGACCCTCTGGTTCTGGTTCCAGATTTCTAGTCC
Source organism: Microcebus murinus (assembly GCF_040939455.1). Classification (NCBI taxonomy): domain Eukaryota; kingdom Metazoa; phylum Chordata; class Mammalia; order Primates; family Cheirogaleidae; genus Microcebus; species Microcebus murinus. The sequence goes on from NC_134122.1 coordinate 28,858,929, forward strand.
TTCCACTTCTGCTATTCAACCCAGGGTGAGAGACCTCTGGAGAGAAATGGGGAGGCAGGAAGGAGGGGCACCAGACAGAGGCCAAGCAGGGACAAACAGCATTTGGGAGGCGAAGGAAGGAATCATAAAACCATTTAACATTAAAGCTGGAAAGGATCTCCAAAACTGAGTCCAGTATTCTCCTTTTATGGGTGGGAAAACAGAACCAGAGTTGACACGTTGTTAATGTGAGAGCTGGGTCTGGAATGTAGATAGAGGCGCAAAGATAGATACAGACTGTGACAGATTATGAGTCTCCAAGGAGATGGCCCAGGGCCTTGATGGTGGGAGGAGGTCAGGTGGACACACTAGCCTGGGACCCCTGGGTCCCCAGCCCCAGGGACTGTCACTGCTCAGGGCTCTTCTGGGCATGGCACAGAGCAACTTCCTTAGGGCTGCCCCTCTGAGGAAACAAAGTCGGCACCAGAAATCAATTCCAAAGGCCCTGCAGACCCTGTGGGCCTGACTCAGGCCCCCGAGCTCCCTGCTCCCGGGAGCCCCTCTGGCTGCTCTGCAATCCCTGCCACCCCTCAGGTCCTACTGCCACTTACTCCGCAGAGATCTGGCTGACCAGCTCGAAGGAGCCAAACCCAGCAGCTGCAAAACTTTCTTCGTATCTTCCCATCTTGATGGCTCGAAGCCACTCGCCCACAGAGCCAAAAGCTGAGTAGTGAGGCTGCCGCTGATCCAGGAGCGGGTGCGAGGCCCTGGGGGGCAAGGATGGGGAGGAATGCTGAGTCCCAGGCCTGAGTCAGGGCTGAGAAGCTGAACTAAGCCTAGCAGAGGCAGACAGAGATCACCCTACTATCACCAAAGGGACGGATACTTCTGGGCAGGGTGGGTGGCTTGCGGGTGGTTTGCAGAAAGCAGGGCCCATTCTCTGGAGTCCTTACCCGCCATTCTCCCTGGCCACGATTTTGAGGCTGGCAGGGTTCCGGATCATCTTGTCAAGGGCGCTGACCACCTGGGGGAAGCGAGGCCGGGCGTTGCGATCCTTCTGCCAGCAGTCCAGCATGAGCTGGTGGAGGGAGGTGGGGCAGTCTGGGGGCGGAGGCAGCCGGTAGTCCTGTTCAATGGCATTGATCACCTGGAAGGAAAGATGCAGAGAAGCGCCGGGTGAAGCAGTCCAGAAGGAAGATGCCAAAGGCCCCAAGGAGATGGTGACTTAATAGATGCTGGTATAGGAGCCATAGCCCCCCAGAATCTCAAATCCAGGAACTCTCCTGGCTGGAGCTGAGGCTCTCTGTGGCTGGACACCCCAGCAGCTGTCAGGCTATGGTATAGTCGTGCAACCTCCCAACTCTGTCCTCCATTTCCATGTCCCTCTGTGACCCAAATATGCTGCATCGAACTCTACTTTTTTTTGAGACAGAGTCTCACTTTGTTGCCCAGGCTAGAGTGAGTGCTGTGGCATCAGCCTAGCTCACAGCAACCTCAAACTCCTGGGCTCCAGCGATCCTTCTGCCTCAGCCTCCTGAGTAGCTGGGACTACAGGCATCCGCCACCATGCCCGGCTTAATTTTTTCTATATATATTAGTTGGCCAATTAATTTCTTCCTATTTACAGTAGAGACAGGGTCTCGCTCTTCTCAGGCTGGTTTTGAACTCCTGACCTTGAGCAATCCGCCCACCTTGGCCTCCCAGAGTGCTAGGATTACAGGCATGAGCCACCGTGCCCGGCCAACATCAAACTCTCTGATGCGAAGATTTTCTTCTTTGTGCCACCCCGTCCAGCTCAAGGACCCAGCAGTGATGACAATCTGGGAATCCCGCCCTCCCTCCTGTATCCCATGTGAGAGAACACTCCAGGAAAAGCTTGGTGTGACCACTTACATCCTGATTGCTCATGTCCCAGTATGGCCGCTCCCCAAACGACATCACCTCCCACATCACAATCCCGTAACTCCAAGCATCACTGGCAGATGTGAACTTCCGGAAGGCAATGGCCTCAGGGGCTGTCCATCGGATGGGAATCTTTCCTCCCTGCAGAGGGGCAGGAAACGGTGAGCCGAGGGACTCATTGGCCCAGGCACACTGACCCCTTGCCGTTTGCTTTTCCCCCTTGCTCAGGCCCCAAGCCCCCAATTCCCCAACTCTGTCCTTTTCCTTGACACCTGGAAGTAGGGTTCTTAAGCTGACTGCCCCCTCCCTGGACCAGAGCCACCAATCCCTCAGCCTCCCACCTTTCCAACCTGCCGTCCCCACCTGGCTGTAAGAACCAGCTCACACCCCTGGTTCCCAGCCTTACCAGAGAGCTTGTGTAGGTGGGATCCGAAGAGTTTTCCTCCAAGAATCGGGAAAGGCCAAAGTCAGACACCTTGCACACAAGGTTGCTGTTGACCAGGATGTTGCGGGCAGCCAGGTCTCTGTGGACGTAGCTCATCTCGGCCAGGTACCGCATGCCAGAGGCGATGCCACGCAACATGCCCACCAGCTGGATGACCGTGAACTGCCCATCATTCAGCTGCAGAGCAGAGAGGGAGAGGGGCATGGTTAGGACAGCATCCAGTCTCTCTCAATTAGATTTAAGGGGATGTTTTTAAAATGTGTTCTTCCATTCAACCTAGTACAGTGTTTCACACCAGGAAATACTCAATGAATGCATTTTAGCTAACATGCTCCTTACGTGTGACAGTTCTGTCAGGAGTATGCTCTGAGCCACCTGTCTCAGGTGAACATGCCTTTGTGCTGACCCAGCTGGAATCTCAGCACAGCCTTCTTGGACCAGCTGTGTGCTGTTTTGTAAGAGAACAGTGAGGAACTGAAGTATAACCAGTGACCAGCACCAAATCCAAGGTCTAAAGCACAACCTTGACCTTTACAGAGTTTACAGAGTTTGCTCTCATTGGATAAACAAACCAGTGACAGTTAACTAAGATGTAGGGGACTCTCTGCAGTCTTGCAGGGCCAGGGACACAGAGACCAAAAACCAAATTCTGAAAGAATGCTCCAAACCCACACCTGCCCTAGGCCTCTCATCTCAGTCCATGAAAATACCACCTGCCAAATGGCCAGGCTGCAGACCTCAGAGTCTGCTGGTTTCCGTCTCCCTGTCGCCTGCCACTTGCAATCCATCAGCAAGTTCTGCTGGACTCGCTTCCAAACATGTCCCAAATCCAACCACTTCCCCCTACCCCACAGCCGGAATGAATGACAGCAACAGCCCCATCACTGGCTCCCAGCTTCTGCTCCTGCTCCCCGGCACCCAGCCAAAGTGATCCCTTTAAACCATCTTATCCTCCTGCTGAAACCCCTCCAAAGGCTTCCCCTGGAACCACGCACCTCAGGATCTACCGTTGCTCCTCTGCTCACTGGGTTCAACCACAGTGGCATTTCTGTTTCTTTTTTTTTTCCAGCATATTGTGGGGGTACAAATGCTACAGCCCTTGCCCTCCCTCCCCCCGGCCCTTCTGTTTCTTAAACATGCCGAGTTCCTGCCTACTCTGGGTCTCAACTCTCTGCCCCAAACACACTTTCCCCCCATCTTCTCGTGACTGTCTCTTTCTCATCTACCCACATGTCATCTCTTCTCCCACCCGCCCTCTCCTTCCCTGTAGCTGGACCTCTGTACGGTACCACCATAAACACACACAAGGGAGGGAGCAGGCTGTCCTCATGCTACTCAAGGGTCTGTGTCAGCACCACTCCTCCTGGTGGGAGCTAGACAGTACGAGTCTGCTGATGGCACCCATGTAGTCTAGCCACCAAAGTTGCATTTCAAACTTATCAAAACCTCAGATAGAGATTCCCTTACAGGAAATACAGAAAAACAAGCTAAATGACCCCACAGGGGAAAGTCCCATAAATCCAGAAGGCCGGGCATCCAGGGGGACAAGGACCCAGCTCTTCATCATGTCAGTGTCATGACAAGGAACTGTTCAGCATTTAGAGAGGCTCAAAAAAATAATAACCAAGTGCAATGCCTGGTCCTAAACTGGGTCCTGGTTTGGTTAAACTGGCAGGCAATAAAAGATATTTTTGGGGCCCTGGGTAAACATGAATATTGACTGGTATTAGGTGATACTAAGGAGTCACTGTAATTCTGTGAAATCCAATGCTATTTTGCTACGTAGGAAAATGTTTTCAGGCCGGGTGCGGTGGCTCACGCCTGTAATCCTAGCACTCTGGGAGGCCGAGATGGGAGGATTGCTCAAGGTCAGGAGTTCAAAACCAGCCTGAGCAAGAGTGAAACTCCGTTTCTACTAAAAAAATAGAAATAAATTAATTGGCTAACTAAAAATATATAGAAAAAAGTAGCCGGCCATAGTGGCGCATGCCTGTAGCCCCAGCTACTCGGGAGGCTGAGGCAGAAGGATTGCTTGAGCCCAGGAGTTTGAGGTTGCTGTGAGCTAGGCTGCCACCACGGCACTCTAGCCTGGGCAGCAACAGAGTGAGACTCTGTCTCAAAAAAAAAAAAAGAGAAAATGTTTTCACTTTTTAAAAAAAGATGCCCAGGCAGGGTGCCGTGGTTCATGCCTATAATCCTAGTACTCTCGGAGGCCAAGGTGGGAGGACCACTTGAGGTCAGGAGTATGAGACCAGCCTGAGCAAGAGCAAGACCCTGTCTCTACCAAAAATAGAAAAAATTAGTTGTGTGTTGTGGTGCACACCTGTGGTCCCAGTTACTTGGGAGGCTGAGGCAGGAGGATCACTCGAGCCCAAAAATTTAGTTTTGGTGACCTGTGATGATGCCACCACACTCATCCTGGGGCAACATAGCAAAACTCGTCTCCAAAAAAAAAAAAAAGATGTCAAAGTTTAAAAAATAGCCAGTGGAGTAGCTCACGCCTATAACCCCAGGATTTTGGGAGGCTGAGGCAGGAGGACTGATTAAGGCCAAAAATTTGAGACCAGCTTGAGCAACACAGTAAGACCCTATCTCTACAAAAAAATTAAAAAATTAGCTGGGCTCAGTGGTTCACGCATGTACTCCCAGCTACCCAGGAGGTTGAAGGGGGAGGATCACTTGAGCCCAGGAGTTTAGGGCTTCAGCTATGATTTTGCCACTGTACTCCAGCTCAGGTGACAGAGCGAGACCCTGTCTCTAAAATGACGAAGATAATAAAAATCAGGCCAGGTGCGGTGGCTCATGCCTGTAATCCTAACACTCAGGGAGGCCAAGGCAGGAGGATTGTTTGAGCTCAGAAGTTCGAGACCAGCCTGAGCAAGAGTGAGACCCTGTCTCGACTATAAATAGAAAATTAACCAAACAACTAAAAAATTAGCCGGGCACGGTGGCATGTGCCTGTAGTCCCAGGTATTTGGGAGGCCGAGGCAGGAGGATCGCTGGAGCATGGGAGTTTGAGGTTGCTATGAGCTAGGCCCAGGCAAGAGAGTGAGACTCTGTCTCAAAAAAAAAAAAAAAAAAAATCAGCAAAATCTGTCAAAGTGACAAAAATGAAATACACTCTTCCTACCTCATCTCCAGCCACGTTTCCATGATCCTGTTTGATTTTTCCCACCTCTGAAATGATCCGTTTGCTTTTTTAAAAAGCCTGTTTGTTTACTTGTTGGTTTACAGAGCTGTCTACTCCACAGGAGCAGAAATCTCGTTTGCTGAGTGCCTGGCTTAATTCCGGGGGGCCTAGCACAGTGGCTGGTGTGTAGGAGGTGTCAGTAAATATTTGTGAAAGAAGGAATGACAGCCCCTCAGCTGTATGGGTCAGCGGGCCCCACAGAGAGGCAGAAGCTTCAGGCTTCTCTGGCCGCAGGTGGGGGGTGCAGGGCGCATGGGGGAGAGGGGTGAGCGGCTCACCCGCAGGAAGGAGTCCAGGGCGCCGTTCTCCATGAACTCCGTGAGGATCATGACTGGCACACTGTTGGTGACCACGCCCTCGAGGCGGATGATGTTCGGGTGCTCGAACTGGCCCATGATGGAGGCCTCGCTCAGGAACTCGCGCCGCTGCCGCTCCGTGTAGCCACCCTTCAGGGTCTTGATGGCCACACAGCTCTCCTTCTTTCCGGGGGCCTTGAGCCGGCCCCGGCACACCTCACCAAACTCCCCTGGAGCAAGGACGCGAGGGTCAGCTTCCCTCCAGCCCCGGTGTGGCCCTGCCTGCCCCTCCACTGCATTCCCGGGTGCCGAGCAGTTGTCCTCTTACCTGCGCCAATCACTTCTTCAATCTTCACGTAGGAGACGTCGATCTCTTTGGCAAATTCCCTCACAGCCTCATTAGGGTCTTCGTAAGTGAAAGGGTCAATGTAGACCTTAGTACCTAGGGAACCGGGCAGGGCCCCGTTAGCCTGGAAGGAGCTTCCACCAGACTCGGAGGACACCCTCTTGCCCGCCAACCCGTTTCCCTCAGATTAGGGCAACCCACCGTGCCCAATGAGATACTGTCCGTGTTTGTCTGAATATTCTGCTTCTCTCCCAGTGCTCTGCTTCCTGTAGCCAGTGAGAAAGAAGCAAAAGGTAAACTGAGTCACACATCTCTATGTCCCCATAGAGGAACACGGGGAAGGGAGGTACAGGGATGGGAGAAGATTTCAAGTGAACGCAGGCCAGTGGGGCACACAGGAAGGCTTGCCCTGGACCACATGGGCAGGTGGCCACTTCCTCAGGGCCTCCAGGTGCTCAGAGCCCTTACCTGAGGCAGAGAACTGCGATGACAATGACCACCAGGACCAGCACCACACCCACAACTGCCGTGCCTGCAATCAGGGCCAGCTGCTCCCGCCAGCTGTCACTGTCTGGGGGAGAAAAGGCTGCTGACCAGGAGACCCCGACGGCCCCGGCCTGTGGCTCCTGAGACCAAGCCTCCAGCATGGTGGGACAGGTGGAGGAAGAGGACACAGGTGAAGGGGGACAGGGGATGAACAGTGGGTTTCGAACTATCCTCCACGGGGCTGTGGGCTCCTCTAAAATCCCTCAGGGTAAGGGGGGGGATGTCTCCCAACCCTGTTACTATCAGAGCAATATGGATTGTGTTTTATTATAAATACTCATGTCCACAAAAATTCTCATTTGAATGAAAGGTTCTGAAGGCAAAAAATTAAGACTTATAGTCAAACAGTAGAAACAACCCAAATGTCCGTCAACAGATGAATGCATAAACGAAATGTGCTATATCCATACAATGGATTATTATTTCCCCATAAAAAGAAATGAAGCATTGTTAACATGCTACGACATGGATGAAACTTGAAAACATTATGCTCAATGAAAGAAGCAGCCAGTCACAAAAGTACACACATTGCAGGATTCCATTTCTATGAAATATCAGGGTAGGCATGTCCACAAGGACAGAGAGTAGATCAGTGTTTGCCAGGGGCTGGGGCAACAAGAGGGTTGGGGAATGACGGCTAAGGGGTATAGGTCCTTTTTTAGGGTACTGGAAATGTCCTAAAATTAATTGTGATGATGGCTGCATAATTCTGTGAATATATTAAAAGCCATCGAATTTTGTACATTTGAAATGGGTGAATTGTATGACACAGGAGTTACATCTCAATAAAAAATTTTAAAAAATTTACAAGGTTTAGAAAGCCACTGGTCTAGCACATTAGAACCAACACGTGCTACCTCATTTAATGCTCAAAGCCCTTTAAGAGGCTTCAGACATTCCCATTTTACTGGATGAAGGACCTGGGCTCATGGGTCAGGCTGTTGCTAAAGGTCACACAGCTGGTCGGCTGCCAAGCCGGGCTTCACACCCAGCTGTGAGTTTTGGTTTCTATATCCTATGCTCTCCCCACTAGGCTGTGCTTTGCAATGGGGAACAAGAGGGGTGCAGGGATGTGACTTGGGGGGGAGTCCCCTGACCATGCCCTGCCCCCCAGGCTCACCGTCCAGCTGGGTCTGGCTGTGGTGCTCCTGGCCGAAGGGCCCATAGCCGGCCTCAGAGCGTGCCCGCACCTGCACCAGGTAGCTGGCTCCCCTCTTTAGCCCCCGCAGCTCCGCCCGGTTTTCCGATGTCTTCAGGAACCGCACACTGCTGGGGCCCTCTGCACCCTGTCCAGGAGAAAGAGGGGGCTGGCCGTCACCCAGGGCCCCCAGTTTCTGCAGCTCTTCCTGCTTCCCCCTCCACTCCTATACCCCAACCACTAGCATCTTGGTCCCATTGGGTGGCAGGTGACAGGTGAGGCCATTGGGCTCACTTCTACACGCACTGTATCCTGTGTTTTGCATTCATTATATCATCTACTCCTTGCAGCAATTCTGTGCTGAGCCAGTTCTCACAGTTGTTCTACAAATCGGGAGACTGAGGCTTAGCGCGGCCAAGGGGCTGGCCAAGCTTGCACAGCTATTACCTGGCAGAGCTGGAATTCAAATGCGGCCAGACGCCAGCAGTTCAGGTGTCCCAGCCCCACCCCCAGGGCCAGACCTTGTCTTACCTTCTCATGGTACTTGACCTCGTAGTCCAGCACGGCTCCACTGGGTGCCCGGGGAACAGCCCAGGCCAGGCTCAAGCTGCTGGGTGATGACCGAGTCACCCGGATATCAGACACCGCGGGGGGCACTGGGGACAGAGACAAATGGGCCCTTCTGCATGGCAGGTCTGCCTCTTTCTAACTCTTCCTCTGCCGGCTACACGTGTGCCACCCCCCCACCCTCTGCCTATTCCGGGAACTCCTTCTGATCTCCCTGCCTGGTCCTGGCCCGGCTGCCTCTGCATCTCTCTTTTTCTGCCTCCTGCTCCAAAAGCCTTGACCATCCACACTTCCTGGGGACCCCATTCCCCAGTCCCACCCTTCCCAGTCAGGCCCCCAGCCCATCCACACCCCTTGCTGGCCTTTCCCATGGACATGTGTGTCTCCCAGCCAACCACAGGCTGCCCAGCCCCTAGTCTCACCCTCTCGGTCAGTGGTGACATTGACAGGCTCAAATGGCACAGGCCCTGTGGCTAAGGAGGACACCCCGTTCAAAGCAGTGACTTCGAAGGTATAGGTGAAGTCAGGACGCAGCCCTCGAACTGCCACCCAGGGCTCCACCAGGTTCCGGGGGCCAGGGTCGAAGGTCAGGTCTCCGCCACAGGTTGTGCATGAGCCCCCGGGCCGGCACTCTCGACAACGTAGTGCATAGGTGAGGTCCTCTCGGCCGCCAGACTCGAGGGGGGCACTCCACTCCAGGTACAGGGAGGAGCCATTCAGGCGAGGAACCACGCTTCGTGGAGCGGAGGGTGGGGCTGCAGAAGACCAGGGAGTCAGGCAGAGACTGATCCACAGGGCAGGGAGGGGCCAGCAGATGGACAAGCAGCCACACTGACCTCCTGCCATGGAGATAGTGTGTTTGACCAGTTCCTTCAGGCTGGGGACCAGCATATGCCAGGGTCACAGGAGGAAGCCCGGGGAGGACAGGGCTGTGGTGGGGTCCACCCCAGGGGTCTGTACTCCCTCCCCAATGAACTGCACCTGGCTGCTGGTCACTTACTGGTGCAGGGTGCACCCCGGGGGTCCGTGCGGGCCCGGAAGTACCCGATGCGGCACTGGCAGACAGATGATCCGATACTGTTAGAATGGCTGTTGGCTGGGCATGGCTGGCAGGACCCCTCTCCTGACAGGGGTTTGAAGGTGCCCTGGGCACAGGCTGAGAGAGAGAGAGAGAAAGAAAGATTTTTCATCAAAAGCATGCACCAGGCCGGGCGCGGTGGCTCACGCCTGTAATCCTAGCACTCTGGGAGGCCGAGGCGGGCGGATCGCTAAAGGTCAGGAGTTCGAAACCACCCTGAGCAAGAGTGAGACCCTGTCTCTACTATAAATAGAAAGAAATTAATTGGCCAACTAATATATATAGAAAAAATAAGCCGGGCATGGTGGTGCATGCCTGTAGTCCCAGCTACTGGGGAGGCTGAGGCAGGAGGATTGCTTGAGCCCAGGAGTTTGAGGTTGCTGTGAGCGAGGCTGACGCCAGGGCACTCACTCTAGCCTGGGCAACAAAGCGAGACTCTGTCTCAAAAAAAACAAAAAAAAACCATGCACCAAACATCCAGCTGTGTTCAAGGTTGTACAAAGTGCTAAGGGAGGAGAATGAAAGAAGGATGTCAGAAACCTCACCTCTAACAGAAGAAAGGAGACCCTCCCTCCAGAGCAAGTGTCCTAACCGTTTTTGACCCTGACCTTGGCAGTCTGGTGAAGCCTACAGATCCTTGCTCAGGATAATAATTTTAAATGTACACCACAAAATTGGATTGCAAAGGAAACAAAGTACGTTGAGATGATCAAAACATTAAGAAAACAAGTTCATAATACAGCAGTATTTGCATTTCTTTATTAACAAGACATAACAGCAGTTCTCACAATCTCTGTGACATGGAAGTCATGGTGAGCAAAAACAACATTTTGAGATTCTTGTGGTACCTGGAACGGGCTGTAGGTACCTGTGATTTGTTGGGTGCCCAAGTCTCAGGTCCTGCTACAACTACAGGGCACTTGCTGGCATTCCACACGGTGGAATTTCAGGTGGAGAGTTGTAAAAATAAACTCATTTTTCTCCTCCACCAAAGCCCATGGATTCCCTACATCCCATCTATAAAACCCAGGCTAAGCAGCTCCACTTTAGAGAAAAAGCTAAGTGAGAATTCACTATCAGTAAATTAGAGGCCACAACGAACAAGAACAAACACCATGATCCCTTTGTCCTGAGCCAGACAAGGTCCCCTCCCCAGGCCAGTCCTGCACCTGGAGTTGGACAGGGACAGAGAGAAGAGTCTGGAAGTGAGGAAGGGCTCAGAAAGTGAGCCCTCCAGTAAGTGAGTGCCCGGGACAGTGAATAATGTTCAAAACGAAGACTGAAGAAATGGCTCCATGGGTGGAGTGTGAGACGCTACCGCGGAGAGGCAGGCTTCATGGGGGAAGCCCCAGCACTCACCTCGGCACTTGGTGTTGCCCTCAGCAGCCTCGAACCCTGGAGCACAGCTGCAGCCCGTGACTGGCTGCTCGGCCCACTGGCCGTCCTCGCGGCAGTAGAGGCTGGGGCCAGGGCCTGGGGCGGGGACGGCATCTGCCACGCATCTCCCCGCCACGGGCACGACCAGCTCCCGAGGCACGGTCTCCGGGAAGTGGGTTAGGTTCACAGTCAGCGGGGGGCACTTCTTGTAGAAGAGGTGCAGGGACAGCAGGGCCATGCAGGCCCCCTGGTCCTGGAAGGCCAGGTAGAAGCCGGCCTTGCTGAGCGGTCCCAGACGCAGTGTCTTAATGTTCACCTTCCCTGTGGCCTCGGCTCCAGGGCGCTTCCGGGTCAAATGCTCAGCAGCCACCGTGTCCACCTGCCGGGCAGGGAAGATGCACTACTGCTGTCCCCACTCCCCTGAGGACCCATGGACTATCTTCTTCTGAGCTCACCCTCCCTGACTTCCTGGGTTCCCATTCTGGAACCTTCTCTCCACCTTCCACAGTGCACACTTTCCTGCAGTTCCCAGTATCGTCCATTCATCCTTGCTGAGCTCCTACCACGTGTCCGGTCTCTATCCAGCACCCCTCCCCCGTTCACTTACTCGTTCTACCAACATGTACCAACACCTACACCACACCAGGGCCCGACCCCAGAGCCAAGGAGATGGAAACGAATGACTCCACGGTGCTGGGCCAGGTATGTGCCCAGTGCAAGATTCCAGGGCACACAGAATCAGCCAAGGCCGCACAGAGAAGACCTTGATTTGGAACTTGGAAGATAGGTAGGGGTTGGGTAGAAGAGGCCGGGGAGAAGGCATGCAGGGTGAGGCATTGGGTGATGCGGAGCCCCGGGCTGTGAAGGTGTAGTCAGAGGACAGAAGCATGCTGGGGTAGGGTGGCTGAGGTGTCTGCAGAAGCAGCATGAGCCTAGGCCTCCCAGGGGACCAGGCCAGGCAGCCAACATGCTCTCCACTGCTCCACCCTCAAGACCACCTTCTTCCCTCACCAGACTCCTCCTTCTAGCCCCCTGCACCCCTGCCAAAGGCCTGCTCACTGGGCCCCCACCTTGGCCATGGCTGAGTCTCGGGGCGCCTGGGTACCTTGATGTAGGGGTTCTCCATCCAGGCTGGCGAGATGGCTGTGGCCGTGTCAGCGTCACTCTCATAGTAGAAGACAGTGAAGGTCTCCTTGCAGGAGCGCCCGGCCCGAGGTAGGGACAGGCACTCGAGCATGGTGAAGCGCAGCGTGGCATACACGTGGACGGCACCACGCCGTGGGACCCAGCCAGTGCGCAGCCAGTGGGCCAAGCCCGGGGCCCGCTGCACATCACACACCTCGTAGGTTCGCACACTGTGCTGCTCCTCGTCCAGGCCGCTCAGCTCCTCCCACTGTGGGGAGAGGGGGCTCAGCCTGGGGCTGCTGTGGGGTCTGCGTGGGGTGTTTCCCATGGAGCAAGGAGGGACTGGGGCAGAAGCTGCTGGGGGTCTTCTCGGAGCAAGGCCTCAGAGGAAAACCTGCTCAGGCTGCTGCCATCTGGGGCGGCGAGGAAGGTACAGGAAACGGCCAGCATGCTCACCCCTCCTTCTTCCTCCCTCAGTTTCCCTTCAGGGCCCCAGCTCTTACCTGCCCCTCCACCTGAGGGAACGTCACCCACTTCAGATCAGCAGTCTCCAATTTTGTGTTCAGTAGGGTCTCTGAGACAGACAAGAGACAAAGTCAGCACTTGGGACAGGGAGGGGGCCAGGAGGACCAGACCCCTGGAAACTGAGACAGGTGGGTCCTCTTAGCTCCAAGCCAGAGAAGTGTGGGGGTGGGGGGGCAACTTATGCCCTCTGAACCCTTGTCTGACTTCTGCCTCTTTTTCTGAATGCCAACCCCACTCCCAACAGCTGGCAGGCCACCAGACCCCCAAAGATCTAGGTCTCTCTGAGGGCTGTGCCCTGAAGCAGGGACGAAAACCAAAATGCTGGAGGGAAGCAGGGTCAACAGCTCAGAAAGGGTTAAAACAAGAGCTGCTCTGGTCCTGACCACCCAGCACCCAGCACATGGGCAAAGGGCTGCTGGCTGAGGACACACCTCCCTAGGGGCTGTCTTGGGCCTCTGCATTCCCTTCCCTGTCTACCACCAACTCCACTCCGCTTCTAAGTCCCCACCCCCTCTTTAGGCTGAACCTCCACCCTCTCCTCTAAAGTGGTTCTCAGTTACTGAGGCCCAGCCCTGTCCCCTCCCCAGAACCCCTCCCCCGAGTCCTCAAGGAAGTGCTGGAGGCCAGGACGCTTGGGTTCCCGCATGCACGGGGCTCGGCAGAGGCCTCACATCTGGATTTGGTTACGGGAAGGCGAAGGGGAGGAGACTGGGAGGGGGGGGATGAACACACCTGGCTTGGCCCGCATCATGGGGGAGGGGACAGGCACTGGCGGAAGGGGGATTAGGAAATACTACACAGCCCCTGGCAGTGGAGGGTGGCGTGAGGCTGGGGGAAGGTGGGGAATTCCCTGGGAGCAGAGATGGGGCCCCCCAGGGAGCCAGCAGCACACCTGGGATCAGCACTGTGGGGGCTGCAGGAGAGAGGGAAGGGGGGAGGGTGGGAGGTGGGACAGCCTATTCCCAGGGACCAAGTGATGACCAGGAGGCAGGGGGCAGGTAGACCCGCCAGCCTGAGGTGAGGCCCTGGACCCCTATGGGTGGCAGGAGACAGCCCAGCACGTTGGGGACAGGATGCCCGGGTTCAGGGAAGGGGGGGATAGAGGCTGCCGTCTCCACCCTCCATTGTTCCAGCCTGGATAGTGTTTTCCTGTCTCCAATTTACACACTGTCTCTGCCTCAGGGATGTCCTCAGCTGAGCTCTGGCTCACTTTCTCTCACCCCATCTGGGGCTCCGGCCTCCAGCTCGCTGCTTTGATCTGTCAGTTCGCTGTGTCTCTCACCTCTCTCTGTCCACTGCCATTTCTCTTCCTCACCGTCTCTATCTCTTCTTGCTTTTCTGTCTCCTACCCTTTTCACCTTCCTTCAGGCATATGGCTTTGGATAAATTACTTAACGTTTCTAAGCCTCAGTCTCTTCATCTGAGAAATGGGGGCAATACTACCTCCCACCCCCAGCGTTGTCCGGATGGTGAAAATAGCATCTGTGAAGCGCTCTGCCTGGTGCTTGGGCGGCTCTGAGGCATGGGCACTGGAAGAACCATTTCCTCCCTGCATCTATCCCTTCTTCTCACACTTCGTCCTGTGGTTTTTCTGCCCCTTTGGCCTCCCTCCTCTAGCGTCCACAGTCCTCTTCCCTTTCTTTCTCTGAGCCAGGCAAACCTACCCTACTCCCTCCCCACACCTCAGCTTTGATCCCCAGCCCAGAGCAGACCAGCCCAGCCTGGGGGAGAGGGGTTTTCCACCTAACAGCCTTTGACTCCTCCCCCTGCAGGAGCCCCCCATGGCCCACTCCCTAGAGACCCCTTTGATAGGCAGTGAAGGGGTGGGAAGCCGCTCACTGAAAGGAGATTAGGGACCCAGGAGGGTTTATAGGGCTCTGGGCTCCCCCTCTAGGGGAGGAGGAGGGACACAGACTCATGGATGAAGAAATATTTGGAGATGAATATAGAAAAATAGACATTTGGAGAGACTAGGAGGTCGTAGTTGGGCTGAGTTAGGGCCACACAGGCTGTGTAGGTCCATTTCTACTGCCTGGCAGAAGGACTCAGGCAGGGCCCGGGCCTAGACGGCATTTAGAGGGGTGGGGTGCAGCCCGGGAAACCAGGGAAGGGGTCGTGCTGCAGCAAGGGCAGTGGCTGGGAGAGCGAAGGTGGGGGTGCGGAGTGTAAATGCAGAAGGCCATCCTGACAGCAGTGTGCAATCGCGGGACCAAGGTGTGGATGCTAAGGAACTGCTGGCGGGGGTCGTTTCGTGGCCTAGCCCGAAGTTCTGCCTGGTCTGCAGTTGCTACTCCAGAAACGTTCCCTCATTTTCAGGGAGAGGTGGGGAGTGAGCCAGAAACTCTGCCGATAGTTTTGAAGATCGGGGTGGGGAGGACAGGAAAGGCTGCCAAGGGTGTCTGGAGTCAGCCGTACGTGTCGGGGGAGCTGGGCTGGGGGAGCGTCCCGGGTCGCCGCTCGACTCCATCTCTTCCCAAACAAAAGAAAACTCCACTCCCCGCCGGGCCGCCTCCTCCCCGCCCCCCCTCCCGTTCTAGCTCTGTAGGTCCGGAGCGTCTAGGGTTGGGGTGCCGGGGCAGGGGTGGAGAGAAGTCGGCTCCTCTACTCTGAGACCCAACTTTGGGGGCCACAGGAGTGACGGGGTGCCCTCAAGGAAACTCACCTTCTAAAGCAGTGACGAGCGAAGCCCAGCAGAGCAGCGCCCGAAGCTCCATGGCGCCGCCTGACTCCGGTAGGATCCGATCCGAGTTTGGGGGGCCCTAGCCCCCCCAGGTTTGACCCCCTTCCCTCGGGCGTGTGCACGCCGACTCCCTGCCCGGGACTCTCAGTCGGCGCCCTTAGCGCGGGCCCATGCGGGCGCGCCGGGCACCGGGCGGCGGCGCCCAGGTGTGGTCCCGCGTCTCCGCCGCGCGCGCAGGCGGCCGGCTGGGGGAGTCCTGGCAGTGGCCGCGCCGGGCGGGCGCAGAGCGAGACGTGGCTGGAGCCGGGGTCCCTCCGGGGCCTTTGGGGTCCCGCCCCGGCTGGCGGGGGGTGAACCGGCCGCTCGCGTTCTCCCCCCCTCCCTGGAGTGACGCTGCTAGCGCTGCGGGGCCAAGTACGCTCCGCGCGGGCAGGGAGGGTGGGAGCCTGAGCGGGGACGGAGCGGGAGGGAGGGAGGGAGACTACAGCAAGGGGCCGAGAGGGCCGGGCCGGGGCTGGGCCGCGCTGGGACTGGGCCGGGCGGCGCCTGGCCCAGGAGGGAGGGGCGCGCGGGGGGCGGGGCAGCTCCCCCCAGCCGGAGCTCGACGAGGGGGCCCGGGCACGCTGATTGGAGCCCGCGCTGCTGAATAATTCATGAGGGAAGCGAAGAGGGGCGCCGAGCGGAGCAGGTCGGGAAGTTAGGAGAAAGTTTGGCGAAGGGGGAGGGGTAGCGGGCTAGGAGCCCGGGGACCGCCCAGACGTGCACAGTGGCCGTGCGCCTAGCCCGGGACCGAGCATGTCCGGGCTAGGGCCCAGGGACCCCCGGGACAGGCCCGAATCCGGCAGACACCGGGGGAGCAGGGAACACACAGAGCAACACGGAGGGCCGCACGGCTGTGCGCGCAATGTGCAGCACACACACAAAGCCCGCTCTGACCTCGCTGAGGACCTGAGATTCCACTCTTGGATGCGCCCACCACCCCTAGTTGGCGCAGGGGACTGCGGGGGCGGGGGCAAAGGGAAGGCAAAAGAGAGGTAGAAGCTTTTGAGAATGGAGGCTCGCCAGAGGATCCAGAGCGAACGTTCACACAATCATACTGTAAACATTAAGTATCTGGGACCTACTGTGCGCGCAGCCTAACGCTGAAAATGTGCAGAGGAGGTGCGCACTGGGTTGCGCTGGGAAGGACTATAGAAAAATCAAGGAAGCGAGGGTAAATAAAAGGTAGGTGTGTCCGAGAGGGTGAAGGGTCCGGATAGATCTGCAAATCACCCTTCTCACTCTCACTCTTGCATTTGGGGGGGTTCCCCCGCCGCCCGCAGCCGTGACCCCGGAGGCTGTGGCTGTGGCTGCCGCTGCTGTCTTTCCTGAGGCTGTTTCCTGTCTGGCTCCTGGGGGCCCTCGGGATGGCTGGGAGGGGCCCTTCCTCTCATTGCCAACTCCCTCCTCCCATCCATCACTTAGTAGGGAGGGTCCAGGAAAGCCATGCCCCTCCCACCAGCCCCCCTTCTAATTCAGGGCACCTATAGTGTGGATCACTGGGTGGGTGGATTGGGGTGTGTGTGTTGCAGGAGCCAGCCCCTGCAAGAGCTGGAAGGAAAGGACTTAGACTCAGAAAGTAATTAAGGGGGACAGAGTCTGGAGCAGCTAAGCGGCCAAAAGATAAGGAAGGAGGAGTTCAGGATGCTTGGGGGACTGTTGAGCGCCATGACCCCCCTCCCCACCAGAGAGGACAGCCAGGCCTGGGATGACCTCTTGTCCCAGCCTACTTATCTTCCTCCACAAGAGGTGCTCCCCACACCCCTGCCCTTCCTCGTTGCCCTGCCTGGGTCCTGCTCCGGGGTGGGGGGGTCACTGAGGGCAGGAAACAGCCGGCTTCGCTGGAGCCAGGCAGACCAGGCTGTAGCTGGGAATCCCCTCCTCCCTTCCCGCTGTGGGCCTGGCCTTCCCTTCTCTTATGCACAGTCTCCCTCCCTGTCATCCGCATACGCCCCCAACCCTCTCCTTTTGCTGCTCCCCCTCTGCACCTGGACCCTCTATGCTCTAAAAGTCTTCTATCTCCTCCTGGGTTGTGCCCTTGACACCCCTGCCTCCAGACCTTTGATTGCATGAATTTTCCCATTTAGTGGGAGTTGCAGTTCATCATGGAGGGGTACACAGAGGAGTCACATGCCTGAACAAGGGAGACACACACATGCACAGTGAAATGAGGCAGGGTGGAGTGAGAGGCTTGATGAGACAGAGGGGTGAAGGGGTGAAGGGGTGAAGCAGCTCCCCTCAGATTGGAGCCCTGTGTATTGATCCCTGGGGACCAAGACCCCTCAGCTAGAGGGCAGAGAGGGCCCTAGGTTAGAAAACACCCATCCTATCCCATGTCAAGTCATAAGCCCCACTGCCCAGCCTGTAACCAGATTCCTAGTATCTAGTGTATACCACTCAAAGAATCAAAGAATGAACCAATGAAACCTTTATTGAGCATCTACTATGTGCCAAGTTATCACTGTGCTAGTTTTTTTAAGATGTGTAAAACATGGCTCCTGGCCTCAAAGAGAATCTGGTGAAAATTAATATAATTTTTTGTATCGTGTTGTGCATTATAATCTGGTGAAAATCCCGTGATTTCCCCTTTCCATGGCGATGACATCTGAAATCTTTCACTCCACTTCTCAGGAACCACCCTTGGTCTATCCTGTGTGTGTGAGATCATTTCCTCCATACCTAGACCACCCAGAACCCAGAACTGCTTTCCAGGCAAGCTAATTCAGTAGCCATTGAATTGCATAACACAGATGAGCAGTGTCACTACCTGAATCCATGCTTATTCTGCAGACCCCAACAAATCTCTCCTTTCCTCATTATTAGAGCACTTTATTGTCCCCCACCCCAGACGTTAGGCTGTCACCTTCATTCCCTGCCCAGAGCGATACACTGCTATCACACACTGCCTTGCCAGGACTTGTGCAGAGCATCCCCGAATAGCTGGTAGAGTTTCTTTTTGTTGTCCACATAGTGACAGTTGTTTTGCATAGTGTTAGAGTTATGTATAATGTATAATAAATAACAAACAACAAATCATCCCTTTTCTCAGTAAATTGTTGACCTTGTCACCTCTCTTCCCATATCCCAGTTTCCTCCCTTGTGGGCCACCTGTGTCAGGTCCAAAGTTCAGGTTTACCTGAAAGTTCATGAAGTTTTTTTTTTTGTTTTTTTTTTTTTTTGAGACAGAGTCTCACTCTGTTGCCGAGGCTAAAGTGCCATGGTGTCAGCCTAGCTCACAGCAACCTCAAACTCCTGGGCTCAAGCGATCCTCCTGCTCCTGCCTCAGCCTCCCGAGTAGCTGGGACTACAGGCATGCGAAATTCATGAAGTTTAAGCTCCAGGTGAGGCATGGGAAATTCATGAAGTTTAAGCTCTAGTGCCTCTCACCTGCCTGGCTTCTTCCACTGCCCTGGTTAATGAATGCCATCAATTTAAACAGTTTTTAATGTGAGTCACAGCAGGGGAACACTTGAAATGATCTGAAATTTTACAGCTCTATTATGAAAGAAATTTGATAGAGGTTTTGACATTCCCAATTATGAGTTGTAAAGATCAAAGAACTTTCTATAAACCCTCAATAATGAAAAAAAAATTGATCTGTTATACTAAAGACCGACAGAGAGAATAGAAAGCCATATTACAAAAATCATTGTCATAGGTAATTATAGATGATTGTTGTAATAGATGGTCAAAGAATACACATCTAAGAAAAAGATGAAGGCCGGGCGGTGGCTCACACCTGTAATCCTTGCACTCTGGGAGGCCAAGGTGGGCGGATTGCTCGAGGTCAGGAGTTCGAAACCAGCCTGAGCGAGAGCGAGACCCTGTCTCTACTATACATAGAAATAAATTAATTGGCCAACTAATATATATAGAAAAAATTAGCTGGGCATGGTGGCGCATGCCTGTAGTCCCAGCTACTCGGGAGGCTGAGGCAGGAGGATTGCTTGAGCCCAGGAGTTTGAGGTTGCTGTGAGCTAGGCTGACGCCACGGCACTCACTCTAGCCTGGGCAACAAAGCGAGACTTTGCCTCAAAAAAATAAAATAAAATAAAATAAATAAATAAAAAGATGAGAAATGAGGTATTACAGGCCGGGAGTAGTGGCTCACACCTGTAATCCTAGCACTCTGGGAGGCTGAGGTGGGAGGATTGCTCAAGGTCAGGAGTTTGGAACCAGCCTGAGCAAGAGCGAGTTCCCATCTCTACTATAAAAATAGAAAGAAATTAATTGGCCAACTAGAAATATATAGAAAAAATTAGCCGGGCATGGTGGCGCATTCCTGTAGTACCAGCTATTCAGGAGGCTGAGGCAGTAGGATCACTTGAGCCCAGGAGTTTGAGGTTGCTGTAAGCTACAGCACTCTAGCCCAGGCAACAGAGTGAGACTGACTCAAAAAAAAAAAGTATTACAGAGGTGTATCAGGCTTATATGCTACAAATATTGTTATTTTTGTAGATTTTGTGATATTTATGATATTTGTCACCTTTTAAACGTTTGCTACTGGTTGTGATTTCTCAATCTAAACACATTAACTTTTATATCTAATTTTATAATCATAATTTTATTTTCACTTTATTAAGGAGGGTCCCCAAAATTGTATAAACTTTAGGACCCACTAAATCTGAACCCACCCCTAATCTGAGCACCATAAACCTTCCAGAACTTGTCCTATACAAAGTGTATATAAAAACTCATTAATTTATTAGTGATTGTATATTTACTTGTGTGTGGCTCTATGTTTCAGGGAAGCAAGTAAACATATGTTGTGCCCACCACTGTAAGTCCTGTGCAGGTCTGGCCCATAATAAGTGCTTAATGGATATTTGTTGACTATTTATTTATTTATTTAAAGACAGGGTCTTACTCTGTCACCCAGGTTGGAATGCAATGCGGTGGCCCTATCATACATAGCCTGCTGTAACCTGGAGCTCCCGGGCTTAAGCTATCCTCCTGCCTCAGCCTCCCAAGTAGCAAGGACTACAGGGGCACACCACTATGCCCGGCTAATTTTGAAGAAAAGTTTTTGTAGAGATGGGAGTCTGCTGTGTTGCCCAGGCTGGTCTCCCCAAGCTCCTGTTCTCAAGCCATCTTCCTGCCTTAGAGCACTTATTTATTGAACATTTATGATGCGGCAGGATAGAGAACATAAAGCCATACTCTGCCTTCCAGGAGTAGGCAGCCCTGAGGTAGAAACATCCATGAGACCCACGAGGTTAGGTGTGAGGATAAGTGGTGGTGTCCAGAGAGTCCCAGGGGATCAGGGAGGAAGCACAGCTAATCCAGCCTACAGGTTCCAGGTGCACTTTCTGTAGAAGGTGGTGCTGTCTGAATGAGTCCTAGTGAAGACTGGTGGGGAAGGAGTTTAAAGGCAGAAGCAGCAACAAATATAAAAGTGCAGACATGGGGAGATTGCCCTATTCAGAGAGCTGCCAGAGGTCATGACGCCAGGACAGAGAGCTCAAGGACCGTGGATGAGCTGGAGAGGTGAGTAAGGGTCAGCCTCAGGTCATTCCCTGGTTTTTCCAGGAGTGTTGGCTTGTCCTGAACTCCTGGGGGGAACCTCTGAAGCGTTTTAGGTGAAGAAGCGAGATTGTGGGGTTTGTATGGAAATATCCCGCTTGTACAATTTAGGAGAATGGGTTGAAAGAGATCAGGGCTGAAGGCAGAAAAACCAGTGCAGCATCCAAGTGACAACGTGGGCTTGAACTCAAGTAGGGGTGTGTGTGTGTGTGTGTGCACGGGTGCACGCTGTGTGCAATCAAGGGTGGATTCAAGAGATGTTAAGGAGCTAGAGTAGGCAGCACATGGAGCCTGGCTGTGACAGTGAGGAAAACTGAAATCAAGGATGACTCAAGTTTCAGAGTTGGGCATAGAGGGCTAGTGAAACAGGGACTGCCAGGAAGGAAGATGAGGGACATGTTGAGTTTGAAATCTCTGTGCACCATCCAGGCAGGAGGGTCAGAGGTCACCAATGTCTGAACTGCAGGGTCTGGACCTCCAAGACTGGCTCTTTGGCTGGAGACACAGGTTTGGGTGTTATTGGAATAGGATGGTCCCCTAAGCCCTGGGGAGTAGGAGTGGAGGGTGTGGCAGAGATGCTACAGATTGGGAAGACCAGACTGAGGAAGACAAAAACAAACATTATCATATTTAAATCATCATCATAAGAACCTCGTTAGGGAGGCGGGATGGGTATAATCATGAACCCAAGTTTGAGGCTGAAGAAAAGATAAAAGAATTTTATTTTTAATTTGTATAAAATAAAAAATTAAAAAAAAAAAAGAGGCCGGGTGAGGTGGCTCAAGCCTGTAATCCTAGCTCTCTGGGAGGCCGAGGTGGGTGGATTGCTCGAGGTCGGGAGTTTGAAACCAGCCTGAGCAAGAGCGAGACCCGTCTCTACTATAAATAGAAAGAAACTAATTGGCCAACTAATATATATAGAAAAAATTAGCCGGGCATGGTGGCGCATGCCTGTAGTACCAGCTACTTGGGAGGCTGAGACAGAAGGATCGCTTGAGCCCAGGAGATTGAGGTTGCTGTGAGCTAGGCTGACGCCATGGCACTCACTCTAGCCTAGGCAACAAAGCGAGACTCTGTCTCAAAAAAAAAAAAAAAAGAGAGATGGGTTCAGAAGGTTAAGTGACCTGTCAAATGCTCTCAGCAAGTAGATCCCCCCAGCCCAGCCTGACTCAACTGTTGTGTTCACCCACTGCTCTCAGCAGACAGAAGGGGCTCCCAGCCCCATCTCCAAGGACCTGTAAGACCCCCCAGCTCCTTCTCCTTCTTCCTCTTTTACTCAGAAGGCCCAGGCCTGGCAAAGCTGTTTCCCTTCCTCTGTCCTGAAGCCTTTCTCTTTCCACTGGCCCTGAAAGGGGTGTGATTTAGCCCCTAACATTCCATGGAGACTTTCCTACCCTGCCCCTACCCTTGGTGCTGGGGATTGAGGAAGGGACCTTGAGCACGACTGGAATAGCCGGAATAGCCAGGGGCTCAGAGAAACAGCTAGGAATGGCTGTGTGCACTAGCTTGCTGGTAGGAATGGGTGGAGCTCCCAGCAGAGGCAGGGACGCCAGAGGGGGTGGAGGTGGGGAAGATAGACGCTAAGGCTAAGGGGCTTTGGCTGGAGGGGTGGGTGAGGAGAGTGGAAAGGTGGGGGGGGGGAAGGGGGGGAGAGGTAATGGGAGGCTCATTGTCCCAGCAGGGGGAAGTCTTTTGTTTCCTCTCTTCCCCTGGCAGCCTGACAGGATATGAGGCCAAGCCCCCCCATGCCAGCATCCCCCCACCCACTGGACGGGACTGTGGCCCTTCCCTTACCATTGTGTCCTTGACCTGAATGGAGGTGGGGTAGGCAGGAGGCGGGTTCTAGGAAAGACTATAAGAAGGACTATTTGTGACTGGGCGCTAGGCTACCTGGGTCCTGAAGGGACCAGAAACCCTTGGGCTGGTTAGTGGTGCTTGGCAGGGCAAGATCTGTCTGTGGGGAGGAGCAGGAAGCCAGGCCGGGTGGGGCCAGTACAGAGGGTAGCAGGTCGGGCCAGGGGGAGGTAGGCTGGGCCCCCAGAGGAGATGACGCAGGGCTTCAGGCCTCTCCCAGCCTCCACTTTTCCAGCCTGGGGGCCAGAGAGCTCACCTGAACCCGGCCCCCCCACCTACTCCATTCCCTAAGGTTGACATCACCCCACCAGGGCAGCAAGGGATCTGGTAGAGCCCAGCAAACTCAGGTGTCCCTCCTGGGCCTTCCACATCGCCCTCCCTCGCCAGGATCCAGGAGTCTGGCCTCACACTGCTGTCCTCTAAGAACCCTGGAATTTCATCCCTCCCCTCTGCTCCCTCCTGGGCCAGTTTGCTCCATCAGCTGTTCCTGCAGGAAGGGCGCCCTGCTCAGCTCTGCCTCTCTTCCCGAGCCTTTTGTTTGCCGGGTCTGCAGGAAATTGTAGGGGCGGTGGCAGTGGCTCATCTGCTCCTGGGAGCTGGGGGAGGGGGCTCCAGATTTACCAGACTTAATCCTGGGGGGCTCGCGGCGGGCGGGAGTCGGCGGTGGGGCAGGGGGATCTCCAGGGAATTAGCATTTAAGGCCTAACTCTGAGTAGAGCACCTGCGGGCTGGGCAGGTTGTACATGCTTGTCTTCAAGAGGCTGGACCGAGTACAGGTGCGAGTTTGAGGATCTGGGATCCCTAGAACTGGAGGCTGGGCGGACACCCTGAGGTCACCTAATAGGTTAACAGGGGCGTTGACACCGGGGGAGGAAAACCTAGATACTAAATCTCACAACCTCGTCTTACACGCCTCTAGTCTCGAGGATCCCAAGACGCAGGGAGGCAGGTCAGACCAAGCAGTCTCTGAGATTTAGTTTATTATCTTTTTCCTTAAAAAATGGTGGAGAGGAGGACCAGCACGTAGCCCGAGAATTCGCGCCTTCCCAGGACGCAACCGCAGAAAAGGCTGCGGCGTGGGCGCTCTGACGGACCGGCGTCCTCTCTTTGGTTGCCCTCACTCTGAAGCGTGGGCGCTCTGGCGGACCGGCGTCCTCTCGTTGGTTGCCCTCTCTCTGAAGCCTCCCCGGGCGCCGCCATCTTCCCTTTCCAGCAGTCACGTGAGTGGCAAGCCCTAGGCCGCCGACTGGTGGCGGTCTGGCGGATCCCGGAGGGTTCCAGCAGCCACACACAGCCAGTCAATGAATGGTTCTTGAGGGCCCGCGCTGTTCGAGGAGCCGGGAGTTTGGGCAGTGAGGAAAACAGAAGCTCCTGTTTCATGAAGCTTAACTTTCTATTGGGAGTGGGCAGTAGGCAGTCAATGAACGAGATAAATAAGTAAATGATTTATGTTGGATGGTATTGAATGCTTTGGAGGGAAAAAATATGAAGGGGGGATGGGGCGGAGCGTGTGGTTCAACTTTAAATGGCATTAGCAGGAAAGATTTCACTAAGAAGATAATATTTGGGTCCAGAAGACCTAAAGGAGGCTCATGCCCAGTGAACCACAGACTGTTCGTGGGTTAGGCTGAGGACCCAGGAGGTGAGAAAAGAGGTGGGGTGGGGAGCGCAGCTCAGGTAGGACTTTACGGGTCTGTAAAATGTATAGACCACTCTGGGACGCTTCTGAACTAAAGGAGATGTTATTAATACTATGCCAAGGCAACAGGCATAAACCAGCACTGTAGTTGATGAAGATATAGGGTCTTTGGCTTTTACTTTGAGGAAAATGGCAAGCCATTGGAGAGTTTTGAAAAGGGAAGTGTTGAGAACTGATAATTGCAGTAACACCTGCTGTTGAGAATTGACTATAGGAGCAAGTACAGAAGTCAGAAAACCAGTTGTGATAACGACAACGCAGACAAGATATGATTGTGGCTTGGACCAGGGGGGTGAGATGTGGTTGGATACTGGTTATATCTTAAAAGTAGAGGCAAAAGGAATTGCTGATGGGTTGGACGTTGGGTATGACAAGAGTGTTCAAACAGCCCCAAGGTTTCTGGCTCGAGCAGCTAGAAAGATGTGACAACAAGAGGAGTAGGTTGTGGGAGTAAGTTTAGTTGTTTGGTTTTGGACATACCAAGTCTGAGTTGCCCATTTCATGTCTGTTGTTGGACATACAGTCTGAAGTTCAGAGTAGAGATATGAGCTGGATATATACCATTGGGGGCACTGTTAACTAGAAGGTATTTAAAACTATGAGATTGGATGAGATCACCAAGCGAGTAGTTGTAAGTGTTGAAAAGAAGTCTGAGCACTGGTCTGGTGTGGTGGCTCATGCCTGTAATCCTAGCACTCTGGGAGGTCAAGGCAGGAGGATCGTTTGAGTTTAGGAGTTCGAGAGCAAGACCCTGTCTCTACTAAAAATAGAAAGAAATTAGCTGGACAACTAAAAATATATATAGAAAAATTAGCCAGGAATGGTGGCACATGCCTGTAGTCCCAGCTACGCGGGAGGCTGAGGCAGAAGGATTGCTTGAGCCCAGGAGTTTGAGGTTGCTGTGAGCCAGGCTGACACCACAGCACTCTAGCCTGGGCAACAAAGCGAGACTCTGTCTCACAAAGAAGTCTGAGCACCGAGCTTCCCATTCTCAGTGGAGCTTCCATTCCATAATGGCCTCTTGGCTGTTACTCCAACAACACCTAGGGGTGCTCCAAAATTAGGATGAGAGATGGGGACGAACCAGCAGAGGAAACTGAGCAGGAAGAAATCCATGAGAAGAAAGGAACCAGCAGAGGAAACTGAGCAGGAAGAAATCCATGAGAAGAAAGGAACCAGCAGAGGAAACTGAGCAGGAAGAAATCCATGGTCCTAGCAGCCAAGTGAGGAAAGTGTTTTGAGAAGGTAATGAGCAAGTGTATCAAATGAAGCTGGTAGTTTAGTAAAATGAGGACTGGAGCAGAGGCCATTGTGTTGACCAAGTAGAAGTCATTGGTGACTAGATGAGCAGTTTCCCTTTTGCTGAAGGGCAAAAGCCTAAGTGTAGTTGGCTTAAGAAAAAATGAGGGAGCTGGGCGCTGTGACTCACGCCTGTAATCCTACCACTCTGAGTGGCCAAGGCAGGAGGATCACTCAAGGTCAGGAGTCCAAAACCAGCCTGAGCAAGAGCGAGACCCTGTCTCTACTAAAAAATAGAAAGAAATTAGCCGGACAATTAAAAGTATATAGAAAAAATTAGCCCGGCATGGTGGCGCATGCCTGTAGTCCCAGCTACTTGGGAGGCTGAGGCAGAAGGATTGCTTGAGCCCAGGAGTTTGAGGTTGCTGTGAGCAAGGCTGATGCCATGGCACTCTAGCCTGGGCAACAGAGTGAGACTCTGTCTCAAACAAAAAAAAAAAAAAAAAGAAGAAGAAGAAGAAATGAGGGTTATCAACCCTGGGAGGCAGGCAGGAAACTTTATAAAAATGAAAAAGAAGAAATGAGAGGAGTGGATTAGAAACAGCTAGTATACACAACTTATCTGAAGAGTTTTTTATTTTTGAGACTGAGTCTCACTTTGTTGCCCAGGCTAGAGTGAGTGCCGTGGCGTCAGCCTAGCTCACAGCAACCTCAAACTCCTGGGCTCCAGCGATCCTTCAGCCTCAGCCTCCCCGAGTAGCTGGGACTACAGACATGCACCACCATGCCCGGCTAATTTTTTCTATATATATTAGTTGGCCAATTGATTTCTTTCTATTTATAGTAGATACGGGGTCTCGCTCTTGCTCAGGCTGCTTTTGAACTCTTACATCTAGCAATCCACCTGCCTCGGCCTCCCAGAGTGCTAGGATTACAGGCGTGAGCCACTGCCACTGCGCCTAGCCAACAACTTATCTAAAGAGTTTTGACATAAAGAAGAACAACAAAGAAATGGAGTGATAGCTAGGGGAGGTGGTGAATATAATCAAAATCTTTTATTTTTCTTTATAAGACAATAAATAAAGCCTATTTCATATACTGATGGGAATAATCCAATGGAAAGAAAAAACAAGATGATGAGTTGGGACTCAGTGCACAGTGGCAAGTTAACCTTAGGTGGTAGCTAGATCAGTTTGTCCCCAGTAACAGGAGGGAGAGCAGAGCAAACAGGCCTGAGGCCTGTGGGGGATGGGGTTGGGCAGAAGGGAGCTTTTAGTGTCTTCTGATGGCTTCTGTTTTCTTTTCTTTTTTTGAGACTGAGTCTCACTCTGTTTCCCAGGCACTCTGTGGCGTCAGCCTAGCTCACAGCAACCTCAAATTCCTGGGCTCAAGCAATGTGCCACCATGCCTGGCTAATTTTTTCTATATATATTTTTACTTGGCCAATTAATTTCTTTCTATTTTTTTTTTTTTTTGAGACAGAGTCTCGCTTTGTTGCCCAGGCTAGAATGAGTGCTGTGGCGTCAGCCTAGCTCACAGCAACCTCAATCTCCTGGGCTCAAGCAATCCTCCTGCCTCAGCCTCCCAAGTAGCTGGGACTACAAGCATTCGCCACCATGCCCGGCTAATTTTTTTTGTATATATATTAGTTGGCCAATTAATTTATTTCTATTTTTTAGTAGAAACGGGGTCTTGCTCTTGCTCAGGCTGGTTTTGGACTCCTGACCTTGAGCGATCCTCCCGCCTCGGCCTGGCTTCTGTTTTCTTAATGAGATAGGAAGCAAGACAAAGAGCTGAGAGTGGGAATGGCACAGGAAGCATTGGGAGGATAGGAGAAAGGATTGAAAAATTGAATCCAGGGTTATGGGAGAGTGAATGGTCCAGAGAGATATTCAGATGCTGGGCAGCATTAAGGACCTGCTTGAGGTTCAAGGTCATCTATTTGAAATGAGACTGGTTGCCACGGTTGGGTGTTTTCTCCAGCCACATTCAGCTGCTTGGGACAGGCTGAGTGAGTTTACCAGGTGTGTGGTTTTGCTAGACAGTATAATAAAGGGAGGGAAGGGCAAGGGAGATGAAGGTGTATGTAGGGGAGTGCTTATGTTTGACCAGCCTTGCCAGGTCTGTGCAGCCCAGTTTAGAGGGAATCCTTGCACCCTTGGTATTTGCTCACCCTCAGCTGCCTCCAGCAAGAACCCCCTGCCTTTGCTTCCTCGGATATTGCCTCTTAGTAATTTTCTATGCAGTGATCTCCCCCTGCCCAATTCTGCTAGTTGGCTGTAAACCCCAGCTGTCTTTGCTATATTCTGAGTTGAGTCCAATCTCTCTTCTCTATTGCAGCACCTTGATG
The DNA here is from genome assembly GCF_040939455.1 of Microcebus murinus. NCBI lineage: Eukaryota > Metazoa > Chordata > Mammalia > Primates > Cheirogaleidae > Microcebus > Microcebus murinus. Next base: position 28,886,827 of record NC_134122.1, read on the forward strand.
CCAACCCTGAATAAAGTCTGCCTTACTGTTTTAACAAGTGTCCAGTGAAGTTTTCTCTTTAACAGGGGTACTAGAAGAGGTGAACTGAGGAGGAGGAGCTGCAGTTATAGGTAAAGACAAAGTCCAGGGCAGAGCTGATGTGGTAACAGGGTAGGGTGGAGGGTGAGATTTATGGGGAAGCACAGTTAAGCGACAGACAGGCCAGAGTGTTGGAAGTCTCATCAGTGTGGACACCAAAAATTGTGACAGGCGTGTGGGCAGTTAGGTAGCAGAGATGACCACTGAAAATGCCTCAGATTAACTGCTCATGAGAGCTCTCTCCCTGGCAAAGCCACGTTTGGGCTGGTTTGAACCCCTTCCTCTGCTAGGGAAACATTACAGCCAAAGGAGGGTGGCAGGAAAGGCTGTTTTCATTTCCTGAGGCTCCAATGACACTGTGATCATGAAAAACTGCATAAATGACTGAAACTTGCCAACCCGTCAATTTCCTAACCTGAAAAATTGAGATAATAGCAGTACCTACCTCACAGAGCGGTTATGCATATTTAATGCAGGACTATAGGCAAGAATAATTTGGTGAACATTTAGGCATTGTTCTAAAGTGCCTAGTAGCTCGCTGAACTGTCACAGTAACCTTAGGAGGGAGATTCTAGTTTATCCCCACTTTACAGGCTGTGCTGCTGTTGAGGGGACCTGTGAAGGGTGAGGAGGGAGTCCCAACTTTCAAGTTGGGTTCACAAGTTCCTTGATTTCTGCTGGAGGTGAGAACACTGCGCCCAGAGGCATGAAAGCACCCGACGACGCAGATCGATCACGGCCTGAGCCTCGGGGGCTCCGGACCCGATCTTTGGCCAATGGCTCCCTCCGGTGGCGGAAGCGAGTAGCGCAGCCGGAGGGCAGGATCGGGCGCAAGGGGAGGGTCTCCGCGGGGATAAGGGACGAGGCCGAGACCCAGCGGACGTTCCCGGGTTGGAGGATCCGGGCTGGAGGCTGGAGAACCCCGGAAGGCGCCAACCTCTGTGGCTTGGAGTTCCCAGCTACGCACCTGGCCAGGTGTCCCGGCCCCGCCCACCCCCAGGCCGCCCTCCGCCGTCCTCGCACGCCCCTTTCAGGAGTGGGGTCCAGTCCGCGCGGCGGCGCGGGTTGGCATCAGAGTGATGGGGGCTGTAGGACCCGTGGCCACACCCTGCCGGGGACGCACGCCTGTGCAGCGAGCCGGGTGGCATCGCGGGCGCACGTGGGGTCGGGGGCGCGGGGCTGGGGGAGCGCCGAGGGGCGGGGCCTCCCGGGGCGCGCCCACGGGGCGGGGCCCGGCCGGGACCAATGGCGCGCGGGCGCTGGCGGGGCAGGCTCCGGGCCTGGCATCCCGGTAGCCTCCGCTGTCTTTTCCGGCCCCGGCGCGCCCTCCGCCCGAGGCGGACCCCTCCGGCTCGCGGGGATCGCCCCGGAGCGGCGGCGTCCTTCGGGTGGGTGAGTGGGCGCCCCGCGGCACCGGCCTGTGGGGTGCATCTGGTCGGGAAGGAGGAGATCTTGGCCCCCGCACCCTGCTGCGGGAGCAGTGGGCAGGAGCCGGCTCGCGGGAGGAGGACGCGGGGACCTTGTGTTGTGCGATGCGAGCTGGCCTGTGTTTCTGTTTTGGTGTCCGAGGGGTGTGTTTGGGCTGGTAGGGTTTGGGGGGGCGCCTCGTGTGGATGAGGAATCCGGGAGGCAAAGGAGGTGAGGAGGGGACTGGCGATGGCTTGAGGGAGAAGCTTGCCGGAGGGTGGGGCTTTGGAGGTTTTGGAAGTTTCTTGATGCCTGTAGGCAAGGTGACTGACTGCCTGGGGAGACGTGGGAGGGGAAGCGCAGGACTCAGGAAGAGGGGGCGAGGAAGGCTTTCTGCCGGTAACTTACTTCCCTTTTGGGGGGTTTGCTTCCTCTTGTACTGCTAGTTCAGGAGCAAGAGGCTGGAGAAGCCTGCGCTGCCAGAAGGTCTTTGCCTCTTTCCAGACCGCTGCCATCTGTAGTCTCAGGGACATGTGGGAAGGGGCGGACCTCAGGAGCTGGGAGGGCCCTGACACCCATGCAGAGGGGCTTTGAGTCCACCTTTGTGGGGCAGTGACTGGGACCATCTGCAGCCCCACAGACTTGAGTTTCTGGTAAGCAGCGTTTGTTCGAGTGTGTCCTTGCAGCTCTCCCTTTTGGGAAGGGTTCTGGGTGTTTGGGGGCTCTGTGGGGCTGCTTTCCATGCATCATAATCTCTCTTACAGGTTTCCTAACCCATCTGTGGCTTCCGCTGCCTGCGCTCAGCCATGGCCAGCGAGAGCTCGCCTCTGCTGGCCTACCGGCTCCTGGGGGAAGAGGGGGTTGCCTTCCCTGCCAATGGAGCTGGGGGTCCTGGAGGGGTGTCTGCGAGGAAGCTGTCCACCTTCCTGGGTGTGGTGGTGCCCACTGTCCTGTCCATGTTCAGTATAGTTGTCTTCCTGAGGATTGGTGAGTGGGTGGTCTAGGCACTTATTCAGGTGGGAAGTGGTGCGGAAGGAGTGGGACTGGGATGAGATTGGGGAGGGACCCGGATGAAGGGCTTTGGGGGGGGAGGGCTCCCTCTGGGCTCTTGCTCTTGTGTAGGTCTGCCTTGGAGCTCTACTGGCCAGTGGGGTGAGCATGGGGGGGGGTATAAGCCCCATGTGACCTGATTTGCCACTCCTGCCCTAGGATTCGTGGTGGGCCATGCTGGGCTGCTGCAGGCCTTGGCCATGCTGCTGGTTGCCTACTTCATCCTGGTGCTCACTGTCCTCTCTGTCTGTGCCATCGCCACCAATGGAGCCGTGCAGGGGGGTGGAGCCTACTGTATCCTCCAACATCAGTGGAATGGGGTCCGGGCTGTTCTGTCGGGGAGGGTGTGGATGGAGTGGTACTGGCTTCAGCCAGTACCCTCCATCTGCTCCGGGGCAGGGCAAGTTTTAATGAATGTCTGGTAGGTAAGCTGGTATGGTGAAGGGGACCAAGACTGCCCTACGTGTTACTGCCACTTTCTAGTCACCCAACAATTTTGTTGATTAGCTAGTGATCATTTTAAAGGTGAGGAAACTGGAGCTCCTAGAGTACCAGTGACGTGGCTAGGGGCTGGCTGCACTGGTGGGTGCATTGCCTCAGGGAGTGCAGGGAGACAGGCCCGGAGGCCATGTGTGCAGTGCTCTGTGCTGTGGCCCCTTCCTTGTGTCTCTTTCAGTTTTCTTTCCCTTAACACTCACCCCTGCTTCTGCTTTTAGTTATGATCAGCCGGACCCTGGGGCCCGAGGTCGGGGGCAGCATTGGCCTCATGTTCTACCTGGCGAATGTCTGTGGCTGTGCCGTCTCCCTGCTGGGGCTCGTGGAGGCCGTGCTTGATGTCTTTGGGGCTGGTCTGTGCTCTCTCCACCCAGTCTGGGTAGCTCTGCAGGTCTGGGATTGTGGGATTGTGAAGGAGAAAGTCCCATGCAGCAGAGGGGCAAAGCAAGCCACTACCTGGGCTTTCTTGAGCTCCTGCCATGTGGCCAGCCTCCTACAGGAGATGGAGGCAGCCCCGAGGTTGGCCCTGCCCACAGGGAGCTTTTGTTTAGTTGGGGAGACCACCAGGGAGAGCTAAGATGCTGGGGTAGAGTTGAGGGAAAGGGGAGATGGCCTCTCTGACAGCAGGTGGGTAGAGGGGGGTCTCATCCTGCTTTGGGTCATGGTTGGGGCTGGGTACGTCCTTAGGCTTTCTAATTCTGTTCTTGCCTCTCCAGATGCCACAGGGCCCAGTGGGCTCCGGGTCCTGCCCCAGGGCTATGGCTGGAGCCTGCTCTACGGTTCCCTGTTGCTGGGCCTCGTAGGTGGGGTCTGCACGCTGGGAGCTGGCCTCTACGCCCGGGCCTCCTTCCTTACATTCCTGCTGGTTTCCGGCTCCCTGGCCTCAGTGCTGATCAGCTTTGTGGCTGTGGGGCCCAGGGAGATCCCCCTGCCTCCTCGGCCTGGCCCCAATGGCTCCTCCCTGACGCCGGGGTTTGGCCACTTCACTGGCTTCAACAGCAGCACCCTGAAGGACAACCTCGGTGGTGAGCTGGGCGCTGCGGTGTCATTGTTCTTGGGAAGAGGGGTGGGCATGAGTGAGGGCTGGGCCCTTAGAATCCCTGGATGAGAACAGGTGTCAGAGGGAAGCTGGGGGCAGGTGTCCAGACCTCAGAGCAGTGCAGTTTGATTTAAATCTGCCCAGCTCTCATTTGTCCAGTGAGGCACAAAAGAGCCCCCAAGCCAGTCCCTGCCTTAGAGGAAGTTGAGTTCTAGCTGGGGAGAATTCAGAAAACAAATAGCACAGTAAGACTGAGTGTGAATCAAGTGGACAAGCATCGCCCTGGGGCCCAGAGTAGGGGGCCTGACTGTGGCTGCGGAGGGGAGGGCAGGAGCTGACGGGCTGGAAGTGGCCTGAGACAGCGGGGGATGCAGGTAGCAGGAGGGCAGGCATCTCAGGAAAGAGCATGCAAGAAGGCCTGAAGGGAAGGACAGAAAGGGGAGATGAGTCTGGCCAACCCAGAGCCAGTGTGGAGCCAGGCTGGGGTCTGGTGACGTGGCGGAGGGAGGCATGGGGTGGGGTGAGGGAGGAGAATGTGAGGAGAGGGTGGCAGCACCAAGAGGCCTGGAGCCCTAAGAGAGATGCTGACATCCTCTACTTTCTGGGGACAATCTCCCTCAGCTGGCTACGCTGAGGACTACACCACGGGGGCCATGATGACCTTTGCCAGCGTCTTTGCCGTCCTCTTTAATGGCTGCACAGGCATCATGGCCGGGGCCAACATGTCAGGTGAGCTTCCCCCCTTGCCACCTCTGGGGGTGTGGGGCTGCCACCCAGATGGACCTAGGGCACCGGCGGGAGGGCTGACCTCTCTCTCTCTGCTCTCCTCCCTCCAGGGGAGCTGAAGGACCCCAGTCGGGCAATTCCCCTGGGGACGATTGTCGCTGTCGCCTACACCTTCTTCATCTACATCCTGCTTTTCTTCCTCTCCAGCTTCACCTGTGACAGGTACCTAGAGAGGATGGGGTGAGGTGTTGCAACAGGGTGTGCACCTGGGCCACCAATGGCAGCACAGACTGGGAGCAGATACCCACGTTGTTGGGGTGGAGGGGGAGAGATGGAGTTCCTGCCACTGATGGGGAGGGCTGGCTGTGTGGGGACGGCACCTGGTGGCCAGTGGATGCCATGGACCTGGTGCTGTTGGAGGCACTTAGTTTGGGGGTGGAGGTGGGGACTGCCTTTCTAGTCAATTTGCATTTCCACAAATATTTGGCCTCTCATGCATGTACTACTGGGAACGATCACTGGGTAATTAACTCGAAGGCAGCCCAAAGGTAACCAATGAATACCCAGTGTATCCCTTTAGCATATTTGCTGTGTTATTTCAATTCTTGAGATGGGGGCTGGCTCAGTTGCGAGTACCCAGCTCCTAACCACACAGTGTCTCGAGCACTTCTCTCACAAGGGCCCTGCAATGGATGGTTATCTGTGTCCACCCCCTTCCCTTCCTCCTAGGACCCTGCTGCAGCAAGACTATGGGTTCTTCCGTGCCATCAGCCTGTGGCCACCATTGGTGTTGATTGGCATCTATGCCACGTCGCTCTCAGCATCCATGAGCTCACTCATAGGTGCCTCTCGAATCCTCCATGCCCTGGCCCGAGATGACCTCTTCGGTGTGTTCTCCTCTGCTTCCTTGCTGGCTTTAAACATGCCCTCCTGTGTCTGTCTCAGTCCCGCTTGGTCCAGGCTGATATATCCACCGTGATTCTGTTTTTATAGGAGTGATCTTGGCACCAGCCAAAGTTGTGTCCCAAGGGGGAAACCCCTGGGGGGCTGTACTGTATTCCTGGGGCCTAGTGCAGGTGAGTCTTAATCTTTAAAGGGCCCTTCTCCTCACCCCACCAGCTGGCAGGATAGGGATGGGGGTTTTAGACATGAGCTGGGAGATGTGTATGGAAAAGCAGATGTGTTGGCACTTTGTGGGGGTGCACTGCTACTTTGGATCAATGCCTACCTCCTGATCCCTGCCCAGCTGGTGCTCCTTGCTGGGAAGCTGAACACACTGGCTGCTGTGGTCACCGTCTTCTACTTGGTGGCCTATGCTGCAGTGGACCTGTCCTGCCTGAGCCTGGAGTGGGCCTCAGCCCCCAACTTCCGGTGAGCGACTAAGAGGCCTGTGTCCCCAGAAAGAAGGAGGGAGGAATGGGAAGGACTTGCAGCCAGGGACTGGGGCTGGGGCTGGGGCTGGGGCTGGGGCTGGGAGCAACCAGCCAGGTACTTGGGGCAGACCCTGAGTTCCCTTCCTTCTGCCCTCCACCTACCTAGCCCCACCTTCAGCCTGTTCTCCTGGCATACCTGCCTGCTGGGCGTGGCCTCCTGTCTGCTCATGATGTTTCTCATCAGCCCCGGGGCCGCCGGCGGCTCCCTGCTCCTCATGGGTCTGCTTTCTGCCCTGCTCACGGCTCGTGGGGGCCCCAGCAGCTGGGGCTATGTCAGCCAGGCCTTGCTTTTCCACCAGGTTGGGGGAGCTCCAAGGGTGGTGGGGAGTGGGGAGGCAGTCTGGGAAAGCCCCCTGCCCAGGGTACCCCATCTTCCTTGGCTGGAGTTGGTGTTCCTGTCCGAGAGGTGTTGTCCATTGGGGCCCCTCCTCCCCACCATCTCCTCCCTGTCCCCAGGTGCGTAAGTACCTGCTCCGGCTGGATGTCCGGAAGGATCACGTGAAGTTCTGGCGGCCCCAGCTGCTGCTCCTGGTGGGGAACCCCCGGGGTGCCCTGCCTCTGCTGAGGTTGGCCAACCAGCTCAAGAAGGGGGGGCTGTACGTGCTGGGCCATGTCACGCTGGGAGACCTCGGTGCGTCACTCTCCTTCTGGCTCCCATCTGTCCTCTCCCCTTTCCTCCCAGAGCCCAGTGACCCTCCAACCAGCCCCAGCCCTGCCCTGGCCCATTTGGGGTTTGGACTCTAGGACAGAGTGAGTGAGTTTGGCCAACTTTGGCTGCCTTCCTTTCTGTCCCTTCTCCGCAGACTCCCTGCCCTCAGACCCTGTGCAGCCGCAGTACGGGGCGTGGCTAAGCCTGGTGGACCGGGCCCAGGTGAAGGCCTTTGTAGACCTGACTCTCTCGCCCTCTGTTCGGCAGGGAGCTCAGCATCTGCTGCGAATCTCAGGCCTGGGTGAGCCACTCCCCTCCTCTGAAGAGTAAACCACAGACTGCAAATTGCAAAAGGCCCTCAATCTAGTGCAAATAAGACCGGAGTGGAGTGCAGATAAGACCGTGCTCAAAGATAACAGTGCTCAAAGATAACAGCCACAGACAAGGTCTAATAGGATAAGCTAAGGACTAGCAGTGGGGTGACACTGTTGCGGTTTTTGTTTTCTTCTTGTTTTTTTCTGAGCCAGAGGTTGGGGCATAGGCCCTGAAGAGCATATTTCTGGCGACAGTGGGAGCATTATTTGAGTCTCGGGCTGTCCCATCAAATCCGATGGTTTCTAACCACCAGAGTTCAGAGAAAGAGACCACTGTGCACTGATGTGGCCAGTAAAGGTTCTGTGGAGAAATGGCAATTCGGCATGGCTGTGAGGGGGCTGAGGAGTAGTGAGTGTGATGTGGCGCCCAAGACCATGAAGATGCCAGAGGGCGTGTGGAAGGCGTGGAGGGTTCCAGCTCTTAGCGCTGAGGCCTCCAGGCTCCTCCAAATCCATGTTCAGCTTCCCCCTCCTCCCCTAATCCCAGGACAGCGACTGTCACCTAAGTGCATGCCATGCCTCCTTCTCCACTTAGAGCTGGCTAAAGGTCAACAGTGTTGAACATTGCTCTGTTCACTGTAAATCAGTAAATCAGATCCCTGGAAAATGCTTAGGAGGGGTTGTGACTAGTTTAATTTGCAAGATCAGCTGGAGTCACACCTGTGGAGATGTTTGGGGGTGTCATCAAGCATTATTAGCCTAGAGCATCTGAGAGCCTGATTTTCCCACCAGCCCCACTTCTTTGTGCAAACAGACCACTATGGTCATGAAACTTATCCTGTGGTAGATAATTCCAGTAAGAGGGAAAGCATTTATTTTAGGTGGTAAATTCTCCTGATACATAGAGATTGATTTACAGGTAGATTTTTCAGCACTCTGTCTGTTTACTGAGAAGGAGTCTTAGGGGAGGTCTCCAAGTCTCCCTGTAAACTCAGCCTGGTTAAAGGGCAGGATGATCTGATTCCACATTGGTTGCCCGAAAATTAAAAATCAGGAGCCGTCAGCAGGGACTTGGGACACTGTGGTTGGCATATGCCCAGCTCAGGCCTCATGCTGGGCGAGGGCAGGCTGTAGTCACCTATTGCCCCAGTACTGGCCAGCCATGAGCCTTTGGGCCAGTGACTTCACCGCTTGGTGCCTCAGGTTCCTTATCTGGGAAAGGGGGAGAATAAATATTAATAGTACCTACCTCATAGCGTTGCTTCAAGGTTCAAAAAGTTCAAATACAAAGTGCTTTCTATAGAGGACATAGCCCCTGAGAAGCGTGCGGATGTGAGCTGGGGACCATGCCATTGACCACCATTACTAGGGCTTTGCAGTAGTGTCACCGAAACACACTGTGCAGCCTCCATCCATTTTCTCATCTTCCCCCAGCAGGGTCTGGGGTGCTGTTACCCTGGGGATTGACCATGAGCTTGACTGATCAGTGTGTCTGGTTTGCTCGAAGGAGTCAGACTCCTATCTTGAAAACGGTGTGCTGCTTAAAGCTGGGAGTGAATAGCAGCCTACCCTCCACGGCTGGGCAGTGCTTATTATTTATAAGAATCCTAAGGTGAACTCTGCCTATTTAAGTGCAGATTAGTCATGGCGATAATCAAATAAATGCATGTGAAAGTGGTTAGGAAAACTAAAAGTCATTATGCAAATGTGTATAATGTTGCCATAAGAGCCTGAGCACAGTGGGCATGTCATACCTTATGGCTGACACACATTGCTGTCAGTGTGTACGAGTGGGCGCATGTTAGCGTTCTGTAAACTCCATCTGTGAGCCTGATTTCCTGTCTGTTTCTTTCTACCACCCCCTCTCTGCTCCCAGGTGGCATGAAGCCCAACACGCTGGTTCTGGGTTTCTACGATGACACGCCACCACAGGACCATTTCCTGGCAGATCCAGCTTTCTCTGAGCCAGTGGACAGCACCAGGGAGGGCATGTCCCCAGCCTTGAGCACCCTGTTCCCTCCACCTCGGGCTCCTGGGAGTCCCCGGGCGCTCAGTCCTCAGGACTATGTGGCCACTGTGGCAGATGCCCTCAAGATGAACAAGAATGTGGTTCTGGCCCGAGCCTGCGGGGACTTGCCCCCTGAGCGGCTGAGCCGGGGGTCTGGGGGGACCTCTCAGTTGCATCACGTGGATGTGTGGCCTCTCAACCTGCTTCGGCCCCGGGGTGGGCCCGGCTACGTGGACGTCTGTGGCCTCTTCTTGCTGCAGATGGCGACCATCTTGGGCATGGTGCCTGCTTGGCACAGTGCCCGGCTCCGGATCTTCCTGTGCCTGGGGCCTCAGGAGGCCCCTGGGGCGGCCGAGGGGCGACTCCGGGCACTGCTGAGCCAACTGAGGATCCGGGCAGAGGTGCAGGAGGTGGTGTGGGGCGAGGGGGCCAGGGCTGGGGCCGCAGAGGAGGAGGAGGAAGGGGACTTTGTGAACAGTGGGTTGGGAGACACCGAGGCAGAGGCCCTGGCACGCAGCGCCAACGCCCTTGTTCGGGCCCAGCAGGGGCGCGGCACAGGAGGAGGGCCTGGTGGGCCTGAGGCTGGCAGGGATGACGTGGGGCCTGCCACGGCCCTCACCTTCCTATACTTGCCTCGGCCGCCTGCGGATCCTGCCCGCTACCCCCACTACCTGGCACTGCTGGAGACTCTGAGCCATGACCTGGGCCCCACGCTGCTCATCCACGGTGTGACCCCTGTCACCTGCACTGATATCTGAGGCCCCTTCCTCCAGGGGTAGGTAGAGGGCCCAGGTCCTTGGCCCATCCGGATTCGTGGAGGAGGACGAGGAAGAGGAGCAGGAAGGAAGCACCGCCTCCTGCTGGCTCTGCCCTTGGGACGGGAGCCCCGCGGGGTTTTTTTTTAAGGGAATCCTGGGCTCGGGCCTCTCCTTTGGTAGAGGGACCTGGTGCACTAATGTGGGGTGCTGTCCCCACCGAACAGGGGAAAGAGTCCGCAGCCTCCCGGGCTGGCTTCCCTTCACTGGTGCCTTGGCGCGAGGGGCTGGGTCTCCTCCGCGACTCTAGGCTACCTCAGTCTCCCATCCTCGCCAGACTCACCGGCCCACGCGGCGTGGCGAAGTTTGTTCTGTATTATTTTTCTAACTCTGCTGACCATGAATAAAAGACCAAAAGACTATGGGCTGCCTAACTTTGCTGGCGGGTAGGTGAGAGGGAGGCGGGTGGGGACCTAGGCTCCGCGGTGAGGCTGCCACGTGCAGGGCGGGCGCGGCAGGGGAGCCGGGGGACTGGGAGGCGGCCTGGCTTGCGCCTGGGTCGCGAGCCCGCAGCCCCCGGCCCGTCCCCCTCGGAGCGTCCTCCCCTCTCGCAGGAGGGGGCCAACTCGGGGAGGGACGGCAGTTTAGGGCCAAGGGGGCCACGTGACCCTCCCCCAGGAATGCGGTGACGTCACCGGGGGCGTGGCCGTCCCCAAAATTGGGGAGGAAGGGAAAAAAAGCCAGAAAAAGTTTCTTTCCTGGAGTACCAAACGAGGTGTGGGACAGCAGAAGGGGTGCAGGCCAGAGGCCCAGGCTTCCGTGGGGCTGTCTGGAGTTCTCCGTTCCTGGCCATGTCGGGGCCCACCTGGCTTCCCCCGAAGCAGCCGGAGCCCGCCAGAGTCCCTCAGGGGAGAGCACTTCCCCGAGGCACCCCGGGGCCGCCACCAGTCCCGGGAGCCGGTAAGGCAGCCCCCTGGGGCTCGGGAACCGCCAGGCGCTCACCTCTGCCCTCCAGCTGCCGCCTCTCGCCCAAGCTGGGGGACCAGCTGCAGGAGCCCTCCTGCGGCCCCCACTGCCTCCTGCCATGCGGGACCCCGGGTTTGTGGGGAGGCTGGAGGGGCCAGGAGAGCATCACGCAACCTCATCTCGCTGCCCCCACCCCATCTTGGTTTCTCTCTCTCACCCCAGCACTGCAGCCCCACCCCAGGGTCAATTTTTGCTCCCTCCCACCTGAGCAGTGTTACCAGGCCCCAGGGGTGCCAGAGGATCGGGGGCCCACCTGGGTGGGGTCCCATGGAGCACCCCAGCGCTCGCAGGTGAGAGCTGGGATTGCCAGGTGGGGTGTGTGGGGCCCCCTAGAGCAGAATATGAGGGGGGGGCACCTGGGCAGGAGAGGAGACACAGTGATTTGCATCTTCCCTGCTCTGGCTCCATCCCCAGGGGCTCCCCCCAGAGAGGGGGGGCCTGCGCCCAGGAAGTCTGGATGCTGAGATAGACTTGCTGACCAGCATGCTGGCTGAGCTGAACGGAGGTCGTGGTCATGCTGCTCGGAGACCAGACCGACAGGTGACTCCCCTTACTGACCTCGATCCCCTCCCCAGCCTGCTCCCTCCTCTGGATTTTGGGTCCCAGGCCACCCTCACCTCCACCTCCCTGCATGTGAATGGTGTACATCCTGGCATGGAGGAAGCGTGGGCAGCAAGAGCTTACTGGAGTATGGGACCTTGTCAAAAGTCTGTGCTTGCCTGGGAGCCACACGTGGGTCACTTCTAGGAACACAGGTCCTGGAATGGCCATGATCACAGCTTCTGGCCTGCGTTTCTTCCCAGGCTTATGAACCCCCTCAGCCTCCTGCTTACCGCATGGGCTCCCTGAAGCCGAACGGAGGGGGTGCTCCACCCCAACCGCTGCCAGCATCCCCCTATGGGGGCCCCACTCCAGCCTCCTATGCTACTGCCAGCACCCCGGCTGGCCCAGCCTTCCCTGTGCAAGTGAAAGTGGCACAACCAGTGAGAGGCTGCGGCCCACCCAGGCGGGGGGCCTCTCAGGCTTCTGGGCCCCTCCCGGGCCCCCACTTTCCTCTGCCAGGCCGAGGTGAAGTCTGGGGGGCTGCCTATAGGAGCCAACGAGAGCCAGGGCCAGGGGCTAAAGAGGAGGCAGCTGGGGTCTGTGGCCCTGCAGGAGGAGGAAGAGGAGGTGGGCACGGGTCCCAGGTAAGCCCTGGAGTACAGGGACTTTTGGTCCTCACATTCAACTGGACATTGAATGGGTGGGGTGGGGGTGTGGTTTAGGAGGCTGGTTTTGGAGCAGAGTCAGAGGTTGGGTGTGGAGCAGGTCAGGAAACACAGATGGGAGGGGTCTTGAGATGATGCCTGCTGGGCCCTGGGCTGAGCTGTTCACAGATGAGCTTTCTGGGTTGAATTGCCTGGTCACTCTCAGGGATTTTTACAGCATCAGGAGCCAGAAGTGGGACCGACTCTCTGATTACCACCTTCCAGGTCCCCCTGAGCCAGCCTCCCGAGGAGGAGCTGGAGAGGCTGACCAAGAAGCTGGTGCATGACATGAACCACCCACCCAGTGGGGAGTACTTTGGTGAGCCAACTCTGTGGGCAGGGTGGGAGTCAGCAGGACAGCAGGTCCGGCTTCCTGGGTCTGTGCAGATTGATCCTGTTCCTCCTTGTCCTCAGGCCGGTGTGGTGGCTGCGGAGAAGATGTAGTCGGAGATGGGGCTGGCGTTGTGGCCCTTGACCGTGTCTTCCATGTTGGGTGCTTTGTGTGTTCTACGTGCCGGGCCCAGCTTCGGGGCCAGCATTTCTACGCTGTGGAGAGGAGGGCATATTGTGAGAGCTGCTACGTGGTGAGTGTTTGTGGCCGGAGGCTGGAGTCAGCAGCAGGTAGCAGGGGGCTTCCTTCCATCCAAGGTGGGAATTAGGTGTCCAAGCCTAAAAGAGGTACAGGGCTCAAAGCTGGGTTACTCAAACTAATGTATAAGAAGGGAGAAATTTACCAAGTAGTTCAAAACTGGCTGCTGGAGGGGAGGGATACAGTCTCTTACAAGTGTGAGGCATCTTAGAGTTAAAGGAATGCATTAAATTCCCACAATACCCCTGAAGCTCAGAGGTTAAATACATTATGGAGGAAGCTGCAGTGCTGGGACCTGAAGTCAGATTTGCTCAAGTCTATCTTTCACTGAATCGCATGCAGTGATAAATAGATGGGTGGGCCAGCAGGGTGCCTGCTGGACTGTGTGGCTCCCTCTCCCTGCCTTCCTGCCCTCCTTCCTAACAGGCTACCCTGGAGAAATGTGCCATGTGCTCCCAACCCATCTTGGACCGGATCCTACGGGCTATGGGGAAGGCCTACCACCCTGGCTGCTTCACCTGCGTGGTGTGTCACCGCGGCCTTGACGGCATCCCCTTCACAGTAGATGCCACCAGCCAGATCCACTGCATTGAGGACTTCCACAGGTCAGGCCTGGCCCCCGTCAAGATGTCTGACCTTTCCTATCTCTCTCATCCCTCCTTCATGCCCCAGGACTGTCCCCTCCTGTTTCCAACCCCTTGTTCTCCTTCATTCTGTTTGACATCATCCTTTTCCCAAGACCCAAGACCGTACATCTGGCCTCTTCCATTCCCTCTTGCCTCCCACCTTCTCTGGGATCCATTTTTGGTCCCTTGATAGCCTCTTTGGTTCCCTTCCACCCCAGGAAGTTTGCTCCACGATGCTCAGTGTGCGGTGGGGCCATCATGCCTGAGCCAGGTCAGGAGGAGACCGTGAGAATTGTTGCTCTGGATCGCAGTTTTCACATTGGCTGTTACAAGTGTGAGGTCAGAGGACCTGGGCAAGACCAAGAGGCTTGCAGTGTCTGGGGTGCTGGGTAGAACAGGAGGGAGGAGGAACCCTGGGGTCTGGGGCTAATGAAAAGATGTTGCTTCTTTCCCAACAGGAGTGTGGGCTGCTGCTCTCCTCCGAGGGTGAGTGTCAGGGCTGCTACCCACTGGATGGGCACATCTTGTGCAAGGCCTGCAGTGCCTGGCGCATCCAGGAGCTCTCAGCCACTGTCACCACTGACTGTTGAGTCTTCCTAGAAGCACTTGCTGCATTCTCAGTTCCCATCGATCACCCTCCCTGACATCTACCTTTACAACTTTGTCACCAAATGCTGTCTCCTCTTTCTCCAACCATGAAATAATAATTCCTTAAGAGTTTACAGAACACTTTCAAGTCTCTTGTCTCATCTGATTCTCATAGTAGCTTAATAAAAGCAAAATTGTTATTGTCTCCATTTTCACATGTGAGAATGCCAGAGCTGAGAAGTGACTTACCCAGATTGCATGGTTCTCGAGTGCCAGAACCAAGATCAGAACCTGGAACCGGGGTGTTGGCTCTGGTGCAGTTTTCTTTTTTTTTTTTATTTTCCAACTCTACTACACCTTTTAATGTCATTTGGTGTGAAGATACCCTCCTCTCAGTGCTGGAAGCAAGGCTGCAGCATTTCCTGTTCTTAAGTCTCACACTCAACTCATTGAGAAGGGACTTGGTGTTACCTGTGTGTGAGGGGTGGTGCATTTAATCTGGGGAGAGCCAGATCCTGTCTGTTGCTCAGGATCGTAACCTACAGCCTATCTCATCTAAGTAATGGTTGGGGTTTAAATCTGAGGTCTGCCCGTTTTGCTTAAAATTGGGAAGCCTTTGTCAAAGAACAGGAACAAAGGGTTTTGCAGGCATTTTGTGGTACCAATACAGGCTGATTCTCTGGAGGGAGCAGAAAATGGTGGGAGGAGATGCTTTAAGATGGTTGCTTTTATCTTCTATTTCCTGAACGTCCGCGCTCCCCAAGCCCATGCCCTGAGCGAGGAGGGGGCGAAACCATCCCCAATGAAATCAGGAGGCGCCCCAAGAAAAGGGGTCAGTGGAGGACAACGGCTGAATGCGACCTGGCTCTAACTCTGGGCACATCTAAAGGAGCACTTCCCTCGCCCTCAGCCAGAGAAAATTAAAAAGGCAGCTCCCTTCACGCCCAGAGAGCTCGCTTGGCTCCGCCCAACTCCCGTAGTTCCTCGCGATCTTGAAGTTCTCGTCTCAGAAAGCGCGCGAGGCTTCGGTGTCCCCGCCCCTTCCCATCACTCCCTGTTCTCTCCACTCTCCAATCGACGCTTAAATTCCAGTTCGGGTCGCGAGAGGGGGCTTGTGCTTCTGAGGCCCGGTTCCGCGGGCGACGCAGGCGCAGCGCGAGCGGCGCGCGCGACCGCTCAGCTTTAGTTGCCCTACTTTCTTGGCCTCTCTTCGGCCCCCTTGCTGAGAGCCCCGCGTCTCCCTCTTCCCCTCCTTGCCATCCCCGTCGCTCGTCCGAGGCCCAGTTCACCTCAAAACAAGCCCACCAGAGCGCGAATCCAACGGCCGCGGCCGCTCTCAGGTGGGGGAGGGGAGGAGGCTGGGGGGTCGTGCTGGTTCGGGTCTGAGGGAGAGGAGCCTGGGGCCCCACCGGGAAGAACATGGAGACCCTTGAGGCGAGTGGAGGATGGCGGCGGCAGCGGAAGGCTGGCTTTGGTGGGAGGGAGGCGGGTGCGCTGCCCCTGAGGAACTGTCCTTCCCTTCGCTGGTCCTTGTTCTGCACCCTGACCATCCCTCTCTGGGCCCCAGGCCTCTTCAGACCGCGCCATGGGTGACAGTGATGACGAGTACGATCGAAGGCGAAGGGACAAGTTTAGAAGGGAGCGCAGCGACTATGACCGTTCCCGCGAGCGAGATGAACGACGTCGAGGGGACGACTGGAATGACCGGTGAGACTGTTTTTTTTCTTTTTTTGTTAACTTAATCTTGTCCCTCTTCCATTCCGTTCCACCCCCATCCTCATTGCTTTTGCTTTATAATCTTATTAGGGTGAACCATATGAAATCGCTGATTTGATCCATTTCTGTGGTTCATCCTATTTGCTGTTGGCCAGAGTACCAGCTGCGGCTTGATTTTTGAAATGTCCTGAAGATCAGCAATAGAGCTAAGAGAGGTTTTTTTTTTTGTTTGTTTGTTTTTACTTTTTCGCCTGGAGAGGGGAAGTATGGAGAGAGTCTTAAGTATGAAAAAAAAACACTATTTATATATGCGTTGAAAGTGTGCATTTTATTATTAGTAAATCATACCTCCAAAATATTGTTTCAGGAAAAGTAATAATGTAGAATTGGTCTGACTGGAGAGGTTGTCAGACCAGATCCCTGACAAGATATGATTAAATTTCTTGTCATCATTTTGCCTAAAATCTCAGAGTTCTTTGGGTAGTGCTAATTGGATTTAGTTGATTATAAGATGTGGTTATTGGCCTGGCGCGGTGGCTCACACCTGTAATCGTAGCACTCTGAGAGGCCGAGGTGGGCAGATTGCTCAAGGTCAGGAGTTCGAAACCAGCCCAAGCAGGAGCGAGACCCCCGTCTCTACTATAAAATAGAAAGAAATTAATTGGCCAACTAACATACATATATATATAGAAAAAATTAGCCGGGCATGGTGGTGCATGCCTGTAGTCCCAGCTACTCAGGAGGCTGAGGCAGCAGGATTGCTTGAGCCCAGGAGTTTGAGGTTGCTGTGAGCTAGGCTGATGCCATGGCACTCACTCTAGCCTGGGCAAAAAAGTGAGACTCTGTCTCCAAAAAAAAAAAAAAAAAAAGATGTGGTTATTGCCTTTAGGATCTTACAGTGTGCGCTTGACAAGGGGATCAGATGGCCTCGGGTGAGCTGTAAATGAGCTTATATAAGAGATAGTCACAGGTGCTCACGCCTGTAATTTTAGCACTGTGGGAGGCTGAGGTGGGAGAATTGTTTGAGGTCAGGAGTTCGAGACCATCCTGAGCAAGAGTGAGACCCTGTCTCTAATTAAAAAAAAAAATAGAAAGAAATTAGCTGGGCTTGGTGGCGTAGTCCCAGCTACTCGGGAGGCTGAGGCAGGAGGACCCTTGAGCCCAGGAGCTTGAGGTTGCTGTGAGCTAGGCCAACACCATGGCTCTCTAGCCCCAGCAACAGAGCGAGACTCGTCTCAAAAGAGATCATCATAAAGATGGTAAGTGTTGAGGGACAAGTTTTTAGGGTAGAGGAGATGGTGTGTCAGAGCTGCAGAAAAGTGTCACTTGACTTGGAGAGATAAGTGAAGATTTCCCAGACATGAATAATGTGAACAGCTTGTAGTTGTGGACATAATGTTGTGTGCCGAGAAGAGCGCATATTCCAGTTTGGTTAAAGTCATGGTTCTCAAAATGTCCACAGACTCTAGGGAGTCTGCAGGGCTAAAATTATTTTTTATGGTAATACTTAGATGTTATTGTCATTTTCATGGTGTTGACATTTGCACATATGATGCTGTAGCAATGATAGGTAAAACTGCTGGTGCCTTAGCACAGATCAAGATGGTGATACCAAGGAGTTAAAAAAAATAAAAAGAAGCCTGTTTCACTTATTGCCCTTGATGAGGCAGTAAAAAATTTTTATTTATTTATTTATTTATTTATTTATTTTTTGAGACAGAGTCTCGCTTTGTTGCCCAGGCTAGAGTGAGTGCCGTGGCGTCAGCCTAGCTCACAGCAACCTCAAACTCCTGGGCTCAAGCAATCCTGCTGCCTCAGCCTCCCGAGTAGCTGGGACTACAGGCATGTGCCACCATGCCCAGCTAATTTTTTCTATATATATTAGTTGGCCAATTAATTTCTTTCTATTTATAGTAGAGATGGGGTCTCGCTCTTGCTCAGGCTGGTTTCAAACTCCTTACCTCTAGCAATCCAGCTGCCTCAGCCTCCCAGAGTGCTAGGATTACAGGCGTGAGCCGCCGTGCCTGGCCTAGCACTTCTGCATTTAGAAGTGCAATGGTTACTTTGAACAAGAGCCTTTCTGTGATTGAGTTTGAGCTGAACTACTAGCTTTTTTCCATAGGATGGCATTTTTACTTGAATGAATGACTGTCAGAGTGATTGTTCATACTTGAGTGTTTGGCAGAAGTTTTCTTGAAAATTAATTGAGAGAGCCTGTTACATCAAAGAAAGCTGTCAGTGTTTGTTGCTAATGATGAACTTTCCGGTGAAAACTAAAATTTTGGAAAACTTGTATCTATCAGTATGAGTTTAAGAGCTTCCTAGTACTTAAAAACTTTTCTGATGAGTTAGGTAATGATATTGATGAATATGGTATTTTGATATTGTATGAGACATTAAGAGCCTTTCAAAGAGCGAGATAGAACAATAGATTTGAACGCAGCAAAGTATGAAATGATCACTGATACAGTTTTAAATTGAACATTCCAACAAGCCCTCCTTTGTTTCTGTGTATATAGGGGTTTTTTTTGTTGTTGTTTTTTTGAGACATGGTCTCACTCTGTTGCCCGGGCTAGAGGGCCATGGCATTAGCCTAGCTCACAGCAACCTCAAACTCCTGGGCTCAAGCAATCCTGCTGCCTCAGCCTCCCGAGTAGCTGGGACTACAGGCATGTGCCACCATGCCTGGCTAATTTTTTCTATATATTTTTAGTTGAGCAATTAATTTCTTTCTATTTATAGTAGAGACAGGGCCTCACTCTTGCTCAGGCTGGTTTTGAATTCCTGACTTTGAGCAATCATCCCGCCTCGGCCTCCCAGAGTGCTAAGATTACAGGTGTGAGCCACTGCGCCTGGCCTGGGTTTTTTTTTTTTTAAAAGACAAAGTCTTACTGTTGCCTACACTGGAATGCAGTGGTGTCATCATAGCTCACTGCAATCTCAAACTCCTGGGCTCAAGTGATCCTCCTGCTTCATCTCCAGAGTAGCTGGGACTGTAGGTGGGTGGCGCCATGCCCAGCTAATTTTTAAATTTTTTAGTAGAGACAGGGTTTCACTACGATGCTCAGGTTGGTTTTGAACTTTTGGCTTCAAGCATGCCTCCCACCTTGGCCTCCCAAAGTGTTAGGATTATAGGCATGAACCATGGAGCTGGGGCCCCCAACTAGCCTTTAGAAACTAACTCTTGTTTTTGTTAGTATCAAAAGAGAATATCCACAGTTATCTGAAAAGGCTATTCAACTATTCCCTTTTCCAGCTACATATCAGTGTGAAGCCAAATTTTCTTCATATTTTTCAACCAAAACAAAATATCTCAACAGGTTGAATGTAGAAGCTATCTTCTATTAAGCCAGACCTGGAAGAGATTTGTAAAAATGCAAAAAAAATGCTACTTTTCTCACCAAAAATTTTTGGGAAAATAGTCACTTTTCATAAAAGCATGTAATTCATATTAATGGATAATTCTAAAATTAGTAGGTATTGAAATTTTATGTTTTAATTTTAATATAGTAAATATTTAATGTAGTAAGTATTGATAGTTATGACACACATACACAAAAACTCTCTGGTGTCCTCAATAATTTTTAAGAATAGGCCGGGTACGATGGCTCACGCCTGTAATCCTAGCACTCTGGGAGGCCGAGGTGGGCGGATTGCTCGAGGTCAGGAGTTTGAAATCAGCCTGAGCAAGAGCGAGACCCCGTCTCTACTATAAATAGAAAGAAATTAATTGGCCAACTAAAAATATATAGAAAAAATTAGCCGGGCATGGTGACTCATGCCTGTAGTCCCAGCTACTTGGGAGGCAGAGGCAGTAGTAGGATTGCTTGAGCCCAGGAGTTTGAGGTTGCTGTGAGCTAGGCTGACGCCACGGCACTCACTCTAGCCTTGGCAACAGAGCGAGACTCTGTCTTAAAAAAAAATTTTTTTTTTAAGAGTATATTGGCCAGGCATTGTAGCTCACGCCTGTAATCCTAGTACTCTGGGAGGCTGAGGCTGGCGGATCCTTTGAGCTCAGGAGTTTGAGACCAGCTTGAGCAAGAGTGAGACCGCATCTCTACTGAAAAAATACAAAGAAATTAGCTGGACAACTAAAATTAGCTGGACAACTAAAAAATACAAAGAAATTAGCTGGACAACTAAAAAATACAAAGAAATTAGCTGGACAACTAAAAATATATATATATAAAAATTAGCCAGGCATGGTGGCACGTGCCTGTAGTCTCAGCTACTTGGGAGGCTGAGGCAGGAGGATTGCTTGAGCCCAGGAGTTTGAGGTTGCTGTGAGTTAGGCTGATGCCACGGCCCTCTAGCCCGGCAACAGAGAGAGACTCTGTCTCAAAAAAATAAAAAGAGTATATGGGGGTCCTGAGACCAAAAAGTTCAAAAACCACTGGGTTAGAGCAAAGGCTTTTTTTTGGCTGTTAAGATGGGGGTGGCATGTGACTGGTGGAGATGATGCAGTAACCTCAGGAACCAAGATTTTAAACACTGTTATTTACTACCATTTAAGCAGGGGTATGGCATGATCAGATGTGTGTTTGAGAAAGGTTCCCTTGACAGCAGAGTAGAAGAGGTGAGACCAGAGACAGGTAAACAACCACTACTGCAGTTCCAGGAGAAATGACAAGGGCTAGGACTAGGCCTGTGTTTATCGAGATAGCAAAGAAGAGGACAGCTTTGGTAGGCATTGAGGTGGAGGGTTAACAGGATAATGGCAAATTAGTGGTGAGGGTTATGGTGGTTAACTGAGTGGACAGTGGTAAATTGATACAACTGAGAGTGAGAAGCAGGGAGGAGGGAGACAAGCTTGGGCCCATAGTGGTGGGACTCACAGGCTCAGTTCTGGCAGTGGACAATAAGGGGATTATTAATGTGGGTCTGAAGCACAGGAAAAAGGCCAGGCTGGAGAATGGGTTCAAGAGCCATCAGTTTGTGGATACTGGCTGAAGTCATGGAATTAGACAACAGTCTTTTTCTATTTAGAGTAGTTTTAGGCTTTTAGTCTGGTATCTCAGGTAGCATAGGAAGGGTCCATCCAGGAGTGTGCCATGGCACATCTGCTGTATATTTTCATTTCCTTTACTTGTTTTTATCTCCAGAGAGTGGGACCGTGGTCGTGAGCGCCGCAGTCGCGGTGAATATCGTGACTATGACCGGAATCGGCGAGAACGCTTCTCGCCTCCCCGCCATGAACTCAGCCCCCCACAGAAGCGCATGAGGAGAGATTGGTGAGATGGCAACAGTTTCTCTCTGTTCTTCTTAGCCTCAGTTCCACTTGGGCCTCAGCTCTCTTCATCTCTGCTAAACTCTTGATACTTTCCTCTCAAATTTCTCATACACTCATTGTTTCTTTGCCCCTTTAAACCCTTGGGTGAGACCACATTCTGTGTATGCCCCTTCCTCTGTCCCATTCACCTTTGTGCTCTGGAGAGATGGTTCCTTTCTGTCTGACTTTTGTGTTCCCCACCCTCAGGGATGAGCACAGCTCTGACCCATACCACAGTGGCTATGAGATGCCCTATGCTGGGGGGGGTGGGGGCCCAACTTATGGCCCCCCTCAGCCCTGGGGCCACCCAGATGTCCACATCATGCAGCACCATGTACTGCCTATCCAGGCCAGGTAAAGACCCGGGGTTCTGGGGTTCTTGGGAGGAGGGAGTTGGCAGGCATCAGGGAGGGGTCAGGTGCGAAGGCCATGGCTGGAGCCAGGCAGTAGGGTAGGCACATAGAGCAGTGCCTGTGGGATGGTAGCAGTTGGTGCTTGGGGTGATGTCCATGGTGAGCAAAGGAAGAGGGTAGCTGGCTCCCTTGGACCCCACAGTCCCCCACCTTTTTCTACCACAACCAAGACTTCCTGGCTGGGGCTCCCCCTAGGCTGGGCAGCATTGCAGAGATCGACCTGGGTGTACCACCACCAGTAATGAAGACCTTCAAGGAGTTTCTTCTCTCACTGGATGACTCTGTGGATGAGACGGAGGCGGTTAAGCGGTATAATGATTATAAGCTGGATTTTCGAAGGCAGCAGATGCAGGATTTCTTCCTAGCTCATAAAGATGAGGAGTGGTGAGTGCCCCTATTTCCCTGCTACCTTTTCCCTGGCATGTGTCCCCTGGCCCCACCAATGGAGCTGCAGCCCTGTCCTCCCATTTTGCCCTATTTGGAACTTCCTGGGGGTGGGGGATGGGAAATATAACAGCATTGGCTGATGGGGTCTCCCCCTTCAACAACTGCCACTGCCCCTACCCCATCTCCCTTTCGTACTGTCCTCAGAGAGTGGGACACCTCCAGGCTGCTGGCCAGAGCCATCAAGCCTCTTGGGGCAGCAGACAAGCTGCTTCCCACTTGCTGGTATTGGGTCATTGTCATTCGTGATCGCCAGGACCCTGTGTGGCTGTGGCTTCCTCCCAAAAGCGACGAGTGAATCCAGACAAGTAAAGCAAAGATCTCAGGGTCATTTGACAGAAAAAGAATTTTAATTTTTTTTTTTCCTTTTGTGGATGTTTTAATTTTAATCAACCATCTTTTCCCCCCTTCCTGCTCCTCCTCCTCCTCCTCCTCATCCTCTTTCTGCTCCTCCTCCTTGAAAAGAGCCAGAACTGGGAACTACACCCGCTCATCGACGGAGCTCGGAGCAAACCCACCTCCACCCCCACCATACCCAGCCCATACATGAGCCCCTGGGCTGAGCCGCGGTGCCCCGGCCAGGCAGACAGGCAGGGCACTGCTGTGCACAATGCAGCGGTTTAGCTGAATGTGATTGCTCAGGTAGTCAGTCAGTCAGGGCCCCCACCGCGGAGTCCCGCAGGGGTGGGGCATCTGGGCCGGGCACCCCAGCCAGGAGCCAGCCGGTGGCCCACCAGCCAGCATGGGCCCTGGGCGCCGCTAGTTAAATCTTGAGCTCTGTTTGACCAAGCGGCCAAGGTAAAGATCCTGGAGGTGATGCCTGCGGCTTTCCTTTCCTCTTACGCTCCACTTGTGGTTCTGTCATTGCTGTCCTCTCTTTCTAATTGCTCTATATGTCTTGTCTTTATCTCTTTCTTCTCTGTTCCTGTTCTTGCTCCCTGCCTAACACTTCTTCTGTTTTTGTTTTTTTCTAGTTTCTCTGTCTGGTCTTTAGTTTTTCTCTTTGTTTTTGATTTCTGGGACTTTCTCACACCTTTGCTTTCCTTCATATCTCTCTTTTTTTTCATACTCCTAATTTTGCCTGTTTTTTTTCCCCCTGAGTTCCTATTTGAAATATTTTATTTTTTTAATGCTCCATCCTAATCCTTTAGCCCTCTCCTTTCTCTATCCCTGTGGGCAGTACCTGAAGCTATAACAGCACTTCAGTTTCTCCCTTTGGTCTTTCCCTGTCCCCTTACCATCTTGCTTATCTTCCCGAGGGGGGAGAGAGGTTTCCTGCCTTTGGCTTTTCCTATCTGGTGCATTTCAGGTTTCCCTCTGTCTTCCACCTAGGGGTGGAGGGAGTTGGTGGGAGCAGTTCTTTTAATAATGGTAGTTTGGGGTTGTCAAGGAGAGGGAGGTTCTTCAGGGCCTACTATTTCCTGAGCCTTCCTCTCCGAAGCTGTGGGAAACATCTTCGTATGTTAGTGTTTCCCAGAGACTCGGGGTGATCTGTTAAATCTGCCTCTCCAACCCTGGCCTCCCCCTGTAGTCACTGGTCTTCCCAAATCCAGAGCTCTTAGTTCCTGGTTCTCCCCTAAATCTTCTTGGAGCACAACCTCTGGTTCCTTTTGGGGTGTTGGGTGGTTCTAGTGCACCCCTATCCCCTAATCTCTCTGCTTTTTGACCTTTTGTGGGTGTGAGAGGATGGGGACTATGCCTGGACTTTTCTGGGCCCCTCCCCACATCCTGGCCGTGGCCTCTAGTGACTATTTTGTCTTTCCCTCCCCCCATTCCTTCCCAGGTTTCGGTCTAAGTACCACCCAGATGAGGTGGGGAAGCGTCGGCAGGAGGCCCGGGGTGCCCTGCAAAACCGACTGAGGGTGTTCCTGTCCCTCATGGAGAGTGGCTGGTTTGATAATCTGCTCTTGGACATAGACAAAGCTGATGCCATTGTCAAGATGCTGGATGCAGGTGCATGGATTTGGAGGGGTGGCAGACATCCGGGCCCCTTAGGAGTTGTAGTATCTGGTGACCAAGATCTTGGTTGGGAAATAGCAGGTTGAAAGAAACACAGGGCCCTTGGATTGTGACCCTTGCTCCCTTTGTTGGTAGCTGTGATTAAGATGGAAGGAGGCACAGAGAATGACCTTCGCATCCTGGAACAGGAGGAGGAGGAGGAACAGGCAGGGAAGCCCGGGGAGCCCAGCAAGAAAGAGGAAGGCCGGGCTGGACCAAGCCTGGGAGAAGGAGAGTGTAAGGCCAACGATAAGGATGACAAGAAAGAAGGTGGCAAACAGGTCTGAGTAATGGGGCTTCTGAGTGCTGCCTTGGAGCGTGTGGGAGAAGAGAGGGGGACATCCTTGGTGGTGTGGTTGCAGGTACGGGGTGGGTGGGGGAAGGTGTGCTTCTGGGCTCGGTTGTGGAGGGTAAGAGGGGGCCCTTTGATAAAGGTCCACAGCAATTGTCTCTACCTGTAGGCTGAAAATGACAGTTCTAATGATGACAAAACTAAGAAATCCGAGGGTGATGGGGACAAAGAGGAGAAGAAAGAAGACTCTGAGAAGGAAGCCAAAAAGGTAAGGTGTCTCTTGCATGGTGTCAGAACATTGGGCTGGGGTCCGGGTTACTTGACTCATCCCCTCTGCCGCGGCTCTTACAGAGCAGCAAAAAGCGGAATAGGAAGCACAGTGGTGATGACAGCTTTGATGAAGGCAGTGTGTCTGAGTCTGAGTCTGAGTCTGAGAGTGGCCATGCTGAGGAGGAGAAGGAGGAGGCTGGTAGGTTTTATTTTCTGCTTCTAGTCCATTCTCTTCCTACTTAATGGGGATGGCAGGAGGTGAAAGGTTGGTGAAATTGATGGGAGGTGGCTTTTAGGGGAAGACTTCTCTGATGGGGGACAGTAACAGCTTCTGTTTCTTTCCTACCAAAATCAATAATAAAAATTCACCCTTACCACTTCCTACATAGAAGAAGCACTCAAGGAAAAGGAGAAGCCTAAGGAAGAAGAAAGGGAGAAGCCTAAGGATGCCGCAGGGCTGGAGTGTAAGCCCCGGCCCCTGCATAAGACATGCTCTCTCTTCATGCGCAACATTGCGCCCAATATCTCCAGGGCTGAGATCATTTCTGTGAGTGGGGAAATAAACTTGAGGGTAGGGGCTGATACCCAGGATGTGTTCCTTTGGCAGGGTGGGTGGAGAGGAAGGCATTGGCACTGCCTTTGACAGATATCCCTATTTCACTTAACAGGGAGGCCCCCTTCCCATGGGCCCATGCTCTTCAAGGGCTGGTCGTTGTTGCACCATTTGCTTTCAGGTGCTAGCATTCTTCAGCCCATGACTGGTTTTTTCTTGCCTGAGGATGGGAAGGATTGAAAGGCAGTTTCCTGGGGTTTTGAGGGCAGCAGGGATTGGAGGAAGAAGCAAATCCTTGAATCATTAAGTGGGGTTTCTGTTCCTCTGCTTCTTGCAGCTTTGTAAAAGATACCCAGGCTTTATGCGTGTGGCATTGTCAGAGCCCCAGCCAGAAAGGAGGTGAGGAACTAGGTATCTTGGCGAGAAGGTGCAGGGGAAGTCCCATGGTCCCACTTCTGGACTGTGCTGACATTTTCTTTCTTGTGTAGGTTTTTCCGTCGTGGCTGGGTAACTTTTGACCGCAGTGTTAACATTAAAGAGATCTGTTGGAACTTGCAGAATATCCGAGTGAGCTCTGGGAATGGGACTGTCTTGGGGAAGAGAAAGTGTGGTTCTCCAAGCCTGCATGACCTCTGACTTCATTGTTTATTTGTTGGTCTATTCATTTTGTGCCCTCTTTCATCTGTTCAGTCGCTCCCATTAATTGTTTACTCTTGTCTCTGGGCTGGGCTCTGGGGCTGTTACTATGGATTAGACATATCTGGTCCCTGTCTTCAGGGAGCTCACAGTCTAATCAATCACTGGTGCTCGCAGGAGGGGCCAGTCTTTGGACTGTTGCTTCTCAGGCAAGTGTTGGGAGCTTTCTGATTCTGTGTTCCTCTAGCTCCGGGAGTGCGAGCTGAGCCCTGGTGTGAACAGAGACCTGACTCGCCGCGTCCGCAACATTAATGGCATTACCCAACACAAGCAGATTGTGCGCAATGACATCAAGCTGGCAGCCAAGCTGATCCATACGCTGGATGACAGGACCCAGCTCTGGGCCTCTGAGCCAGGGACACCTCCCCTGCCAACAGTCAGTGACTCCCTTATGGGACTTTTTCAAAAGCAGCTGATACCACCTTATCTGCTGTGGGCACCTCTGACCTCACTTTGATCTGTAGTATTGACCCCTAGTATCCTCCTGCCTGCTCACTTGTTTGCCCCTCCTTGTCTGGGTAGTACCTCCTCCAGCTTTCAGCAGAACAGACTGACCATAGTAATCATTTGTGGGCTAGGGTAGAACAAGTACAAAAATGAAGGCAGATGCTAAGGGGGCAAAGATAACCCTGAACTCTGTTGCCCCTCACATTGCCTTTCCAAATGCACACGTTCTTTCTTGGGTTACCTGTGCTAGGTTTTTTTTCTCTGCCTCACTTGGTCCTCTTCTCTCTGCCAGAGCCTGCCCTCGCAAAACCCAATCTTGAAGAATATCACCGACTACCTGATCGAAGAAGTCAGTGCTGAGGAGGAAGAGCTGTTGGGGAGCAGCGGGGGAGCCCCTCCAGAGGAGCCTCCCAAGGAAGGGAACCCAGCTGAGATCAATGTGGAGCGGGATGAGAAGCTGATCAAGGTGCCAGTAGCACATGGGGTGCAGCTCAGGGTAGTTGAGGGGCGAGAGTAGGGAACCAAGGGTTTCTTGTTTCCCTTAGGTTTTGGACAAACTCCTTCTCTACTTGCGCATTGTGCATTCCTTGGATTATTATAACACCTGCGAGTACCCCAATGAAGATGAAATGCCCAATCGTTGTGGCATAATCCACGTTCGGGGGCCCATGCCACCCAACCGCATCAGTCATGGAGAAGGTGAGCTCCAGGTTCCCATTCCCTTTTTCTCCCTGGCTGCCCTTAGTCCTTTGGTGGCAGTCTTTTGTCACCTCCCCTGCAGTCCCCTCCCCACTCCTATCCTTCCTTCTGGCTTTCCCCTTCAACCTTTCTTTCTGTTCCCAAACTACAGTACTAGAGTGGCAGAAGACATTTGAGGAGAAGCTGACTCCACTGTTGAGTGTGCGAGAGTCTCTCTCAGAGGAAGAGGCCCAGAAGATGGGTCGAAAAGACCCTGAACAGGAAGTGGAAAAGTTTGTCACCTCTAACACCCAGGAACTGGGCAAGGATAAGTGGCTGTGTCCTCTTAGTGGCAAGAAATTCAAGGTCTGGGATGTTAGAGAATTGGTTGGGTAGAATTGTAGGAGGTGGGGTTGAGACAGGAGGTAGGAGTGTGGGGGTGGTGCTCACTGGATGGCAGGGGGGAGGCTGATGATCCTTCCAGGTTGGGCCTGGTAATGAGGGAACTCACGTGACTTGCCCTGTCCTGATCATCTCTCTCCACCCAGGGTCCTGAGTTTGTACGCAAACATATCTTCAACAAGCATGCGGAGAAAATTGAGGAAGTAAAGAAGGAGGTGGCATTTTTTAACAACTTCCTCACTGATGCCAAACGCCCTGCTCTGCCTGAGATTAAGCCAGCCCAGCCACCTGGCCCTGCCCAGAGTAAGATACGATCCATGAGGGTCTGCATGTTCCCTCTACCTGAACTGTCCACTGACTCCTGTTTCTCTTTAATGTGTCATCCCCTGAGGAGTTTCTGCCCCACCCCTCAGGCCATAGTCCTAGAAGTTAGTTGCACCCCCCCCCCCCCCCGCAGTAATTCATGTCCCTGTCCGTGTTGTACTCCCCCCAGGCCTGACCCCGGGACTTCCTTACCCACACCAGACTCCCCAGGGTCTGATGCCCTACGGTCAGCCCCGGCCCCCCATCTTGGGCTATGGAGGTAAGTATATGAGGGAGATGAAAGGCCTTGGTGGTTGTATGGGACTGGGAGAAAGAAAACTTAGCTAGGATGTAGTTGAAGTCATAGGTTTTTAACTCAACATTGATCTTTTTCATAGGTGGTGCAGTCCGCCCTGCAGTCCCCACAGGAGGTCCTCCGTACCCCCATGGCCCATATGGTGCTGGCCGAGGGAACTATGATGCCTTTCGAGGCCAGGGGGGTTATCCTGGGAAACCTCGCAACAGGTAAGAATAAGCTAAGATGTCTAAGCTTTCTTGTGTCTTTCAAACTCCCTTTCAGGAACCCTTAGCTCTCATCCTGTTTTACCTCTTCCCTCACAGGATGGTTCGTGGAGACCCAAGGGCCATCGTGGAATATCGTGACCTGGATGCCCCCGACGATGTTGATTTCTTTTGAGCCGTCCACCTTTCCTCACTCTTGGTACCACCTAAACTTGTTACTGCCTTGTCCCATCCAGCTGAGAATTTTTTTGTACGAACAGCCCTACCACCAATAAAAGCACTTCCATAGTGACTCCTGACTCAGTCTATGTTATGATACCTCTCCAAATCCTCCCAAATGTCAGCGGGGCCATGTTACCTTGGCCTTGCCACTTTTTTATTGATACTAAAGGCCTCTGGCTTTGTTGGGAACCCTTTGTGGTAAATAGGTACACATGTATGGGATCATAGAGCAAGTCTCAGTTCTGGGACCTTTACCCTCAGTCCAGGGCATGCTGCTGCCCTTCGGCGTCATGGGTGGTCAAGCACAGGTTGTAGAAGGAGTTGGGGTCAAAGGTTGTGCTTACCTCCTGCCAGCCCACCCACCCAGCAACCTGTAGTTCACTGGGGCTTTTTGGAGGGCCCCAGTAGTGAGGGTCCAATACCAGGACATAGGCTTCTGTGTCTGGCCCGATGCAGACTCCCAGCAAGGCCTTGGACTGGGCGTCCGCGTCTCCCCCCACCATCACAGGGCCCCCACCCCCTGAGAAATGGGAGTAGAGCCTCTCCAATTGTCCCCGAATCCCTGTTCCACGTGGCACATGGCACAGTCGCCCCTGAGGCCCTTTGAAGTGAGTGAGGCAGAGGCTGGCCTCTACACAGCCGATCCAGTTCCGGGAGCCCCGGAACCCGGGGGGCTTGTCGCCCATGTCCTCCAGGGCCGCCTGCATGGCGGCCAGTCCAGGCACGCCCACGGACTGGCCCTCTGGCCACGAACACAGCGTCTGTATTGTGCGGTAGCCGCAGCCCCAGCCCCGGTCGTCCAGCCCGTCGCAGCCGTAGTGATAGTAGAGGTAGTGGCCCGAGAGGACCGCCAGGCGAGCAGGTCCATGGCACGGCGGGTCCAGGCCCACATGGATGTCCTTCAACAGCTCCAGGGTGGTCGGTGGAAGCGGCGGTCCCGAAGCCAGACAGACACGTCCTCCTGGCGGCGCGGAGCGAACTCCAGGGAGAACTCCGGGCTCCAACACTTCCTCTCGGCTCTGGGTCTTAGACTGGCTGCCGGCAGGACCGGAGAGCTAGCTCCAGTGAGCAGCAGGGAGCAAGCTACACGATCGCCGCAGCTCCCACAATGCACCGCCGCGCCCGCCTGCAGGTCGCCAGCCTCACTGCGCAGGCGCGAGCTCCGCCCCGCGGGGCCGGGGCCTGGTCTCGCCTTGGTGGCTGGTGTGCGGCGCAGGCTGCCAGCGCCCCTCCTCCGAGACCCGCCTGTTCAGCGGCCTCCATCCCCACGCGTGCGTTCGCTCAGCCCCAGTGATTCAGGCGTCCTGCCGCCACCCCCAGCTCTCCAGTCGCGCACACTACTGTGGCTGTAACAGTTTATTGGCAGCCCACAGGGGCGAAGGCACCGCGGGGGGAGCTCAGCCCAAGACATGCAGAGGACGAGGAGCCCCCGGGGAAGTAGGGGGTGGGGTGGGCAGGGTCTGGGGCTCACTGTGTTATATCCCAGCCCTTAAATAAATACTATATACAGCTAGGGGTCCAGGCGGGCGGGAGGACGTGGGGGTCCCGCCTGGGTCACAGGTCTGAGCAGCGATCCTGCTTGCTGTAATGGTCGAACTGGTTCTTCCAGTGTACCATGTAGGAGCTCCAGCGGTGGAACTCGGCCTTCCACTGTCGCTCTGCCTCATCCAGCGTGTCTGCGGCCACCGCGCCCGGCAAATGGAGGGGGGGCGGGTAGGACACGAAGAAGGTCGGGGAACGGACGTGGGGAGGCACGAGTGCAGGGAGGACATGGAGAAATGTAAGACCACGTGAGGTGGTGGAAAGAGGATCAGGAGAATGTGCGAAAGATAGAAGGCGAGAGGGAGGGTGAGGGTAAGGCGGGGCCAGAGACGGATGGCAGGAAGGAGAGAGGAGAAAATGACCGGAAGACGGAGGAGGACAGAAGGGGGAGGGTCCGTGGGTTGGTGGGGAAAAGAGAAGACAAATGATTGACGGTTATAGCCCCACTGGGGGGTGCTATTCAACCCCGGGCCTCCTGCCCCCAACATCAGGCTCAGGCTCCAAAGGATAATTTTATAAAAGAATATTGGCTTTCCATTTCCATTTAAACAAAGGCGTGTGGGTCCCTGAGACAGGTAGCAGGTCATACTCCCCCACCCACCCTGTCCAGTTTGAGTAACTTGGTTTGAGGAGGGAGGGGGCGCTGGGTTGGAGGTCCCTGAGTGGGCTCTTCCCCACGGTCCGACCACTTGTTAGAGGGGGGGGGCCCTGGGGCTGGAGGAGGAAAAGGCCCAGGTCACAGCCGCAGGAGCTGATAGAGAAAGAGGAGGAGGAGGAGGAGGAGAAAGAGGGACAGGGGGAGGCCAGGCTTGGGCCTCGGGGCAGCCTCCCCATGGGCGGGGCCTGAGCAGGTGCTGGGGGATTCCGAGGCTGGGGGGAGAAGAGAGGGGTTACACCCCGCTGGCTCCCACTGCCCTCTTTCTGCGCCCTGAATCCCCCCCCCCACCTGCCCCTGCCCGCTGGCCCCAGCGTACCGGTGGCGCTGAGCAATTTGGGTAGGAAGCGGTTCCAGAAGGCGCAGGCCTGGGCGCGCAGCCCCCGGCGCACCTCCAGCGGCCGCAGGTCCAGGCTCACGTACTGCTGCGCTCCCGCCGTGTACGGTGGCCACTGCGGGGCTTTGGGGTCAACGGGATCATTGGGGTCTCTGCGGAAGGAAAGGGGACTCAGCCTGAAGCAGGCCAGCCCCACCCGGGGGATAGGAGTGGGGATGTGGAATGAAGATGAGCAGTGGGCACAGACTGTGGCCCATCCCCACCTGGCAGGCACTCTGCTGCTCTGCTGCCCTCTTACCGCCCTCCCACCGCCACTGCCCCAACCCTTCTCTCTCCTCTGCCCTTCCCTCAGTCTCTCTGTTCCATCTTCCCCTTTGTTTCTCCCGTAAAGAAACTGCTAGGATATCTTGGACCCTTCCCGCATAACCAGGCCTGGTCCTGTCTCTAGAAACATCACATTGTCTTTCCACAGCATCCATCTGATGCTGGATTGATTGTCCCCTTCTTCCGTCAGGTACTGGTGTGTGTGCAAGGGAGAATGTGTCACAGCTAATGAATCACCACTAGTCCCACTTAATCCAGCTCTGCAGTTCCTGCTATGACTGCCAAGTCCTTTGTCTTGGTCTCTCTTTGCCCACCTCTCCTCCTCGCTTTCCTCTGCCTCCGTCCCTGTCTCTCTGGGTCCTGCATCCTGCCTTCCTTCTTCCCCGAGTCTTCTGTGTGTCTCTCTTCCCTTCTGCCTCCTTCACAAACCTTCTCCTCTCTGGCTCCCCTTTCCTGCCTCTCTCCTGCTGCTCCTCTGTGTGTCTGTGTGTCTGCCTGTCTGTGGGCCCCCCGCCTCCCGACCCTGGAGCCTTCTCCCTCTCAGCACTGCTGACCCTGTGCGTGCGAAGTTGGCCCAGTATCTCATCAGTCGTTGGGCAAAGATTTTCTCCTCCGTGGTGTAGTTTAGCGAGGGGTTCAGGGGGAGCCCGAAGATGAACTCGATCTCGTAGCCGTGAGGCACCCCCATCCACAGGGGCCAGGAGATCGTGGAGGCACGGTGTTCAAAGATGTAGGCGTAGACCCGGGCACCCTGGGCGGCCAGTTGCCCAGCCAGCTGGGCCACGGGGCACACGACGTTGTGGTCGCCCACCACATCACTCAGGGCCTCCCTCAGGCGTGCTGGGTCCTCAGGATGCAGCCAGTCTGTGTAATGCAGGACCACAGCCTCGGCTGCCAGGTCACTTACCTGGGGGACCCCGACCCGCACCCCGGCCAGGAACTGGGCCCGGCTGATGAGAGACTCGTTGTCTTTGCTGAAGCCTGGGGCCCCGTAAACGAGAAAATAGGAGCCCTCATCCTTCACCACACCCACCAGCACCTGGGGGTGGAGGGTGGAATGGAGGGACAGGCACGGACAGACAGGCAGACAGAAACAGATGGACAAAGAACCAGAGAGATGAACAGTTACAGACCCAGCGCCATGGAGGGAGAGAGTACGAGGTTGGGGAAGGGACGGAGAGAAAGAGGAAATACACCCACAGTTCCTTTCCTCTCGGCCCCACTGACCACTTTGGGATCTGAGCCCTCGGGGCAGGGGGTGACCATGGGGCCCAGAAGCCTGGACCCCTGGGAGTGGGTCTGGAGGAGCCCTCATGCCTGGGTCCCGGGGGGGAGGTGGGGCTGTTGGGACCCAGAGGAACCAGCTCCACCCTCACCAGCCACTAGTCACCTGCAGGCCATGGAAGTCTCCTGCGTTGATAAGGGCCTCGGGTGTGTCACTGAGGAAGTCTCCATCCACCACAGGCACAAAGGAAAATCGGAAGACACTTTCCTGAGGCAGTACGTGCCACTCGTGGTCCACCAAGTCCTGAGCTGGTCGTGTCCGAAGGCAGGCTACCAGCTCTGTGTCATTGCCACCAGCACTGCCCGGGGGACAGCCCACAAGGCGGGCTAGCAGTGTGGCCCTGCGTCGGGCCTCTCCCATGCCCACCGTGGCCCAGGGCCCATTGGGTGCACCACTCTGCAGCACAGCCCTGTGGAACAGCCCCCGGCTGGGCGGGGACAGCAGGTGCATGCCCACTGAGGCAGCACCTGCACTCTCCCCAAACAGCGTCACTGACATTGGGTCCCCTCCGAAGGCTGCCACATTCTCCTGCACCCACTGCAGTGCCAGCCTCTGATCCAGTAGACCAACGTTTCCCGGGGCCTCTCGGCTCCCTGGCAGGGCCAAGAAGCCAAAGGCTCCTACCCGGTAGTTCATAGATACCAGCACAGTCCCCTCAGCTTGTACCAGGAAGCGGCCATCATACACATCCAGGGAGGAGGACCCACTGTAGAAGCCACCCCCATAGATCCAGACGAGGACAGGGGTGGGGGACGAAGGCCTGGGGTATGGTGTCCACACATTGAGGTAGAGGCAGTCCTCACTCAGCGCACGGTTGGGGTTCCACATCTCAGTGCCCTCAAAACCAGGGTACAGGGTGTCCACATATTGGTAGCAGACGCTCTGGAAGGTTGTAGCATCCAACACCCCTGGCCAGGGCCGCTTGGGCTCTGGTGGCAGAAAGCGACGGGGCCCCACAGGTGGCTCTGCGAAGGGAATGCCCAGAAAGGCAGAGACAGGGCCCCCAGGGACCTTTAGGCGAATACCTCGCAGCCGGCCACCTCGAACTGTCACCAGCAGCTCTGGGTCCTCCCGGCCCTCAGCACCTGCCCCTCCTCCCAGGAGGGAGAGGAGGAGGAGAAGGAGTGGGGAAGCCAAGGAGGAAGCGTGACACCACGGGGGCCTCATGGCTGTAGGGCAGGCAGCGTCTGCTGGGAGAAAGAAAGGGGAAGGGTGAAGGCCTCAGCGGCCAGGAGGGAGGAGATTAGGGAACAGTTTTGCCCAAGGGTTATCACTGAGCTACAGAGGAGGTGGGGCAGGAGGAGAGGGAGGGAGGGAGGGAGGGACATGCAGGGACAAGGACACAGGCCAGCAGGCAAGGGAGGACAAAGATCAGGCAGATACACATTCCCAGACAAATGCAGGGAACAGAGGTGAGTCCTGCCAAGGAATATCCTCCCCTGCCCTGCAGGGGACCCGCCACCCTCACCTCCTTTCCCAGGCTGGGAGGACTGGGCTGGGCCCTGTGTGTGCAGTGCGGGCACCAGAGGCCGCAGTCTCCTGTACAGGCCACCAGACAGGGGCGCGGCCCTCACTGACAGGCAGCACCTTTGGGGGAGCTTGAGGCAGCGTGAAGGCTCTACCCAAGTCTCCTGCGTTGGCCAGGGCTGGGGCCCTGAGGGGTGGCTTGAGCTTTCAGGGGCGGGAGCCCCAGGTCCTGGGGCACCCCAAATCCTACCTACCACACACCCTGCCCCACCCTGCCCAGCCTCATCCACTGTCTGGCACCGTGCTGATACTCGCCGGTTCCCATCACTATGCACCCGGTTAGCCTAGCCCTAGCAAACAGGCTCGCCAGCCCTGGACCCCAGGATTCATGCCCCCGTCTGTCCGAAGCTGCGGTGCACGCCGCCGCCGGCGGGAGGCAGTAGAGACCGACAAAAGGTCGGCGCTCCCCGCCGGGAGCCGGGTGCCGGGAACTTGGGGTGGGGGTCTGGCGGCTCGCGGGCATGGCGGAGGGGCCTGAAGGGCGAGCCGGGACGCCTGTGTTCCCGGAGCTCCGGAGATCCCCGGCGGCAAGGGCAGGGGCGCTATTCTGGGGCAGCAGCTGTTGCGGTTCCGGCATCTCCAGCCAAGGGATCAAAATTCCCCGGGTGGGAACTCCCCCCTCTCCCTCCCGGCGGGCACCCCTCACCCGGCCCCCGCCGCCCTGGACTAGGGGTGGTGGTGGTGCTGGAGATTAACTAGGGAACCCGAGTGCCGCTAATTATAACTCGGGGCTTCCGCTGAGCCTCCCCTTCCCCAAAAATAGAGATGGAGTCTCCGCGGGAGAGGGGTCCTGGGCCTCGGAGGGGGCCTCGGCTGGGCGCTACGCAGGGGGGCTGGACTCGCGGCTCTCCGGATGGGGGGGCCCAGCCAGCGCCAAGAACCTGCGCAGCAGCTCGGGTTCCGCCCCGATCGGGGTGTCTTGCAGTGGCCCCAGAGTTGGGGGCTAGCGAGGAAGGGGCGCTCGGGGTCTCCGCAGGAATTCGAGATGCGAGGCGGTGGCCGGCCCCGCGGGGCGCCTCGCGCACGGGCGTCGGCAAGTGCGGCGGCGAGGGAAGAGTTACGGGTGAGTGTGGGGCGGGGGTCGCTGGGCAGGCCCGTCCCGTTTGGGGGCCTGGATGCCCCGGGGAGCGCACCATCTCCCGGACGCCGAATGGGCCGCGGGCCGGGGCGAGGATCCCGGGCTGGGAGGCAGACTCACCTGAGGCGGCCAAGCCGGGCCGGGCCGGGCCACGCTGGGAGCTGGAGGCGGCCGATGTTCCCCGGCGCAGGCTGAGCCGACTCTGACAGCCGCCGCCTCCGGCCCCCCGCACACACCCCCTCCGGGTCGCGCGGCGCCCCCGCCCGCCCCCGCCCACTGTCTCCGCCCCCGCCCCTCCCCGCTTCCCTGGGCTGTCACTTCCCCTCCCTCTCCCTCCCTCGGAGTCGAGACCAGAGACCCCGGGGCCCAGACGCAATCCAGTGACAGACGCCGACAGACGACAGACACGCAGTGACAGACACGACCCAAAGACCCGTAGCAGCGAAGCAGACACCCACGTGACGGACAGACGGACAGAGCCCACGGAGAGAGACCCACGAAGACGGACAGTCTCATGCAGTGACAGTCACAGACGAACGCAGGGACGGACTTTCACAGACGGACGGACACGCTTGGACACGCTGACAACCTCAGTCGAGGCTGGGGAAGTTATCCCAAGGCGGAGGGCCCAAATAAACGAGCATCCCTGGCCACGACACAGACAGGGGTGACGGGGGGGGGGGGGAGCAGCAGATGAAAGTGTGGCTGAAGACCCCCCTCGGGGGTCCGGTGGCACTGGTGACATGGGACACTCTTGAGGATGAGGGGACACCTGTGGGAATGGAGATGTGAGCGTAGGATCTCCAGTAGAAATGAGGGGGCTTCCCCATGGAGGAAGGAGACCCCGGGGTAAGAGGTGACTCGGGGACACCTGCAGAGGAAGGCCAACGTGGTGGCACGCGCAAGGCTGCGGGGCGAGGCCGCACTCAGCTGCTGCAGTGGAAACTTCTGGAATCCCCGCGGGTGGGTTTGCGCTGGTTCCCTCACGGGTGACCTCGGACTTTCGTCACCAAGGGCCAGTCGGGGTATGACATCACCAGGTCAGGCATTCATTGGCCGCCGCGGCCGGCAGGTGGGAGCGGCCTGGCCCGAGCGCTCCCAGCCTGCTCCGAGGGGCCTGAGCCGCACGGACCCCCACGGCCCGCCCTGCAGGAGGTCACCCGTGGGAACGGTGCTGCCGCAGCGGCGTCCCCACGCCCCAGGTGAAGGTGGAAGCTGCGTGTGCGCCTTCCACACAGGCGGCTGGCTCGTGAGCCCGCGGGCCCGGGCGTGGGAGAGCGGCCGGCGCGGGCGAGCGTCGGGGCGTGCGTGCTCGCGCGCGCGGCGGTGCGGGGTGCTCGCGCGCGCGGCGGTGCGGGGTGCTCCGCGGGGCGGGCGCGGGCGCGGGCGCGCGTGCTCGCTCGGGCCGCCGCGGGCCTCGGAGCGCCCCGGGCACGCGTCCGCCGCCGCCAGCGAGCAGGGGCACCGGGTTTCAGGGTCTGTCACAGGGAGAACCAAGAGTCGTGCCTGGCCCTGCGCCGCACGGTTCCCAGCCCTCTGCCCCGCGGGATCCCGGCCCCGCGGACGCGGACCCCCGCGCTGGGCGCGCTCTGCGTTTTCTGGAAGCGGCCGCCAGGTGGCGCCAGAGACGGGGCTGGGGTAGGGGGTCAGGGGATTAACCCCTCGCCTCTCTTTCCTCGGTCTCCGACCCTCCGCGCTCCACTCCTCAGGCACCCCAAAACCCCTAGCTTGGACAGCGAGATTTCCTGCACCTGCCTTCAGAGTCTTGGCAGACTGCTTAAGGGCTCCCCACTGGCCAGACCGCGTCCCCTAGTTCAGTTCTCTGAAGAGCAGGCGTAAGGGCTGTGGATTGGGACAGGGGACAGAAAGATGGGCAGTCGGTGTTGCTGCGAGAGAAAAGGGTCTGAGGCAGGTTTCCGAGCGTGGCAATTATGAATTATTAGAACGGTTAAACAAACTATGAACGGCTGAGCAGAGGCCTCTGTCCTAATAGGGACTTTTGCTAGTGCTGAGGGCTTGCCCCTTGTCAACCTCCAAAACAGCCAGTGCCACGCAGGCGTGTCACCTAACCTCTGTAGTCATGAGTTCAAGGGTCTGGACAATGGAGATAAGGAGGGCAGGGACAGCTTGTTACCTAGGGTTGTCATTTTCAGGAACAATCCCTCCTTTTAACTCGAGTTTCTCCCAGCCTTTGGCCATGGACCTAACCTAACCAGGATGCCTTGTCCTCCACAGTCCAACAAAATAACCTCCTCCAGCGTCCTCTGTGATCACACTCTTCACAGCTGTCACTGTGGGGATGTCCTTGATTCTTCCTGTCCCCCCCTCTACTGCTTCTCCACGGACATGCATTGGTTCTTTGGTGGGTGCTGCAAGATGGCTGTCTGTTGGGGGCACTGCTTGGGGGGGCTGGCGGGGCTCCTGGAGGAGGGGTGGCCAGGGCGGAGGTTGGTGAGGGTGGCAGAGGGGTCCTGGATCAGGTGGCCCTGCCCTGACCTTGTGGGGCCCTGACCTGGGTCTTTCCACCATCCTCTTGTGCAAAGCATGACAAGGGGATTTTGGTTCAGCCCAAGGATTTCCTCCTAGGCTGCTGCATTCCCCTGCTCAGACTGCAGGGAGTCTGATGAGGCCATTGCCCAACTGGCATTAAGCTGGGTTGTTCCCCGACAGAGTTGGGAGCCGCAGGCCATGCAAGGGACTTTTCTTGTCTTCCCACCCCTTCCTGTGTTCCCTACTTAAGATTGGCCTAATATCATTCGTATTGAATCCAAGTTATGCCATTTGGGCTCGTCCATCCTGTTCCTCTTTTGTTTTGTCTTGTTTTGTTTTTTAGAGACAGTCTCCCTGTGTTGCCCAGACTGGTCTTGAACTCCTGACCTGAAGCCATCCTCCAGCCACAGGCTCTCAAAGTACTGGCATTACAGGCATGAGCCACTGTGCCCGGCCTTGTACCTTTGGCTCTTTTGCTAGTTTTGAGCATTTCACACATTTTTTCACCTGTCTCTGGACTCACTTTATTTTCACAATTTTGTCCAATACTTACCCAGTTTGCAGTATTTCCCGTGCAGTTCATCGAGCATCCTTTTGATTATGTGAGCCTCTTTTCCAGCTGGGGATAGGTACCCTCGTGTCAGGGGCTAGGTATCCTCGTGTTAGGATTGATTGACACCTTTCTCAGGGTTCATTTCTGCCCATGGGCTTCCATGATTCTGAAAGGAGTGAAATATGTAGTTTATGTTGTTTAATTCACCAACAGTGCACTGAAGTGTGCATTCCACTTCTCCTCCTTGGTGTCAGAATCCTAAAGGAACTCAGTATCCCAGAGTGACTCAATACCTGCCGGGCACAGTGCTCGGCATGCTGGCTTGCTGGCTGCTCAGGTTCCAGCCGACCCTGACTCGGGCTTTGGTTAAGCACTAGTAATGCATGTTGGGTGACTTCTTGGGAATAGCTGGCGAGGTCTTATTAGGTGCCATCGATGTTTGACACCCAGAGAGCTCCTGGCCACTCTTGACTGGCCAAATGAGAGCAATGCTGGAAGCACAGTTTCCTTAGCTGGCCCTGGCTGTGGTTCCAGGGACACCAAGTGTGTGCCACGGGGTGGTGAGGGGTTGTGGGTAGTGTGCTGTTCCACCAGAATGCAGGCATGGAAGATAACCTCAAAAACTAGCCTTATGGCTGGGCATGGTGGCTCACGCCTGTAATCCTAGCACTCTGAGAGGCTGAGGCAGACGGATCGCTCGAGGTGAGGAGTTCGAGATCAGCCTGAGGAAGAACGAGATCCTCGCTCTACTAAAAAATAGAAAGAAATTAGCTGGACAACTAAAAAAAAAGTATATATATATATATATATATATATATATATATATATAAAATGAGCTGGGCATGGTGGTGCATGCCTGTAGTCCCAGTACTCAGGAGGCTGAGGCATATCGCTTGAGCTCAGGAGTTTGAGGTTGCTGTGAGCTAGGCTGCCACCACGGCACTCTAGCCTGGGGAACAGAGTGAGACTGTGTCTCAAACAAAGCAAAACAAAACAAAAACCTAGCCTTAGGTGTCACGAGGGTGATGCTATCTATGGGAGAAATTTTAAAACAACTCCAGACTTAGCTAATATCGTTGCTATGCTCAAATGCTCATGTACAAGGAACTAACCTTGGGTCTGGGGGGTATAAAAATAAAGCGACCGGTGCATTGCTCACTCGAGTCATTGTCATGTCCGTGTGTGTCTGTGTCGTTATTTTATGTTCTGTGTCTTCCCTCGTCCTATAATCAGGCCACGACAAGCAATGAATCTTTATGACTGTCAGCTGTGTGACTCCTGAGTAGGAGGCGGTTATAGGAATGCAAGCTAGGGGACAATGGCTATTGTACATAAATTTCCCCTACCACAGTCCACACCCTGTGGCCCTTTATTAATTTTATAAAGGGCGGTAATACACTCTCTGGGGGCAGGTGGCGTCGTTTGCCTGCCACTGCCTGTACACTGTGCTAAACATCATCTCCTTTCATTCTCCCTCACGCCAAAGGGACAAGCCCTGTCATCATCACAATTTGATGGGAAACCAAAAGCGATGTGTAGAGACGCCCGATACAGGTGAGGATAGAGCAGTTGCTCACTCTTGCCAGCTGGTGAACTGGGGGCCCTGCCTGGACTTGGGATGAGAACTCTGACCTCGCTGGGCAGGGTGCTTTGCAGCCACTCCTGTGACTTCCAGAGAATTCACTCCTAGAGTCTCTCAGGCCCTTCCTTCCAAGAAGAGGGGGGTGTGTGTGTGGGTGGCCCTGCAGGAGCCTCCCATGCTTCCTGGGATATCTTCCTCCCTCCTCCCCCATGCTCCACTCCCCCCTCCTTCCCAGCCCTCCCTCCATCCCCCCTCCCTCACTCTCCATTTCTCTCTTTTCCCCTCTAGGGCCTCAGCCGGAGATCCAGCCTGTTTGACCTTCCAGCCATCTTGGCTCCTAGGATTTTGAGAGCAGATGCAGGATACCCAATTCTGGGGGAGAGGAGGGGCAGGTGATGGCCAATGTAGTTTTCAAGGACCTTCCTCATCCCGACTTGGGATGTCACACCCCCACTCCCAGACACAGAGACCTCTGTGACTGTAGGACGCAGCCCCCTCTGCCAGGGTGGGGGACTTGAGGGCGTGGGATGCCTAAGCTCCATGTGGTCAGAGGAGGGCCCATCCCCAGGCTTGACTCCTGACCCTCCCTGACCACCCCACCTCCTCAGGGACCACCTCTGGAGCCCCTTCCCCCATCCCTACACCACCCATTTCCTGGGGCTCCATGGCTTTCAGGGATTGCGATTCAAGGGGACAGGGGACCCCATCCCCAGCTCCTTCTCAGTAGGCTGGGAGCTCTTTGGGGGAGTGGAGGGGAGAGAAAGGCATGAGATCCACAGGGACCGTGG
Organism: Microcebus murinus; assembly: GCF_040939455.1. NCBI lineage: Eukaryota > Metazoa > Chordata > Mammalia > Primates > Cheirogaleidae > Microcebus > Microcebus murinus. Next base: position 28,927,243 of record NC_134122.1, read on the forward strand.
GGCGAGAGGAAAGTGGGAAGAGTTGAAGTCTTGGCAAGTGCTTCCTGCCCCCCATGGCCCTCGCCATCCGGACCCCTCCTCTCACTGACTCAGAGACCTCGGGTGGTGCCAAGAGGGCAGGTGGGGTGTGGAGCCCTGGAGCCACAGCACATGGTCGCTGGTAGGTTCTTCCTACCACCTTCTCAATGGAGAGGAAGGGTCTGGGCTGTTGACAGTTAATGGATTCATAGAATTCAAAAGCTATAAATGAAAAATGCTCTTCTTACCCCTGCCTCCAGACACCCAGTCTCTATCCCTAGAAGCAGTGGTACCTATTGGTCCTGCATTGCAAATATTATCAATAGATGTTCTTCTGTTCCCAATCCATGTTGTTCCATAGATTGTAGCACCCTATACATACTCTTCTTCTGCACTTGACTATTTTTTTTTAATCTAACAATGTATTTTAAGCATAGTTCCAGGTTGGTTCATAGACTTCCTCGTTCTTTATTTTCTCCATTTTTAATGAAAAGCTGCATAATTTACATTGCATGAAAGTAATGTGATTTAATTTGTTCCCCACTAATGCGCATTTAAATTACTTTAAGTTACTTGCTATTACAAACCTAGTACGAAAATCATTTTGCAATGTTGCAGGTATATCCTCGGGATAAATTCCTAGACTGGGAATTACTAGGCCACTACCTCCAGCGATATATGAGGGTTACTGGTTGCCTATAATGGTGCCAACACAGCCTCTTTTAAAATTTTAAAAAGTCATGGTCCAGGCCGGGCGCGGTGGCTCACGCCTGTAATCCTAGCACTCTGGGAGGCCGAGGCGGGCGGATTGCTCGAGGTTGGGAGTTCGAAACCATCCTGAGCGAGACCCCGTCTCTACTAAAAATAGAAAGAAATTAATTGACCAACTAAAAATATATATACAAAAAATTAGCCGGGCATGGTGGCACATGCCTGTAGTCCCAGCTACTTGGGAGGCTGAGGCAGGAGGATCGCTTGAGCCCAGGAGTTTGAGGTTGCTGTGAGCTAGGCTGACGCCACGGCACTCACTCTAGCCTGGGCAACAAAAGTGAGACTCTGTCTCAAAAAAAAAAAAAAAAAAAAAAAAGTCATGGTCCATTTAAGAGGTGAATGGTGTTTCAGTACAACTGTAATTTTGATTTCTCTTATTATGAGGGAGTTTGAGCATCTTCTTATGTGTTTAAGGGCCCCCATTCTTCCGTTTTCCAATTTATTAAGTTCTGCTTTTGTCCTTATTAAATTTTATCTGCTTTTTTTAAATTATTAAAATGTTTTTGGGACAGAGTCTCACTCTGTTGCCCGGGTCTAGAATGCCGTGGCATTAGCCTAGCTCACAGCAACCTCAAACTCCTGGGCTCAAGTGATCCTCCTGCCTCAGTCTCCTGAGTGCCACAATGCCTTGGCTAATTTTTCTATATTTACTAGAGACAGGGTCTCATTCTTGCTCAGGCTGGTCTCAAACTTCTGAGCTCAAGCGATCCTTTCCACCTCTGCCTCCCAGAAGCCTCCCTGGCTTCTTTCTGATCTTTTAGGTTTATTTTATTTGCTTTACAACTTCTGGAATTGGATGTTTAATTAGTTAATTTTGTATAATTAATTAATTCAGTCATTTTAAAGACATGGGGTCTTGCTATGTTGCCCAGGCTGGAGTGCAGTGGCTATTCACAGATGCAATCCCAGAGCAGTTTTTACTTGCTCTGTTTCTGACCTGGGCTGATTCACTCTTCCTTAGGCAACCTGGTGGTCCCCTGCTCCCAGGAGGTCACCATACTGATGCTGAACTTAGTACAGACATTTGATCTATGTAGTTTACTATAGCCTAGAACTCCTGGGCTCAAGTGATCTTCCTGCCTCAGCCTCCTGAGTAGCTGGGACTATAGGCACATGCCACTGCTCCAGCTGTTTAATTAATTTTTATTCTTTCTTATTTATTGACATAATTAATGTTATACATTTTCCTCTGAACATTGCTTTAGCTAGATCCTATAGGCCTTATGTGTATTCTTTTCACTATTTCTATGTTCTAGATGCTGTGTAATTTTGGTTTATATGTCTCTGAAGAGCTTTTAAGAAAAGGTTTTAAGGCTGGGCGTGGTGGCTCATGCTTGTAATCCTAGCTCTCTGGGAGGTGGAGGCAGGAGGATCGCTTGAGGTCAGGAGTTCGAAACCAACCTGAGCAGGAGCAAGACCCTGTGTCTGCTAAAAATAGAAAGAAATTAATTGGCCAACTAAAAAATATATAGAAAAAATTAGCCAGGCATGGTGGCACATGCCTGTAGTCCCAGCTACTTGGGAGGCTGAGGCAGAAGGATTCCTTGGGCCCAGGAATTAGAGTTTGCTGTGAGCTAGGCTGACACCACGGCACTGGTGAGACTCTGTCTCCAAAATAAAAATAAAAAAAAAAAAAAAAAAAGAAAAGGTTTTAAATTTCTAGGTGGTAGAATTTATTTTTAATTGGTTTATTATTAATTTCTAGGTTTAGTGCATTATGATCAGAGAATGTTGTCTATACAAACATATTTCATTGACTCTAAGATATTATAGTTGTAAGATGTGCCATTGTTATAGTTTTGAACTTTTTAATTTTTCAACTTGTCATTTTGAAATAATTTCAGGTTTACAAAATATTGCAAAAATGGCAAAGAGTTCCTGTATATCCTTCATCCATCTTTGAGTGTTAACATCTTATGTCACCATTATACAATTATCAAAATAAGGGAATGACCCTTAATACAACACTATGAAATAGTCTACATACCTCATTCAGTGTTGTTCAATTGTTTCATTAATGTCCTATTTCCAATGCAGAAGCCAATTCAGGATCACACATTCCATTTAGTTGTCATGTTTCCTTAGTGGACGTGACAGTTCCTCAATCTTTTTTTGTCTTTCATGACCTCAACATGTTTGAAGAGCCCTGACCATTTATTTTGTAGAATGTCCCTCAGTTTGGGTTTGTCCCAATCACAGGGTTAATGAGTATCATATTATTTTAAATACCACTAAGAAAGAAAAAGTTACTGCCAATGACAAATGTAAGACACCATCAATTGTAAGGCGTACACACATTTTAGAGATGTTAAAATGTGAAAAAATATGCAGCTTAGAACTAATGAAATCCTGTGTAGTTCTTTTAGGGATATTTTCTTTTTCGGTCTAATGTGTGGTAAAATTTGTGACTCATTGGCACCTGAGAAAAGATAGATTCTCTGTTTTCAGGATCCAGAATTCATTATATGGATCAATTAGATTGGTTGTACTATGTCATTTGGGCTTTTTATATTCTATTAAATCCTTTCTATTTTCATTTTTAAAATTTATTTATTTATTTATTTTTGAGACAGAGTCTCGCTTTCTTGCCTAGGCTAGAGTGAGTGCCGTGGCGTCAGCCTAGCTCACAGCAACCTCAAACTCCTGGGCTCAAGTGATCCTCCTGCCTCAGCCTCCCGAGTAGCTGGGACTACAGGCACAAGCCACCATGCCCGGCTGATTTATATATATATATATATATATTAGTTGGCCAATTAATTTCTTTCTATTTTTATGGTAGAGACGGGGTCTCGCTCAGGCTGGTTTTGAACTCCTGACCTTGAGCAATCCGCCCGCCTAGGCCTCCCAGAGTGCTAGGATTACAGGCGTGAGCCACCGCGCCCGGCGATATTTATTTTTTTTTATTTTTATTTTTTTTGAGACAGAGTCTAGCTTGTTTCCCAGGCTAGAGTGAGTGCCATGGCGTCAGCATAGCTTACAGCAACCTCAAACTCCTGGGCTCAAGCAATCCTACTGCCTCAGCCTCCTGAGTAGCTGGGACTACAGGCATGCGCCACCATGCCCGGCTAATTTTTTCTATATATATTAGTTGGCCAATTAATTTGTTTCTATTTATAGTAGAGACGGGGTCTTGCCCTTGCTCACGTTGGTTTCGAACTCCTGAGCTCAAATGATCCACCTGCCTCAGCCTCCCAGAGTGCTAAGATTACAGGTGTGAGTCACCGTGCCCAGCCAACAGTTTGAATTTGATATTTATTTTATGGGTTACTTCATGACATCAATTTGCATGGGGGAAACTTTGCATATTTTAACTCTATGATTATTTTGAACTTCATTTAATCTGAGATGGAAGCATCTTAAGATGTAAGACTGCAGGCCGGGCGTGGTGGCTCACGCCTGTAATCCTAGCACTTTGGGAGGCCGAGGCGGGCGGATTGCTCAAGGTCAGGAGTTCGAAACCAGCCTGAGCGAGACCCCGTCTCTACCAAAAATAGAAAGAAATTAATTGACCAACTAAAAATATATATACAAAAAATTAGCCGGGCATGGTGGCGCATGCCTGTAGTCCCCAGCTACTCAGGAGGCTGAGGCAGTAGGATCGCTGAGCCCCAGAGATTGAGGTTGCTGTGAGCTAGGCTGACGCCACGGCACTCACTCTAGCCTGGGCAACAAAGTGAGACTCTGTCTAAAAAAAAAAAAAAAAAAAAAAAAGATGTAAGACTGCAGATGCAGGTTAGCAATTTATACACTTAAACCAAAGCTGCACAGGTTACTGGAGTGATGCCAAACACTATGTGATTTCTGTTCAATTTTTAATTTAGTAAAGAGTCTAAGGTATAGCAAATAAGATCAAAAATCAAATTTTACAATATTACATTACACATCAATGAGATTTAAATGTAGGAATTGTAACCAGAATATACTGCAGTCCTTGGATTTTTCTGGCATTCATTTGTTTTGCAACTATGCGTGTGAATCGACATACTGGATCACTGCTATTTTCAAAACATTGTGCTTTAATTACTAGACACAGAGTGCTGGCATAAGGATTGCCAAAATTGTTATTCTTGAATGTCCTGGAAGATATTCCAAAGAAAAATAATAAAAATGTATAGAAAAGAATTGAGTGATAAAATAATTTAAATAAGAATATATAAATAAAGCTCATAATACTCACTTCCTTCTTGTTTGCATTTGCCTAGTAGATTTTGGCCACTGTTTTATTTGGAATCTTACCAGATCACTGGATCTGAGATATAGCTTTGTATACAGCAGAGCTAGCTATTCCTATCTGATTTTATCTTTCTTTTTTTTTTCTATATATTTTTAGTTGGTCAATTCATTTCTTTTTATTTTTTTAGTAGAGATGGGGTCTCGCTCTTGCTCAGGCTGGTTTTGAACTCCTGACCTTGAGCGATCCTCCCGCCTCGGCCTCCCAGAGTGCTAGGATTACAGGCGTGAAGCACCGTGCCTGGCCAAGAAAACAGTCTTGAACTGCCCATGGCTGTCTGGCTCTTGACAGTAGAGCTGCAATTCTCTGAACTCCTTTCACCACTCAAGGATGTAGAGGGAGCCTGGAATTGCTCTGTGCCTTTCATTCATCATCAGTAAAACATGTGTTTGGTCTACTTTTTTTCCAAATCTAAAATATACCCTTGCTGAGGTCTCAGAGAGCAGCAAGGCACAGTGATTAAGACAGTTGGCTCTGGAACTGAAACGTCTTGGTCCCTGTCCCAGCTCTGCCATTATTTCAGGTATGGCCTGGGCTAGTCTATTAACCTCTCTTTGCTTCTGTTTCCTCATCTGTAGGATGTGGCCGGCAAGAACAGTACTCAGGTCTGGGGACCTCTGTAGGCATGGATATGATCTTGGCGCACTCCCCAGGCACACAGGTGAGTACTCAGTAAATGAGAGCATTTAGTGATTCTCAAAGACTATTCAAGCATTCTCCTGGGCCTTTATTTACCTCAAAATATTCTTTCATGGCCGGTGCCATGGCTCACGCCTGTAATCCCAGCACTTTGGGAGGCATAGAAGGGAGGATCGCTTGAGGCCAGGAGTTTGAGCCCAGCCTGAGCAACATGGCAAGACCGTGTGGTGCATGCCTGGAGTCCTAGTTACTAGGGAGGCAGAGGCAGGAAGATTGGCTCGGTCCAGGAGTTCAAGGCAGCAGTGAGCTAATACTGGGCCACCTCACTCCAGCCTGGGCAACAGAGTGAGACCCTGTCTCTTAAAAAAATAAAATACTCTCTTGTTTCTTATTTATTCATTGAACAAATGTGTATTCACCTATTGGGTAGTTGCTGCAGTACATTAATTAAGACACTGGGAGGCACAAGACATAGCACACACAGGCATTATCTGACCGACATTTGTTTTGCTTTTCAGCTTTCAAACACTTGTAGCATCCGCCGTGCTGACTGCATTGCAAGGTGCTGCACGCTGCTTTAGATGTACATGAGTGGGCTTGAAATGGTTAGATGGCAAAACCCAATGTGGGGATGCTGGAAAATTGAGTAACAAGAGGCAAACCAAATGTGCTGTTTGTCTTTTTTGGCTTACCTTTTTTTTTTTTTGAGACAGAGTCTCACTTTGTTGCCCAGGCTCGAGTGAGTGTCATGGCGTCAGCCTGGCTCACAGCAACCTCAAACTCCTGGGCTCGAGCAGTCCTCCTGCCTCAGCCTCCCGAGTAGCTGGGACTACAGGCATGCGCCACCATGCCCGGCTAATTTTTTCTATATATATTAGTTGGCCAATTAATTTGTTTCTATTTATAGTAGAGACGGAGTCTCGCTCTTGCTCAGGCTGGCTTCGAATTCCTGACCTCGAGCAATCTGTCCGCCTCGGCCTCCCAGAGTGCTAGGATTACAGGTGTGAGCCACCGCCCCTGGCCCGGCTTACCTTTTTTATATAGTTTTTTGAGACACAATCTCACTCTATTGCCCTGGCTAGAGTGCAGTGGCATCATCACAGTTCATTGCAGCCTCGAACTCCTGGGCTCAAGTGATCCTTCAGCCTCAGCCTTCTGAGTAGCTGGGACTACAGGTGTGGACCACCACGCCCGCCTAATTTTTCTGTTTTTTGTGGAGAGTGGTTTCACTCTTGCTCAGGCTGGTCTTGAACTCTTAGCCTCAAGCAATCCTCCAGACTTGGCCTTTTTTTCCCCCCAGAGTTTTATTTATCGTGCTAAAATGCACACTGTAAAACTTGCCATCTGAACTATTTTTAAGTGTATAATTCAGTGGTATTAAATACATTCAGAATGTTGTGCAACCATTTCTGTCATCCATCTCATAACTGTTTTCATCTTGCAAAACTGAAACTCTACACTCATTAAACAATAGCTCCAGATTCCCCTCTCTGCTCAGCCCTTGGAAGCCATCATTCCACTTTTCTATCACTGTGATTTTAACTACTCTAGAGACCTCAGATAAGTGGAATCATACAGTATGCCTTTTTGTGACTGGTTTATTTCACTTAGCATAATGTCCTGAAGAGTCACCCATGTTGCAGCAGGTGTCAGAATTTCCTTCCTTTTTAAAGCTAACTCCCTTGTATGTGTATACCACATTTAGCTTATTCATTCTTCCATCAATGGACATTTGGGTTGTGTCCATGATTTAGCTATGGTGAATAATGCTGCTAGGAACATAGGTGTACAAATGTCTCTTCAAGACCCTCCTTTCAATTCTTTTACCCAGGAGTCGAATTGCTCAATCATACGGTAATTCTATTTTTAATATTGTGAGGAACCATTCTATTGTTTTCCACAGTAGTGTACTGTTCAACATTCCCAATAGGGCACAAGGCTTCCAATTGCTCTACTTCTTTATTAACACTTGTTATTTATTCATTTTTTTGATACTATACATTTTAGTAAGTAGGGAGTGATATGTCATTGTAATTTTGATTTGTATTTCCTTAATGATTAGTGATGTTGACCATCTTTTCATGTGCTTATTGGCCATTTGTATATCTTCTTTGGAGAAATGTCTGTTTCAGTTCTTTGCCCATTTTTTTTTTCCTGCCTGGTTTTGAATTGGGTTGTCTTTTGTTGTTGCTGAATTTTAGGAGTTTTTTTTAATATAATATTCTAGCTATTAATCCCTTATCAGATATATGATTTGCAAATATTTTCTCTTATTGTATAGATTGCTTTTTTACTATGTTGATAGTGTCTTTTTTTTTTTTAGACACAGAGTGTCACTCTTTTGCCCACGCTGGAGTGCAGTGGCCCAATCATAACTCACTGCATCCTTGAAATCCTTGCTCAAGTGATCCTCCCACCTCAGTCTCCCAAGTTGCTGGGACTACAGGCATGAGTTACCTGCCTAGTTATTTTTTTAAATTTTTTTTTTTTTTTTTTTTGAGACAGAGTCTCGCTTCGTTGCCCAGGCTAGAGTGAGTGCCGTGGCGTCAGCCTAGCTCACAGCAACCTCAAACTCCTGGGCTCAAGCGATCCTTCTGTCTCAGCCTCCCAAGTAGCTGGGACTACAGGCATGTGCCACCATGCCCGGCTAATTTTTTCTATATATATTAGTTGGCCAATTAGTTTCTTTCTCTTTATAGTAGAGACGGGGTCTCGCTCTTGCTCAGGCTGGTTTTGAACTCCTGACCTCGAGCAATCCGCCCGCCTCGGCCTCCCAGAGAGCTAGGATTACAGGCGTGAGCCACCGCGCCCGGCCTTTTTTAAATTTTTTGTAGAGACAGAGTCTTGCTATGTTGCCCAGACTGGTCTTGAACTTCAAACAATCTCCCTCCTTGGCCTCCCAAAGTGCTGGGATTACAGACGTGAGCCACCATCCCCAGATGAGATATGTATATATATATATATATATATATATTTTTTTTTTTTTTTTGAGACAGAGTCATGCCTGGCTAATTTTTTCTATATATTTTTAGTTGGCCAATTAATTTGTTTCTATTTATAGTAGAGATGGGGTCTCGCTCTTGCTCAGGCTGGTTTTGAACTCCTGACCTTGAGCAATCCTCCCACCTCAGACTCCCAGAGTGCTAGGATTACAGGCGTGAGCCACCACACCTGGCCTGGATGATAGTCTTTTGATGCACAAAATTTTTAAATTTTCATGCAATCCAATTTGTCTATTTTTTCTTTGTTGCCTTTGGTGTCATATCCAAGAAATCGCTGCCATAACCAGTGTTGCGAAGCATTTATACTATGTTTTCTTCTAAGAGTTTTATAGTTTTAGATCTTACTTTTAGGTCTTTGATCCATTTTGAGTTAATTTTTGTATATGGTTAGGTAACGGTCCAATTTCATTCTTTTGCATGTGGATATCTCATTTCTCCAGCACTATTTGTTGAAAAGGCTGTTCTTTCCTTATTGAATGGTCTTGACACCCTTGTCAAAAATTATTTGACAATATATATGAGGACTTATTTCTGTTCTTTCTATTCTATTTCATTAGTCTATAATCCTGCAATTGCAATAAAAATCAGCACCCTGGGAGAAAATTGAGGGGCAGAATGGAGTTGGCGTTCTCAAAATTCCCATTCCCAGAGAATTTTCTTTCTTTCTTTTTTTTTTTTAGAGACAGAGTCTCACTCTGTTACCTGGGCTAGAGTGCCATGGCGTCAGCCTAGCTCACAGCAACCTCAAACTCCTGGGCTCAAGCGATCCTCCTGCTTCAGCCTCCCAAGTAGATGGGACTACAAGGACGCACCACCATGCTTGGCTAATTTTTTCTGTTTTTAGTAGAGACTCCGTCTAGCTCTCGCTCAGGCTGGTCTTGAACCCCTGACCTCAAGCGATCCTCCCGCCTCAGCCTCCCAGAGTGTTAGGATTACAGGCGTGAGCCACTGTGCCTGGCTGAGAATTTTCATTATTCCATCTGTCTGGAAGTTCTTTGGACAACCCCACTTGCAAGGCTTGTCTTTATTTGATATGACTCAAAACTCACCTAGTGCAAGTGGCTTTTTTCACTGGGGACATTTGTCAAAAACAATCAGTGGCAGTTGTTTAACATCACAGCTACCTGAGGCAGTGCTAATAATCCAGGGGCAAATAACAAACTGACCAAAAACATTTTAAGGGAAAAGGTAGGGAGTGAATGAGATGTCCACAGGTGGCCTTGGAAAGCTCCAACATATTCCTAGGGCTCTAGCACTGCAGGTTTTCTGGCTGTACGCCAGTGTTCTCTCCCCTCCCACTCACCATCTTTGTGCTTACGGGGCTATGACAACAGAAACGAACATTGAAAACATGCTGAATGGCCGGGTGTGGTGGCTCACGTCTGTAATCCTAGCACTCTGGGAGGCCGAGGTGGGAGGATTGCTCAAGGTCAGGAGTTCAAAACCAGCCTGAGCAAGAGTGAGACCCCATCTCTGCTATAAATAGAAACAAATTAATTGGCCAACTAAAAATATATAGAAAAAATTAGCCCGGCATGGTGGTGCGTGCCTGTAGTCCCAGCTACTTGGGAGGCTGAGGCAGAAGGATTGCTCGAGCCCAGGAGTTTGAGGTTGCTGTGAGCTAGGCTGATGCCATGGCACTCTAGCCCGGGCTACAGAGTAAGACTCTGTCTAAAAAAAAAAGAAAAAAACCCAACATGCTCAATGAAATAAGCCCGACATGAAAGTCCTACTTAAATAAGGTGGAATTCATAGAGACAGAAGGTAGATTAGAAATTACTAGAGCCTGGGTAGGAGGGTGGGATGGGAGTTAGTGTTTAATAGGTACAGAGTTTCTGTTTGGGTTGATTAGAAGGTTCTGGAAATGGATCATGGTGATGGCTGTGCAACACTGTGAATGTGCTTCGTGCTACTGAATTATACACTTTAAGGATGGTTAAAATGGTAAGTTTTATGTTATGTATATTTTATCACAATAAAAAGGAGTTAAGTTTTAAAAAACTTAAATGCTGATAACATAGAGTTAAATGACAACAGCAAAGTAGAATAGATATTATCTAATTTTTGGAGGAAAAGAAATCTATTCACAAAGATAAAAAGTGTAGAGATAAATGAAAACACCAACAGTGACTTATACTGACTGTTGGGTTTGTAGGGGATGTAAATTTTCTTTTTTTTTTTTTTTTTTTTTTTTTTTGAGACAGAGTCTCGCTTTGTTGCCCAGGCTAGAGTGAGTGCCGTGGCGTCAGCCTAGCTCACAGCAACCTCAAACTCCTGGGCTCAAGCAATCCTCCTGCCTCAGCCTCCCGAGTAGCTGGGACTACAGGCATGCGCCACCATGCCCAGCTAATTTTTTATATATATATCAGTTGGCCAATTAATTTCTTTCTATTTATAGTAGAGACGGGGTCTCGCTCTTGCTCAGGCTGGTTTTGAACTCCTGACCTTGAGCAATCCGCCCGCCTCGGCCTCCCAAGAGCTAGGATTACAGGCGTGAGCCACAGCGCCCGGCCTGTAAATTTTCTTTATAGCTTTTTCCTCCTCCAAAATTTTTTCTTGGCAGCGAGAACGCATTTTTTAAATAAAAAGACAAAACATAACTGTATTGGTCTTTTTTCCTGTGGGCTCGTTTTACAAGGGCTGCTAACACAAGCCGCATGCAGTCCCCGGCGTGTGCTCCAGACACCAGGGCACGAGCCCAGTACTGGGTGTGCAGGTCTCTGTCCCCACCACGGGGCCATGCTGTATGTGAGGCTGGGAACAGCTTCGCGCCTCTTGGCTCGGAGTGGGATTCCCATCAGTCTGCTGGGGGTGCGAGCACTCAGGTCACCTGGGCTTCCGGAACTAGCAATGTGAGGTGTGGCAGTCCGTCAGGTCCCCACTGGAGAGAATGCACAACCTGCCCCGACACTCGGAAGGCCCCTACTGCAGTCCAGTGTCCCGCCCTGACCCCGTTTGCAGCGGCTGTGTTTTAACCTGCCCTGGAAGCTTAGCTGTTCCCTCAGCGAGTGGCTGGCTGGAGCTTTTGTCCTGACAGCTCATTTCCTGAGAGTGGGAAGTCTTTCTTGTACTTTTTAGCCTAAAGCTGCTTTTTTTTTTTTTTATCCCTAAGAGCACATCCCCTTGGTGTTTTATTGAAGGCCAGCCCTATCTAATACTCCTTAGCCTCTTTAATCTGAGCCAGTGTCTAGAATGGGGGCTGACACCTCCCCTAGGCTTTCCCTCTGCCATGAAACTGCTGGTGAACAGTTTTAGCTTGAAGACTCTTTGAGCAATATGTGTGCTGGCCCGGCCCCCAGGCTTGGATTTATTCTCTGACTACACAGAGTTTCTATTAGAGCTTTGTGAAATAATAAGTAATATTATATATATTCCTGACATAAAGCTCCTAAAACCCTTGTACACAGGGGCACCGGGAGAATTTTGTGATCTGATATTTCATCTTTGACTCCCAGTTCCCGACACAGAGCTCCTAAGACCTTTGTCATTTCCTGAGTGACATACACAGAGCACCTAAATCCTTTGGAATTTCCCCGGGAATGGTAGCATCTTTTGTTCTAAAGACAGCCTTAGAATGGGGCTGGTTGCCAGGGGACCCAACCCTGTGATTAGAGGTTGGGGACTTTCAGCCCCACCCCTGACCCCCAGGGAGGGGATAGGAGTGAAGGTTGAGTTGATCATCAATGGCCAATGACATAATCAATCATGCTTAGGTAATGGAGCGTCTGGAAAAGCCCCAAAGCTCAGACTTCGGAGAGTTTCCGGGTTGGCAAACACATCCAGTACTGAGAGGGTGACACACTCCAGCTCCATGGGGACAGGAGTTCTTGCTTTTGGGACCTTTCCATTCTTTGTCCTTTGTATCTCTTTATCTGACTATTCATTGTATCTTTTCTTACATCCTTTATTGAAATAATAAATAGGTAAAGTAAAGGTAAGTATTTCCCTGAGTTCTGTGAGCTGTCCTAGCAAATTAACCAAAGCTGACAAGGGGGTTGTGAGAACCTCTGATTTCTAGTTGGCTGGCTGGTCAGAAGTACAGGTGACAACCTGAGACTTGTGGTTGGTGTCTGGAGTGCGGGCTGTCTTGTAGGACTGGACCCTTAATCTATGGGATCTGACTCTAACTCCAGGTAGATAGTGTTAGAATTGAATCAAATTATAGGATACCCAGAAGATTGGCGTCCACTGGAGAACTGGGTGGTGTGTGGGGAAAGTGCCCCCCCATCTCGTGTCAGAAATATGCTGTGTTGTGTTTGAGGGTATGAAAAATGTATTTGTTTTTTTCCTACCTCTTAGAGGCTTGTGAGGTTCAGAGGTTGACCAGCAGGCTACGGAGGAAGGTATTTGTGTTTGGGAGGGACAGTGCCCGGGTTAGACCAATCTTGTGCTTCACAAAAGTGTGTTTGGTGGCGTGTAGAGGGGACAGGATAGAAGCAGGAGGTTGCGAGGTCACAGACTCTTCCAGGGCCCATAGGGCTTTTGGAACCCACCCTAGGGGTGACGGAGACCATTGTTTACTGGCCTCCTCGAGATGCTGGGGGCTGATGGCCGAGTCCTCCCTGGGGCCTGTGGCTGGATTTGCCAGCGTCAAGCCAGGGCAGTAAAGAAGGCGAGCCTAGTGGAAGGCAGGCGCGGAGTCCCAGGGGAAGACAGGAGACCTCCGCTGTAAATGCTCGGTGAACGCTTGTTCTTTCTGTTCTAACCCACGTCAGCTGGAGTCACCCACCCTTGATCTAGAAATGACAGGCCAATCGTTGAGGGAGTTCTAGGAGCGGGTGACTCCTTCTCCGGGTGTTCCTGGTCACTATGCACCGAACCAAAACAAGCCAAGGTAGTCAGCATGACCAAGAATTGAGAATCTGTAGCTCACAACAGACGCTGCTCTGTACCACCAGGAATCTGCTGGGTAAACATCCAAAGAGAGAGAGGGAAAAAATATATAGCCATCTAGAATTACAAGCAGTTCTAAATAATTTACTGGAGGGGAAAAAGTGCTGATTATCTTTAAGTTTGGGGTATGTGTGGAGTGTCCCAGAGAGAGGCCATTGCCTAGAGGCACTGGGTCCCTTTCCTCCTCCCTCATCTCTTATTAACCAGAGAAAGAAACTAAGAACCTTGGCTCCAGGTGGCTAAACACATAAAAGAAAACAAAAAACAAAACAAAAAACCCACCTACAAGTCCAAGACAAAGAGGAACTTTAAATACTGAGCAAATGCCAGGCCTAGCAAACATAAAGCTAGCCTTAGATTATTTATCAATTAATGAACAAGCCCCTAGTTAAAGGGGGGTTAATATGGCCGGTGGCGGTGGCTCACGCCTGTAATCCTAGCACTCTGGGAGGCCGAGATGGGCGGATCGCTGGAGGTCAGGAGTTCAAAACCAGCCTGAGCAAGAGTGAGATGCCGTCTCTACTGAAAATAGAAAGAAATTAATTGACCAACTAAAAATATGTATACAAAAAATTAGCTGGGCATGGTGGCACATGCCTGTAGTCCTAGCTACTCAGGAGGCTGAGGCAGTAGGATCCCTTGAGCCCAGGAGATAGAGGTTGTGAGCTAGGCTGACGCCATAGCACTCACTCTAGCCTGGGCAACAAAGTGAGACTGTGTCTCAAAAAAAAGGAGGGGGGAAAATAAAAGGTAATTTAAAAAAATTATGTATACTTGTTTTTTTTTTGAGACTGTTGCCCAGACTAGAGTGCAGTGGCATCATCATAGCTCCCAGCAACCTCATACTCCTGGGTGTTGCGGTCAGCTAAAATAAGGGTCTGGTTGTAGATGAAAGCAAAGCAATCCACTTGTAACTAAATGCATATTCTGCCCAACGCATGTTGTAACATTTTACTCTACCCCAGACTAACTGACAGCTATCTGCTTCTGTAACAGCTTGCTTTGAGATAGTTCTCTGCTCAGGGGCTCAAGGCCGGCCTGGGGCTCCAGCCATCTAGAGAGAAAATGATAAAATGTAAAAAACAACACCCTCGCTTATGTGCCTCTGACACGTAAGCCCCCTGTGACTGTGCTTAAACAATTAGATAATTTTTTAGAGTGTGTCTTTTGTCTTTAAAAGGGGCCGTTTTTTTCTGGCTCATCACTACTTTTCTGTGCCTGCCACTCTGCAGGACAAGAGTAGTCCTGTCCAGTAAATAAAGACTCACAATTTGACCCAATTTGGTTTCTAAGGTGGTCTTTTCTTGCACTTTAGAGCATAACATTGGGCTCAAGTTATCCTCCTTCCTCAGCCTCTTGAGTAGCTGAGCCTATAGGCACACAGCAACACACCTAGCTGATTTTTAAAATTTTTTGTAGACATGGGTTTCCCTATGTTGCCCAGGCTGGTCTCAAACTCCTGAGCTCAAGTGATCCTCCTACGTTGGCCTCCCAAAGTGCTGAGATTACAGAGGTGAGCCATCACACCTGGCCCACATTATTCTTTATATTAAATACCTGTATAATATTTCATTGTGTAATCATTCCACAACTGGTTCAACTATTCTCTTATCTATTTTTTTTTGAGACAGAGTCTCACTTTGTTGCCCAGGCTAGAGTGAGTGTCTGGCATCAGCCTAGCTCACAGCAACCTCAAACTCCTGGGCTAAAGTGATCCTCCTGCCTCAGCCTCCCGAGTAGCTGGGACTACAGGCATGCGCCACTATGCCCGGCTGATTTTTTGTATATATATTTTTATTTTTTTTATTTTTTATTTTTTTTTTTTTTATTTTTTTATTTTTTTTTTGAGACAGAGTCTCACTTTGTTGTCCAGGCTAGAGTGAGTGCCGTGGCGTCAGCCTAGCTCACAGCAACCTCAAACTCCTGGGCTCGAGTGATCCTTCTGCCTCAGCCTCCCGAGTAGCTGGGACTACAGGCATGCGCCACTATGCCCGGCTAATTTTTTTTTATATATATATATCAGTTGGCCAATTAATTTCTTTCTGTTTATAGTAGAGACGGGGTCTCGCTCTTGCTCAGGCTGGTTTTGAACTCCTGACCTTGAGCAATCCGCCCGCCTCGGCCTCCCAAGAGCTAGGATTACAGGCGTGAGCCACAGCGCCCGGCCGGTATATATATTTTTAGTTGGTCAATTAATTTATTTCTATTTTTAGTAGAGAGGGGGTCTCGCTCAGGCTTGTTTCGAACTCCTGACCTCGAGCAATCAGCCTGCCTCGGCCTCCCAGAGTGCTAGGATTACAGGCGTGAGCTACTGCACCCGGCCAACTATTCTCTTACTGATGCAGCTTCATTTTCTGACTTTTTAATCACTACAATACAATAAACGACTTTGCCTAGCAATCCATATATTATGGCTTTTATTTTTACAGAACAGAGTCCCAGGCCGGGTGCTGTGGCTCACGCCTGTAATCCTAGCTCTTGGGAGGCCGAGGCGGGCGGATTGCTCAAGGTCAGGAGTTCAAAACCAGCCTGAGCAAGAGTGAGACCCCGTCTCTACTATAAACAGAAAGAAATTAATTGGCCAACTGATATATATATATATAAAAAAAAAATTAGCCGGGCATGGTGGCGCATGCCTGTAGTCCCAGCTACCCGGGAGGCTGAGGCAGGAGGATCACTCGAGCCCAGGAGTTTGAGGTTGCTGTGAGCTAGGCTGACGCCACGGCACTCACTCTAGCCTAGACAACAAAGTGAGACTCTGTCTCAAAAAAAAAAAAAAAAAAAAAAAAAAAAAAAAAGAACAGAGTCCCAGGAGTGGGATAGTTGTGTGGAAGGGTATGTGTAATTTTTATTTTAATTGTTAGATTTCTTTCAGCAAGAGCTGAAAAATTCATATTTCTCCACCTACAATGTGTGGGAGTAACTTTTCCTCCAAATTTTCACCAGTAGTCTGATGGGTGTAAAGTAATTTCTGTTATTTTAATTTGCATTTCTCCGCCACTGGGAGGTTGAGGCACTTTCATACATTTATTGGCTATTCAAATTCCTTTTATAAATTACTTATTTATATCCTCTGTCTGTGTTTCTATTGAGTTATCCTTTGTTCCCTCCCTCCCTCCCTCCCTCCCTCCCTCCCTCCCTCCCTCCCTCCCTCCCTCCCTCCCTCCCTTCCTTCCTTCTTTCCTTCCTTCCTTCCTTCCTTCCTTCCTTCCTTCCTTCCTTCCTTCCTTCCTTCCTTCCTTCCTTCCTTCCTTCCTTCCCTCCCTCCCTCCCTCCCTCCCTCCCTCTCTCCCTCCTTCCTTCCTTCCTTCCTTCCTTCCTTCCTTCCTTCCTTCCTTCCCTCCCTCCCTCCCTCCCTCCCTCCCTCCCTCCCTCCCTCCCTCCTTCCTTCCTTCCTTCCTTCCTTCCTTCCTTCCTTCCTTCCTTCCTTCCTTCCTTCCCTCCTTTCTTCTACTGTGAGTGCAGGGGCACCACGAAGTCAGTAATTCATTTTGAGCAATATATGTAGAGAATATATCACAATGCTGGTTACAGCCTAATCAGTATGGTTTTAATGGACAGTAGGAATCTGTGAGAAATACTATATGCAAGATTATTCTTTTTTTTCCTCTCTTTTTTTAAAGTTAAATATTTATTTTGCCTTATTTTTTTATATATATTTTTTTCTTTTCTCTGCAAAATCAAAGGGCATGCAAGATTATTCTTGACATAACAAAGAACTGTCCTCAAATACCTAGTTATGATCTTAGCTTTACAGATGGACTCAGGGTTAGGGTCCAAATGTTGTGTCTCCTCCAAATCTTTATGTCAAAACCCTAAATTCCAAGGCCATAGTATTAGGAGGTGGGGCCTTTGGGAGGTGATTAGACCGTGGTGGTGGAGCTCTCAAGATCAGGATTAGTGTCCTTACAAAAGAGACCCCAGAGACATCCTTGCCCTTCTACCATGTGAAGGCACCGTCTATAAGGCAGAAAGTGGACCATCTCCAGACACCAAATCTGCCTTCATCATTGACTTTTCAGCCTCTAGAACTATGAGAATAAATTTCTGTTGCTGGTATTTTGTTACAGTGGCCTGAACAGAATAAGGCGCTTTGCTGTTTTTTTGTTTTGTTTTGTTTTATTTTATAACTATCCTTTCATAGATTGAGGAAGTTCCTATACTACTAGTTTGCTGAGAGTTGTTATCAGGAATGGATATTGAGCTTTCTCCAGTGCTGTAGGGATGATCATGTGGTTTTTCTTCCTTAGTCTGTTGATATAGTACATTGTATTGATCTATTTCGAATGTTTAACCAGCTTTGCATTGCTGGGATTAACCCCACTTGGTCTTGATGTTGGGATTAACCCCACTTGGTCTTGATGTATTATTTTTATGTGTTGTCAAATTTTATTCATTCATATTTTCTTGAGAATTTTTGTATCTATATTTGTTTGAGAAATTGGTCTGTAGTTTTCTCATTATGTCTCTGTCTGGGTTTGTTATGCTGGGCTCATAAATTAAGTTGGGAGGTGTTCCTTCTGTTTCTGGAAGAGTTTGTGTACACTGGTGTTATTTCTCCCTTACATGTTTGCTAAGCCACTCAGTCATATTAATGAGCTTAGATCTTTCTGTAGGAAAGACTAGCACTACCAGTAGGGATTCTTTTTCTTTTCTTTTTTTTTTTTTTGAGACAGAGTCTCACTCTGTTGCCCGGGCTAGAGTGCTGTGGTGTCAGCCTATCCTACAGCAACTTCACACCACTAGGCTCAAGCGATCCTCCAGCCTTAGCCTCCTGATTGGGACTACAGATACATGCCACCACGTCCAGCTAGTTTTTTCTATTTTTAGTAGCCTAGCTAATTTGTTTTCTATTTTTTATTAGAGATGGGCTCTTGCTCTTGCTCAGGCTGGTCTTGAACTCCTGACTTCAATTGATCTACCACCTTGGCCTCCCAGAGTGCTAGGATTATAGGTGTGAGCCACCGAGCCTGGCCAGTGGGCATTCTTATGTAGAGGCATTTTTAGTGATTTGGTTTTAATAATCCAATCAACAATGCTTTATTTTAATCTCATTAAACTAAATTCCCTGTAGTATAAAGTATAAAAATTATGTAGGACCTTGTAATATTTTTTAAAATATGGCATTCATTCATATCATAAAAGTAAAACTAAATTGGCCAGGGGCTCAAGAGATCCTTCTGCCTCAGTCTCCTGAGTAGCTGGGACCATAGGCACAGGCCACCACGCCTGGCTAATTTAAAAAATTATTGTTTTTTCATAGAGACAAAGTCTTGCTATATTGCCTAGGCTGGTCTCAAACTCCTGGCCTCAAGCCATCCTCTTGCTTCAGTCTCCCAAAGTGCTGGGATTATAGGTATGAGCCACCACGCCCATACCTGTTTTATTTTATTATATACAAACAAAACAAAGTTTTACTTTGTCACCCAGGCTGGAGTGCAGTGGCTTGATAGCTCACTGCAACCTCAAACACCTGGGCTCAAGTGATCCTCCTGCCTTAGCCTATCAAGTAGCTAGGACTATAGGCATGTGCCACAATGCCGGGCTAATGTTTTTTTGTAGAGATGTGGTCTTGCTATCTTGCCCAGGCCGTGAGTGTACTCTTTAAGATCACCCATGGTAAAAACTGATTTTACCTTCTAAAATATTCCTGAGATTTTGGGGAAAAGCATTTACTAGCATGATTGGAGTTGGGGGTTGATGCATATAGCACGGTTGGAAGAAAACAAACAAACTAGTTCAAAACCAGCCTGAGCAAGATTGTGACCCGGTCTCTACTAAAAAAAATAGAAAGAAATTAATTGGCCAACTAAAAACATATAGAAAAAATTAGCCGGGCATGGTGGCACATGCCTGTAGTCCCAGCTACTTGGGAGGCTGAGGCAGGAGGATTGCTTGAGCCCAGGAGTTGGAGGTTGCTGTGAGCTAGGCTGATGCCACGGCACTCTAGCTCCAGCAACAGAGTGAGACTCTGTCTCAAAAAAAAAAAAAAAAGAAAAAGAAAAAAGAAAAGAAAAAAAAAAAAGAAGATGGGATAAGAGAGAAGAAATTAACATCAGAGAAAGGTAAGACCCAATTTCCCTGATTCGATATTTCTTTGCTGAACCTCTAGAAAAATCCTCAAGCTGACCTGGGCTTCCTTTTATGTAAGCCTTGGAAAACAATTACCATATAGGAAATGTTTGCACAAGCTTTCTGTGAGTTTTTTTTAAACGCCGTAAATCCATAAATAGTGGCATTTATTACTCTAATTTAATGTGAGCGTTCCTTCTAAGAAGATAAGTCTCATACTTAAACTGATGAGGTTATTAGTCCTCCTTAGGAGCAGAAGGTAGCATATTGGCATATGGCAAACAGAAACTGGCAAGCTCTTGCTCTCCCCTTCCCGCCCTCCTGCCCCTACTTTCTTGTCTCCAGCTAGGGTGTTTGCATTAAATCATAAAGCACAGTGATGAACTGAATTCTCAGGAACTGCATGAAAGCAGTGGTGATAAATGAAACTGCAGATAAGAAAGTGAAAAACAGAATGGCTGCCACTTGACAACAAGCCTTTGTGATCTTAGGTTCCTGAAGATTTTGTGCTAAACAAGGAAGGAGAGAGAGAGAGAGAGGGAGAAAGAGAGAGAGAGAGAGAGATTAAAGAAAAAAAAAACTTTAGGTAGAACAAATTTCACATGGAAACAGAAGTTGGAAAAACTATATCGAAAAACATTTTACCTGTGATTCCTATATTATAAACATACTACAAGACTCTTAAATAACCAACAAAATTATGTTGTGAAACCTGAAAGTATCTCAGGAGGAGGCATTAAATATATAGTGCTCATGAGGGTGGGGTTGAACAACTTGGGTTTTTAAAATATAAATTTGTACATGCTATTTGTATATTACAGATATTAACCCTTTATCTATCATTTGCATTGCAAATAATTTCCCCCAATTTATTCTTGGTCTACTCTGTATTGTTTTGGTACATTTCCCCTATAAAAAGTTACTTTTTATTTATTTATTTATTTTTAAAAGTTACTTTTTTATGCAGTAGGATATGTCTACTTTTATTTTTATAGCTTTTGGGCTTCTGGCTTTGATTATAATAGTCTCCTCAGCTCCAAAATTATACATATAGTCTCCTAAATTTTCCTCTAGGATTTTTTTTTTTTTTTTGAGACAGAGTCTCGCTTTGTTGCCTAGGCTAGAGTGAGTGCCATGGCGTCAGCCTAGCTCACAGCAACCTCAATCTCCTGGCTCAAGCAATCCTTCTGCCTCAGCCTCCCGAGTAGCTGGGACTACAGGCATGCGCCACCATGCCCGGCTAATTTTTTTTATATATATATATTAGTTGGCCAATTAATTTCTTTCTATTTTTATAGTAGAGACGGGGTCTCGCTCTTGTTCAGGCTGGTTTCAAACTCCTGACCTCGAGCAATCCGCCCGCCTCGGCCTCCCAGAGAGCTAGGATTACAGGCGTGAGCCACCACGCCCGGCTCCTCTGGGATTTTTAAGTGTCTTTTTTCTTATGTCTTTCATTAACTTTGCTTCAAAATTTAATGTTATAAGATAAAGATCCAACTTTATTTTCTGCTATGTAGATAGTCAGTTGTGTTATTAAATAAGCCATTCTTTCATCTGAATTAAGTTCCACCTTTGTTGTATATTAAAATAATGAGATCTATGTATGGTTTTTGCATTCTGTTTCATAGATCTATTGTTTATTCTTTTTTTTTGAGACAGAGTCTCACTCTGTTACCTGGCCGGGCTAGAGTGCTGTGACATCAGCATAGCTCACAGCAACCTCAAACTCCTGGGCTCAAGTGATCCTCCTGCCTCAGCCTCCTGAGTAGCTAGGACTATAGGTGTGCACCACCACGCCCGGCTAATGTTTTCTATTTTTAGTAGAGATGGGGTCTCACTTTTGCTCAGGCTGGTCTGGAACTCCTGACCTCAAGGGATCCTCCCTCCTTGGCCTTCCAAGTGCTAGGATTACAGGCATAAGCCACCCCTCCCGCCCTTGTTTATTCTTATGGCAGTATCATACTGTGTGGATTGCAGTAGTTTTATAGCATGTTTTATTTATTTATTTATTTTTTTATTTTTTGAGACAGAGTCTCACTTTGTTGCCCAGGCTAGAGTGAGTGCCGTGGCATCAGCCTGGCTCACAGCAACCTCAATCTCCGGGGCTCAGCAATCCTACTGCCTCAGCCTCCCGAGTAGCTGGGACTACAGGCATGCACCACCATGCCTGGCTAATTTTTTGTATATATATTTTAGTTGGCCAATTAATTTATTTCTATTTTTAGTAGAGACGGGGTCTCGCTCAGGCTGGTTTTGAACTCCTGACCTTGAGCAATCCGCCCGCCTCAGCCTCCCAAAGTGCTAGGATTACAGGCATGAGCCACCACGCCTGGCGCATGTTTTATTTTTAAGTTTTTAAGTATGTTTTAACATATTACAAGACAAACTCCTTTGCTATTTTTTTAAACAATTTTATGCTATATTCTTAGACATTTATTTTTCTATATAAGCTTTATGGTAATTGTAGCCATTTTAAAAATTCAACCCTGTTGTGATTTTAATTAAACTTGCATTAAATGTATATATTACTTTCAGAAGACTAGACATATTTGTGTTATAAAAATCTTTTTTTTTTTTTTTTTTTATTTGGAGACAGAGTCTTGCTTTGTTGCCCAGGCTACTAGAGTGAGTGCTGTGGCATCAGCCTAGCTCACAGCAACCTCAAACTCCTGGGCTCAAGTAATCCTGCTGCCTCAGCCTCCCGAGTAGCTGGGACTACAGGCATGCGCCACCATGCCCGGCTAATTTTTTTTTGTATATATATTAGTTGGCCAATTAATTTCTTTCTATTTATATTAGAGACGGGGTCTCACTCTTGCTCAGGCTGGTTTCGAACTCCTGATCTTGAGCAATCCGCCCACCTCGGCCTCCCAGAGTGCTAGGATTACAGGCGTGAGCCACCGCGCCTGGCCTAAAAATCTTTATACCTGAGAACTTGGTACATCCTTTCAAAGGCTTTATGCCTTTGAGTAAAAATGTTATAGATTTTCTTTTTTTTCCAGACAGAGTCTCGCTTTCTTGCCTAGACTAGAGTGAGTGCCGTGGCGTCAGCCTAGCTCACAGCAACCTCAAACTCCTGGGCTCAAGCGATCCTCCTGCCTCAGCCTCCTGAGTAGCTGGGAATACAGGCACGAGCCACCATGCTCGGCTAATTTTTTATATATATATATATATTAGTTGGCCAATTAATTTCTTTCTATTTTTTTATAGTAGAGAAGGGGTCTCGCTCAGGCTGGTTTTGATCTCCTGACCTTGAGCAATCCGCCCACCTCAGCCTCCCAGAGTGCTAGGATTACAAGCGTGAGCCACCACGCCCAGCCTTAGATTTTCTAATATATGTTCTTTCTGTTAAATTTATCTCTAAATATTCATCCACTTGAGTTTCTATTGTGAATGGAACATTTCTTCCAATGTCTATTTCTAGCTGGTTATTTCTAGAATGGAAAATTATTTATTTATTTTATTTTATATCCAGCTACCTTATCAAGGCCTCTCATTAATATAGTAGTTTTTTTCCCCAACTAGCGTCTTTTAGATTTTCTATTTATACAACAATTTCATCAGCAAAAATGGGAAAATTTAACTTTTCTCTATTGTTTATGCCAAATATTTCTTTTTATGTTTGCCTTATACATTAGCCAAAACCTTCCCAAATAATGTTGAAATAATAATGTCAACTGTGAGCATCCTGTCTTGGTCTTGGTTTTGGTTTTAGTTTTGATTTTGATAAAAATAGCTTGAGTGGGTGATTATTTAGAATATATGATGCTACTGTCTAGTCCCTTCAATTATTTTTTTATTGAGAACTATATTATGCATACTAAAGTGTGGAAAACATGCAAACTGATTAAAGAATAAAAAAGAATGTCCATTTACCCATCACCAAGCTTAGGAAATTAAACATCATATAATTTAGAACTGCTATCCTGAATTTTGTATTAATAGCTACTTTGATTTTCTTTGTGGTATTACTATATATATATATGTACCCCTAATAAAAATATTGCTTAGATTAGCCTTTTAAAAACTCATATAGAGTTATTATACTGCATATATTCCTCTGTGAATTGATTTTTCTTCTCGATATTACCCTACCTTGATCTTAAGATGTGAAATATCACATTCTATCATCTCCTACTAGTACCGAAACGTCACTGTCTCATCACTTCTACAAAGTGTCCAGAAGTGACACCAGTTGTTACCATCTCTGCTTCTCACACCTCCCCATGTCTAGACAAAGGACCCTGTGCTGCAACTACCTCCTTCCTATTGACAGGAGCCACTTCCAATACTTGTAGAAGCACCCACCAGATCTCCCCAGTCCTGGGAGGACACTTCCCTTTCCTAACATGCAACAGTGTCCAATCTCTCCAGTACTGGGGTTTACTCTCCTTAACCTCCAGGCAGTTCTCCAACATCCTTGAATCCTGGGTTCAGCCCACCAGCACCCCAACTGAGCCTCTTAATTAATTCTAGCATCTCAGAGACCATCTCCATTTTCAGGGCACACAAAGACCCACCAGGGGTTCCATCCTGCCTGCCAGTGTCACTGAGGGAACCTTGATTAGCATAAGCCTGCCAGGATCCCAGCTGTCCTAGATTGTGCTATTGTTGACAATACTACTTTCCCTCCCTGGGGTGGATCGCACCTCCCTGCCTGCCTTGCAGGGCCTCTCTCTGATAGTATTTTATTAATATACACAGGGTGACCATGTGACTTGGTTTGGCCAATAAAGTGTGGGTGGAAGGGACACACATTGTCTCTGGAAAGAAGGTTTGGGAGCCAGCTAGTGGTTTGGCCATCTATCGCTTTCAACTGCCTTGAGACTGGCAATGTTCCCAACAGGGTGTGGTCCACCAGCCTGGGTCCCAGAGTGAAAACAGCGTTGGAGCAAGGCACAGACATTGAGATGGCCAAGTAGCAGGAGTGAGAAATAAACCTCTGCTATTGTCAGCCACAGAGCCTTTAGGATTGCTTGTTACCTCAGCATAACCTGACACCTCCTGACTGCTACACCAACCCTCTCTTTGGTCTCAAAGCCAAGTAGCAGCTTTTCATCTGCCAGTAGCAGATCAGTGCCCCCTACCAACCAGTACACTCCCCCAACCATGACTTCAGAGACAGCTCCCCTGACTCCCAGCACCTGACACCGCCTGTGACAATTGCAGCTACTATTCAGATAATCACACAGTGGCCCAACATTCCCAACTCCCCCCGCCTCCACTCCTAGGGGTGGGGGAGAAGGAGTGGCCTATTCTCTGGCCCTGCTTTTGACATATTGTCCCTAGACATATTGACATTTGAGAGATGGTCCTAGCCTGTACTTTCCTGGAGTTACATCTTCCTGCAGGTACCTGTGATGACAGTGAGTCCTTGGAGATGGGCCAGTGCCTCCCCACTGACTTCCCATGAACCCCACTTAGTGTCACCTGACTGTGGAGTGAGGTGCCAGGTGGGTGTCACTGATGATTGGGCCACCAGCTCCAGCCTCAGCTCTGGTCTTGCTACGTCTGCCCCTTCCTTCTCCCCAGAAGCCCTCTTGTCTGTCTTGAGCTCTGGCTGGGACTGCATTAATGTCTGGAGCCACCTCTGGGTCTCAGCTGTGCGTGGGCAGCCTACAGACAGGCTGCCTCTGACACTCACAGCAGCGCCTCTCAACCCCGTAGAGCACTCTTTCCCTTCCGTCTTCTCCCGCACGTCCACGTGGGCATGGGGGTGTTTCTGGACAGCAGCAAGAGGATCCCCCGCAGTCTCAGCTTGTCCACCTCCTCCCTGAGTGGGGCTGGGGCTCCCCTGGCTCTGGAGGCAGAGTGGCCACTGCCCCAGCTCAGAGTGCAAAGATGTCATGTTTCCCTCTCCTTTCTGGGCAGGCGTTCAAAGGACTGTGCTCCCAGCCAGTAAATCCTAAGTCAGCGGCATGGGACAGATACTGGTAATTAAAATACCATCGATTTCAGAGTGAGAGAAGTCACGCCCTGATTCCACCTGCCTTCCTGGCAGAGGTGAGGAGGGTGTAGAACTGTACAGGATGGGTGGATTTTCAAGGCTGAGAGGAAGCAGCAGGGAGATAGAGAGGGCATTTGCCGGGTAGGAGGTGGGCAAAGCCTGAGGCCAGGAGGCCTGGTGGCTGGAGGGGAGGAGGGGCATGAAAGAGAAGGGGCGAAGGGGAGGGAGCAGGGTGCTCCCCAGGAATCCGGTGCTCCTTACAACAGGGACCCCTTCAAGTCTGCATTCCCCTCACAGTGACAGTATTTCATGGTGTTTGATAGCCCAGCTTTGTTTGGGCAGCCCTGAGGCTTGGCCACACAACTCCAGTGGTCTCCATGGAGACTGCTCTGAAAAACAGTAACAACACTTTTCTTTCTTTCTTTCTTTTTTAGAGACAAAGTCTCACTCTGCTGCCCAGGCGGGAGTGCCGTGGCATCATCATAGCTGACTGCAGCCTCAAACTCCTGGGCTCGAGAAATCCTCCTGCTTCTGCCTTCTGAGCAGCTGGGACCACAGGCAACAAAACTTTTTGAAAACAAAGATCTGAATACTGGGCAAATTGGTCAAAAGTGTTACAGAATTGATAAGTAGGACCCTAAGAGCAGCCCAGACCCCTGTCTTCTATCACCACTGAGCTGTGCCAGTAATGTCATTGTTTGGCTGCCACAACTACCTCATCTGGACACTTTCTCTTTTTATTCCTACTTCCCCAACTTGGCTGCACAGCCTCTGCGGCCGGGTCAATATCATGTATTTCCCAGGTTTCAATCTTGGAGCAGCCACCATCGCTTGGTGGGAATGCACCAAGCCTTTCCTTTGGGATTCCTCCAGGAACTCTGGATAAAGCCGGCGGGGGGTAGAGGGACACCCCAAAGATGTGAGAGGGACAGCCACAGCCCCTCAAGGACCTCCAGGCTTCAGAGTTCACTGGCTGCCTTTGCAACTCCTGGCCCTTCCCAGGCTCGGGCCCTCTGGGAAGAGAGGATTTGCAGCGTTCCTCTCTGCAAAGCTTCTTCCCTGAGTGAGGATCAGACCTAATTTTATATTCTTGTTTTTTCAGAGAAACCCCCAATTGTGGTGAGGCTGGCACTCTGCCCTCTGCCTTGAAATGCTTCCCTGGGGACTGTAGTCTTTCCTGCACCTCCCTCGTGTTCCCTCTGCTCCCCTCAACAAGCTCTCTGGTTGTGTCCCCCTGTGCCAAGGCTGAGGTCACCTCCTGGTCTGAATTCCCATCATGAGAAAGTCACGTCTTGGCTGAACTTGGGCTTTGTAGCGGATGAGGCAGCAGCCCACCTTATTTGAGGTTTAAAGTTATTTTTCCATTACCTTCAAGCACATAACATAGTCTCCAAGTTGTCAGAGATAAGCAAAGCCCGAGGCTAGCTAAAGTGCCAAGGACAGATTTAATCAATAGTAACTACTGCAACAGGAAGGATCAGTGGGAACTGAACTTTGACTTGTACAGAGGTGACGGAGTGTCTTAAAGGGAGAAAGTGGAAATGGGGAGGGGGTGGGGAGATCAGTAGAGGCAGGGAAGTGAAAAGTCACAAAAAGCAGGAAGAGGGGGTGGCCCTTATGGAAACCCATCTGCCTTATGGAAGTTAGACTCCTCCCCTGCTGCAAAGCTGGGAGGGCCCTGTCCTCAGGTGTTCATGGAAAACCAGGAACTTCTTCTGGCAGCCTTGAACTTTCTCAGGCACGCACTTTAAGGGAGGCTGAGGTCATCCTAGGGCTGGGGGCTTGGGCTGTTAGAAAGTGCGTCAGTGTTCCTTCAAATCTGCACAGGCCAAGGCTTAGCACAGTTGAGAAAGGACGAAAATTCCCTGTCTTGCTTCTCAGAGCTAATCTAACTTGCTGCTGGGTAGGCGACCCCCCTCCCAAAGTGTGAAAACACTTATACATATATGTATATGTATGTGTGTCCTGTGTCCAACCAAACTATGTTACCGCTTTCACATAACAAGACACTGTGGGTGTCTCTCCATCATAATACCATTCTTTCTGACTTAAGCAGTGTTCCATAGCTTGACTAAGCCCTAGTCTTTCTGGATTGAAACAATCCAATTTGGGTTGTTTCCAATTTCCAATGGAATTTCAATAAAGTGGTCAGCAATAAACATCCTCGTGAATGCCTCCTTGAGGTGCTTTTTGGACACGGAGATGGAGGGTGGGATGGCGGTCCTAGGGCATGCACTTACAATTTTAATGGATCCCATCAAATTGTCCTTTTAAAGCAACCCAACGCACTCACACTCCCATCAGCTGGGTAAGAACATTTCTTCTTCACACCTGTGCCCAGACTGCATGGGCTCAAACTTCCTAATGGTTGCTAGGAAGCAACTGGTTATCTATGAAGGTCAAAAAGTTTGCTAAGTCAAAACTTGTATTTTTGTTTGTTTCCTTTGGTCATCTGTATTTCCTATTCTGGGACCTGCTTTGCCTCTTCAGATTTTAAAATGACTTCTGATTGATTTCTGTTACTTTGTCTGGCTGTGGGGTCCTGCTGTTGGCAGGATGGGGAGACAGCAAGACAGGGACAGGCGGGAGTTGAGGAGAGCAAGTAGCAAGTTCTACCCCGGCCCCAGCAGGAGGAACCGAAACTAAGTAGAGGCTGCAGGAGCCGGCCACACTCCAGAGTCCAAGCCCTGGCCAAGTGTATCTCCATGGGGGAGGGAGTGGGGAGGGGAGGAAGGGCAGCCTCCAGGGAAGGCGCCTGGGGACAGGCAGGCTGGGGGCTGGGCCACCAACTGTTCTCCTGCCTGACACCCCAGGCTTGTGTCCCACAGCACTCGGGGGTGGGGAGAAAAGGGGTGAGGTGGGGTGGGGCAAAGGTGAGGCTGTGCTTGGCTATCACGCCTAGCAGAGCAGGTAACCATCACTTTCACTCTGACCTGGGTGCTGACTCCCTGCTGCTGTCGCTGTTCTGGTGCTGGCTCTGCCCCAGCCCCTTGGGCTGCCCTGCCCACCAGGCCCATGCAGCTGCTCGGGCTCCTCGGCCTCCTCTGGATGCTCAGGGCCTCCCCAGGGGCCACAGGTGAGGGGAGAGGTGGGAGGGGCTGGAGGGACCTTCCTGATACTCAGGGGCTGGGGTGTGGAGGGTGGCTCCAGGGTCTCAGGGAGCGGAGGAGGCACGGCTCCGAGCTCAGGGTGCAGGAGAACCGAGTTGGGAGGGGACAAGAACAGCTGTGGCTCTGTCCGCTGAGCGGGTGGTAGGGTCACACAGGGGAATGTGGAATGGGGGGGCAGGAGTCACCTCTCCCCAGAGGAGTGCTCTTCCTGCTTTGGCCCTTTAGTCGCCCACACTGGCCTCGGCCTCCCTGCGCTTCCATCGGGCTGCCTCCGCCTTCCTCTGTCCCCTCACTTCCGGCACAGCCAGCTCCCTGATATCTATAGAGTGATTCAAGTTGGTATACTAACTAATCCAGTGGCTGAAACAAAATAGTTATATAAAATGTCTATTACTGTGATTAACACCACTAAACCTTAGGTCTTGGGGACTCAAGCCTGCCTGCTGACATAGCTTTTTCTGGAAGCTTCCTTCTCTGTCCCATCTGTCGGCCTCTCAGTGTGGTCCTCGGTCCATGTCCCTCAATCCCAGCAAAGGCTGAGCTCTGTCTCTTTTCCCCTTTGGTGTTCTCTACACAGCTTCCCCCTATGGCTGCTTGTCCCCTGGTGGGGCCTTGGCTGGGTTCTCTCTCCCAGCAGAGGGCAGGGGTGGGGGTGGAGGTACTCCAGGCAGTATGGGGAGGAGAGGGAGGAGCAGACAGAGGGGAGCACAGGAGGGCTGCCACACAGACAAGGCCAGGGAGGGGCTGAGGGCCCCCCACTGCTCCCCAGATAGCAGACGGTAGGTGGGTTCCAGAACTGAGTAGGTGGGCTCCAAACTACCTTGGGTGGGGGCGTGAGCATGGCACTTCCTACCCTCTGTGACATGTGTCTGTAACGTGGGATGATGGGTAACCTGTGTGGTGTGCTGTGACATGATGGCCTGCAGATTCACCAGTGCATTCCTCTGTTCTCCCATCACTACAGGAACCTTATCCACGGCCACGGCCACCTCCCATGCACTTCCCCCCAGGACAGATGCAGCCCACACTGTACTCAGTTCCCCCCCGCCCTCCTCTCCCACTCCTGGCAATAAGGAAAACACACCCACCCCTCTCACCACCTCCCCTCATGATAAGCCCATTCCTGAGACACTGATCAAATCTCCCATCCGTTCCAACACCTCAACAATCCCCCCGTCCAAGTTTGTCTTCAAGGTTGAAACCACCCCACCCACCGTCTTTGTCTATGCAGCCACCACAGAGTGCGTATATCCAACGAGTTTCATAGTCACCACCTCCTACCCCACCACCACCTGTGTGACTGTGACCCAGGCGTCCTTCACCAGCTCTTACACCT
This sequence comes from Microcebus murinus, assembly GCF_040939455.1. Taxonomy (NCBI): domain Eukaryota; kingdom Metazoa; phylum Chordata; class Mammalia; order Primates; family Cheirogaleidae; genus Microcebus; species Microcebus murinus. The sequence goes on from NC_134122.1 coordinate 28,957,262, forward strand.
CCAGTCCCGTGACACAGAGGCCAGCCACAACCGTCACCAGCACTTCCCCTATTACCACCACTGAGAAAGTGACCTCAGCCGTCACATCTTCTCTCACCACCAGCACTGCCACAGCCCCACCCTCCTCCTCTGCCACAGCCACGGCCACGACCCTCCACACCATGATTTCCTCTGCAACTGGAACCACAAGAAGGACGACCCTGACCCCTGCAGGTGTCCATACAACCAAGTCCCCTACCCCAGAAATTACTCCTGTCTCTGCCACTACCTCTTCTCTAGATACTATAAAACCCTTCTTAACAACAGGAACTAATGACAGATCCTCACCTACCACCAGGACCACCCTGACCACAACGGCCATGATTCCAACTTCATTTCCTAACACCAGTGGGACATTGAAAACAGAAACTATCACAACCCACTCTACCACCTCTACAAGGGTACTAACAACACCTGCTACGTCCACAACTGACACTCGAAAAACTCTCACCCCGGAACTCACACCTACTTCCCCCTTCATTTCATCAACCACACCCACCAATAGTGGGAGTTCTTCCACAGCCAACAGCTCTACCCCTATGACAACCAGCACCTTAACGATACCCACTGGTGGGCTTCCGTCTTCTGCATCTACAAAAATCTCACCCTCTGCCCTAACCTCAGCTGCAACAACCTTGATTATCCGGGAGACATCCACAACCCAAATCACACAGACTTCTGGCACAAACATTCCTGTAATAACACCACCAGTCACCCCCACATCTCTGAGGACCACTAATACACGGACTACAATCACAGACCTGAGCTCAACACCTACTGTTCCCAGTACCTCAGCAACCTTCACAAATATCAGCCCATCATCTCCTCCTACCCAGAATACAGAAATCACATCCCTTGTTAGCACAAGCCCAACCACAACTCCCACTGTGACAACTACTCTCACAAGTACTGAGAACCTCCCGACAACTTCTCTCACTACGGAAATTCCAATCACTTCTGCATTCCCCTCTTCCAAGGCTGACAGCACTACTCCCACAGAGACTGTCTCCTCAACTTCGGCCACCACCCACACACTGCAGACAACAGCTGGATCCATCCCTACACTCACCACCACCAACACACTCACATCACCAACAACCACGGAAAAACCTCCGTCCACTGGAGCACCCACACCCACAGGCCCGGCGACCCTCACCAGCCCTAGAGCCACATCCACCGTGAAAACCGCCCTGACTCCCACCACCCATGTTTCCACAGAATCTCACACAACAGATATTACTTCTACTTCCCCCAAAACCTACTCAACCACTCCTACAAATACAGTGACTTTCAGGACCACCACAAGCTCTCCTCCCACAACCACCAACGTTTTGACATCACCTACCAGTACGACTGCAACTTCTGCACCTGTTCGAAGCACAGAACCGCTCACTAGTGGGAACACACAGACATTCACCAACCCTCAGTCTACCTTGCTTACCACACACCCTACTACAAACACCAGGTCGACACCTACATCGGAGACCACCTACCCCAACGCTCCCACCAGCACTGTCACACACTCCACCACTGACGTCACCTCTATCACCACTGTGACAGACACTGAATCCACCACAACCTCTCTCAAACCCTCGTCTCCCTCTCTCCCAACGACAGAAACAGCAAAGACTGCTACATCACACTCGGTGACAGAGGTGACCCTGTCCACCCCACATAGCATTCCCAGCTTCACTTCCTCAGATGTCTACTCCACAGTCAGCATGGCCACCACTGCCATCACCTCACCTACCACTACAGGGAGCACCATGGTCACTTCCACAATGGTGACCCCTTCTACTCTGAGTTCAGATATTCCTACCCCAACACTGACAACTATCACCCCCTCATCCCAGGGCACCACAGGTGTATTGACTATGTTGACAGACCTCACCTCAACACCCACTGTTCCCAGTACCTCAGCAACCTTCACAAACATCAGCCCATCATCTCCAACTGTCCAGAATACAGAAATCACATCCCTTGTTAGCGCAAACCCCACCACAACTCCCACTGTGACAACTACTCTCACAAGTACTGAGAACCCCCGGACAACTTCTCTCACTACGGAAATTCCAGTCACCTCTGCATTCCCTTCTTCCACCACTGACAGCACCACTGCTACACAGACGGTAACCTCTACCTTAGCCACCACACACACACTGCAGACAACAGCTGGATCCATCCCCTCACTCACCACCACCAACACACTCACAACACCCACAACTGCGGAAAAACCTCTGTCCACTGGAGCACCCACACCCACAGGCCCAGCGACCCTCACCAGCCAAAGAGCCACATCCACCGTGAAAACTTCACTGACCCCCACCACCCATGTTTCCACAGAATCTCTCACGACAGATATTACTTCTACTGCCCCCATCACCTATTCAACCACTCCTACAAATACAGTGACTTCCCGGGCCACCACCAGCTCTCCTCCCACTACCACCACCGTTTTAACATCAACTACCAGTACGACTGCATCTTCTACACCTGTTCCAAGCACAGAGCCCGTCACCAGCGGGACCACGCAGACATTCACCACCCCTCAGTCTACCTTGCTTACCACACACCCTACTACAAACACCAGGTTGATACCTACATCGGAGACCACCTACCCCAACGCTCCCACCAGCACTGTCACACACTCCACCACTGACGTCCCCTCTATCACCACTGTGACAGACACAAAATCCACTACCATGGCTCTTACACTGTCATCGAGGTCTCTCCCAACCACAGAAACAGTGAAGACGGCTACCACACACTCAGTCACAGCAGTGACCCTGTCGACCCCACATATCACTCCCAGCTTCACTTCCTCGGACATCTACTCCACAGTCAGCAAGTCCACCACTGCCATCACCTCACCTACCACTACCTCGAGCACCCTGCTGACCTCCACAACAGTGACTGCATCTACTCTGAGTACAGACATGCCTGCCTCAACACTGACAACCATCACCCCCTCATCCCAGGGCACCACAGGTTCATTGACTACATTGATAGACCTCACCTCAACACCCACTGTTCCCAGTACCTCAGCAACCTTCACAAACATCAGCCCATCATCTCCAACTGTCCAGAATACAGAAATCACATCCCTTGTTAGCACAAGCCCCACCACAACTCCCACTGTGACAACTACTCTCACAAGTACTGAGAAGCCCCGGACAACTTCTCTCACTACGGAAATTCCAGTCACCTCTGCCTTCCCCTCTTCCACGGCTGACAGCACCATTCCCACAGAGACTGTCTCCTCAACTTCGGCCACCACAAACACACTACACACAACAGCTGGATCCATCCCCACACTCACCACCATAAACACACTCACATCACCCACAGCTACGGAAACACCTCCGTCCACTGGAGCACCCACACCCACAGGCCCAGCGACCCTTACCAGCCCAGGAGCCACATCCACCGTGAAAACCTCGCTGACTCCCACCACCCATGTTTCCACAGAATCTCTCACGACAGATATTACTTCTACTCCCCTGATCACCTACTCAACCACTCCTACATATACAGTGACTCCTCGGCCCACCTCCAGCTCCTCTCCCACCACCACCACCGTTTTAACATCAACTACCAGTACGACTGCATCTTCTACACCTGTTGCAAGCACAGAACCAGTCACCAGTGGGACCACGCAGACATTCAGCACCCCTCAGTCTACCTTGCTTACCATACACCCTACTACAAACACCAGGTTGACACCTACAACGGAGACCACCTACCCCAACCTTCCCTCTATCCCTGTCACACACTCCACCACTGACATGACCTCTACCACCACTGTGACAGACACTAAATCCACTACAACCTCTCTCACAGCCTCGTCTCTGTCTGTCCCAACCACAGAAACAGTGAAGACTGCTACCACACACTCAGTCACAGCAGTGACCCTGTCTACCCCACATAGCACTCCCAGCTTCACTTCCTCAGACGTCTACACCACAGTCAGCAAGGTCACCACTCCCAGCACCTCAACTACCACTACAGGGAGCACCGTGGTCACTTCCACGATGATGACCCCTTCTACTCTGAGTTCAGATATTCCTACCCCAACACTGACAACTATCACCCCCTCATCCCAGGGCACCACAGGTGTATTGACTATGTTGACAGACCTCACCTCAACACCCACTGTTCCCAGTACCTCAGCAACCTTCACAAACATCAGCCCATCATCTCCAACCATCCAGAATACAGAAATCACATCCCCTGTTAGAACAAGCCCAACCACAACTCCCACTGTGACAACTACTCTCACAAGTACTGAGAACCTTCCGACAACTTCTCTCACTACGGAAATTCCAGTCACCTCTGCATTCCCCTCTTTCACCACTGACAGCACCACTCTCACAGAGATGGTATCTTCAACTTTGGACACCACCCACTCACTGCACACAACAGCTGGATCCATCCCCACACTCACCACCACCAACACACTCACATCACCCACAACTACGGAAACACCTCCGTCCAGTGGAGCACCCACACCAACAAGCCCAGCAACCCTCACCAGCCCTAGAGCCACATCCTCCATGAAAACATCGCTGACTCCCACCACCCATGTTTCCACAGAATCTCTCACGACAGATATTACTTCCACTCCCCCCAAAACCTACTCAACCACTCCTACAAATACTGTGACTTCCCGGACCACCACCAGCTCCCCTCCCACAACCACCAACGTTTTGACATCACCTACCAGTATGACTGCATCTTCTGCACCTGTTCCAAGCACAGAACTGCTCACCAGCGGGACCATGCAAACATTCACCACCCCTCAGTCTACCTTGCTTACAACACACCCTACTACAAACACCAGGTCGACACCTACATCGGAGACCACCTACCCCAACGCTCCCACCAGCACTGTCACACACTCCACCACTGACGTCACCTCTATCACCACTGTGACAGACACTGAATCCACCACAACCTCTCTCAAACCCTCGTCTCCCTCTCTCCCAACGACAGAAACAGCAAAGACTGCGACATCACACTCGGTGACAGAGGTGACCCTGTCCACCCCACATAGCATTCCCAGCTTCACTTCCTCAGATGTCTACTCCACAGTCAGCATGGCCACCACTGCCATCACCTCACCTACCACTACAGGGAGCACCGTGGTCACTTCCACAATGGTGACCCCTACTACTCTGAGTTCTGATATTCCTACCCCAACACTGACAACTATCACCCCCTCATCCCAGGGCACCACAGGTGTATTGACTATGTTGACAGACCTCACCTCAACACCCACTGTTCCCAGTACCTCAGCAACCTTCACAAACATCAGCCCATCATCTCCAACTGTCCAGAATACAGAAATCACATCCCTTGTTAGCACAAGCCCAACCACAACTCCCACTGTGACAACTACTCTCACAGGTACTGAGAACCTCCGGACAACTTCTCTCACTACCAAAATTCCAGTCACGTCTGCCTTCCCCTCTTCCACCACTGACAGCACCACTGCTACACAGACGGTAACCTCTACTTTGGCCACCACCCACACACTGCAGACAACAGCTGGATCCATCCCCTCACTCACCACCACCAACACACTCACGTCACCCACAACTACGGAAACACCTATGTCCACTGGAGCACCCACACCCACAGGCCCAGCCACCCTCAGCAGCCCAGGAGCCACATCCACTGTGAAAACTTCACTGACACCCACCACTCATGTTTCCACAGAATCTTTCATGACAGATATTACTTCTACTCCCCCCATCACCTACTCAACCACTCCTACAAATACAGTGACTTCCCAGGCCACCACCAGCTCCCCTCCCACCACCACCAACGTTTTAACATCAACTACCAGTACGACTGCATCTTCTACACCTGTTCCAAGCACAGAGCCCGTCACCAGCGGGACCACGCAGACATTCACCACCCCTCAGTCTACCTTGCTTACCACACACCCTACTACAAACACCAGGTCGATACCTACATCGGAGACCACCTACCCCAACACTCCCACCAGCACTGTCACACACTCCACCACTGACGTCCCCTCTACTACCACTGTGACAGACATAAAATCCACTACCATGGCTCTTACACTGTTGTCGAGGTCTCTCCCAACCGCAGAAACAGTGAAGACGGCTACCACACACTCAGTCACAGCAGTGACCCTGTCGACCCCACATATCACTCCCAGCTTCACTTCCTCGGACATCTACTCCACAGTCAGCAAGTCCACCACTGCCATCACCTCACCTACCACTACCTCGAGCACCCTGCTGACCTCCACAACAGTGACTGCATCTACTCTGAGTACAGACATGCCTGCCTCAACACTGACAACCATCACCCCCTCATCCCAGGGCACCACAGGTTCATTGACTACATTGATAGACCTCACCTCAACACCCACTGTTCCCAGTACCTCAGCAACCTTCACAAACATCAGCCCATCATCTCCAACTGTCCAGAATACAGAAATCACATCCCTTGTTAGCACAAGCCCCACCACAACTCCCACTGTGACAACTACTCTCACAAGTACTGAGAAGCCCCGGACAACTTCTCTCACTACGGAAATTCCAGTCACCTCTGCCTTCCCCTCTTCCACGGCTGACAGCACCATTCCCACAGAGACTGTCTCCTCAACTTCGGCCACCACAAACACACTACACACAACAGCTGGATCCATCCCCACACTCACCACCATAAACACACTCACATCACCCACAGCTACGGAAACACCTCCGTCCACTGGAGCACCCACACCCACAGGCCCAGCGACCCTTACCAGCCCAGGAGCCACATCCACCGTGAAAACCTCGCTGACTCCCACCACCCATGTTTCCACAGAATCTCTCACGACAGATATTACTTCTACTCCCCTGATCACCTACTCAACCACTCCTACATATACAGTGACTCCTCGGCCCACCTCCAGCTCCTCTCCCACCACCACCACCGTTTTAACATCAACTACCAGTACGACTGCATCTTCTACACCTGTTGCAAGCACAGAACCAGTCACCAGTGGGACCACGCAGACATTCAGCACCCCTCAGTCTACCTTGCTTACCATACACCCTACTACAAACACCAGGTTGACACCTACAACGGAGACCACCTACCCCAACCTTCCCTCTATCCCTGTCACACACTCCACCACTGACATGACCTCTACCACCACTGTGACAGACACTAAATCCACTACAACCTCTCTCACAGCCTCGTCTCTGTCTGTCCCAACCACAGAAACAGTGAAGACTGCTACCACACACTCAGTCACAGCAGTGACCCTGTCTACCCCACATAGCACTCCCAGCTTCACTTCCTCAGACGTCTACACCACAGTCAGCAAGGTCACCACTCCCAGCACCTCAACTACCACTACAGGGAGCACCGTGGTCACTTCCACGATGATGACCCCTTCTACTCTGAGTTCAGATATTCCTACCCCAACACTGACAACTATCACCCCCTCATCCCAGGGCACCACAGGTGTATTGACTATGTTGACAGACCTCACCTCAACACCCACTGTTCCCAGTACCTCAGCAACCTTCACAAACATCAGCCCATCATCTCCAACCATCCAGAATACAGAAATCACATCCCCTGTTAGAACAAGCCCAACCACAACTCCCACTGTGACAACTACTCTCACAAGTACTGAGAACCTTCCGACAACTTCTCTCACTACGGAAATTCCAGTCACCTCTGCATTCCCCTCTTTCACCACTGACAGCACCACTCTCACAGAGATGGTATCTTCAACTTTGGACACCACCCACTCACTGCACACAACAGCTGGATCCATCCCCACACTCACCACCACCAACACACTCACATCACCCACAACTACGGAAACACCTCCGTCCAGTGGAGCACCCACACCAACAAGCCCAGCAACCCTCACCAGCCCTAGAGCCACATCCTCCATGAAAACATCGCTGACTCCCACCACCCATGTTTCCACAGAATCTCTCACGACAGATATTACTTCCACTCCCCCCAAAACCTACTCAACCACTCCTACAAATACTGTGACTTCCCGGACCACCACCAGCTCCCCTCCCACAACCACCAACGTTTTGACATCACCTACCAGTATGACTGCATCTTCTGCACCTGTTCCAAGCACAGAACTGCTCACCAGCGGGACCATGCAAACATTCACCACCCCTCAGTCTACCTTGCTTACAACACACCCTACTACAAACACCAGGTCGACACCTACATCGGAGACCACCTACCCCAACGCTCCCACCAGCACTGTCACACACTCCACCACTGACGTCACCTCTATCACCACTGTGACAGACACTGAATCCACCACAACCTCTCTCAAACCCTCGTCTCCCTCTCTCCCAACGACAGAAACAGCAAAGACTGCGACATCACACTCGGTGACAGAGGTGACCCTGTCCACCCCACATAGCATTCCCAGCTTCACTTCCTCAGATGTCTACTCCACAGTCAGCATGGCCACCACTGCCATCACCTCACCTACCACTACAGGGAGCACCGTGGTCACTTCCACAATGGTGACCCCTACTACTCTGAGTTCTGATATTCCTACCCCAACACTGACAACTATCACCCCCTCATCCCAGGGCACCACAGGTGTATTGACTATGTTGACAGACCTCACCTCAACACCCACTGTTCCCAGTACCTCAGCAACCTTCACAAACATCAGCCCATCATCTCCAACTGTCCAGAATACAGAAATCACATCCCTTGTTAGCACAAGCCCAACCACAACTCCCACTGTGACAACTACTCTCACAGGTACTGAGAACCTCCGGACAACTTCTCTCACTACCAAAATTCCAGTCACGTCTGCCTTCCCCTCTTCCACCACTGACAGCACCACTGCTACACAGACGGTAACCTCTACTTTGGCCACCACCCACACACTGCAGACAACAGCTGGATCCATCCCCTCACTCACCACCACCAACACACTCACGTCACCCACAACTACGGAAACACCTATGTCCACTGGAGCACCCACACCCACAGGCCCAGCCACCCTCAGCAGCCCAGGAGCCACATCCACTGTGAAAACTTCACTGACACCCACCACTCATGTTTCCACAGAATCTTTCATGACAGATATTACTTCTACTCCCCCCATCACCTACTCAACCACTCCTACAAATACAGTGACTTCCCAGGCCACCACCAGCTCCCCTCCCACCACCACCAACGTTTTAACATCAACTACCAGTACGACTGCATCTTCTACACCTGTTCCAAGCACAGAGCCCGTCACCAGCGGGACCACGCAGACATTCACCACCCCTCAGTCTACCTTGCTTACCACACACCCTACTACAAACACCAGGTCGATACCTACATCGGAGACCACCTACCCCAACACTCCCACCAGCACTGTCACACACTCCACCACTGACGTCCCCTCTACTACCACTGTGACAGACATAAAATCCACTACCATGGCTCTTACACTGTTGTCGAGGTCTCTCCCAACCGCAGAAACAGTGAAGACGGCTACCACACACTCAGTCACAGCAGTGACCCTGTCGACCCCACATATCACTCCCAGCTTCACTTCCTCGGACATCTACTCCACAGTCAGCAAGTCCACCACTGCCATCACCTCACCTACCACTACCTCGAGCACCCTGCTGACCTCCACAACAGTGACTGCATCTACTCTGAGTACAGACATGCCTGCCTCAACACTGACAACCATCACCCCCTCATCCCAGGGCACCACAGGTTCATTGACTACATTGATAGACCTCACCTCAACACCCACTGTTCCCAGTACCTCAGCAACCTTCACAAACATCAGCCCATCATCTCCAACTGTCCAGAATACAGAAATCACATCCCTTGTTAGCACAAGCCCCACCACAACTCCCACTGTGACAACTACTCTCACAAGTACTGAGAAGCCCCGGACAACTTCTCTCACTACGGAAATTCCAGTCACCTCTGCCTTCCCCTCTTCCACGGCTGACAGCACCACTCCCACAGAGACTGTCTCCTCAACTTCGGCCACCACAAACACACTACACACAACAGCTGGATCCATCCCCACACTCACCAGCATCAACACACTCAGAACACCCACAACTACGGAAACACCTCCGTCCACTGGAGCACCCACACCCACAGGCCCAGCGACCCTTACCAGCCCAGGAGCCACATCCACCGTGAAAACCTCGCTGACTCCCACCACCCATGTTTCCACAGAATCTCTCACGACAGATATTACTTCTACTCCCCTGATCACCTACTCAACCACTCCTACATATACAGTGACTCCTCGGCCCACCTCCAGCTCCCCTCCCACCACCACCACCGTTTTAACATCAACTACCAGTACGACTGCATCTTCTACACCTGTTCCAAGCACAGAACTCGTCACCAGTGGGACCACACAGACATTCAGCACCCCTCAGTCTACCTTGCTTACCATACACCCTACTACAAACACCAGGTTGACACCTACAACGGAGACCACCTACCCCAACCTTCCCTCTATCCCTGTCACACACTCCACCACTGACATGACCTCTACCACCACTGTGACAGACACTAAATCCACTACAACCTCTCTCACAGCCTCGTCTCTGTCTGTCCCAACCACAGAAACAGTGAAGACTGCTACCACACACTCAGTCACAGCAGTGACCCTGTCTACCCCACATAGCACTCCCAGCTTCACTTCCTCAGACGTCTACACCACAGTCAGCAAGGTCACCACTCCCAGCACCTCAACTACCACTACAGGGAGCACCGTGGTCACTTCCACAATGGTGACCCCTTCTACTCTGAGTTCAGATATTCCTACCCCAACACTGACAACTATCACCCCCTCATCCCAGGGCACCACAGGTGTATTGACTATGTTGACAGACCTCACCTCAATACCCACTGTTCCCAGTACCTCAGCAACCTTCACAAACATCAGCCCATCATCTCCAACTGGCCAAAATACAGAAATCACATCCCTTGTTAGCACAAGCCCAACCACAACTCCCACTGTGACAACTACTGTCATAAGTACTGCGAACCCCCGGACAACTTCTCTCACTACCGAAAATCCAGTCACCTCTGCATTCCCCTCTTCTACCAGTGATAGCACCACTCCCACAGAGACTGTCTCCTCTACTTCGGCCACCATCCACACACTGCAGACAACAGCTGGATCCATCCCCACACTCACCACCACCAACACACTCACATCACCCACAACTACGGAAAAACCTCCATTCACTGGAGCACCCACACCCACAGGCCCAGCGACCCTCACCAGCCAAAGAGCCACATCCACCATGAAAACCTCGCTGACTCCCATCACCCATGTTTCCACAGAATCTCTCATGACAGACATTACTTCTACTCCCTCGGTCACCTATTCAACCACTCCTACAAATACAGTGACTTCCCGGGCCACCACCAGATCTCTTCTCACCACCACCAATGTTTTAACATCACCTACCAGTACGACTGCATCTTCTACACCTGTTCCAAGCACAGAGCCCGTCACCAGTGGGACCACGCAGACATTCACCACCCCTCAGTCTACCTTGCTTACCACACACCCTACTACAAACACAAGGTTGACACCTCCATCGGAGACCACTTACCCCAACCTTCACATCAGCACTGTCACACACTCCACCACTGACGTCCCCTCTACCACCACTGTGACAGACACAAAATCCACTATGATGGCTCTTACATCCTCCTCTCCTTCTGTCTCAACCACAGAAAGAGCGAAGACTGCTACCACACACTCGGTCACAGCAGTGACCCAGTCCACCCCACATAGCACTCCCAGCTTCACTTCCTCAGATGTCTACTCCACAGTCAGCATGTCCACCACTGCCATCACCTCACCTACCACTACAGGGAGCACCGTGGTCACTTCCACAATGGTGACCCCTTCTACTCTCAATTCTGATATTCCTCCCCCAACACTGGCAACTATCACCCCTTCATCCCAGGGCACCACAGGTGTATTGACTATGTTGACAGACCTCACCTCAACACCCACTGTTCCCAGTACCTCAGCAACCTTCACAAACAACAGCCCATCATCTCCAACCATCCAGAATACAGAAATCACATCCCCTGTTAGAACAAGCCCAACCACAACTCCCACTGTGACAACTACTCTCACAAGTACTGAGAACCTTCCCACAACTTCTCTCACTACGGAAATTCCAGTCACCTCTGCATTCCCCTCTTCTACAATTCACAATACCACTCCCACAGAGACTGTCTCCTCTACTTCGGCTACCATCCACACAGTGCAGACAACAGCTGGATCCATCCCCACACTCACCACCACTAACACACTCACAACACCCACAACTACGGAAACACCTCCGTCCACTGGAGCACCCACACCCACAGGCCCAGCCACCCTCAGCAGCTCAAGAGCCACATCCACTGCAAAAACTTCTCTGACTCCCACCACCCATGTTTCCACAGAATCTCTCATGACAGATGTTGCTTCTACTCCCCCCAACACCTACTCAACCACTCCTACAAATACAGTGACTTCCCAGGCCACCACTAGCTCCCTTCCCACCACCACCAGTGTTTTAACATCATCTACCAGTACGACTGCATCTTCTACATCTGTTCCAAACACAGAACCAGTCACCAGTGTGACCACGCAGACATTCACCACCCCTCCGTCTACCTTGCTTACCACACACCCTACTACAGACACCAGGTCTACACCTACATCGGAGACCACCTACCCCAACCTTCCCTCTATCCCTGTCACACACTCCACCACTGACATGACCTCTACCACCACTGTGACAGACACAAAATCCACTATTACGGCTTTTACACCCTTGTCTCCCTCCTTCCCAACCACAGAAACAGTGAAGACTGGTACCACACACTCGGTCACAGCAGTGACCCTGTCCACCCCACATAGCACTCCCAGCTTCACTTCCTCAGATGTCTACTCCACAGTCAGCATGGCCACCACTGCCAGCACCTCACCTACCACTACTGTGGGCACCCTGCCGCCCTCCACAATGGTGACTGCATCTACTCTGAGTACAGACATGCCTGCCCTATCATTGACAACTGTCACCCGGGGACCCACTAATTTGTTTACCACAACTAGACAACTCACTTCAACACCCGTTGTATCCAGTGTTTCAGCCACCACTACAAAGACCCTTTCTTCCTCTCCCACTGTGCAGCACACAGAGTTAACATCTCTTGTCAGCACAACCTCTGTCCCCACACCCACTTGGAGAACTAGTATTGCAGTTACCCCTGACACTTCAGTGTCAAGCCATACAACTCCTATATTGACATCCAATGTAGGGACTCAAACATCTCAGGTATCCACAACTCTTGCCCTTGGAAGCACAGATTCCTCCATCTCCTCTGTTCACACTGTTACTCCATCAACCAGTGTCAGCACCATCATGTTGACGTCACCTGTGCAGAGTGGAAGTACACATTTCGTCACTCTGAAAACTTCTCTTTCAACCCCCTCCATGCAAACTTCACTCCAATCTACAAGTCAGCCCACTAGTGCATCTTTTACTAGGATGAGTACATCTACAAATGCAATAACCACGTCTTTCAGTACAATCATCTTGTCTTCGATACCCACTGTAATAATGTCCTCTTTCCTGTCCTCCACCAGCACAAGGACAGCGCTCACCACTACCTTTCACCCTCCTCCTTCCTCCCCAGTCATGTCCAGTACAGAAAATCTAGGCTCTTCTTCTGTCCCAGCGTTTCCTACTCTGTCTTCCTCTGCAACTACCAGAACTTCTCCCACCATCTCCTCTGTGACCACAGCTCCCACCGAAACAACCCCGTTTTCTTATATTTCTCTTCCTTCCACTACACCCTGTCCAGAAACTATAATCATCACCATAGTCCCTACCTCTCCCACAACTCCGTGTGTTGAAATGGGTCCCAGCGGTGAAGTTACTTCTCCTCCCACCACCCCGTTATCTGTCCTTCCCTTTACTACGGAAATGGTCACCTCTCCTACTTCCACCAGTATGAGAACTGCCTTTCCTACAAACATGGGCACATCTACTCCCATGGCTCTGGAAAGTGAGCCTGCCATCATCCCAACTAATGGCACTGGAACCGTTCCCATGAGCCCAGTTGTGACGAGCACCCACTTGCACACCAGTGAGACCTGGCTGAGCACCAGCTTGGCAACCACCCCACGCATACCTGGTCTCACCACGAAGCCACACAGTCCAACTGCCATGACGACTTCAAGGAAGTTGACACACTCGGCCCCACCAACCAGGAGAACTTCAGCCCCACCGGTGCCTACTACCCAGACTCCCACCACCCTTACGTCACCCAAGACAACTTCGACCACTACTCAGATGACCACACAGACAAGGCTGACAACTACCCCAGGTTGGACCTCCTGCCTCCCTGTTCTCTCTCCTCCCTCTCCTGCTAAATTCCTGTGTCACCAGGGTCAGGCTCTATCCTGAACTTCCCTTTCTTTCTGTGCTTCCAGGCACCTGTGACAATGGTGGCACCTGGGAACGAGGCCTGTGCCTTTGTCTCCCAGGGTACTCTGGGGACCGCTGTCAGTTCCAGGAGATCAGGTGTCAGAATGGGGGCACATGGGATGGCCTTAAGTGTCAGTGCCCAAGCACCTTCTATGGCTCCCTCTGCGAGTATGCTGTGGAACAGGTAGATCTAGGTGAGTTGCCAGAGCCATGGCCTCTGCCCTTCCTCCTGGAGGTGCCATCGATGCTCCCTGGGTCCAGCTGTGTGTGTGGCCTGGAGGCACCCATGCCATTTTGCCTAATCCTTCCATTCCTGCCATCTCTCCCATGCCCTCCACTGCCTCGTATCATGCCTCCTCTCCATCCTTCAGGAGGTGACTGGGACCCCACTCCCTCTTGGGGCCTCTTCCTTAGAAGAGGAGGTCTGGGCTGTTTGGAGCTGTATTCGTGTCCAATGGCCTTCTTCTCCCATTGTTAAGGACCCTTGTGTTTACAAGGGCCCACCCAGATAGTTGAGGTTAATTTTCTCATTTTAAGATCAGCTGATTAGCAAGCTAATTCCATCTACATCCTTGATTCTCCCTTGACGTGCGGTGTAACATATCCACAGGTTCTGGGGATCAGGATATAGATGTCTTTGAGGGCCATTATTCTGCCCACCATGGGGCAGGCAGGGAAGGACCACAGCCTGACTGCAGAATGTCCTGTGTACTGTATACCGACCGCAGTCCATCCTGACTTCTTTCCCTCATTCCCAGACAATGCATCCCCAAATTCCTCCTCTGTCCCTGCACTGTGTAGTTAGTCCTCAGGGACCATGGAAGGGGCAGTGGGAGGAGCCTATGGGGCGGGATGGCGGTGGTGGTGATGTCAGACAGGGGCAGATGTGCAGTGACCAGGGCTGTGCATGTTGTGTGCAGAGAAAGTGGACGCTGAAGTGGGCATGGAGGTATCTGTCGACGAGGTGTTCTCCCCAGACCTCAATGACAACACTTCTAAGGCCTACGAGGATTTCAGCAACACTTTCCGGAATCAGGTGAGGAGAAGGGGAGAGGAACTTAAGGGTCCTCCCCTGGACCTAGGCTTGTGCCCCTGGGTGCCCTCAAGCCTGCAGGTTCAGATACAAGCCCAGGGGATCCTTGGCATTTCAGATGCAGAAGATTTACCAAAATGTGCAGGGGTTCAAGGAGGTGCAGATCCTGTCCCTAAGGTAGGAGACTCTTCTGGGGATGTGAAGGCAGTGTCAGGTAGGGGAAAGGGGTGCAAAGAAGGCTAGAGAATCCATCCCTTGCTTTTGGAATTGTCAGATTTCGTAGAGATGGGTGGAGGGAGTATGCAAGGACATCACTCCATGATAGCTTTGTGACCATTTTCTGGGCCCATGTCTTCCTGGTGGGGGGGAGTGGCACCCTCCTCTTCAGCACCCTGGAAGGAGAGAGGTTGCAGGGACATGCGCGGAGGTGGTGTCTGGACTGGTGATGTGACCTCCCTCTGGTTGGCCCCTGCTCTGCTGGGTGGGTCAGCATGAGAGAGGGGCAGAGGGCCCAGGAATTCTTGGTCGGTGGCAGCTGGATGCAACATGAAGTGAAAGTCAATTACTCCTTGCCCTGCCTTCCCAGGTCGACCAAGTCAGGGATGCTGGCAGCCCCCTCTGAAAAGGATGTGTTTGGCATCCTACCTCATGACCTTTGCCCCCTTCCCATGCCCTTGTGGGTGGACCCCGAGGTGCCCCTCCAAGAACCTATGTGCCCCAGGCCTGGGCCCCTTCTAAGGTCCCTGACCCTTCAGGAATGGCAGCATCGTGGTGGACTACCTGGTCCTGCTGGAGCTGTCCTTCAGCTCCCAGCTGGACAGCGAGTATGAGAAGGTGAAAACGGCCCTGAAAGAGGAGCTTCAGAACTCCAGCCAGGATGAGGACAGCTGCCACAGCAAACAGAGTGAGCACAGCTGGAGGGAGGGTCGGGCTGGAGCTCCAGCTCAGTCAGGGGCCTTCGGGCTCAGGCGGCAGCCCTGTGGTGTCTCTGGCAGGTTGGGAGACGGGGCACAGGTCCACACCCAAGGGGGCCAAGGCTGGGCTAGAGTGGGTCTCACCAGCACTTGGTGCTGAGAAAGAGACCCCCTGGCAATTACCACAGCGTTTCCAGGGTGGCCGCAGACCCCTGTGATTGGGAGAGATGAGGGAGGCAGTAGGAGTCTTCCCTGCGGTGCCTCCACAGCCCCCACACTGAGAGAGCCCTCCAGCCCCCCACCCCTGTCCTGCTTCCTGGCCCTAACCCCGTTACCAGACCCGGTCATTCCATCTCTGTTCATGTCCCCACAGCTCTGTGTTTTAAGCCTGACTCCATCAAGGTGAACAACAACACTAGGACAGAGCTGACCCCAGAAGGTGAGGGTGGGAAAGGGCTGAGTGGCCTCAGGCAGCCATAGCCCCTCCCACCAGGGACAGGGGCGAGGGGAGGAGCCCTGTGGGGGAGGCAGGTGATGTGGCCCAGGGCTGCCCTTCCTGACGCTTGCTAGCGGTTTCCATCGGAGGACCTGCAGGGACCGCCAGGGCAGGGTGAGGGCCTTCCTCTCATCGAATCCCAGGGTCTACCGCACGACACACCCTCAGAAATGTAGTCTTCCCCATGCGTTTTCAAAGTCGCCATTCTCAGGCCCCTAAGTAGGATGGATGAGGTCCCCGTCTCTCTGCAACCTCCCCTCCCTCCCCACCCCCAGCCATCTGCCGTCGCGCCGCACCCAAGGGCTATGAGGAGTTCTACTTCCCCTTGGTGGAGGTGAACCGGCTCCGATGCGTCACCAAATGCACGTCGGGCGTGGATGGCGCCATAGACTGCAACCAGGGCCAGTGCGTCCTGGAGCTGAGCGGTCCCGCGTGCCGGTGAGGCCCCGCCCCTGCGCTGGAGCCCCGCCCACAGCCCCTAGCCCCACCCCGCGCTCGGACCGGCGGGAAGGTGCTGAGGATCTGAGACCTGCGCCCCTAGGTGCTTCTCCACCGACGAGCTCTGGTTCTTTGGCCCGCGCTGCGAGGTGGCCGTCCGCTGGAGGGCGCTGATCGGGGGCCTGGCGGGGGCCGCGGCGCTGCTGCTGCTGCTGCTGCTGGCGCTGGGCTTCGTGGTGGCCCGCTTCCGCAGGAGGGGCGGCCGCCAGGGCAGGTGAGCACGCGGGGGAGGATGGGAGGGGGCGCGGGGCGGCAAAGGGTTCCAGACGGGGCAGCCCTGCCTGACCGTGCGGCGGCCCCACCTAGGTCCTGGGAGGAGGACAGGAAGTGGCTCGAGATCTGGGACGAGGACAACGTGGGTACTTTTTCAAACATGGGCTTCGAGGACGACAAGATAGGTGAATCCTGCCTCCTGGGGAAGCGGGTAGGGGTTTCCTGGGGCACCACTGCGAGAACGACGAATATCTCGTGCTGGGGGGCTTGTGTCCATGCTTCCGTCCCCCCCCCCTTTTGCGGAGGGCAGGAGGGGAGGGCAGGAGGGCAGGCAAGGGCTTCTGTGCCCCGAGGCCTGGCCTTCCTCACGTTCCCCCTCCTCTCCCTTCCCTGTCCTCCCCTCCGTTCCTCTTTTATGTCTCTAGTCAAGGATGAAAACTTCCATGTGGCTTTGGAGACCGTGGACACCAATATCAGGGTGAGAGGGCTAAGGGGGGACCTAAGGTGCTCTCCCACCTCTGGTTCCAGATTCCCTCCCCAACTCCCACCAGGGCAGGGGCTGGGCTAGGATCCCAAGGTTGTGGCCCCTGCCAGCCAAGCTGGTGGCTCCCTGTTCCCACTCTGGCAGGTGCAAATCCAGAGACCTGAGTTGACCTCGTCTTCCTCATTGTGAGCCCTGACTAGGATGGAACCATCTACACTGCGTCCATTTCAAGAGCGGCCTGAGGGCATGTGCATCCCAGGCTCCTAGTGCCCTTGGGTAAAATGAGACTGACTCCCTGAATCCCATCCTTTTCCTAACTTGGCCAAAACCCACCTGGAGACCCAGTGCACTAGTCTCTTCTGCTGTGGGACTTTGGGCAAGTCAGTGACTTCTCCGAACCTTGGTTTCCTCACCGGTAAAATGGGCACAACGTGCTCGTCTTGATACCTCCTAGTTATTGTGCAAACCACATGGGCTTGCTCAATTAATTCTCTGCCCCAGTCCCCATGTTCCCATTGGCTCTCTCAGCTCCCCCAGTCCTCATGTCCTGTGCCTGGTCTCAGGCCCACCCTCTCCTAACTCCTTGCTCTCATTCCTTACTCCGTCTACTCTTCTGAGGCCACTCCGTAGTCAGTGCCCCCCTCCCCTTCCTGTTCCCTCAGCCCCAAATCCTTGCTTCCCCATCCAGTTCCCCAGCACTAAATCCTCCCTCCTCCCCTAAACCCATCCCTGGCGAGGCACCGACACTCTCTGTGTCTTAGACTCTGCCAGCCCCCCCCAGCCCCCATTCTGAGGCTCTGCTCCTTCTCCTTGCCCCCAAGGGCCATGATCCCTGTGGGTGGGGGGAGGGTGTGAGTTGCCCAGGTCCCTGAGGATAAGGGGAAGTGGGGCCCTGAGCCCTGGAAGCCCCCTCAGTTCCCCCCCCTCATTCCCCAACCCTCCCTCCTCCTTAGCCTACTGCTGCCTTTTTCCCATTCCCTCCACCTTCCCCTCTTCCCCCCTCCCTTGTGTCACCCCCATCCCTGCAGTAACCTCTGAGCCCCAAGCCCTGAACCTCCTTTGCCAGGAAGGTCTGCTTTGGGGACAAGAGGTCGGCAAGTCTCCCTTCTCCACGTGAACACAATACAGCACTTTTTGTAAACGAAGCTGCTCTGTCTCTCTCCTTTTCACCCCCAGTGGACCCTACTTGGTTGGAGAACAGGGACTTCTGGGTGAGGGAGGAGGGAGGGTCTGTGAGCAGCCCTCAGGGGGCCATGACTGTCCTGGTGGGGAACATAGGATTGGGGGGAACCATTTTGTTAGAGAGTGGGTGGGTACGGGGCCCCTTGGGAGCTTAGGGCTGGGGCTTTGGGAGGAATTAGAGCCCTGGTGCTGGGTCAGGGACGTGGGTGGAGCTGCCCGGGCCAGTGGCCTATTGTGAGGATGGGCCTCCCCAAACCCCTTGAGCCCCCAAGCCCTGATTGCAAACACGTACTTGCAGCAGGGCCTGTCTGTACTGGGACGGGCCCTCCTGTTCGCTGTGGGGAACTGACCAGCTAAGGAGGGTCAGGAATAATTTGTCTTCTTGGCTCTTTGGGTGGGGGTTTGGGAGAGGCCTCTGCAACCTTTGCACTAGGCAGGGACTGGCCGTGGCATTTCCTCACCTCTCTTTCTGGCCAGAGGTGGGGACCAGGACCATAAAGTGTCCGGTGTGAGTGGACACTCCACCCAGGGGTAAGGGCTGGGAGCTGGGAGCTGGGCCCTGGGGGAAAGTACTAGAAATTTGAAAGGGGCCAACTGGTGGGGAAGGGGCTGGGTGTTGGGGAAGAAAGGCTGGACCTAAGAGAGGCTTCTGTGGGGCAGGGGTGAGGTCTCTTCATGTGGCCTGGCCTCTGGCTGGCTGACCCTCCCTCCATGGCCCTCTCTGGTTGGCGGTCCTTGGCCCCCAGCCCTTGGCATCCATTGCCAATGTCACACCTCTGGCCTCTGTCCCTCCCTCTGGCTCTGCCCCACTGTGGCTCTGGCTTCCGCTGAAGAGACTCTGGCTCAGGGCAGTCAGTGCTCCAGCAGTCAGAGGGAAGGAGGTTGAAGGCTGTCCTTTGTCGCCACTCCCTGTGGTCACCATAAACCACCCACTACATGTCATCACCTCACCTCCACCCTGGGCCTGGCATTGTCCTTCTTCAAGGCAAAGGTCTCTGGGGTCCTTTATATAGCTGATCCCTTCTTGGGAGGCTCTCACTTCTTGGTCCTTCCTGACGAGGGAAGACGGTGTTGCCTGGGTCCCTTCCGGGAGATGCTGGTGATCTGGATCCTGCCGCTGGCTCTCCGGCTCTGGGCATCTGCCACCACCCTTGCTGCAACAACACAGACACAGAGTGAGTGTGCCCGGGCTGGTGCTGGGGGCTGGCGGGGTACAGGCCTCCCTGCCTCCTTTTGCAAGGAAGGGGACTGCCAAAAGGCTGGAGATTGTGCTGTGACCTCATCCTGCCTTTGGGATCCTACAGGGGTCACTCTGGAGGCCAGTGGGTGCCTGTGGTTGTGCAGGTCACAGCCCTGCACACAGCCCCGGCCTCAGGGCGAGGGGCCACCGAAATCCACCCATCTTGCTCTCCCCAGGCTCTCCCAGAGGACAAGGGGCTTTCTGTCACATACACGGTGGTCTCGGCCTGCCCTCATCCTCAGGGCTGCATCCGAGGGCCAGGTCTTCCCAGGTCACAGAGCCACTCACAGCACAGGCTGCTGTCCCGCTGGTGGGGAGGGAGTCCTGGGGTATCTGGCAGCTTTGCCCCCTAACCTGGGGGAGCCCTTCTAGTTAGAAATGACTGAGAGTCTGGGGGAGGGGACACAGGCTTGGGGTCCTTGTTGAGCCTCTTGTGGTCATGTCGGGTGCAGGCCAATTTCCCTCAGGCACGGAGGAGCCCCAAGGAAGGGGTGGGCAGGGCTGAGGGGTGGCAGGAGAGGGAGACTTTGAGTTGGAGCCCATGGGGTGGGTGGGGAGGGGCAGGGGAGCTGGAGTGGGGGGTCTCTGGAGCCTGGTGGAGCACCCGTGAGGTAACCTAAGAGGCAAGCTTGGCCACCTAGTCAAGAACTCAGCCTGGCCTGCCCAGACAGACGTCTGCCCCCACCCCAGACATGCTAAGGGGAGCTGACGGGACAGGAGTGAGGGCTGGAGTGTCGAATTGTGTGGGTTTTGGGACATTATGAGAATACATCAATAACAGATTCCCTTTAAGGAAATGTATCGAGCATAGGAAGCTGTGGGCGAGGCAGAGGGGGTGGCGGGGGGGAGTCAATCTTAGGGGTGGCCCTCCCCACCCCTGCTGGCCAGGTCTGGCCTTGCTGCTCCTGGGAGCTCTCTCTGGCCCAGTGACCTGAGGGGATGGTGGTGGTGGTGACGCTGATGATGGAGGCATTGCTCTGTGGGCCCAGTCACGTCTTAGAGACAGCCACCAGCAGCCAAAGGCCCCGTCCCTAAGGTGCTTATAATCACATGGAAAAGATAACAGGTGAATCTGTTAGTGCAAAAGAGTGAGGAAAACACCTACCTATGGTCAGTGCAGAGAGCAGAGGAAGGGGTGAGGCCAGGCAAGCAGGGCCCTTCTGGAGGGCTCTGGAAGGCCTGATTATACCCAGCGACCCCTGAGCCCCACCCTCAGAGGGCTGCCCCATTACAAAGCCATTTCACAGCATGTAGCTCATAGGATTCTCTTGGGTAGAATTGCGTGCGTCAGTCAGGACAGGAACCGAGGGCTCAGAGAGGATGGGTGACTTGCCTGGGTCCGCACAGCCGGTAATTAACACGACCACCCTTTGACACGGGGTTTGTGGGGGGCCCACCCTCCTTCTGGAGGACCTCAATCCTCTGCAGTCCCCTCACCCCCCAACAGGCATATATTCCGAGTCCTGGGGGGAGCAGTTCAGATGTCAGGTCAGAGACCACCGGCAACATCCGTAGCTTTCTTTCCTTCCTACTGTCTGCACCGTCTTCTGGGCACGCCAGCAGGCTGAGGACTGAGGCAGGTTTGGACATGCAGACAGTGGGGCGAAGGAAGACCACCCTGAGAAGGCAGGAAAAACATTTCCACGACTGTGCAGGGAGCTAGGGCATAGGAATGCCCTGGAAGGAGAGGGGCGCGTGCCAGGAGGAGGGAGAGGTTGGGAGGAGAAAGCGCGGTGGTGCTGGTGTGCCTGTGTGTGACCGGAGCAGGAAAGTTGGGCTGAAACTTTTAGACACCAGAGGAACCTCTGTGGGCTGAGCAGGGCTGGGGCGCAGCATCAGAGAGGCCTGTGGAGAGGCCTCGAGAGCCATCCTAGAAGGACGTGAGGGCTTAGCGGGGAACCCACCTCCCCTGGAAAGGGAGGCTCCACTTGACGGTGCGCTGTGGGGGCAACAAGGTGGCCAGTCCAGCAGGCTGTATTGACTGGGAGGGCAGGAGCCACTATTTGCTGGGTGGCAGTGGCTCCAGTTGGGCCTGTTGAGCTTGGGGTGACTGTGGAGTTTCTGGGTGGAGGAGTCCTAGAGGCCTGTGGCTCAGGGAAGAGCCTCCAGGAATAGGGGCACAGTCTAGAATTCTACATTCCCCATGTGCTGCAGGGGGGACAAAGACCACAAAATGCCAGAAAAATGCCAGGAGTCAAATGAGGACTGGAACCTATATCCTGTTTTGTGTACACGAAGTTCCAATATGTTCACAAGGGAGAGGGACAAAGTGCCTGTCCCAAAGGGCTGGGGCAGGGGCTGGAAGGGACCAGAGTTCTTGAGCCTGGAAAGGTGAAGGTGGAGAGGGAAATGCTCACCCTCTATAAAATTGGGAAGAGCGTGGAAAAGGTGAGAACAGATTTGTTCACAATAGACAAAGGGGCAACCTTTGAAACACACATGATGTTTCAAAATGACGTCTTAATTGCTTTTGAGCAATTAAAAGGTGGTGCTTTTTTTTTTATAGAAAGTAATAAAGTTACTCATTGAGTAAACAGCTGGGCAGGTGCTCTGGAAGGGGCAGGATGAACAAACAGTTCATAGTTGCCATGGGGACTATGGGGAAACAGCCACAGCCCAATCTGGTGCTGAAGCTACAAGAGGGGCCCAGAGCTGAAAGGGGGCAGAGGGGACCTCAGAGGCTACAAGGAGTGAGGTCATTCGAGTTTGGTGGCTGTTGAGAAGCAGTATAGGAAGTACTAATAGATGCTGAAAGGCTTTAGACAAATTCAGAACCGACAAAGCCATACATAGCTGTGAAAAGAACTGGAATATTGATAAACATATTCCCTGGGGAGCCACGGTGACCCCGGAGTCTGGGCATGATATTAATAATACAACTGGCTGATGTGCATTGAGGGTCTGCTAATATGCTGGACACTGTTCGAAGTATCTATTATCTCATTTAACTTTCACAACAACCCTAGGAAGAAGGTTCTGTTACTGATTTCTGTTTTAATACATGGGGAAACTGAGGCACAGAGCTGGTAAATAATTTGCTCAAGGTCTCCTATTCATTACTTGGAAAAGTTGCAACTGGAATCCAAGCCTTCTGGCTCCAGAAGCCACATTCCTTATCACTTGCTATAATTGGGATGCCTATTTGTGTTAGTTTCCTGTGGCTGCTACAACAAATAACCACAAACTTGGTGGCTTAATGCAACAGAAATTTATTCTCTTACAGTGTGGAAGCCTGAACATCAAGGTTGTCATTAGTGCCATACTCCCTTCAAAGGCTCTAGGGGAAGATCCTTCCTTGCTTCTTCCAGCTTCTGGTAGCTGCCAGTATTGCTTGGCTTATAGCAGCATCACTCTGATCTCTTCCTTGTGCATCAAATCTCTTTTACGAGGACACCAGTGTTTGGATTTAGGGCCCATTCTAAATCTGATCTAGAGATCCTGAACTTAATTATATCTGCAAAACCTCCTATTTCCAAATAAGATCACATTCACAGGTACCATGGGTTAATACTTGGAGATATCTTTTGGGGGAACACAGTTCAACCCATTCCGCCAAGCTTCAGCGGCAGTCATTTTAGGGAGGCAATGGCACCGCCTGCTGGCACTAGAGGGTCAGGAAGCCCTCCACTCACTGTGGGTGTGTATGGGGAGAGGAAAGAGCCAGCGTGGCCCCGGTCCTGTCTCACTGCAACTCTGCCAAGCACGAATGACCTTTCAGGAAGGACACAGACCCAGGCCACTGAGGTCATGTGTGGCAAGCCTGAATGCCTACCCAGGACTGGGTGACCTCAGCTCATCCCAGTGCCATTGTAAGATTGGAGAATATTCTAGAATGAGCAGAATGGTCAGGGCCCCATTTTCCAGGGGAAGATGGAAGTTCAGAGAAGTCCACTGGCTTGCACGAGGTCACACAGCTGTGTAGAGGCTGATCTTGGATACACATCGGGGCTCCCACTCCGTACCTCATGGGAGGGGTGCTGCCAACACAGCCTCTGCCTCTTGGGCAGGGTGGGGGTGCGAGGGCTGCTGGGGACCCCACTGACTGATTTCACCACTGGCAGAAATGTGTTTTGAGGGTGGTAGGAGGGGACAGTCTCGTAGTTTGGGGGTGGTCTTCAGATATGTCCCTGCGGTGCTAACGCTCTTCCCCAAGAATGTGACAATGTGAAAGATTTGCTTGACAAACCTGCTGCCTTCATTAAATAATTATTGTTTTAAAGAAACATCCAAATACATGTAGAATGAAGATGCAATAAAAAACTATAAACGGGACAAGAAAGTACTCAACTTTACTTGTTTAATGAGATACTACATTGTAACTTTTAGACAGAACAAGAAAGTACCAAACTTTACATGCTTAGTAGGAGAGCTGCCTGGCATCTTTAATGACCCAGATGCAACGTGAGGGAATAGGTAAATTTTTTAAAGTGTTTCGATCATGAAGATCTGGGGAATCCCAGCTTGGCACACATTAACAGTGAGTGATTTTCCCTGGCTTCTCCAAGAGTGCACATACATTATTTTCTTTCTTTCTTTCCTTTTCTTTCTTCCCTTTTCTTTCTTTTCTCCTCTCCCTTCCCCTTCCCCTTCCCCTTCCCTTCCCTTTCTTTTGAGACAGCGTCTCATTCTATTGTCCCAGCTAGAGTGCAGCGGTGTGATCATAACTCACTGCAACCGCAAACTCCTGGGCTCAAGCGATCCTCCTCTCTCAGCCTCTCCAGTAGCTGGGACTACAGGCATATGCCATGGCGCCCAGCTAATTTTTCTTTTTATAGAGACAGGGTCTTGCTGTTGCTCAGGCTGGTCTCGAACTCCTGGCCTCAAGTGATCCTCCCACCTCAGCCTCCCAAAGTGCTGGGATTACAGACATGAGCCACAATGCCCAGACATTTATTGTGTTTAAAAAATTATAAAATGAAGGCATATCTGTTGTGAAACATTCAGAAAATATAGACAAAAAGAAGAAAAATCTCCCTTAACCTTACCACTCAGATAAACACTGTTAACATTTTGGTTTATTTCCGAATGTGTATTTAGATTTATTCTGTGGGCAGTTCATATTTTAATGGCTGATTATGATTCTGTTCTATGGACTACCACAGTCATCTAACCAATCTCCTATTTGTCTATTGTTGGACATGTTTACCCCAGTGTTCCACTAGAATAGACAATGATGCAGTAAACATTCTTGTATAAATTTCTTTTTATATCTTCATCAGATTGTTTTAGGATCGGTCACAAGAAATGGCATCGTTAAAATGGCATGACTATTCCTGCGGTCCCTGAGGCATATTTTCAAATTATCCCCTAGAACTGTGACACCAAACCCACATCCACTGACATCACACGAGAATGCCCCAACCGACACCAGCTATTATGGTCATCTAACATTGTGTGATTTGATAGGTAAAAAATAAATAGTATCTTGCTTTGTTTTGAATTTCTTTGCTTCCTGGTAAAGTGTATTTACTTTTTACTTCTCATAGACTGGTTGGCCATTCGAGTTTCTTTGCAGGAGAAATGTGCTTTTCTTTTGCCCGGTTTCCTTGTGGGGCACTCTGACCCTGGAGGTTGACCTTGGGAGGGAAGCCTCACCTGCTCTCCCACATCTTTTGGGGACACTGTTGCCCCCAGGATACTGGGCTGAGAGGGATGTGAACCTATTCACCAGGGCACTGTTCCCTTGTCCCTCCCGCAGAGAATGCAAAGCTGTGGCATGGAGGAGCTTGCCTGCCCACAGGATGGGGTGGCAGAGCCAAAACCTTTAGCCTGGGGCTCCCACTTAGATGGTGAGCAGGGAAGAGCTGGGGAGAAGGACTGTAGGAGGGGCTGGTGCCTTGGGAACTCAAGCAGATGAAAGATTCTAGAAAGAGGTAGAGCAGCTCTATGAGACAATGAGAGGGACAGGAATTCAGTCACTCAGAGCTCAGTGTGATCCAGGAGGGCAATTGTCATGGAGACGTGGGTGGTTAAGGACAGATCAAATGGTAACAAAATGGAGAAAATTGTATGAGTTCAGGAATAAAGACAAAAGAGAGCAGGTGTCTAAAGCAGTCCCCTCCACTCCACAGAGTGTCCCTGTCTTCTTTGGGTCCCCTGGTGGCCCACCATGTGACTGCTGTGGCCCCTTCGTGCAGCCTCCAGGGCACAGCTTCCAAGGCATGGCTGGGATCACAGCTTTTTGCTGGACGCTGCTGCTCGGTCAAGTCCAAACCCCACTTCCAGGCTGGGATCATGCCCACCTTCCCAGCTTCCCTCAGCCCCACTGCAAAGGTGCAATGAGCACTTATTTGCCTTTGAGCCTCCGCACATGCTGTTCCCTGCCTTGAGACCTTTCCCTTCCTCTGCTTAACTCCCTGAACCCTTTTCTGCTGCTAAAAGTAAAAGCCATCTTTAGAATGTGCTTGTATTCTATCTTACAAGCGCAGTGACTTGGGGAAGTATTTAACCTCAGAACCTGGATGCATGGGTAAAACAGAAACAGCAATGTCTACCTCGCAGGGTTGTCATGAATACATGCTCAGTGCCTAAGAGAAAGTGTCTGGTAGACTTTGCAGTGTTCGCTGGCTCATGTACTGAAGACCTTCACACTGAGCATCGCTCTGGGGCAGAGAGGCTCTCTACTCTCAGAGTTTACAGCCTGCGAGGCAAAGCCATCCCATGGGCAGTCGCAGAATCCCGGAGCTCCAATTGCAGTAGGTCCTGTGCTAGGGCGAGTGCGGGGGTCCGACTCGTAGCCAGTAAATGCTGGTGTCCCCACCTCTCTTTGTTCTCTGTGAGTCGGTTAGGGTGATAATTGTAAACTGCCTTTATATGCCTTTTCATTGCTTGACTTGTGACAACGAACGTATTCTACTTTTATAACTTAAAAAGTCCAGTAAAATTTATGAGTAAACCCAAGAAACTCCTTTTTTTTTTTTAGATGGAGTCTCCCTTTGTTGCCCAGGCTAGAGTGAGTGCCATGGCGTCAGCCTCGCTCACAGCAACCTCACACTCCTGGGCTCAAGCAATCCTCCTGCCTCAGCCTCCCGAGTAGCTGGGACTACAGGCATGCACCAGCATGCCCGGCTAATTTTTTCTATATATATTAGTTGGCCAATTAATTTCTTTCTATTTTATAGTAGAGACGGGGTCTCGCTCTTGCTCAGGAGTTCTTGGTTTCGAACTCCTGAGCTCAAACGATCCGCCCACCTTGGTCTCCCAGAGTGCTAGGATTACAAGCGTGAGCCACCGCACCCAGCCTGAAACTCCTTTTTTTAAAGAAGAAGGAAAAAATAATGGATTAGGCATTATTTTTTCCTGGAAGACTTCCTCAGCAAGAGGCTGAGGGAGTGGCCAGCCCCTCTGTGGACTCTTGCCCTACCTTGGGGGGGCCTCTGTGCCCCCTCATTGTGCTGCCACACACCCTGCCCTCTCTAAGGGGTCCCCTATACGCTGTTCTGGAGAATTGCTAAGAACCCCTAAGCAGATGGCAGCATTGTCACCTACTCTGTCCATATATGATCCGATTCATCTCATAGGCAGGTTGAAGAGGAGCCGGGGATTATATTCCCATCTCACACAGGAAAGCACAGTCTTACATGTCCAGCCACACACTCAAAGTGGCACAGAGAAGACGGAGTTGGCCTTCCAGTCCCTGGGCCGAACCTGATTCTCTTACTCCTACATAGCTGCAGCCTGCTGAATGGGCAGAGGGACGAGGGGCAGGACGCACCCCCTCCGCAGGCTGTGAGGGCTGCGGGACGGTCAGGTAGAGGTGGCAGCACCCCAGCTAGGGGGGCCAGCCCTTGTGTGTGTGAATACTTCTGGAGAGAAAGGACAGAGACAGCATTTTCTGTGGCAATGGATGACTGCATTGGCTTTCCTGTTGCCCCGCCTTGGTGGCAACTGCCTGTGTAGAGGTTAGGGGGTCACACATAGAGGATAAGTAAGAGACCATGACACAGGGTGAGCATGTGGTCTGCAAATCACAGAGTGAGAGGAACGAGAGGAATATGCGCAGGGCATTTGTGTGAGTACAACCCTGTGCTCCACTTCATGCCAGAGACCTGAGTAAACGCATGTATCCCAGTGTCCTGAGAGAGGAATGTGCAGGACATATTATACAGACGTATATAAATATGGTTCTACATAACCATACACATTTATAAGCATTCATGGCCGTATTATTAACAAATCAGGTCAGAAATCACAATTAATACCCAGGAAATTATCTAGTGACATGATACCCACTAGACAAACTGATACACTATTGAATTCCACAGAAGAGAAAACTATGTATGCACCAGCAAAGCATATTACTCCAAAACCACAGGTTTACCTGACACTTCCGGTACCTGTCCAAAACAGAGCTGAGCAGCCATACTGTGGGCTGAGGAATTATGTCCCAGCCCAGCTGCCATAGGACTGAATGCCACAAAACACAAGGAGAAAATCATAAACAATACCATATTATCTGATTTTTCTAAACCCACAGGCACATCAGGAATACCTGATACAACTTCAACACCAAGGTTAGTTAGCCAAGGTTCAATACACAACGGAGTGTCTGAACATGGATCCTCCACACCAAAACCTGATGAAAACACTACAAACTTCGAGAAGAGCCCAGGTTCGATTCACACCACAGTGCCACCTGACATCTCTACAAACCCACTCCTCAATGAAATAGAGACCACATTAAGCGGCAGCCCAGGCTCAACTCCCAATATGGTGCCATCTGGGAGCTCCGCTGTCCCAGGTGCTGGTGGGAGATCTATGATATACCCTAGCAGCCCCAGCACCTCCCAAACGACAGTGTCACTTGCCGATGCAATGACTTCTGGACACAGCGAGTCCACAAACTCAACAAGCAGCCCAGGGTCAAAAGATCAAACAGCGTTTCCTGAAACCTCCCCAATGGCAGGTACCAGTAAGACATCTAAACCCATCACAGGCACTGAAGTCTCACTGCAGAACACCGGGTCAGCTGCTGACTCTTCCATACCAGGCCTCAGTGAAGGATCAACAAGCGCCTCAAGGAGCCCCACTTCTCCTATCTCCACAGTGTCCCCAGGGAACTCTGGCACTCCAGCCCTTGGAGCAGGATCCACAACACCCTCAAGCAGTGCTGTCTCTCCTCACAACACCGTGTCACCTGCTGACTCTTCTACACCGGGCCTCAGTGAAGGATCTACAAGAGCCTCAACGAGCCCCACTTCTCCTATCTCCACAGTGTCCCCTGGGATCTCTGGCACCCCAGACATCAGCGCGGAATCCACAACTCCCTCTGGCAGTGCAGGCTCAGCACACAGTACCGAGTCAGCTGCTGGCTCTTCCACACTGGGGCTCAGTGAAGGATCTACAAGGGACTCAACGAGTCCCACTTCTTCTTTCTCCACAGTGTCCCCTGGGATCTCTCTCACCCCAGCGTTTGGAGCAGGATCCACAACCCCCTCAAGCAGTGCCGGCTCCCCACACAGCACTGTGTCAGCTGCTGGTTCTTCCACACTGGGACTCAGTGAGGGATCTACAAGCCCCTCAACGAGCCCCACTTCTCCTCTCTCCACAGTTTCCTCTGGGAGCTCTGGGACCCAAGGTCTAGGGGGAGGATCCACAACCCCCTCAGGCAGTACAGGGTCACCACACAGCACCGTGTCAACTGCTGGCTCTTCCACACCGGAGTTTGGTGAAGGCTCTAGCCCGGCTTCTCCTCTCTCCACAGTGTTCCCTTGGAGCTCTGGCACCACAGGCCTCAGTGGGGGATCCACAATCCCCTCAAGCAGTGTAGGCTCACCTCACAGCACTGTGTCAGCTTCTGGCTTTTCCACACCAGGCCTCAATGAAGGATCTACAAGTGCCTCAACCAGCCCGGCTTCTCCTGTCTCCACAGTGTCCCCTGGGAACTCTGTCACCCCAGGCCACAGTGCGGGATCCACAACCCCCTCAAGCAGTGCTGTCTCACCTCACAGCACTGTGTCAGCGGCTGGCTCTTCCACATCGGGCCTCAGTGAAGGATCTACAAGCGCCTCAATGAGCCCAGCTCTTCCCCTCTCTACCGTGTCGCCTGGGAGCTCTGGCACCACTGGCTTTGGCACGGGATCCACAACCCCCTCAGGCAGTGTAGGCTCACCACACAGCACTGTGTCAGCTGCTGGCTCTTCCACAACAGGCCTCAGTGAAGGATCCACAAGTGCCTCAATGAGCCCGGCTTCTCTCTCAACAGTGTCCTCTGGGAGTTCTGTCACTCCAAGCCCTGGCGGGGAATCCACAACCCCCTCAGGCAGTGCAGGCTCACCACACAGCACCCTGTCAGCTGCTGGCTCTTCCACTCCAGGCCTCAGTGAAGGATCCACAAGTGCCTCAACAAGCCCCACTTCTCCTATCTCCACAGTGTCCCCTGGGGGCTCTGCCACGCCAGGCCTCGGCGGGGGATCCACAACCCCCTCAAGCAGTGCTGTCTCACCCCACAGCACCATGTCAACTGATGGCTCTTCCACACTGGGGGTCAGTGAAGGATCTACAAGTGCCTCAACGAGCCTAGCTACTCTTCTCTCCACAGTGTCCCCTGGGAGCGCTGGCACCCCAGGTGTCAGCTCGGGATCCACAGCCTCCTCAAGTAGTGCAGGCTCACCACAGACCACCGTGTCACCTGCTGACTCTTCTACACCGGGCCTCAGTGAAGGTTCTACAAGAGCCTCAACGAGCCCCACTTCTCCTATCTCCACAGTGTCCCCTGGGATCTCTGGCACCCCAGACATCAGCGCGGAATCCACAACCTCCTCTGGCAGTGCAGGCTCAGCACACAGTACCATGTCAGCTGCTGGCTCTTCCACACTGGGGCTCAGTGAAGGATCTTCAAGGGCCTCAACGAGCCCCACTTCTCCCATCTCCACAGTGTCCCATGAAATCTCTCTCACCACAGCCGTTGGAGCAGGATCCACAACCCCCTCAAGCAGTGCTGTCTCACCTCACAGCACTGTGTCAGCGGCTGGCTCTTCCACATCGGGCCTCAGTGAAGGATCAACAAGCGCCTCAAGGAGCCCCACTTCTCCTATCTCCACAGTGTCCCCTGGGAACTCTGGCACTCCAGCCCTTGGAGCAGGATCCACAAAACCCTCAAGCAGTCCTGTCTCTCCTCACAACACCGTGTCACCTGCTGACTCTTCTACACCGGGCCTCAGTGAAGGATCTACAAGAGCCTCAATGAGCCCCACTTCTCCTATCTCCACAGTGTCCCCTGGGATCTCTGGCACCCCAGACATCAGCGCGGAATCCACAACTCCCTCTGGCAGTGCAGGCTCAGCAAACAGTACCGTGTCAGCTGCTGGCTCTTCCACACTGGGGCTCAGTGAAGGATCTACAAGGGACTCAACGAGTCCCACTTCTTCTTTCTCCACAGTGTCCCCTGGGATCTCTCTCACCCCAGCGTTTGGAGCAGGATCCACAACCCCCTCAAGCAGTGCCGGCTCCCCACACAGCACCGTGTCAGCTGCTAGCTCTTCCACACTGGGACTCAGTGAGGGATCTACAAGCCCCTCAACGAGCCCCACTTCTCCTCTCTCCACAGTTTCCTCTGGGAGCTCTGGGACCCAAGGTCTAGGGGGAGGATCCACAACCCCCTCAGGCAGTACAGGGACACCACACAGCACCGTGTCAACTGCTGGCTCTTCCACACCGGAGTTTGGTGAAGGCTCTAGCCCGGCTTCTCCTCTCTCCACAGTGTTCCCTTGGAGCTCTGGCACCACAGGCCTCAGTGGGGGATCCACAATCCCCTCAAGCAGTGTAGGCTCACCTCACAGCACCCTGTCAGCTGCTGGCTCTTCCACAACAGGCCTCAGTGAAGGATCTACAAGTGCCTCAACCAGCCCGGCTTCTCCTGTCTCCACAGTGTCCCCTGGGAACTCTGTCACCCCCGGCCACAGTGCGGGATCCACAACCCCCTCAAGCAGTGCTGTCTCACCTTACAGCACTGTGTCAGCTGCTGGCTCTTCCACATCGGGCCTCAGTGAAGGATCAACAAGCGCCTCAAGGAGCCCCACTTCTCCTATCTCCACAGTGTCCCCTGGGAACTCTGGCACTCCAGCCCTTGGAGCAGGATCCACAACCCCCTCAAGCAGTGCTGTCTCTCCTCACAACACCGTGTCACCTGCTGACTCTTCTACACCGGGCCTCAGTGAAGGATCTACAAGAGCCTCAACGAGCCCCACTTTTCCTATCTCCACAGTGTCCCCTGGGATCTCTGGCACCCCAGACATCAGCGCGGAATCCACAACTCCCTCTGGCAGTGCAGGCTCAGCACACAGTACCGTGTCAGCTGCTGGGTCTTCCACGCCCGGGCTCAGTGAAGGATCTACAGGCGCCTCAACCAGCCCGGCTTCTCCTCTCTCTACCTTGTCGCCTGGGAGCTCTGGCACCACAGGCCTCGGTGGGGGATCCACAACGCCCTCAGGAAGTGCAGAGTCACCTCACAGCACGGTGTCAGCTGCTGGCTCTTCCACACTGGGGCTCAGTGAAGGATCTACAAGGGACTCAACGAGTCCCACTTCTTCTTTCTCCACAGTGTCCCCTGGGATCTCTCTCACCCCAGCGTTTGGAGCAGGATCCACAACCCCCTCAAGCAGTGCCGGCTCCCCACACAGCACCGTGTCAGCTGCTGGCTCTTCCACACTGGGACTCAGTGAGGGATCTACAAGCCCCTCAACGAGCCCCACTTCTCCTCTCTCCACAGTTTCCTCTGGGAGCTCTGGGACCCAAAGTCTAGGGGGAGGATCCACAACCCTCTCAGGCAGTACAGGGTCACCACACAGCACCGTGCCAACTGCTGGCTCTTCCACACCGGAGTTTGGTGAAGGCTCTAGCCCGGCTTCTCCTCTCTCCACAGTGTTCCCTTGGAGCTCTGGCACCACAGGCCTCAGTGGGGGATCCACAATCCCCTCAAGCAGTGTAGGCTCACCTCACAGCACTGTGTCAGCTGCTGGCTCTTCCACACCAGGCCTCAATGAAGGATCTACAAGTGCCTCAACCAGCCCGGCTTCTCCTGTCTCCACAGTGTCCCCTGGGAACTCTGTCACCCCCGGCCACAGTGCGGGATCCACAACCCCCTCAAGCAGTGCTGTCTCACCTCACAGCACTGTGTCAGCTGCTGGCTCTTCCACAACAGGCCTCAGTGAAGGATCCACAAGTGCCTCAATGAGCCCGGCTTCTCTCTCAACAGTGTCCTCTGGGAGTTCTGTCACTCCAAGCCCTGGCGGGGAATCCACAACCCCCTCAAGCAGTGCAGGCTCACCACACAGCACCCTGTCAGCTGCTGGCTCTTCCACTCCAGGCCTCAGTGAAGGATCCACAAGTGCCTCAACGAGCCTGGCTTCTCTCTCAACAGTGTCCCCTGGGGGCTCTGCCACCCCAGGCCTCGGCGGGGGATCCACAACCCCCTCAAGCAGTGCTGTCTCACCCCACAGCACCATGTCAGCTGCTGGATCTTCCACACTGGGGGTCAGTGAAGGATCTACAAGTGCCTCAACGAGCCTAGCTACTCTTCTCTCCACAGTGTCCCCTGGGAGCGCTGGCACCCCAGGTGTCAGCTCGGGATCCACAGCCTCCTCAAGTAGTGCAGGCTCACCACAGACCACCGTGTCACCTGCTGACTCTTCTACACCGGGCCTCAGTGAAGGTTCTACAAGAGCCTCAACGAGCCCCACTTCTCCTATCTCCACAGTGTCCCCTGGGATCTCTGGCACCCCAGACATCAGCGCGGAATCCACAACCTCCTCTGGCAGTGCAGGCTCAGCACACAGTACCGTGTCAGCTGCTGGCTCTTCCACACTGGGGCTCAGTGAAGGATCTTCAAGGGCCTCAATGAGCCCCACTTCTCCCATCTCCACAGTGTCCCATGAAATCTCTCTCACCACAGCCGTTGGAGCAGGATCCACAACACCCTCAAGCAGTGCTGTCTCTCCTCACAGCACTGTGTCAGCTGCTGGCTCTTCCACACCAGGCCTCAATGAAGGATCTACAAGTGCCTCAACCAGCCCGGCTTCTCCTGTCTCCACAGTGTCCCCTGGGAACTCTGTCACCCCAGGCCACAGTGCGGGATCCACAACCCCCTCAAGCAGTGCTGTCTCACCTCACAGCACTGTGTCAGCGGCTGGCTCTTCCACATCGGGCCTCAGTGAAGGATCTTCAAGCGCCTCAATGAGCCCAGCTCTTCCCCTCTCTACCGTGTCGCCTGGGAGCTCTGGCACCACTGGCTTTGGCACGGGATCCACAACCCCCTCAGGCAGTGTAGGCTCACCACACAGCACTGTGTCAGCTGCTGGCTCTTCCACAACAGGCCTCAGTGAAGGATCCACAAGTGCCTCAATGAGCCCGGCTTCTCTCTCAACAGTGTCCTCTGGGAGTTCTGTCACTCCAAGCCCTGGCGGGGAATCCACAACCCTCTCAAGCAGTGCAGGCTCACCACACAGCACCCTGTCAGCTGCTGGCTCTTCCACTCCAGTCCTCAGTGAAGGATCCACAAGTGCCTCAACAAGCCCCACTTCTCCTATCTCCACAGTGTCCCCTGGGGGCTCTGCCACCCCAGGCCTCGGCGGGGGATCCACAACCCCCTCAAGCAGTGCTGTCTCACCCCACAGCACCATGTCAACTGATGGCTCTTCCACACTGGGGGTCAGTGAAGGATCTACAAGTGCCTCAACGAGCCTAGCTACTCTTCTCTCCACAGTGTCCCCTGGGAGCGCTGGCACCCCAGGTGTCAGCTCGGGATCCACAGCCCCCTCAAGTAGTGCAGGTTCACCACAGACCACCGTGTCACCTGCTGACTCTTCTACACCGGGCCTCAGTGAAGGATCTACAAGAGCCTCAACGAGCCCCACTTCTCCTATCTCCACAGTGTCCCCTGGGATCTCTGGCACCCCAGACATCAGCGCGGAATCCACAACCTCCTCTGGCAGTGCAGGCTCAGCACACAGTACCGTGTCAGCTGCTGGCTCTTCTACACTGGGGCTCAGTGAAGGATCTTCAAGGGCCTCAACGAGCCCCACTTCTCCCATCTCCACAGTGTCCCATGAAATCTCTCTCACCACAGCCATTGGAGCAGGATCCACAACACCCTCAAGCAGTGCTGTCTCTCCTCACAGCACTGTGTCAGCTGCTGGCTCTTCCACACCCGGCCTCAGTGAAGGATCTACAAGTGCCTCAATTAGCCCAGCTTCTCCTCTCTCTACAGTGTCCCCTTTGATTTCTGGCACCACAGGCCACAGCACGGGATCCACAACCCCCTCAAGCATTGCAGTCTCACCACACAGCACGGTGTCAACTGCTGGCTCTTCCGCAGCAGGGCTCAGTGAAGGATCCACAATCGCCTCAACAAGCCCAGCTTCTCTTTCCACAGTGTCTCCTGGGAGCTCTGTTTCCCCAGGCCTCGGCGGGGGATCAACAATTCCCTCAACCAGTGTAGGCTCACAACACACCGTGTCAGCTGCTGGGTCTTCCACGCCCGGGCTCAGTGAAGGATCTACAGGTGCCTCAACCAGCCCGGCTTCTCCTCTCTCTACCTTGTCGCCTGGGAGCTCTGGCACCACAGGCCTCGTTGGGGGATCCACAACGCCCTCAGGAAGTGCAGAGTCACCTCACAGCACGGTGTCAGCTGCTGGCTCTTCCACACTGGGGCTCAGTGAAGGATCTACAAGGGACTCAACGAGTCCCACTTCTTCTTTCTCCACAGTGTCCCCTGGGATCTCTCTCACCCCAGCGTTTGGAGCAGGATCCACAACCCCCTCAAGCAGTGCCGGCTCCCCACACAGCACTGTGTCAGCTGCTGGTTCTTCCACACTGGGACTCAGTGAGGGATCTACAAGCCCCTCAACGAGCCCCACTTCTCCTCTCTCCACAGTTTCCTCTGGGAGCTCTGGGACCCAAGGTCTAGGGGGAGGATCCACAACCCCCTCAGGCAGTACAGGGTCACCACACAGCACCGTGTCAACTGCTGGCTCTTCCACACTGGAGTTTGGTGAAGGCTCTAGCCCGGCTTCTCCTCTCTCCACAGTGTTCCCTTGGAGCTCTGGCACCACAGGCCTCAGTGGGGGATCCACCATCCCCTCAAGCAGTGTAGGCTCACCTCACAGCACTGTGTCAGCTGCTGGCTTTTCCACACCAGGCCTCAATGAAGGATCTACAAGTGCCTCAACCAGCCCGGCTTCTCCTGTCTCCACAGTGTCCCCTGGGAACTCTGTCACCCCAGGCCACAGTGCGGGATCCACAACCCCCTCAAGCAGTGCTGTCTCACCTCACAGCACTGTGTCAGCTGCTGGCTCTTCCACATCGGGCCTCAGTGAAGGATCTACAAGCGCCTCAATGAGCCCAGCTCTTCCCCTCTCTACCGTGTCGCCTGGGAGCTCTGGCACCACTGGCTTTGGCACGGGATCCACAACCCCCTCAGGCAGTGTAGGCTCACCACACAGCACTGTGTCA
Organism: Microcebus murinus; assembly: GCF_040939455.1. Lineage (NCBI taxonomy): Eukaryota > Metazoa > Chordata > Mammalia > Primates > Cheirogaleidae > Microcebus > Microcebus murinus. The sequence goes on from NC_134122.1 coordinate 28,994,311, forward strand.
GCTGCTGGCTCTTCCACAACAGGCCTCAGTGAAGGATCCACAAGTGCCTCAATGAGCCCGGCTTCTCTCTCAACAGTGTCCTCTGGGAGTTCTGTCACTCCAAGCCCTGGCGGGGAATCCACAACCCCCTCAAGCAGTGCAGGCTCACCACACAGCACCCTGTCAGCTGCTGGCTCTTCCACTCCAGGCCTCAGTGAAGGATCCACAAGTGCCTCAACAAGCCCCACTTCTCCTATCTCCACAGTGTCCCCTGGGGGCTCTGCCACGCCAGGCCTCGGCGGGGGATCCACAACCCCCTCAAGCAGTGCTGTCTCACCCCACAGCACCATGTCAACTGATGGCTCTTCCACACTGGGGGTCAGTGAAGGATCTACAAGTGCCTCAACGAGCCTAGCTACTCTTCTCTCCACAGTGTCCCCTGGGAGCGCTGGCACCCCAGGTGTCAGCTCGGGACCCACAGCCCCCTCAAGTAGTGCAGGTTCACCACAGACCACCGTGTCACCTGCTGACTCTTCTACACCGGGCCTCAGTGAAGGTTCTACAAGAGCCTCAACGAGCCCCACTTCTCCTATCTCCACAGTGTCCCCTGGGATCTCTGGCACCCCAGACATCAGCGCGGAATCCACAACCTCCTCTGGCAGTGCAGGCTCAGCACACAGTACCATGTCAGCTGCTGGCTCTTCCACACTGGGGCTCGTTGAAGGATCTTCAAGGGCCTCAACGAGCCCCACTTCTCCCATCTCCACAGTGTCCCATGAAATCTCTCTCACCACAGCCATTGGAGCAGGATCCACAACACCCTCAAGCAGTGCTGTCTCTCCTCACAGCACTGTGTCAGCTGCTGGCTCTTCCACACCCGGCCTCAGTGAAGGATCTACAAGTGCCTCAATTAGCCCGGCTTCTCCTCTCTCTACAGTGTCCCCTTTGATTTCTGGCACCACAGGCCACAGCACCGGATCCACAACCTCCTCAAGCATTGCAGTCTCACCACACAGCACAGTGTCAACTGCTGGCTCTTCCGCAGCAGGGCTCAGTGAAGGATCCACAATCGCCTCAGCAAGCCCAGCTTCTCTTTCCACAGTGTCTCCTGGGAGCTCTGTTTCCCCAGGCCTCGGCGGGGGATCAACAATCCCCTCAACCAGTGTAGGCTCACAACACACCGTGTCAGCTGCTGGGTCTTCCACGCCCGGGCTCAGTGAAGGATCTACAGGCGCCTCAACCAGCCCGGCTTCTCCTCTCTCTACCTTGTCGCCTGGGAGCTCTGGCACCACAGGCCTCGTTGGGGGATCCACAACGCCCTCAGGAAGTGCAGAGTCACCTCACAGCACGGTGTCAGCTGCTGGCTCTTCCACACTGGGGCTCAGTGAAGGATCTACAAGGGACTCAACGAGTCCCACTTCTTCTTTCTCCACAGTGTCCCCTGGGATCTCTCTCACCCCAGCGTTTGGAGCAGGATCCACAACCCCCTCAAGCAGTGCCGGCTCCCCACACAGCACCGTGTCAGCTGCTGGCTCTTCCACACTGGGACTCAGTGAGGGATCTACAAGCCCCTCAACGAGCCCCACTTCTCCTCTCTCCACAGTTTCCTCTGGGAGCTCTGGGACCCAAGGTCTAGGGGGAGGATCCACAACCCCCTCAGGCAGTACAGGGTCACCACACAGCACCGTGTCAACTGCTGGCTCTTCCACACCGGAGTTTGGTGAAGGCTCTAGCCCGGCTTCTCCTCTCTCCACAGTGTTCCCTTGGAGCTCTGGCACCACAGGCCTCAGTGGGGGATCCACAATCCCCTCAAGCAGTGTAGGCTCACCTCACAGCACTGTGTCAGCTTCTGGCTCTTCCACACCAGGCCTCAATGAAGGATCTACAAGTGCCTCAACCAGCCCGGCTTCTCCTGTCTCCACAGTGTCCCCTGGGAACTCTGTCACCCCAGGCCACAGTGCGGGATCCACAACCCCCTCAAGCAGTGCTGTCTCACCTCACAGCACTGTGTCAGCGGCTGGCTCTTCCACATCGGGCCTCAGTGAAGGATCTACAAGCGCCTCAATGAGCCCAGCTCTTCCCCTCTCTACCGTGTCGCCTGGGAGCTCTGGCACCACTGGCTTTGGCACGGGATCCACAACCCCCTCAGGCAGTGTAGGCTCACCACACAGCACTGTGTCAGCTGCTGGCTCTTCCACAACAAGCCTCAGTGAAGGATCCACAAGTGCCTCAATGAGCCCGGCTTCTCTCTCAACAGTGTCCCCTGAGAGCTCTGTCACTCCGAGCCCTGGGGGGGAATCCACAACCCCCTCAGGCAGTGCAGGCTCACCACACAGCACAGTGTCAGCTGCTGGCTCCTCCACACCAGGCCTCAGTGAAGGATCTACAAGAGCCTTAACTAGCCCCTCTTCCCGTTTCCCAACCATATCTCCTGGGAGCTCTGGCATCACAGGCTTCGGTGGGGGATCCACAACCCCCTCAGACAGTGTAGGCTCACCACACAGCACCGTGTCAGCTTTTGCCTCTTCCACACCAGGCCTCAGTGAAGGATTTACAAGCAATGCAACCAGCCCAGCTTCTGCTCTCTCCACAGTGTCCCCTGGGAGCGCTGGCACCCCAGCCCTTGGTGCGGGATCCACAGCCCCCTCAAGCAGTGCAGGCTCACCACAGAGCACCATGTCAGCTGCTGGCTCTTCCACACCTGGGGTCAGTGATCGATCTACAGTTGCCTCAAGGAGCCCGGCTTCCCCTCTCTCCACAGTGTCCCCCGGGAGCTCTGGCACTACATCCCTTGGTGCGGGATCCACAACCCCCTTAAGCAGCGCAAGTTCGGCTTATGCAACACTGTTCTCCGACAGCACCCCAACCTCAGGCCTCAGCCGTCAATCCACAAGCTTCCGAAGCAGTTTTGGCTCTACACACATCACACAATCACCCAACACTTCCCCTTCTCCTGGAATTGCTGAGGGATCTACCACTCTACAAGGCAGCTCCGCCCCTGCACACACAGCAGCGTCACCAGTGAGCTCTACAACAGCAGGGTCCAGCCAGGAATCTACGTCCTTTCCAGGCAACCTGGGTTCCTCGCACACAACAGTGTCTTCTAATGTTTCCACCCCCTCAGGCCTGGGCGAAACATCCACAGGGTTGCTCAGTGTCCCCAGCACCACTCACGCCACAGGGCCAGCTGACAGCTCCGGAACCCCTGGCCTGGGTGAAACATCGACCCCATTCCACAGCAGCCCGGGCTCAACTCCCACAACGGTGCCATCTGGGAGCTCCCCTGCCCCGGGCCCTGGTGGCTTCTCTACCGCATTCCCAAGCAGCCCCGGCTCCCCACACACGACAGTGTCACCTGCCGCTTCCGCCACTCCTGGACCCAGCGAGGCATGGACAACTTCCCAGAGCAGCCCAGGCTCAAAGGACCAAACGGAGTCTCCTGATACCTCCCCAACGGCAGGTCCCGCGGACACATCTACCCACATCCCCGGCAGCCCGGGCACACTGCAGACCGCACTCACCACTGAGAGTGTACACACCTCATTTCCAGGTTCTGCCTCTTCCGGTTCAAGTATTTCTGGCTTCTCCTCGACAGCAGTGTCCGAGTCTCCTTCAGCCCTCACAACTTCTGGTGGTTTTCCTTGGCTATCACCGACTTCCCCTCCGTCCACTGCTTCTGCAGTTTCTGGGTTCAACACTACTTCCAGTCTTCTTTCGTCGTTCACTAGCTCCCGCACAGCTGGTACAGACACGGACTCTCCAGCTGTGACATCGTGTGAGTCACTTTGTATATCTTTCTATGAACTCCCTTGTCTCTTTGGACTTTTAATGTGATTCCACATTTTTTGTGTTCTGGTTTCACTTTTTTAAAGCTTTCTTCTCATGATTACACATCATTTCTCTTTATAGATTTGTCACCTTTTCACAGGTATTAGCTTTGTTTTCTTTGGTTGTGGTCTTAGTATTCCCTCTTTCTCCCTTCCTTTTTTCTTCCATCTCTCCCTCCCTCCCTTCTTTCCTTCCTCCCTCCCTCTGTCCCTCCTTGCTTTCCTCCCTCCCTCCCTCCCTCCTTCCTTTCCTCCCTCCCTCCCTCCTTCCTTTCCTCCCTCCTTCCCTTCCTTCCATTTTTTCTTTCTTTTTCATGGTGTCCTTTGTCACCTAGAGTAGTGTGCAGTGCTATTATCATAACACACAGCAAACTGAACCTCCTGGGCTCTAGTGATCCTCTTGCCTCTATCTCCCAATTAGCTGTGACTACTGGTGCATACTACCACTCCCAGCTAATTTTTCTATTTTTAATAGGATAGGGTCTCACTCTTGCTCAAGCTGGTCTTGAATTTGTGGCCTCAAGCAATCCTCCTGCTTCGGCCTCCCAATCTTGGTAGACCTTGTTTCCTTACTCCCTGCTATTTCTCCCATTCTTCTTACAATCCCCTCGGGATGGCATTGGAATCTGAGGGGTCTCTGTTGCTGTGTCGTCATCTGGTCCATCCCCCTCGTCTGCTCAGTGTTGAATTTTGAGACTTGGAATAGAAGCCAGTATTGTTGTCCCTTGGGCTTCCATGCTGACTGCTGTGAATTCTATCCCTCCACAGGGAACTGCCAGGATGGGACAACATGGAATGGAAAAGAGTGTGTCTGTCCCCAAGGCTACTTTGGTTACCAGTGTCAGACCCCCTTGGAATCCTTCTTAATAGGTAATGACTTTTTCTGAGAACTGCAGCTCTTCCCAGTCCCACTGACCACTTAAAATAGGTTGGCAGTGTTGGAAGGCTCAGCCTCCAAGGCCTCCCTATGTGGGTGGAGGACATGATGTGACTTTCCTCAGGCCATACTGCAGGTAGAACAAGGACCTTTTGTCTCCACTCCTTTTCACTAGCTCGCCTGCCCCTCTCATGAGGGATTTCTATGCCCACACCGTCTAGTTCCCTCCTCCATCCTGGCCACCAGCCCCCCACGGTTTGAGAGACAAGGGACAGAGTCTCAGTGACCCCCACCATCTTCCTCTTAAGTTTGCATCCTCTCTCCTACCCACTTCCTTCACCCCCAAGACACCAATAGGCAGAGAATGTATTAATCCCAGGGGACATTACAGAGAGGCTGCTGTGTCATGCATAGTGTGACCTGTTCCCACAGACGTCCCGGGAAAGATCAACGCCACTTTAGGTGTGATAGTGAAAGTGGTTTACAAGATTTTCACAGAAGACCTGAATAACACGGCTTCCCAGGCATACTTAAATTTTGTTGAACTATTCAAGAAAGAGGTAAGAGTGGGGACTGCCTGGACTCCCCAGGGTGATGCCCCATGTGAGAGGGGATGTAGTGGCTCATCCTGACTTACTGATCAGAGCTCATAAACTCTCGGGGCCCCTCAATCTCTCCAGAGAGGGGGTCCTCTGGGAGTGTCCATCCTTGAACCCCACGCACCCAGCCACATCCAGCAGAGGGAGCTTCCTATGGGCTCATACATAGGCTGCATAGGGGAGCCTGGGGCTGCCCCAAGGTGGGGACCATGGGCCTCTGCATGCCCCAGCCCTGTGTGAGCTCAGCCACCTCGTTTTTTTTTCAGATGGATAAAGTTTACTCAGGCAACGACCTTCCTGAGTATAAAGGTGTCATCATTAGGGAACTTTCGTGAGTATGAGGGGGGGCAGGTGTATGGGGACCCCCTCTCTGTCTCTGCTCTCCTGCCTCCTCCCACCATGAATGGTTAGAGTCTCAGTACCTGGCTGGGCCAGAGGGGTCCCCAGCTTCTAGGCAACACCCGAGGGCCTTAAGATCATTCATTCATTCATCATTCAGCCACTTAACAAATATTTGTGAAAAGCCAGCCCTCTGCTGGATGCTGGGAACACAGTAGTCCCAGCCCTCCTGGAGCTCAGAGTGGTAGAACACGGATCACAAAGTGGCTATGCATTCTGGTTAGGGTTACGGTACGGGACACACAGGGGGCAGGAGGAGGGCTCCTGAAAGGAAGCTTGGTGAGGTGGACAAAATTCTTCCCGGAGGAAGTGACAACTGAGCTGAGGCTTAAATGATGATGAGGAATGAGGGAGAGAGAAGAGGGAGGGAGGGAAATGACAGTAATGGGAATCGGTGACATGGAGCCCAGAGGACAGAGAGAAGGGCAGAGTCCAAGAACCTACAGAGATTGCTCAGAGCAGCTGGCAGATTGAGGGCAAAGGGTTGATGATGGAGAGGAGGACAGAAAGACAGCTCTTGCCAAGTTAGACTTCAGGCATCGACAGTGTAGCCAACGATTTAGGGATTGCCTCTGATTTGCAGAGCAGACAGCTCAGTCTGGCTGCAGGGTGCAGAAGGTGTGGGCAGGGATCTACAAGAGAGAGGACAGTGCAGGAGAAGAGGGGTCCAGTGTGAAAGGTCTTTGGGAGGCAGGAACAGGGGATTATGGGGATTTGTGTGAGGGAGGAGAGGAGCAATGGCAGATTTCTGGGCTGCTAGAGACACGGGGTGCCTTGTGCGGGGCTGAGGGATGTCAAAAGGCATAGGATGGGGGAAGATGATGACCTCGGTGTCAGCCAAGCTCCAAGTGCCAGGGCCTCACCACATGGAGTATGTGCTTTGAGGGTCTCGGGGCAGACACAGGCATTGGACCCTGAAGGATGTGGCTAGAAGCCCAGGAGTGGACGAGATGGCCTGGGGTGGTCATGGCACAGGGATGAGGGTCTTCCAGGGAAGAAACTGGAAGGAACCAGCAAGTAAACAGTAGGCAGGGCCACAGTGGAGAGTGGAAAGAGGCAGACAGAGGTGGGAAGTAGGCTCTGAGGATGTCGTGTCTCAGCAGTGGTAAAGACAGGTTTCAGGAAGGAGGGAGGGAGCACCACACTGCCAGGGGTCCCCTCTGCCCCCACCTCACCCCACCCAGCATCAGCACCCTGGTCTCTGTTTCCATTTGGCTCAGGATTTTGCTAGTTTAAGTGCTCCTGAGTCCTGCCACTGACTTCTCTTTTGAAACGATGATGACAGGTGACTTCCCTTATTTCAAGACCTCTCTCTTCTGTAGTGTAACTGGCTGTCCAAGAAGTTTCCAAGTTGGAATCCTACGTTCCTAACATGACCTCACATTTCTTTTTCTTTCCTTTCTTTCTTTTTTTTTTTGCTTATTTGCTTTTTTTTTTTTTTTTCTGAGACAGAGTCTCGCTTTGTTGCCCAGGCTAGAGTGAGTGCCGTGGCGTCAGCCTAGCTCACAGCAACCTCAAACTCCTGGGCTCAAGCAATCCTCCTGCCTCAGCCTTCCGAGTAGCTGGGACTACAGGCATGCACCAGCATGCCCGGCTAATTTTATATATATATATATTAGTTGGCCAATTAATTTCTTTCTATTTTTATAGTAGAGACAGGGTCTCCCTCAGGCTGGTTTTGAACTCCTGACCTTGAGCAATCTGCCTGCCTTGGCCTCCCAGAGTGCTAGGATTACAAGCGTGAGCCACCACGCCCGGCCTTTTTTTGCTTATTTGCTTTTTAAAATATAATCTAAGTGCCTTTACTTTTTATTTAAAAATTTTTATTGTGGTAAAATATCCATAACATAAAATTTACCATTTCAATCAATTTTAACTGCCCATTTCAGTGGCATTAATACCTTCATATGGTTGTGTAACTATTACCACCATCCATCTCCAGAGCATTATCATCTTGCAAAACTGAAACTCAGTCCCCCTTAAACACTAGCTGTCCATCACCCCCTCCCTAGCCTCTTGGCACCCACCGCTCTACTTTGTCTCTATGAATTAGTCTACTCTAGGAACCTTATATAAGTGAAATCACAGTGTTTGTTCTTTTATGACTGCCTTATTTCACTTAGCATAATGTCCTCAATGTTGGGACAGGTATCAGAATTTCTTTCCTTCTTAAGGCTGAATAACATTCCAGTGTATGGATAGACCGCATTGTGTTCATCCATTCATCTGTTGGGCTGCTTCCACCTTTTAGCCACTGTGAATAATGCGGCTGTGAAAGTGGATCTGCAAAGATCTCTTTGAGACCCCATTTTCCATTCTTTTACCCCAAAGTGGAATTGCTTGAGCGTATGGTAATTCTACTTTTAGCTTTTTGGGGCACGACCATACTGTTTTCCACAGTGGCTGCGCCATATTGCATTCCCACCCACAGGGCACAAGGGTTCCTGTTTCTCCACATCCTCGAGCAAGAGCCTCTATTTTTACAGAAATGTATTTCACCAGTGGGCATTTATTGTGGTCACTGATATTTTGGGATCTTAAATTATTTTGCTCTACTGAGTCGTTAGCTGTGGAGGGGAGGGTCTGGATTTTTTCCTACCTCTGGGTCACGTGGCCGCTGCGTGAGCGCCACTTGCTGGGTGGGTGGGTGACATGCGGCAACTAACCGATTGACCAATTCCACCTCCAGCAATGGCAGCATTGTGGTGAAATATGACGTCGTCCTGGAGGCGAACTACACCGCACAGTATAAGCAACTGTTTGAAAACCTCACCAAGATCGCAAAAGCCAAGATTGTGACTGCAACCAAAAAAATTCCTGGTGATATTGATGAGTGCCAAGGTGGGCCCACCTAAAACCCCTGACATGGGTGGGAAGGGAAGGGAAGTCTTGGCTTCCCCCTCCATCCCCATCTCTCCTGTCTTCTGGAATGCCCAAGACTTCTGCTGGAGGAATCCAGAAACCAGGCTCGGGGCCTTCCTCAGACCCTGTGCTGCTCCCAGTCCCAGGCTGAGGTTGTCACCAACCTTCACGTCCCTATTCATGCCTGGGAATAGCTGCATGTCTAGGATGGGCCAAGACCCCACTCACACTGGCCCAGGGAAAGGTGTGGGTTAGAAGACCAGGGAGTCCCAGCTACCCCCAGGAAGGCAGAGGGGAGCATTTCTGTCCTGTTTTCCTTCCCACCCACCCTTAGCAGAGTCCACACTGTGCTACAGTGAGAAGGACACTTCCGTGGATGAGGCCGTGCAGCTAGGCTTCAACTTCCAGGGTAAGCAGCTGAGAGGAGCATGGGTGGTGAACGTGGGGGGCTAGGGGGCTTTATCCTGGCTGACGCTTGTACCCCACCCCTCACCACAGAGCAATGCACCCAGAATGCTGCCCAGGAGTTTGCGAAGTTCTACTATGTGGATGTACTGGATGGGAAGCTGGCCTGTGTGACCAAGTGCACCTCGGGGACACAGTCGCAACTGGACTGTCACAGGGGTGCATGCCAGCTGCAGCGCAGTGGCCCCCTCTGCCTGTGAGTGCCTCCCCAAGCCCAGCGCCCACCCTCTCCTGGTGGTAGGGCCTTCCCCCTCCCCCAGTTACCCACAGGTTGGGGGCTTGGGTAGGGCTTGGAAGGCGCCTCCTCCGCCATTTGTATATCCCTCTTCCCTCTGCCTGGGGTTCCCATCACCCTCCAGCCCACGAGAGTGAGGGGTAGGTGCAGATTATGGGTACAGACATCCTAGATTAAGTCCCTCTCTGAAAAAGTTCGTGCTATCGATTTCCAAATCTCTCTCTCTCTCTCTCTTTATCTCAATCTCTATTTCTATCATCAGTTTCCCTTATGTTATCTCAGCCGTGGCACGATTATCACCTCTAGCTGTAGCCAAGGCACCAAGTCCGAGAGACCATAAATTAAAGTACGAAATATAAGATGTGATAACAGCCCATCTAGGTGCCAGCTGCTTAGAGATTAGACAGGTAAACATCACGTGTCTGGGACGAGGCAGCCCAAACCCTGAGATCCCTCTGAGCGCTAGTCATTCTGAATTCCTGATCTGCAGTCCTGGGTCCCCGTCAGCCCTGGGGAGTGGGGGACCCAGGCTTCCCGGGTGCTGAGCGCCAGCCCTCAGAGGGAGGGAGAGTCAGTTTCCTGTGCTTTGGACATTGTTTTTTGCTTTGGGGACACTGGGTGTGCGTATTGCCAGTGGGCCAGCCTGAGCCTGCCTCTGTCCCCAGGTGTCCGAAATCGAATACTCATTGGTACTGGGGAGAGACCTGTGAGTTTAGCACCAGCAAGAGCCTCGTCTACGGGGTTGTGGGGGCTGTCATGGCTGTGCTGCTAGTCGCAGTGGTTGTCCTGGTCGTCTTCCTTGGCCTATCTCAGAGAAAACTGCACAGGTGAGCTTGTGGGACCAGCGCCATGGGCCCAGAGAGAGGGGACAGATGCAGAGCAGGAACCCAGGGCGGCCACCACCTGAACATCCTGAGGCTCTGCTCCTTCTAGCCCCATAGCCAGGGAGGTCAGCTGGGCCCAGGCGGGGTGCCCAGCCCCACCCAGCTCTAGGTACAGCAAAGAGCGGCCTCTGACATGCTATGTCCATTTGGCACAGTGTTGTAGTTGTTTTGTGCTACTATGGCAGAATACCACCCACTGGGTATTTATAAACAACAGAAGTTGATTTTGCTCATGGTTCTAGGGGCCGGGAAGTCTGAGATTGTGGGCCTGCATCTGGCGAGGGGCTTCTTGCTGCATTATAACATGGGGGAAGGGAGAGAGAGAGGAAGGGAGGCCTGAACTCAGTTTTACAGCAACCCATTCTTGCAGTAACAATGTTAATCCAGTCAAGAGGGCCAAGCCCTCAAGACCTAATAACCTGGGCAAAGGCTCCACCTCTTAGCACTGTTGCATTGGGGATTTGGTACCTTCCAACCATAGCACAGAGAAATGGAAACAGAAACTTATGTACTAAAATTAGGTTATGTGATGAAATAGCCCGTGGTTTATTACCCACAGAGCGGCACCTCCACGCTAGGAGACTGGGAATAGGCCAGCTGGGTCTGCCTTTTCCCAACTGTCAGTGGGGTGAGGTGCACCTGCTAAGGTTGCCATGAAGCCCCTGGCAAAGTACCTGGCTCGCGGTTGGCAATCGAAGGGAGCCACCCTGATTTTAGCCCAATGCCCCCATCTCACAGATAAAGAAACTGAGGCAAACTGAAGGGAGTGAGGGGCAGTGGGGTGGGAGGTGGCCATGGTGATGTTGCTCTTTGTCTTCTCCCACCATCGCCACTGAAGGGAGGGCCCTCTCTGGCTCAGGGCTGTGGCTGTGACGGTCCCCTCGAGAGAGCCCCCTTCTCAGCCTCCTTGCCTCCAGCTGCTCACGGCATTTCTGTTGGCAGGCAAAAGTACGATGTGTCTCCAGACTGGAAAAGAGAAGACGTTGCAGGCACCTTCCAGAACACAGGCATCTGGGAAGGTACTTCTCATTAGAGCAAGGGGGTGAGCAAAGCTGGAGGGTGGAGGAAGGCAGGGAGGCACCCATGGCTTCAGGGGTGACACGGCTGGGGTTGGGGGTAACAGCCTGTTCCACATGCTGCAGCCAAGTGCACACACTCCCTCTGCAGCCTCCAACCCAGACGCTTCCTCATGTACAGGGGCAGAGGTGGCCGAGGGTCAGATCCTGCCCTGAGACCACCCTGGTGAGGGCATCAGACACGCTAAGCGGGATGAGAGGGCATTGGAGCACAGAAGTGTGGCTGACGCACCTGGGTGGGGTGGGGGTCAGAAAAGGGCTGAGCTGACTCTAGGGCAGGTGAGTAAGCAAGTGCGCCTCCTGCTCTCACACACCCAGTAAGGAGGGAGGAGCAGGGACAGGTGGCCTAGGTGGGGGTGCCTCGTGGACACAGTCTGGAGAGGGGACGCACTTGCCTGTGGGGGGACTGGAGGCAGGTTGATCTCACCAAGAAAGAGGAAGCTGAGGGCCGTGAGGCTGGCAGGGCCTGGTTGTGGAGGACTGTGAGGGCCAGAATGGGGTGGGGGGATCCACTAGGTGGCTTTGAGTCACTCATTCAGGTGGATATGAGGCTGGGGGCTGGGCGGGGGTTGGGGGGAGAGGAGGGTAGCCTGGTGTGGTTTGGAGGGGCTGGGAAAGGGAGGAGTGAGGGCAGATTCTGGGGGTGTCTGAGCTGCCCCTGGGATCCCCGAATTGGGGAGAAGCAGCAGGTGGGGGCACACTTAGTTGGAGGGTGGCATTTGTTCTGAAGCCTGGGCAGAGGTCTGTGGCCTGAGGGGACCTGAGAACCATCAGCTTGGCTCATGGGGGTCTGGACCCACTGTGAGGAGGTGAGAGGCGGCCCAGGAGCCACCGCAGAAGCAGGCAGACCTCGAAGGAGGCAGGTGCAGGGTCTGTAGGAGCAGGAAGTGAGCACTGAGCTCCCGGGAAGGTGATGGAAGAAAGATTCCAGGCACAGCTGCTCTGTGCTGTGGTTGCTGTGGCCAGGAGAGAGGGTGGCCTTGCTGAGTCCTGCCCCACCCTGACCATCACCTGCCACGGCCGCACAGGCCTTCACCCACACTCTATGTGGCTGTGGCTTTCAACTCCGTGGCATGTGGTGGGGGGCTGCTACTCCGCTCCCTCCTGTGCCTGGGGCCGACTCCCCGGCAGGGCTCAGCACCCCAGAAATAAGCTGTAGTGGGAGAGGCAGCGGGAACCCTGCTCCTCCACTGGCAGAGGCCCCCTGTGCTCCAGCTGCCCCAGGCTTCGGCACTCCTGTACCCCTCCCTCTCCACAGACAGCAATCTGAAGGAGGACAGATATGGCCTTGAGAACGTCTACAGCCACTTCCGGCCCTCCTTGGAGACCGTAGACCCTGCCACAGAGGTGACTCAGCTGGGAGCTCCCCCCCATCCCCGGAGCTTCCCCCAGGGCTTCCCCCTCCGCTGGGGCTCCCCATCGGCTCCTGTCGGCCTCACCTCTTCTCTCTCACCCTCCAGCTCCGCATCCAGAGGCCCAAAGTGGTGATGCCCACTCGGTGAGGCAGCAGGGCCCCCCTCATAGAGATCTGGACAAGAGAGGGCAGAGAGCCCCCCACAGGCTCCCCACTGGCCAAGAGGAAACTGAAGCCAGGCCCTGAAGCTGCCCTGCTCAGAGCTGCCAGACGCGGCAGGTCCTGCCAGCGCCCACCAGGAGGGGTGGGGGCTGTGAGCACCCTATCCAGGGGCCCCAAGGCTCCCAGACATCTTGGCATCCTCGATTGCTTCTTGGTGACCCCCTGTCCTGGAATTTCCTACCAATAAAAGCAAATCTTAAAGTGCAGAATATGAAGTGAGAGGTGTCTTTCCCCCATTGCAGTTTGGGGGTGCTGCAGGGTAGGTGGGGTGGGGACCCCTCTTGGGGAGACCATCCCTCCCAGGCCTGGGTGCCAAATCTGGGCCCCTTCCCTGCTCCAGCCAGGCAGGGCCAGGCCCACCTCTGCCTGAGGTCTCTGTGGCAGACAAGCCTGCGGGCAGGTCCTGGGAGCAGGAGTGGACCTTAAGCCCAAGGAGTGAGGAGAGGGAACCTCTGATGACCAAGGAATGAGCAATTGGCACAGCTGAACTTGGGCAGGGCAGGGTCACCCCAGATGGCCACGGAGGGCTGTGCTTTCCTCTGAACCCGCACACCCAAGAACCCTGACCATCCCAGGCTGGGCACTGGCCCAAGTGTGGCCACAGCCTGTACCCCATGTCCCGGTGCATGGGCTGGGGCCAAATGCAGGGTGCCCTTCTCCTCTCATGCTGGGGCCCGGCCCCTCTTGTCCACCTGTCCCCTCCCTCTGGGGGTCTCCTCCATTCTCCCAGGCTGCTGCTGACCCTGTGTGCCCATCTTTTAGGGTGATCAGTCTGATGGCTCATATGCCTGTGTGCTGCAAGGGAGGGGCTCCTCCTCCCTCTGCCCTTTGGCCTGGAGCGGGCCTTGCAACTTCCAGTCATGAGGGAAGCTCCCCAACTGACTCAGGTCCAGGGTGGCCCCCCAATCCCCAGTGTCAGGGACCAAAGGTCTCCAGGGCCCATTTATTTCTGAGTTTCCCGGGCTGACATTCATTCTGCGGGCTCCCACGAGAGCGAAGCTCCGATGCCGAGGCTGGTGACAGTGGCGCTGTGCCTGCTGGCCCTCATCCTCCAGCTCCCGAGCCCCCATGCTACAATTGAGCAGGGTAAGTGACCCCAACCCGGGGAAGGGCTGCCTCCCGGGCTCTGCTGGGGGCCCCGTAGAGCTTAGCCTCACGCCTGGACTCCTCTCCTCTCCCCGAGAGCTCTGGGGGAAGAGCCAGGTCTTTGGAGCCTCCACATCAGCTCTGGGAGCCTCAGTTTCCTCTCCAGAAAGGAGGAATAATAGCGCCTACTTGTCAGGGCTGCCACCAGGGTGAAATGGAATCCCTCGGGTTGATCCTAGGCACAAAACAGGTGCCATCCGATGTGAGGATCTATCTATAAGGAATGCTCCCGAAAACTCTCTCACTCCCCACCCTGCACCAGTGCCCAGGGTCTTCCTTACACGATGCAGGCACCCGCCTTACAGCCCCCTCCCTCCAACTCTCGTCCTGGCCGGTCCTGCCTCAGACCAACCCTGCCTTGCTCCCCGAGGATGTCGCAGGGCTATAGCCAAATAGGCACAAGATGGGGTTTCCGGAGCCCCCGATTCTAATCCCGCCATGAATCAGCTGTGTGCCCTGGGGCCTCTCAGTGCACCTCTGGTCTCAGTTTCTCTTCTGAAAACACAAGGATTGGGGCCTTTGAGGATCCTCCCATCTCAGCTGCTTTGGGCTCCATGGCCACAGGGGACAAGGCTCAGGTCAGCAGGAGGTGACAGTGGGTCCCGGCAGGACCCTCTGAGAGCTACCCCCTGCCCCTCACCTGTCCCAGAGGAGGGAGGGAGACCAAGACACATACTGTAGCCATGGGGCTCAGGATTCCTCCCTGAAATGACATTCCCATCCTGTGAGGATGTCATCCAGAGCTTCTGGACTAAGAGTGGTTAAAAAAATACCCGTGATTCCTACACTTTCTTTTTTTCTTTTCTTTTCTTTTTTTTCTCTTTTCTTCTCCTTCCTTTCTCTTTCTTTCTTTCTTTCTTTCTTTCTTTCTTTCTTTCTTTCTTTCTTTCTTTCTTTCTTTCTTTCTTTCTTTCTTTCTTTCTTTCTTTCTTTCTTTCTTTCTTTCTTTCTTTCTTTCTTTCTTTCTTTCTTTCTTTCTTTCTTTCTTTCTTTCTTTCGTCTCACTCTGGTGCCTCGGCTAGAGTGCCGTGGCATCAGCCTAACTCATAGCAACCTCAAACTCTTGGGCTCAAGTGATCCTCCTGCCTCAGCAGAAGGCAGGGACTGAGTTTCTGAGTTTCCTTGGCTGATATCCATTCTGTGGGCTCCCATGAGAGTGAAGTGCCGAGGCTGGCAATGGTGGCGCTGTGCCTGCTGGCCCTCATCCTCCAGCTCCCCAGCCCCCATGCTGCGGCTGAGGACTACAGGCACAGGCCATCATGCCTGGCTAATTTTTTTTCTCCTGTTTTTATTAGAGACAGGGTTTCACTCTTGCTCAGGCTGGTCTCGAAAACCTGAGCTCAAGCGATCCTCCCGAGTCAGCATCCCAGAATGCTAGGATTACAGTCGTGAGTAACCACGCCCAGCCAATTCCCATACTTTCTATGCTCCCAATCCTTGGTCACGCATCTCTTACAGTGGCACTTTAGATAACACCGTAGGCCTTAGTAGCAGAGGATATTCCTGCTTCCTCCCATCCCTCCACCCCGCTCTCCTCTCCTTTCTTTCCCTCTGCTTCTCCCTTCCTTCTTCTCTCCTCCTCTTCCTTGCCCCCTCCTGACTCCCCCACATACCATATGCTGTGGCTAATGTCATCTCCAGCCTCAGTCTTCCCCTCTGTAAGATGGGAGCATCCAGACTCTCTGCTCCTGCTCCCCAAGATTCTGTGGGTCCCTCCTCCATGGTGCAGAGTCTCCAGGGCCCTGGCCACCTCTGAGTGGCCTCTGACCCTCCCATATCCCCTCTGGGGACCCAGAGCCTGTCCTTGGGCCACGGAGCTGGGGATGCCAGGACAGGGCGTGGATCTAGAGAAAGAGCCTAATTGCCTTTCCTGGTAGACACGCCCACTCATCTTACAGCTCACCTGGTTATATTGCATATCAGCAAAACACAATGTCCTCTCTGCTGGCCCAGCCCTGTCCTGCCTTGGCATGTGCCCTCTCACCTCCATACCTGTGTGACTGTGACCACAGCTGGGGAGCTAAGTCACCTGTCCACAGCATGTGTCCCTCTGCCCTTTCCCGATACCTGGCCGGGTGCTTTCAACCCCCCCCCCCCGCTGTGTTTCCACCACATGTCACATGCTCTCTTCCTGGAGAGTCTGAGGAGCACACATTCAAGTGCCCACGCTGTCCTCTCAACACGACCCGCCTCCTCCTAGGAGCCTTCCCAGGAAGCTCCACTAACTCCCCGAACTTCAGACCCATCCCTGCAACCTCACAGGGGACCAGGAAGAAACTGCACTTTCTCCCTGGGGCTGTCATAATAGGATATCGCCAGCTGGGTGGCTTAGAACAGCAGAAACGTGTTGTCTCACCGTTCCAGAGGGAGTCTGCAACCGAGATGCGGGCAGGGCCACGCTCCCTTTGAAAGAGCTGGCCAAGGGTCTGTCCCAGCGTGTCTCCCAGTTCTGGTGGTTGGCGCGCCATGTCCGGCCTTCCTCGGCTTCACCTCAGTCTCTGCCTCCATCTTCACGGGATGTTCTCCCTGTGTACGTGTCTCTGAGTCGGATTAGGGTCCATGCTAGTGACCTCAATTTAATTTGATCACCCGCAAAGACTCTGTCTCCAAATTAGGTCACGGTCTGGGGTACTGGGGGTTGGGGCTTCAACTCATAACAGAAAGGATTGAGAGGAGACCCTGCGGGGTAGGGGGTGGGGAGTCGGCCTTTTAAAAGGAAGTTATTGCTATTAGCCAGAAAGAAGAGTGAGAGAGGAAGCCAGTGGAGAGAAGAGGTGGGTGGCCCTGGTGGCGCCTGCCACCCCCTCCAGTGAGGAGGCCACTGCCTCGTCTGCCCGGCCCCTACCCAACCCACAGCCCTGCTCTCCTGAAATCCAGGTGAACTCTTCTGGCCTCAACATGAACAATCTATTTCTCTGTAGTTGGTCAAAAACAAGAGGTGGGGGAAGATTAGAACCAACATGGAAAAAAAAAACCTGAGCCATGCCCTCATAGTGGATGTTATGAACTTGATTGCTTGATGTGTGGGGTCCTCACCCCCAGTACTGTCCCAGGTCTGGTCCCTTCTGTCCCCTCAGCCCTGCCCCAGCCCTGCAGTCTAGAGCTTCCTTCGCACTCCACCCTCTCCCCACCTTTCGGGAATCAGTAAGGTCAAGGCCTTCAAGGAAGAAGTGGGTGAAGATGCTGACCTTGAATCCTTGGACTCCTGTATTTGTCCCGATTTACTGGCAGGAGCCAGGCCCAGGCTGGGACAGGGATGGGCAGGTTCCATCTTTGCCACAAGGATCACTGGTTCTGGGCCTTCTTGGTCTCATGGAGCTGCTTTTCCTCCTCATCCTTGGCCAGCCCTGGCCACCAGCACCTCACAAATTGGGTGACTTCAGGTAACTAGTAGTGCTGAGATGATGGGCCCAAGACCTCTCGTCGGGGTCTAGGCTGGACTGGTTATGAAATTTGTAGGGCCCAGTGAAAAACAAACATGCAGCACCCTTTGTTCCAAAATTATTAAGAATTTCCAGAAAAAGACAAGGACAAGAAGGCCCAGCTTCTAGGCAATTGGCTGAAAACAAATCAGATTTTTAAAATCAATTTTTAAGAATTGGTCAAAAGTACATTCCCAGTCACAGCTTTCTCAGCTGTTGCAGTGGGTGCACTATGGGAAGGGGTGTTTGAAAACTTCTAATATTTCTTTAAGACTGTATTTCAGAATGAGGGACTGGTTGGGGGGGCTTTCTTTTACTGTTTTGATTTGTACATTTCTTTAATCATATTTTTTCAACTTCTTACTTCAAAAAATGCCAAACTTAAAAGAGAATAGATCTAAATGTATTTTCAAATTTATGAAACAATTTCAGTGATTCCATAATTTTTATATGCTTGACTCCAGCTCTAAGCAAACAATTGTTGGAAACCGATTGGCAGAAAACAAATACTTCCAACTACCAGCTCGTGTTTCTTCCACCTTTTGTACACCCTAGAATGACTTGATTAACATCCAATGACTTGGATTAACATCCAAGTTGATGTTTTGTTTATAAGGTGATCTTATCTGCTTTTGGGCTCATTTGGTTTTTAATTATTTTTGAAACAAAAAACGTAACTACTACTATTTACATTTTATCTTTTCATTAAAAGATAATAAAAAGTCTATTAATAGGGGGAAAGGGCATTTATTGAAACCTTAAAATTTGTACCCCCATAGTATGACGAAATCAAAAGAAAAGAAAAGAAAAAGTCTATTAATAGACTTAGAAAGATAATAGATAGAAATATCATAAAAGATAATAGAAAGATAATAAAAAGTCTATTAGTTTACATCATTCTGGTGTGGATTAAGAGTAGTGATTGAGTGGGAAGGCTGGTTAGGAGGAGGGCAAAGGTCCCACACGTACCACAAATTGGGTGGCTTATACCCCAGAAACCTATTATTGTCTCACAGTTCTGGAGGCTGGAAGTTCAAGATCAAGGTGTCAGCAGGGTTGGTTTCTCCTGAGGACGGGGAAGGAAGGTCTGATCCATGCTTCTCGCCAGCTGCTGGTGGTTTGCAGGCAATTTTTGGCATTGCTTGGCATGTAGAAGCCCTCACCTTTCTTTTCTCCCCTCTTCCTCCTCCTCTGCCTCCTTTTTTTTTAAGAATAAAAAGGTGCACTCGCTAGAGTCTGCTGTGCCATGTCGAACAGATTGGCAGGGAGCTTTCTTGTGTTGGTTCAGGGGCTTGTGTTCCTTCATGCTGAGGCTTCACGCTTCCCTACTGCCCTGCTCACCATCCGCCTCCACCTGGCAGAAAGGAAGAACAATTGGTATCATCAGGGAAGGTTTTAAAGCCAGGTTTTAGCACCCATCCATGGTGCCCACATTCCACTGGAAAGTACTGAGCCACGTGTAATATTTACTTTCCTGAAAGCTGACTCCAGAGTTGGGCAAAAGATCTCTTCCTTACACCTGCACAACCTGACACGGCCCCACATGCTCCAGGCCCACCCCACCCCTGCCCCATCTTCTTGCTTCACTTCTATGGGGACAAGGTCCTGGTGCCTGATTGCTAACTGAGACTTAAGCATGCTGGTCCAAATGCCACAGCCTTTGCAGAGCACAGAGTGCAAACTCGGAGGACTTCCCGGGGGTGGAAGGAGGATTGAGACTCTAGGATCCTAATGTCTTTTCTCTCTTGCAGACCTCAGAGAGAACAGGGCTGTGTGGGATGGAGGCGGGTGCATCTCCCCAGAGGACCTTGGGGACCCTCGGTGCCGGCAGCTGGCTGGGAGCTATCAGGCAGGTGAGGAGACGTACTCAGAGATCTGGGAAGGGGTCACACCCACGAACAGACACAGCAATCCCCACCAGGCTGGTGAAACCACTGGATTGCAGGGTCTGTGACAGCTTAGGACCTGGGACCAGGAATGACAATCCAAACCTGGAAGGACCCAACCAGGGAATGTGGGAGGGGATTCAGGCGAGGTCCCTTCCTGACAGGAGACAAGGGAGGGCAGGAAGGACACACATGCACTGGAGCATGGATTCGCCCAGCTCTCACAAGGGACTGTGACGGTGTCGCTCCTCTAACATGTTTTCTGTAAAATCCCCAAGTACAACACCATAAATGATGTGGAGAACCTGGAGAAAATGCCTAACGACATGTTTTATCTTCAACAGGTCATACTAATAATATCACTGTACGGGGACACACGACGAAGTCCACTGAGCCACGAGCTGGGTACAGTGACAATAATTCCTCACCCACAAGCACGCCATTACAAGCTGACAACTCCGCTGCGGGCACCACACATGGGGCAAGCCTACCACCTAACACGCTAGATGAAACGACCACACTTTTCAACCCTTCTACTGAATACAGTCCTTCACAAACAACTGAAGATGGCATCAGTCCCTCACCACAGACGGACACAGTGCAAAGCAATCCCTCAACAGCTCTTCATCACAGTACCCCACCCATGACGACTCACAACGGGGCACGCACATTTCCTGTTGATGCCAACCCATCCTTGACCACTGTAGTTGAAGCCAGCTCTTCTCCGACCACAGTGGAAGGCACCACCCTGTCTTGGCCAACTCCCAGTGAAGGCAGCAGTCCATTATCTACTGTCCTCGTCAGCACGTTCCCTGGGACCAGTCCTACTGAGGCCAGCACTCCAGCAACAACTCCAGCTGCCACCACCACATATTTGCCCTCTTCTACAGAGGCCATCTCATCTTCTACCACTGTTGAAGGCACCACCGTTCCTTTGTCAACTCCGAGTCAAGGCGGCACGCCGAGCGCTAGTACTCACTTTAGCACTGCACCTGTCACGAGTCCCACTGAGGCCAGCAAAACTCCTGTTGATGCAACCACATCTGTGACCCCTGTAGTTGAGTCCAGTTCTCCTACCACAAGGGATGGCACCACCCTGCCTTCGTCAACTCCCAGTGAAGGCAGCAGTTCTTTAACAACTGTCCTTGTCAGCACCTTGGCTGGGACCAGTACACCTGAGGCCAGCACACCTCCTGTTGATGCCACCACATCTTTGACCACTGTCATTCAGGGCAGTTCTTCCCCTACAACAGTGGAAAGCACCACCCTGCCTTTGTCAACTCCCAGTGAAGGCAGCAGTCCATTAACAACTGTCCTCGTCAGCACGTTCCCTGGGACCAGTCCTACAGAGGCCAGCACACCAGCAGCAACTTCAGGTTCTACCACCACATATTTGCCCATGTCTACAGAGGCCATCTCATCTTCTACCACGGTTGAAGGCAACACCATACCTTTGTCAACTCAGAGTCAAAGTGGCACGCCAAGTGCAAGTACCTTCTTTAGCCCTTCACCTGCCACCAGTGCCACTGACGCCAGCACACCTCCTATTGATGCCACCACATCTGTGACGCCTGTAGTTGAGTCTAGTTCTTCAGCGACCACAGTTGATGGCACCACCCTGCCTTCATCAACGCCTAGTGAAGGCAGCAGTCCAATAACAACTGTCCTTGTCAGCACCTTGCCTGGGACCAGTGCCCCTGAGACTAGCACACCTCCTGTTGATGCCACCACATCTTTGACCACTGTATTTCAAGTCAGTTCTTCTCCTACCACAGTGGAAGAAACCACCCTGTCTTGGTCAACTCCCAGTGAAGTCAGCAGTCCATTATCAACTGACATTGTGAGCACCTTACCTGGGACCAGTCCCCATGAGGTCAGCACACCTTCTATTGATGCCACCACATCTTTGACCACTGTTGTTGAGGGTAGTTCCTCTCGTACCACAGTGGAAGGCACCACCCTGCCTTTGTCAACTCCCAGTGAAGGCAGCAGTCCATTAACAACTGTCCTTGTCAGCACTTTGCCGGGGACCAGTGCCCCTGAGACTAGCACACCTCCTGTTGATGCCACCACATCTTTGACCACTGTATTTGAAGCCAGTTCTTCTCCTACCACCGTGGAAGGAACCACCCTGTCTTGGTCAACTCCCAGTGAAGGCAGCAGTCCATTATCTACTGTCCTTGCCAGCACGTTACCTGGTACTAGTCCCCATGAGGCCAGCACACCTTCTGTTGATGCCACCACATATTTGACCACTGTTGTTGAGGCCAGTTCCTCTCCTACTACAGTGGAAGGCACCACCCCGCCTTTGTCAACTCCCACTGAAGGCAGCAATCCATTAACAACTCTCCTTCTCAGCACGTTCCCTGGGACCAGTCCTACTGAGGCCAGCACACCAGCAACAACTCCAGGTTCTACCACCACATATTTGCCCACGTCTACAGAGGCCATCTCATCTTCTACCACTGTAGAAGGCACCACCGTAACTTTGTCAACTCTGAGTGAAGGCAGCACGCCAAGTGCAAGTACCCTCTTTAGCACTGCACCTGGTACCAGTGCCACCAAGGCCAGCACACCTCCTGTTGATGCCACCACATCTGTGACCCCTGTAGTTGAGTCCAGTTCTTCACCGACCACAGTTGATGGCACCGCCCTGCCTTCGTCAACTCCCAGTGAAGGCAGCAGTCCATTAACAACTGTCCTTGTCAGCACCTTGCCTGGGACCAGTGCCCCTGAGAGTAGCACACCTTCTGTTGATGCCACCACATCTTTGACCACTGTATTTGAAGCCAGTTCTTCTACCACAGTGGAAGGAACTACCCTGTCTTGGTCAACTCCCAGTGAAGGCAGCAGTCCATTATCAACTGACATTGTGAGCACCGTACCTGGGACTGGTCCCCATGAGGTCAGCACACCTTCTATTGATGCCACCACATCTTTGACCACTGTTGTTGAGGGCAGTTCCTCTCCTACCACAGTGGAAGGCACCACCCTGCCTTTGTCAACTCCCAGTGAAGGCAGCAGTCCATTAACAACTGTGCTTGTCAGCACGTTCCCTGGGACCAGTCCTAGTGAGGCCAGCACACCAGCAGCAACTCCAGGTTCTACCACCACATATTTGTCCACGGCTACAGAGGCCATCTCATCTTCTACCACTGTAGAAGGCACCACCGTAACTTTGTCAACTCTGAGTGAAGGTGGTACGCCAAGTTCAAGTACCCTCTTTAGCACTGCACCTGGAACCAGTGCCACCGAGGCCAGCACACCTCCTGTTGATGCCACCACATCTGTGACCCCTGTGGTAGAGTCCAGTTCTCCTACCACAGTTGATGGCACCACCCTGCCTTCGTCAACTCCCAGTGAAGGCAGCAGTCCATTAACAACTGTCTTTGTCAGCACCTTGCCTGGGACCAGTGCCCCTGAGACTAGCACACCTCCTATTGATGCCACCACATCTTTGACCACTGTATTTGAAGCCAGTTCTTCTCCGACCACAGTGGAAGACACCACCCTGTCTTGGTCAACTCCCAGTGAAGGCAGCAGTCCATTATCTACTGTCCTTGCCAGCACTTTACCTGGGACCACTCCCCATGAGGCCAGCACACCTTCTATTGATGCCACCACATCTTTGGCCACTGTCATTCAGGGCAGTTCTTCTCCTACAATAGTGGATGGCACCACCTTGCCTTTGTCAACTCCCAGTGAAGACAGCAGTCCATTAACAACTGTGCTTGTCAGCACGTTCCCTGGGACCAGTCCTACTGAGGCCAGCACACCAGCAGCAACTCCAGGTTCTACCACCACATATTTGCCCTCTTCTACAGAGACCATCTCATCTTCTACCACTGTTGAAGGCACCACTGTTCCTTTGTCAACTCCGAGTCAAGGCGGCACGCCAAGTGCTAGTACCCTCTATAGCACTTCACCTATCACCAGGGCTACTGAGGCCAGCACACCTCCTATTGATGCCACCACATCTGTGACCCCTGCAGTTGAGTCCAGTTCTCTTACCACAGTGGCAGACACCACCCTGCCTTGGTCAACTCCCAGTGAAGGCAGCAGTCCACCAACAACTCTCCTTGCGAGCACCTTACCTGGGACCAGTCCCAATGAGGCCAGCACAACTTCTATTGATGTCACCACATCTTTGACCACTTTAGTTGAGTCCAGTTCTTCTCCTACCACAGTAGAAGGCACCACCCTGCCTTTGTCAACTCCCAGTGAAGGCAGCAGTCCATTAACAACTGTCCTTGTCAGCACGTTCCCTGGGACCAGTCCTACTGAGGCCAGCACACCAGCAACAACTCCAGGTTCTACCACCACATATTTGCCCACGTCTACAGAGGCCATCTCATCTTCTACCACTGTTGAAGGCAACACCATACCTTTGTCAACTCCGGGTCAAGACGGCACGCCAAGTACAAGTACCTTCTTTAGCCCTTCACCTGGTACCAGTGCCACTGAGGCCAGCAAACCTCCTGTTGATGCCACCACATCTGTGACCTCTGTAGTTGAGTCTAGTTCTTCACCGACCACAGTTGATGGCACCACTCTGCCTTCGTCAACTCCCAGTGAAGGCAGCAGTCCAATAACAACTGTCCTTGTCAGCACCTTGCCAGGGACCAGTGCCCCTGAGAGTAGCACACCTCCTGTTGATGCCACCACATCTTTGACCACTGTATTTGAAGCCAGTTCTTCTCCTACCACAGTGGGAGGAACCACCCTGTCTTGGTCAACTCCCAGTGAAGGCAGCAGTCCATTATCTACTGTCCTTGCCAGCACGTTACCTGGTACTAGTCCCCATGAGGCCAGCACACCTTCTATTGATGCCACCACATCTTTGACCACTGTTGTTGACGGCAGTTCCTCTCCTACCACAACAGAAGGCACCACCCTGCCTTTGTCAACTCCCAGTGAAGGCAGCAGTCCATTAACAACTGTGCTTGTCAGCACGTTCCCTGGGACCAGTCCTAGTGAGGCCAGCACACCAGCAGCAACTCCAGGTTCTACCACCACATATTTGCCCTCTTCTACAGAGGCCATCTCATCTTCTACCACTGTAGAAGGCACCACCGTAACTTTGTCAACTCAGAGTGAAGGCGGCATGCCAAGTGCAAGTACCCTCTTTAGCACTGCACCTGGAACCAGTGCCACCAAGGCCAGCACACCTCCTGTTGATGCCACCACATCTGTGACCCCTGTTGTTGAGTCCAGTTCTCCTACCACAGTTGATGGCACCACCCTGCCTTCGTCAACTCCCAGTGAAGGCAGCAGTCCATTAACAACTGTCCTTGTCAGCACCTTGCCTGGGACCAGTGCCCCTGAGACTATCACACCTCCTATTGATGCCACCACATCTTTGACCACTGTATTTGAAGCCAGTTCTTCTCCGACCACAGTGGAAGGAACCACCCTATCTTGGTCAACTCCCAGTGAAGGCAGCAGTCCATTATCTACTGTCCTTGCCAGCACTTTACCTGGGACCACTCCCCATGAGGCCAGCACACCTTCTATTGATGCCACCACATCTTTGACCACTGTCATTCAGGGCAGTTCTTCTCCTACAATAGTGGATGGCACCACCTTGCCTTTGTCAACTCCCAGTGAAGGCAGCAGTCCATTAACAACTGTGCTTGTCAGCACGTTCCCTGGGACCAGTCCTAGTGAGGCCAGCACACCAGCAGCAACTCCAGGTTCTACCACCACATATTTGTCCACGGCTACAGAGGCCATCTCATCTTCTACCACTGTAGAAGGCACTACCGTAACTTTGTCAACTCTGAGTGAAGGCAGCACGCCAAGTGCAAGTACCCTCTTTAGCACTGTACCTGGAACCAGTGCCACCAAGGCCAGCACACCTCCTGTTGATGCCACCACATCTGTGACCCCTGTAGTTGAGTCCAGTTCTTCAACGACCACATTTGATGGCACCACCCTGCCTTCGTCAACTCCCAGTGAAGGCAGCAGTCCATTAACAACTGTCCTTGTCAGCACCTTGCCTGGGACCAGTGCCCCTGAGAGTAGCACACCTCCTGTTGATGCCACCACATCTTTGACCACTGTATTTGAAGCCAGTTCTTCTACCACAGTGGAAGGAACTACCCTGTCTTGGTCAACTCCCAGTGAAGGCAGCAGTCCATTATCAACTGACATTGTGAGCACCGTACCTGGGACTGGTCCCCATGAGGTCAGCACACCTTCTATTGATGCCACCACATCTTTGACCACTGTTGTTGACGGCAGTTCCTCTCCTACCACAACAGAAGGCACCACCCTGCCTTTGTCAACTCCCAGTGAAGGCAGCAGTCCATTAACAACTGTGCTTGTCAGCACGTTCCCTGGGACCAGTCCTACTGAGGCCAGCACACCAGCAGCAACTCCAGGTTCTACCACCACATATTTGCCCTCTTCTACAGAGACCATCTCATCTTCTACCACTGTTGAAGGCACCACCGTTCCTTTGTCAACTCCGAGTCAAGGCGGCACGCCAAGTGCTAGTACCCTCTATAGCACTTCACCTATCACCAGGGCTACTGAGGCCAGCACACCTCCTATTGATGCCACCACATCTGTGACCCCTGCAGTTGAGTCCAGTTCTCTTACCACAGTGGCAGACACCACCCTGCCTTGGTCAACTCCCAGTGAAGGCAGCAGTCCACCAACAACTCTCCTTGCGAGCACCTTACCTGGGACCAGTCCCAATGAGGCCAGCACAACTTCCATTGATGTCACCACATCTTTGACCACTTTAGTTGAGTCCAGTTCTTCTCCTACCACAGTGGAAGGCACCACCCTGCCTTTGTCAACTCCCAGTGAAGGCAGCAGTCCATTAACAACTGTCCTTGTCAGCGTCTTGCCTGGGACCAGTGCCCCTGAGACTAGCACACCTCCTGTTGATGCCACCACATCTTTGACCACTGTAGTTGAAGCCAGTTCTTCTCCTACCACAGTGGAAGGAACCACCCTGTCTTGGTCAACTCCCAGTGAAGGCAGCAGTCCCTTAACAACTGTGCTTGTCAGCACGTTCCCTGGGACCAGTCCTACTGAAGCCAGGACACCAGCGACAACTCCAGCTGCTACCAATACATATTTGCCCACTTCTACAGCGGCCATCTCATCTTCTACCTCTGTTGAAGGCACCACCATACCTTTGTCAAGTCCGCATCAAGGCAGCACACCAAGTTCTAGTGCCCTCTTTAGCACTGTACCTGTCACGAGTCCCACTGAGGCCAGCACACCTCCTATTGATGCCACCACATCTGTGACCCCTGTTGTTGAGTCCAGTTCTTCTTCTACCACAGTTGATGGCACCACCCTGCCTTCATCAACTCCCAGTGAAGGCAGCAGTCCATTGACAACTGTCCCTGTCAGCACCTTGACTGGGACCAGTGCTACTGAGACCAGCATACCTCCTGTTGATGCCACCACATCTTTGACCACTGTATTTGAAGCCAGTTCTTCTCCAACCACAGTGGAAAAAACCACCCTGCCTTTGTCAACTCCCAGTGAAGGCAGCAGTCCATTAGCTACTGTCCTTGCCAGCACCTTACCTGGGACCAGTCCCAATGAGGCCAGCACACCTTCCATTGATGCCACCACATCTTTGACCACTGTAGTTGAGGGCAGTTCTTCTCCTACCACAGTGGAAGACACCACTCTGCCTTCATCAACTCCCAGTGAAGGCAGCAGTCCATTATCTACTGTGCTTGTCAGCACGTTCCCTGGGACCGGTCTTACTGAGGCCAGCACACCAGCAGCAACTCCAGGTTCTACCACCACATATTTGCCCACGTCTACAGAGGCCATCTCATCTTCTACCACTGTTGAAGGGGCTACCGTACCATTGTCAACTTCGAGTGAAGGCAGCACGCCAAGTGCAAGTACCCTCTTTAGCCCTTCACCTGGCACCAGTGCTACTGAGGCCAGCACACCCCTTGTTGATGCCACCACATCTTTCACCAATGTAGTTGAAGCCAGTTCTTTTCCTACAACAGTGGATGGCACCACCCTGCCTTTGTCAACTCCCAGTGAAGACAGCAGTCCATTAACAACTGTCCTTGTCAGCACCTTCCCTGGAACCAATCCCACTGAGTTCAGCACACCAGTAACAAGTCTTGTTGACACGAGCAAACCTTTCACCTCTTCTACTGAGTCCAGTTCTTCTGCTACAACTTATCAAGCCACCTCTATATCTGTGTGGACAGATACAGCAGAAAGCAGCCCTCCAACAACTCATCTTGATACTACCCCATGTGGCAGCAGTCCCACGGAGTCCAGCACAGCTCCTGTTTTTGCCACCACAGCTTCTACTACTGTAGTTGAAGCCAGCTCATCTCCTACCTCAGTAGTAGTTAGCACAATGCCTATGTCTACAGCCAGTGAAGGAAGCACTCCAGTAACTAGTGTCCTTGTCACCAATCTACCTGGGACCAGTCCTTCTGAGAGTATCACAGCATCAACAGCTGTGGACACCACTATACTTTTAACAACATCTCCTGACACCATTTCTTCTCATATACCTATTGAAGACACCACTACATCGGTGTCAACTGGTACAGAAGGAATCACCCGTAGGACAACAAGTTTTGTTAGCAACCCTCCTGTGACCACTTCTGTTGTTGTCACTGCTGCAACAAGTGTTGCTGGGTCTTCCCCTGTGACAACTTTCACCCAAGTCACCACACCATCAACCAGTAACAGTGGTGCCACCACATCTTTTTCAACTGCTGAGGAAGTCACAATCAGTGCAACGACTATTGGTGACAGCTCCACATCTGTGTCCGTGTCTACTGCACCCAGCACACCTGCCACCACCAGCAGTGGCTTCATGACCTCTGCTTCAACTCCCCTTGTGGCCAGTACACCTGCCACCTCCACCTCTGTCAGCACCAGTCCTGGGGCCCCTCCATCAGAATCCAGCGTGCCATCCACCATTGCCTCTCACACCACCTCTGCCACGTTCCCTCCTGCCCCTTCCAGCAGACCCCCACCAACTTCTGCCTCCTCCACACCTGTGACCCCTGCCACCACAACAACCAGGTCAAAAACCAGCACAACGACTACACCCAAGTCCACGGTGTCTACCCCTACTGTCCCCACCAGGCCCTCGACTCCTACAGTGAGACCCACTCTCGCCCCAACTCCTGCTGTGGTCAAGTGCCAGAATGGAGGCATCTGGGATGGGATCAAGTGCGTGTGCCCCAGCCCGTACTATGGGCAGAAGTGTGAGGAAGTCTTCGACAGCCTCGAGATGGGTGAGCATGAGCCCAGGGTCCCCGACCTGCAACCCCAGGCCCAGCCTCCATGCAGGCCCCTGTCTCTGCCCCACCTTGATGCGTGGCTGCGAATATGGCCTCTTCTGGGCTGTATTTTTTTTTACCCAGTGGTAAGAAAGCTATTTAAAAATGCATAAGATTGCACTCATTGCATTGTCCCCCCCCCAAAAAAAAATGCATAAGAAAAGAAAGGAACGTTTTGGAACAAAATACAAACGGCACAGCATGCTACCATAAAACACACTTAAAATAAATGAGTATGGGGAGGAGCAGGAGGCAAAGCTTGTGCCCCCTCCCTCCAGGGGCGTTCTGATGAGACAGGGCGGGACGGGGCTGGGAGGCTCGGGTCACTCCTTCCACGCAGGCTGCAGCTGCTGGGGTGCGGGTCTCCCGGGCAGGTGGCTCAGGGGACGCTTTGCTCAGTCAGTGCTGTTGTCCACTCCCCTCAGAGCCAGTCTTGGCCCAAGTGGAGACGACCGTGACGGTGACCAACGAGGAGTTCACCGAAGAACTCCAAGACCAATCTTCCATGAAATTCCAGGAGTTTAATAAGACATTCTCGGAGCAGGTGAGCCTGGGAGGGCAGGCCCCATGGCCACTCAGCTCCCCCTGGGAGGAGCCTGTAGGGGTTAAGAAAGCAGCTGAGGGCCATTCTCTTGTCAGATGTATGTGAGTTTCTCAGCTCTTCTGTGTCCTCAGGGCTTACCAGGGAGGGGGGGGAGGATGAAGCCAGGTTTCACTGGGGGCTGCAGGGGTCCCTGGGGCAGATCCCAGGGAAGGGACAACTCCATTTGGCAAGTGTGCCATGGCCAGCTTGGGACGCAGGCCAGGATGTGCTGTGGGACAGGACAGTCAATCTCTGCCCTCCTGCTGTCCCATGGAAAGCCATGCAGGCCCCCAGGTGAGTCCTCAGGGATGACGTGGTGGCCCCTTGCCTTTCAGATGAGCATCATTTATTCTGGAATCCCTGAGTATGTGGGAGTCAACATCATAAGGCTGAGGTGAGTATCTGCAGCAAGAGGGTCTGTGGAGTGGAAGGGGAAGCCATGATTATACAGGCAATTACAGCCATGCCCCCGTGTTCCTCTGCTTCGGCTGCCATCGCAGGGTACCCAGACCCACTGGCTTAAACAACAGAAATTTATTTCACACAGTTCTGGAGGCTGGAAGTCCGAGATCAGGGGTTTCTCCTGAGGCCTCCCTCCTTGGCTTGCAGATGGCAGCCTTCCCGCTGTGTATTCACGTGGTCTTTCCTCTGTGCACACGCACCCCTGCCGTCTCCTTGTGTCCAGATTTCCTCTTCTTATATGGACACTAGTCAGATTGGATTAGAGCTCACCCTGATGGCCTCATTTTAACTTGATCACCTCTTTAAAGACCCTGTCTCCAAATACAGTCACATTCTGAGGTTTTGGGGGTTAGGTCTTCAACACATGAATGGGGTGGGGCATAATTCAGCCCATAGCACCCCTAACAATAATGATTTTACAGATGTTTTAACACTGACAGCTTATGACCACCCTGGGAGAGAGGCCTGTGGGCCGTCCCCATTGTGCAGATGAGAACACAGAGGCTCAGAGAAATGCAGTGACTTGCCCAAGGCGTGGGTTATACAGTGGTAGGGCCAGGATACAAACAGAAGTCCTGATATGGCAGGGAGAGACTGACAAACCAGAAAACCTGGGAGCAACAGCTTATTCTTCGGAGACAAAGACAAATAATTCAGCCTGGGAAGGGAAACCCTGGGGAGAAGGGTCTCCAAGTCGAAGGTCGTCTCATATTCACTCCCACTTCAGCCAAAGTGGGATTAGGTTCCGTCAACCCCTCCCCTACTATCAACCCCAAATTTATGAAACCCTTGAATGGTGCTGGCCAAGGGGGCTTGCATGGGTCCCCCCTCAATCACCCCTGGATGGTGAGGGAAACACTTCCAATGGCTTCTCAAAGTCAAGATCCATAATTTTCTTTCTTTCTTTTTTTTTTTTGAGACAGAGTCTCACTTTTGTTGCTTGGGCTAGAGTGCCGTGGCGTCAGCCTAGCTCACAGCAACCTCAAACTCCTGGGCTCAAGCAATCCTCCTGCCTCAGCCTCCCGAGTTGGGACTACAGGCATTCACCACCATGCCTGGCTAAGTTTTTGTATATGTGTATTTTAGTTGGTCAATTAATTTCTTTCTATTTTTGGTAGAGACGGGGTCTGGCTCAGGCTGGTTTCAAACTCCTGACCTCGAGCAATCCACCCGCCTCAGCCTCAGTAGTAAGATTACAGGCGTGAGCCACTGCGCCTGGCAAGATCCATAATTTTCATAAGGAACTTATGCAACAGAACAGCACAAAAAACACAGCAAAATAATGTGATTCAATCAATCTCTTTCTGCCTCAATTCTAATATGAAACTTTCTCTCTAACAAGGGAGGCTACCCCAGATGGGGTCCAGGTGAGGTTCCCAGGCCCCTCCCAGTCCTCATTCACCATAGGTGTCCTGGTCACCTTTGGTGGCTCTTTAGTGCTCTTTAGCAAGTTAGCTCCTCTGCCTGAGAAAGGCGTTTTTCTTTCCTGCCCTAACAGTTCTGCTAGGACTAACATGCACTGACCCTGTAGGGCTCTCTTTTGTCCTCTGCCAGGAGAGGAGGTCTATAGGGCCAGGCCCTCTGTTTCTCAGGGGAAAGGGGGAGGACGGGCTTACACTCCCATCCCAGTCGGCTGCCTGCAGGCACCTGGGGCTTTCCTTCCTGGGCTGACTGCTTGCTGGCCAGTGGGTGTCTGCTCCCCAGATCCCCCTGTGAGCTCAGTGGCTGTCAGGCTTATGACACCCTACATTTCCCTCTACTGCACCTCCCCAGGCCAGATAGGAGGAGCTGGGCTCTGGAGGCTCCTGCAAGACACACGGCAGGAAAGTCACTTTTGCCCAGAGAGCAGCTCCCGAGAGGTCTGGCAGTGGGCAGATAAGAAGTGAGAATCTCTCACTTCCAAAGCAGAGAAGCAAGAGCCCTGGAAGCATCCATCTAGGTCAGGCCCCCGTTTTACAGCTGAGGAAACTGAGGCCTGTGAAGCTCATTGACTGGTCCAAGGTCAGTGAATGCCAGGGTCTCATCTGCATCTCTAGCCAGTGAAGGAGCTGGGGAGGTACCCAAGGCCACCACTATGTGGCTTCTTGTAATTGCTACTTCCATATGATGAAAGGTGGCCTTGAGCCAGAAGATCCCCTGGCTCTTCTAACTCTGATGTTATTCTCGTTCTACTATTATATATGTTATATTAATATATATTATAACTCATGTCATATAATTCTATTATTCTATATGTCATATGTAATGTTACATTGTGTTATCCTCATTATAATGTTTTCCTGTTAGTATTCCCTCCAAATCTGCTGTTTATATTTCAGCCTCAGAATATAGTGTTAAGGAGAAAGAAAGTTAAAGGTTGTGCTTGGCCTTCCAGTATTTAGGAAGCTTGAATTGTGAGCATCGGAAGGCTGGACTTTAACTGTAGTTTAAAACCCAGAAAGTACTTGTTGCTGGGGAGTAAATAAAACCCTGCACTCTTCAGAGGGAAGGAATTTGCATTTTGGAATATGAGCTTGCTGACATTGAGGCATTCCTAGTTCTCTTTTGCAAACACAGGGGCTAGACCACTCTAACTGGGCTTGGAGTTAGGGAAGAGGAAAGTTAGCCACTGAGCAGGAGCCCTGTGGATCCTGAGGCCAGGTTGTCTTGACAGGACTGACCCTGGCTTCTAAATCTTGGGAGAGACTTCTGCCTGGGACTTTAGCCTTTGGGGTGTCAGAGACCCTTTTAGAACTGACAAAAATGTGTATGGTTAGAAAAACTGCACATATGCACTTTCACAGTTTTACATTCTTACGAGGCTCACAGACCTGTTCCTGGAGTTCATGAGCCCCGTAAGAGTCCCTGGTTTGACAGTGCTCGCCCAGTGAGGGCGGCCATCATCTTAACCATCCTGCCCCAGCTGCCTTCCCTGGGCAGCAGACAGGGTGTGGCCGGGCTGGGGAAGGGGTCGGAGAGGTGAGCACCAAGTCTGACCCGAGAACCACTCCCCTGCCCGCAGTTCCGGCAGTGTGGTGGTGGAGCACGACATCATCCTGAAGGCCAAGTACACCTCGGAGTACAGGGAAGTACTGGAGAAGGCTTCCGAGAAGGTGAAAGAAAAAATCGAGGAAGTGACCAAAGAGCAAATAATGAGTAACAGTACCTGCCTAAGTACGCTTCTAGGCCTCCAGGGAGAGGAGGGGGTGTCCTCAGAGAATCTTAACCTTTGTCATCCTCCAGCCCATTTTGTCCCTGGGGTGGGGCAGGGGAGAGATGCCCAAATCGGTCCCAAAGCTTGTTGCTCAGACTGGCAGACTCCAGGACACCCCTGGAAAGCTGTCTGCAGGGCCAGGTGCGCACACGCAGGCTACAAGGGGCGCCAGTACCGAGGGGTACAGGCCAGGACAGTCTGCTGGAAAAAGAGGACTTGTGCCACTCTGCCGCAGATGCTTCTAAACATAAGGAGCCGTGTGCGGACTGTGGCAGAGGGCACAGGGGACACAAGGACACAGGGAGGCACCATTCTGGAGGGTTGGACATGAGGCTGGAGACCCCCACTGCAGGGGCCGTTCCCCACTCCTCTCCCCCCCTTACCCCTGGCCCGCGAGCACATGGTAAGGGGCTTTCCGTGTCTCCTTTGCAGCCTTGCTGTGTTTCAACTCGACTGCCACCAAGGTGCAGAATGTTACCGTGGCCCCGTACGACCCTCTAGGTAGGTGACACGAAGGGAGACTGGGGAGGTGGGAGCCCAGGGGGGCCAGGCAGCGCCCCCAGCCCCTGACCACCACTGCTCCCTGTGCCCCTCAGAGGAATGCCGCAAAAGCGCTGGGAACTTCAGCAAGTACTTCACAGTGGAGTACAAGGACCAGCAGCCACACTGCATCAACCCCTGCATGTCCGGCTTCAACTCCTCCGTAAACTGTAACTTTGGCAAGTGCCAGCTGAAGCTCAGTGGCCCGCAGTGCTAGTGAGTGTCCCGCCCTTGGCCAGCCCAGCCCAGCTGTCCTTCCCCCCTCCCCTCAGGCCTCACCGCCTGGAGGCCAAGGCTGTCAGCGGGGTGCCAGGCCTCCCAGCTGCCTCCGGCCAGAGGAATTGGGTTGGCGGGTGAAGTGGGGGACATGCACGCTCCAGCCCAGTGGCTGCCCTTCCCGGGGTCCTCCCTGTGCTGAGCAAGGCTGAGGATGGTGAGAAGCTCCAAGAAAGCTCAGGAACCTCCCAGTCCCACAGGGAGAACAGGGACCTGGCCTCCAGGGAGAGAACAACGTCCCTTGGTGGCACAACAGAGAAAGAGGGCCACACACCCACTGGGCAGGGGGGACAGCCTGTAAAGCCAGTCACAGAGGGAGGAAGGCCAGGAAAGGCATTGCCGACTGAAACTGAACCAAAGGGGCAGAGACGGCTGGAGGGGCAGGTGTGGGGAAGGAGCGCCCCATGTGTGAAGGACCGAGTGGTTGTTCTGGGAAGAGGGGTCACAAGCCGGCATGTGGAGGGAAGGTCCAGGGCTCAGGGCATCTCTGTGGGGTGGGGGTAAGAGCTTCAAGGGTGGAAAAGGGGCTCTGGATCAGGGGCGGGTGTGGCTTTTCCGGGCAGAGAGGAGGGCTGGAAATGAGGATGATTGATGGGTGGGTGGAAGGGTGACTCAAGAGTCTTCAAGTCCCTGGGGGTGCAGCCCAGGAAGCCCTGGGGCTGGCCAACTGTCCTGGGCTACTACTGGAGGCAAAACCTAAGGGCCCAGAGCGGGTGCTGGGCCCATTTAGGGCCGGCCCCATGGAGTCTGGCCTTCATCTCCACCCATCCCCTTGGGGCTCCTTGTCCTGCACCCTGGCCATCCCTCCGTCACCTCGTCCTCTGCAGGGCCGGGTTCTGAGGCTGGTGCTAACTCTCGTCTCTCCCCTCCCAGCTGCCTGAGCACGGAAACTCACTGGTACACTGGGGAGAGATGCGACGCAGGCATCCAGAAGAGCCTGGTGTACGGGCTCCTGGGGGCGGGGGGTGCGGTGGTGCTGGCTGTCCTTGTCGGCCTCCTGGTGCTCACATTCCGCTCCAGGAGACAAGTGAAAAGGTGAGCTGCTACCACCCCCTCTTCTCTCCTTCTGTCTTCAATTGCTTCTTCCTTGAGGTGGACAGTGGGGTAGCCAAAGGCAGGGACATAGCTTGCCTCTGGGTCCTTGTCCATGTTCCCTGATCATAATGAGGTCCCTCTGGTATTTCTGTTAATAGGCAAAAGCACAGAGTGTCTCAGTTGTACAAGTGGCATGAAGAGGAGGGTGGACCAACCCCTGGGACCTTCCAGAACATGGGCTTTGACATCTACCAAGGTATTGGCGATCCTCAGTGCACTTGGAGTGGCTCAGAGTGTGGAAACACACATATGGGAGGCAGGTGGGAATACGCTGAGGCTTAAAGGAGCCAAAGGGGAAAGTATTTCCCGTCTCCAATATGTCGGGCTGGCTCCACGTTCAAAACCCGATTTCCACTGCTGGCTCCAGCGATACCCTGAATGGAGCACAGCGTAACTAAACCACTGGGTCCTTGACGGTGGTAGATTTCTCTAGAACACAAAACTGTGACCAGGTGGACCTGCATGAGTACCCAGGAGTAGGTGAGCTCATTGACAAGTGAGTTGTATATCTCAGTAAAGAGGTTAACATTAGATTTAGTTAGGTTAAATGTGCATGTTAAAATTTCTAAAAATAAGAGCCTTTAAAGTCTAAAGAAGGAAAGACACGGAATGAGAAAATTTCTAGAAATGGTCTTTAAATTGTAAAGGGAAAGATTGGAACAAGGGAAAAGTCCAGTCAATCCACAAAAAGGCATGAGAGGGAGAAAAATAAAAAGTTAGGACAGAGAGCACAAATCAAGATGGTAGAAAGTAATCCAAGTTTATCAATAATCATAAGGGGAGTGGATTAAACACTCGGGTTAAAAGAGTGGAATTTAAAATCAAAGGTATGGGAAAAGACAAAACAGAGAAATTCTTATATGTAGCTACATTCATCACAGGCGAATTCACTTTAAAGAAAAAAGAATTACTAGAGATAAAAAACGATTAAGATTGGGAAATAGCTTACTCTGTTAGGCACAGGTCTAACCTGTGTGCCCTATTAGAACAACTTCAAAATATACAAAGCAAAAATTGACAAAACTACAAGGAAAAATTGACAAATCTACCAACATGGTGAGAGATTTCTAAAACACTCTTCTTAAATAATTGACTGATCAAGGAAACAAAAGTCATCAAGGATTATAGAACTTTTATACAAAATATTTTACAGTCTCAATACAATACAGAACACCACATTCAATGACTAGAGAATACACATTCATTATAAGAGTACACAAAAAACTTGTAAGGATGGCCATAAAAAGTCTCAACAAATTCCAAAAAAAGTATTTAAGTCAAACTATATTTTTTGACCATAGTGCAAGTAAGTTAGAAATCAATAATAAAAATATTTCTGAAAAACAAAAATCCCATATCTTTGGAATTTTTTTTAAAAAGTTTCTAAATAACTCATGGACCAAATAAGAAATCATAATGTAAGTTAGAAAATACTTGGATCTGAGAGTTAATGAAAATACTTGGTATCAAAACCTGCGGGATGGAGCTACAACTGCGTCCCACATTCAAAACTCAGAAGGAAATGTATAGCTTTAACATGCTTGTGTTAGGGGGCTGCTGAGGTCAGGTGATTTAGGTAGTCTGTCACATTTTCAATGGTTTTCAGTTTCCTGGGAGTGGGGACAGACTCCATCATCCTCCATTAAGTGGGATTAGATGGGGAGAAGAGAGCTTGTCTTTCTAACCACCTGTTTCTGCGGGGCTTTCTACCCTTCCAGAGAAAGATGATTCCATCTACCTGGACTCCATCTATAGTAACTTCCAGCCTTCACTGAGACACATAGACCCTGAGACAAAGGTAAGAAGTGCCTAGATGAGATGCTTGTCTTTCCTCACCCTGAGACCTCAGCTCCCCCTCTACACGGTAGGACCTTCAGAAAAGCAAAGTCATGTTTAGGGTTTGTGGGTCCAGGTGACCCCCTTGACCCACACTGCCAGGAGAGGGGCATCTCAGGGTGAGATAAGAGCTAAGTGGCAAGGTAGGGCCCCCTTCCCTAGCTTCCTGGAACTTCAAGCTCTGGGGTGTCCTTTTCCACTCTAAGCATGTCTTTGATGGCCAACTTATTTAGTGATTCTAATTTTTAAACACACACAAAAGTCAAAATAGTAGTGCAAAAAGCTTAACAATGTTTAACATGTTGCCATGTTTTCTTTCTTCATATCTATTCATTCACTAACATTTGCTGAATCATTTGGAATTCAGTTGCAAACACTATGACACTTGATCCCTA
Source organism: Microcebus murinus (assembly GCF_040939455.1). Classification (NCBI taxonomy): domain Eukaryota; kingdom Metazoa; phylum Chordata; class Mammalia; order Primates; family Cheirogaleidae; genus Microcebus; species Microcebus murinus. The sequence goes on from NC_134122.1 coordinate 29,031,223, forward strand.
AACACTTCAGCCCACATTTCCAAATACCATTATCACACCCAACAAATTGATGAAAATTTCACAATATTATCCAATATCTAATTTTCCAATTATCCCAGGGACATCATTTATTACTAGTTTTTTCAGATGTGGATGCCACAAATTTTACTCATTGGCTTTACTTTTATCTCTTTGGGTTTTTTAATTTAGAACAGGCTGTACCTTTTTAAATATATTCATTTTTTTAAAAAAGGAATCTAGGATGACTGTCTTGAGGAATGTCTCATATTCTTGATTGGTCTGATTACTTCCTCATGGTGTCATTTAACTTGTCCCTCAATCCTCTGTATTTCCTATACACTGGAGGTCAGGTCCAGAGGGTTGATTAGCATCAGATTAAATATTTTTGTTGTGTCATAGATAACGTTATTACCTCACCCGAAGAAATACATAATGTTGGGTTATCTTGCTATGAATAAGGCCAAGATTGGTCACTTGGGTAAGGGGTGACCACCTCTTGATTACCACCTTAATGCTATTTCAACTGGATGTATATTTGAGAGTAGAAGAAATACCAAGTGTGATTGGCCTCAGGCGCTGGACCCCCTAGAGAGAAGCCTTGGGGCAAAGATGAAATCTCTGGTCAGGATTCCTGTAAACCTAGCTAGTGGGGAGGGGAAGAAGTAATTGGTTTGTGCTAGACTCCAGGTAACAGGACAAGCTTCCCAAACCCGGGTTCCTCATGCACTCAGCCCTCACCTAGTCTTATTTCTCTTTTCAGATTCAAATTCAGAGGCCCCAGGTGATGGTGACTGCATTTTAAGACACAGGCAGTTTCACTTAGAGCTCTGGAGTCCTAGAGAGAGGAGATTCCAGTTCAGCTAAGCTTGGTGGAACATTTCCCCATTGAGAGCACCCCACAGGGAGTTGATGAGAAGCAACCCCTGGACCAACCTAAAAAGAGAGAGAGAAGAAAGACAACAGTGTTGGGAAACTCTCAAATAGAAACACCACGGAAGCTCCAATGGTCTTGTCATGATACCAGGTTACACCCTCCTGCTTGTTTCCAGAGAGGTTCCTACTTACGCCTGCCCAGGTTCAGCACCAAGGACAGTGCCTCACCAGCCCGTTTCCAACCCTGACCCCCATCAACACTGGACTGTACTTTATGTTTTACAAAATACTCTTGAGAATTAGAGTGTCCCATCTTCATGGAAACATATATGAGAGTATATAAAGTACATACTATTATGAGTATTTTTATAGTTCTTACTTTTATGGCTTCTGATTTTTCCTTGGGAAATATAATAATATGTATTTATGAACACTAAAAACAATAAAATCAATTTCTTTATAATTTTCATGGTCCCCAGTTGCTTCCCTATAGAAGGGCCTGTTTCTAATCTGCCAGGCTCTCTCTCCTCCAGAACATACAGTCTGATGCGTTTCGGCCTCAAGATGGCAAGAGGGTGTCTGCAGCCAGGTGGGGTCCATTCCCAAGTGTCACCAGCAACACTTGTTGGCCCAGAGGATGCCAGGAGTGAAGGCAGGACCCACACACCCACTCACATGAGGCAGGGACTCATTCTCTACCAAGTTCTCCAAATTCTCCTTCTGGAAATGGGCAGATGTTTCTTGCCACAGACCTAAAGAGAGGGAGACCTGGGCTCTATTTCTAGCTTTCTCATGAACTTCCTGGGTTAAATTTGGGAAAGCTCATCTGACCATTGGGCCTCAGTCTTGCTCTCTGCCGAGTAAGAACTAGGTTATTTCTAAAGTCCCCTTCATCGCTGTCATTCTTAACATTTTTAGGACACGTTTTTGTGATTCTGGCCACGCCACTCAGGATTCATTTTGTTCCGGAAAGTCTCTCCCAGGGAACACCCCAGGAAAGCATAACCCAAGACAGAGCCTAGACTCTTCTGCCGCCTAGTGGACACTCTGGGCATCTGCAGGCACCTGTCAGCCTCCAGCCATTCCCTCCTGGCCTCCCCCACCAGGAATCTTCAGCTACAATTGATTCATTCCCATATTTGCTCTCAAAATCCTCAGCTTCTAAAACTGAGGCTGAATCCATATGCCTTCACTTTCAGACCTGCTTCCTGCCTCTCACAGGCCCGGGCATCTGTGGCCATGGGAGGGGGCCTGCCACAGGGCTGCAGACCCCACATCCTGCCTGGAGAGCTGCGTTGTCCCCCTCACACCTTCCTGCTCTCTCTCACTCCGTCCACACCATGAAGAGGCAGGACAGGGCGGCCAAACGCTCGGGCTGCCCAGGCCCAGCTCTCGGCAAGCCATGGACTCCCTGGGTGAGCTTAGGAAAGCAAATTCTTCCCTCTGAACCTGTGTTCTCCCATCTGTGAGAGCCCAGTGGCCATTTACCATGTGTCAAGCACTGTTTATGATTCCTGGTCTACAAATGAGGGAAACTGAGGCAAAGAGACATCCAGTAATTTGCCCAAGATCAGGCAGCCAGCGGGTATGAAGCTGGGGTTAGAAGCCGAGGGTCTGGTGGTCAATCCTGTGTTTTGGGCCATCAGTTATATGCCCTCCCTGTGGGGTCTCCCTTGGAATAAACTGGGTTAATCCATGTAAAATGCTTGAAACAAAGTCAGGCACATAAAAAGTTCTGAAAGAAAGAAAGAGAGTGGGAGGGAGACAGAACATTATCTATTGTTGCATCAGCTTTCTTCTTCACAATTCTCTCTTTGCAGCCCCTCATTCTTGTTGTTGTTGTTGTTCATAGCTGCTTTATTTGTAATACCCAAAAACTGGAGAAAATCCCAAACTCCATCAACATTTTAGAGATAGAAAACAGGTGAGAAAAATTAAGTAGCTCGCTCAAGATCACAAAGAGACTAAAATGGCAGGGCCAGAATATGAACCCAGGTCTAAAGGTTTACAAAGCCCAGGCCTCTTTCCCCTATGCAAATCTATACTGGGCTACCTTCCAGAATTACTGCATGATAAAAGCTCAAATACCACCCAAATTCATATCAATTAGGCCAGAAAACAAGTTTGCTCCTAAGCATAGGGGGAAAAGGAGCCAAGAAGGCTTGACTTAAAAGTTAGGAGAGTTCGGGAACCTTAGGTGATCCACCAGCTCAAAGATCTGCGCTAAAAGCAGGGCAGGTTTCAGACCCTCTTGTAGAAGTTACAGGGAATATAGTCCTATTAACTTCCTCAGCTGAAATCCCATCGGTGTGCTACCCAGCCTTCTGCCCAAAACATTAAATTAGGTTTATTCTCAGATCCAACTTAAAGGCAAAACAAAACCCTAATTCAAGTTTAGAGATATCTCACACTATCAGGTAATTCTTTGCCATCAAGAGAGAAAAATCCTCTACTCCAAAATATAAGAGATATAATGCAAAAGTAGGAGCAAGATAACAATAGTTTAATAAACAAATACAAATTCTCTCTTTTTTTTCTTTTGAGGTAGCATCTCGCTCTGTTGCCCAGGCTAGAGTGCAGTGGCGTCATCATAGCTCACTGTGACCTCAAACTCCTGAGCACCACAGCCCTTCATTCTGAAGTCTCTTCTTCCCCCTCCTCCTCCAACATGGAAGGGTGATGGTTGGACTTGGGACAAGTTGGAAGGAAGACCGTCACTTTGCAGAAACAGGGAGATCCAAATGCACAGAGATGCCAAAAGATGGTAGGAGGCAGATACAGCAAGGCACAGGGAGGAGGGTCCAGTGTGGGCTTAAAGGCAAAGAGGAACTTAGGGACTACCCCTTGGGATTCACACTGACCACGTGTGCTGTCCCGCACAGTCACGAAGATCCTCGCGCCACTGCTTGCCCTTCAGTGCTGCTCCTGGCCAGACCCACGGGTCTGTTCATGGGATCACCTCGGGCCCAGCCCGTGGTGTCCACCAGCCTCACGGCTGCTCTTCCTATGACCTGTCCTGGTGCCAATCACTGCTTCCTCCTGCAGCCCACCGTCTCCTTCCCGATTGTGCTGTTCACCTGCTCAAAACACTGACACCCCTGCCCTCTGATTAAAGCAAAATTCACTCCTCAACATGGTTGTCAAAGTCCCTGGAACCGGGCCTCATCTCCTCTCCCGGCTCCATCTCTCCTTCTACCCACGCCCCACCGTGTGGATTGCTGAACTGACACCCCCTCTCCCGGGCAGCTCTTCAACCTCATCCTCCCACATCATCCTCTCTAGAACCTGACCCATCCTGCAACTCCAATTCCACTTCCTCCAGGAAGCCCTCCCTGATACAACCCTTGTATATTTCTGTCATCCTGTTCACCATTTCCCCTTGTCCACTCCAGGGCGAGGGCGAGGCTCTGGTCCCCTCTGTGCCTGGTGCATAGAAGATGCCACGAACTCTAACAATTAAATCGAAATTCATGTCCACAAAGTCTTAAAAAACACTTCCTGTCACATTCATCCTGTCCTTCTGGTGCTCCTTTGGGGCTTGTATCAACAGGACATAATCAAATTCTTATTTGTTCTCCAATTGCTTCCTGCATGCTTCTCCCCAGTCCTGTGGACAGCGCTGTCCCCTGTGGGTCGCAGACTCTAGCTCAGGCTGTGCAAGCTGTGGGCACTGGTACACCCCGGGCTGCTCTTTCTCCTGAACCATGGCCAAGCCTCTCCCTTTCTGGAAGGGATCAAGACAAAAGGAACGGTCAGCAGAGCTCTTTCTCCATCCCTGGGGTGCCTGCGTTTGAGAACAAACACAGCATCTAGATCTTTCTCCTTCTCTGAGTCTTTTCAGGTCATCCCGGGTCGCCAGACACCTTGGGGGTGGGGCAGGAATGCGATGAGCCTGGAAATTCAAGGACCATTTGCTGACACATAGACTAAGGCTGATGCCACCAGCCCACCCCTAAAATGTACGGAGATGAAGGAACCATTTTCCAGAGCATCTTGTCACGTTCAGGTCTCCGGCGGGCAGACTAGAGTATGGCCTCACAGATGACAGCAAGGGCCTTGGCATTTAGAACCCCGGGGATCGTGGGAGACCTGGGAAGACGTGACCCATTGTGTTTTGCAGCTGAGGGCAATGTGCCTCTGTGGTTGGTGTTTAAATTACACCCCCAAGTCGGGCAGGCCTGATTCATCGGCAATGATACAGCAGGCGGGGGAGCTGGCGGCTTCCTAAGCCGGGCTGCCTGGCGAGAGGCAGGACTCACAGGGGAGCTGGGCAGCTGAGGAAATTTACTGCGTGGCGTAGCCAGGGAAGTGGAATTGAACCTGGGCCGTCATCAGCCTGATTAGCTCCATGCCTCCTGGAGGGAGCCAAGGGCGCGGAGGCAGCACCGGGGAGGGGGGCGGGGAGCCTGGTCTGCTGGCACTGAGGCGGAGTCCCAGGAGCTGGGTCTGTTGAGGTCAAGAGCAGCCGGGCCCCAGAGAAGCGCAGAGCAGCAAATCCGGAGAAAAGACCCTGACAGCCAGTCCTGGGAGAGAGGGTGGATCCAGGGTGGAGAGCAGGCTAGAGGCTGGGAAATGCAGGCAGGTGTGAGTTGGGGGGAGGGACATGGGCTGAACTGGGGGGCGCATAGCACCTGCTCGCTGAGGGCCGGCTCAAGGGCAGGCGCTGGCCAGTGAAAGGCTCAAGGGCTGCCCCGGCCTCTGGCACGAGGTTCCTGCAGGGCGGCTGCAGGAAGCCCTGGAGCTCTGGCTTAAGAGACCCAACTGCAGCCTGCTGCTCCTGGCACCCCATTTATACAGGATGCGAAATTTGAACCTTTGGGAAAAGAGGGCCCAAAGTGCCAGGCAAAGACTGAGTGGCCTTGTTCTCCACAAGCGATACAGGCCACTGACAGCCCTGCCAGGTGGAGACATTTCCAGGCTTCCAAAATTGTCCTGATGGCAGTCATCACTCAGCCATCCGCGAGCCCTTGGAATAGGCCAGGCCTGGTCCTAGCAACAACGCACATGCGTTAATTCAAAGCTTCCCAGCTGGGGTGCCTGAAGCCAGCATGCCCCAAAAGGGTAACAGGTGTGCAGGGAGAGGGAGCCCCCAGCCCTCCAGCCACGGAGCAGGGCTGGAGCCCAGCCCCCGGAACCTGTGGTCTCCGGGTCTTACTCACACACGGGCGGGGCATGCAAAAGCGCTGCGAACACAGCATTTTTTTATTTGACCCTCACCATAGTTCTACATGGCAAGTCCGTTTATCATCCTCACAGATAAGGAATCTTGGAGTTAAGTGGCCTGCCTAGGGCAGCCCAGCCAGGAAGGAATAGACTTGCCCTGGGCGTGTTTGATATCAAAGGCCACTGTGAGAACAAGCTCAGTGGGCAGACTGCCCTCTCCAGGACCGGCCCTGCCCGGTCACTACTGCAGAGAGGGCAGAGCCAGCTTTCTCCCAACACACACGAGGATGGGCTCTCTGCCCGGGGTTGGTGGGCTCTGTCAACAACATTCGCAGTATTTCTTTCTATGCTGCAGAGGTAGACCAGATGGGGACAGAAGGGATCATGTCCCTCCACATCCGAGACAATCTAGAATTTTCCTAGGGAGACTCAAGCACTTAGTGTTTCCTCCTCTTCCTCCTTTACTGGAATGGGCTGTCGGCATTGCAGACACCCACGCTGATAATACCCAGGCCTGGGATTTGGTCCAGTAAGTCTGAGACACCCAGGAGCGTTGCTGCCCTGATTTGATGCTAGAACAGCCACAGGTTTACTGTGGCTTCGCTGCTTAAACCTGGAGGACAGCTGTGCCAGGGGATGGGGGAGCTTGGCCATGCCCCAAACACAAATTGAGACCTCCCCCCCAAAAAAACCTAGCATTTATGCTAGTTTCCCAGGGCTGCTGTGACAAAGTACCACAAACTCAGTGGCTTAAACAACAGAAATTCATTCTCTCCCAGTTCTGGAGGCCAGAAGTCCAAGATCAAGGTATCAGCAGAATGGATCGCTTCCAAAGGCCGTGGGAGAATCCACTCCAGGCGTCTCTCCCAGTTCCTAGTGGTTTGCCGGCACCCTTTGGCTTGTGGCAACATCACCCCAATGTCTACCCTCATCTTTATATGGCCTCCACCTGCATGTGTGTCTCTGTGTCTAAATTTCCCCTTTTCATAGGGACATCAGTCTTATTCGATCAGGGGCCAACCCTACTCCAGTACAACCTCATCTTAACAAGTTACATTTGCAGCAACGCTCTTTCCAAATAAGATCGAGATCTGAGGTTAGAACTTCAGCACAGGAGTGTGGAGGAGACATAATTCAACCTGAAGCACCCCTCTTCTAGAACTTGCACCTTGGTGGGGATTGGAATCGCCTGAGCGCTAACAAAGACCCTGGAGGCTCAAGCTAATAGACGTGGGATGGGGCCTGGGTGGTTCGGATACCAGCCGGTGTGAGTACGGCTCTCCCAGGAGACTAGCGATCAGACCTCAATGCAGAGGACCGAGCTGGTCACACGGCTCAGCTCACCTCATCGTCAACAGCCTGGACAAGGCTCATGTCTCATCCGACGTCCCCTTCATTCCTGTGCCCTCCACTCCTCTGTCGGTGCCCACAACGATGTGCTGAACATATGTTAATTCCACTTTACACATAATTATGCTTAAGTATATTTATGTAGTCTTGAAAGTTAGTTATATCATGCTGTTTTATCTATGTAAATGTCTTAGATTTATGTACATGAATGCATTCTGGGGATCTTTTCTGTTTTTTTTGTTTTGTTTTTTTGTTTTTTTAATTTTAGAGACAGGGTCTTGCTCTGTCACCTTGGCTGGAGCGCAATGATCCAATCGCAGCTCACTGCAGCCTTGAACTCCTGGGTTCATGCCATCTTCCCGCCTCCCAAATAGTGGGGACCACAGGTGCATACCACCACGCCTTGACAATATATATATATATATATTTTTTTTTTTACTTTCGTAGAGACAGGGTCTTGCTATGTTGCCCAGGCTGGTCACCAACTCCCAGCCTCCAGCAATCCTTCTGCCTTAACCTCCCAAAGTTCTGGGATTACAGGCATAAACCAGTGCATCCGGCCTCTGTTTCTACTCTTTTGTGTTTTTAAGACCTAGTCACATTGAGAGTTTCTCTAGCGGTTGCATTGCTGAGGCATCCGGCTGACACATAACTTAGTGTCCCTGCTTTGCCAGATGCTACAGTGTGGCTGTGCCCATCCGCACTCCTACCGTCTCCAGAGTTGTTCTGCCACCGGATAGGGGTAAAATTACCAATTACCAGTGTGACTGGACATCTTCTAAAATGCTCATTAGCCATTAGGTCTCATAATCTTTGCCTATTTTTCTTTGGGTTGCCTGCTGTTTTCTTATAGATTTTCAGGAGCTTATTGGATAGTAATACCTTGTCAATGTCAGACATTGCAAGGTCTTTCCCAGCTGGACACCCACGTCCTAACTGTCCCTGCAGCGCCCTTTGTTAAATGAAAAACCTTTTTTTCCATATAGTTTGTGTTTGGCTCAAAAAGCCTGTCCCTATACAAAAGTCTCAAAGAGATTCTCCGACATCGTTTTCTGTTTGTTTCATTGTTTTATTTTTCACATTTTGGTCTGGGCCTTTGGGGAGTTCACCTCTGCAATGTGTTTTTAGTCTTTTGCTATAGATTTCTAAAATTGTTCATGGTGGCGAGAGACCATTATCTGAATCAGACAGGACTTCTGGAACTTACTCTGATTCCCTGTAACCTGGTACGTGGTCAACATCTGCAAATGGCCCATGTAGGTTCTACACTATAAATATTCTCTGTTTCTTGAGCAGAAAAACACTCCCCCCAAAATGTGCATAGCTGATTGTCATTAGTTCATGTTTATCAGTAGTTTATTCAAATATTCCATTTCCTGATTAAGCTGAAGACAAAGATTTCCTTAGGAGAAAGATATGAAAGGGAAATTGAGACCTTGAGGACCCAAAAGACTTTAAAGCAAAAAGCACTGTAATGATATAAAAGACTGATTGATGTTAACATATGATATTAGCATCATGGTAAAAAAAATGTTTGATTTACTGGAAAAATGTAATAATTCCGGCATGTATAAATTTAAAATAGCGAGGCCGGGCGCGGTGGCTCACGCCTGTAATCCTAGCTCTTGGGAGGCCGAGGCGGGCGGATTGCTCAAGGTCAGGAGTTCAAAACCAGCCTGAGCAAGAGCGAGACCCCGTCTCTACTATAAATAGAAAGAAATTAATTGGCCAACTGATATATATATAAAAATAATTAGCCGGGCATGGTGGCTCATGCCTGTAGTCCCAGCTACTCGGGAGGCTGAGGCAGAAGGATCGCTCGAGCCCAGGAGTTTGAGGTTGCTGTGAGCTAGGCTGACGCCACGGCACTCACTCTAGCCTGGACAACAAAGTGAGACTCTGTCTCAAAAAAATAAATAAATAAAAATAAAAAATAAAAATAAATAAATAAATAAAAATAATGAGTGCAATGAGCATCATCTGGAGGATGGACACGCTTGAAGCTCTGACTCTGGGGGGAAAGGAGGAGAAAGGCAACACATATAACCTAAACATTTGTACCCCCATAATATGCTGAAATAAAAAAAAACCAAAATTATATTTAAAAAAAATAAATAAATAAAAATAAATTTAAAATAGCTTAAAATATATAAAGCACAAACTGGCAGAATTACTAAAAGAAATGGACACATTCATAGGCCTAGTGAGATATTTACATGGATTAGTGATTAATATCAAACAGAAAATATTTTTATGTTAAGAACACAGAGGAGTTGAACAAGACAGTTATAAGGTTGAGCTAATGAACGTATATAAATAAAATTTTCGTCCCAGAAATTTGAAGAACATACATTTTTCTCAAGCATATATGAGACATTTATAAGTCCCTGTATTCCTCCACAAAGCACGTCTGGGTAAATCTCAAAGGCAGGCAAGAATGAAAACACCCAAAGGCCAGGGAGGAGGTCACTGTGGTTCATGGCTTCTTCCAGCGTGAGGTCAGTGGAGGAGGGAAGAGAGGCTGGATTCCCGATGCATTTCTGAAGGCAGGGCTGACAAGTTTGCTAATAGGCTGGATCCACCATGCAAGGGAAGAAGAGGTGTGGCCTGAGCTAGCAGGAGGACGGAGCTGCATCTCAGAGCAGCTGGTGGCTGGGGGAGGGGAGAGAGCAGGTCGGGATGGGGTAGCTGGAGCTCTATTTGGGGACATATTAAGAACAGGATGTCTGTTAGGCCTACGCGTGGGAATGTGAGTGAGACATGAGTCCAGAGGTCAGGACAGAGGTCTGGTCTGGAGATATGGGGTTGGGAATCACCGGTCTGTAAAGGATATAACATCATTTAAAGCCACAGGACTGGGTGAGATCACTCAGGGAGGGAGTATGGACACAGAGGAGGTCTGAACCCAAGTTGATGTTCAGGGCCAGGATGATAAAGAACCCAGAGTAGGAGTGGCCAGGGAGGCAGGAAGAGAACCTAGAGAGATGAGACACCAAGTGGCCAAGAGAAAAGAGCTTCAAGGAGGGAGTGACCTCCTCTGTCAAAAGCTACGGTCAAATGTGAGGAGCATAGACAAGGGCAGGTCATCGGTGACCTTGGCCATGGCAGCAAGAGGCTGAACAGAGGCAGGGATGCCAGTTACGGGGGAGGGGGGCATGCAAGGTAAAGCAGGGGACTGGGTTTCTCGTGTTTTAAGATGGGAAATTTGCCAAAGGGAGGTTCCAGTAGAGAGAGGAAAGGGGATGTTGCAGGAGAGAGAGACACAGAGCAGAGGTCCCTGAATGAGTGGCGGAAGGTGAAACCCCGCAGTGCCCGGCAGAGGCAACAGAGAGCTTGGCTGCACTGATAGTGTCTTTGTTTAGAAGGGCGTTTATTATGTTTATTATGGATTTTGTGCAGTCATTTTGATTTTTTAAAATATTGCATTCAAATGTTCATTATTAACATAGGCATGAAAATGCATGTTGACTAGTGACATTTTGGGTGCTCCTTCAGGTTTGATAGCTGAGGTTCCCGTGGAAGGAGCAGGGCAAGGGGGAAATGCCATCTCTGAGGGAGACTGCCTAGTACAAAAGGGAGCCGGAGGGCGGGGCCCTGGGTCTAGCAGCCCAGAGGAGACACAGGCGCTCATATGACTGTCGGGGGGACCTCGCTGCCGGGCTCTGGTCTCCAGGTCTGTGTGCCAACCCCACCCTTCTCCAGCTGTTGAACACGCTAGGACACAGGGTTGTCCTTGTAAGAGCCACAGTTGGCACTGATGGCGAGAGTGACCACACAGGAGCCCCACAACAGGGGAGTCATTCTAGAATCAGCCACAGAACTGGCTAAGGAGGGAAAGACAGGGAAGACGAAGTTGCTGTGGCAACGTTATGTCTTGATGGATGAAAGGCTGCAACTTCCAGAACAGGGGCAGAACCGAGGACCCGTCTGATGTTTAGAGAGGAGGAGAGGTGGCTTTTGCGGGAGACTGGGTAATTGGCAGGCTCCCAGAGCAGGCAGTCAGCTTTAGCAAGGGACAGCGCTCCCTCTGGTGGGCCTGGGTGGCAAAGACAGCTCAGAGCGGCGGTGCTGTGGCGCCTGGGCAGCCGGTGTGCCCAGCAGCCGGGAGCAGCCAGAGGGGAAGGGCCAGAGGCCAGAGGCGAGGAGGAGGAGGAGGAGGAGGAAGAGGAGGAGGAGGAGGAGGAGGGCGAAGTCCTGCAGAGAAGAGAGCTTTGAGAAAGGAGAGATCACCGTTTCAAATGTCAGAGAGGTTGAGCAGGGTAAAGGGCAAAAAGAGGCCACTGTCAACATGGCCTGTCACACAGGTTTTGCCACCACTGGGCCTAGGAGCCTTGGGCCTTGGCATGGGGCGATGAGGGCTGGGCCTAGGACTATAATCTTACTTTTAAATGAGTATTATAGAATCATTTGATTCTAAGCTATTTTGTAGCATAACTACCTTCAGAATGTGCCTCCTTTAATGATATCTGTCGGGAATGTGAATCTTGCTTAGTATCCTGTTAGACCCACACTCGCAGGGAAAACCCGAGGTAGCTGGGCAAAAAGTCAAAGAAACAGAGGGAGTACAAGCTGAACTTCAAGTGTGCCTCCTGTCCACGCACAGGGCACCTGGCAGAGGAAGGAAGCCTAAAGGGCTGCAGGGGCTTGAGCATGACCTCTGCCCAAGTCATTGACTGATGCCATAGCTATGTAGACACGGGGGAGAGCCCGAAGTCAGACTAAAAGAGTAAAAGTAAGAATAGAAAGACCAAGCAGAAAAAGCAGTGACCACATACCCCTGAAGAGACAAAATTCACAGTTTAAGTCAAGTGTCTAGTCTGTTTTCTGTTTCTAGAACTGAATACCACAGACTGGGTAATTTACAAAGAATAAAGGTTTATGTAGCTCATAAACTTGGGGGCTTGGGAAGTTCTGGGAGCTGGGAAGTTCAAGAGCATGGTGCCAGCTCTAGTGAGGCCCTTCTTGCTGCTTCATAACATAGCACAGGGCATCATGTGGTGCAAGGGCAAAAGCGTGCATGTCTGCTCAGGTCTCTCTTCCCCTTTTTATAAAGCCACCAGCCCCATCATGGGGAAGCCACCTTGCTGACCTTATCTAATTCTAATTACCCCCCAAAGGCCCTGTCTCCAATCAACATATGAAATCGGGGGACACATTCAAACCATAACATCAAGTCATTAAATAAACAACAACAACAACAGCAACTCTTGGCACCAAAAACTAAAAATAACAGGAAACTGTGTTTCATTCTCAGGAAGAAAAGTAGTTAATAGAAACTAATTCTGAGTGGGACTGGATATTAAATTTAGCAGACAAATACAGTCATGTGCTGCTTAATGATGGGGATACATCCTGGGAAATGCATTGTTAGGTTACTTGTCATTGTGTGAACATCGGAGTGTACTTGCACATATCTAGATGGTATAGCCTGCTACAAAGAATGTGTACTCTGGCCAGGTGCAGTGGTTCTGCCTGCGATCCTAATACTCTGGGAGGCCAAGGTGGGAGGATTGTTTGAGGTCAGGAGTTCAAGGCCAGTCTGAGCAAGAGAAAGACCCTGTCTCTACTAAAAAATAGAAAAAATTCGCTGGGTATGGTGGCACGTGCCTGTAGTCTAGGCTTCTCAGAAGGCTGGGCAGGAGGATCACTTGAGTTCAAGAGTTTAAGATTGCTGCGATTCTCCCTTCTTGGACTCCCAAAGCACTAGGATTACAGGTGTAAGTCACTACACCCAGCCTAAAGCTAACTTTATTTTATATTATTTTTGTTTTTGTTTCTGAGACAGGGTCTCGCTCTGTCAAAAAGGTTGAAGTGCAGTGGCCTCATCATAGCTCACTACAACTTCAAACTCCTGGGCTCAGCGATCCTCCCGACTCAGCCTCCAAGTAGCTGGTACTATAGGCATACACCACTATGCCCAGCTAATTTTTCTTTTCTTTTCTTTTTTTTGTAGAAATGGGGTCTTGCTCTTGCTCATGCTGGTCTGAAACTCCTAAGCTCAAGTAATCCTTCTGACACAGCCTCCCAGAGTGCTAGGATTACAGCGTAAGCCACTGCACCACAGCCTTAAAGCTAATTTTAAAATATAAAATACTAGCTGGGGCAAGAGGATGGCTTGAGCCAGGGAGTTTGAGGTTGTAGTGAATTGTGATCACGCCACTGCGCTCCAGCCTGGGCGACAGAGTGACACCCTGTCTATAAAAAAATACATACGTGGGAGGGAGGAAGGAAACAATAATTTATAGGAAATGGAAACTATGTAAGGAAAAGAAAATAACACATACACACAACACTATCATTAATCCTCAGAGAGGTAAGATATTGATTTTGTGAAGTAAAAATATAGTACAAAAAGAGAAAAAAAGGAACTCATGAATTAAAACTGTGACAGCAGATTTGAAAAACACAATAGAAGGGTTCCATTCTTAAGTTGTGGAAATCTCCAAGTAAACAGTACAAAAAGCGAAAGAAATGGAAAATAAAATATAAAATTAGAGGAGCCACCCAGGAGGTGCGACATCTGAAGGGGGTGTCCCAGGGGAGGAAACAGAGAAGCAGGTGGGAGGAGAGCAACAAAACACTCCAGAACTTCCCAGACCTCAAGGGAACGTGTTGGAAGACTGAAAACAGCCACCCAATGCCCAGCAGAATGTTCTCATCCCTGAGATAAAGAGAACATTCTAAAAACTTCCAAAGGGTACTGGCTGTGGAGAGCTCATTGTTAAATTTTAGGCATTTTGCAGGCTGATTGTTAAATCATTGGTGGTACAAAACCAACCATGCTGGGAGTATTTACACCATGTTTACATTACAGAAATTGGCAAAAGCTACAAATCAGTGTTTTTTTGGGGGGAGGTGAGAGAGGGGGTCAGTTTACCAGCATATTACTGAATAGTTAAATCAATTAATGTACATAATTTATGCAGCCATTAACACAATAACTCTGAAGAATATGTATTTGTAGAAACATAGAAAATGTGTCAAAAGACACTGTTAGGACAAATTTAGTTATAGACCTAATTGGTTTTTTTTTTTGAGACAGAGTCTCTCTTTGCTGCCCAGGCTAGAGTTAGTGCCGTGGCATCAGCCTAGCTCACAGCAACCTCAAACTCCTGGGCTCAGGCAATCCTCCTGCTTCAGCCTCCCGAGTAGCTGGGACTACAGGCATGTGCCACCATGCCCGGCTAATTTTTTCTATATATATTAGTTGGCCAATTAATTTCTTTCTATTTATATAGTAGAGACGGGGTCTCGCTCTTGCTCAGGCTGGTTTCGAACTCCTGACCTTGAGCAATCCGCCAGCCTCGGCCTCCCAGAGTGCTAGGATTACAGGCACCTAATTGGTTTTTATTTGTTATTCATGAATGGGGCAGCCTGTCATTCTACAAAATAGCACAACAGTGGGTTTTGTAAGGTAGGAATAAGGAAACAATAATAGAAAAAAAATTAGTTGGTTAATATCGAGTTACTTCAGGTTACTTTTTGTAAGGTTAGAGTAGGGGGAACTTCCTTATTATAGTGACTCAGGTAGACTAGAATCTCCTGTTTTAAAGAAAAACCTGGTCTGTTTGGGGATCTATCTGCTTCCTGAAAGTTTCTGTTTGAGTACGTGGCATTTGGCGCGAGTGACTCCATTTTGGTTTGGGCTGATCTGTTGGGCCCTAGTGCAGGGCTCAGGCCAGAGCAACGGTTTCCCCCAACTTTGCTGAACAGCTGATACAACATTATGTTTATACACAAAAAGTATATATACACTATAAAGACAATTATGTAAAATATATTCAGAAAGACAGAAACCAAAAGGAAGAAATAGTTACTGTGCTACAATGATGATATCAGTGTTTTGAGTCTTATTTTAAATTACCTTCATTAGTTTTATAATTTAAGATTATAGGCTGGGCACCCTGGCTCGTGCCTGTAATCCTAGCACTCTGGGAGGTCAAGGCAGGATTGCTCCAAGTCAGGAGTTTGAGACCAGCCTGAGCAAGAGTGAGACCCTGTCTCTACTATAAATAGAAAGAAATTAGCCAGACAACTAAAAATATTTAGAAAAAAATCAGCCGGGCATGGTGGCGCATGCCTGTAGTCCCAGCTACTCGGGAGACTGAGGCAGAAGGATTGCTTGAGCCCAGGAGTTTGAGGTTGCTGTGAGCTAGGCTGACACCACGTCAGTCTAGCCTGGACAACACAGTGAGACTCTGTCTCAAAAATAAATAAATAAATGAGATTACAAACCTCTGCTGGCCACCCCCTCTAATATTTAGAGAACAAAGCCCACACTTGCCCGGTGAAAATCCTATAATGGCGCCCCATGACCTTAAGGCCTTATAGGATTCTCAACAGGAAATATTAAAGCCCCTTCCCTGCACCCACTCACAGTCCAATTTCTAGCAGGCTGGCCACCTGTGGTCCCTGCTGAGAAGCCCTCCCCCATCCACCCTGAGGAGCCCCCAGCATCAGCAAGATCCCCCTCCACCCCCACCTCCCAGCAGCACCAAGCTCCTCCTCTTCCAGGGCTTTGAGCGCCCTCTATCTACAGTCTTCATGGTAGCACTTATTCCCGGGCTACAGTTGGGACCTAGGAGTCTGTTCTGAGGGTGGGGCACCTGGGGACCTTTCTCCCTGGGGCCTGGCACACATTGTAGGCGCTTTAAACAATTGTTCAGTGTTGGGGGGTGGAGGGCAACCATCATAATGCCACCTCTTCCATGAAGCCTTCCTGATTCCCATGCCATCACCATTCCTAGAAGAAATCACACTCTCCTACTTCCACGTTCCCATAGCACATTATGCGAGTTTGAGTGACTTACTTATTTCTCCACAACACAGTTTCCTCATCTGTAAAAGAAGACAAAAATTATACCTATCTGGCCAGGCTATTGTGAGGATTAAATTGGGTTCTGCTTACAATACCCCATGCCAAGCACATGGCAAGTACCCCCCCAAAAAAGTATGCCATTAGGGTGATTATTTTGACACCTTTACCTGGCCTTTATCTTTCTGCCTCCTCTTGCACCTCTCCTGTTAGATTAGAAACTCCCCATGGACAAGGAGTGTATCTTGTTTATCTTTGCATATTCTACAGTACACCGCGTGCTCTCTGGCCTCAGTAGGCATTCAACAATCTCCCTCAAAGGTGCACACATGAGCACACAGAGAGGCCATGGGCGTGGCATGTGCAGGGAGGTGCACACATAGACTTATGGACACACGAGCACCAACGCACTTTTCTGTCCTCATCTTGGTTGATCTTCTGGTCTGGAGCATTCAACAGTGATGACCCCTCCTCCTTTTGGAAGTGCAGGATTTTCCCTGGCTTCTGTGACCATATCTCCCTGTATTTCCACCTACCTCTCTGGCATCTGTGTTTCAGCCCTTCCACTTTTCACTTGGACCCTGGGATCAGGCTCCCCTCCGCTCTCCAGACTATTGCCAGAGTGAGTTTTCCACAGTTCAGTTTCCTGCTTCAATTCCATCGTGTGGACAAAGGGATACATACAGGGACAGAAACGTGATGAATCAACTACAGAAAACGATCATTGTAGAATCTAAGTGGTGGGTTTATAAGCATTCATTGCAATGCCTTCAACTTCTCTGTTCTTCAAATTTTTCATGGAATGTTGGGCAAAATATCCTTCAATGGGTCTTTGGGCTTTTTTGATAAAACACGGACCCTGCACATAAAATATAATAAGGCCTTTTATGATCCAGCTGGAGCCTTCGTGGGTAAGCTCATCTGCCACCACACCCACATCCCCTTCACACACACCATCCTAAATCATATTACCTGAAGCCACTCAGTCAGTGCATTCCTCCGTACCTAACACTTGTGGCTCCCAATTCCCAGAAAGCTCTGCCCTAATTTCTCCCTAGTGAACCCCAAACCTCTGTGCCCTCTTCAGATCTTATCTTAACAGGTGCCTCCTCCAGGAAGCCTTTGCTGATCTCTCAGACCCAGGCTCTCTATCCCTCCCCACAGCCTCTCCTGCAGCTGAGCAAAGGTGTGAGGAATGAAGAGCCTCACCCAGGGCTGGAATTACAGAGAAACGCCTGCCTGGGGTGTTAACACTGCAGACCTGGCCTGAGGACGTGGCGTTACCCTAGTCTCTGAGTCACTGAAGAGCTCTAATTGCTTCCCACAAACAAACTCTCTGATCCTCCATACAAACTCTCAGAGAGCAGGTTCTCAGGCAGTTCCCTGAGGCTGGAGGGACAGGAACACCTGGTGCTGGAGTGGGGGCCTCCGAGGGAGAGGGCCCGGCTGGGGTGGGGAAGAAGGCGGGGCCTAAGCCTGTGCCAGTCCGCGTCCCTGGCCCGGACGGAAGTTGCACCACAAGTACGATTAGTTTCAGTTTTGTTTCTCTTCCAGGAGCCCAGCAATATCGGCGCCCAGACCCCGGCCCCCTTGCAGTCCTGAAGGCTAAGGTCAGCTCTGGCTAGGTAAGGGCTGACCTGCAGGGAGTGGGGGGAGGGCTGGCAGGCAAAGGGAGGGAGTGGAAAGCGCGAGAGGGAGAGGAAGGGAGGGAGAAGGGAAAGAGGCACCCGGAAGGCAGGAGGCGGCAGGAGGCAAGGGCAGGCGAGAAGCAGCACTCCCTCCCCTTTCTGAAGCCAAAGGCCTGGGGCTCCCCCCAGGAAGACCCCCACCCACTCGCTGAGCTCTTCTGCCAGCCGTGGGAAAGGGGACACTTCTCCAAGTCTCCTTATCAAGTACTTCTCAGCCACTGTGCTGGGGCTCCCGACTCCTCCCCTCCAGAGGTTTCTGGAAGGCATTCAGCTGAGAAGGCTAAGAGAAAAGCACTCCAGGAGTTGAGCCAAGTCCAAGGCCAACCCTGAGGTCAAGCAGCTGGAAGGAGAGCAGCCCTTCCCCTCAGGCTTCTTTCTGCTATCTCCACAGTCCCTTTCAGGATAAGTAGGGGCAGGAAGTGGGGCATCCCATGCTGCCCCAGGGTCTAGCAGAAGACAGGTGTGTGGGGCTGGGGGGATTACGGCCTCTTGTACTGCAAAACCCCACCCTAGCTGCCAGGATCAAGGTGGGCTGCCCAGCCAGACCCCATTCTGTGTCCTTCCGGCCTGCCCCGGCATGGCACCCCATGCAGCGCAACCTGAGGACCCGTGCACACAGGAGGGCTTGGACCGCACTTGCCCTGAGGCTTGTGGACTTCTGGTCTTGTCATTTCTCACAGGCCTGACACTATCAGCAGCACTGAGGTTTCTACATTTGCTGAATGTACACCAGGAGGAGGGGAGGGGCGGCTCCCTAGCTTAAGAGCAAATAGCCCGAGGCCTCAGGAGACCAGAAGTTCTTGGTCATTCAGGTGAGACCCTGGGGCAGAAGGGAGAGGGCCAGGCTGGAGGCACTGGGGTGGGGGAGGGTGCTCTCTGACCTATGGCCTTGACCCCCCTGCCTGTAGGATGGTGTCCCATGGATCATCACCCTCCCTGCTGGAGGCCCTGAGCAGTGACTTCCTGGCCTGTAAAATCTGCCTGGAGCAGTTGCGGACACCCAAGACACTGCCCTGTCTGCACACCTACTGCCAGGACTGCCTGGCCCAGCTGGCCGAGGGCGGCCATGTCCGCTGCCCTGAGTGCCGTGAGACTGTGCCCGTGCCACCCACGGGCGTGGCCGCCTTCAAGACCAACTTCTTTGTCAATGGGCTGCTGGACCTGGTGAAGGCCCGGGCCTGTGGAGACCTGCGTGCAGGGAAGCCAGCCTGTGCCCTGTGTCCCCTGGTGGGGGGCACCAGTGCCGGGGGGCCAGCCACAGCCCGGTGCCTGGACTGTGCCGATGACTTGTGCCAGGCCTGTGCCGACGGGCACCGCTGCACCCGCCAGACCCACACCCACCGGGTGGTGGACCTGGTGGGCTACAGGGCGGGGTGGTACGATGAGGAGGCCCGGGAGCGCCAGGCAGCCCAGTGCCCCCAGCACCCCGGGGAGGCGCTGCGCTTCCTGTGCCAGCCCTGCTCCCAGCTGCTGTGCCGAGAGTGCCGCCTGGGCCCCCACCTGGACCACCCCTGCCTGCCCCTGGCCGAGGCCGTGCGTGCCCGGAGGCCTGGCCTAGAGGAGCTGCTGGCAGGTGTGGACAGCAACCTGGTGGAGCTGGAGGCAGCCCGGATGGTGGAGAAGGAAGCACTGGTCCGGCTGCGGGAGCAGGCAGCCCGGGTGGGGACACAGGTGGAGGAAGCCGCCGAGCGGGTCCTCCGGGCCCTCCTGGCCCAGAAGCAGGAGGTGCTGGGGCAGCTACGGGCCCACGTGGAGGCTGCCGAGGAGGCAGCTCGGGAAAGGCTGGCGGAGCTCGAGGGCCACGAACAGGTGGCCAGGGCGGCAGCGGCCTTCGCCCACCGGGTGCTCAGCCTGGGTCGAGAGGCTGAGATCCTCTCCCTGGAAGGGGCGATTGCCCAGAGGCTGCGGCAGCTGCAGGGGTGCCCCTGGACACCTGGGCCAGCCCCCTGCCTGCTGCCCCAGCTGGAGCTCCATCCCGGGCTCCTGGACAAGAACTGCCACCTGCTTTGGCTCTCCTTTGAGGCACAGCAGTCCCAGGTTGACAGTGAGAAAGATGGAGCTGGTGCCCAGGGGGGCGATGAGGCGCAGAGCCAGACAGAGGGTGCGGCCAAGGCCGAGGCACAGAATGGAGTGCGGCCCCAGGGCAGGGATGGAGCGCAGACCCCAAAAGAGGACAGGGCCCAGACTCCCCGAGATGATGGAACCCAGACCCCTGAAAAGGACAGAGCCCAGATGCCCCATGAGGAAGGAGAAGGCCAGCACCAGAAGGGCGGCATGTGCAACAAGAAGAGAAAGGTCAAAGGCAGGTTCAAGTCAATTTCCCGGGAGCCCAGCCCAGCAGCCGGGCTGAACCTGGAGGGCTCTGGCCTCCTTCCCAGGCCCATCTTTTCCTGCAGCTTCCCCACGCGGATGCCTGGAGACAAGCGGTCCCCCCGGATCACTGGACTCTGTCCCTTTGGCCCCCGGGAGATCCTGGTGGCAGATGAGCAGAACCGGGCGCTGAAACGCTTCTCCCTCAATGGCGACTACAAGGGCAACGTGCCAGTCCCTGAGGGCTGCTCCCCCTGCAGTGTGGCCGCCCTGCAGGGCGCCGTGGCCTTCTCAGCTGGCGCAAGGCTCTACCTCATCAGCCCTAATGGCAAGGTGCAGTGGCGCCGGGCCCTGAGCCTCTCCCAGGCCAGCCACGCCGTGGCTGCACTGCCGAGTGGGGACCGTGTGGCCGTCAGCGTGGCAGGCCACGTGGAGGTGTACAACATGGAGGGCAGCTTGGCCACTCGGTTCATCCCTGGGGGCAAGGCCAACCGGGGCCTGCGGGCATTGGTGTTCCTGACCACCAGCCCCCAGGGCAATTTCGTGGGGTCGGATTGGCAGCAGAATAGCGTGGTGGTCTGTGACGGGCTGGGCCAGGTGATTGGAGAATACAGGGGCCCAGGCCTGCACGGCTGCCAGCCGGGCTCCGTGTCCGTGGATAAGAAGGGCTACATCTTTCTGACCCTTCGGGAGGTCAACAAGGTGGTGATCCTGGACCCGAAGGGGTCACTTATTGGAGACTTCCTAACAGCCTACCACGGCCTGGAAAAGCCCCGGGTGACCACCATGGTGGACGGCAGGTACCTGGTTGTGTCCCTCAGTAACGGGACCATCCACGTCTTTCGGGTCCGGTCTCTTGACAGCTAAAGGGTCCAGGACTGGGGAGGGGCTGGGGGAGAGGAGGTTCAGGAGGGAGGCAGAGCTGCCTGTGGGATGTGGCAGCTGAGGACATTTTCCTGAAGGGCAGGTGTTGATGACTTTTTAATGTGAAGTACCAAACTGCTAGCTCCTCTTGTGGTGTGTAGGGATGGGGACCAAGGCTGGTGGTATGGCCATGGCTGCAGGAGCAGAGGAGAGGGTGGCAGGGGTGCTGGGAGCCTCTTGCTTTCTGTCCGTGGCTGCCGCTGCTGTCGCTGCTGCTGTAGAGTTTAGGTTTCTGACAGGTGTAAGCCTGTCCTGATGTGCATTCTTCAAAACCATTCCTTGTGGGGTAGCCAAGGGGGAGTTTTGGGGGGAGGGGTAGGCAAATGTAGCCCAGGGTGGCTCAGACGTGCATTCTGGAAGGGAGTTGGGAACCTGGCTCCCCTCAGACTGGCACAACTTCATGTGGGGTCAGAAGAGGCCTGAGATTTCAAAATGGCAACAAATGACATCTCTTGCCTGTCACACCCAGGGAAGCTCCTAGGATAATGGCAGCCCCCAGGAAAGTACAGGGTGAGCTTCATGGGGAACAAATGCAAACATCAGCTGGGGTCAAGAGGTGTTAGCCTCAACAGCTATGAAGGGAATGGCAGAGTTGGCATCTGGAATACCAGGTGCTGAGTATCGGAGCTGGGGAGCACTCCACGCCCCCCCACTGAGCCAATCTGCAGCAAGACCACCGTGGGATGTCAGATCTGTACGAGGCCACACTGCTGTTTTGATGTCTTTCCATTTCCTGGAGTCTATTTTTTGTTCTCTCTTAGTTTTCCAGTGAAATTCATTTTGAGAAATGTTGGCCTTCACTCGGCCGAACAAAGAATGAAGGAACTTGTCTTTCTATAGGGCCACGATTGCTGGGGGAAGCCAGTGAACTCCAGAGGCCAGATGTGGGATTGCGGGGTGCCAAGGAAACCTGAGAAGTCGGCAGTGGGGCTGGGATGGATGAGAGAATAAAAACCAGAGGGAAGGACCCAGGCAGAGGTGAGCAGGGACCACTGATCCTTTCTCTGGGTGGTGGCAGCAGTGGAAGAGAGGTGGCTGAGCAGGCTGCGGGGACATATTTAGCCAGGGGCTGTTGAGAGACTACGGAAGAGGATCTTCAGGCAGGGGTGATGGACAGTGGCGCGTTCGTGGGAACCAGAGGGCTTTTGGACAAGTCTAGATGGGATGTGCAGGTCCTTTCTTATTTATGGAAACAGCGGGGGAAATCATCAAAGGTTTTATGTAAAAACTAAAGATGTATGTGTAGCAAAGAATAGCGAAGATTATAAGAAAACCAAAAAGATGAGAAAACGACGTAGAATTGATTTGATGGAGAAAAGCTAAGTCTCCGATATATGCAGTGACTGAGTCTCTTCGCTCCAAGACCCCCCCAATAGGCCGTGCACCCCGGAGGAAATGCACACAGGTGAAGACTAGTAAAATGAAAAACCAAAACCACTTGCATCCCTTAAAAATAAATTTTTAAGAATATATTGTGGAGAAATAGACTCCTGGCACTATAAAATGTGGCTTTCTGGAGAACAGTTTGGCAATACTTGACAAGAGGGGGAAAAAAGACGATTGTAAGAATATGTTCTTATCTCACTTTGGGGAATATGTTCTGGGAAAATAATTTCAAAGAAAAAATATTTGCATAGAGATATTTGTGGCTGCCTTATATATTACAGTCATTAACTGGAAACTGCTCAACTATGGATGTGACAGCGGAGTAGATTGTGGTCTGTTAAAGGAATGAGCTGTTGCTTCATATGTGACAATGATGAACAGTATTGGGAAGAAATAGTTGTGTGATACAATCATAATCCAAGAAAAAACGGAGAATCTGGAATTACAATCACATAGTGACAGCAACAAGAGTAAAGTCAATCTGAATAGTTATCGAGTGGAAATAGGTTCAGAATTTGTAAATAAGTATTTGGGAGTTATTTTGTGCTATTGTCCATATATGCACATTTCTACTTCAGTGATTATCCATTACATAACATATGTACTTGAATATTTACTTCAAGGATATACATCTGTGCAAATGATATTCAAGAATAACTGCTGAGGCCGGGCACGGTGGCTCACGCCTGTAATCCTAGCTCTCTGGGAGGCCGAGGCGGGCGGATTGCTCAAGGTCAGGAGTTCAAAACCAGCCTGAGCAAGAGCGAGACCCCGTCTCTACTATAAATAGAAAGAAATTAATTGGCCAACTGATATGTATATAAAAAATTAGCCGGGCATGGTGGCGCATGCCTGTAGTCCCAGCTACTCGGGAGGCTGAGGCAGAAGGATCGCTCGAGCCCAGGAGTTTGAGGTTGCTGTGAGCGAGGCTGACGCCACGGCACTCACTCTAGCCTGGACAACAAAGCGAGACTCTGTCTCAAAAAAAAAAAAAAAGAATAACTGCTGGATTTGAGAGTGACTGTGTCAGAACAAATGAGATCGTCCTGCAGAAGAGGCAGGAGTAAGGGAGGGCAATCCCAGCTGGTCGGGGCTCTCAGAGCAGGGGCCTGTCTGGGCAGGGCCACAGACCAAGGGACCGCTCTGGGAGGGTTTGCAGAGGTCAGGTGGTCCCCTCAGGTGATCGGATTATTGTGGAGTGTCTGCAAGGCAAGGGAAGTGTCATTGAGTTGATCAAATAACTCGGACCAACTGGAAACCAAGTTCTACAGAACCAACTAGTATAGGACGGGTTGTACGAGGGCATGTTCGCTGCCTGTCCTCATCGCAGCTCTGTCTGTAGAGCTGGCATACTGACAGCTCATAGAAGATGCCCAATAAGTATCTGTGAAGTGAATTAATACCTAGAAAGGGATGAGACAGGACAGTGGTGTGACTTTACAGAGATTTCCCACCTCAAATGTCATATCCCAGCCAACCAAGCTATCTAAAACCTTGGCTTATGGGAAATCTCCAGTAGGGGGCACTGTGGGGACAGTCCACCATATGCCTCCCAAGGCTGGGCTCCCCAGCGGAAAAGGGAAGAGATCGTGTTTCTATTCCTGCTTCTGTGTGTGTGGCGGGGAGAACTGGGAGACGTGGACTGCAGCGGACTGTACGCTCTTGGGTTGGAACAGCAGTTCTCCAGAGTTTTATGGGAGCAGTGGGCAGAGATCCTGGCTGGGGAAATGGCTCTGTCCATGTGGCCCACCTAGGGGCCAAAGCAGGAATAGAGACCTTCAGAAATGAAAAGTCACCTGGCTACAAAAAGAGAATCCCACAGGTGCTCTAGAGATGCGGGAACCAAGTAGCTTCCCAGGAAGCTATATGAATCCTGGGAAGTGGGTATTGGAAGATGAAGGAAAATACTAGACTTTCTACATAAGGAGGTAGGGGTGAGAAGGGGACACCGGCAAAATGTGAAAGATGGATGGGAAGTGTAGCGACAGCATGATTTGGAGGTAAAATTCTCACCATCTTAACTGAATGACCTGGGAATCCCTGCGAATCCCACGGAAAGCACTAGACATGCAGGAAAGGGGTTCTCAAACTCCAGGTGCAAAGAAATCGGGAACATCGTGAAAGATACAATATGCCCTGCCCCTACCCCACCTGGGACTATGACAATTAACTTGATAAATTGTTCTTTTTCTGTTTAGAAGTGCACAGGCTGGGGAAAGGAGAATTCCATTCTGGTAGAGAGGAGGGAAGCAAAAACCCTCGTTTGTATTCTTTGTACTGAAAAACGAGAAGAGAACGAGATGGGAGGCCTGCGTTGAGCGCTGGCTTTCCCACTAAATAGATGTGTGGACCTGGTCTTGTTGCTTAACCTCTCAGAGCCTTGGTTTGTACATCAGGGTTGCCGTGAGGATTGGATGAGATGCGTAGAGGAGTGTTTTGAACACCATAAAGTTCAAATCCAAGGTATGGGTTAAGAAAAAGTTTGCCTGACTTGTATTGACCAAATCCTCCTCCATGGGTATAAGCTTGTATGGGGATGTTACGTGCACGTTTTGGGTGGCAAAAGCTCTAGAACATCCTTGGAGGAGACTGTTTTGTTTTGCTTTCTAGCAGTTACTGGAAGAAGCCATATTTGAAGACACAACAGTGACTGCAGGGGCCGAAGGGACCACTGGCCGGCTTTGATGCCATTCCTGTAAGCCAGCTGAGACATAGACTGCACTAATTAAGGACCCATAACCATAGACATTTAGAAAAAATTAAAAATGGCAAGAGTGGCCTAACCTTTTGATAGTTTAGAGGAAATGTAATTGGGGGCAGGTGGGGGGGACAGCTCTTCTTCCACTGTAGTCTAACTGTTAATGTATCTATAAAGCAATGTTATATTCTAAATCCACAGAGAGAAAATTCCAAAGGACAGAAGTGCAAGAGAGAAGTCAAAAGTTTGCTGAGGAAATTGGTGAGGTTGGTGACCTGAGCCTGGCAAGGTTTGACAGGCAGGAGCCAAGATCGTGGTGTTTGACCGTCTCCCCTGGCAGGCAAACCGAGAGCTAGAGCTGCCGGTAAATGAAGTGGGAGACTGGACAGGGGTGGGGATAGAGCAGTCTTGGATGAGCTGGGGCAGAGGCTACCAGAGAGAGTGCTCAGGAAGGTGCTCTTGGCAGGAGGAAGACCAAGTTCAGATGCAGGCTTAGGAAAATAGGTGTCTTGATTGAAAGTAGCAGAATGTGAATATAATTTAATTAAGTGGATCAGGACAGGAGCAAAAATAGGTCTTCTAGGGCCCACAGACTCCTGTGATTGGAGGGGTAGGGAAGCTACAGCAAAGCCAGATGAGACCCCCCCCTGGGGTGCTGGGCAAGGAATGCCAGGGACCAGGCAGAGGAGGGCCTGGGCATGCTGAGGACATTAGGGAGGTTTGGGAGGCAGCCTGACTTGTCTCCAGAGAAAGCTGGAACTGGCTGCCTTAGCAGCCAAGACAGACGGGGTTGAAGACAAGAAATCAGGTGTTGGTGCCCAGTCACTGTGCCAGCCCAGCCCGGTGGGGCTTTCATGGGATAAAGCACATGTGCTGTAGACTCTTCCATTCCTTTGGTTGTATGTTTTCTATCTTTCCTGTTTATTAATAAAGTTCTTTTGAAAAAGCCAAATATTCTCTTAGATGGATTCATGAGGATGGGGAGCCTTTACTACCCAGGCCCAGGCAGCAAAGCCAATCACATTAGCAAGGCCAGCCTCCAGGAGCTCTCAGGGGGGCCACACAGATTCCTTGGGGACACTGCAGGAGCAAGACTGACACAGGCACCACCTGTGGGCCCACCCTCATCCCAGGCAACTCCCTCCTGCAGGACAGATGGGCTCTGGGCAGAGATGTGCACCTTCCAGGCTAACCCTGGGTAGGAGCCAGCAGGTGATCTGGCCCATGCTGGCCTACACTTGTAGGGGTATGATCGCATGGGGGTATGATCTTGTGGAGGCGTGATGTGTAGGAGGTGGACAAGGGGGCCCAGGTGAGGGTACCTGTGCCCACCACATTGGGCTTTGCCTGTTTTCTGCTTTGGGTACCTTCTAGCATGTAGCATCTGTGAGCCTCCCCGCAAGGCTGGGGCATCCTGGCTCAAGGAACATATGCCCCTTGGCCAAACCCACTGCCCTAATCTAGTCTCCAAGACCCCCCTCAAGGAGCCTCCTTCCCCGCCCCTCCAAGTTTTCGTGAGCAGGAAGAGGAAAGACCGCAGCCTCTGGCCTCTCCTTTGAGTGGCAGTGACGAGGCTGCTGTGCGTGCCTCACGGCCACCAGCTCCCGGAAGCACGCACAGTATATCACAGACAAGGAAACCAAGGCTTGGCGAGGCTTGCTCATGATAAACAGATGTAGATTCAGACGGAGGACTGTCTGACTCCAAAGCTGACTCTCCCAACACTTGACACCGGTCCTCTGCCTTCTAGAGTAGCTCTGAATCCCGGCCGAGTCACTCAAGTGTGACTCCTTTGTAAAATGAGAGAGTGCAGGAAATGAGATTCGAGATTCTTCCCTGTGCAAACAGATGAGGCTCCTGTCCCTGTTAGAGGTGGTGTGGAGTCTTGACATAGGGAGGGTGCTCAGAGACACCCCCACGCGCCCCGCCGCTGCCTTGTCCTCACTGCCAGGGCCCCGGAGATGGAGAAGGAATGACAAGTGAGCAGGGAATGCTTTGAATGGCTTGGCAGGGGAGCAGGGCCCTCCAGTGCCTCGGTGACAGCCTGAATAAGAATTCTGCAATTCATCATCTAATGAGTCAGCCCGGCTTTGGACTGGCGCCTCTGCCAACCCCAGGGAGCATGACTCAGCAGCTGAGGGGACCGGTGGCAGGAGAGCCTGCTGTGGTCCATGTGAGCGGTGACTGTGAGGAGAACGGCCTGTTCCTAGCTCCAAACCCCAAGGCGGAACGTGTGGTCAGACTCACACGGGCCTTGGGTTCCCAGCCATGTGGCCAAGTCTCCTCCCTCGGACCTCATCTTTCCTCCTCTCCACTGGAGCAGTCACATCCCCAGAGGTGCAGGGGCCACCTCTGTCCCCCCACAGCCTTGACAAGAGGTTGTGGACACAGAGTCTTCAGCCCCTTACCCTGCCTGTTTCCCTGGACAGGTCGGCCTCCCCAGAGAGCAACAGAGGCCACGTTGAGGCCGGGTGCAGTGGCTCACGCCTGTAATCCTAGCACTCTGGGAGGCTGAAGTGGGAGGATTGCTTGAGCTCAGGAGTTCGAGACCAGCCTGAGTAAGAGTGAGACCCTATCTCTACTAAAAATAGGAAAATTAGCCGGGCATGGTGGCGCATGCTTGTAGTCCCAGCTACTTGGGAGGCTGAGGCAGGAGGATCGCTTGAGCCCAGGAGTTTGAGGTGGCTGTGAGCTAGGCTGATGCCACGGCACTGTAGCCCAGGCACCAGAGCACGACTCTGTCTCAAGAAAAAAAAAAGAAAAAAAAAAAAAAACAGAGGCCATGTTGCAGGGCTGGGAAGGAGCTGGGCACAGGCTGGACAGAAAGCCACAGCCTCCCTCCCCACTCCTGGGTGTGGGGAACGGTTCTGTTGGGTCTTGATTTTGCCCAAGGCCGACCCGGAAACTATCTCTTCATGTTCACAAATAGTAGTATCTATTTTCTCTCTCCCAATAGTAATCAAGGGATGGTCCAACTTACAGAAGAAAACAGCCAAAGCAAGCCGAGGGGGGAGCCGTCCCCCGAATCCAGAAAGGGGTCCGGGGCAGGCAGGGCACACGCAGACTCTCCCGGCCGCCCGATCGGTGTCTCACTTAGATCGTCCACACATGGCTCTTTCCCCACCTACTAAATCCCTCAGGACAAGGGCTCCCCATTCACACTGGGCTCCCCGCAACCAGGCATTCTGTAGATATCTGTTGGTTGAAAGAATAAATGAGTGAATTTATCCTAAAACCAAGTCACCTTCATTGAAGTTGCATATAACCTTGGGACGAGCTGGCAACTCTATGGGGCGAGGCCCTTAAGCAAAAGAGGTTTGGCCCTTTTCCTGGGAAGGAAGGCGTGAATGAAGGGGCAGATATCCAAAGTCTGTAAGTAGCAGGTAACCTCACCCTCCTGAGCTTGTTCTTTTCTCTGTAGTGCTTTGACCTTCTAACGTGCTCTATCATTTCATTATTTATTCTGCTTAGTGTTTATTTGTGTCTCCTCTCCCCACAGTTTCCACCCCTGGTAGAATGCAAGGCCATGGGGACAGGGACTTTGTCTGTGTTGTTCACTGATAGATCCTAAGACCTTAGAACAGTGGCTGGGCTATAGCGCGCACTGAGTAAGTGAATGAACTTGTGTGCGCGTGGATGGGAGCTATTGAGCATTTACCCTCTGAGCCAACCCCTTTCTGCTGGCTGTGCACACTACACAGATTCTCTCAATAGGTGTGTGAGGGAGGTAACACTCTCATCCCTGTTTTACAGAAGAGAAAGGGCTGGGCGCAGTGGCTCACGCCTGTATTAGCACTCTGGGAGGCTCAGGTGGGAGAGTTGCTTGAGGTCAAGAGTTCGAGACCAGCCTGAGCAAGAGTGAGACCCTGTCTCAATTAAAAATGGAAAAAATTAGCTGGGCATAGCGGCACATGCTTGTAGTCCCAGCTACTCAGGAGGCTGAGGCAGGGGGATCATTGGGCCCAGGAGTTTGAGGTTACTGTGAGGTAGGCTGACGCCACGGCACTCTAGCCCAGGCAACAGAGTGAGACTCTGTCTCAAAAAAAATTAATTAATTATAAAAGAAAAATAAAGATGAGGAAGGAGAAGCTAGAGAGATTATGCAACACGTGCAGGGTCACCAGTCGCTGGGTCAGTAGCCGGGCAGAGGCCACACCCATGCAGCTGGCGGGGGCGACTCTTCACCTCGCCCTGGCAAGGGCTGCACACAAGGCCTTCTGGGGAAGCCACACCCCACTGCATCTGTTCTGGTCAACATTTTTCTCTATCTTCCTCCTCACCAACCTCCCCCTGCCCTCGACCTTCAGAGCTGGTGCTGGGTGCTGGGGTAGACAGGGCCATCCCTAGGCTGCAGCTCAGCCCCAGGAGCCCACAGAGAAGGGATCTGGGGAGCCCCTGTTCCCTGGGCTTGGTCCAGGGAGCCTCCCATACAGTCTCGGGGTGCAGCAAGGAGGCGTTACCCCAGCTCTGCAGGTGGAGGGCAGAGAGAGCCCAGCCCCAGAGCCTCAGGCCAGCTGAGGCTCTCAAACACAGGACCTGAGGCTCTCAAACACAGGTCCTCCCATCTCCTGCCTGGTCCCCCAGTCCCTGCCCTGCCCCACGCCTCCAACAACTCCAGTTCCCCCACCAGAAAGAAAATCTCAGCTGAGGGGAAGCTGCACCTCGGGCCAGAGATATATTTTGGGGGGTGGGATGGGGTCACGTGGGAGGTTGATGGAAGGAGATAGAGAAAAATATTGGCCAGAGCAGATGAAGCCGGGCATGGCTTTCCCGGAGGCCTCGTGTGCAGCCCTCGCCAGGGCTGGTAAAAAGTCAGCCCAGGCCGGCTGTGCAGACTTGGCTCTGTCTGGCTACCTGCTCCTGTATGATTGATCCCTGGGGAACAGAACGGAGACTCAAGAACACCAGCAACAGGCAGAAGCATGCAGACCTGGGGCGCACACGTCCACACCTCCAGACACAGGACAGCCCATGTCCAGGTGCTGGAGAAAACCCGGTAGTGCCCCATGTCCGGGCTGCTGCATGTGGCCGGGGAAGGGTGTCCTAGCTGGTGTTCCGATGAGAGAAGGGGGTGCATCTCTGTGGTCTGTCAGGGTGTTCCCAGCAGGGGCATCATGCCAGCTCTCGCCTCATCAAAGCATCAAGACTGGAATTTCCCAGAAGCTCATTTCCTACCATTTAATTCTCAGCCAAGGACCACAGCTGCCAAGTCTCTCCCAAGGGCAAATGCTGGGCGTTGGCAAGGAGCAGCGCCCTCCACGAACACCTCCATGCCCTGTCCAGCTTTCCTTCCAGAAGCCGCTGTCCTAATACAGAAGGCACATGCTCCTCCTCTGGGGGTCCTTCCTCCCTCCTCTCCAAGAAGGGGATTGAGAGTGACAAGAGCTGCACTTAACCCCAGCTCCATCTCTTACCAACCAGGTGACTTGGCCACTCTGAACCTCTGCTCTTCACCTGTAAAGTGAACACGGTAAGATACACCACAGAGCTCCTGGGATAAATCAATGAGATTAAAAATGTAAACACACTCAGCCAGGACCTTGCACATAGGAGACATTCAGCCAACATTCACTTATTCATCCCCTCCCTGGGCCCCTGGGGGCCTTGTGCCTTCTCCCTGTACCTTTTAGAGACAAAATACCTGGGCTGGGCTGTCTCCCTTCCACCTCATGCATCAATCAGTCCACCACGCAGAAAGTATGTGTTGGGCCCTGCCTCTAAGTAACCAATGCAAACAACAATGGCCAGCTGGGGGGTGGAGGGTGGGTGGCTGGTCACCCAGATGAGGTGGCTTTATTGGGGTGATTTCATCACCGTCCAGCACCTGGGCCTCAGCCAACGTGTGCATACCACAGGAGCCAACTAACAGGAGCCAGAAAGCCAGCTTATTAATTTAGGGGCAGAGCCACAGTCCCCAGGGGCCCAGACAGACACATCTCTCCTGGGGGGCTCAGGAGAATTACCGAGTATGGAATGGGAACAAGGCCAGGGCAGGGCTTTGGATGGTCCTAATGGCTGTGTCCATCGGTGACAGTCTGAGACATCCACCCCACCTCAGGACACACCTCTCCCGTGGCCTGACCATGGATGTTTTGGGGACAGGGACTGACTCTCCTGGCTAGTCTGGAGACGGAGCACCCAATTTGGTCTCTCTGGATCCCGTTTCCAAGCCCTGCAGAACGTCCTCCTCAGTTGGCATTTTCCTCCAGACGGAGGATGCAGTTACTCCTACACCCAGTTGCAATCGCAATCTTATCAGCTCCTCTGAGGCTTCACCCAGGTCTACTTAATTGGATTTGGGATATTCACAGACAGACAGTCTCCTAGGTAATTTCTAGAGGGCTAATATCCTCTCCTAAACTGAGTTTCTTCCTAATTGAATCCTCTGAAGGCAACTTCCAGGGCCCAAGCACCGCCCACACTGTGCGGTGTTAAGAGGCCCAGGAGGGAAGTGCAGACCCAAACAGTTCCTACCCCTAAACTGCTGTCAGGCCGGTAGGGAAAACAAAATGAACACACGCGATACCGCTCTAGAACAAGCTGGCGCTGAACGGTGTGTCCTCCCGTGTGGGGCCCTTTGTAGGAAGTATCATGTTCAAAAGCGAGACAGCTGGGGGTGGCTTTGGGGAAAGGGTGCGAGCTAAGCAGCCAGGCCTTGGGAGGACCCCCATCCTGCCCCCCACCCCCTGTGGGCAGCAGACTTACATACGAAAACAGAGCGGGTAGAAGGTTCAGAGGGTGGGTATGTGTGTGCAGAGGGGGAGTGGCTGAGAGGACCCCCAGAAGGAGAAGTGGAAGGAGGAGACAGCAGGTGAACTTGCACAACTGCAAGGGATGGATGGGAAAACTCAGATGGTGGAATGGTGTTGGGGGCAGATGTGGCGAATCAAAATCTCCCCCCATTTATGGAGGCCTTCCCCACTGCCTGTCCCTCACACCACTGCTACGGAGCTGCCCAGAGGAAGTGTGGGCTTGTTTAGAAACTCAGGGACGCCTGGGGAGGCCCTGCAACAACACAGCCCTGGCAAATGCCCATCACACACACGTGCACACACACACACATGCCCATTCATCCAGCCGCCGAGCTAACGGTCCACCGAGCAGGAAAGCCCTGCCAGGGAGAGGGGGTGGGGACTCCACCCAGGCCAGGAAGGACAGCCCTGCGCCTTCCACCTGCTGCAGGGCTCTGACCATGTCCCTGATTCAGTCCGGAAAGCCATCCCGGGGTTCTAGACACAACACGACCTCTCACCTGCACGCCCCTCAGGATTCTCAGAATTGCTAGCAGGGAGTTCCCGAGTCTGGGGCTTTCCATCGGGGCTCAGCTCTGGCCTCCTGCCTCCACCCCCGTATTCCTGAGGGTGCCACTACCAAAGGCAGACAAGGGCAAGTGCAGCCTGGCACACCATTTCCTGAGAGAATGAGGACTTGAGACTGAGGTCCCTTGAGCCCAGTTCTGGGAATTAGGTTCAGGGACAAGACGCTTGATACAGCCAAAGCAGAATGGCTTCTGTTCGCTCTAGCCTAAGGCAGGAGCTCAGAATGAGAGGGGGAGCTCCCAAATTTCCCAGTCCCCAGTGTTGGTTTCCCTGTAATTCCACTGGTGTCTGCTCTGAGGGAGCTAGGCCAAGGAAACACAACTGCCTGAGATGCCACATCCTTGCACAAGCCTGGCCAGCCCAGGGCTGCAGGGCCCAGGAGGAGGACAGGGCCTGTCTGGGTCTGGGGTGTCCTCGCAGGGCAGTGAGCTGGCAGCTGGGCTGCACCCTGGGAGTGTGCCCCAGGGAGCCAGCTGTCGGTCCAGGCTGTGAATAATGGAGGCCTCATCACGCCCCAGAGCTGCAGGGGAGGGGGCACCTGGCCCAGGTGTGACTAAGACATCAGGGTTAGGCGGGCGGGCTCCAGCAGGGAACAGGGCGGCTCCTCCAGGTTCCCACACAAGGAACAAATCCCCTGGCCTGCTCTGTAGCGCCCTCATTTCCAGGCCCTTCTACCCAGTTCCTGCACCACTCTGCTTCTCCTCTGAGACATCCTCAGACACTGCCACCATCCCTGACACTCCTCTGCTCTGTACCAAGGCCCGTGGACCCTCCTCATCTGCCCCAAGGCTCACACATCCTCTAGGCTAGGGTGCCAATATCATTTGTTGCTCAGGAGGCCTTTGGCATAAATATCCTTGGAATAGTCTTATCTGTATAATAAATGTCTGTCTTTCTACACACAGTATCCTAAGTCCCTATGGGGCGAGAGCCACGTCTCCAGCCCTGACATCTTTCCGTGCCCCTGGGCGGTTGAAAGCAGGCTCTCCACAGGGCTCACCGGTGACCATAGTGACCATCATTCCTCAGGGTCTGTCTCCGCAGGCCCCTCCTGAGCATTTCGCTGGTAACTCCTTCAGGGCATTTAACGCAGGTCCTGGCCTTCAGCCTTGAGGGTGAAAAGACCCTCCAATCCCCACACCAGCTTCTCAGTTTCCCTGTCCCTCGTCCACCCTCCTTAGGGTCTAGTCCAAAGTGCACAAATAGTGCAAAAGGCAGGGAAAGAAAACTCATTGGGCAAATGGCCTCTGCCCCTCCCGCAGCTCCCTGACACCCGTGACCCAGCCTTGGGCTCTGGGGAAGAATGACCAATCCTCAGCCCATCAGGTGGCTCTTTCCAATGTGATAAGAGGATCCCGGCCTCCAATAACTGCCCCAGCAGAGCAGGTGACTGAAATTCCTTCCACTTACCAAATGAGCTAAGATCTCAATCCCAGAGGCATCCGCAGAGCTCGTTAAACAAAAACCAAAAACAAAACCCCCGTACCCCAGGATTGTGATTCAAATCATCAGAGGTGGGCCTGGGACTCAGGGTTTTTCTAAAACTCTTGGGTGAGTCTAATGGGCAGGGGTTAAAACCACCGGACTAAGGCGTAGTAGGCCACAATTCAAAAGTGAGCGTGATCCAGTGAGACCTGGGTGTGACACGGGGGACTTGGGGTGCACACAGTGAGGGCCCCGGGCCCATTCTGGGTTGGGGTTAGGGGCAGCTGAGGCACTGAGAGACAGGGCAGGGTCTGGCTAAGAGCTGGGGCTGCAGAGCCAGCCCCTCTCTGAGCTGAGTGACCTCGAGCAGGACGTGTCAGTTTCCTCAGCTGCAGATTGGGGGTGGTATCAATACCCAGTTTGAGTAGTAGGACAATGAAACACAAAAAACATGCAAACAGCAACTGCCCCACACATCTCAGTTCTGGGTTACTGCAGCAGTTTGGGGAAGAGAAGTTCTAAAACTCAAAAGAAAAGGCAAGCACCCCCCCCCCAAACTTTGAAAAGAACTGGATTTGCAGATCACAAGGCACCTAAACAAACCAACAGGAGCAACTGCAAATCCGACTGTGGCCGTGACAGGCACCAGTTTGAAGCCCCTCAGCACCCCTCTTTCCTCCAGCCCTGACAGAGTGGGAGGCAGGGAGGGGGATCCCAGGAGCACTGGAGCTTGTTGGGGGACAGTTGTTCTGTAACTTCCAGACACGGGCTGCTTCTCTAGCCTTGCAGTTTGCCTCATTGCTGCTCCGCTAAGAGCTAGCTGGTCTGGGCCCTGAAAGAGGAAGGTTTCCCCTCTGGCACCACAGATGGTGGCCCTGGGCTGGCCTCTTTCACTTCCAGTGGAGTGCTCTGCAAGCTCCAGCTCCCGAAACCCCTGCCCTAAAGCCTAGAGCCTTCTTATTTGGTTTCTGGTAGCTGACTGGCCATTAAGGTGGTGGCCATCCCTGCCTCAGCCACATTCAGGCTTCATTCTCCAGAAGCTCCTTCAGTTCTGCCCCGATCCCCTTGGCCTTGGCCGTGGACCCTGCTTCTCCCCACAGCAGCTCATCTGCCTTCAAAGGCAAAAGAGGATATAGGGTACCACTTCGTCCGGTTGGCCCAGTGCTCCAGCCCTGGGGACTGCAGCATCCCTACCTGGAAGACAGTGGGTTGTGGGGGCTTCCCCGGCCTGGAGTTGTTTACCCTGCCCGGGGCAGGAAGGCCCTGTCCCTGCCCTTGCCCCCTTGCTCCCTCAGGGGTGACTCTGTCCCCTGTTCATTGTTTCCTTTCCGGTGGAATTTCTGCTCTTGAGGACTCAGTGTTCTGCTCCTCACGTCCCAGTTTCCTCTTGTCCAGACAGGGCTGGCCACCAGCCAGGAGCTTGACCATTCATGGAGAGGACAGGGGCTGAGGACAGTAGAGGGTTGGAGCAGAAAGAGGGAAGCAGAAATTCCTCCTTGGTCAGGGCCTCAGGGCCTCTTCTGCAGGAGCCTGTGGCATGTCCACCATGGGCAGCGTGTCCACCATGGGTGGCGTGTCCACCATGGGATGTCTGTCCACTATGGGTGGTGTGTCCACTGTGGGCGGGTGTCCACATGGGCAGATGTCTGCCATTGGTGGTGTGTCCATTATGGGCAGCATCCATCATGGGTGGCATGTCCCCATGGGTGGCGTGTCCACCATGGGTGGCATGTCCACTATGGGCAGGATGTCTGTCCACTATGGGTGGTGTGTCCACTGTGGGCGGGGTGTCCACATGGGCAGATGTCCGCCATTGGTGGTGTGTCCATTATGGGCAGCATCCACTATGGGTGGTGTGTCCATCATTGGTGGTGTGTCCACTACAGTCAGGGTCCACCATGGGCGGCATGTCCACCATGGGCAGCGTGTCCACCATGGGTGGCATGTCCACTGTGGGCAGCAAGCCCTCCCCTGTGCAGTGTGAGCCCAGAGAGCAAGCCTGGGCTAGATACATAAGGAGGTTCCACACAGATGGGGACACACCCCACCACCTTAGACTTTATACTCCCAAATCGGTGTCTCCCTCGATTTGGTACAACACCGTCCTGGCTCAAGAGGGGGGCAAGGAGCTCAGACAGACAGGCTACAATCTAGACCAACCTCCAATGTTGTCATAGCCAGGAGGTGGGTCTGCCCAGCACCTGTGCCAACTCCCCTGCCCATGGTATTTCCTGTGGGGTTTCACGAGGTGGGGAAGACAGAGGAGATGCAGGGGGCATGGCTCAGGCCTCCCTTCTCCTGTCCCAGACCCTAGCCCATGTGCCAATTCCAGAAAAGAGTGCAAGTCTGATCCCTGGGGTATTAAATGCACCCAGGCCAGCCTGCCCTCCCAACCCCTAGCCCTTTGTCGGGTCTGAGCTGCCTCATATCTGCCACCTCAGCTCTCCTCCCCCTCACAGTCTTAGCCCCCTCCCCCAGTGCCCCCAAGGCGGTGTTGCAACGTGAATAACAGTTACTCGTCCTGCCCTAATCAGCCTTTACTCACATAGCCTGTTCCTGACACAGCTGGGGGGACACAGCAGGGCCTCCCAGGAAGGGGACTGAGGAGGCGGCTGTGTCATAATTCTCAGCTGGGGCTTCAGGCCCTGGGAGTCGGGGGACAGCAGGAGTGCCATCCTGGGGGGTTGGCTTTGGATCCAAGTTCTTAACAGTAATAATGCCCTAGTCAGGCATTGTCCTCCGCAGGAAGCTGGGTCCCTCCATGCCAGTGCCAGACCCAGATCAGAGCCCTTGGTGGCCTTCCTTGCCCCAGCGGGGCCTGGCCCAGCCACGTATGCTGCATTTCTGGGGTTTCCTCGCCACAGGACCTGAGTGGCCACCCCCTCTCGCGTCTAGTGCAGGGCTCCAGCCTCTACACTCAGGAAGCCAACAGGCTAAAGAGAAGACACATTAAAAAAAAAAAATTACAATGTTTTAAAGTCAACCACAACTTACTGACCACTTTCTATGGATAGCAGAGTCGGCCATTCCATTTGCACCGTCATTTGAAGTCCTAACGAGACTGAGATGGAAGTGGCATCATTATCCCCACTTTGCAGGAGAAAAAACTGAGGCTCAGGGAGCAGAGAGTTGCCCAGAGGCTCTTGCTTCTGTGTGTGGGCCACGTCGGCCTCTTTCTCCAGGAAGCATCTTGCTCAGCCCTAAATGTCTGTGGGGGGAGACTGAGCCTCTAGGAGGTAGAGGACTTGCTGGTGACCACCCAGATTGCTACGACACAGGAAAACCCCGTGTCCACAGCAAGCGCAGCGGGCCCAGTCTGCAGGTTGGACTGACTGCGGAGTGGGAGGGGAGGGTCGTCTCGTGGTGGCGGGGGTCTCCTGGTGCTGCCTTTCCTAATCAGGGCGGGCCGCCTGAGGTCAGGAAAAGCAGGCAGCAAGGAGGATGCAGAGGGCAAAAGCAGAACTCTGAGGGCCACACGGGTGGCAGCGACAGGGGCAAGGAAGATTTGGGTGCTCTGGACAAGACAGCAGGCACAGAAAATGCAGAAGGAGGAAGCCATGTGGGCAGAGGCAGGACAGTCCTTCCATGTGGTGTGCAGCGGCACAGGGGCAGAGGGTGTTGCTCAGGACAGGACACAGCTACAATGCAAGCCTCTGAGGACAAGGACAGAGTCCAACCCGTGCATCTCTGAAGGTCTCATGAAACCCATCCCAGGAAAGATGCTAAGACCCTGCTCTGGGCCTTAGTGTCGGAGGAAGAGGGGAGGCAGCACCCCGTGGCCCCCACGCCAGGTCCCTGCTCCCTTTCACATGTCACAGGTCACACTGCTCTCCCAGCACTTACAGCCGAGAAACTATTAATGCAAGAGGGCGTGGGAAGGGCTCTGGGCCCAGGCAGATCCAATGGAGCCAGCAGCCCAGCTGCACTACAATGGCGAGGACAGCAGAGGGGGCCCAGGGTGACTCAGACCGAAGAGACACGCAAGAGGCCTGCTCCTCTACAGCAAGGAAGCTGAGGAGAAAGGAATGGTGACTCTGGCGTCCCTGGCGCCGCCGAGGAAAATTCCTTCTGCGTTGTATCATGCAGGCTGCATCGTCCTGGGACCTCCGCCCCCTCCTGCAGGCCCCCACTGATCTGGGGTCACCATCAGTCTGGATGTCCGCCAAGCTCGGAGGGGACTCAGTCAGTCATGTCCAGACCAGGATCTAGACTAGAACAAGAACATCCATTTCCGGGAAATAGGAAGACACAGAAAGAGCAGAGACCTATGACATGAAACTCACAGAGAGCAAGAAGGAATCAGGCAGATTGCTTCCTGGAGGAGAGGACAAAGGCGAGAGGAGACAATAGGTTCTGCTCTCCCTGTGGGGCTTTGTTCCTCCCGGGCCCACCCCATCCACATTGCCCTCTGCCGAGGCCATCCTGCCCCTGCCTCAAACCCCAGCACCACCTCACCTCCTCCAGGAAGCCCTCCCTCCACATTCAAGCCTGCACCGACGCCCAGCTCTCCCTGACTTTTACAGTTTGGCATCCAGACAATTTCATGTTTTTATCTCATTATTTCACACACATCGATCCTCTGCCCCAGTAAGTGTGGACATCCCTTCAGGGAAGGGAATTTACATTTCTGTGTCGAGCACCGATTGTCAATGAATCTTTGGCCATTTTGGGGAAATCGAGACCCACTTGACAGCCCATGTAAAATAAAGCAGGAGGTGTCAGGAGGGACACATAAGGGGAGACTCAGGAATGTGGAGAATGAGGAATGTGTTCTGGTAAAAGATGAGCGAAAGTGAATTAGAGTCACAAGCCAGAGATGTGGGGAAAGAGAAGTGGCTGGAGGGCTGGAATTGGGCCACAGTGGCCTGGGGCTTCTCTGGGGGTATGCACCACCATCTGGCCAACTGCCCCATAGTCACATCTATCCCAGGAACCTGTGCTCCAACATTCCCTGCCCTTCGAACTGCCCCTTGGTGGCCACCCTGGGCCCCAGGAGGCTCCTCCTTGCCTGATGGCTGTGAGAACATTCGTGCTCCTTGCAGCCCGACACCCAGCACCCATGCCCTCAGGAAATAAGGACCATAAGACACGTTGATGGCCACATAAGTTTAAGAAAATTGACAAAGGAGTGTGCAAATGTAATAAAGCCACTGAAGTGTCAGAGGGTGTCATAGGAAATTGACAAAGAATGGGCCAAAGGCGCCTGGCTTGGAGGTGCAGGTGACGCTCAGCTCCATCCCCACCTGTTGATAAGACAAGTCCCCTCCTCCTTGGGACTTGTCTGGAGGGATGCTGGAGGGATCAGCATGCCTGTGGGACATCAGCAGGGTCTGCACGTGACCCCAAAGCCTAGAGAGAATGTCTTCCTGGGACCTAAAACCTGCAGAGCTGGCTGCTGTGAGTGTGCCAGGACCAGAGTGAAAGCAAAAGGATCTGGTCTGAGGCGGACGACAGGGGCTGGCAGCTGTCCTCTTGGGTGACTGGCCAGTCCACTTCCAAGGCACTTAGTGCCCACACTCCGAGACATGCTAAGAGAAGTAAAAGTGAACACATAACACATCCCTCCCCTGAGGAGCTTGCATTACATGAAAATGAACAGCTCGGACTGTTTGGGTTCCTGTCCTGCCTCTGCCGCCCACCAAGAGCAGCTGCCACTTAGTGAGAGCCTAGAATGTTCCGGATGTTCGACAGACGATACTGCATGTCGTCCTTACCACAGCCCTGAAGGATGGGGACTGTTATCTGCCTTTTACAAACAAGGAAACTGAGGCTATGATCGTTCAATCATAGTTTAAAAGAAAGAAAGAAAACAGAAGCTCAGAAAGATTAAGTTTTGTCTAGCAGCATGGTCAGCGAGTGTCAGATCCTTGACTGGGGGCTACTACTCTCCCATTTATGGTGCGGTCACTCTGTGGCCTTAAGCACAGTTAAAAAGACTGGGTTAAATGATTCTTAGAGCTCCCCTTGCTCTGAAACTCTTGATATAATTGGAAGAAAAAAAATAACCTTAGATGAGCAAGAGCTACACGGGGGCTGGGGGTGGCACAGGTTTGGGCGTTACAGGAGTTTAAGGAGAGAGGGTTGCGGGCAGAGGAGGGGACGTCAGCCCTGCATCCAGTTGGCAGGGTGGGGGGCCCTGGACAGGCTGAGGCCACCCTGAGTCTGGCGGTCCCAGGGCCATGATCGTAAACAAACAGCAGTGGAGACACACACAGTACTTGTCTCAGCTCAGTCCTAGAGAGGGGCAGAGACAGCCGAGCCCAAACACAGGCTATTTTTGGCATTGTGTTGTTTGGAGAGCAACCAGGCCAGAAATAGTGCTGTGAGTTAGCAGGACCTCGGCCTTCTCCCACCCCCAGCTCTCCCAGTGAAATCACCAAGAATTGGGAAGCTGGGCCCTACATTCCAGGGAGGCTGTGTAACTCCCTTCCCCACAGGAAGGTTCCGGAGCTGAGCATTTGACTGTAAAAGGGATTCTGGAAGGTAGGAGGGAAAGAGGGATTGAGTCAGAGAGAGTGAAAAAGAGAGAGTTTGAAACAGGGAGAGACCCGTGCAGCAGAAGACAGGAGACAGGGTAGACCAGGAGGCAGGAGGTTGATGGAGGAACCCAGGAAGAGGGAGGCTGTGGGAGAGAAAGGGAAAGTGAAAGAGTGTAGAGGGAGAGCCAAGAGGAAGCAGAGATCAGGCAGGGGGGCAGAGGGCAGGGGGCAGGGAGCAGGGGTGAAAAGGGGTGTCGGGAAGATCATGGCGCTGAGGCTCCACCGTGGGGGCTGGGGTGGGGTGGGGCTGGGGGCGGACAGTTACGGAAAGTATGAGTCTGGTCTAGTCACGAACACCTGCTGAGGGGCAGATGGAGACATCTTTCCCAGTTGGCTGAAACCGGAACTTTCCCCCCAAAATCCACAGCCCTATAACTCACTCCCTTATCTCTAACCCTCCGGAAATCAGAAATCCACCTATTTCAACAGCAGGGACTTTTTGATCTCTGCCCATTTGACCTTTTGCAAAAGAGCTGAGCCTGGAAAGAGAGGCCTAGGTCAGGGCTGTTCGTGTGGGGTTTGGGGAAAGGGGAAAGTGGCCATCCCTTGAGTCAGGCGAGGTTCTGAGAAGGGTGTTTCAGGGAGGTCAGCCGGGTAACAGCACCCCCACCCCCATGGCACCCCGCAGGCCACTGAGCCTGGCGGCGTGTGGGAGGCCTGGGCTCCAAGGGCAAGAGGGGTGGAGGAGGCAAGGCCACATGCGGGGAGATGAGCGGCAGGGACCACGGTCGAGTCTGGGTCCCAAAGCACAGAGGCAGCCCCAGGTCTTCAGAGTCAAAGGGAAGATCAGAAACACTAGAGGACCCAGGTATGGTTTTACCTGAGTTTCTAAGACACACCCACCATGTGCCTACACATTCCCTCCAGTTTGGGAAGAGACCCATTCATTCGTAGGTCAGCAGTTTCTGTTTCCAAAGTAAAATGCTCACCAGCCCCCACCCCAATCAGGATGTAGAACTCTCTCTCCTGTGAACACATCACGATCATCCTCCAGGTCCCTGAGCAGGGACGACATTGGTCACTGCCCTTGTAAGGCCCAGGCTGTCCGCAGAAAACAGCAGGGACTTTTACAGCTGAGGCCTGGTGGGGTGTGGGACAATGGTCCCTGGAATAGCAGACGAGGAAGGGGGAGGTGTGGCTACAATGGCTGGATAGGTGCAGGCACCCGGAGGCCATCTCCAGCTATGTCTAGACCCATGGCTCCTCCAGGTCCTTGGTGTGTGGCACTCCCCACCCAGACCCCCAGATCCCTGTGTCCCTCTGACCTCTAAGAATGGAGGGCAAGGCCTTGGGGACATTTCTGAGGGCAAGAGATGGGTTTGGGCTGGACTTCTGTCTTCTCCATTCAAGAGGTTGAGGGCAGTGGCTCCTTCCTCACCAGCAACCGCACGCTCAAGGACTACAAACCACAACCAAAAAAAGGAAAAAGACATAAACAGAGGTAGTTCCCAGGAACAGTTCTCACAAACAGTGTTTGTGAGCTGAATTTTCCAACCAAGGTTCCCCCTTCTTTCCCTGACACCCCCCACCTCCACCTGACTCCAGGGAACAAGAAAACAAAGCCTGAGGAGGAAAAAAATGGAAGAGCTGTTCAGCTGTGGTTGCCCTTGGTATCTGTTTACTGAAAAAATCCAAAACAAATATCCCGACACTACCACCCACTTAAACTTCCTGTGACTCGGCTATGGGCCGTCTCTATGGAAATGCCCAGCTGAACCCCTACACAGAGCATGACAGTGTGTGGACCCCAGGGTCAAGCGTATCCTCTCTTCCTGGCAGGACCCCTCCATCCACAATGTCCAGGTCACACGGCCCAGGGCATCTGACACTGCCCAAACCCCAAAGGCGCTAGTTGGGTCCTACACATTCACCCGTCACTAGCCAATTTCCACCCTCTATAGAATCCACTGGTCACTCTTCCTCCACTTACCTCCATGCCCTAAAAGCACACCCCACACATGCCCTATGAATTGGCACTCTGCTTCTATCCCTCTTCCTGCTGTTCCAGCCCCCAAGTGTCTGGGTCTGGAGGAAAAGGATAAGGTATACGTTCTCCCGAGTCACAGCAGCAGCTCAAAGAAACGAAACTTACGCATTGGACTCCTAATTGCTTGCCGAGCCTTTACCTTGGTAACCCCTGGTCCCTTTCAGCCACCAGCACCCCACCCAGCACACCTCAAACCCCAGCCAGACAGAGCTGTTAACACAAAGGGAGCCCTCAGGGGCACCGAGAGAGTCTGGCCACATGGGGGGAGTCAGCCACGAATCATCGGAGGCGGCCGGGCGGGCACATGGCTGGAACGAGGGAAAGACGGGGAGTCCTCTGTTGGGCCCGAGTCCTAGACAGACAAAACCCAGACAAACACGTGGCACGCAGCATGCCCTCTGGCTGCTGCGTGCAGGCCAAGAGGAGGGAGGGGTGTTCTTTCCTGGAGGTTGGTTCTCCAAGCTGAGCACTAGGGAGGGTGATCCTGAACCCAGGGCACTCTGGCGCCATCTGGCACCGCAGGTCAAGCTGGCAGGACATCCAGGAGAGCGGGACACGGGAGGTCCTGGGGCCAAGGCAATCGGGGTTTGTACAATTGTTCCTGAGCCCTCTTACACACGTACACACGTGGAGCAGCACGCACACACACGCCTCGGCAAGTCGTGGAGAGGGAGGTGCTGAGGGGGCCGGGCCGGCTGTTCAGACAGACTTCCAGAGCCAGAAAGTGGGTGGGGCTGGAGCATGAGTTAATCTATTTCCTGTCCACATCTGGTATAAAGGGAGCCAGCGGCTTGAGGAGAAGCACAGCTGTGTCTGGCTGCAGGACCAAGAGCGCTGTCCAGAAGGAGAGCCACACCCCCTCCACTAGCCGCCAAACCGC
This sequence comes from Microcebus murinus, assembly GCF_040939455.1. Lineage (NCBI taxonomy): Eukaryota > Metazoa > Chordata > Mammalia > Primates > Cheirogaleidae > Microcebus > Microcebus murinus. The sequence continues at coordinate 29,074,580 of NC_134122.1, forward strand.
AACGAGTCAGCAGCTGGGGCAGCAGCAACAGTAGCGGCAGGACAAACGGCCAATCACAAGGCACCTTTGGGAACTTCAGGTAGGAAAAAGCAAACTCTTTCCACCTCTTATCCCTCCCCAGAATCTCCTCCATACGACCCCCCAGAGACCTGCAGCCTTGAGTTGAGCCTGGCCTGGCAATGAGCACAGGGGAGCAGGGAGGGTGCTCACCCCCCACCAACAACCGCAGCACCCAGAAGTAAGGACTCTGTCCCTCTCCACCAAGACACTCCACTGCCCCTCCTCATGCCTGCTAACTTGAATGAAACGGGCGTTGGGAAGCATTATAGGGAACCAAAAAGCATTGTGCGAGTCAGGAGTGTCATTATAACTTAGACTTTCTGCCCCTTGGAGGGGAAGGGAGATACACTGGAGCTATTTCTACGATTCCCACAGGTGAAAATGGGTTTATGACTCCCTTGGGCTGACCCCAGTAACACTCAGTCCGAGACAGAGTGGGAAGGGCTGAGTCTAAATGCATCGATTGTGGTCTCCTAAACGTATTGTGGTCTTGTGTTCAAATGCTACCTGCCAGCCATAGGCAAGGAGATCCTGGTCCACAACCGGATCCCACCTGCCCTCCCCACTTGCCACTCTTCCTGAATGATTCCCTCATCAGCTACTTTTCCTCTTGCTCTAGGATGCAGATGTCTCCAGCCCTCACCTGCCTCACCCTGGGCCTGGCCCTCGTCTTTGGTGAAGGGTCCGCCCTATACCAACAGGAATCCCAGGCGGCCCAACTGGCCACAGACTTTGGGGTGAAGGTGTTTCAGCAGGTGGCGCAGGACTCCAATGATCGCAATGTGATTTTCTCACCCTATGGGGTGGCCTCAGTGCTGGCCATGCTGCAGCTGCCAACAGGAGGAAAAACCCGGCAGCAGATCCAATCGGCAATGGGATTTGATATTGAGGGTGAGAGGTGGGGCGGACAGGGAGGCGGGAGTCACAGAACAGGGGCCGAACCAACCAGAAGCAGAAAAAAAGGCTGACTTTGGCTTAGACAGGTCAACCCATGTACAGCTGTGCTCTGGGGTCCACCCCATCTTCTTCCCACCGCACCCTGTGTCCCTTTGCCCCTGACCTGCCAAGGGTGTGCAGGCCTGTGGATTTGCCACTTGTTGACTGTGTGACCTTAACCCCTGTAAGCCTCAGTTTCCTAATTTACAAAATGGGGATAATAAAAATACCTACCACATAGTGCTGCTGCAAAGATTAAATAGAATTACGCATACAAAATGCTTAGCATCACCATTACTGTAAGAAAAAAGTTAGGGTTCAAAATTTAAGGAGAGAAAAATATTCCAACCCAAAGAAAGACTTAAGACCCGAGACTTTTGAGGAAAGGAGGGAGAAGCAGAAAAGAGATTAAGGTTTGGAATGAAATCTCCCTCCAGAGAGCCCTGGAAGAGCAGAAAAGCCCCATCCATGTGGGCAGGGTCAGGCCTCTCATGGGAGAAGTCGGCCCAGCGAGGAGCCCTGGGCTTGACATGGGCCTAATGTGTCCTTTTCCGCTCGCCTTGGCACAGAGAAGGGTGTGGCCCCTGCCCTCCGCCAACTGCACAAGGAGCTCCTGGGGCCATGGAACAAGGATGAGATCAGCACCACTGACGCCATCTTTGTCCAGCGGGACCTGAAGCTCGTCAAGGGCTTCATGTCCCACTTCTTCAGGCTGTTCCGGACCATGGTCAAACAGGTGGACTTCTCAGAGGGGGACAGAGCCAGATTCATCATCAATGACTGGGTGAAGACACACACAAAAGGTGAGTGGCAGGGGAAGGAAGTCCTGCCCAAGGGCCGGAAGAGAAAGGGAATTTGGAAATCCATATAGCCTAAGCTCTCCCCTCTCTTTTCTGCGGACAAGCGGCCAAAAGCTTTAAGAACCAGAGCGTAATAGCTAGTATTTGTTACAACCAGGCTTCCTCATGAGCTAACTCTGCAAGCATTCCTAAAAAGTGTTGTGAAATTTAATAAGAACAGCAATAACCAGGACAAGGGGCACACACAGGGTGAGGGTGAAGTGGGGGGGGGGCAGGGCGGTTACCTCCCTAGCTCTGATCTTGGACAGGATCCCAGGACAGAGAAAGTGCGGTGAGCTGGAAGACTTTCTGTACCTCTTGGAAAGGTAGAAAAGGTCAAAAGCAGCTAGATGGGTTCATTTAAACTCCTTCCTGCCCATTGATGGGATCTCTTCAACACACATCCCTTTGAGGACTAGGAGCTGAAGGGAACCATCTGAAAGGCTTTAAAAGTATCTAATTTCCTGATCAATGGCTTTCCCACAGGTATGATTAGCAACCTACTTCCAGAAGGGGCCGTGGACCAGCTGACACGCCTGGTGCTGGTGAACGCCCTCTACTTCAATGGCCACTGGAAGACGCCCTTCCCCACCACGGGCACCCACCAGCGCCTGTTCCACAAGTCCGACGGCAGCACCGTGTCTGTGCCCATGATGACTCAGACCAACAAGTTCAACTACAGTAAGTGCAAGAGCCCCCTTCCCCGCCACCCACCCCGACTGCATTTCATCCCTGGGGTCTCCCAAGCAATGTTTAAAGTGTCACCCTCTGAGGGAGGAAGACCCCAGGGAATGTTCTCCTCTAAGGGAGGAGGAACTCTAGAATACACCTAGGCTTTGACCAAGGTTTTCCAAGCGTAGACACAGGGGTGACAGGAACAGAAGAAAGGAGCTTTATCTCATGCAAGAGGAAGCTGAAACCCAGAAACTCCCCCAGGCCCAGGCTGGCCCACTTGACTCTTGTCTCTCATTCTCAAGTGGTTCTTGTGTAATTGCCAGGGGCCAGCAATCCTGCTGGAGAGGACCAGTGGAGGGTGAGGTGAAGAGGATGGGGATTGTGGGAGTCTGGGAGAGGGGAGTGAATGTGAGGAAGGCCCAAGGAGACAGAGAAACCAGAAGACGATGAATTGGCAGGAGAGATGGGAAATGTAAATGAAATCACTGAATAGGGGAGCAATGGGTGGGGAAACCCCAAAAGCCAGGATGGAGAGCTTGGCTTCCCGAAAGAGTGAGTAGACGGGAGAACTAGGTGAAAACCAGTGCTGGGTTGGAGCCAAGGAGAGCTGGAGCCATTTCCAAAGCGCCATCTTGGTGTCTTAACAGCCGAGTTCACCACCCCTGATGGTCATTACTACGACATCCTGGAGCTGCCCTACCACGGGGACACCCTCAGCATGTTCATTGCTGCTCCCTATGAGAAAGAGGTGCCCCTCTCGGCCCTCATCAACATCCTGGACGCCCAGCTCATCAGCCACTGGAAAGGCAACATGACCAGACTGCCCCGCCTCCTGGTTCTGCCCAAGTAAGCCCACCTGCTCCTGCCACACTCACCAATGCCCCAGACGCTGCTCTCTCCCTCTCTCCTGGCTGCCTGAAATCACCACCCCCATGTTGAATTTCCCAGCTCTGTGATGCTTGCAGGGCAGGGACGTGGGTGAGCGTGGGAGGCTGATAGGAAACACTCTGGCCTGGGTTTGATTATGACTCCTCCAATCATCCCTCTTCCTGTTTCTGCTGGAGAGCAGGGGAGAGCCTTTCTAGACCACAGCCACACACGAACCACCCCCAGAGCACCCAGTAACAGCCAGCCAATGGGAGAGCCAGGGAAAGAATGGAGGTGGGGGGTTCAATCAGTCCACATCCACTTATGACGCCTGCACTCCCACCCCCACCCCTCAAGTCTGCATCCAAACAACGCAAACGAAAGGAATCACTTCTGCAGATGGGGCAGCTCAAACCGCAGCTTCTAGCTGGGGTTTTGACAGAGCATATTTTTATAATAAAATGTTTCTGCAGAAGCAAAGGGAGTAGAGAAGGCTGAGGCTAGATAATTCCAGAATTACAGGGAAGCCTCCCACCATGCCTATGCCGAACTTCCAGATGCTATAATGCCAGGCTCGGAGAAAGAGGAGAATTTAGTTGTTAGCTGGTGCGAGCTCTCGCTTGCATGCATTCTCTCTCTCTCTCCCTCTCTCTCTGGCTCATAAAAATCGAGGTAATTAGCAGTGCCCTGGTGAGAAGCAGAGTGCCCCAAAGCCTCACTGCTTGAATGCTCTTCAGGCTTACCATCGACAGACCAGATTTTTGCTCAAACATCCTTGCAGAAGAATTTGCCCTTGGCCCCCCAGCTAGACTGAATAAAATTATGCTGAAACTACTGCCTTATTTGAGGAAAGTAATTAGTCATAAGTTCGAGGGGGTGGGGAGATTGCAGAAGAATAATCATGAATATTAGAAATCTCCAGCAAGGAGAGAGACTTTGCAAACAGATTTGAATAAAAAAACAAAAAACAAAAAAAAAACAGGCCTCCTCTTCAACTTGCTCCTCCGTTCCTCTTCTGTCCATCTGCCCCCTGGGGACAGCTGGTAGGGGAAGGGGAGAGGCAGGGGCTGCTAGCCAGAGGGGACCTGAGCTCAAGCTGTCTCTTGCTTCTGTCCATAGGTTCTCCCTGGAGAGTGAAGTTGACCTCAGGAAGCCCCTGGAGAACTTGGGGATGACCGACATGTTCAGCCCGGGCCAGGCAGACTTCACGAATCTTTCAGGTGAGATTTTTCCTCTCATTGTCTCATCCCAGTGGACTGTGCAGTCCTGAAGAGTACAAAGGGCCTCTCCCTGAGAGTGGTGGCTGATCTGCCCGTGTATCCACCTCTGTTACAGAGCAAGAGCCTCTGCACGTCTCGCAGGCACTGCAGAAAGTGAAGATTGAGGTGAACGAGAGTGGCACGGTGGCATCCTCTTCCACAGGTGGGTCTCAGCCCAAGGCTTCAGGAGGCCTGGTGCCTCAGTCGCCCTCAGGATAACTAGTCCCTGAACCCAGAAAGGACCCTGAGGCCCTGCCCTGCATAGGCCTCTCTCCCTGGGTCCCCGTTCCCTCACCTGATGGCTCCTGAGGCCCCTAAGGTGAAAAGACCTCCCAAAGAAAAGCCTGAGCTGTCCCCATAGTGAGTAGTAAACTTAAGAAACTTGCCCTTCAGCTGGGCACGGCGACTCATCCTAGAACTCTGGGAGGCCGAGGTGGGTAGATTGTTTGAGCTCAGGAGTTCGAAACCGGCCTGAGCAAGAGTGAGACCTCATCTCTACTAAAAATAGAAAGAAAATTGGCTGGACAACAACAACAACAAAAAGATATATATATATATATATATATATTTTAGCTGGGCATGGTGGCCCATGCCTATAGTCCCAGCTACTCGGGAGGCTGAGGCAGGAGGATCACTTGAGCCCAGGAGTTTGAGGTTGCTGTGAGCTAGGCTGATGCCATGGCACTCTCTAACCCGGGCAACAGAATGAGACTGTGTCTCAAAAAAAAAAAAAAAAAAAGAAAAGAAAAGAAAAGAAAAGAAAGAAAGAAACGTGCCCTAAAAGGATTTAGATAGATGTATGTTTTTGAGCGAATAGCTGACCCATCTCTACCAAGGTAGTCCTGGAGGAAACCAGGTATCAGAGAACGTCCCTAAACTTTTAAGGTTTGTATGCAGGAGAACAAATAAGCCTCCTAAAAATCACCTCCCAGCACTGCCTTCAGATGGAAAGCTAGTGTCCCCTGGTCACTTGAGATCAATCCAGGCACCAGCGCCAACGTCCCTCTGTTTTAAGACGTTGTCCCTTCTCTTCCAGCCGTTGTAGTCTCAGGCCGGATGGCCCCCCTGGAGATCATCATGGACAGACCCTTCCTCTTTGTGGTTCGGCACAACCCCACAGGTGAGCCCAGAATCTACCACATTCCCCGTCCTCCCAGCCATTCTCCTTGTCTCGGGCACCAGTGCAGACAGACATAGACACCCCTCCAGCCTCGCGAGGACCCAGGGCGAGAATCTGTAGCCCTGTCCCGCTGCCTCTCCCAGGAGGAGGCGTCCTCCAATCCCAGACAGGCAGCGCCAGGACTGCAGTCCCAGCTCCACCAATTAGGCAGCGGCAGACGTCTGCAGACAGTTCCCGTCTTCTCGAATCTCAGTACCTCCATCCACGTCAAGCTCGGGGAGCTGTCCTGTCCCTTCCAATTCTCAATCCACCATTCTCTCACCCTCAGGAGCAGTCCTTTTCATGGGCCAAGTGATGGAACCCTGACCATGGGAAAAGAAGCCTTCCTCTGGGACAAAACTGGAACTGTATCAGAAAAGAAGAAACTAGGAAGAAAAGAATTTTAGTTTTACTGACTCTTTCTGGAGAAAGAGAAGACATTTGCCTATTTGAAAAATGGTAAATCTTTCAAATCTGTCTCCTAGACCTCAGAGGCCTTTCCCAGGAGTTGGAAAGGGGCCCTTCAGGTCAAACTCCCCAATTTCTAACGGGGACCCCGGGAGAGGGGTCAAGCGCAAGGCCCTGCACGTCGCCAAACCAGACCGTAACACCCACAGAACCGTCTGCGCAGCTGCTTCCACCCGTCTCCCTGCCCACTCAGGTCTCCAGTCCCGGTTCCTGCTGGGCCCTGGCAGGAAGGAGCCACACGGCTCACAGCAGCCTTTGTGTGCTTGGTAGAAGTGATCGTGTTCCAGTCACGTCGCCGTCACTCTTGCACTGTCTACCACGGCCGAGGAGGCTGGCGACAGGCCAAAGGCGGCCACTAGAAGAAGCACCCTTTCATCTCAAGGACCGTTCTGGCACTGACCACCTGTCCCTAGGGCAGAGCTGGCGCAGTGCACGCCCCTCAGCGCTGAGACCTCCGGGCCTGGCCCTTCCCCTCCCTAGAAACAGTGTACATATGTTACTTTGGAGTGTAGGTGACTTGTTTACTCATAGAAGCAGGTTTTTGCTTCCCTTTCTTTTACAGGATAGAGGAAGAAAGGTCAGATGTGTGCCTGGCTCCTCGCCCCCAGTCTCGTGGCAGGGAGGGTGGGATGCCAGGGCTGTGCCTGAATGTTTATCACGTCCTTGCCCTTGTTAGAAAGAGGACTATTTGGGGGGGGGAGCCATTATTTAAACTTACTCATAGTGTTGTTCCTTTGTGGTCTGTGTCAGTGCATCTCAGGAGTCTGGCCACTTGACTGTCATAGCCCTCCAGGCGTCAAGCGTGATGGGGTCCACACTGCCACCTTGTGGCTGCCTGGCCTTTTTCCACTTGACGGATCAGGGCCCCTGCCCAGGCGAGCCAACTTCAGCCTGCTTTAGGGACCGAAAGGACGGGGTGGGTGAGAGACACTGGAATGAGGACACGGTAGCTCCAAACTTTTTGAATATATTTAGGGACAGAAATGCAAGGGGCTGCACGACCTACCAGGACAGAACTTTCCCCAATTACAGGGTGACTCACAACTGCATTGGTGACTCACTTCAATGTGTCATTTCCGGCTGCTGTGTGTGAGCAGTGGACACGTGAGGGGGGGGGGTGAAAGAGACAGAAAGCTCAGATTCAACTACCTTAGTTAGATAATCTTTTTGAAAAGCTACTAGCTAGAGGGTATGCCATGAAGATTAATTTATTGAAGAATTGCACATAGATCCGAAATGAATGTACTCTAATAGAAGCCTAACCCACGATGCCCTTCACTGAAAAATCCTCATATTTTGTTTTTTATTTTCTCTTTTGATTATGCACTGGACAGCAATGGCCACACACAGTTACCCACAGAGGGTGGGGTCAAATGCTCTTGAAATTGTGTTGAATTATATGCTTTTTCACTTTTGATATATAAACAAGTAAAAATGATTCAAAAAATAATAAAATAAATAAATACAAAGAATATGCCAAAACGGTCCCTGCCTTTTCCTTCCAGTACAAGAAATAAAAATATTGTTGGTTTGTAGACCTCTCGGGTGAAAGGACCTTTGTGAAAACTATACCCATGGGCGCAGGCACGTTGACCTGCCATGGGTGAGTCCACAAGACTGGTCACCATGGCTCTGCCACAAGGCCCAAAGGACATGTGTGTGGATGGCGGGCAGGGACACTGACTCTCCCCAAGGCATCACCCTCACAAAGGAAAAAGGGATCTCCCAACCACTATCCTCCCACCCAGCTGGGCTTGCTCATGGTCACTGTCCCTGTAGACTCCCAACTCTGTTCATGCCATTTCCTCCCACCACCAAATACCCTCTACCTACTCCCACTCCCCATTTCTCCAAACCCAGATCAAGTTCCATTTCCTCCACCTAAGGTGTCCCCATGCATCCAGCCAACATCATCACTCTCAACTTGACATTTACTGACTTTTCTGTTCCCTGGTCTGTGACAGTACTTGCATTCATGTCTGCTCTTTAACTTTGTGTGTGTGCCTTACCTTCCCAATCCAATCTAAATACCAGGTTCCTTAAAAACAAGACTCTTTTGTGATATATATTCTTACTACCATTCCAAATACGGAGTCCTGAAAAGTCTTTTATTCTCGTCCTACAATATCTTAAAGGCTCCTGGCAGAGGAGACACTTCCCTCAATTAGTTTCTGTTCATATATTCAAAAATAAGTGTTTAAACTGAAAAACTAGGCTGGGTGCAAGTAGCTCATGCCTCTAATCCTGGCACTTTGGGAGGCCCAGGTGGGAGGACTGGTTGAGGCCAGGAGTTCAAGACCAGCCTGAGCAAGAGCAAGACCCTACCTCTACAGAAAATAGAAAAATTAGCCAGTTGTGATGGTGCACACCTGTAGTCCCAGCTACTGGGGAGGCTGAGGCAGGAAGATCCCTGAGCCTAGGAGTTTGAGGCTGTAGTGAGCTATGATGATATGACTGCACTCTAGCCTGGGTGACAGAGCAAGACCCTATTTCAAAAAAAAAAAAACAACTGAAAAAATACCAATAACTATCTGTCAAATTTGTGTGCCGTCCAAGTCTAGAACACTAAAGATAGCACAGACAGCACCAGCCCTCTGGATACCAAGCCTATTTCTTAATAGAAACTAATTATGGTCTGGGGGTTCTTGGTCAAAACAATGTCTGGTAGTTAAGAGATAGTGAGTTCACTGTCACTGGAAGTATTCAAGGATAGCCAAGATGACTGCTTGGTGGGGATATACTTCAGTGATCAGGGTATAATACAAAGTGACTTTTTTAAATTATGAAAAATAATGCTCACAGTAAGACAAACGCTCAAAAAGGTAAAAGTGGAAGCATAATAGGCCCCTTGTTTCTTGGGTGTTCTTTTAGAACCTTACTAAGCATTCAATAAGCATGTTAAAAAATACTCTTTTCTTTCACAAAATAAAGTTATTATATATAGATACATAGATATATATAGAATGCTACACTTTGCTTTATTTGCCTAATGAGCCAGCCATCCTAGACATCTGTCCCTAATTCTTTTTACCGGCTACATATACAGATGTACTCTAATTCCTTAACCACCGATGATGGACACTTCAGTTGTTTCAGGGCTGTTGTCATTGGTGGTGCTGTTACCAACAATGTCACCCTTAAACATTTATTCCAGTGCTCATGTACCCCAGGATAATTTTCAAGGGATGGGACTAAGTGTCTCTATTAGCAACCTTCCAATCCTGAAATTGTGTGATTCTGGTAACACAAACATTTTCAAATGATACAAAACAATCGAAGGTGATCATTTTGCCTGGTTAGAATCTTACCTTTTCTCAAACTTAAATAAAACTTCACAACTTTCTTACATGAGCCCACTGCCATGAATAAAGATAGAACTAAGAGAACCTCCACATTATCTTTTTCTCTAAGATGATGTTAGACTTCCTTGGAGCAAATTCTGGTCATAGTGTTTTTGAGAGTGAATTGAGAAAGGGTATTCATTCATTTACTCACTCCTTACTCATTCAACATGGACAAAAGGACTTCTGCCTGCCCCTCCCATTCCTGGTTCCCTCTGAAGGTCAATCCAGGGGCATCCTTGGGTGCCTCCAATGTGATGTCTTAAAGGGGACACAGTGTTAGATGCCCCCTCATCATAGATTCCTTTCTTTAGATTGGCTTCTTCTAGAACATAAATTTGCAGTCTTAGGCTGAAAAAAAAATAGATTGGCTTCTTCAAGCTTTCTCCTCTCTCATGACACCAATATAGTAAGAGGGGACCCAAACTCTAGGCAAGCTTGGAAGAAACTTCCTCTCTCCTTAGAAAGCCAGTGGGAAGCAGGCAAGAGGTTTGGAATGGGTAACTTACCAAAGCCACTCTCAGCTTTGGAAAGAGATGCTCTTTCAACCTCAGTGAGTTTTTCATCTTTCCTCTCCTGTTCTCACTATGTAACTGGCAAGCTTTGTAGGACCAAGATATGGTTGTAGTACTAGAGAAAGAAAAGGCCATAGAGACCACTTGACCTGCATTTTTCTTTGTTAGCTAGCTTAGCCCGGAGCTACAAACACAGATGAGGCCTGATCAGGTTCACGAGATCACTCTACCCTGGGACCTGTGGCCAAAACTTCAACTAATACTAAAGTATTCCTCTTTCTGCCTCATCCTCTTGTACACATACCCCTTTGGGTTCATAGGGCAGCTGGAGTCATGAAGGCAATAGTCCAAGAATTCAAGGCCACTGGGACCCAGGAATAGCTTTCAAACTCCCTGAAAGTATGACCAATTCCAGGCCCCTGGGCCAGTGGGTGACAAGCCACCCCTCTGTAACAGATTTGCTTAGAAGCCTAAAAAACCTCATTTTGCCCAAAATGCTTCAAAAAGCAGAACAAGTTAGCCCTAGTTCTGCAGTATACAGTTCAAAAACTGTCCATACATGCTGAGAAGGTGCAAGAGCAAAGAGTTCTTCAAAAGGCCCCTCACCACAGAGGAAGTTTGCTCCAGGAAATGCCCCATTTAACAGTGCTGAGTGCTTTTCTAAGATATTGTGAACACAAAGACCTGCTGGCGCAGCCTCCCTGTTCTGTTTGACTTTGCCTGGGGCCCCTTCCTCAGCTGTTCTAAGTTTGTCTTCCTTTCTTTCTTTCTTTAGAAATGAAAAACTAACAGAATCTGCCTCCAGCCACCACTGCTGCAGATTTCTTGTAAACCTCCCCCAGTGGAATTATCTGCCCACATGTGTTCTAAATCCCTCAATGGTAAAAAATATTCTATCGGCATGAAATTTGTCAAGGAGACATCATCTGTTTTCCAAAGCATTTTTTTTTTTAGGTAGTTCCTCAAGTAAGTGTCATAATAATAGTAGCAAACTCTGACGAGGAAACTTGAGACACTGAGAGGTTGGGTAACCTGCTGCTATCGCTACTATTACTCAACAGCCCCAGGGGGTTGGGCACCTCTGCTCATTGCACTGCACTGTGGTGGCTCTCTCCGCAGCATGTGGGAGCAGGAACAAATCTCCCTGACCTCCAAGAAGTGCTCAGACATGGTCAGGTGCAAAGGTGCTGCCCTCCCCCGCCAGTACCTGCGCCTTCCGCATTCACGCAGGCCGACTCACCAGCCTGACAGCCACGTTTTAAACACAGTCGTTGATCCCCTAGCCACCAGATGTCGCTTTGACTCCAATGGAAAGCGCTTCTCTGAAGCAAAGCAGCTGTGGCTTCAACCAAAATCTTGCCAAGCTGGAATTCCATTCAATATAACAAGTATTTATTTAAAAGCCGAACTTTGTACTGGGTACTGTGAAACATTAACAAGAAAGTGTAAGGGATGCCTCTAAAGATCAGGTAACTAAGGAGAACTGACACCAAAAAGCTGAATGAAAAGCTATGCAAGTCCCTGCAAAAATAATTGAAAGGGGCCAGGAGTGGTGGCTCATGCCTGTAATCCTAGCACTTTGGGAGGCCAAGGCAGGAGAATTGCTCAAATCCAGGAATTCAAGACCAGCCTGGGCAACATAGTAAGACCCCATCACTATAAAAAATATTAATAGAAAAACTAGCTGGACATGGTGGTGCATGCCTGTAATCTAAGCTACTCAGGAGGCTGAGGCAGGAGGATTGCTTGAGGCCAGGAGTTTGAGGTTGCAGTGAGCTATGATGATGTCATTGTCAAAATGGTCACTACCATCTGGACTGGAATGTAAAAGGCTCATCAGACGAGCAGCTGCTTGAGGATAAATAAGATGGATTTGGGTCTGCAGGGAAGGAATTGTAGGGCATTCCAGAAAACAGCATGAACAAAATCACAAAGAAAAAATTATGGCAAAGCAGGTTCAAGGGACACACATGACAGTGAAGTCCCAAGTGACCAGGTTGGTTTCAGACTGCTCGCTCCCTCCTCTGAGAACCCAGCAACTCTCCCATTGTCTTCTCCTAATCTAGTGGGGCCAGTCTTCCCTGAGTCCCTTAAATAAGTCACACTTTCCTGTTATCCTCTATGTCCCAACCTTACAGCCTGCAAATCTAGGAAAAGACAGCAATGTCAATGACAACAGGAAACCAAGAGATGAGATGCTTTCTGGGAAAAATGGAAGGAAGAGGTAACTCATTTTTGGCAAGTGAAGTTTAGGATGACAATGGAATTTGCAGTGGGGGATCCAGTATACAGTTATGCAACAAATACTGGGCACATGTCAGGCACTGCACTAGGCACAACAGAAACAGCAAAAGAAGACAGTTTTATCATCTAGCAGGAATAATAGATATAAAATTCATAATATTAAATATGAAAATAGAATTGGGCATATATTGGATAAGAAGTAAGATTTAAATGTCTATACTTGTAACCATCTATACAGATCATAAATGAAGCTAGCCAACAAGCACTGTGCTGGGTGCCAGGAAGACATGACAGGTGTAGATGACACCATCCTACAGGGAGCTTACAAACCACTGAAGAGATGAGGCAGACCCATATGCAGCCAGTGGACAATATGTCATGATAGTGCAGTTCACCAGGCAGAGTTCTCAGTTACAAGCAACAGAAGCCAACGCTGGCTAACTGAAGCACAAAAGGAAAATGGGGAGCTCAGGGAACCACCAGGACAGCCAGAGAACCAGGGACGGAGGGAGGTCTCACACTATGAACAATGTCCCACATCACACCTGTGCCCCTGCCCACCTGGTGGATGCAGGACACTGCCATTGGTGCCACTCCCCTGCTGCCCTAGGAACTTGACCCTCTGACCATTTGCTAGGGTCTTATCTACCCTCCATCACCTCATACCCACCTCAATCCCTCCTGGACCAAAGTCTTGGCAAATGCACGGATGGGCAGAGCCCAGCAGACATGTCCATGCTGTGCCTACAACTAATGCTATAAAAGTGAACACCTGGAAATCTGAATGCCATACTGGGAGGTTGGTCTGTCTCCCCCTAGAGTATGGAGGATTCCTATACTCTAAGAAGGGGGTTTAGAGGAAGGTAAAAGGAATGATAAACATCAACCACAGAAATTGTTCAAATGTTCAGAACTATTAGGGGCAGGATATGACAAGGTCCTACATGATTGCTCATTAAAAAGAAGAAGAAGAAGAAAAAATTTTAAAAAAAAGAGATTACTGCAAATGACACAATCAGAGAACTATGAATTACTGTTATGGTTTGAACGACGGTGTCCCTTCCAAAATTCATGTGAAACTTAACTCACAATGCAACAGTACTAAGGGCTTTGGCCCTTAGGAAGTGATTAGGTACCCTTATAAAAGGGTTTGACAGAGGGAGTTCCCCACTTTTTCACCCCTCTGTCCCTCCTACCGTGTGAAGACACAGTGTTTGTCTCCTCCAGAGGACGTGGCAACAAGGTGTCATCTTGGAAGCAGAGAACAGCCCTCACCATATAACAAACCTGCTGGCACCTTGATCTTGGACTTCCCAGCCTCCAGAATTGTGAGAAATAAATTTCTGTTTATAAATTACCCAATCTAAGGTATTTTGTTCTAGCAGCACAAACAGAGTAAGACAACTAGCTAAAGAATGGGCCAAAAGTGGGTGCAAAGAACATCACATGAAGGAAGAACACGGATCATCAACCTACAGAGCTGAAAGGATTCAAAAGCCTCCCAGGCCACTCACTCAACCACCGCGGGAACCAGCTATACAACCGCAGGAGGGTGTCATGGGGTATTAGTCTGTTTTGTGTTGGCATAAAGGAATACCTGAGATTGGGTAATTTATAAAGAAAAGAGGTTTATTTGGTCCATGGTTCTGCAGGCTGTACAAGAAGCATGGCACCAACATCTGCTCTGGTGAGGGCCTCAGGAAGCGTCCAATCAAGGTGGAAGGTGAAGGGGGAGCAAGCATGTCACCTAGTATAAGCAGGGGTGTCACATGGCAAGAGAATGAGCAAGAGACAGAGGAGGGGGTGCTCACGCCCTTTTACACAACCAGCTCTCACATGAACTAATAGAGAGAGAACTCACTCATTGCCACAGGGAGGGCACCAAACCATCCATGAGGGATCTGCCCCCCGGGACCCAAGCACCTGCCACTTGGCCTGGCCCCACCTCCAACATAAGAGATCAAATTTCAACATGAGATTTGGAGGGGACAAACATCCAAACTCTATGCCATGGGAAGGTATCAGCATCGTTTATAGAACAAAACAAACACCATCCCTACCTATGAAGGAGAATCTTGCCTCTTCCATTTTTCCACTTATATTAATACAAATGGGACCTCTAATCTTCCACGCTCATCTCTGAGTCTTCTCCCTTCTTCTCTGCTTAGATGAAGGATCAACTTCAGTTGATTGGCCCATTAGAGGTGTCTCTAATTTGTCCCTCTCTGTTTCATTCTTGTGATTGGATTCTCAAAACTGCCCCCTGGGTGATCTTCAAGACTTCCAGTTGTTCTTTCAAACTGTCCCACATATTACTATAAGATTATTTTCTTAACACTGTTTTCACCAAGTTATTCACCAGCTCAGACAATCATAATGACTTTCAGATGCCTACTGAATCAAATCTAAACTCATCTCCATGCACAAGCTATATTGGATCCATTAACTCACAGATTCTCCACCTTCATCACTCACTAACAAATAAGAAATCCAGCCCACCATCTTCTAACTACTTTGAACCACTTGAATTCTATGATTGTGCATGAGCAAAACCCATATTTCTCACAATTCTCTAATGAATCTTATCGTTTCTGCAGTTAGGCATACCACATCGAAACAAGGAATTCTAGAAAGTGTCAGCTTTCTAAGGAATGTAGGAGTGTATGTCCCTAGAGCTTCCAAATTTCCACAGGCTGTTGCCTGGGTCTCTGCCTTATGTCGTTACCTCACCACTAAATACTTCCTTATGCACAACCTTCTCTTCTTTCCCATGAGCATATTTCTTTTTATTTGTTTTGTCTTCTGCCTTTTTACACACTTCTATTTCTTCTTTTCTATACCCTTTCTAACTCTAACACCTTATTTTATTGATCTTATTCTTGACCTAATAAATAACACCTAGATAGTTCAGCCAACTACCTATGCCATTGGTAAGATATCCCATTGGTAATACCATATACTTTAGACTATGCCATTGGCAAGCCTAAGGTGTAGGCAGAGAAAAAGAAGCAAAAATGAAAGGAAAAATAAGAAAAGGTTAAAAAAAAAAAGGAAAAGTTGGGAAGGAGAAATAATAGCTACCATTATCAAGTGATTAAAGTGTCCTAGATACTTTCTATACATTACTCCTCAGAACCACCTTGGAACTTATATACTGCTGTCCTCATTCTTAAAATGAGGAGATAGACAGGCTGGCCTAAGGCTGTACATCTTAGTAAGAGTTAGAGACAACATTCCATCCCAGGTGAATTAGGCCCACCCTTTTGCCAGTAGAACATATTACCTCCATAACAAAGAACAAGGGGGGAAAAAGGAATATAGAGTGGAGACAGGTAACAATTGCTTCAAGCGCTACTCAAAAATAACAGCATCATTCATTGCCAAAATTATCTAAAAATAGATATTAAGTCTACGGCATGACAAAATTTAAGATTTTTCTCTTCCCATTGTATCCACGCCTCCTTAGTTCACTGTATGGACACACACACACATCCACTCAGCTACGAAGCTCATATTACAATTTACATCCTCCTCATCTTTACATTTAGGTTTGCATTTCATCTTTTCTCTTTCTAGTTTTGACTAACACTAACCTTTTAAGATTCTCTTTATTTCTTTCCCTCTTGCCTTAATTCATGTTTCTCTTCCTTTTCTTTATACCAGTTTTATATCAGCCCCACCTTTTCTCTGGTATTTCTCATCTCCCTCATTTCCTACACATTTCTCGTACTTTACAATGAAAGTGTCGGGCAGGTGTGGTGGTTCACACCTGTAATACTAGCACTCTGGGAGGCTGAGGCGGGAGGATCGCTTCAGGACAGGAGTTCGAGACCAGCCTGAGCAAGAACAAGACCCTGTCTTTACTAAAAATAGAAAAAATTAGCCAGATTGCTGGAGCCCAGGAGTTTGAAGTTGCAGTGACCTATGATGGTGCCACTACACTCCAGCCTGGGCGGCAGAGCTAGACCCTGCACTCCCCACCTTCCTCCCCCAAAACAAGATTAAAGTGTTAGGTTCTCAGTAGATGTTTAGTATGAACTCTATACTTTCCTCATGCCTGCCCCACCACTGCCCTTTTTTCTCCTGTTTCCCTGGTCATTTCTCCTCTGCTACACATTAATTCCCACCCTGGTCCCTCTTAATTGCCCACATCCCTTCCACTGGAGCTCCCTGCTTTCTCAAGAACTTCAAGGATCTTCCCATCTCGCTCATTGAAGTTCCCACCCCTTTTCCCGCCTTTTTCCCCCCAAGGCTCCAAAGCGCGAGGACTTCATTGTCTTCCTCCCCCAACCTCCAACCAACTCCCACCAGACCTCCTTGTTGCCATGACGACAGAGCTACTCAAAGCTGAAGTCAAGGACCTGGTTGCCATAGCTTCTGCTTCTCCGCCTCCTGCCCCGCCCGCGCGCCCCGCAGCGTTGGCGCCTGCGCAGTGCGTAGCGCGGCGGGGCTCACAGTCTGGGCGGGTCGGGGCGGGGCTTCGGCCGAGAGGGCGGGCCGGGAGAAAAAGGATAAGAAAGGGAGTGGAACTGGCACCTACGGTGGCCGAAGTGGGACGCGCCGAGCCGGAGGCTGCAGGATGGTAGGCTGTGCGAAGAGAGAGGGGAGGGGGAAGCGAGGGGCGTGGGCTGCACCTGCAGGGGTCCTTGGGGGCCGCCCTCGGTCTGAGCCGCTCTTTCTTCCCTCTGGTCCTCGGAGGCCTCACTTACCTGGGCGGGTGGGCGAGCCGGCCTCGGAAGGAAGAGCTGGAAATGGCATTCGGGAGAGGGGTGGGGAGGGGGCGCATTTGTGGGACGCGAGGGTTGACTAGGGGACGGCGGGACGGTCCCGAACCGGAAGGATCGTCCGGGTCTCGGTCCGAGGGGGCCAGACCACTGCCGCAGGGAAGTCGGCCGAGGGAGAGGGGCGCGGGGGTCTGTTCGTGGGGGGAGGGAGCCGGGGTCGCGGGTCACCGAGACCCTCTTCCCAAGCGGCCCAGACGGGAGCGCAGGGCCCCTGTAGGGAGCGAGGTGTGGGAGGGGACAGTTTCCGGATCCAAGGAGTGATCGCCCTGCCTGGGTTCCTGGCCATGCTCGCCTGGAGGCTGGGCCGAGGTGCGGAAGCGAAGTAGGCTCGAGGTCTTGCTCTCAGGGACCCAAGATTTGGGATCCTGAGCTCGGTGTTCTTCGTTCTCCGCCCCTCATTCCACTCCCTTTCCGGAACCCAGGCCTTCCGTCTTCCTGCTCACTCCCCACCCCCCTATCTTAGCCGCCCAGAGCTCCCTTGTGCCCCTCTGTTCTCTTCCTTCCCCACCACCAAGAAAACAGCAACAACAAAAAAACCTTAGTTCTCCTGAATTCTGATTTTTAGCCTACTAATCTAGTACTGTTCCATCCACCCAGGGATATCAGCCCAGGTAAAGTCCATGGAGAGGACTGCTGGGAGAAGGAAATAACTCCAGGATATGGCCCAGACCCCTGGAACTGGGAAGCAGGGGTACAGGGGGTGGTGAGGGCTCAGCACTCCATCCCGCTTCCCCTAGCTTGCTCTTTGTTCTACAAACATTCCCTAGAGGAGCCCTTTGGGTGGCATGCCCTGAGGGACTGAAAGGGACATTGGTCACCTGGTGTCTGGCCTGGAGGCACCTTAAAAGGAAGAAAAGTTAAGAGAAGAATGTCAGGGGCCCAAAATGCTGGCTGGCTGAAAAGAGAATGGTGGAATTTGGACATCTCAGTCCCATGTGTGGCATTAGACATACGCAATGCGGAGAAGGATACCCCTGGGCACAGGACTGGAGCTGGAGGCCGGTGTGTTGGGGATATCATTAAGGACTTATGACTAGGATGGGATAGAGAATTAAGGTAGCTTCTTGAGGAATAAAATACTCAATTTCAGCAGTGGTGGTGAATAGAGGGAGCATGGAAGAGAATCCGCATCTCTTTGGCACCAGCTATGGGCTTCTTGTCACTGTACCAGGCATTTTACATACCTTTGGAAATAGGTCAGGGAACAATAATAATAATAATACCTAACAGGTTATAGTGCCTGCCATGTGCCAGGCACTGTTGTGTATATCCATTCATTTAATGCCTCCTAACAGTTCTGTAAGGTAGTTACTTTTATCATCTCCATCTTACAGATAAGGAAACTGAGGCCCAGAGGCATCAAGTAATTTGCCCAAAGCTGTACATAATTAATAGAGCCAGGATTTGAACCCAAATGGCAGACTCAGAAGCTCTGTCTTCCCCCAGAAGGCAAGACAGACACCTGCTCATGGGAACACCCAGAGTGGAGGGGCTGGGTTTTTGAAGAAAGTAGGAGCAGGAGCTGTGAGTAGAGAAGAGTTAGATGGGATGAGTTTGGGGCCATGTGTTTATGGAAAATAGAGGCTCAGAACCAAATCTCTGACCCTCACTTCTGCCCTCTAGATGCGATTCATGCTGCTATTCAGCCGGCAGGGAAAACTGCGGCTGCAAAAATGGTACCTGGCTACTTCAGACAAGGAGCGAAAGAAGATGGTTCGGGAGCTGATGCAGGTTGTTCTGGCTCGCAAGCCCAAGATGTGCAGCTTCCTGGAGTGGAGGGACCTCAAGGTTGTCTATAAGAGGTGACTCCCCACCTACTCTCAGACCTGCCTAAATCCTGCTGGATTAGAGTTTGGCAGTGGGTTAAAAGGGCTGAGAAAAGGCAGTCCCTTAGGTCAGGGAGACCTGGGAGCTGAGGACATCTGGAGGACAGTGGTGAAAGCTTCCTATACTTTCCAAACTCCCCTTGAAGAAATTCTTGTTCCCCACTTGGTTTTGCTGAAGCCTGCCACCTGCCTCAGGTACATACTTTTGTCCCTATGGCTCTATCTTATCCACTGCACATGTCCCTTGCAGTCTCATTTACCAGTCAGAAATCCTGCCCCACTTTTCACAACACACAGGCACATACACAACACACACACATACCCTTTCCAGTTCCTTCTCTTCTGAGCAGGTGAATTAGTTGGCTCAGGTTTTTGCTGAGTCAAACCAAGCAGGTCAGAGAGCAAGAAGGAAAGAGCTTGCCTCTTGCCTGTTTGTAAGACAGCACTAAGAGGTAGAGTGAGCTGCTCTTTGCATACCCTAGGGCTACCCCACCTATGTCTAGTCAGGGGCCAGACCCCAGGGCTGGTTGGAGGTTTGAGCCTGGAATGCCTGGGTCCTGAAACAAGCTCCCAGCTGTGTCGCATGTGCCCCTTTCCTCAGATACGCCAGTCTCTACTTCTGCTGCGCCATCGAGGGCCAGGACAATGAGCTCATCACGCTGGAGTTGATCCATCGATATGTGGAGCTCTTGGACAAATACTTTGGCAGTGTAAGTCTCCCCACCTGCCCCAGTTTCCATACCCAGAAATCCCCTCTTCTTACTAAACTAAACTTTGAGGCCCTTCCAGTCTCTGCCCTGGAAGTATCAGGGGAGAGGTGAAGTTGGAGCAGTAAGAACAGTAATTAATCTCCCTTTTTAATCTTTAAGCCTATTAGCCTTGTCCCTTAATCATCCCTGAGCTGGGGGGAAAGTGGGGGCAGAGTCTGGTACTTAATCTCCACGGAGAGCCCAGCCTGAACTTCTCACACAGAGACCAAGTTCAGATTTTATTAGTGGTTCCTGACTTTGGCTTTGCATTGGAATCTTCTGGAGAGTTTTTAAAAATAGCAATGCCTGGGTCCCATTCCCAGAGATTCTAAATGAACTTATCTGGGGTATAGCCTGGACATTGGCCGGCAGCTCAGATCTGAGATGGGAAATAGTAATAACTCCGTAATTTGTATCCCACTTAATTTACCAAGTACATGAGGTTCTTGTGTTTGTTCCTCATTCTGTCCTATAAGTAGTTATTGACATTAAAACTTAGGCTCAGGCCGGGCTGGGTGGCTTACGCCTGTCATCCTAGCACTCTGGGAGGCTGAGGCGGGAGGATCGCTTGAGTTCTAGAGTTTGAGACCAGCCTGAGCAAGAACAAGACCCCATCTCTACTAAAAATAGGAAAATTAGCCAGGCATGGTGGTGCTCGCCTATAGTCCCAGCTACTCGAGAGGCTGAAGTAGGAGGATCCCTCGAGCCCAGGAGTTAGAGGTTGCAGTGAGCTACAGTGATGACGCCACTGCACTGTACACAAGGCGAGACTCTGTCTAAAAAAAAAAAAAAAAAAAAGAAAAAGAAAGAAAGAAAGAAAGAAAACTGAGGCTCAGAGACATTCAATGATGTGTATAGTTAGCTGGTTAGTGGCAGAACCCTGCTTGGAACTCAAGTAATCTCCTCCCTCCCTGCCCCACAGTGCTGAGGAGAGAGGCTAGCCAAGCCCTGATGGGAACATGTCACAGATTTGGGGGAAAAGGAAAGGAGGGCCACAGAGAAGGATAGAATAGGACAACTAATATTTCATGATCAGGGAGAAAGAGGCAAGAGGAAGAGACGAAAAAGCCAAACTTAGTACCAAGTCCTGGCAGTTGGGAGGACATGAGGCCTGGGGCCAGAACCCCAGGTGGGAAGAGTGGTCATGAGAAAGGTAGGGGCAGGGAATGCACCTTGAAGCTCAACTCAGCCTCTGCCCCTCCTCCCAGGTGTGTGAGCTGGACATCATCTTCAACTTTGAGAAGGCCTACTTCATCTTGGATGAGTTTTTGATGGGGGGGGATGTCCAGGACACCTCCAAGAAGAGTGTGCTGAAGGCCATCGAGCAGGCAGACCTGCTGCAGGAGGTACGGGCAAGGGACAGTGAGGAGGAGGAAGAGTACCCTGGCAGAGGGTTCTCTGCCTCCCCTGGACACCCTGCCCGCCATCAAGGGGGCCCCCCTCCCTGTGGCATATGGCCCCCACGGCGCCCTGCTCTCCAGCTTGTCCTCAAGCCCTGATCCCACGGAGTGGGAGACAGGGAGCAGACAGCCCACCAGTGCTCCCCTTATTTCAAGCTCTGTCCTCCTCCCAAGACCTGAGGTGACTTGTCCCTACTGAACCTCTTTTGTCCCACGTCTCTCTTGGCATTAAGGGTTGCTTAGAGAATTAGAGAAGGGGCACATGGCAGATCATCCTTTTTTTCCCTGATTTCTTCTCCCACCCCACCTTTTTTTTTTTTTTTTTTTACACACACCTACTCAAAAGGCTCTGCTGCCCAGGAGCAAAAGGCTGTGGGAATTTGGGGGCTGGGGTCAAGGGTGCCTGGATCTAGTGCCCCTGCTATCTGGCGCCCCCACCTTCACCCCATTACTGCCTGCCCCCTCTCTGCTGTGCCATTGCTGAGCCTTGATGCAGGGAAATGAGTCACCGGAATCTGCAGTGATGAGCGAGCGGCCTGAGCTGGCTCTGAGGAGGGGGAGAGATGGGGGGGCCCTCTCTGCAGTAGGAGAGGGGTAGAGCTGAGCTGGCCCCCTCACCGGCCCAGCGTCCCCTCCACACGCACACACTCACACACACTCACACATGCCTGTGCCCTGGCACACACACCCGCCCATGTTACTGGTGCTCTGCTCAGGCCCTAATGACTCATCTCTCTGCAGTCTGGTTCACCTTCCCTCAGGGACCTGGTGCCAACCTCCTACTGCCTCCCCCCACTCTGAAAAACAGCACCCCACCATCTGCACCCCCAGCCCCCCAGCAGCAGGTTTCCATTCTCCCAGTCCCAGCTCCACTGCCTTTGCCCCCAGGCACTGAGGGGGAGCACCTGCTCCCCAAGCTTGGGGCTTTAGGTTCTCTGGGTGGTGATGGACTCAACCTGGACCCTACTGCCATCATTCATTCACTGGCTCTGGGTGGCCCCAGGAGGCTGGCGAGCTGCCCGGAAGGGCTCGCAGCACCCCAGCCTTGGGCTCACGTTGGCTTCTCTCCCCCTCCTCGTGTCTCTCTGTGCTCCCCCCCCACCTTCCTCGTGATTGCTGTCGTCTTGCCCACCCTGTCTGCCTCTCCTGGTGTCTGCGTCACCCTCTGTCTGTCTCTGCCTCAGGAGGATGAGTCGCCACGCAGTGTGCTGGAGGAGATGGGTCTGGCATAGTCCGGCCGCCCGGCTGGGCGTGGAGCTGGGAGCTGGTGGGGAGCAGGGCGTGAGTGGCTGCTTCTCGTCTCGCCCAGGGCCCTTTTCTCTGTGGGACCCGGCTGCTCCTCTGCTGCCTCACCTTCCTCTGGAGTGAGCTGTGGGCTCCGCTGGCCCTAGAAACATTCCCTCCTGCCACCCCTACCTCCTGTTTCCCCTTTGCCAGTGAAGGTTCTAGGAACTAGGAGACAGGAAAATGTGACCAAGACAGGGGTGCTATTTGGCTTTCATTCCCTGCCTTTGAAGAACCAATGTTCCCCCTGATGTCCTCCCCTCCCTATAACTGTAAATATATAAATACGTCAGGTTAAAGGGAAAAGGTTTTCAGGGCTCTTCTCTTCCCTGTGCCCATGACCTACCTCCACCCTTCCCCATCCAGCCAGGCCAGCTCCTCTGCCTGGGAGGGGCTTCCCTGTAGTGAGAGGGAAGGCCTTTGCCCTCCCCTGCCCACTCCTCCTCCTTGGCTGTAGTGGAGCCTCTGTCCAGTGCCAGGGGAGGAACAACATAGTTAATTTTTTTCTAACCTTGCCACTTTGAGGTAATGAAGGGTTGGGAGAGGGGCGGGCTTGGTGGGAGCTGGCCCTGTCCCTCCTTCACTCCAGTTCTGGGCGAGGCAGGACCTGGGGGAGGGCGGAGGTATGTGTGTCTGCCTTTATTTCCTTTCTTCTGAAATAAAAGGAAAAGCATTTCTGGACTTTGCTTGCCTTGGGCTCTTTGGAGGAAGGCAGGACTGCTGGCATCACTGCCCATTAGCTTCTTGCTCTGAACTAGGAATTTACAGTTGCCAGACCTGGGAAGAACAACAATAGATGACTCAGCTAAATTTGAATTTCAGATAAAAAACAAATAACTTTGGGAGCCGGAGAACTGTGTCCCAAGCAATGTTTGGGACACACTTAATTCTAACAACCTATCTGATGTGTGTGTGTTTTTTTTCTCGAAACAGTCTCTGTTGCCCAGGCTAGAGTGCTGTGGTGTCAGCCTAGCTCACAGTAACCTCAAACTCCTGGGCTCAAGCAATCCTCCTGCCTCAGCCTCCCGAGTAGCTGGGACTACAGGCATGTGCCACCATGCTCGGCTATTTTTTTCTATATATTTTTAGTTGGCCAATTAATTTCTTTCTATTTCTAGTAGAGACAGAGTCTTGTTCTTGCTCAGTCTGGTTTCAAACTCCTGACCTTGAGCGATCCCCACACCTTGGCCTCCCAGCCTATCTGTTATTTATCTGGCCTCCCAGCCTATCTGTTATTTATCTGTAATTCAAATCTAGGTGTCCGGTATGTTATGTGGCCACCTCACACCAAACAGATTTTCATACTCAATGCCTTTGCTGAGAGAGGAACAACTCCTAGGGACATGGGTCCACTTCCCTTAAGATTTCTTTGTAGGAGATTTCATTTGCCTGGCTTGGTTTCATTTGGGAAGGATAATCAGAAGTTCAAGGGTATCTAGGATTAGAAAAGGGCTAAGAAATGGGGAGAATTAGGGTTTCTCTGTGGCTGCCACCCCCTGTTCCCCACATTTCTTATGGGGAGCCTAGGACCATGGAAGTCAGGGAGGAGTTAAGGAGAGGTGTCTAAGCAGCCCTGGCATCAAGGAAAGAAGAGACTCCAGAGTGCCCAGAGCTGTGGCACCTTCTGTGCAAAGTTATTTTCTTTGAACCAGAAGCTTGCTGGGCTCATCCCAGACAACTGACTCTGTTACATTCCACTCTGCTGCTCTCTGTCGAGCCCTGGGAACCAATGCCTTTGACTACCACCATCCCCAAGCTGGAAGTGGACTTCCAGAGTTTCCTAATGGGTGTGAGCCATACTCTGCCCCCAAATACGGTTTCAGTGGTTCCCCAACCAGCCCTGGCTTTGGTTTGGGGGTAGGGAGCCCTGATGAGTATTGTGGCTGGCGCTTCCCTCACCGCCCCTTGGGAAGGACCACACAGGCCCAAGGGGACGGGTGAATAACCGAGAACAAAGTCCTAATAAAATAGTCACTTTTATTTCTTAGCAAAACTATTTCCTCCGTGAGGGGTATTTACAACAGAGAAAGGAAAGAGGGGTAAATTCACAGCGACTTGGGAGTGGGTGGAGAGGTTCTGGGAGGCCCCAAGGGCTGAAGACAGACACACTTCACACAATTAACTGGAACTGCTTTTTCCGGTTTTGGACGGGGCCGTCCCGTCCCTCAGGGGGAGGGAACTCGCACAAACCACCTGCCCGCCTGGGCTGGCCCCGAGTCACTGGTGAGTGAGTTTTGGGAGTTCGGGCCACAGGAAGAGGTCCGACAGGTCCCGGCACAGCTCGGGGGCGGGGCGGAGGCGGGGCCGGGTGGTGGCCGAGGGGCGGGGCCAGGGCGCATGCAAACACCAAGAAGGGAGAGGACGACACGGAGGGGGGAGTGGCGCGCGCGGGGGGCGCGCGGGGGCGGGGCCGGGGCGGGTCACGGGCGCCGGAGCAGCACGTGCTCGATGTAATTCTCCAGCTCCTCCTGCTCCTGCAGCCTGCGCTCCTCTGCCTCTGCCTCTTCCTGCGCGCGCCGCGCCTGGGCCTCCCGGTCGGGATAGTGGCGCGAAGGTGGCAAGGCGTGGTGATAGTGGCGGCGGCGAGAGGCTGAGGGTGGCTGCAGTGTCCGAGGCCGGATATAGTTTGGAAAAGGGTGATAGGGCCCTGGGGGAAATACCTCGTCCTCCTCCCGATCCCAGGGCGGGAGCACCTCGTTCCAGTCGGGCAGCTCGTCTCGAGCAGGGGCGGGAACCGGGGGTGGGGACTGCGGGGAGCGGACGTGGGTAGGGGCAGGGGCGGCTCGGGGGGCCGGTACGGGCTCGGGAGGGGCGTTCTTCTTCCGCTTCCGCTTCTCCTCCACCTCCTCGATGATGCTGACCACGTCGTCAGCGGGCAGGTGGAGTTTGGTGGACAGCTCAATGAGGCTATCGATCGTCTGCGGGTCCATCTCCTCGTCATCGTCCTCCTCCCCGCCCTCCTGTGCCCCCTCATCCTTCCGCTGGTGTCCCGGCGTCTCCTCCTGGGAGCGCTTGTCCTCGGCTCCGGCTTCCCCGTCCTCCTCCTCCGCGAAGAGTAGCGCGTTCTGCCGCGCCCTCTCCGCCTCCTCCGCCTCCGCCTCTGCCTCTGCCGCCTCCTCATCCTCTTCCTCCACCCTCTCCTCCCCGCCGCGTCTCTCCTGCTCCGCCTCCTCCTCCTCCCTTTCGCTCTCTTGCTCCTCCGCCGCCTCCTGAAGCCCCCCACCCCCTAGGCTGCGCAGCCGGGCCCCGCCCTGCATCAAATACTGGAGCAGCAGGTCGGAGGCGAGGTCGGCCAGCCGCTCTTCCTGCGCCGCGGCCTGCCGCGTGGCCTCCGCTTGCCGCCGCCCGGCCTCTACCTGCGCCAGCCCTTGCTGTAGAAGGCGCTCTCCCGCCTCAGAGCCGCCCAGGAGTGAGCTCTCAGGCCGGCGCGCCTTGGGGAAGGGGGCACCCAGGCCTTGGTACGCCTTGGACAAAGGTGCCAATGCCTCGCCTAGGTGTGTTTTGGGGGAGGTATCTCCATCCCCGAACTGGTGGGTTTCGGGAAGGGGCCCGCTCTCAGGCATATGCGCCTGGAATTGCGAGGGGCCCGGGGGCGGCAGGGGCGCGCGCTCTGGGACGCGCGCCTGGAACTCTCCCCAGGAAGCGCGCCACACGCGCTCCGGCCCCGGGCTCTCCAGATTGACTCGGGTCAGCGTGTGCGTGCGGGTTTCCGTCTCTGCTGCCGCTGTCTCTTGCTGGCGCTTAGCGCTACTTGGACTGAAATCTCGCAGTTCCTGGAGCAGAGACGCTAGTGTCTCGAGCTCTTCGGAGGGGTCGCCCGCCTCGGGCCCATTCTCCTGAGTCTGAGGGCGAGGCGGAGCCGCAGGCTCCTTGGTCTCTGGCGCCGGGAGGCTGTGGGTCTGGCTGCGCACGGTCTCTGTCAGCAGAGCTTCAGCTGCTTCTTCCGCTGGCCCCTGCTGGGAGCCGCCTGGCGCGGGGGGCGAGGCTGGGCGGTCGAGTGCCTGCAGCAGCACCGCGGCCAGCGCCCGGGGATCCACGCCCTGGAAAAGCTCTCCCTCGTCCTGCGGCTCGGAATTTCGAGCAGCTCGGACCTCTAGGGCGCTGCCATCCTTTTGCCGGGGCACTGCGTCCTCAGCTACTGGCTCTTTATGCTCAGAGCTGAGGGGAGGAGGCTGCGCCTCAGGGCGACCCGGGGGCGCTGCTCCTAACCCCTTGATCAGTAGAAGGAAGCAGAAGAGGGTGGAAATCGGCAACCTGAGGGATTTCATGACCAAGAGGCTGCCGGAGACTGAAAAAGAGAAAGGGGCAAAGAAAGAAGATTTCTGTAAGAATTACCCGCTCTCTAATTCTACATTCCCTCCCCCACATTTAAGCAGGAAATCCAGGGCTTCCCTGATCCCCTAACCTTACCCAGAAGTGGAACGTTTAGGAGCACAGGAGGAAGATGTTGTGCCGATCTCTGGAGTCGTGTAAATGGGAAAAGAACGCCTGAAACCCTTGCTCACCCAGTGCCTCCTCGCCCCCTTCCCTGAGCCATCTCACTGCCATCGCCCACGTACTAAGCAGCAAGGATGAGGAAAAAAATCTATGCTCCCTCCCCATAGGACTTCCCGGATGGTGCGTGGGCGACTTCAGCAGCAAGAGAAAAGCTGAGACTCCCCCATTTACCAAGGACCCTTACTGGGGGCTCCCCGCTGTGTTTTCAACACCCCCATCCAGGAGGAGAGAACCCTCCCTCACGCCCACGGCTGCCGAGGGTTTGAGGGACGGACAGCGGAGTATTTACCAGCTGGTGTCACGATGCGGGAGTTGGAGAGGAGGGTCGGGGCGGGGTGGGGCAGGGGAAGATCGGGACGCGTCCGCCTGGGCTCCGAGAGGTGGCTGGGGTATGAGCGACGGTCGCAGTCTGGCGTCCAGTGGGCTGGGCTCAGCTGGGTCGGCGCAGCTCCGAGCGGCTCGCTCGCTCCGGCTTCAGCACGCTGGACAGCGCCCGCGCCTCCACCGCCTTATAAAGGGGAGCGCGCAAGGTCACGTGGGCGCTCCCCGCCCCATTGACGTCAATGTTCATTCATGGGGAAGCGGGCGGGCGCCCGGTGGAGGGAGGACGTCCAGCGATTGGAGGGTGCCCGCCTCTCCCTGCCGGCGCCTGCGCATTGGGGCCTTCGGCTCGAGGGGTGTGCGCTAGGCGAGCTCCGGGAAATGAATGAATGAATGAAGGAAGGAATGAATGAAATGCCGAGGCGGGCGGGGCGGGGGGCTATGAATGAATGCAGGAGGGATGAAGAGAAAAGGATGAATGAATGAATGGGAAAATGAATGGAAGGGTGGATGCAGAGGCGCTGGAAAGCGGGAGGGTGGGTTACAAAGCAACTTGCAGCTGCGAGAGCCCGCGTTACTGAGCGGAATAGGATAGGGGCACCCCCAACGTCTGACTGGGCACCACTAGGAGACCAATGCTGGGGACGGGGAGGATGAGGATTCGAAAGCCGAGGAGTGGGCCGGGCTCCCACCCCGAGACCGTGGTCGGTAGGGAACATGCCCAAGGACGACGTGAACCTGAGAGAAGAGGGAACGATCTGCGCGCCTGCAGGCTCAGTCCGCGGGTCTGCGGCGCAGGGTGGTGGCCCCAAGCCGGGGCAGATGGGTGGATCTTGCGATTTTGGCAATCCCATCGGAAAGAGTCCGAGTCGGAAGAGAAAGGGGAAAGATTGAGAATGTGTGTGCCTCTAGGTCGTGTCTTTTCACGACCGGTGCGTGTCTGGAGAAAAAGGTGTGTCTGTCCTTCTGTCCAACTGACTGCCGCGTATGTCGGGGTCCCCGCTGTGCTCCTTTTCAGCCCACCTCTCCCCACCCTCCTCTAGTTTCTTTCCCTCCCGCCGCTTCCCCCACCCTCCAAGGACGTTTGGAGGGCGAGACCAGACCAGGTGGGGAGGGGGTTGCGCAGGTGGGGGGGTGACTCAAGTCCAGCCCTCTCCACTCCTTAAAGGGAAGGTTTGAACGCGATGTGAGGGACCGTGTCAGAGATAGCCCCTCTCTGCCACCAGACCCTTCGACCGTATCTCCTGCCACAGGGGTTGGGGCTGGGGGCTTGGACAGCTAGAGGTTCCGGGGGTGGGGGGAGATGACGCACAGATTGCGCAAAGAGAATCCATCAGCGAGTCGGTCCGGTGAAGGGAGACCAGCCGTGGGCGGGGGGAGGGGGGAGGACGGAAATGGGGAGGGGGCAGGGGAGAAGGGAGGGTGGCACGGGGAGCAGCCACTGCAGGAATGAAGCGGGGGAAGGATGGAGGCTGGAGGGGGCTGCAGTGCAGGCAGAGAGCGGTGCGGGGGCGTGGGCAGGGAAAGGGGGGAGTGACAATGACACATGCCAGACACACAAGAACTGCGGACACAGGGGTGCCCATGGGCGCACACAGGGCACCCGTGCCCGGAGATTCTGGAAAGCAGGATCAGGGCTGTCAGGGGCTCAAAGACTCCTTCAGAGACAATCCTCGCCCCCCTCCTCATCTCTTCCTCGCACTGACCCTCATTCTTACCACCACCACCCCCCGCCCCGCCTCCACACACACACACACACACTCACACACTCACGTGCTTTCCCTCTATAACCAGCAGTGGTTTCTCGCTTCCATCAGTGGCTCGACTTTCCCAGAAGAAAGCCCATCAGCTCTGCGGGGAAAGAGGTGGGGAGGAGTAGAGAGAAAGGAAATAGAGAAGAGATGGGGACAGGGAAGGGGGAAGGAAAGAAGGAATCTGGAACAGGTAGAAGGAGCAGACTAAAGGATGAAAAAAAACAAAACACTGAGAACCAAGGTGACTGGAGATTCCAAAGAAAGGAAGGAAAAGAAGGGACAGGAGACCCTGAGGCAGTGCCTCATTTTCCCCCCACACTCGCAAGCAACTCTCCAGGGTCTCCCCTCGCCCCTCCGGGCTCCCCTCCTTCCTCTTTCCCTCCCCATCTCCTCTTCATCTTCCCAGCCTGGTTACAGAGAGCAATGGGGTGGGGAGGGGGTCACGTTACCTTCTCGAGGAGGATGAATCAGAGAGAGATGGCTCAGACATCTGGAGAGGGGGAGGGGAAGCCACCAGAGAGAGAAGGAAGGGGGAAAGAGGGAGCCTAGGGGGTCTGACTGAGAGGCTGCTGGGGATTAGAGACCAAGTGCAAGATGAGGGGAGACAGACACCTAGAGAAATTGTTTGTGTATTTGCCTCTGTGTGTGTGTGTATGTGCATGCACGCAACTGTGTATGCATGTACATGAGTGTGTATATGTGTTTTTGTGTGTATCGAGATTGACCAATTATGTATTTAATCAGATCGAGAGTATATGGGCATGGCAGTGCTTCCAATTTAAATATTTGATCTTCTCTTGCAATCTGTGCGTCTGTGTTTTTGCTTGTTTCCAGGTGTCTGTGTGTGGGTTCCCATCTCTTCTGAATGCCTGTATACCTATACAGTTGCAAGTCTTTGAGTGCACCTAGCACCAGATAGGTGCACTCTGTTGGTGTCTGAAACATGTGTCTGGCTTGGTGGTACACAATCGTGTGTGTGTGTGTGTGTGTGTGACTTTGTGCATTTCTCTGGATCCCTCCATGTCTATACGTTGGTAAACGTTGGTGGGTATATGGACTTCCCTGTGCTTTGATCTTTCTTGCCCCTCCCCCGATTCACCTTCATTTCTAGATCTATGCGCAGTAAAGCCTCAGAGTCCAAGCCACTCGGCTGCAGCCCACAATTTCTGGGTCCCTGCCCGTTGCTTTCAGAGTGTTCCCCATTCCTCCATTTCCCCCCAACTCCCCATCCTTCCTTCCCTTCACTTAAGCTCAGAAGCTCAGGGGGCTTCTCAGAAATTGACATCCCAAGAGCCTCAGATATCCTATGGTTGGGTGGGGGCAGGTGGAAGCATGAAGCGCCAAAGGCAATAGGCTTGGGGATTCCACAGTCTGGGTCTTGACCCCTCATGTCTGCATGGTCTCTTTCTACCTCTCTCCATCCCAGTTCCCTACCTTGGTCAGCTCATTCACACACACACACACACACACCCCTACCTACTGGGCATGAACTGTGCCCTTCGTACGCTGCTGCCTCTGGGGCTTCTGGAAAAGGGCTGGACTACGGACAGGTTCCTGGGATGGGGAGAGGAGGGAGATGGCAGGAAAGAAAGATAAATGTAGAAAAAGCTGGAAAAGGCAGAGCTGAGATGGGGACCTGGAGGGGATTCCTGGCATTTGCTCTGAGTTGTTTGTATGAATTCATCTCTCTCTGTCTTTGTTTCTGAACCGCCCATGCTCTCTAAGAGGGTAGGAGGGGAAGATGGGGTCCAGCAGAGTAGTGATCCTGGCTGAGGATCTGGAAAACCAGGGGAGGGGGCAGAGCACTGAGTCTTTTCCTTGAGAAGAGCTGGGAGAGAAAGAGGGGGCAGGGGCTTGGGGTCCCGAAGCTCACCCTCCCCCTCTTCTCCTCCCCCTCCCCCCAACTGGTGACTCACCTCTGCAGCCTTTCATTGCGTCAGCCATAGGGGGACAGGCAGGGAGAGGGTACTTTGTAAGATGGGCAGGGGTACCTACTTTGCATTGAAGGAAGGAGCTAAAGGCCCCCTGAAAATGGACCCATTTAGAACACATTGTCCTACCTGCTACCCACCCTAGGGGTGTGGACTCCTGGGACAGGGATGGGGAGAGGGCTGGGGGCCACACTGGAGGGTCTGGAATGATGAGTGATGGGAAGGGGGTGCTCACCCTGATTTTTAGTCTGGGGCCCCATTCCCTCAGACCCCCACCCACTCCTGAATGGGGGAGGGGAGACCCAGAGAGCCGGAGGAGGGCAACGCTGCAGAGATGAGTCACCAAGAAAGGCAAAGAGAGAGAGGGAGAGACAGAGATGGGGAGAGACACAAAGAGAGACAGCCACTGGAGACTGAGACACAAGCACAAGTCCGCGCGCGCGCGCACACACACACACACACACACACAGACACACACACCATGAAGGTGGTATCCACAAACTAGTAAGAGAAAGGAAATTATGCACTTCCATAAT
The DNA here is from genome assembly GCF_040939455.1 of Microcebus murinus. Classification (NCBI taxonomy): domain Eukaryota; kingdom Metazoa; phylum Chordata; class Mammalia; order Primates; family Cheirogaleidae; genus Microcebus; species Microcebus murinus. The sequence goes on from NC_134122.1 coordinate 29,106,025, forward strand.
CTTGAACCAGCCCCTTGAACATTCGCTTGCCACACACACAACACACTGTCATACAGAGTTCGCTGAGATTCCGAGACACACCCACTTACACAAACACAATGTCACACCTAGCCTAGCAGTCAAGACCTATGCTGAAGATGCATCCAGGGCAATGGAGATTTGCACTGAAAGTTCTCAGTCCTTTTAGTGGGAAGGGGTCAAAACCCTCTCACTTTAACCCTCTAAAGTCAAAACGTTTGACTTTAGAAATTCAAGACGTGGCTTCAGGGACTCACAGGCTGCACTGTGCACACGCGACAATATACACAAGTCACCTGCCTCCCCATCCACACGTACGTAGTAACATCAAGCATTGCCCTCACCAAAAAGCCACTTGGGGTACCTCATTCTGGGGTACTCCAGAAACATTGTCCCGAATACATACCTCCCAGAAACCCCCTGACTCGTACACACATGTACAGAGACGTAGACACACAAAGACGCCCATGGACACACTCACACGGACGAAAACCACCTTGCGCTGCCTCGCCCGCGTCCGCACACGGCCTGGCGCCCCCGCGTGCTACTTTTCGGGATCGCAGTCTCCGCCGCTCCAGAGCTTGGCTCCCAGGCGGGGAGGGGGGGGCGGTGCCCAGGCTCCCTCCACCTCCTCCCTCCACCTCCTCCCTCCAGCACGCGTTGCCCACCCAGAAATGGGGAGAGCGAGGCGCGCGGCTGGCCACCGGTGAGTCCAGAGCTGGGAGTTAGATGCCTGGATCCTGGGGCTGAAGGAAGCTGGTCCTGGATGCCAAGAGGAACTTGGGAGAAGAACCCACAGAATTTGGGTGGCAGCCGACTACCGGGCCCGGGGGAAAGCGAGGGCCCAGGCTAGTCAGGGCGCCGCGCAGCTGCTCGCCTCGGTTCTGAGCAGCCGCTTCTTCCCTTGCTCGGCAGGGGTGGGGGTGGGGGCGCACAACAGCCAGCAGCCCTCCCCAGCAACTACCCCCCCCACACTCAGGAAGTCATTAGCCCCATTGCCACAGGGCTTAGAGATCCTCTTTAATACAGGCTGCTTGGGAAAAGGGGAAGATAATGTGTCTCATCCCTCCCCACTGAGAAGAACTGAAACAAACACAAAGGGTGGGCAAAAGGTTCATTTTATTGCCTTACAGCCTTGGTGGCAGTGAGAAGGGTGGCAGCATGGCCAGGCGCAGGAGGCAGCCAAAGCAGAGCAGCACGACAGAAAAACTGCAGCTGGGGAAAGTAGTCAAGCAGTAGCTGTCCCCTTTGCCCACCTTCCCCATCCTGGGCCCTCCCCTGCCCACAGCTTGGATTCCATCCCCAGCAAACCCTGGCTGTCAACATTTGCCTGTCAATTGTCCCTTGTCCAGTGTTCAAGCTAACACCATCACACAGAGTGAGGTTCTGGGGCAATCTCTGGGCTTGGGCCATCTGGGTTCTCTCCCTGGGAGATTCCCAGCTACTGTGAGTGACTTAGAAGTCACTTTGATCTTTCTGAGCCTGTTTCCTCCCTCTGCCTTGGATGTGGGGATCTGGTGTAGGAGACAGCGCTGTGCAAATGCAGCTGTTACTACTTGCATTTAAATAGAAGACTCTCAAAGTCCAAGAAGCATAAATGATCCAGAAGAAGGGAGCGGTGTCCAGAAATACTGGGAGGTAGCGTTCCAGTCTCACTAGAAGGCAGCCTGGTTGGAACCAGGAGACAGCCCCCATGCCAGGCTGAGGGACCCGCCCTCCACTGCACCAAACTCTCCAGCCCCCTGGTGAGTTGGGGACCTGCGGGAGGAGCCTGGCGAAACTGCAAGGGCATGCAAAGTTGGAGGAAACCCCGGACAGAGGGGCAGGCTCAGGAAAGTGCCTCACCAAGGTAGACAGGGAGCCGAATGGGGGAGCATTATAAACACATTTCCCTTACGTGGCGTCTCTCCACATCGCACACTAGGTCAGCGATGAGGAGGTCACAGCGAAGGGGGACCGAGGGACAGGAAAATGGGCACTGAGGAGTTAAGAGTCAGGGAGCTCCAGGGAGGAGGATAGGGGACAGAGAGAAGTGGGAAGAGGACACTGATCTAGAGGCACCTGAGGCTGAGGGGACAGTGAGAAGAACGCAGGGCCGGCTCTGAGGGCTTTGGAAAGGGCAGGAGAAAGGAAAGAAACACAGATCGGGCGGGGCACACCCTTCTGCTCGCTTCCATCCACGAGGAGGCAGGAAGGGCGGGTTCATTTCAGGCCGGAGCAATGACTGGGTAGGACTCTGAAGTCTGCGAAGGGACCAGTTCTTTGAAAGCGGAAAGGGTGGATAATAGCAGCCCAGGGGGCTCCCCCAAATCTAGCGTTCCATGTCAGGGCATTTGGGGACACGAGAGGCAAGATGGCAGAGGTGAGGAGAAAGGGCAAGGTGGGTAGGAATCTGAGCTGACTTCTAAGGGGGCGGAGCTTTGAAATGGCAGGGGCGGGGCTGACTCAGGATCAGCGCGAGAGGGCGGTTCTAAAGTGCAGCCTATCTCCGCCCTGAGGCCTCAGATGTCGGCCTCCAGCAGGTACTGTTCAGTGTAACCCTTGACCAGCTCTAGCCCCAGGCCGACTTGGCAGAAATCAGCCAGCTGTGACCACAGCTGGGGCGCCAGGAAGAGCTGGCACATGACGTTGAGACCGGCGAGGCGCGGGGCCTGGCGCTGCAGGTGCCACAGCAGCTGGCTCTGCACCTGCGCGCCGTCGCTGCCAAAGGCGTCGATGTTGAGGTAGCGCCAAGTGCCGTCGCCGCCATGCGGGATGGGGAAGGGGCGCGTGCACAGCGTGAGCACGCGGGGGCGCGCGCGGCTGTCCACGCGCCACTCCAGGCCCTTGGACGCCAGCAGGCGCAGGTTGCTCTCGCTTGGCCGGTAGGGCTGCCAGTCCTGGATGATGGTCCCACCCGGAAGCACGTCGCGCTGGACGGAGGGCGATAGCAAGAGGCGTGCCACGTCGCCGCCTGCCTCGGACACAGCCTCGGTGGGCAGTGGCGAGAAGGTACCGGAGGTCCGTAGCGCTGCCAGCCGCGCGCCCAGCCCAGCCAGTAGCGCGGACGTGTTGAATCGGACCAAAAGGATGCCCTGCGGGGGGCACGAGTGAGCCCAGGGCGAGCGAGAGGGCTGGCCCTTCAGGAGAACCGACAGCGAGGGGCCGGGCCAAGTGGGGTATGAAAAAGTCTGGGTTTCGAGCGTAGCAGTGGGGCAACAAGGGCAAGGACTCCAAATATCTGGATCCCCAAGGAGAGGTGGGATCAGCGTGGCGTAGCCAGGGAAGGGGTGTGGGTCCCTGGGTCTCCGGGGTAATGACAGTGAGGGGAAGGGAAGACAATGGCTCAGATTAACATGCTTGGGTACCTGAAGAAAGGCAGGATCATAGGCAGGGTCACAGAAGTTGGGATATAAGGAATGAGGGTTTCAGGCTGGGAGTCAGGAGTGTGACTTTCCCTGGGCAAAAGGGTCTGGGTATGACTGGGAGTCCCAGGGCAAGGCTCATGGGCCGCTCCACTCCGTAGAGCCAGGAGAGAAGCAAGCCAGTGTGCGGGTGGGCATGGGGAGGGCCGCCCGTATGCCCCAGCGGACAGGTCTAGTCCTCCGAGCCACTTTGACCTTCTCACCTGCTTGGTGATTAGGCGGTATTTCTTCAGCTCCCGGGGGCCCAGCTGGTCGTCTCGGGTGAGTCGTGCCACCTTGACCCCCGGGTGCTGTCGCTTGACCAGCTGCGAGCAGAAGCGCTGCAGCAGCCCGGCCACGCCCTTGCCACGCTCCCAGGGCGCCACGCGCAGCCCCTCCACCAGCGCCGTCTCCCCAGCGTCGATCACGTTCACCGACTCCAGTGCGATCTGCGGACCGAGGCCGTTAGGGGGCCCGCTCCTCCCCGCCTCCGCCCCTGCCAGGGCTGCCGGCTCTCGGGGCTCGCCTCTTCCCACACGCTGAGCACTCCGTCGTCACCGCCTGGGCGCCAGGCCAGGCCTGCGGCGGCCCGGGGAACTCTCCTCAGCACTTGGGGCTCGGATTCCAGAGCCGGCAGAACAGTCATTCGCCGGGGCCTCTTCCACCTCGTGAGACGCTCCAGCTCCGCTTGCAACAAGTTCCTGACCGCTCGCCACGCCCCTTTCCTTGGCTCCACCCCCAGAACATTGCCACGCCCCCTGGCACCTGCAGCTGCGCTACTTCTTAGCTCCTTCTCAGCCCCACGCTGCGCTCCCCCGGCTCCCGGCTTCCAGATGCTCTTGGTGCGAGTTCTGTCTGCTCCCAGGTCCCAGTCGTCCCAGTCTAGCTGCTGCCACCTCTAGCCTACCCCCTCTTGCCTGCTCCCCTTTTTTTTGTGCTCTTGCCCCCAGAAACTCCTCGAATGGATACTCAGACTTCGAAGCTCTCACCAGTTCCTCCAGGTCCTCCGCGTTCGCAGTCACCCCTCTCACTGTCCTAGCCCCTGGATCCGTACCCCTATACTGTGGTCCCAAAGCAGCCTCTATTTCCTCAGCAGCTGGAAGATGCCTGGGGAGAGGCCCGCCCCCTCGGCTCCCTAAGATCCACGCACCCGAACGTGGCTTCCCCTTTTCATCTGGGCCCGCCCCCAGCTCACCACTCCTCCGTTGCGCTTGGCCAGCACCACCGTGCGGTCGGGATCCTGCAGCCAGCTGTGGTAGCGGCTGGGAAGGTAGTCGAGGCCACCGTAGATGCCCCCCGAAATGGCCAACACCTCCTCAAACTCCCGTTCTGTGGCCACCACGAAGTCCAATGGCTCGGCCTCCGCCTCAGGCCCTGGTTCTGACCTGGGCTTGCCTCCTAAGGACTCACCCTTGACCTCAGGCCCTGAGTTGGCCCGCAGAGGCTCGGCCTCAGCCTCAAGCCCTCTGGACTTGGCCTGTGGCCGGGTCTCGGAGCTCGGCTTTGCATCTGGTGCAGCCTCCGTTTCAGGCTTAGGGACCTCTGCGATGGCAGCGCCACTGCCGGCATCCAGCTTCATTACCCTGCAGAAAAGAGAGAACCCAGCAGCTGGATCAGAGCCCCTTGTTCGCACATCTGGCTTCCTACACAGAAGCAGTGCCAACAACCCCTCCCTGCACAAACACCCTTTCTTTCCTGCTCTCCACACAGACCCTGGAAGTGGAGGTCTCCCAGCTCCACCCTCTTCCCACCAGCTCCCAGAAATCCCAACCCTGCCTGCTCTACCCCCACCAGTCACAAACTCAGGCGCCCCAGTGAGCTCCCCAGGGACTAGCCCCAGATCTCCTCTATGCCCAGCCGACAACCAGCACCCAAAGGACAGAAGGCCCTTGGGGTGGTAAAAAATTGAGGGAAACTCCTTCAAGGGCCCCATCACCTCTCTAAGATCTCTGCAAGGACAACATGAGAAAGAAACTCCCACTTTCCACTCTGCCTGCAGGAGGGTTCCCCAGGGAAGAACAGAAGATTCAATACTCCTCCCCACTCCTTGCTTTCCTGCCACTGCCAGGTATCAACCCAGGGCAAAGGGAGTGAGATGTAGACCCCAAATCTCCTCAGACTACTGCCTCAGTTTACCCCCAACCTCCTGACATACATATGCAAATATAAGCAAAGGGAGTGGGCAGATGGACAGCTCCATTAGAAAATGTCAAACTATTTCCAGGCCAATCCAAACCCCTTCTTTCTCTTGCTGGAGTTTATTCCCTGCGTTCCCCATAGGGGGATTTGGGCTCCACTCCAAGATAATTTTCAAAAGGGCTCTGTTGGAGCTCTAGCAAAACCAAAGAGAAGACCCCAAATCCTAAGTCCTGAAAACTCCTATTGCCAGATCTGTCTCTGCCAGACCAACCAAATGAACCAATCACAGCCCACTCCTCTTGATTTCAGTCAATTTTGAGGCTCACCTCACATAACCTACATTAAGCCTCATTAACCAACATCCCAGGGGCACATAGACCAACTACTCTGTAAGGGCAATACTGGGTTTGGCTGAAATTGTGTTTGTTTATTTGTTTCATTTTGTTTTACAAAAACTTGACTTAAGTTTGGGGAAGGTTGACCGGCAGTGGCACCAAGGAGTGGTTTGCGAATGGTTTCAGCTTCCATGCCATAACCATAGCTTGCATAAATACAGCATGCCTGCTATACAAACAAAGCTTCAAAACAACAGTTCCACCTCCCTCTTTCTTTTCTGACTCTTTCTAATCTGATTTCAACACCTAAGGCTCTCCCAGCTAAATCCAGGTGAGATACAACAGCAGAGAGGAGGGAAAGCCAGGCTCAAAAGATTTTAAAGCCCCTGCTGGGGCCACCAGACACCACCAGGTTCAACCCATTCCTTTCACAGTAAGGAAACTGAGGCTCTGGGAGGTTGAAAACCTTCCCCAAGGTTACTCAGCTTGGACAGAGCCAGGCTAAAAGTAGTTTCCTGGCTTCCAGGCCAGTGGGGAAGACTTCCTTTTAGTGTAACTGGGTCTTCAAATCCAGCCTCTATGTAGAGCAAGGAGAGGACTTACTGGGTCCTTAATATGAGTCAAACGTCCTGGGTGGGCTAAGCTGACACAGGACCAGAGATGGGACTGCTGGGGAACCCCCACTGCCTGGCCCACACTGTCAGGAATCCCTATGCGAACACTCAGAACTACACGGACCCCAACCCTCAGTCCAGCCCAGGTACCAGGCTCCTTGCAGCAGGTCCTGAGGACAAGGGGCCCTAGAGATGAGCAGGTTAGCTCCTGGCTCCCACTGCACCTCCAGGCGATCTGAACCAGCTGTTCATAGGTCCTGGGAAAATAAAATCTGGTGGTTCACTGGTGACTCTAGCAATACTCCACTGCCCCCAGAGAGGATGGACAAAGTGTGAGCAACCTGTAGACTGGAACCAATTCAAGCCATTAGGCTCCAGTTTCTCTCCCTTGCTTTCAGGATGGGGAGATTATTTCCAAATAGTATTTCTACATCTCAGATAAGGTTGTTTATGGTTGGAGGATGGGGAGGGGGGCAGGAAGTTCCCAGGATCACAGGGAAGAAGGAAGAATTTTCCAATTCATCCCCCATCTTTTCTTCCTAGGCACTCCCTCTAACCCTCTTCCTTTTTGGAGGTCACAAAAGAGGTTCCAAGGTCCTTAAGCCTTGGAGGAAGTGAGCAATGGGAACAAAGTAGGCTGGGGTTCCAGGCTAACCGAAGCTGTGGGCTGCCCCTCAACTCTCTCTGCATGCTGTGGCCATTTCCCACCCTCCAGACTGGCTTCGTGGAACTCTAACTCCCATAGGTGTCTAGGCAGAGGTAGAGGCAGCCCCAAGCCTCCAGAGCACTGTGGGAGATGTAGTTCAGGCATCTTCTGGACCAAGCTCCAGCAAGAGGGATAGCATTTCCCTCCCCATCTGTATCCCTACATCCTTGGGACCATTCTTTTAATCTCATAAATATGAATGATCACTCTAGGGAGGGGGTGATCAGAGGCATAGCTGGGCATGCTGGGAGCCCCCACCCCCGCCACGCTCCCACCGCACCCCACACACCTGAGATATTGACGCCCTTGAGGCCGGAGGCTTCTCGGAACCCAGGGAGGGAGGAGAGTGAGGAGAGGGAGGGAAGGGAGTAGGGACGCGGAGAGGCGGAGACAAAGAAGGCAGCTACACAAAGCGCCCGAAGATGAGAGCGAAAGGGACAGGAACAGAGGCTGAAAGGAGACAAAGGCGACAGGGAGATGCGGAGCCGCAGGAGATGAGTGAGGGGAGCGGGCGGAGGCACAGACACCGAATCACAGACATGACACCTCGTGACTCCGGGCCCAGCAGATGCCAAAAAAATCCTATAGCGCACCCCTCCCCAGGGGGACCATAAATAGAAAGCAGCATCACGCACGCCTTTTTCCTGGCTGGGGGGGGGGGGAGAAAAGGGGTCACGGGGAGGAGAAAGTCAGCAAAGAGGCTGGAAGAGAACACCTCGAAAACAGCGACAGGGGAGACGAGAGCAAGTGGAGCGGACTGGAAGGCCCCAGGAGCACAGGCTGGGACCGAGGAAGATGGCCTAGAGATCAGGGAAGGCGGGTAGTCCAGAGGGCCACATGGTGGAGGAGGGGGGCTTTACAGGAGGGTCTTTCCTGGTGAGGGTCTTCCCTCCGCCCCATTCCTGGAGTGGAGGATTGGAGGGCAGCAGGCGGGTGGAGATTCCGTAGGAACCTGTCTACTTTGCAAGGGTGACCCTGGGCACCGGATCCTAGGGACAGGTGCGAGCGAAATGGCGACAGAGGTGGAGGGGAGGGATGACAGGAAAGCGCCTCTGGACACCTGGAGTGAAGTCTCGGTCTCAGTAATCTAGGTCACCCGACGCGGACGCGAAGGGTCGGGCAGCAGGGGGCGCAGCCGCTCTCTCCCCCTGGTGTGTGTGTGTGGGGGCGGTCTCCTGCTGCCCCCATACCGCTGCTGAAGAGCACGCCGGCCCCCGTCCCCGGGCCCTGCGGGCCTCCCTATCCCTACCTCTCCGGAGCCGGAGCCGGAGCCCGAGCCAGGCCGGGATGCTGAGAGGCGGAGCTGGCGCAGACAGCGAGCGGTGCGGAGATGGGGGTCCCTTTGGAGCCCGGATAGTCAAAGGAGGAGGATGTGCGGGGCCCAGGCTGCGCCGTCGGGTCCCGACTCGGACTTCGAACGCCAGCCTGGGGCCAGCGTCGCAGCTCAGTTCGCTACGCGGGCCCGGGCGCCCAGCGGTTCAGGGCCGGGCAGCGCAAGAGGTTCCCGCGGCTTCCCTCCGGCGCGACCCAGCCGGCGGCTCCGAGGGGCGGAGACCCCAGCGACGCGGGGGAAACCCGGGACGGATCTGGAGCGGACTCGCGTCCAGCTGGGGGCTGACGGCGGGGGTGGGGCAGTGGGGTAGGTACCTCGGGCGGCGAGGCCCTGCTGGAGGGAGCAGCTGAGGGGCCTCGAGTCCTGCCAGCGAGACTCCGCCTGGTCCGGCTGGGGAGCGGGACTGGGAGTGGGGGTGTCTCGGGTTTAGGTGGAGGGAGGGCGGTTGCCACCTTAGTTATGGCCCCACCCTCCCGAGCACCTCTCTTCTCAGTCTAGGAGTCCCCAGCGCCCCGAAGTCCCTCTGCTCCAGGGGCCACACCCTCAATGGAATCCCCCCTCTCTGATTCCGACTGCTAGATGAGTAGGAGCGGCTTGCCAGGACTGCATCTGAGAAACTGACAGAGGAAATCGGAAACCGAGAAGTCTGGGAACTGGAAGAGACACCAAGAGACAGAAGCTGAGAGGCTGAAAGGAGCGGAGCTGGGCCAAGACGTCTCTGTCTTCCGACACTGCGTGGAGTCCCTGAGCAGCCTCGTCTCCTGAGTGCCAGGGCCCCTCAGCCTACAATGACCAGCTGTTATGTCCCTGGCTGGCAGGTAGCAAGGCCCCCGCCGGGCAGCAGGGAAAAGACTTCCAAGTACACCGTGTGTACCCGAACACATGCACACATGAGGCTCTGCACCCCCTGCTAACCCAGGTGGGTGGGAGGAAAAGGGAAGCATGGACCTGGGACACGAGCGAGCGGGTGGGGTGCTGCCCCTGATGCTAATAAGCTGGTGGCCCAGGCTCTTAACTCCCGCAGGGCTCCCTGTGCCACTCATAAAGTAAGATCAAAACACCTGCAGATCTACCCTGTAGGGAGCCAGGAAAGTTATACACAAAGCCATTTAGTAACTGCAAAGTATTCTCAGATGGAGCGAATGCTGAGGTCTCCTGAGGTCTGCTGGACCTTCTCCCTCCAGGGGAGGCCCAGCTCTCATGCTCTCCCCCACCAGCTCCCAAGTTCATCGCTCACTTATCTTATTCCATTTTTTGTACTTTCTAGGGTGTTAACTTCATACATAACCTGGTAAACCGCTCCCATTGGATGTGTTAATGTAATAAGTTGGAGGATCATTTTCTTGCACTCTCACACACAGCCACATCAAGGGTTAAAGAGAGGAGAAACAGGAAACAGAATTCCAGGCCTCAAAAAGTAACTGACAGGCCGAGCAGAGCGCGGTGGCTCACGCCTGTAATCCTAGCACTCCGGGAGGCCGAGGCGGGCGGATTGCTCGAGGTCAGTAGTTCGAAACCAGCCTGAGCAAGAGCAAGACCCCGTCTCTACTATAAATAGAAAGAAATTAATTGGCCAACTAATATATATAGAAAAAAATTAGCCGGGCATGGTGGCGCATGCCTGTAGTCCCAGCTACTTGGGAGGCTGAGGCAGGAGGACTGCTGGAGCCCAGGAGTTTGAGGTTGCTGTGAGCCAGGCTGACGCCACGGCACTCACTCTAGCCTGGGCAACAAAGTGAGACCCTGTCTCAAAAAAAAAAAAAAAAGTAACTGACAAGTCATCCAACCTTCTTTTTTTTATAGGACTTTCTCCATCTCTGATTTCTAAAAGTGGTAACACGCTGCGCATCTCACAAAACTGCAGTTAAGGTGGGAAAGCACTTCAAAAAGTTAAAGATTTCAAGGAAAAAGTCACTAGTGGCCAAAGGGAGACGCGATCATATGCTAGTCTCGCCCCTTTCATCAGAAGCTCCACCTTCTGCCACCAGAAACTCTTAGATTGGTCCAACGATCACCCATTGCCAGTCCCCACAGCCAATCAAAATGGAAGGTTTCCCAAAGTTCCCATCCCTCTCATGTCCAAGCCATTCAGAAGCAAGATGTCAGCGTAAGTCCCACCTCCAGGCGGCTCACTAGGCCAATAGCAAGCCATCTTGTTCCAAATCTCTTATTCTGAGACATCTAGGATAGCCCACATCCTGCCCTTCAAGATTCCGCGGGAGGATAGGGGACGCAGGCGGCGGCAGTGAGGCGTAAACGGTGGCTTTGACGTTTTGGCTGCCCCTCCCAGTAAGAGAGAACAAGTGGTTTCAGCATCCTAAGTACTGGGAGGATGCAGGCAGGCGGGCCACTGTGCTGTGACATCGGCCAAGGTCGGGTGGGGGCGGGGTGGGAGAGAATTGTGGCCAAGCGGAGAGCCCCAGCTGGGCAGGCCTGGGTTTCAGGGCCACCTGTACCTACTACTGGAGGTGTGAACCACAGAACCACCCAGAATGTTTACAAAGCACTTTGGCTTAATCCCCACAACACTAAAGGGTCGGTGGGCTTGTCTGGTCACTTACAGATGAGGAAAGTCATTTTGAGAGGGTGATGGGCTAGATCCCACAGCTGGCACGGGGTCCTAGCACTGCAAACTCAGATTCCGCTGCCCCCTCATCCTCAGAGGGCAAATGAGACAAAGCATGTGAAAGTACTTTGCGAATTATAAAGCACCAAGTGAGTGTCAGTGCTACTAATAATGTCCTTTCTTTGCTCTAAATTTTGTGAATGTCCTCTGGTACGCTTACCTTTGGGTCCCCACGTGTTGGCTTTTACTCCAGGTGATGGATTGTTCATTTGGGCCTTTTATTTGGGAAAGTCTGTTTGTACCCTCTCTGGGCCAGGTATGCTTTAGTGGTATAGCTTGGTCCCTGTCATTTCAGTTTGGACCACCCTCTCCTAGTATACTCTCTTGGCCCCCCACTTCCTCTCCCACTGCCCACCCACAATGAGCCACCTTGAACCTTCATTCCCACAGTCCAGAAGATCTCTGCATCCCGGGTGACCAGAGTTTTGGATTTGAGTGTTTTCCTCTGGGACTCCTATTCTCCTTCCCCAGCTGTGAGACCATGACTAAGTCTTCTGCCATCCCCTTTATCATTCCTCATCCAGTGACCTGTCTATCTGGGCAATTCCCCAATCTATGAATCAAATCTTGATTTTCCAGGCTGTCTCGGCTATCTATGGAGCATCAGCACTCGGATGAGAGCAGCAAAATAAAGGATGTGAAAGCTTTACAGGAAATGAGCTGGATGCCTCATGATTACAACCTTCACAACTAGCTCATTCTGCAGATAAAGGAAGGAGACCAAAGATCAAAGGGTTAAATAATTGGCCCAAAGTCACAGAGCCAATGATTGCCTAAAAGGCTTACTCAGAATTATAGCACTTAAAAGAATCATTCAGATCATCCCAGAAGGCCGGTGCCACAGATGCCACACACTCACTGGGGGGTCATGAAGTCATGGTTTTCTCATCTGCGAAGAGGACATAGCACCTAACTTCCAGTAAGGAATGCATAAGGTAATGTATGTCAAGTGCCTGGCACAACATTTCTGGCACAGAAATTCAATTAATGGTAGGTATCACTATCTGGCCAAGTAGAGCAGTAATTCTCAAATGGGGTGCATTACCATTTGTACTTTGAAATTCAGGCATACCCTCTCATTTATTCTGTGGTCAGGATGGTCAGAACTCTAGGAACACTCACAGGAGCTTCTGGAATCAGGTGAAAGAAAGATGGAAAACCATTGAGCTCAACCATGAACTCTTTGGAACAGGAATGATGTCATAGTTATCTTTATGCATCTTGTACTTAGTTCAGTTCTCAGCACATAGTAGGTGCTCCATGAACATGTTGAATGAATGCCTTCAATCTATTTCTGCAGTTGGGGACAGTGACGTTATTATCTCAGGTCACCCAACTGAGTAGAGGTAAAATCAAACTTCTACTATCCTAACCCGAAACCAATATGCAGCCCAGCTGCACACTGTATTTCTACTGGTAAAGTATGACTATGGTGCTTGGCTATACCTGAAATTTCACATCTTCTCTCCCCAAATAAATAGGTTTCTCCCTCCAGTTCACACAAACCAACAGTGGCTACAATGCCCATTCATTAATTCAACAAGCATTAGTGTCATCTTCCACAGACCTGGGTGATTGCATTTCTGCCCACAAGCTGCTCAATCTAGCTGGCCATAAAAAATACCATTTTATTCTGGAGAAAATTTAACATACAAAAAAGTAGAGAAAACACATATTTACAAGAATCAAGTTGTATATCTGCAATTTTTATCAGTCCATTGAAATAATTAATTAATTAAAATTTTAATTAAATCTTGGGATGCCCCAAGAACTCATCATCAGCCTCAATAATTATCAACTCCTGACTGATACTGTTTCATCCATGCAGCAAGCTACTTCCCATCTCTCCTGATATTTTAAAACAAATTTTAGACATCTTGTCATTTTCATTGGTAAACATTTCTCTTTTTTTAACATCCAACTATTACTTTATTTATATTACTATGCTTAAGTTACATGGAAAAAAGACAACCAAGCAGTTCTGCCCATTTCAGAAAATGTTTCCAATCAACACCAATTATGTGGTGACAAATAACTAGGAATGGTGACATCTTTGGGTCAAGACTGACAAGGAAGAATGGGCTCTGGTGCTGTGGCTCATCTCCAGCAAGAATATGGCCCACTGGCCAGCACAAGCCATGCTAACACTGAGCCTTTCGCACTGGGCACAGATTCAGATCTCTTCTCTGAAGCTAGCAAATCAAGTGAAATAGCTGGTTTTTTTTAAAAAAAAAATTAAATGAAGTCCAACTAAGTTTAAAAACCATGCTCTTGACATATTTTCCTTTCAAAATTCACATCAAACACACTTTTTCACTCTAATTGCCCAGATTTTTTTCCTTACATAGCCCACCAAGTAGCTGCAGACAGACTCTTTTGCCTCAAGATGTAAACATAGGGGAAAAAAATTAACGGCATCTGCATAATATTCTCTCCACACACTGCTGTTGGATGTAAAATACAGAAAGAAAGAAAGAAAGAAAGAAAGAAAGAAAGAAAGAAAGAAAGAAAGAAAGAAAGAAAGAAAGAAAGAAAGAAAGAAAGAAAGAAAGGAAGGTTCCATCTTAGATTCTCACAACCTCTTGTTCCGCAGTTCATGAATCTGACTCTGATGCTAAGGTGACAGTGTATGTAAGTAGATTTTTGATCTCAGTGAAGGAGACCTGGGAAAAGATGGATTTATCTCTTTTTCTTCAAGAGTTATCAGATGGTACATGCTCCTCAAAGCCCTCACTCTCTCGAACTAGAGCACGTTCCAGGATCACACGGCCTTTGCTGGCTGCCTTCAGTGGCAAACTCATAGATCCATCCCAGTTTGCTATTGCAGTTTTTGCAGCTCACATCTCGAACCACGTGGCGGCCAGTGAGCATGACCCGATCTTGAACTTCACTGCACTGCAGGTTAACTACCTTGTTAAAAAGAAATGCCCTGCCAGTGGCGCCTGTGAGTGGAGTGGAGATGAGTTCCAAACGGTTGGTCGGGATCGTATCACAGTTTGCACAAGAAAACAGACCGGTACCACCAATATGATCAAGAAAAATTCTGCCCATTTTTATAATTGAAGTTCTAAAAACCCAGGGCTGCGGTGAGATCCGTGGCTGCCAGCGGCTGTTCGCTCCTCAGCTGGGACACGGTAAACATTTCTATATGGCTCTGTAAAAGCTAAGAATGCTTTAAAATAATTACAGCCACAATATCATTATCCTCAAGCAATCAACACTTACATGCACGCACACACACAAAAAACCTGATATCATTATCCTGCCTAAACTAATTGATGGTAATGCCTTAATATTATCAAACAGCAAGCATGTGTTCAAATACCTCATAAATGCCATTTTAAGGAAGTTGTTTCTTTGACTCGGGATCCAAATGAGTCTAAACATCGGGATGGGTTGATGTGAGTAGCCAGTAGCCAAGATGGCCCCATGATCCTACCTCCTGTGTTCACACCCTTGTGCTATTCCCTCCCACATTGTACCATGTGACTAACACCATAGGGAGATATGAGGTTCTGTTGCTTCTAAAACGAAAGACTGCAGCTTTTGTTTAGACATCCCTCCCTGACTATCTGTCTGTCTGTCTGTCTAGCTCTCTGGTTCTGGGGAAAACCCCGTGCCCTGTCTTGAGAAACTCAGATAGCCCCGCGTAGCAACCCATCAAATGAAGAACAAGGAGGAACTGAGACCTGCCAACAACCACACCAGTAAAGTTGATCCCTCAACCCGAGTTGAGCCCTGAGATATGGCAAACCCAGTCAACAGCTTGACTGCAACCTCATGGCCTGAGGTCCCAATCCTTGACCTTCAGAAACTGTATGATAATAAATGTTTGTTGTTTTAAGCTGCTAGGCTTGGGGGTAACTTATGTAGTAACAGGTAAGTGATGCAGTTAGTATGCATTTTAGGTTTCTTTTCATATTGAGGTTTCCCCTCTATATCGCTCTCTTTTTGCAACTTATTTGTTGAAGACATGAGATTGTTTATCTTGCAAATTTTCCTGCCATCTGGATTTTGCTGGTTACATCCCCATGTTGTTGTTTAACACGTTCCTCTCTTTTCTGCTTGTCCTGTGGCGTGGTGATTGGATCTGTCTGCCCTGTCCAAGGTGGTACCATTAGCTACACGTAGCTATGGAGCACCAGAAATGTGACTGGTACAACTGAGGAAATGAATTTTTTATTTAAGTTAATTTTTCTTGTTTTTGTATTTTTTATTTTAGTAGATTTAGGGGGTTCAAGTTGAATTCCGTTATAGGTATATGTCATAAAGTGGTGAAGTCTGGCTTTTGGTGCACCTATCACTTGAGAAGTGTACATTGTACTCCATAGGTGATCAACCCTTAACCCCTCCCATGCTCCCCACCTGGTGAGTCTCCGATGTCCATTATACCACTCTGCGTGCCCTTGTGCAGCTGTAGTTTAGCCCCCACTTATAAGTGAGAACATGCACCATTTGTTTCTCTGTTCCTGAGTTACTTCACTTAGGATAATGGCCACCAGTCCCATTCAAGTTGCTGCAAAACACATTATTTCAGTCTTTCTTATCGATAAGTAGTATTCCATAGTGTGTATATATACTTATATATTAATATATGTATATTATTTAATATACATATCAACATACACATTTACAATATGGTATGTGTATATACATATTGATATATGTATATACACACACCATATTTTCTTTATCCACTCATCAGTTGAAGGGAATTTAGGTTGATTCCATCTTCTTTTTTTTTTTTTTTGAGACAGGGTCTCGCTCTGTTGCCTGGGCTAGAGTGCAGTCATGCCATCACATCTCACTGCAATGTCAAACTCCTGGGCTCAGGTGATCTTCCTGCCTCAGCCTTGGGACTACAGGAGTGCACCACCACACCCTGCTAATATTTTTATTTTTTGTAGAGACAGGGTCCCACTCTTGCTCAGGCTGGTCTTGAACTCCTGACCTCAAGCAATCCTCCTGCCTTGGTGTCCCAAAGTGCTAGGATTACAGGAGCCACCACACCAGGCCTAATTCTATATATTTGTAATTGTGGATTGTGTTGTATCAGTTAATTTTAATTAATTCAAATTTCAAACATGGCTAATTGATTCAGTCATTGGAAAACTTAAGAATTTTCAGAACAACTTTTTTTTTTTTTTTTTTTTTTTTTTTTTTTTTTTTTTTTTTTGAGACAGAGTCTCGCTTTGTTGTCCAGGCTAGAGTGAGTGCCGTGGCGTCAGCCTAGCTCACAGCAACCTCAGACTCCTGGGCTTGAGTGATCCTTCTGCCTCAGCCTCCCGAGTAGCTGGGACTACAGGCATGCGCCACCATGCCCGGCTAATTTTTTATATATATATCAGTTGGCCAATTAATTTCTTTCTATTTATAGTAGAGACGGGGTCTCGCTCTTGCTCAGGCTGGTTTTGAACTCCTGACCTTGAGCAATCCGCCCGCCTCGGCCTCCCAAGAGCTAGGATTACAGGCGTGAGCCACAGCGCCCGGCCCAGAACAACTTTTTTAATTGTGAATTTTATAAACTCTACATACGTATGTTCCCTCCACCCCCAAATTCATGTTAAAATCTTTACTCCCAAGGTGATGGTATTTGGGAGGTGGTGGGACCTTTAGGGGAGTGACTGGGTCACGGGGACAAAGCTCTCTTGATGGAATTAGTTCCTTGGTGGAAAAAACAACTGTTTTTCCTCTGCTTTCACACCACAACAACAATCAACACAGAAGACTTTTGTTACCAAACTCGTGGGGGTTTTCCCACATATACCAAGCAAACAATCAGTTCTGCTACAGTCACCAGCTGGGGACCTCTACCCAGTTCAATTCTGACACTATCCACCTGGAGATTGTGTCACATCCCACAGGTTGAGGGCCCAGTCCCACAAGACCACTTCCCATTTTCATTTTTTTCTTTCTTTCTTTCTTTTTTTTGAGACAGAGTCTCCGCTGCCAGTGGCATCAGCCTAGCTCGCAGCAACCTCAAACTCCTGGGCTCAAGCAATCCTCCTGCCTCAGCCTCCCGAGTAGCTGGGACTACAGGCATGCGCCACCATGCCCAGCTAATTTCTTTCTACTTTTGGTAGCAAGGGGGTCTTGCTCTTGCTCTTGCTCAGGCTGGTCTCGAACTCCTGAGCTCAAACGATCCACCAGCCTTGGCCTTCCAGAGTGCTAGGATTACAGGCATGAGCCAACGCACCCAGCCTACTCCCCACTTTCAGTGCCAATTTCAAGCTCAAGGTTCTTTTACACTGTGCTTCTGAGGAACCAACTATAAGTTAGGGTCCCACTACCTGGCTTGGGCTCCATTAATTTGCTAGAGTGGCTCACAGAATTCAGGGCAACACATTTATTTACCAGTTTGTTATAAAGGATATTGCAAAGGATACAGATGAAGAGATGCATAAGGCAAGGCACGTGGGAAGGGGCTCGAAGCTCCATGCCCTCCCCGGGCGCAGCACCCTCCAGGCACCTCCACATGTTCATCTGTCTGGACGCTCTCCAAACCCAATCCTCTTTATGGAGGATATCATGGCATAGGCACAATTGAAAGATGGGCAGCCATGTCAAAATATGATTAGACAGAAAAGGGTACGTTCTAATGGACCGAGAGGGGAAACCCAACAAGGCCTGTCTGTTCAGATTCTTCTTGGCCTCTGGCTGCAGCATTCCTTCCTCCCAGGTATTTGGCAGGACACCTTCTGAGATGGGGGTCTTATGACCTAAAATCAGACAAAGTAGGTCAGAGAGTTTCTTTATAGCCAGCTCCAAGACAGAAAGGCAGGGGAAGATTAGAGTGTATTTTTAGTTTCTATGGCCTGCCTTGGGGAGAAAAGGGAGCAGGTGAGAGGAGGGCAGGAGAAGGGCAGGGAGAGAGAGATGCTGTTTTCTGAAGCCTGCTTCTGAGGCCTGAATCTGCCCAATGTTATCACAAAAGACGGCCTTTCACTCTTAGTGCTCTGAAGCTGTTCTGAAGCTGCTTCAGGAACCAAGGACAAAAGGCCAAATATATTGGCAAGAGATATGTTTGTTGTTTTAGTCACTTAGGCAATAACAAGGGTTATAGAAATTATAAGCCAGGAACTGTGGGCGAAAACATATATGTACATGCATATTCATTTATACATTTCTTAATATCACAGTGTCCTTATTAATGAGGCCTGAGAGGGACCCCTCCATCCCTCCTGCTTGTGAGTGAGGTTAGAGTGAGACAATGGCTGTCTGTGAAGAAGGGGGCCCTTATCAGACACTGATTCCGCTGGTGCTTGTTCTTGAACCTGCAAGATTCCAGAACCGTGAGGAATAAATTTTGTTGTTTGTAAGCTACCCAGTTCATGGTATTTTGTTATACCAGCCTTAACAAACGAAGACACGGATGAAGTATTTCCAATGGATATTTAGCCTCTAAATTGAAATAATATTTTAGATATATTGGGCTAAATAAAGTATATTATTAGAATTAATTCCATGTGTTTCTTTTTACTTTTCAAAAAGTACTAGAAAAGCTTAAATTATACATGTGGCTCACATTAAATTCCTTGTTAAGAGTCAGCTTCCACTTCTGGGGAGAAATTTTCATAGATGGTGATGCATTCTTCCATCAGAGGCCCAAATCTGGTTGTCTTGTTGGAATCTTATCAGACACTGATGTTCAAGATCTAAAATTCAGTCATTTACTAAGGGTTGCAAAATGGTGATATTCTTATTCTTTCATTCTGTTTTTTGTTGTTGTTGTTGTTGTTGTCTTGTTTTTTTGAGAAAGGGTCTCACTCTGTCACCATGGAGTGCAGCAGCATGATCCTAGCTCACTGTAACCTCAAACTCCTGGGCTTAAGGGATCCTACTGCCTCAGCCTCCCGAGTAGCTGGGACTACAGGTGGGCGCCACAACATCTGGCTAATTCTTGTCCTTTTTGTAGAGATGGGGTCTTGATATATTGCTCAGGCCAATCTCAAACTCCCGGCTTCAAGTGATCCTCTCTTCTTGGCCTCCCAAAGTGCTGGGATTGCAGGTGTGAGCCACTGCACCCAGGTTGAACTGAGTCTTTAAATTCCCTTCCAGATGATGAAGAGGGACAGGGTCCTTCAGGCAGGAGGAAACAGCCTGAACAAAACCCAGGGTTGAGAAACATCCTGCTTTGCAAGAACAAGCAGTTCTGGGTTGCCTGAACTGGGTGGGGCTGCACCTCCTTGGACCTCTCCTGTAGGCAGGGGCTGGCCAGCTCCGAGAAGGTTTCAGGCCTGAGAAGAACGGATTTGCCTTGTGAGTGGAGACCGCCCTCTGGCGGCCACATGGAGGATGGCAGGGCAAGAACAAGGCCCTGAAAGGAGGCGATCCGCTGAGCTCACAAACGCTTCTATACTTCATGTATTTATAAATTCGATTCTTCCAGACTGCAAGGAGAAATCACACAGTGTTGGCACTAGAAACTCAGTACCCTTTGGGACAGTCTAGACTCTAGTGACCCACTGGCTCTCTGTGTGCCTGGCACTTGCACTTCCCTGGAGAGAAGATCCTATGGGGAACATTTGCTACCACACAACTTGTTCTAATTCACCCAAAGAGCAACCTCTCGGTGGGTGCAGCCCTCAGGAATATGCGAACAATACCTTTGTGTGAATTAGAAAAAGGAATGTTATGGGTTGAATTATGTGCCCCCAAAAGATATGTTGAAATGCTAACCCATAGCACCTGTGAATGTCACATTATCTGGAAATGGAATCTGCAGATGCTATCAAGTCAATATGAGGTCTAATTGAATTAAGGTGGGTGTCTAATCCAGCATGACTGGTGTCCTATAAGAAGAGAAATCTTTGGGCCAGGTGAGGTGGCTCACAGCTATATCCCAGCACGTTAGGAGCCAAAGCGGGAAGATTGTTTGAGGCCAGAAAGAGAGAAACCTGGACACAGACACACCAGGAGAAACGCTATGTGGTAACAGAGGCAAAGACTGGAGTGTGGCATCAGCCAGGCTCGGCCCCAGGGACAGGCTGACTGCCACCCTGAGGGATTTACTTCCAAGTTGGAATCCTGATGACAGCAGCTGCCAGGCAGTGGCTGGGTGATGAGCACTTGGTCCCTGCTGCCCCCCTCAGAAGGCCTGCCTGAGAATCCAGTGTGGCATCTCAGCCCCCATCTCAGCCCTGGTGTTGACACTGCGGCCTGAGGCCAGGGGAGACTGGTGGAAGGTGTGTGACGTAGACCTGCCACTGACTCTTTATTCTTCTCCACCTGGGCCCCAGCCCTGTAGACCAGGTCCCACCCAACATGGCTGCCTGATAAGGAAGGGCTAGGAAACAGGTGACGGGGAGAGATGGGGACCAGAGGACTGTCACCCTCGGCTGCGCTGGGGTCTGAACATGCACACAGAAGAGGCTTGGGGAGGCTCGGGAAGTGGGGGAGGCAGGGTAGGGCTCCCGACACCTGGAGCCTCTTCCCAGCCTGGGCTGGCTTCTTGGAGAGGATGGCATTCTCAGAAGAAGCCTGACAGTGTGGGGACAGACCACAGACAACCCTGTCCTGTGCACAGGAAGGATGCCAAGCTGTGACGACCAACAGGGAAGTAGAGCACATCGGCAGAAGTGGACCCTGGTGGGAGGAGGCCTGGGGGAGCCACACCTGTGATCTCTGGGGGTGTCATTCCCAACCCCCTCTGCCCAGGACAGTCCAACCCTCAGCAGTCACAGAGCCCGTTTTCCTGGCCACATCACATTTCCGCTTCCCACACTGGGACACCAAGTCTCCCCTGGGGACGGAGGCTGATCTTCACCTGTCTGCTGCCTGCCCTGGCCTCTCCCCACACCCCAGTGGTCTTTCTACCTCAAGGATGACTCCTCCTTCCCTTTCTTCCTCTCTCAACTCTGACCATACCTGGCCCTTTCCTCATAAACTTACCTAACTGGCTTCGCAGGGACCAGGAGCAGTTTTGCCCTATTTTGAGCATTTCTCAAAATGGCCCGGGCCTTCCTGGGCCAAGCCCGGTTCCTCCAGGGACATGCTGCTTTCTAGTGCCCTCTCCCACCTCAGGCCAAGCCCTCTCCACACTCCTCACACATCACTTGGGATTCACACAGAGGCCGGATGGGGGATGAAACCCCTTCCAGCCTCCCCCAGTCCCATGCCAAGGCCCCATTACTCAGGGAGAAGAGTGGGGACAGGGCGCTGGAGGAAGATCCCCAGGATCTAATCCCCACAGCCCCCAGCCCAGGTGTCCAGTTCTCACTTGAAGGTGGTGCCCGTGCCCCTTGGGGAAAGAACCCAGAGGAAAACACTGGAGATGCCAACACTGAAGTTTGCACCAAGCTGAGGTATGGAGGTGCAATAAATAGGCCTTGCATCTCAAAGGGAGCCAGAGCAGATCACATGCAACACATTGAAGGCAAATGGTTGAGAAGTGACTCTTTAGCCCCTCACCCACCACAAGGAACAGAGTTTGGAGAAGGAGGAAAGAGGGTGTGGGGAAAGGCTTTCAGAGTACTGTGAGCACCACCTGCAAAGGGCCAGACTTCCCACAACAGGATCAGTGACAAGAGTTTGGTACATCCCCAGTGTTTGGGGAAGGTGCCCACCAGGGAAATCTAGCAGCCGATTGTGGCTGTCTGGATGTCCCCATGGCAGGAGAGAAGGAAGGACAAGTGCCACAGTGGGACCTGAACTCCAAGAGCTCCCAGGCCACGATGCTCATGGCTGGAGCTGGGTTTTCCATCCCTCACACCCTAGAATAATGGGGTTCCTGTGGAGCAGACTCGTGTGGAGAGCATGGGCAGAAGCCCAAGGCCAGAGGATGAGGCAGAGAAAGCTCAGGAGCTGCCAAAAGGGCCTAACAGGGACACCTGTGAGGGATCTGTGAATGTCCCCAGGAAGAAGAGAGATCAGCTCTGGCAATCTGAAGGCCCAGAGAACACCACGTTCCTGTGACAGCCTTGTCCAACTAGACGTTTCTGGCATTCTTCCCCCATCTCTACCCTACACTCTAAGTCAGGGCTGGTAATAGCAGCTATTACAGGAGGAGTAGGGAAGAGGTCAGTCTTACCTTTGCACACTCTACCTTCCCCAACTGCCACTGTTAGGCCAAGTAGGTAGCCTGGCCTTGCCAGCGAAGAGAAAATTCCTATCCTTGGATAAAGACTGCAGTGTTTATTACCACAGGAACTAAACATGCTATGCACCAAGTTAATGTAGAACTTATTACCTGAGGTAAGTCATGGGACTGCCTAAGTTTTCATCCAACAACAAGGGAAAATTCTTCCACTGAATATATATTTTTCTTTCTTTCCTTTTTTTTTTCGTTTTTTCTTTTTCTTTTTTTTTTTTTGAGACAGCGTCTTGCTCTGTCACCCGGGCTAGATGCAGTGGCATCATCATAGCTCACTGAAACCTCAAACTCCTGGGCTCAAGTGATCCTCCGGCCTCAGCCTCCCCAGTATCTGGGACTACAGGTGCACACTAGCACATCTAGCTAGTATTTCTATTTTTAGTAGACAGGGGGTTTCACTCTTGCTCAAGCTGGTCTCAAACTCCTGTCCTCAAGCAATCCTTCTGCCTTAGCCTTCCAGAGTGCAAGGATTACAGGTATGACCCACCGTGCCCAGCCTCTAAACCTTTGAATTTTTTTTTTTTTTTTTTTTTTTTTTTGAGACAGAGTCTCGCTTTGTTGCCCAGGCTAGAGTGAGTGCCGTGGCGTCAGCCTAGCTCACAGCAACCTCAAACTCCTGGGCTCAAGTGATCCTTCTGCCTCAGCCTCCCGGGTAGCTGGGACTACAGGCATGCACCACCATGCCCGGCTAATTTTTTTATATATATATCAGTTGGCCAATTAATTTCTTTCTATTTATAGTAGAGACGGGGTCTCGCTCTTGCTCAGGCTGGTTTTGAACTCCTGACCTTGAGCAATCCGCCCGCCTCGGCCTCCCAAGAGCTAGGATTACAGGCGTGAGCCACAGCGCCCGGCCTAAACCTTTGAATTTTTTTTTTTTTTTTTTTTTTTTTTTTAATATAGAGACGGGGTCTCGCTCTTGCTCAGGCTGGTTTTGAACTCCTGACCTTGAGCAATCCGCCCGCCTCGGCCTCCCAAGAGCTAGGATTACAGGCGTGAGCCACAGCGCCCGGCCTAAACCTTTGAATTTTAATTCATTTATTCTTTGCAACAGTCCACAGTGCTAAGCCGAATACCAGGCTTGAAGTATGTCTTTTTTTTTTTTTTTTTTTTTTAAGACAGAATCTCACTCTATTGCCTGGGCTAGAGTGCTGTGGCGTCAGCCTAGCTCACAGCAACCTCAAACTCCTAGGCTCAAGCAATCCTACTGCCTCAGTCTCCTGAGTAGCTGGGACTACAGGCATGCCCCCCCATGCCCGGCTAATTTTTATATATATATTTTTTAGTTGTCCAGATAATTTGTATTTTGTTAGTAGAATGGGTCTCAATCTTGCTGATGCTGGTCTCCATCTCCTGAGCTCACAAGATCCTCCTGCCTCAGCCTCCAAGAGTGCTAGGATTACAGGCATGAGCCACCATGCCCGGCCTTGAAGTAGGTCTTAATGCTGTTAAAATATGTCCTTGTTGATTGGATTTCTTGGCCCCAGGGACACATAGAGGATGGGGAGGGCATGCAGAGCAAGCTGTCCCATTAACTCTATCTTTTCTCCACTGAGGATCTATTCACCCTGCCTCCTTATATGGGCCCTTGATCAAGCCCAGCTTTTGCTCATTGATCCATCATCTACTCTAACTTCTCCCATCCAAGTACTAACCAGGCCTGGCTCTGCTTAGCTTCTAAAATCAGACACGTTCTGGGTGGTATGGCCATAGAGTAACTTCTTTTACACCTGAATCCTGGTTGCTCTTCACATCCTGCCCCTCCACCAATCCTCCCTCCCAACCCTGTCCTGATGCCCGACAGCTCTTAGCTAAGTGGATGCCTTTATTTACATCCAGAGGAGAGGCAAAGGGGAGGGGCTTGTCCAAGATCATGCCACATGCAGAGTTGAGTCTCTGTCCAATCTAAGGCAGAGGCTCTGTGGCACATCAGGATGGGCGTGGATCAGGCCCTGACAGGCTCGCTTCCCCATCTTGCTTTGATTGGAGGCATGGAGTGTGGCAGTAGGAGGAGGTCCCAGCACACTGGGTCAGGGTCTTGGGGGCTCAGCGAGCAGCTGAGGCCAGGCCTAGAGGAAAGTGAGGTGGGTAGAAGCAGGGACGCCACAGCTTTCCTTGTGCTCCTCAAACAGCTGCTCCAGAGCCTTCATGTAGACGGCGTGATAGTGGTCAACTTCATCCGTGGTGGGGTGGAGGCGCCGGGGCACAGGGATGGGGCGGCCCACTGCAGACAGAGGGAGACACAGGTGAGCGAGGGGCCCCCGCTGTCCATAGAGCGGCTGGCAGCCCCCCCACAGGTGGCACTCACCCACGGTGGTTATGGGCACAGCAAAGGGCAGCAGCCCCCAGGAGTTGGCCAAGAACAGACTGCGGCCCCAGATGATGAAAGGTGGAAAACCCAGGAGCTTCTTAAAGAGCATCTGGCACCGAAACTGCCAGGAGTCCTCAGGAAAAGCCTTGATTCTGAAGATATCATTCTCCCCAAAGGAGTACACGGGCACCAGTGAGGCCCTGGGAAGGGTGGCAAGAGAGAAGTGGGGTGCTCAGATTGCTGGACTGTGCCCCAAAAGGCACTACAGGGAATGCAAGTCCCTCCCTAGCCCTCATGAGGTCACATCCCAAAGCCTTTCAAAGCACATGACTGTGCCTACAAAGAAAGATCTAGAAGAAAATACTCACATTTCTTGAGAAATACTTGTGTTGTAGTTATAACAACTGACTGAGAAAGTGAGACTTTCTCAGTCAGTTGTTATAACTACAACACGGTGGCTAGTCCGTATTACTCCTCTTCACAGGTAAAGAGACAAGTCCAAGGTCTTGCCTCTGAGATCAGGTCAGAAAGAGCATGCAGGGCTTTGAGCCCAAGGACCTGCCATTGGCACGACGCCCCTGCCTCTGCCTCGCCCGGGGTGGGAGGGAGCCCGGGGAACGGGGCACAGGGCTTGGCTCAGAGCAAGACGCACAGGGCTGCCATGAGCCTCCAGGTCTAGGACACAGTGGTTGGCTCTGGGGACACAGTCCCCTCTCCAGGGCCCCAGATGTCTAGGGACTGAGAGGGAGTGTAGACCCACAGAGAGTGGACAGCCCAGGGGAGCTGTGGAGTCACAGCCAGCAGGCCCTCCATGCGCACTCACCCGTGCCTCAGCGCCAGGCGCACAAAGCCTTTGCGTTTCCGGAGCGTGAGGCAGTGCTGCCCTGGGCTCGCATATAGCATCTCGTGGGCACCCCCTATCATAATGACCACGGCCTGTCCACGCTGGGGCTGGGACAGGACAAAGTCAAGGCTCTGGCGGTTCACAGGACGCATTCCTGTAGGCAGGGGTAGGTGGGAAGCAGTCAGCAGACCTTCCACAGGCCCTTGGCCCCTCACCCTTAGTATAGGACAGGTGAACCCTCCATCCTGTTCCCTCCAAACCTGCACCCAATCCCCATGTCAGAGCCCAACAGTGAAGCCACTCACTGATGCCTGCTGGGAGCCTGGCCGATGTTCAGGCCAGGTCCCTGCACTCGGGAGGGGAGAGGCGAGGGGTGTCCCAGTGTGTGGGGAGCAATCGCCCCACTCAGCTAGAGGCTCACCATAGCACATCGCGTAGTCTCGGTAGACTGGGAGGCAGAAGAGGCCACTCAGTCCAGTTAGACAGGTCTGAATCCCTGGGAAATGCTTGGAGAAGCCATTACTCTCCGTGGAGAGATTACAGAAAACTCCGGTGCACATGACCCCATGTGGGTGACTGCCCACCACGTAGTTCTGGTTGGGGGGCAGCTCTGCTGTTTTCACCAGCTTCAGGGTGTTGGGCAGGATGAGCGGGGGAGGCAGAGAAGGGAAGACACCAGCTGAAAAGAGTTGCCCTGCCCCCCAGCAGACTTCAGAGTTCAAGGTCCTGGGATGGGATCAATGGTCAGTCCTCTCCTGGAGGCCATCCAGCCCTGGGGCACTGCCCCAGCTTATGTGCTCAGGCTCCGTCCAGCACATGGAAGGGGGAGAGCAGTGTGGGAGGTGGGGGAGGGCGGAGGCAGTCAAAGGACCCATCACCTTGATAGGATAATAATCCCTCAGGTCCTTCCATAGTGTGAAATTCCTCATCCAGTCATGACGCCTTCCACCTGTGGGCAAAGACAGAGGGCGCCAGAATCCCTGGAGGTAACTGCCTCCCCCCAGCCACCATTTCTCATTGCCTGGGCCCCTGTCCACAGCTCACCTTGGTTAGGTGTGTCCCAGTCCAGGTAGAGCCACACCAGGTAGAGAACAGAGATTGACCAGAGTGAAGTGAAGAGGAGGAAGATGAGGAGTAGAGAAAAGAAAGTGCCTGGGTGAAAGAAGAGATAAGAATGAATTTGTTTCTGAAACAGTCATTGTACCCAGCCAGTCCCCTCCCTTCCACCCCCATTGGACATCCTACCATCCCGTCGCCCTCTCTGGGTGGTCTCTTGGCCCTCAGTCATCCAGCCCAGCTGCCCATCTGCCCAGCCTTCCTCCCTCTGGACCCTTCTCCCCTGGCAGACCCAAGGCACCCACGTCTCTCCCCCTCTCACTCATGAAGAGGAAAGTCAACACCAATTGGTAGGCAGCCATCGTTTCTCGATACTGCTTCCATCGGCTTTTCCAGGTAACAGAGGGTGGCGAGGCTGCAGACACTTCCATTTCAGTACTTCCCCGCTGCCAGCAGGACTTCTGAGAGCAGAGGAGGAAGGTGAAGGTCTGGGGGAGAGCCTGGGAAGTTTTGTGGCCAGAGAGGGCAGCGCTTGGTGCCTGGCAGGGTTGCAGATCTTCCTGCAGAACGCTTGTGTTGGGGTGAATGTCGGGGTATATCAGGATCTGGAGCCCTAGATATCTCCAGGCTCCTTCTCATACTGGTCTTTGAACTTGCTCAGTCAGTAAATAGGTCTGGGTTGGCCATGGGCGGGACTGGGAGGGGGCGAAGGAGTGTTGCAAGGAGTACCCCAGGGGGTGAACAGAAGGCAGCTAGCCAGCCTGTCCACGGGGTTCCAGGCGGTGCAGGGCCAGGAGTTCAGCTGAGACTGTTGCATCTGCAATGTGTCTAGCGTGTGCCCAACTGGTTTGCATGTCTCTGGGAGTGACAAAGCCACCTGGGAGCTACAGTCCCAGCCTTGTATCTCCTGGCCTCACAGGGCACCGCAGCCGCCTCTGCTGTGCACAAACCCACGAACACCTCCGGTCAGTTTCCCACCTTTAATCGCACTTACCCGCAGGCACAGAGGGGACAGGGTGGGGGAAGGGTGCGGTGGCAGTGGTGCTTGTCCCCATAGTACCGCTTGTGCTCCTCGAACAGCCTAGTGACCTGCTCCACGGAGAGCCTGTCCAGCGCGTCCACTTGCGCCCGGCTGGGCTTGGGCTTTGCCACACAGGAATTGGGGCCCCCACATTGGGTGGAACAGGGGCGGGGCTGGCCTCTGGCCTCCTCTGTGCACCGGTGGAGATCGCTGCAGACAGCCGTTCACAGGGTGGCGTGGGTCGGGGGCGGGGCGCGCCAGGCTCGCAACAGTGTGGACAGGCGAGTGGAAGGTCAGCTGCAGCCCCCGGTGGCCATGGAACAGAGGCAGCGCCACGCTCAGTGGCGGCTGCTGTGCTTTTTGCGGCCTTGGCAACCAGGAGCTCTCCGGGTTTGGGAACTGCTGGAAGAGCTTGTTCTCTCCGAAAGAGAAGACAGGCAGCAGGGAGGCCATGTGGGAGCAGGCTCAGCTGACTTCTGGCCCCAGGCGCCCCACTCCTTCTCCACCCTGCCAGCACCTCACCCCTGTTCCAGTGCCAGCTTCACGAACCCCTTCTTATTCCAGTTCTGCAAGCTCAGCGCTCGGGGTTTTGCCTCCAGTGCCTCCAGGGGCCCTTCCATGGCCAGAACCACTGCCAGGCTACCCCCAGGCAGGGACAGCAGATAGACAACCCTCGATTTTCAGAGGAGACCAAACCTGGGGAGAGGGCAGAGGCTGGGGGACACAATGCCTGGGTCGTCCAGAGAAGATAGGGATGGGGGTGGGGGACACTGGTAAGTTAGAGCTGGGCCCAGGAGCCCCCACACAAGAGGAGCGTGTGGCTTTGGCAGGAGGGGACAGCAGGGGCGATCCCTCCTGCACTTGACATGATATAGTCCAAGAAGAGAGGAAGGTGGACCAACAGGGCAGCATGAGCAGGAGCGGCCGCACACCCTGGAAGAGGCGGGAGAAGCCTGTGGCTTCTGTGCAGAAGTTGCTGAAGGCCCCAAGCACAGGACCCCGTGAGGGTGGAGGCCGAAGAGGTAGTTCTGGGAGGGATCCAGCTCTGCGATTTCGACCATCTGGGGAGCAGAGGGCAGGCACCCCAACCCACCCGTGACATTGATGAGGAGCCCGAGTCTATTCTGAAGCCCCAGCGCCACCCAGAAACCTGTGCCCTGTGCCCTGCGCCCTCACCAATATGGGGAAGCAGTCACGGAAATGTCTCCACACCACCCAGCTGCTGACCCAGGCAGAGTGGTGGCCTCCAGCCCTGGCGTTGGTCCTGTCTCAGTAGAGCATGACCTGGTAGGGGACCACCAGGTCCAGTTCCAGCTTAGGAATGCAAGGAGCAAGGCTGCCAGGACACCTGGGCTGGAAGATGGGGTGGGCCTGAGAACCTGGGTGTTTAAGCCCGAGCCTCCCCCCCTCCCCCTTCCCTACTTCCATGGCACATGGGTTCTTCCATCCCACCTCCTCCCCAGATTCCTTCAAGGACCTCAGACATCCCAACACCTCCTCTCTTGGGGCAATGTGGAAGCAGAGCACCAGGTGCTGGGCCCCACCCGGATCCTCAGGATTGGGGACTCACCAAGCCCCAAGAAGGAGAAGGCACGTTGCAGCACAGCGAGCACTGGCAGAACCTGGAGGAGGAGGCTGGTGGAGGCCATCATACTGTGTGGCAGTCACACAGGGGTCACCTTCAGCTTTCAAGTAACCCCCCATTGGCCCACCTCCACTGGCCCTGACCCTTGTCCCTGGCACCACCCCCATTCCCACTTCCTTTGCTGCCTGCACACTGGAGCCACGGGAGCTGGGGAAGGATGGGTTCATGGCAACCTGAGTCCACAGGGCTAGGACCAATGGGCCCAAACCAGGGGTGTGGCCCGGAGCCTGAGGGAAGGCGTTTGAACTTTGTGGAGGTCAGGGCCCTGGGCCTCCTGAGGGGCAGGCGAATGGAGGTCTGGGA
Source organism: Microcebus murinus (assembly GCF_040939455.1). Lineage (NCBI taxonomy): Eukaryota > Metazoa > Chordata > Mammalia > Primates > Cheirogaleidae > Microcebus > Microcebus murinus. Next base: position 29,135,451 of record NC_134122.1, read on the forward strand.
CAGCGGGAAGAGGCCCCAGGGAGCAGGAACACCACGAAGGGCAGCTCTCCCCACACAAGGGAGAACAGCTTGAAAACCCCTCAGTCTGGGGCCTGGCCTCTGAGGTCCAAGCCTGTGGGGCAGCTCAGGCCTCTGAGGGAGGACACTTTGCCAAGAGGAGTTTTCTCCTGTCCCTGCTTAGCAACTGCCATCCACAGGGTAGGTGACAAAGGCAGTGAGGGATGGATTTCAGTCTGGCCAGAAAGACGCTGCATCCACTCGGACGGGCTCCCCAGAGGAGGCTGGCCCTGGAGGCTGGGCGGCAGGGAGGGAGAAGGGGACTCTAGCAGTGGATGGCGAGATGCCTGGGAACAGCTGAGAGATGAATTCAGTGTTCAGTGTGAGGCTGGGGGAGACCAGGGCAGGGTGACAAGACTTGCTGCCTCGCAACACCTGATCTCTGGAGGTCTGTCCCTTCCTCCTCCAGGCTGCTTGTCACTCCCACCATCTAGGAAGCTTCCTGAGGATGACACCTGTTGTGGGACCCTTCCTGAGCCCACCCCACCAGCAGCTTAGGTGGCAGACAGGCCCCCTCATTAGAATACTTGCTTCCAGGGGGACTTCCTTCTTCTAGACTGTCCCTGGATCCCAGCCGAGGCATGTGCCACCTCCCCCTTCAACCAGGAAAAATCACGCTATCATGGGATGAAAGGACCAGTGAGAAGCCTTCGGGCCGGGCAGGGGGTGGTGTTTCATCTGAACCTTGCCTGGAATGGTCTGTCCTCCTCCCGTTTCCCCACCTGGGTCAAGTTAGAGGAAGGAAGCTTCTAGATTCCCCCATGGGGGAACTTCCTTCTCTTCCCTTTTCCTCTTCTCTCCCCTTATCAGGGTCCCCTACTCTGGCTGGCAGGAGGGGAGATGAGTCGGTAGGAGAGGAAAGATGACAAATGGACTCCAGATTCAACAATCCTCCTTTGTTAGAAGGGAGACTGAGGAAACTTAATAATTTATCACATGGGGAACCCCCAGAAGCCCTGTCCTCCTGAACTCATGGGGGCTGAGGGAGGGGCGGGAACTTCCTGAGAGGGCTGTGTGCTGGGGTCTACAGTGACACATTCAGTCCCAGGCACAGAGAACATACACTGGGAAAGTGAGGAGATGGACACACCCCCTCTCCCAGATTGGGGTCACATCCCCCATACAAAGGCAGGGAAAATTTGGCAGTGGTTGAGTGTCAGGGGTCAACAAAGGACACCATGATATAGCGAGTGCCCTGTGTCATGAGCAGCCCCTCGTGGTAGTGAGTGAGGCGGCCAGGGTGCAGGAGGCCCCAGCCCTTCCCCAGGGAGGCAACCCTGGGAAGAGAAGGGGACAAATGGGGTAGGCAGACGTGGGGCCTGGGGAGTGCACAGGTAGGAGGGGGAGGGGCGGCCAGGCAAGGGGGGAGGGCAGGTGTGGGCCAGGCTATCCCCAGACAAGGGAAACCCAGAGGAAGGGATTCAGGAGGTGACACCTCCCAAATACCTGGGAAATAGGAAAAGGCTGGGGCACAGGCAGGGAGGCAGCTGAGGGGAGCGTGTAGGGGCTCTGGGGAATATCAGGGCTCCAGGACAAGTGTGTGTATGGAGGGGCAGGCGCACCTCGTAGTCCAGGCCCTTGCTGTTGAGGGCAACGTTGAGCGTGAAGGTGGATGAGTCGTGGTGTGGCCACAGAGCGGGCTGCTCGTCTGGACGATAGCGGACCACAAAGTTCATCACTGCCCGAGTCTGGGGGACACGAGAGAAGAGGCTACAGGGATGGCCGGGAGGTCTGGGGGGTCTTCTGGGGAGCTGACAGCCCTATCTGGGGAAGAGAGCCTTGGAAGGGCCTCATGGCTAACGGGGTCTCAGCCTGGCTGCTCCCCTCCCCAGGCCCCTGTGCAGTGTCATGCCTGGGGACCGGATGCCATGGAGATACAGGGGCCCCAAACCCTACTGGGCTGAAAGAGCTCTGTGGGGGATTCCAGCCCGGGACTGGGTGCGGCGGGTTGTGCAGGCAGGGGCGGCAGGTGGGCGGCCCACCTTGGTGTGGTAGCCCGGGAACAGGCTCTCGGTCATGGGCCCCACGTACGTCCGCAGCAGCTGCAGCCACTGGTCCTCGTAGCCCACTTGCTTCATGTGGATGTCCACGGTGGGCACGTTCTCGTAGCCTCCAGCCAGCCTGGAATCCTGTGTCCAGTGGGCACTGAGCCACCCCACACTCTCGGAGTGTGACCTCCCTAGTAGCACTGCCGGATTCCCCCCCTTCTCACTCTGAGGCTTGAAAACCTGTGCTCCCTCCATCTGCAGTAGTCTTCTCTGCTCCTTCTCAGCTTCACTAACTGCTACTGGCCCTTCAAGTCTCGGCTAAGTTGTCACCTTGTTTGACCCCCTGGTCATCACAAGTCTAGGCCAAGGCCGCCCTGCGGCTCCCACAGCACCTGGGCTGCCCATCACAGCCTTAGACGCGGGGCGGCCGCTGCTGTCTGTGAGAGGGCAGAGCCCGACTGGCACAAGTCCTCACTGCATGGCTCCATCTAGGACAGTGGCCAAGTAAATATTTCTTCAATGAATGACTGCAGTTGTACCACCAGGGGCTGTTCCCACTTTGGGGACCCTCTCTGCTCCCACTCTCCTGTCTCCCTTCCTCCTGGACCAGACCATGCATTCCCTTCTCCTAGGGGCCCCTCTCCCCCTCTGCACAGCCCCCACCTCGTGCCGGCCTCCTGACCACTGGCCATAGTGCTCCATTTCCTCCACCAAATCGTCGCACATCTGGTCTGACAGCAGCGGGAACCAGTACACGTCTGGGCATGGCTGAGGACGGGGCAGGGAAGAACAGGGCTGCGGTGATGCTGCTGAACGGGGAAGGGGACAGGAGGCACAAGGATGGGAGACAGGGCTAGCAGGAGGAGGGAAGGTGGGATGAATGCAGCTGGGGACGGGCTAGGCCAAGGGTGGCACAGCACAGGTGGCAGGAGGGTCCCAGAGACCTGGGTGCAGGGACTGTGGTTTCTAAACTTCTTTACATGAACACATCCCTTGTTAAAGATATGATTGCAGCCACAGGGGCAAGAGGAGTCCCTCTGTCAAATGCCAAGGGTGGGGCTGGAGCCCTACCTGCTCAGCTCTGCCTCCAGCTTGCCTGATCAGGGAGCTCAGGGCAAAAATTGCTAATCTAGGTGGTGGGTGGGGAGTGGGCACAGAGGCCCTGGCCATGGTTTAGTCGGGAAACTGAGCTGGCTCACCTGCTCCACAATCTCCTGTCCTTCCAGGGCCTGGCTGTAGTTCTCATGGATGTACTGTTCCTTCCAGTCCTGCAGGGGGCGGAGCATGTCAGACAGGTGTCCCTTCACTCCCAGCCCAGGCAGTGTTGGGTGGAGGGTGAGGGACATGCTGGCTTTCAGTGAGGCTTGACTCACAAGGGGGTTGTCGAAGATCTGCCAGAGGTCAGGGTGAAGGTGGTCTGTGTTGTACCAGGAGGTGGCCAGGAGCCGGCCGAATTCCTGCGGATTGCTGAGGTGGAGGAAGAAGCCCTGGGGTGGGAGGGTGGGGGTGATCGGGGATCCCCGGCGGCTGCCCCTTGTATCCCAGCACCTGGCCTCCAGGCACTGCACCCAGGCCTGACCGCCACTCACTTTGTCCCGCAGGCTCTTACAGAAGGCCGTGTCCGGGTCAGTGTCGCTGCCTGAGAACACCTCCCTCTGGGGCAGCTCCTCCCGCAGGGTCTCCCCTCGGATCATGTAGGGCACGTTGCACACGCTCCTGGAGGCACCAACGCCAGGTCAGTGAGATGGGCTGCCCCCAGTTTCTGCCCAGTTCCTCCCAGGAAGTCCTTCCCTCCAGATATCACAGTCTCTGAGCCTCAAGGTCCCCTCACATCCCGTCAGGCATGACTGGTCACGACCACCCCAAGCCGAGGGACATCTGACCGGTGAGTGGCCTGGATATTGTGAGCAAGGGGGTGGGGACTGCGTAGGTCCCAGCTCAGCAGGGGTGGGTGAGGGGTGGCTGCCGGCCGGGCAGGACTCACACTCGCTTCCTCTGCACCAGCTCCACGTAGTCCTTGGAGCGCGCGTAGTCCTCATTCCGGCTCAGCGCTGCCCAGAAGTTGGACCAGAGCTTGCCATGGCGTGACAGCATGGGCGCTATCACCTTCCTGTGGACAGGTGGGCGTGAGGGCCGGGCAGAGCGGTGGACGCCTCAGGGAGTCCCAGGCACCCTTAGGAGTGGGGTCCTGGGGACTACGGGGGCTCCCTGGCTTAGGGGGACAAGGAACCTGTTCTCCTCCATGAGGCTGGGCAGGGTCTGCGGGTTGGAGAGGACGGCATCAGCGTCCAGGCTGAAGTAGAACTCACACTTGAGGTCCTGCTGACAACTGTCCCTGGAGGTGACAGTTCCACAGAGAGAAGCTGCCAGGGGCAGAAGACGGGGGGAGGGGCTGTAGGATGAAAGGAAAGCCCCCATCCCCGGGTCCTCTGCTAGTGGCAAGGGAGGGACAGTCACATGGGGTGCGAGAGTGAGACTGCAGAGGCCCATGAGGGGCCGGCGGGACGACAGGTGAGGGAAGGACCATGCAGTGGATGGCAGTCCATCTAGTCCACCCTCCTCCCTGTCACCTCCCTGCCCAGCGTCCACTCACATGACCATGTCCTTGGGCTCACCTGGGTCAGGGCCTCCTCTGGCCCCACCAGCTTCCCAGCTGAGAAGTGGTCCTGGAGCTGTGGCCAGGAGTCTGGGATGTGGGGTCGTGGAACACCTCCTGGGCATGGGGCAGATGGCAGAAATTGGCACCAGAGGGATGTGGATGGGTGAAGTGTGAGGGAAGGAGTTTGGGATCAGGGGCAGGAATTCTGATCAGGACAGGGACAGTGTCCCATGGGAGGGTCCACAGGGGAGGGTGTCTCACGTTGTTGTGTAGGAAAAGGGTGACCCGGTCAGGGGGATAGTCCAGGAGCAGCAGCTGATGCAGGAAATGGGGCAGAAACGGGGTAGGTTGTTCCACAAACACAGCCAGAAGCACCCAGGGGGGAGGAGGAAGACACAACATGAGGGGGCTCAGAGGAGAGCCTGAGCCTTCCCTCTGCCACCAACACCCCACCAGGCCTGAGGGACTGATGAGCTCTGCCCCCGCCCCTGCCCAGTGTGCTCTGCCTGCACCTGCCTCCAGTGACCTCATGCCCCACCCTGGCAGCCCCTCACCTGCCCCCCAGGAGTGTCCTCTCCTGATTGCAGAACCTGCAGGTTCCCTGAGGAGTCCAGCCATTGGGGACATAGTTTCCCAGGTAGTTCAGCTCGAGCTGTTGGGGAGAGACCTGCATAGCTGTAGAGGCTCAGGCGTGAGGGGTCAGGGGACAGGTGGGGACAGAGCAGCAAGGGGAGCAGGAGCCTCTCCCAGTTCATCTGCTGTGGGGGCTGGGGAGGGCCACCTTCTCAGAAGGGTTGCAGGTGTCTTGTGGTTGAGGAAGGACAGAGGAGGGAGCCACTAGGAGCACCATAGTGGGACCATTTCCATGGACCATGACAGCGAGGGTGTCGTAGGCCACGTTCAGGATTCACACACGATTCTGATCAAATTTGAAAACTACTTCATCTGGGGAAGGAAGGCCAGGCTTTAGACTGCCTTTCTCTGGGAGCTGCCAAGCCATAGGTTCTTCCAAATACAGGGGTCTTGATTTCTCCAGGGGATAAAAGGACGCCTGTGTCATGCTGGACTGGGGCTCTGTGGTGACAGGAGCCCTCAGCTTCTGACCAGGCTGCTACCCTGGAGAGCTCCACCACCTGCTCCTAACTCCTCTATGTGGTAACAGAGGCAAGGACTGGAGTGAGGCGTCAGCCAGGCTCGGCCCCAGGGACAGGCTGACTGCCACCCTGAGGGATTTACTTCCAAGTTGGAATCCTGATGACAGCAGCTGCCAGGCAGTGGCTGGGTGACGAGCACTTGGTCCCTGCTGCCCCCCTCAGAAGGCCTGCCTGAGAATCCAGTGTGGCATCTCAGCCCCCATCTCAGCCCTGGTGTTGACACTGCGGCCTGAGGCCAGGGGAGACTGGTGGAAGGTGTGTAACGTAGACCTGCCACTGACTCTTTATTCTTCTCCACCTGGGCCCCAGCCCTGTAGACCAGGTCCCACCCAACATGGCTGCCTGATAAGGAAGGGCTAGGAAACAGATGACGGGGGAAGATGGGGACCAGAGGACTGTCACCCTCAGCTGGGCTGGGGTGTGAGCATGCACGCAGAGGAGGCTTAGGGAGGCTCAGGGAGGTGGGGGAGGCAGGGCAGGGCTCCCGACACCTGGTGCTTCCTCCCAGCCTGGGCTGGCTTCCTGGAGAGGATGGCATTTTCAGAACAAGCCTGACAGTGTGGGGACAGGCCACACACAACCCTGTCTCAGTACACAGAAGAATTCCAAGTTGGCATGACCCATAGGGAAGCAGTGATCATGGACTGAAGTAAACCCTGGTCGGAGGTGGCCTGGGGGAGCCACACCTGTGATCCCCCAAGGGTGTCATTTCCAAACCCCTCTGCCCAGCCCCGTCTTTCCAACCCTCAGCAGTCACAGAGCCCGTTTTCCTGGCCATATCACATTCCCTCTTTCCACACTGGGACACCAAGTCTCCCCTGGGGACGGAGGCTGATCTTCACCTTTCTGCTTCCTGCCCTGGCCTCTCCCCACACCCCAGTGGTCTTTTACCTCAAGGATGACTCCTCCTTCCCTTTCTTCCTCTCTCAACTCTGACCATACCTGGCCCTTTCCTCATAAACTTACCAACCTGGCTTCGCAGGGACCTTAGCAGTTTGACCTATTATGAACTTTTCTCTGCTTCCTTGGCCAAGCCCGGTTCCTCCAGGGAACACCCTGGCTTCTAGTGCCCTCTCCCACCTCAGGCCAAGCCTTCTCCACACTCCTCACCCATCACTTGGGATTTACACAGAGGCCTTATGAGGGATGAAACCCCTTCCAGCCTCCCCTAATCCCATGCCAAGGCCCCAGTACTCAGGGAGAAGAGGGGGGACAGGGCGCTGGAGGAAGATCCCCAGGATCTAATCCCCACAGCCCCCAGCCCAGGTGTCCAGTTTTCACTTGAAGTTGGTGCCAGTGCCCCTTGGGGAAGGAACCCAGAGTAAAACACTGGAGATGCCAGCACTGAAATTTGCACCAAGCTGAGGTACGGAGGTGCATTAAATAGGCCTTGCGTCTCAAAGGGAGCCAGAGCAGATCACATGCAACACATTAAGGGCAAATGTTTGAGAAGTGACTCTTTAGCCCCTCACCCACCACAAGGAACAGAGTTTGGAGAAGGAGGAAAGAGGGTGTGGGGAAAGGCTTTCAGAGTCCTGTGAGCCCCACCCGCAAAGGGCCAGACTTCCCACAACAGGATCAGTGACAAGAGCTTGGTACATCCCCAGTGTTTGGGGAAGGTGCCCACCAGGGAAATCTAGCAGCCGATTGTGGCTGTCTGGATGTCCCCACGGCAGGAGAGAAGGAAGGACAAGTGCCACAGTGGGACCTGAACTCCAAGAGCACCCAGGCCACGATGCTCATGGCTGGAGCTGGGTTTTCCAGCCCTCACACCCTAGAATAATGGGATTCCTGTGGAGCAGACCCGTGTGGAGAGCATGGGCAGAAGCCCAAGGCCAGAGGATGAGGCAGAGAAAGCTCAGGAGCTGCCAAAAGGGCCTAACAGGGAAACCTGTGAGGGATCTGTGAATGTCCCCAGGAAGAAGAGAGATCAGCTCTGGCAATCTGAAGGCCTAGAGAACACCACGTTCCTGTGACAGCCTTGTCCAGCTAGACGTTTCTGGCATTCTTTCCCTTTCTCTGCCCTACACTCTAAGTCAGGGCTGGTAATAGCAGCCATTACGGGAGGAGTAGGGAAGAGGTCAGTCTTACCTTTGCACACTCTACCTTCCCCAACTGCCACTGTTAGGCCAAGTAGGTAGCCTGGCCTTGCCAGCGAAGAGAAAATTCCTACCCTTGGATAAAGACTGCAGTGTTTATTACCACAGGAACTAAAATGCTATGCACCAAGTTAATGTAGAACTTATTACCTGAGGTAAACAATGGGACTGCCCAGTTTTCATCCAACAACAAGGGAAAGTTCTTCCACTGAATATATATTTTTTCTTTCTTTCCTTTTTTTTTTTTTTTGAGACAGCGTCTTTCTCTGTCACCCGGGCTAGATGCAGTGGCATCATCATAGCTCACTGAAACCTCAAACTCCTGGGCTCTAGTGATCCTCCTGTCTCAGCCTTCCCAGTGTCTGGGACTACAGGTGCACACTAGCACATCTAGCTAATATTTCTATTTATAGTAGACAAGGGGTTTCACTCTTGCTTAGGCTGGTCTCAAACTCCTGGCCTCAAGCAATCCTTCAGCCTCAGCCTCCCAGAGTGCAAGGATTACAGGTGTGAGCCAACGTGCCCAGCCTCTAACCTTTAAATTTTAATTCATTTAATCTTGACAAAAGTCCACTGTGCTGAGTGGAATGCCAGGCTTGAAGTATGTCTTTTTTTTTTTTTTTTTTAAGACAAAATCTCACGCTATCGACTGGGCAAGAGTGCCGTGGCGTCAGCTTAGCTCACAGCAACCTCAAACTCCTAGGCTCAAACAATCCAACTGCCTCAGCCTCCAGAGTAACTGAGACTATTAGCCATGTGCCATCTTGCCTGGCTAATATTTATATATATTTTTTTAGGTGTCCAGCTAATTTCTATCTATTTTCATAGTAGAAATAAGTCTCACTCTTGCTCAGGCTGGTCTCAATCTCCTGTGCTCAAAAGATCCTCCTGCCTCGGCTCCAAGAGTGGTAGGATTATAGGCATGAGCAACCATGCCCAGACTTGAAGTTCGTCTTAATCCTGGTAAATAAGTCCTTGTTGATTGGATTTCTTGGCCCTAGGAACACATAGAGGATGGGGAGGGCGTGCAGAGCAAGCTGTCCCATTAACTCTATCTTTTCTCCGCTGAGGATCTGTTCACTCTGCCTCCTGTTATGGGCCCTTGATCGAGCCCAGCTTTTCCTCACTGATCCATCATCTACTCCAACTTTTCTCATCCTAGTACTAACCAGGCTGACCATGTTTAGCTTCCGAGATCAGGTGGGTTCCGGTTGGTAAGGCCATAGACTAACTTCTTTTACACCTGAACCATGCTTGCTCTTCACATCCTGCCCCTCCACCAATCCTCCCTCCCAACCCTGTCCTGATGCCCGACAGCTCTTAGCTAAGCAGATGCCTTTATTTACATCCAGAGAAGAGGCAAAGGGGAGGGGCTTGTCCAAGATCCAGCCACATGCAGAGTTGAGTCTCTGTCCAATCTAAGGCAGAGGCTCTGTGGCACATCAGGATGGGCGTGGATCAGGCCCTGACAGGCTCGCTTCCCCATCTTGCTTTGATTGGAGGCATGGAGTGTGGCAGTAGGAGGAGGTCCCAGCACCCTGGGTCAGGGTCTTGGGGGCTCAGCGAGCAGCTGAGGCCAGGCCTAGAGGAAAGTGAGGTGGGTAGAAGCAGGGACGCCACAGCTTTCCTTGTGCTCCTCAAACAGCTGCTCCAGAGCCTTCATGTAGACGGCGTGATAGTGGTCAACTTCGTCCGTGGTGGGGTGGAGGCGCCGGGGCACAGGGATGGGGCGGCCCACTGCAGACAGAGGGAGACACAGGTGAGCGAGGGGCCCCCGCTGTCCACAGAGCGGCTGGCAGCCCCCCCACGGGTGGCACTCACCCACGGTGGTTATGGGCACAGCAAAGGGCAGCAGCCCCCAGGAGTTGGCCAAGAACAGACTGCGGCCCCAGAAGATGAAAGGTGCAAAACCCAGGAGCTTCTTAAAGAGCATCTGGCACTGAAACTGCCAGGAGTCCTCAGGAAAAGCCTTGATTCTGAAGATATCATTCTCCCCAAAGGAGTATATGGGTACCAGCGAGGCCCTGGGAAGGGTGGCGAGAGAGAAGAGGGGTGCTCAGGCCTCTGGACTGCCCCTCCAAGAGCATCATGGGGGCTGCAAGTCCCTCCCCAGGCCTCATGAGGCCATTTCCCAGGGCCTTTCAAAGCACATGACTGCACCTACAAAGAAAGATCTAGAACAGGGGTCCTCAAAGTTTTTAAACAGGGGGCCAGTTCTCTGTCCCTCAGACTGTTGGAGATTGTGCACTGTCAGCCCAGGACGAGTTGGCTGTTAAGCTGGAAAGGCAGTTGTGACAAAAACACCTCGAGGGCCGGATAAATGTGCTAGGCGGCCCCTATGTGGCCCGAGGGCTGTATTTTGAGGATGCCTGACCTAGAAGAAGAGACTCACATTTCTTGAGAAATGATTGTGTAGCTGGCCTTCACATACTCACTTTCTCATTCAGTTGTTATAACTACAACACGATGGCTAGTCCGTATTACGCCTCTTCACAGGTAGAGACAAGTCCAAGGTCTTGCCTCTGAGATCAGGTCAGAAAGAGCATGCAGGGCTTTGAGCCCAAGGACCTGCCATTGGCTTGACGCCCCTGCCTCTGCGTCACTGGGGGTGGGAGGGAGCCCGGGCAACGGGGCACAGGGCTTGGCTCAGAGCAAGATGCTCAGGGCTGCCATGAGCCTCCAGGTCTAGGACACAGTGCTTGGCTCTGGGGACACAGTCCCCTCTCCAGGGCCCCAGATGTCTAGGGACTGAGAGGGAGTGTAGACCCACAGAGAGTGGACAGCCCAGGGGAGCTGTGGAGTCACAGCCAGCAGGCCCTCCATGCGCACTCACCCGTGCCTCAGCGCCAGGCGCACAAAGCCTTTGCGTTTCCGGAGCGTGAGGCAGTGCTGCCCTGGGTTCGCATACAGGACCTCTTGGGCACCCCCTATGACAATGACCACGGCCTCCCCACGCTGCGGCTGGGACAGGACAAAGTCCAGGCTCTGGCGGTTCACAGGACGCGCTCCTGTAGGCAGGGGTAGGTGGGAAGCAGTCAGCAGCCCCTCCACAGGCCCTTGGCCCCTCACCCTTAGTATAGGACAGGTGAACCCTGAATTCTGTTCCTTCCAAACCCGCACCCAATCCCCATGTCAGAACCCATCAGTGAAGCCACTCACTGATGCCCGCTGCGAGCCTGGCCGATGTTCTGGCCAGGTCCCTGTACTGGGGAGGGGAGAGCTGGGGGTTTCCCAGTGTGTGGGGAGCATCGCTCCACTCAGCTAGAGGCTCACCATAGCCCATGATGTAGTCTCGGTAGACTGGGAGGCAGAAGAGGCAACTCAGTCCAGTAAGATGGGTCCGAATCCCTGGGAAGTGCTTGGAGAACCCATTGCCCTCCGTGGAGAGATTACAGAAAACCCCCATGCACATGACCCCATGTGGGTGACTGCCCACCACGTAGTTCTGGTTGGGGGGCAGCTCTGCTGTTTTCACCAGCTTCAGGGTGTTGGGCAGGATGAGCAAAGAAGGCAGAGAAAGAAAGACAACAGCTGAAAAGAGTTGCCCTGCCCCCCAACAGACATCAGAGTTCAAGGTCCTAGGATGGGATCATTGGTCCTCTCTTGGGGGCCATCCAGCCCTGGGGCACTGCCCCAGCTTATGTGCTCAGGCTCTGTCCAGCACATGGAAGGGGAAGAGCAGTGTGGGAGGTGGGGGAGGGTGGAGGCAGTCAAAGGACCCATCACCTTGATAGGATAATAATCCCTCAGGTCCTTCCACACAGTAAAATTCTTCATCCAGTTGCAACACCTTCCACATGCGGGCAAAGACAGAGGGCCCCAGAATCCCTGGAGGTAACTGCCTCCCCCCAGCCACCATTTCTCATTACCTGGGCCCCTGCCCACAGCTCACCTTTGTTAGGTGTGTCCCAGTCCAGGTAGAGCCACACCAGGTAGAGAACAGAGATTGACCAGAGTGAGGTGAAGAGGAGGAAGATGAGGAGAAGAGAAAAGAAAGGGCCTGGATGAAAGAAGAGAAAAGAATGAATTTGCTTCTGAAACAGTCATTGCACCCAGCCACTCCCCTCCTTTCCACCCCCACCGTACATCCTGCCATCCCCTCTGGCCCTCAGGCATCCAGGCCAGCTGCCCGTCTGCCCAGCCTTCCTTCCTCTGGACCCTTCTGCCCTAGCAGACCCAAGGCACCAGGTCTCTCCCCCTCTCACCCATGAAGAAGAAAGTCAACACCCATTGGTAGGCAGCTATCATTTCTCGATACTGCTTCCATCGGCTTTTTGAGGTGACAGAGGGTGGCGAGGCTGCAGACACTTCCATTCCAGTACCTCCCCTCTGCCAGAAGGAGTCCTGAGAGCAGAGGAGGAAGCTGAAGTTCTGGGGGAGAGCCTGGGAATATTTCTGTCCAGAGAGGGCAGCGCTTGGTGCCTGGCAGGGTTGTGGATCTCTTTGTGGTAGGCTGTGTGTTGGGCTGAGTTTCATGGGGTTTATCAGGATCTGGAGCCCCAAATATCTCCAGGCTCCTCAAACTGGTCTTTGAACTTCCTCAGTAAATAGGTCTGCGCTGGTGATAGTCGGGACTGGGAAGGTTGGAAGGGACAGTTGCAAGGGGTATCCCAGGGGGTGAACAAAAGGCAGCCAGCCAGCCCATCCACAGGGTCTAGGCGCTGGCAGGGCCAGAAGTTCAGCTCAGACTCTTGCATCTCCAAAGTGTCCAGTGTGCACCCCACCGGTTTGCATGTCTCTGGGAGTGACAAAGCCACCTGGGAGCTACAGTCCGGGGTGTGCGTCCCCTGGCCTCAAAGCGCACCCCGGCTGCCTCTGCGGTGCACAAACCCAGGAACACCTCTGGTCGGTTTCCCACATTGAATTTCATTCCCTGATTGGAAACCACGGAGGGGGCAGGGTGGGGCGTGGCGTTGGAGGTGACTTGTGCGTGTCCCTGTATCATGCTTGTACTCCTCCAACAGCCACGTGAGCGTCTCCACTGAGAGCGCGTGCAGCACGTCCACCTGGGCCTGGCTGGGCCCGGCTTCGCTGCGCTGGAATCTCTGCCCCCAGTGGGGGGAGAACAGTGCTGGTCGGGCTCTGGCCTCCTTTGGCCCCACCTCCTCCAGCCGGGGGCAATCACTAGGACAGAGATCAGTGGGCGGGGCGGGGTGGGCCCAGGGCGTGCCAGGCTGGCCAACGGTGTGGACAGGTGAGTGGAAGGGCAGCTGCAGCCTCCTCGGCCATGGAACAGCAGCAACACCATGCTCAGCTGCGGCTATGGTGCTTTTTGAATCTGGGGCAACCAGGTGCTGGGCGGGTTCAGCAACTGCTGGAAGAGCTTGTCGTCTCGGAAGGAGAAGACAGGCAGCAGGGAGGCCCTTGTGGGAGCAGGCCTGGCTGACTCCCAGGCCAGGGCACCACACTCCTCTTCTGCCCTGCCAGTACCTCACCCCTGTTCCAGTGCCAGCTGCATGAACCCCTTCTGATTCCGGATCCGCAAGTTCAGCGCTCCAGGTTTTGTCTCCAGTGCCTCCAGGGGCCCTCCCATGGACAGGATGGCCACCTGGCTGCCCCCAGGCAAGGAAAGCAGATAGGCAGCCCTGGCCTATTCAGAGGAGACCAAACCTGGGGGGAGGGTAGAGGCTGGGGGAACCAATGCCTGGATCTTCCAGAAAAGTCAGGGATGGGAGGGGGACGCTGGTTAGAGCTGGGCCTAGGAGTCCCCAGACAAGAGGAGGGTGTGGCTGTGGCAGGAGGGGACAGCAGGGGCCACCCCTCCTGCACTTGACATGATATAGTCCGAGAAGAAAGGAAGGTGGACCAACAGGGCAGCATGAGCAGGAGCAGCCGCACACCCTGGAAGAGGCGGGAGAAGCCTGTGGCTTCTGTGCAGAAGCTGCTGAAGGCCCCAAGCACAGGACCCCGTGAGGGTGGAGGCCGAAGAGGTAGTTCTGGGAGGGATTCAGCTCTGCGATTTCAACCATCTGGGGAGCAGAGTGCAGGCACCCCAACCCACCCGTGACATTGATGAGGAGCCCGAGTCTATTCTGAAGCCCGGTACCCTGAACACCGATACCCTGTGCCCAACGCCCTCACCTAGATGGGGAAGCAGTCACAGAAATGTCTCCACACACCCAACTCCTGACCCAGGCAAGTGGTGGCCTCCAGCCCTGGCATTGGCCCTTTCTTGGTAGACGCAGACCCAGTAGGGGACCACCAGGGTCCAGTTCCAGCTTAGAAACACAAGGAGCACGGCTGCCAGGACACCTGGGCTGGAAGATGGGGTGGGCCTGAGAACTTGGGTGTTTAAGCCGGAGCCTCCCCTCTCTCTTCCCTTTCCCTAGTTCCATGGCATTTGGTTGCTTCCATCCCACCTGATACCCGGATTCCGTCAAGGACCCAGACATCTCAACACCTCCTCCCTTGGGGCAATGTGGAAGCAGAGCACCAGGTGCTGCCAGTTGCTGGGGCCCACCCGGATTCTCAGGATTGGGGACTCACCAAGCCCCAAGAAGGAGAAGGCACGTTGCAGCTCAGAAAGCAGTTGCAAAGCCCAGTGGAGGAGGCTGGTGGGGGCAATCATACTGTGTGTGGCAGTCACACAGTGGCCACCTCCATCTTTTCAGTACCACACCATTTGGCCCACCCCACTGGCCCTGACCCTTGTCCCTGGCGCCGCCCCCATTCCCATCTCATTTGCTGCCTGCACACTGGAGCCACGGGAGCTGGGGAAGGATGGGTTCATGGCAACCTGAGTCCACAGGGCTAGGACCAATGGGCCCAAACCAGGGGTGTGGCCAGGAGCCTGAGGGAAGGTGTTTGACTTTGTGGAGGTCAGGGCCCTGGGCCTCCTGAGGGGCAGGCGAATGGAGGTCTGGGACAGCGGGAAGAGGCCCGAGGGAGCAGGAACACCACGGAGGGCAGCGCTCCCCACACAAGGGAGAGCAGCTTGAAAACCCCTCAGTCTGGGGCCTGGCCTCCGAGGTCCAAGCCTGTGGGGCAGCTCAGGCCTCTGAGGGAGGACACTTTGCCAAGAGGAGTTTTCTCCTGTCCCTGCTTAGCAACTGCCGTCCACAGGGTAGGTGACAAAGGCGGTGGGGGATGGATTTCAGTCTGGCCAGAAAGACGCTGCATCCACTCGGACAGGCAGCCCAGCCAGGCACAGGGCGGGCTTCCCAGAGGAGGCTGGCCCTGGAGGCTGGGCAGCAGGGAGGGAGAAGGGGACTCTAGCAGTGGATGGTGAGACGCCTGGGAACAGCTAAGAGATAAATTCAGTGTTCAGTGCGAGGCTGGAGGAGACCAAGGCAGGGAGACAAGACTTGGTGCCTCACAAGACCTGCTCTAAGGAGGTCTGTCCCTTCCTCCTCCAGGCCTCTTGTCACTCCCACCATCTAGGAAGCTTCCTGAGGATGACACCCGTCGTGAGACCCCCTTCCTGAGCTTACCCCACAAGCAGCTTAGGCGGCAGATAGGACCCTCATTAGAAAACTTGCTTCCAGGGGGACCTCCTTCTTCTAGGCTTTCCCTGTACCCCAGCCCAGACATGTGCCACCTCACCCTTCACCCAGGGAAGATTACAGTATAAAGGAATGAAAGGACCAGAGAGAAGCCCTTGGGGTGGGCAGGGGATGGAGTTTCATCTGAGCCTGGCCTGGGAAGGTCTGGGCCTCTTCCCGTTTCCCCAGCTGGGGCAAGGAAGGGGAGGGAAGCTTCTAGGTTCCCCCATGGGGGAACTGCCTGCTCCTCCCTTGTCCTCTTCTCTCCCTTTTCAGGGTCCCCTACTGTGGCTGGCAGGAGGGGAGATGAGTCGGTAAGAGAAGAAAGATGACAAATGGACTCCAGATTTAAAAATCCTCCTTTGTTGGGAGGGAGACTGAGGAACCTTAATAATTTATCACACGGGGAACCCCCAGAAGCCCTGTCCCCACGAACTCTCGGGCGCTGAGGGATGGGCGAGGGCTCCAGGAGCTTGCTGAGAGGGCTGTGTGCTGGGGTCTACAGTGACACATTCAGTCCCAGGCACAGAGAACATACACTGAGAAAGTGAGGAGATGGACACACCCCCTCTCCAAGATTGGGGTCACATCCTCCCTACGAAGGCACAACGTCAGGGAAGGTTTGGTATTGGTTGAGTGTCAGAGGTCCACAAAGGACTCCGGATTTAAAAATCTAAGGGCAAGAGGAGTCCCTCTGACAAATGCCAAGGGTGGGGCTGGAGCCCTACCTGCTCAGCTCTGCCTCCAGCTTGCCTGATCAGGGAGCTCAGGGGGAAAATGGCTAATCCAGTTGGTGGGGGGTAGTGGGGACAGAGGTCCTGGACATGCGACAGGAGGGGACCTGAGCTGGCTCACCTGCTCCACAATCTCCTGTCCTTCCAGGGCCTGGCTGTAGTTCTCCTGGATGTACTGTTCCTTCCAGTCCTGCAGGGGCAGAGCATGTCAGACAGGTGTCCCTTCACTCCCAGCCCAGGCAGTGTTGGGTGGAGGGTGAGGGACATGCTGGCTTTCAGTGAGGCTTGACTTACAAGGGGGTTGCCGAAGATCTGCCAGAGGTCAGGGAGCAGATGGTCTCTATCATTCCCGGAGGTGGCCAGGAGCTGGCCGAATTCCTATGGATTGCTGAGGTGAGGAAGATGCCCTAGGGTGGGAGAGTGGTTGTTATGAGGGACACGCCAGGCGGCTGCCCCTGCCTCCCAGCACCCGGCCCCCAGGCACTGCACCCAGGCCTGACCGCCACTCACTTTGTCCCGCAGGCTCTTACAGGAGGCCATGTCCGGGTCAGAGTCGCTGCCTGAGAACACCTCCCTCTGGGGCAGCTCCTCCCGCAGGGTCTCCCCTCGGATCATGTACGACTGGGATATGTAGGACACGTTCCACAAGCTCCTGGAGGCACCAACGCCAGGGTCAGTGAGGTGGGCTGCCCCCAGTTTCTGCCCATGAAGAACTTCCCTGGAGACATCGCAGTCCTTGAGCCTCAAGGCCCCTTCACGTCCCATCAGGCATGACTGGTCACGACCCCCCCAAGCTGAGGGACATCTGACCAGTGAGTGGCCTGGACACTTGTGAGCAAGGGGGTGGGGGCTGCGTAGGTCCCAGCTCAGCAGGGGTGGCTGAGGGGTGGCTGCCGGCCGGGCAGGACTCACACTCGCTTCCGCTGCACCAGCTCCACGTAGTCCTCGGAGCGCGCGTAGTACTCATCCCGGCTCAGCACTGCCCAGAAGTTGGACCAGAGCTTGCCATGGCGTGACAGCATGGGCACTATCACCTTCCTGCGGACAGTTGGGCGTGAGGGCCAGGAAGAGGGGAGCACGCCTCAGGGAGTCCCAGGCCCAGGAAGGAGTGGGGTCCCAGGGACTACGGGGGCACCCTGGCTGAGGGGGACAAGGAACCTGTTCTCCTCCATGAGGCTGGGCAGGGTCTGCGGGTTGGAGAGGACGGCATCAGCGTCCAGGCTGAAGTAGAACTCACACTCGGGGTCCTGCTGACAACTGTCTCTGGAGGTGACAGACCCACAGAGTCCTGCCACGGGCAGGAGGTGGGGGAAGGGGCTGTAGGATGAGGGGAAAGTCCCCATCCCTGGGTCCTCTGCTAGTGGCAAGGGAGGGGACAGTCACCTGGGGTGGGAGAGAGAGAGTGCAGAGGCCCAGGAGGGGTTGGCTGTGTGACAGGTGAGGCAAGTGCCATGCAGTGGGTGGCAGCCCCTCCAGTCCACCCTCCTTTTTGGCCCCTGTCCACCCAGCACCCACTCGCATGGCCATGTCCCTAACTCGGCTGGGGTCAGGGCCTCCTCTGGCCCCACTGGCTTCACAGCTGAGAAGTGGTCCTGGAGCTGTGGCCACGAGTCTGCTATGTGTGGCTCGTGGAACAATTCCTGGGAGACGGGGCAGATGGCAGAAAGTGCCAGAGGAATGGGGTGGGGCGAGATGGGAGGGAAGGAGTTTGGGATCAGGGGCAGGAATTCTGATCAGGACAGGGGAAGGGTCCCCTGGGAGGGTCCACAGGGGAGGGTGTCTCACGTTGTTGTGTAGGAAAAGAGTGACCCGGTCAGGGGGATAGTCCAGGAGCAGCAGCCGCTGTAGGAAGCGGGGCAGAAACAGGGTAGGTTGTTCCACAAACACAGCCAGAAGCACCCAGGGGAAGACACAACATGAGGGGGCTCAGAGAAGAGCCTCAGCCTTCCCTCTGCCACCAACACCCCACCAGGCCTGAGGGACTGATGAGCTCTGTCCCCGCCCCTGCCCAGCGTGCTCTGCCTGCACCCGCCTCCAGTGCCCTCATGCCCCATCCTGGCAGCCCCTCACCTGCCCCCCAGGAGTGTCCTCAGATCCCGATTGCAGAACCCACAGCCTCCCGGAAGAGTCCAGTCATTGGGGACATAGTTTCCCAGGTAGTTCAGCTGGAGCTGTTGGGGAGAGATTTGCATAGCTGTCCAGGCTCAATGGTGAGGGGTCAGGGGACAGGTGGGGACAGAGCTGCAAGGGGAGCGGAAGCCTCTCCCAGTTCATCTGCTGTGGGGTCTGGGGAGGGCCACCTTCTCAGATGGGTTACAGGTGTCTCGTGGTTGGGAAAGGGCAAGGGAGAGGGCCTCTGGGAGCACCTTAGTGGGATCGTTTTCATGGACCACAACAGGGAGGGTGTCGTAGGTCACATTTGGCATTCACACACAAATCTGATCAAATTTTAAAACTACTTCATCTGGGGAAAGAAGGCCAGGCTTTAGACTCCCTTTGTCTGGGGGCTGCCATGCAACAGGTTCTTCCAAATACAGGGTCTCGATTTTTCCCGGGGAAAAAAGGACGCCTGTGTCATCTAGACTGGGGCTCTGTGGTGGCAGGAGCCCTCAGCTTCTGACCAGGCTGCTACCCTGGAGAGCTCCACCACCTGCTCCTAACTCCTCTATGTGGTAACAGAGGCAAGGACTGGAGTGTGGCATCAGCCAGGCTCGGCCCCAGGGACAGGCTGACTGCCACCCTGAGGGATTTACTTCCAAGTTGGAATCCTGATGACAGCAGCTGCCAGGCAGTGGCTGGGTGACGAGCACTTGGTCCCTGCCGCCCCCCTCAGAAGGCCTGCCTGAGAATCCAGTGTGGCATCTCAGCCCCCATCTCAGCCCTGGTGTTGACACTGCGGCCTGAGGCCAGGGGAGACTGGTGGAAGGTGTGTGACGTAGACCTGCCACCTGACTCTTTATTCTTCTCCACCTGGGCCCCAGCCCTGTAGACCAAGTCCCACCCAACATGGCTGCCTGATAAGGAAGGGCTAGGAAACAGATGACGGGGGAAGATGGGGACCAGAGGACTGTCACCCTCAGCTGGGCTGGGGTGTGAGCATGCACGCAGAGGAGGCTTGGGAGGCTCAGGGAGGTGGGGGAGGCAGGGCAGGGCTCCCAACACCTGGTGCTTCCTCCCAGCCTGGGCTGGCTTCCTGGAGAGGATGGCATTCTCAGAAGAAGCCTGACAGTGTGGGGACAGACCACACACAACCCTGTCCCGTGCACAGGAAGGATGCCAAGCTGTGATGACCAACAGGGAAGTAGTGCTCATCGGCTGAAGTGGACCCTGGTGGGTGGTAGTTGGGGGCTGATTCTGGCGTTATGCCTTATACCAATCCTTCACTATAGCCTGTAATGTATGTGTGCTGCATGACGCAGCAGTACCCAGCATTTTCTTCAGACACGGTTACCGAGTCGTGACATTATAAGAGGCCTGAGTTTCTGCATGTAAGCAAATGTTGCCCTGCTCCCACAGGGCGGGCCCTAGTGGTGGGAGTATGTAGGCCATAAAGATAAGAAGAACATTCCCAAGGTCCGCCCGATTGACGGTTGATAGTGAATGACAGGTAAGACTCCTCAAGGGAGGGGCAACCCTGGGGGCCAGCCGCTGGCTGGGAGAGAGAACAAGTTCTTCAGATGGCTGCATTGTTCTATGTTGCTTAACTCGGCATTGGCTTTTCAGCTATGTCTGGCGCTTTAAGTAACCTTTTTGAGGTCTAAAATTATGGGACCACTGTACGCTTGTGAAACAACTCTGGAATTAATGGTTATCACTGCTATGCTCAGATGCTCACCTACAAGGAAAAAACCTTGGGTCTGGAAGGTATAACAATAAAGCGATGGATGCATTGGGCACTTGAGTCATGTAATGTCTTTGTGTGTGTCTGTGTGATTCTTTTATGTTCTGTGTTTATCCCCTGTCCTGTAATCGGGCCACGTCAGTTGGTAGCCTGGGGGAGAAACACCTGTGATACCCCAAGGGAGTCATTCCCAACCCACATGCCCTGGATGGTCTTTCCAACCCTCAGCAGTCACAGAGCCCGTTTTCCTGGCCACATCACATTCCCGCTTCCCACACTGGGACACCAAGTCTCCACAGGGGACGGAGGCTGATCTTCACCTGTCTGCTGCCTGCCCTGGCCTCTCCCCACACCCCAGTGGTCTTTCTACATCAAGGATGACTCCTCCTTCCCTTTCTTCCTCTCTCAACTCTGACCATACCTGGCCCTTTCCTCATAAACTTACCTAACTGGCTTCACAGGAACTGGAGCAGTTTTGACCTATTTTGAACATTTCTCTGCTTCTTGGGCCAAGCCCGGTTCCTCCAGGGAACACCCTGGCTTCTAGCGCCCTCTCCCACCTCAGGCCAAGCCCTCTCCACACTCCTCACCCATCACTTGGGATTCACACAGAGGCCGGATGGGGGATGAAACTCCTTCCACCCTCCCCCAGTCCCACACCAAGGCCCCATTACTCAGGGAGAAGAAGAGGGGTAGGGCGCTGGAGGAAGGTCTCCAGGATCTAATCCCCATACCCCGAAGCCCTGGTGTCCAGTTCTCACTTGAAGTTGGTGCCCGTGCCCCTTGGGGAAAGAACCCAGAGGAAAACACTAGAGATGCCAACACTGAAGTTTGCACCAAGCTGAGGTACGGAGGTGCAATAAATAGGCCTTGCATCTCAAAGGCGGCCAGAGCAGATCACATGCAACACATTGAAGGCAAATGGTTGAGAAGTGGCTCTCGAGCCCCTCACCCACCACAAGGATCAGAGTATGGATATGGAGCAAAGAGGATATAGGGAAAGGCTTTCAGAGTGCTTCCAGTGCCACCCCCGAAGGGCCAGACTTCCCACAACAAGATCAATGACAAGAGCTTGGTACATCCCCAGTGTTTGGGGAAGGTGCCCACCAGGGAAATCTAGCAGCCGATTGTGGCTGTCTGGATGTCCCCACGGCAGGAGAGAAGGAAGGACAAGTGCCACAGTGGGACCTGAACTCCAAAAGCACCCAGACCAGGATGCTCATGGGTGGAGCTGGGGTTTCCATCCCTCACACCCTAGAATAATGGGATTCCTGTGGAGCAGACCCGTGTGGAGAGTATGGGCAGAAGCCCAAGGCCAGAGGATGAGGCAGAGAAAGCTCAGGAGCTGCCAAAAGGGCCTAATAGGGAAATCTGTGAGGGATCTGTGAATGTCCCCAGGAAGAAGAGAGATCAGCTCTGGCAATCTGAAGGCCCAGAGAACACCACATTCCTGTGACAGCCTTGTCCAACTAGAAGTTTCTGGCATTCTTCCCCCATCTCTGCCCTACACTCTAAGCCCGAAGGGCTGGTAATAGCAGCTATTACAGGAAGAGTAGGGAAGAGGTCAGTCCTACCTTTGCACACTCTACCTTCCCCAACCGCCACTCCTGCGCCAGGTAGGTAGCCTGCCCTTGCCAAGGAGGAGAACATTCCTATCCTTGGATAAAGACTGCAGTGTTGATTACCACAGGAACTAAACATGCTATGCAGCAAGTTAATGTAGAACTTATCACCTGAGGTAAGTCATGGGACTGCCCAAATTTTCATCCAATGACAAGGGAAAATTCTTCCACTGAATATATTTTTTTTCTTTCTTTCCATTTGTTTTGTTTTTTCTTTCTTTCTTTCTTTCTTTTTTTTTTTTTTTTTTGAGACAGTGTCTTCGTCTGTCACCTGGGCTAGATGCAGTGGCATCATCATAGCTCACTGCAACCTCAAACTCCTGGGCTCAAGTGATCCTCCTGCCTCAGCCTCCCCAGTATCTGGGACTACAGGTGCTCACTAGCACATCTAGCTAATATTTCTAGTTTTAGTAGACAGGGGGTTTCATCCTTGCTCAGGCTGGTCTCAAACTCCTGGCCTCAAGCAATCCTTCTGCCTTAGCCTCCAGAGTGCAAGGATTACAGGTGTGAGCCACAATGCCCAGCCTCTAAACCTTTACATTTTAATTAATTTAATCTTTATAACAGTTCACAGTGCTCAGCTGAATGCCATGCTTAAAGTATGTCATTTTTTATTGTTTTTTAAGACAGAATCTCACTCTATTGCCTGGGCTAGAGTGCTGTAGCATCAGCCTAGCTCACAGCAACAACAAACTCCTAGGCTCAGCAATCCTACTGATTCTGTCTCTCGAGTAGCTGGGACTGCCGGCATGTCTCTGCATGTGCGGCTAATTTTATATATATATATATATATATATATATATATATATTTTTTTTTTTTTTTTTAGTTGTTCAGCTAATTTGTATTTTTTTAGTAGAGACGGGTCTCACTCTTGCTCAGGCTGATCTCAATCTCCTGAGCTCAATATAACCCCCTGCCTTGGCTTTCCAGAGTGCCAGGATTACAGGGGTTAGCCATCTGCCCGGCCTTGAAGTTCTTCTTAATCCTGGTAAAATAAGTCCTTGTTGAATGCATTTCTTGGCCCTAGGAACACATAGAGGATGGCGATGGTGTGTAGAACAAGCTGTCTCATTAAGTCTATCTTTTCTCCGCTGAGGATCTGTTCACCCTGCCTCCTGTTATGGGCCCTTGATCGAGCCCAACGTTTGCTCACTGATCGACCATTTACTCTAACTTCTGCCATCCTAGTACTAACCTGGTCTAACCCTGTTTACCTTTCAAGATCAGGCAGGTTCCGGGTGGTATGGCAATAGACTAATTTCTTTTACACCTGAATCTTGCTTGCTCTTCATATCCTGCCCCTCCACCATCCACCCTCTCAACTCTGTCCTGATGCCTGACAGCTCTTAGCTAAGCAGATGCCTTTATTTATAGCCAGAGGAGAGGCAAAGGGGAGGGGCTTGTCCAAGATCCAGCCACATGCAGAGTTGAGTCTCTGTCCAATCTAAGGCAGAGGCTCTGTGGCACATCAGGATGGGCGTGGATCAGGCCCTGACAGGCTCGCTTCCCCATCTTGCTTTGATTGGAGGCATGGAGTGTGGCAGTAGGAGGAGGTCCCAGCACCCTGGGTCAGGGGCTTGGGGGCTCAGCGAGCAGCTGAGGCCAGGCCTAGAGGAAAGTGAGGTGGGTAGAAGCAGGGACGCCACAGCTTTCCTTGTGCTCCTCAAACAACTGCTCCAGAGCCTTCATGTAGACGGCGTGATAGTGGTCAACTTCGTCCGTGGTGGGGTGGAGGCGCCGGGGCACAGGGATGGGGCGGCCCACTGCAGACAGAGGGAGACACAGGTGAGCGAGGGGCCCCCGCTGTCCACAGAGCGGCTGGCGGCCCCCCCACGGGTGGCACTCACCCACGGTGGTTATGGGCACAGCAAAGGGCAGCAGCCCCCAGGAGTTGGCCAAGAACAGACTGCGGCCCCAGAAGAAGAAAGGTGCAAAACCCAGGAGCTTCTTAAAGAGCATCTGGCACCGAAACTGCCAGGAGTCCTCAGGAAAAGCCTTGATTCGGAAGATATCAGTCTCCCCAAAGGAGTACACGGGCACCAGTGAGGCCCTGGGAAGGGTGGCGAGAGAGAAGAGGGGTGCTCAGGCTGCTGGACTGTGCCCCCTAAGGGCATAACGGGGGCTCCAAGTTCCACCCCAGCTCTCATGAGGCCACATCCCAGGGCCTTCAAAGCACATGACTGTGCCTACAAAGAAAGATCTAGAAGAAGATACTCACATTTCTTGGGAAACAATTGTGTAGTTGGCCTTCACATACTCAGTTTCTCATTTAGTTGTTAGGACTATAACACAGTGGCTAGTCTGTATTAGGACTTTTCACAGGTAAAGAGACAAGTCCAAGGTCGTGCCTCTGAGATCAGGTCAGAAAGAGCATGCAGGGCTTCTGAGCCCAAGGACCTGCCATTGGCACGACGCCCCTGCCTCTGCGTTGCTTGGGGTGGGAGGGAGCCCGGGGAACGGGGCACAGGGCTTGGCTCAGAGCAAGACGCACAGGGCTGCCATGAGCCTCCAGGTCTAGGACACAGTGGTTGGCTCTGGGGACACAGACCCCCGTCCAGGGCCCCAGATGTCTAGGGACTGAGAGGGAGTGTAGACCCACAGAGAGTGGACAGTCCAGGGGAGCTGTGGAGTCACAGCCAGCAGGCCCTCCATGCGCACTCACCCGTGCCTCAGCGCCAGGCGCACAAAGCCTTTGCGTTTCTGGAGCGTGAGGCAGTGCTGCCCTGGGTTCGCAAACAGAATGTCCTGGGCACCCCCTATGACAATACCCACAGCCTCCCCATGCTGGGGCTGGGACAGGACAAAGTCCAGGCTCTGGCGGTTCACTGGACGCATTCCTGTAGGCAGGGGTAGGTGGGAAGCAGTCAGCACCCTGTCCATAGGCCCTTGGCCCCTCACCCTTAGTATAGGACAGGTGAACCCTTATCCTCTTCCTTCCAAACCTGCACCCAATCCCCATGTCAGAGCCCAACAGTGAAGCCACTTACTGATGCCTGCTGGGAGCCTGGCCGATGTTCAGGCCAGGTCCCTGCACTCCGGAGGGGATGCTGGGGGTGTCCCAGTGTGTGGGGAGCAATTGCCCAACTCTGCTAGAGGCTCACCATAGCCCATGATGTAGTCTCAGTAGACTCGGAGGCAGAAGAGGCCACTCAGACCAGTTAGATGAGTCCAAATCCCTGGGAAGTGCTTGGAGAAGTAATTGCCCTCCGTGGAGAGATTACAGAAAACTCCGGTGCACATGACCCCATGTGGGTGACTGCCCACCACGTAGTTCTGGTTGGGGGGCAGCTCTGCTGTTTTCACCAGCTTCAGGGTGTTGGGCAGGATGAGCGGGGGAGGCAGAGAAGGGAAGACACCAGCTGAAAATAATTGCCCTGCCCCCCAACAGACATCAGAGTTCAAGGTCCTAGGATGGGATCATTGGTCCTCTCTTGGGGGCCATCCAGCCCTGGGCCACTGCCCCAGCTCATGTGCTCAGGGTCCGTCCAACACATGGAAGGGGGAGAGCAGTGTGGGAGGCAGAGGAGGGCAGACGCAGTCAAAGGACCCATCACCTTGATAGGATAATAATCCCTCATGTCCTTCCACACTGTCTAATTCTTCATCCAGTCACGGCACCTTCCACCTGTGGGCAAAGACAGAGGGCGCCAGAATCCCTGGAGGTAACTGCCTCCCCCCAGTGGCCATTTCTCATTACCTGGGCCTCTGTCCACAGCTCACCTTGGTTAGGTGTGTCCCAGTCCAGGTAGAGCCACACCAGGTAGAGAACAGAGATTGACCAGACTGAGGTGAACAGGAGGAAGATGAGGAGAAAGGGCCTCTGTGAAAGAAGAGAAAAGAGTGAATTTGTTTCTGAAACAGTCATTGCACCCAGCCATTCCCCTCCCTTCCACCCCCACTGGACATCCAGCCATCCCCTGTCCCTCTCAGATTGGTCCCTTGGCCCTCAGGCATCCAGGCCAGCTGCCCGTCTGCCCAGCCTTCCTCCCTCTGGACCCTTCTCCCCTGGTGGACCCAAGACACCCATGTCTCTCCCCCTCTCACCCATGAAGAAGAAAGTCAACACCCATTGGTAGGCAGCCATCATTTCTCGATACTGCTTCCATCGGCTCTTCGGGGTGACAGAGGGTGGGGAGGCTGCAGAATTTCCATTCCAGTACTTCCCCTCTGCCAGCAGGAGTCCTGAGAGCAGAGGAGGAAGCTGAAGGTCTGGGGGAGAGCCTGGGAAGATTTCCGGCCAGAGAGGGCAGCGCTTGGGGCCTGGCAGGGTTTCAGATCACCTGGCAGAACTGTATGTGTTGGGGTGAGTGTGGGGTGTATATCAGGATCTGGAGCCCCAGATATCTCCAGGCTCCTCAGACTGGTCTTTGAACTTCCTCAGTCAGTAAATAGGTCTGGGTTGGCCATGGGCGGGACTGGGAGGGGGCGAAGGAGTGTTGCAAGGAGTACCCCAGGGGGTGAACAGAAGGCAGCTAGCCAGCCTGACCACAGGGTTCCAGGCGGTGGCAGGGCCAGGAGTTCAGCTGAGACTGTTGCATCTGCCATGTGTCCAGCGTGGGCTCAACCGGTTTGCATGTCTCTGGGAGTGACAAAGCCACCTGGGAGCTACCGACCAGGGCCGTGGTGCCCGTGGCCTCACAGCGCACCCCGGCCGCCTCTGCCATGTACAAACCCACGAACACCTCTGGTCGGTTTCCCACCTTTAATTTCACTTGGGACCTGCAGAAAAGGAGCGGGCAGGGCGGTGTGGCGGCGGCATTGTGCTCCTGCCTGTCCCTGCAGCATTTCTTGTGCTCCTTGAACAGTCGCGTCCGTCAACCACTCCAGGGAGAGCTCATGCAGCCCTTCCACCTGGCCTGGCTGGGCCACGGGCTTCACCACAGAGGAATCGCAGCCCCCATTGCTGGCAGAACGGATGCGGGTCTGGCCTGTGGCCTCTGCCCCGCGCCCGCAGCAATCGCTGGGGACAGAGTTCAGGGCTCGGCTCGGCTCCGGGCATGACAGGCTTGCCAATGGCAAGTGGAAGGGCAGCTGCAGCTCTGGCAGCTGTGGAACAGAGGCAGCGCCACCTCAGCTATGGCTGCCTCGCTTTTTGCTCCCTTGGCAACAAGCAGCCCAGAGGGTTAGGGAACTGCTGGAAGGGCTCGGTCTCTCCAAAGGAGAAGACAGGCAGCAGGGAGGCCCTGTGGGAGCAGGCTCAGCTGACTCAGCACTGGGCGCCTCGCTCCTCCCCTGGCCTGCTGGTGCGTCACCCCTGTTCCAGTGCCAGCCTTCAAGAACCCCTTTGGATTCCAGATCCGTAACTTCAGCACTCCGGGTTTTGTCTCCAGCGCCACCAGAAGCCCTCCCAAGGCCAGGACAGCCACCTGGCTGCACCCAGGCTGGGACAGCAGATAGGCAGCACTGGACTTGTCAGAGGAGACCAAACCTGGGGAGAGGGAAGAGCCTGGGGGACCCAAGGCCTGGATCTTTGAGAAACGACAAGGGTGGGTTTGGGGGGACACTAGAAAGTTAGAGTTGGGCCCAGGAGCCCCCACACAAGAGGAGGATGTGGCTGTGGCAGGAGGGGACAGCAGGGGTGACCCACTCCTGCACTTGACATAATATAGTCCGAGAAGAGAGGAAGGTGGACCAACAGGGCAGCATGAGCAGGAGCGGCCGCACACCCTGGAAGAGGCGGGAGAAGCCTGTGGCTTCTGTGCAGAAGCTGCTGAAGGCCCCAAGCACAGGACCCCGTGAGGGTGGAAGCCGAAGAGGTAGTTCTGGGAGGGATCCAGCTCTGCGATTTCGACCAGCTGGGGAGCAGAGTGCAGGCACCCCAACCCACCCGTGACATTGATGAGGAGCCTGAGTCTATTCTGAAGCCCCAGCGCCACCCAGTACACTGGTGCCCTGTGCCCGACGCCCTCATCGAGATGGAGAAGCAGTCACAGAAATGTCTGCACACCGCCCAGCTGCTGACCCAGGCAGAGTGGTGGCCTCCAGCCCTGGTGTTGGTCCTGTCTCAGTAGAGTCAGACCTGGTAGGGGACCACCAGGTCCAGTTCCAGCTTAGGAATACAAGGAGCAAAGCTGCCAGGACACCTGGGCTGGAAGATGGGGTGGGCCTGAGAACTTGGGTGTTTAAGCCCAAGTCTCCCCTCTCTCCCCCTTCCCCGGTTCTATGGGATGTGGGTCCTTCCATCCCACCTGCTCCCCAGATTCCTCAAGGACCCCAGACATCCCAACACCTCCTCCCTTGGGGCAATGTGGAAGCAGAGCACCAGGTGCTGCCAGTTGCTGGGGCCCACCCGGATTCTCAGGATTGGGGACTCACCAAGCCCCAAGAAGGAGAAGGCACGTTGCAGCTCAGAAAGCAGTTGCAAAGCCCAGTGGAGGAGGCTGGTGGGGGCAATGATACTGTGTGTGGCAGTCACACAGTGGCCACCTCCATCTTTTCAGTACCACACCATTTGGCCCACCCCACTGGCCCTGACCCTTGTCCCTGGCGCCGCCCCCATTCCCATCTCATTTGCTGCCTGCACACTGGAGCCACGGGAGCTGGGGAAGGATGGGTTCATGGCAACCTGAGTCCACAGGGCTAGGACCAATGGGCCCAAACCAGGGGTGTGGCCAGGAGCCTGAGGGAAGGTGTTTGACTTTGTGGAGGTCAGGGCCCTGGGACTCCTGAGGGGCAGGCAAATGGAGGTCTGGGACAGCGGGAGGAGGCCCGAGGGAGCAGGAACACCACGGAGGGCAGCGCTCCCCACACAAGGGAGAACAGCTTGAAAACCCCTCAGTCTGGGGCCTGGCCTCCGAGGTCCAAGCCTGTGGGGCAGCTCAGGCCTCTGAGGGAGGACACTTTGCCAAGAGGAGTTTTCTCCTGTCCCTGCTTAGCAACTGCCGTCCACAGGGTAGGTGACAAAGGCGGTGGGGGATGGATTTCAGTCTGGCCAGAAAGACGCTGCATCCACTCGGACAGGCAGCCCAGCCAGGCACAGGGCGGGCTTCCCAGAGGAGGCTGGTCCTGGAGGCTGGGCGGCAGGGAGGGAGAAGGGGACTCTAGCAGTGGATGGCGAGATGCCTGGGAACAGCTGAGAGATAAATTCAGTGTTCAGTGCGAGGCTCCGGGAGACCAAGGGAGGGCAACAAGACTTGCTTCCTTGGAAGACCTTCTCTAAGGAGGTCTGTCCCTTCCTCCTCCAGGCTGCTTGTCACTCCCACCATCTAGGAAGCTTCCTGAGGATGACACCTGTTGTGGGACCCCCTTTCTGAGCCCTCCCCACCAGCATCTTAGGCGGCAGACAGGACCCTCATTAGAAAACTTGCTTTCAGAGGACTTCCTTCTTCTAGCCTGTCCCTGGACCCCAGCCCAGGCATGTGCCACCTCCCCCTTCACCCAGGGAAGATCATGCTATCAAGGGAAGAAAGGACTAGAGAGAAGCCTTCAGGCCAGGCAGTGGGTTCAGCTGAGCCTGGCCTGGAAAAGTCTTGCCTCCTGCTGTTTCCCCAGCTGGGTGAAGGAAGGGAGTGAAGCTTCTAAGTTCTCTCAGAGGGAATTTCCTGCTCCTCCCTTTTCCTCTTTTCTCCCCTTTTCAGGGTCCCCTACTCTGTCTGGTAGGAGGTGAAAGATGACAAATGGACTTCAGATTTAAAAACCCTCCTTGGGAGGGAGGGAGACTGAGGAACCTTAATAATTTATCACACGGGGAAGCTCCAAAAGCCCTGTCCCCCTGAACTCTTAGAGGCCGAGGGGAGGGCGAGGGCTCCAGGAGCTTCCTGAGACGGCTGTGTGCTCGGGGCTGTGGTGACACATTCAGTCCCGGGCACAGAGAACATACACTCAGGAAGTCAGGAGATGGACACACCCCCTCCCCAAGATTGGGGTCACATACCCAATACGAAGGCACAATGGCAGGGAAGGTTTGGCAGTGGTTGAGTGTCAGGGGTCAACAAAGGACAGCATGATATAGCGAGTGCCCCGTGTCGTGGGCAGCCCCTCGTGGTAGTGGGTGAGGCGGCCAGGGTGCAGGAGGCCCCAGCCCTTCCTTGGGGAGGAGACCACGCAGTCATAGCGCAGGAAGCGGCAGCCACCTCCCTGGGAAGAGAAGGGGACAAACGGGGTAGGCAGAGGAGGGCTCTGGGGAGGGCACAGGTAGGAGGGGGAGGGGCAGCCAGGCAAGGGGGGAGAGCAGCTGTGGGCCAGGATATTCCCAGAGGAGGGAAACCCAGAGGAAGGGATTCAGGAGGTGACACCCCCCAAATACCTGGGAAATAGGAAAAGGCTGGGGCACAGGTTGGGAGGCAGCTGAGGGGAGTGTGCAGGGGCTCTGGGGGGACATTGGAATTCAAGGAGAAGGGTGTTTGCGGAGGGGCAGGTGCACCCCATAGTCCATGCCCTTGTGGTTGAGGGCAACATTGAGGGTGAAGGTGGACGAGTCGTGGTGTGGCCACAGAGCGGGTTGCTTGTCCAGCCGATAGCGGACCACAAAGTTCATCACTGCCCGAGTCTGGGGGACACGAGAGAAGAGGCTACAGGGAAGGCCGGGAGGTCCAGGGGATCTTCTTGGGAGCTGACAGCCCTATCTGGGGAAGAAGGCCTTGGAAGGGCCTCACTGCTAATGGGATCTCAGCCTGGCTGCTCCCCTCCCCAGGCCCCTGTGCAGTGTCATGCCTGGGGACCGGATGCCATGGAGATACAGGGGCCCCAGACCCTACTGGGCTGAAAGAGCTCTGTGGGGGATTCCAGCCCAGGACTGGGTGTGGCGGGTGGTGGGGGCAGGGGTGGCAGGTGGGCGGCCCACCTTGGTGTGGTAGCCCGGAAACAGGCTCTCGGTCATGGGCCCCACGTACGTCCGCAGCAGCTGCAGCCACTGGTCCTCGTAGCCCACTTGCTTCATGTGGATGTCCACGGTGGGCACGTTCTCGTAGCCTCCAGCCAGCCTGGAATCCTGTGTCCAGTGGGCACTGAGCCACCCCACACTCTCGGAGTGTGACCTCCCTAGTAGCACTGACGGATTCCTCCCCCTTCTCACTCTGAGGCTTGAAAACCTGTGCTCCCTCCATCTGCAGTAGTCTTCTCTGCTCCTTCTCAGCTTCACTAACTGCTACTGGCCCTTCAAGTCTCAGCTAAGATGTCACCTTGCCTGTGAAGGCCCCTGGTCATGGCAAGTCTGGGCCAAGGCTACCCTGCGGCTCCCACAGCACCTGGGCTGCCCATCACAGCCTTAGACACTGCGTCACCCCTGCTACCTGGAAGGGCAGAGCCTGGCTGGCACAAGTCCTCAATGCACGGCTCCATCTAGGACAGTGGCCAAGTAAATATTTCTTCAATGAATGACTGCAGCTATATTACCAGGGTCGCTCCCACTATAGGTACCTTCTCTGCTCCCACTCTCCTGACTCCCTTCCTCCTGGACCAGACCATGCATCCCCATCCTCTTCAGGGCCCCCCACTCTCCCTGTGCCCAGCCCCCACATTGAGCTGGCCTTCTGACCACTGGCCATAGTGCTCCATTTCCTCCACCAGCTCATCGCACATCTGGTCTGACAGCAGCGGGAACCAGTACACGTCTGGGCACGGCTGAGGACGGGGCAGTGGAAGAACAGGGCTGGGGTGATGCTGCTGAACAGGGGAAGGGGACAGGAGGCACAGGGATACGAGACAGAGCTAGCAGGAGTGGGGAAGGTGGGATGAATGCAGCTGGGGACGGGCTACACTTCACAGGTGGCAAGCACAGGTGGCAATAGGGACCCAGAAGCCTGGGTGCAGGGACTGTGGTTTCCAAACTTCTTTACATGAACACATCCCTCCTTAAGATGTGATTGCAGCCACAAGGGCAAGAGGAGTCCCACTTATCAATGCTAGGAGTCAGGCTGGAGCCCTACCTGCTCAGCTCCGCCTGACCAGGGAGCTAAGGGTGAAAATTGCTAATCCAGGTGATTGGTGGGGTGTGGGGACAGAGGCCCTGGCTATGGGGCAGGCCGGGACCTGATCTGGCTCACCTGCTCCACAATCTCCTGCCCTTCCAGGGCCTGGCGGTAGTTCTCATGGATGTACTGTTCCTTCCAGTCCTGCAGGGGGCGGAGCATGTCAGACATGTGTCCCTTCACTCCCAGCCCAGGCAGTGTTGGGTGGAGGGTGAGGGACATGCTGGCTTTCAGTGGAGGCTTGACTCACAAGGGGGTTGTCGAAGATCTGCCAGAGGTCAGGGTGCAGGTGGTCTGTGTCCTACCAGGAGGTGGCCAGGAGCTGGCCGAATTCCTGCCGATTGCTGAGGTGGAGGAAGATGCCCTCCACCTGCATGGGTGGGAGGGTGGGGGTGATGCAGGGATGCCAAGGGGCTGCCCCGTGCCTCCCAGCACCCGGCCCCCAGGCACTGTACCCAGGCCTGACCGCCACTCACTTTGTCCCGCAGGCTCTTACAGGAGGCCATGTCCGGGTCAGTGTCGCTGCCTGAGAACAGCTCCCTCTGGGGCAGCTCCTCCCGCAGGGTCTCCCCTCGGATCAGGTATGCCTGGGATATGTAGGGCACGTTCCACACACTCCTGGAGGCACCAACGCCAGGGTCAGTGAGGTGGGCTGCCCCCAGTTTCTGCCCCGTTCCTCCCAGGAAGTCCTTCCCTCCAGATATCACAGTCCCTGAGCCTCAAGGTCCCCTCACATCCCGTCAGGCATGACTGGTCACGACCACCCCAAGCCGTGTGACATCTGAGCGGTGAGTGGGGGTGAGGGGGTAGGGGCTGTGTTGTGAGCAAGGGGGTTCGGACTGCGTAGGTCCCAGCTCGGTAGGGGTGGGTGAGGGGTGGCTGCCGGCCAGGCAGTACTCACACTCAATTCTGCTGCACCAGCTCCACGTAGTCCTCGAAGCACGTGTAGTCCTCATCCCGGCTCAGCGCTGCCCAGAAGTTGGACTAGAGCTTGCCATGGCGGGACAGCATGGGCGCTCTCACCTTCCTTCGGACAGGTGGGCGTGATGCTGGGCAGAGGGGAGCACGCCTCAGGGACCCCCATGCCCAGGAAGAAGTGGGGTCCCGGGGACTATGGGGGCGCCCTGGCTGAGGGGGGCAAGCAACCTGTTCTCCTCAATGAGGCTGTGCAGGGTCTGCATGTTGGTGAGGACAACGTCAACGTGCAGGCTGAAGTAGAACTCACACTCGGGGTCTTGCCAACAGGGGACAGGTGGGGACAGAGCAGCAAGGGGAGGGGGAGCCTTTCACAGTTCCTCTGCTGTGGGGACTGGGGAGGGCCAACTTCTCAGAAGGGTTGCAGGTGTCTCGTGGTTGGGGAGGGGAGGGGAGGGAGCCACTGGGAGCACCTTAATGGGACCGTTTCCATGGACCACAACAGGGAGGGTGTCATAGGCCACATTCGGGATTCACGCACGATTCTGATCAAATTTTAAAACTACTTCATCTGGGGAAGGAAGGCTAGGCTTTAGACTGCCTTTCTCTAGGAGCTGCCAAGCAACAGGTTCTTCCAAATACAGGGGTCTTGATTTCTCCAGGGGATAAAAGGACGCCTGTGTCATCTAGACTGGGGCTCTGTGGTGGCAGGAGCCCTCAGCTTCTGACCAGGCTGCTACCCTGGAGAGCTCCACCACCTGCTCCTAACTCCTCTATGTGGTAACAGAGGCAAAGACTGGAGTGAGGCGTCAGCCAGGCTCGGCCCCAGGGACAGGCTGACTACCACCCTGAGGGATTTACTTCCAAGTTGGAATCCTGATGACAGCAGCTGCCAGGCAGCGGCTGGGTGATGAACACTTGGTCCCTGCTGCCCCCCTCAGAAGGCCTGCCTGAGAATCCAGTGTGGCATCTCTGCCCCCATCTCAGCCCCGGTGTTGACACTGTGGCCTGAGGCCAGGGGAGACTGGTGGAAGGTGTGTGACGTAGACCTGCCACCTGACTCTTTATTCTTCTCCACCTGGGCCCCAGCCCTGTAGACCAGGTCCCACCCAACATGGCTGCCTGATAAGGAAGGACTAGGAAACAGATGACCAAGGGAAATGAGGACCAGAGGACTGTCACCCTTGGCTGGGCTGGGGTGCGAGCATGGACACAGAGCCTCCTCCCAACCTGGGCTGGATACCTGGAGAGGATGGCATTCTCAGAAGAAGGCTGACAGTGTAGGGACAGGCCACAGACAACCCTGTCACAGTACACAGGAGAATTCCAAGCTGGCATGACCAACGGGGAAGTAGAGCTCATCCTCGGAAGTGGATCCTCGTGGGCAGTGGGCTGAGGGAGCCACACCTGTGATCTCTGGGGGTGTCATTCCCAATGCCCTCTGCCCAGGACAGTCTTTCCAACCCTCAGCAGTCACAGAGCCCGTTTTCCTGGCCACATCACATTCCCGCTTCCCACACTGGGACACCAAGTCTCCACAGGGGATGGAGGCTGATCTTCACCTGTCTGCTGCCTGCCCTGGCCTCTCCCCACAGCCCAGTGGTCTTTCTACCTCAAGGATGACTCCTCCTTCCCTTTCTTCCTCTCTCAACTCTGACCATACCTGGCCCTTTCCTCATAAACTTACCTACCTGGCTTCACAGGGACTAGAGCTGTTTTGACCTATTTTGAGCATTTCTCCGCTTCCTGGGCCAAGCTCGGTTCCTCCAGGGAATAACCTGGCTTCTAGTGCCCTCTCCCACCTCAAGGATCAGACTCTGGAAATGGAGGAAAGAGGGTGTGGGGAAAGGCTTTCAGAGTGCTGCCAGCCCCACCCCCAAAGGGCCACACTTCCCAAAACAGGATCATTGACAACAGCTTGGTCCATCCCCAGTGTTTGGGGAAGGTGCCCACCAAAGAAATCTAGCAGTCAATTGTGGCTGTCTGGATGTCCCCACGGCAGGAGAGAAGGAAGGACAAGTGCCACAGTGGGACCTGAACTCCAAGAGCACCCAGGCCACGATGCTCATGGGTGGAGCTGGGGTTTCCATCCCTTGCACCCTAGAATAATGGGATTCCTGTGGAGCAGACCTGTGTGGAGAGTATGGGCAGAAGCCCAAGGCCAGAGGATGAGGCAAAGAAAGCTCTGGAGCTGCCAAAAGGGCCTAACAGGGAAACCTGTGAGGGATCTGTGAATGTCCCCAGGAAGAAGAGAGATCAGCTCTGGCAATCTGAAGGCCTAGAGAACACCACATTCCTGTGACAACCTTGTCCAACGAGAAGTTTCTTGCACTCTTCCCCCATCTCTGCTCTACACTGTAAGCCCAAAGGGATGGTAACGACAACTATTACGGGAGGAGTAGAGAAGAGGTCAATTCTACCTTTGCACACTCTCCCTTCCCCAACTGCCACTGCCAAGTTGGTAGCCTGCCATTGCCAGGGAAGAGAAAATTCCTATTCTTGGATAAAGACTGCAGTGTTGATTACCACGGAAACTAAACATGCTATTCAGCAAGTTAATGTAGAACTTATCACCTGGGGTAAGTCATGGGACTGCACAAGTTTTCATCCAAACACAAGGGAAAATTCTTCCACTGTATATACTTTTTTTCTTTCTTTCCTTTTTTTTTTTTTTTTTTTTTGAGACAGTTTCTTGCTCTGTCATCTAGGCTATATGCAGTGGCATCATCATAGCTCACTGCAATCTCAAACTCTTGGGCTCAAGTGATCCTCCTGCCTCAGCCTCCCCAGTATCTGAGACTACAGGTGCACACTAGCACATCTAGCTAATATTTCTATTTTTAGTAGACAGGGGGTTTCACTCTTGCTCAGGCTGGTCTTAAAGTCCTGGCCTCAAGCAATCCTTCTGCCTCAGCCTCCCAGAGTGCAAGGATTACAGGTGTGAGCCACCGTGCCCAGCCTCTAAACCTTTAAATTTTAATTCATTTAATTTTTACAGTACTCTACAGTGCTAAGCCGAATGCCAGGCTTGAAGTATGTCTTTTTCTTTTTTAAGATAAAATCTCACTCTATTGCCTGGGCTAGAGTGCCGTTGCGCCAGCCTAACTTACAACAACCTAAAACTCCTAGGCTCAAGTAATCCTACTGCCTCCTACTGCCTAGTAATCCTACTGCCCGAGTAGCTGGGACTACAAGCATGTACCCCCATTCCGGGGTAGTTTTTATATGTATACTTTTTAATGTCCAGCTAATTTGTATTTTTTTAGTAGAGACGGGTCTCACTCTTGCTCCGGCTGGTCTCAATCTCCTGAGTTAAAAAGACCTTCCTGCCTCAGCCTCCAAGAGTGCTAGGATTACAGGCATGAGCCACAGTGCCCAACCTTGAAGTAGGTCTTCATCCTGTTAAAATAAGTCCTTGTTGATTGGATTTCTCAGCCCCATGGACACATAGAAGATGGGGAGGGCATGCAGAGCAAGCTGTCCCATTAACTCTATCTTTTCTCCACTGAGGATCTGTTCACCCTGCTTCCTGTTATGGGCCCTTGATTGAGCCCAACGTTTGCTCATGGATCTACCATCTATTATAACTTCTTCCATCCTAGTACTAACCAGGCCTGACTCTGCTTAGCTTTCAAAATCAGACGCATTCCCAGTGGCCCCTCCACAGGCCATAGAGTAATTTCCTTTACACTTGAACCATGCTTGCTCTTCACATCCTGCCCCTCCACCAATCCTCCCTCCCAACTCTGTCCTGAGGCTCTTAGCTAAGCAGATGCCTTTATTTACAGCCAGAGAAGAGGCAAAGGGGAGGGGCTTGTCCAAGATCCAGCCACATGCAGAGTTGAGTCTCTGTCTAATCTAAGGCAGAGGCTCTGTAGCACATCAGGATGGGCGTGGATCAGGCCCTGACAGGCTTGCTTCCCCAACTTGCTTTGATTGAAGGCATGGAGTGTGGCAGTAGGAGGAAGTCCCAGCACCCTGGCTCAGGGGTTCGGAGGCTCAGCGAGCAGCTGAGGCCAGGCCTAGATGAAAGTGAGGTGGGTAGAAGCAGGGACGCCACAGCTTTCCTTGTGCTCCTCAAACAGCTGCTCCAGAGCCTTCATGTAGACGGCGTGATCGTGGTCAACTTCGTCCGTGGTGGGGTGGAGGCGCCGGGGCACAGGGATGGGGCGGCCCACTGCAGACAGAGGGAGACACAGGTGAGCGAGGGGCCCCCGCTGTCCACAGAGCGGTTGGCAGCCCCCCCACAGGTGGCACTCACCCACGGTGGTTATGGGCACAGCAAAGGGCAGCAGCCCCCAGGAGTTGGCCAAGAACAGACTGCGGCCCCAGAAGATAAAAGGTGCAAAACCCAGGAGCTTCTTAAAGAGCATCTGGCACCGAAACTGCCAGGAGTCCTCAGGAAAAGCCTTGATTCGGAAGATATCAGTCTCCCCAAAGGAGTACACGGGCACCAGCGAGGCCCTGGGAAGGGTGGCGAGAGAGAAGAGGGGTGCTCAGGCTGCTGGACTGTGCCCCCTAAGGGCATAACGGGGGCTCCAAGTTCCACCCCAGCTCTCATGAGGCCACATCCCAGGGCCTTCAAAGCACATGACTGTGCCTACAAAGAAAGATCTAGAAGAAGATACTCACATTTCTTGGGAAACAATTGTGTAGTTGGCCTTCACATACTCAGTTTCTCATTTAGTTGTTAGGACTATAACACAGTGGCTAGTCTGTATTAGGACTTTTCACAGGTAAAGAGACAAGTCCAAGGTCTTGCCTCTGAGATCAGGTCAGAAAGAGCATGCAGGGCTTCTGAGCCCAAGGACCTGCCATTGGCATGACACCCCTGCCTCTGCCTCGCCCAGGGTGGGAGGGAGCCCGGGGAACGGGGCACAGGGCATGGCTCAGAGCAAGATGCTCCGGACTGCCATGAGCCTCCAGGTCTAGGACACAGTGCTTGGCTCTGAGGACACAGACCCCCGTCCAGGGCCCCAGATGTCTAGGGACTGAGAGGGAGTGTAGACCCACAGAGAGTGGACAGTCCAGGGGAGCTGTGGAGTCACAGCCAGCAGGCCCTCCATGCGCACTCACCCGTGCCTCAGCGCCAGGCGCACAAAGCCTTTGCGTTTCCAGAGCGTGAGGCAGTGCTGCCCTGGGTTCGCATACAGGATCTCGTGGGCACCCCCTATGACAATACCCACAGCCTCCCCATGCTGGGGCTGGGACAGGACAAAGTCAAGGCTCTGGCGGTTCACAGGACGCGCTCCTGTAGGCAGGGGTAGGTGGGAAGCAGTCAGCACCCCCTCCACTGGCCCTTGGCCCCTCACCCTTAGTATAGGACAGGTGAATTCTGAATTCTGTTCCTTCCAAACCTGCACCCAACCCCATGTCAGAGCCCGACAGTGAAGCTACTCACTGATGCCCGCTGCGAGTCTGGGCGATGTTCAGGCCAGGTCCCTGCACTCGGGATGGGACCTGGAGGGATATCCTAGTGTGTGTGTGGAGCCATCTCCCTATTCAGGTAGAGGCTCACCATAGCTCATCATGTAGTCTCGGTAGACTGGGAGGCAGAAGAGGCAACTCAGTCCAGCTTGCCAGGTCTGAATCTCTGGGAAGTGCTTGGAGAAGCCATTGCCCACCGTGGAGAGATTACAGATAACCCCCATGCACATGACATGCACATGTGGGTGACTGCCCACCACGTAGTTCTGGTTGGGGGGCAGCTCTGCTGTTTTCACAGCTTCAGGGTGTTGGGCAGGATGAGCGGGGGAGGCAGAGAAGGGAAGACACCAGCTGAAAAGAGTTGCCCTGCCCCCCAACAGACTTCAGAGTTCAAGGTCCTGGGATGGGATCAATGGTCAGTCCTCTCCTGGAGGCCATCCAGCCCTGGGCCACTGCCCCAGCTTATGTGCTCAGGGTCCGTCCAGCACATGGAAGGGGGAGAGCAGTGTGGGAGGTGGGGGAGGGTGGAGGCAGTCAAAGGACCCATCACCTTGATAGGATAATAATCCCTCAGGTCCTTCCACAGTGTGAAATTCCTCATCCAGTCACCACGCCTTCCACCTGCGGGCAAAGACAGAGGGCGCCAGAATCCCTGGAGGTAACTGCCTCCCCCCAGCCACCATTTCTCATTACCTGGGCCCCTGCCCACAGCTCACCTTGGTTAGGTGTTTCTCCGTCCAGGTAGAGCCACACCAGGTAGAGAACAGAGATTGACCAGAGTGAGGTGAACAGGAGGAAGATGAGGAGAAGAGAAAAGAAAGGGCCTGGGTGACAGAAGAGAAAAGAATGAATTTGCTTCTGAAACAGTCATTCTACCCAGCCACTCCCCTCCCTTCCACCCCCACTGGACATCCTGCCATCCCCTCTGGCCCTCTTGGGGTGGTCCCTTGGCCCTCAGGCATCCAGGCCAGCTGCCTGGCTGCCCAGCCTTCCTCCCTCTGGACCCTTCTCCCCTGGCAGACCCAAGGCACCAGGTCTCTCCCCCTCTCACCCATGAAGAAGAAAGTCAATACCAGTTGATAGGCAGCCATCATTTCTCGATACTGCTTCCATGGGCTTTTTGAGGTTACAGAGGGTGGGGAGGCTGCAGATACTTCCATTCCAGTACCTCCCCTCTGCCAGCAGGAGTCCTGAGAGCAGAGGAGGAAGCTGAAGTTCTGGGGGAGAGCCTGGGAAGATTTCTGGCCAGAGAGGGCAGCGCTTGGGGCCTGATAGGGTTGCAGATCACCTGGCAGAATGCTGTGTGGTGGGGTGAGTGTGGGGGGTACATCAGGATCTGGAGCCTGGATATCTCCAGGCTCCTCAGACTGGTCTTTGAACTTCCTCAGTTAGTAAATATGTCTGGGCTGGCCTTGGGTGGGACTGGGAGGGGGTGAAGGAATGTTCCTAGGGATACTCCAGGGCGGTGAACAAAACCCAGGTTGCCAGCCTATCCATGGGGTTGCAGGCTCTGGTGGGGCCAGTAGTTCAGCTCAGACTGTTGCATCTGCCATGTGTCCAGTGTAGGCCCAACTGGTTTGCATGTCTCCGGGAGTGACAAATCCACCAGGGAGCTACAGTCTAGGCTGTGTGTCCCCTGGCCTCCCACTGCACCCTGGCCGCCTCTGCCCTGCACAAACCCAGGAACACCTCTGGTTGGTTTCCCTCATTTAATTTCACTCCCCGACCCAAAACCACAGAGGGGCCAGGGTGGGACGCAGCGGCGGCGGTGAGCTCATGTCTGTCCCTGTACTGGGCCTTGTATTCCTTGAACAGCCGTGTGATCCACTCCAAGGAGAGCGAGTGCAGCGCGTCCGCCTAGGCCTGGCTGGGCTGCAGGCTTCGCTGCACCGGAATTGGGGCCCCCACTGTGGGCGGAATGTGGCCGGGTCTGGCCTCTGGCCTCTGCTGTGCGCCCGCAGCCGTCAATGGGGACAGAGTTCAAGGGGCGTTGCAGGGCAGGACCCGTGGTGTGCCAGGATGGCAGATGGCGTGGACGGGTGGGCAGAAGGGCAACGGCAGCTCCCGGAGGCCATGGAACAGAGGCAGCGCCATGCTTAGCGGTAGCTGCTGCACTTCTTGCGCCCTTGGCAACCGG
Source organism: Microcebus murinus (assembly GCF_040939455.1). Lineage (NCBI taxonomy): Eukaryota > Metazoa > Chordata > Mammalia > Primates > Cheirogaleidae > Microcebus > Microcebus murinus. Next base: position 29,175,414 of record NC_134122.1, read on the forward strand.
GAGCCCAGGTGGGGTCCGGAACTACTGAAATAGCTTGTTCTCTCTGGAGGAGAAGACAGGCAGCAGGGAGGCCCTGTGGGAGCAGGCATGGTTGCCTCCTGGCCAGGGGCGCCACACTCCTCCTCCGCCCTGCCAGTACCTCACCCCTGTTCCAGTGCCAGCTGCATGAACCCCTTCTGATTCCAGATCCGCAAGCTCAGCACTCCAGGCTTTGTCTCCAGTGCCTCCAGGGGCCCTCCCATGGACAGGATGGCCACCTGGCTGCCCCCAGGCAGGAACACCCGATAGGCAGCACTGGACTTGTCAGAGGAGACCAAACCTGGGGAGAGGGCAGGGGCTGGGGGACACAATGCCCGGGTCTTCCAGAGAAGATAGGGATGGGAGGAGGACACTGGTAAGTTAGAGCTGGGCCCAGGAGCCCCCAGACAAGCGGAGGGTGTGGCTGTGGCAGGAGGGGACAGCAGGGGCGACCCACTCCTGCACTTGACATGATATAGTCCAAGAAGAGAGGAAGGTGGGCCAACAGGGCAGCATGAGCAGGAGCGGCCGCACACCCTGGAAGAGGCGGGAGAAGCCTGTGGCTTCTGTGCAGAAGTTGCTGAAGGCCCCAAGCACAGGACCCCGTGAGGGTGGAGGCTGAAGAGGTAGTTCTGGGAGGGATCCAGCTCTGCGATTTCGACCAGCTGGGGAGCAGAGTGCAGGCACCCCAACCCACCCGTGACATTGATGAGGAGCCCGAGTCTATTCTGAAGCCCCAGCGCACAGGGGTGCCCTGTGCCCGACCCCCTCATCGAGATGGAGAAGCAGTCACAGAAATGTCTGCACACCGCCCAGCTGCTGACCCAGGCAGAGTGGTGGCCTCCAGCCCTGGTGTTGGTCCTGTCTCAGAACCAGACCCAGTAGGGGACCACCAAGGTTAAAGCCAAACTTAGGAATGCAAGGAGCAAGGCTGCCAGGACACCTGGGCTGGAAGAAGGGCGTGGGACTGAGAACCCAGGTGTTTAAGCCCGAGCCTCCCCTCACTCCCACCTTCCCTAGTTCCATGGCATGTGGCTCCTTCCATCCCACCTGCTCCCCAGATTTCAGAAGCAGAGGGCCAGGTGTTGGGGCCCACCCGGATCCTCAGGATTGGGGACTCACCAAGCCCCCAAAAGGAGAAGGCACGTTGCAGCACAGCGAGCACTGGCAGAGCCCAGTGGAGGAGGCTGGTGGAGGCAATGATACTGTGTGTGATAGTCACACAGGGGCCACCTTCAGCTTTTATGTAACCCCTCTTTTGGCCCACCCCACTGGCCCTGACCCTTGGCCCTGGCGCCGTCCCCATTCCCACCACCTTTGCTGCCTGCACACTGGAGCCACGGGAGCTGGGGAAGGATGGGTTCATGGCAACCTGAGTCCACAGGGCTAGAACCAATGGGCCCAAACCAGGGGTGTGGCCAGGAGCCTGAGGGAAGGTGTTTGACTTTGTGGAGGTCAGGGCCCTGGGACTCCTAAGGGGCAGGCGAATGGAGGTCTGGGACAGTGGGGGGAGGCCCGAGGGAGCGGGAACACCACGAAGGGCAGCGCTCCCCACACAAGGGAGAACAGCTTGAAAACCCCTCAGTCTGGGGCCTGGCCTCCGAGGTCCAAGCCTGTGGGGCAGCTCAGGCCTCTGAGGGAGGACACTTTGCCAAGAGGAGTTTTCTCCTGTCCCTGCTTAGCAACTGCCGTCCACAGGGTAGGTGACAAAGGCGGTGGGGGATGGATTTCAGTCTGGCCAGAAAGACGCTGCATCCACTCGGACAGGCAGCCCAGCCAGGTACAGGGCGGGCTTCCCAGAGGAGGCTGGCCCTTGAGGCTGGGCGGCAGGGAGGGAGAAGGGGACTCTAGCAGTGGATGGCGAGATGCCTGGGAACAGCTGAGAGATAAATTCAGTGGTCAGTGCGAGGCTGGAGGAGACCAAGGCAGGGCGACAAGACTTAGTACCTCACAAGATCTGCTCTAAGGAGCTCTGTCCTTTTCTTCTCCAGGCCACTTGTCACTCCCACCATCTAGGAAGCTTCCTGAGGATGACACCAGTCATGGGACTACTTTCCGGAGCCTGCCCCACTAGCAGCTTAGGTGGCAGATAGGCACCCTCTTTAGAATACTTGCTTCCAGGGGTACTTCCTTCTTCTAGCCTGTCCCTGAACCCCAGCCCAGGCATGTGCCACCTCCCCCTTCACCCAGGGAAGATTACAGCTATCAAGGGAGAAAGGACCAGTGAGAAGCCTTCAGGGTGGGCAGCGGGTGGAGTTTCATCAGAGCTGGCCTGAGAAGGTCTGGCCTCCTCCTGTTCCCCCAGCTGGGGGAAGGAAGGGGAGGGAAACTTCTAGGTTTCCCGATGTGGGAACTTCCTGCTCCTCACTTTTCCTCTTCTCTCCCCTTTTCAGGGTCCCCTACTTTGGCTGGCAGGAGGGGAGATGAGTTGGTAAGAGGTGAAAGATGACAAATGGACTCCAGATTTAAAAATCCTCCTTTGTTTGAAGTGGGATTGAGGAACCTTAATAATTTATCACACGGGGAACCCCCTAAAACCTGGTGTCCCTGAACTCTTGGGGGCCGAGGGGAGGGCGAGGGCTCCAGGAGCTTCCTCAGAGGGCTGTGTGCTGGGGGCTACAGTGACACATTCAGTCCCAGGCACAGAGAACATACACTCAGGAAGTGAGGAGATGGACACACCCCCTCCCCAAGATTGGGGTCATATGCCCCCATACGAAGGTACAACGGCAGGGAAGGTTTGGCAGTGGTTGAGTGTCAGGGGTCGACCTAGGACACCGTGAGATAGCAAGTACCCAGTGTCGTGGGCAGCCCCTCGTGGTAGTGGGTGAGGCGGCCAGGGTGCAGGAGGCCCCAGCCCTTCCTCGGGGAGGAGACCACGCAGTCATAGCGCAGGAAGCGGCAGCCACAACCCTGGGAAGAGAAGGGGACAAATGGGGTAGGCAGACGTGGGGCCTGGGAGCACAGGTAGGAGGGGGAGGGGCAGCCAGGCAAGGGGGGAGGGCAGGTGTGGGCCGGGATATCTGCAGACAAGGGAAACCCAGAGGAAGGGATTCATGAGGTGACACCCCCCAAATACACCCACCTGGGAAATAGGAAAAGGCTGGGCCACAGGCAGGGAGGCAGCTGAGGGGAGCATGCAAGGGCTCTGGGTAGATGTTGGAGCTCAAGGATAAGAGTGTGTGGAGGGGCAGGCGCACCTCATAGTCTAGGCCCTTACAGTTGAGGGCAACATTGAGAGTGAAGGTAGATGAGTCATGGTGTGGCCGCAGTGCGGGCTGCTCCTGTGGACTATAGCCGACCCTGGCCATAGGACATGAGGGAACCTGAGCTGGCTCACCTGCCCCACAATCTCCTGCCCTTCCAGGGCCTGGCTGTAGTTCTCATGGATGTACTCTTCCTTCCAGTCCTGCAGGGGCGGAGCATGTCAGACATGTGTCCCTTCACTCCCAGCCCAGGCAGTGTTGGGTGGAGGGTGAGGGACCTGCAAGCTCCAAGTGAGGCTTGACTCACAAGGGGGTTGTCGAAGATCTGCCAGAGGTCAGGGTGCAGGTGGTCTGTGTCATACCGGGAGGTGGCCAGGAACCAGCCGAATTCCTGTGGATTGCTGAGGTGGAGGAAGAAGCCCTGGGGTGGGAGGGTGGGAGTGATGCAGGGATCCCCAGTGGCTGCCCCTGGCTCCCAGCACCCGGCCCCCAGGCACTGCACCCAGGCCTGACCGCCACTCACTTTGTCCCGCAGGCTCTACAGGAGGCCATGTCCGGGTCAGAGTCACTGCCTGAGAACACCTCCCTCTGGGGCAGCTCCTCCCGCAGGGTCTCCCCTCGGATCACGTACGCCTGGGACATGTAGGGCACGTTCCACACGCTCCTGGAGGCACCAACGCCAGGTCAGTGAGGTGGGCTGTCCCCAGTTTCTGCCCAGTTCCTCCCAGGAAGTCCTTCCTTCGAGACATCATAGTCCCTGAGCCTCAAGGCCCCCTCACGTCCCGTCAGGCATGACTGGTCACGACCACCCCAAGGCGTGGGACATCTGACCGGTGAGTGGCCTGGATATTGTGAGCAAGGGGTTTCGGGCTGCGTAGGTCCCAGCTCAGCAGGGGTGGGTGAGGGGTGGCTGCCGGCCGGGCAGGACTCACACTCGCTTCCGCTGCACCAGCTCCACGTAGTCCTAGGAGCGTGCCTAGTCCTCATCCCGGCTCAGCGCTGCCCAGAAGTTGGACCAGAGCTTGCCATGGCGGGACAGCATGGGCGCTATCACCTTCCTATGGACACGTGGGCGTGAGGGCCGGGCAGAGGGGAGCACGCCTCAGAGAGTCCCAGGCCCAGGAAGGAGTGGGGCTCCGGGGACTACGGGGGCACCCTGGCTGAGGAGGACAAGCCACTGTTCTCCTTTTGAGGCTACACAGGGTTGCAGGTTGGTGAGGACGACGTCAGCATCCAGGCTGAAGTAGAACTCACACTCAGGGTCTTGCTGACTGGGGACAGGTGGGGACAGAGAAGCAAGGGGAGCGGGAGCCTCTCACAGTTCCTCTGCTGTGGGGTCTGGGGAGGGCCAGCTTCTCAGAAGGGTTGCAGGTTCTCCTGGTTGGGGAGGGGAGGGCAGGGGGCCACTGGGAGCACCTTAATGGGACCGTTTCCATGGACCACAGCAGGGAGGGTGTCGTAGGTCACATTTGGGATTCACACAGGATCCAATCAAATTTTAAAACTACTTCATCTGGGGAAGGAAGGCCAGGCTTTAGACTGCCTTTCTCTGGGAGCTGCCAAGCAATAGGTTCTTCCAAATACAGGGGTCTTGATTTCTCCAGGGGATAAAAGGACGCCTGTGTCATCTAGACTGGGGCTCTGTGGTGGCAGGAGCCCTCAGCTTCTGACCAGGCTGCTACCCTGGAGAGCTCCACCACCTGCTCCTAACTCCTCTATGTGGTAACAGAGGCAAAGACTGGAGTGAGGCGTTAGCCAGGCTCGGCCCCAGGGACAGGCTGACTGCCACCCTGAGGGATTTACTTCCAAGTTGGAATCCTGATGACAGCAGCTGCCAGGCAGTGGCTGGGTGACGAGCACTTGGTCCCTGCTGCCCCCCTCAGAAGGCCTGCCTGAGAATCCAGTGTGGCATCTCAGCCCCCATCTCAGCCCTGGTGTTGACACTGCGGCCTGAGGCCAGGGGAGACTGGTGGAAGGTGTGTGACGTAGACCTGCCACCTGACTCTTTATTCTTCTCCACCTGGGCCCCAGCCCTGTAGACCAGGTCCCACCCAACACAGCTGCCTGACAAGGAGGGGCTAGGAAACAGATGACGGGGGAATATGGGGACCAGAGGAATGTCACCCTCGGCTGGGCTGGGGTCTGAGCATGCACACAGAGGAGGCTTGGGGAGGCTCAGGGAGGTGGGGGAGGCAGGGCAGGGCTCCCAACACCTGGTGCCTCTTTCCAAGCTAGGCTGGCTTCCTGGAGAGGATGGCATTCTCAGAAGAAGCCTGACAGTGTGGGGACAGGCCACAGACAACCCTGTCACAGTGCACAGAAAGGATGCCAAGCTGGCATGACCAACAGGGAAGTAGAGCTCATCCATGGAAGTGCACCTTGGTGGGAGGTGGCCTGGGGGAGCCATTCCTGTGATCCCTGGGTGTCATTCCCAACGCCCTCTGCCCAGGTCAGTCTTTCCACCCTCAGCGGTCACAGAGCCCATTTTCCCGGCCACATCACATTCCCGCTTCCCACACTGGGGACAGAGACTGATCTTCACCTGTCTGCTGCCTGCCCTGGCCTCTACCCACACCTCAGTGCTCTTTCTACTTCAAGGATGACTCCTCCTTCCCTTTCTTACTCTCTCAACTCTGACCATACCTGGCCCTTTCCTGATAAACTTACCTAACAGGATTCCGAGAGACCAGAGCAGTTTTGACCTATTTTGAGCATTTTTCTGCCTCCTGGGCCAAGCTGGGTTCCTCCAGGGAATAATCTGCCTTCTAGTGCCCTCTCCCACCTTAGGCCAAGCCCTCCCCACACTCCTCACCCATCACTTGGGATTCACACAGAGGCCTGATGGGGCATGAAACCCCTTCCAGCCTCCCCCAGTCCCATGCCAAGGCCCCATTACTCAGGGAGAAGAGGAGGGACAGGGCGCTGAAGAAAGGTCCCCAGGATCTAATCCCCACAGCCCCCAGCCCTGGTGTCCAGTTCTCACTTGAAGTTGGTGCCCGTGCCCCTTGGGGAAAGAACCCAGAGTAAAACACTGGAGATGCCAACACTGAAGTTTGCACCAAGCTGAGGTACAGAGGTGCAATAAATAGGCCTTGCGTCTCAAAGGCGGCCAGAGCAGATCACATGCAACACATTGAAGGCAAATGGTTGAGAAGTGGCTCTCGAGCCCCTCACCCACCACAAGGATCAGAGTTTGGAGATGGAGGAAAGAGGGTGTGGGGAAAGGCTTTCAGAGTGCTGTCAGCACCACCCGCAAAGAGCAAGTCTTCCTACAACAGGATTAGTGAAAAGAGTTTGGTACATCCCCGGTGTTTGGGGAAGGTGCCCACCAGAGAAATCTAGCAGCCGAATGTGGCTGTCTGGATGTCCCCACGGCAGGAGAGAAGGAAGGACAAGTGCCACAGTGGGACCTGAACTCCAAGAGCTCCCAGGCCAGGATGCTCATGGCTGGAGCTGGGTTTTCCAGCCCTCACACCCTAGAATAATGGGATTCCTGTGGAGCAGACCCGTGTGGAGAGTATGGGCAGAAGCCCAAGGCCAGAGGATGAGGCAGAGAAAGCTCAGGAGCTGCCAAAAGGGCCTAACAGGGAAACCTGTGAGAGATTTGTGAATGTCTCCAGGAAGAAGAGAGATCAACTTTGGCAATCCGAAGGCCCAGAGAATACCATGTCCCTGTGACAGCCTTGTCAATCTAGAGGTTTCTGGCACTCTTCCCCCATCTCTGCCCTACACTCTAAGTCAGGGCTGGTAACAGCAGCTATTACAGGAGGAGTAGGGAAGAGGTCAGTCCTACCTTTCACACTCTACCTTCCCCAACCACCACTCCTGCGCCAAGTAGGTAGCCTGGCCTTGCCAGCAAAGAGAAAATTCCTATCCTTGGATAAAGACTGTAGCATTGATTACCACAGGAACTAAACATGCTATGCACCAAGTTAATGTAGAACTTATTATCTGAGGTTAGTCATGGGAGTGCCCAGGTTTTCATGCAAGGACAAGGAAAAATTCTTCCACCGAATATATTTTTTTCTTTCTTTCCTTTTATTTTTATTTATTTATTGAGACAAGGTCTTACTCTGTCACCCAGGCTAGATGCAGTGGCATCATCATAGCTCACTCCAACCTGAAACTCCTGGGCTCAAGTGATCTTCCTGCCTCAGGACCCAGTATCTGGGACTACAGATGCACATTAGCACATCTAGCTAATTTATCTATTTTTAGTAGACAGGGGGTTTCACTCTTGCTCAGGCTGGTGTCAAACTCCTGGTCTCAAGCAATCCTTCTGCCTCAGCCTCCCAGAGTGCTAGTATTACAGGTGTAAGCCACTGTGCCCAGCCTCTAACCTTTAAATTTTAATTCATTTAGTCTTTACAAGAGTCCACAGTGCTAAGCTGAATTCCAGGCTTGAAGTATGTCTTTTTATTTTTATTTTTTAGACAGAATGTCACTATATTGCCTGGGCTAGAGTGCCGTGGCATCAGCCTAGCTCACCACAACCACAAACTCCTGTGCTTAAGGCATCCTATTGCCTCAGCCATCAGAGTATCTGAGACTACAGCTATGTGCCACCATGTCCGGCTAATATATATATATATATATATATATATATATATATATATATTTAGTTGTCCAGCTAATTTCTCTCTATTTTTTTAGTAGAAATAGGTCTCACTCTTGGTCAGGCTGTCTCAATCTCCTGAGCTCAAAAGATTCTTCTGTCTTGGTTTTCCAGAGTGCTAGGATTACAGGCATGAGCCACTAAGCTCAGCCTTGAAGTATGTCTTAATCCTGTTAAAATAAGTCTTGTTGATTGGATTTCTTGGCCCCATGGACACATAGAAGATGGGGAGGGTGAGCAGAGCAAGCTGTGTCCTTAACTGTATCTTTTCTCCACTGTCCTCCCTCCTGTTATGAGCCCTTGACTGAGCCCAGCTTTTGCTCACTGATCCATCATCTACTCTAACTTCTCCCATCCAAGTATTAACCAGGCCCAACCCTGCTTCGCTTCTGAGATCAGGCCTGTTCAGGGTGGTGTGGCCATAGACTAACTTCTTTTACACCTGAACTATGCTTGCTCTTCACAGCCTGCCCCTCCACCAATCCTCCCTCCAAATTGTGGCCTGATGCCCAACAGCTCTTAGCTAAGCAGATGCCTTTATTTACATCCAGAGAAGAGGCAAAGGGGAGGGGCTTGTCCAAGATCCAGCCACATGCAGAGTTGAGTCTCTGTCCAATCTAAGGCAGAGGCTCTGTGGCACATCAGGATGGGCGTGGATCAGGCCCTGACAGGCTCGCTTCCCCATCTTGCTTTGATTGGAGGCATGGAGTGTGGCAGTCGGAGGAGGTCCCAGAACCCTGGGTCAGGGGCTCAGGGACTCAGCGAGCAGCTGAGGCCAGGCCTAGATGAAAGTGAGGTGGGTAGAAGCAGGGACGCCACAGCTTTCCTTGTGCTCCTCAAACAGCTGCTCCAGAGCCTTCATGTAGACGGCGTGATAGTGGTCAACTTCGTCCGTGGTGGGGTGGAGGCGCCGGGGCACAGGGATGGGGCGGCCCACTGCAGACAGAGGGAGACACAGGTGAGCGAGGGGCCCCCGCTGTCCACAGAGCGGCTGGCGGCCCCCCCACGGGTGGCACTCACCCACGGTGGTTATGGGCACAGCAAAGGGCAGCAGCCCCCAGGAGTTGGCCAAGAACAGACTGCGGCCCCAGAAGATGAAAGGTGGAAAACCCAGGAGCTTCTTAAAGAGCATCTGGCACCGAAACTGCCAGGAGTCCTCAGGAAAAGCCTTGATTCGGAAGATATCAGTCTCCCCAAAGGAGTACACGGGCACCAGCGAGGCCCTGGGAAGGGTGGCGAGAGAGAAGAGTGGTGCTCAGGCTGCTGGAATGTGCCCCAAGGACGCCATTGGCTGCAAGTCACTCCCCAGCCCTCATGAGGCCATTTCCCAGGGCCTTTCAAAGCACATGACTGCACCTACAAAGAAAGATCTAGAACAGGGGTCCTCAAAGTTTTTAAACAGGGGGCCAGTTCACTGTCCCTCAGACTGTTGGAGATTGTGTACTGTCAGCCCAGGACGAGTTGGCTGTTAAGCTGGAAAGGGAGCTGTGGCAAAAACACCCTGAGGGCCAGATAAATGTGCTAGGTGGCCCCTATGTGGCCCGTGGGCTGTATTTTGAGGATGCCTGAACTAAAAGGAGAGACTCACATTTCTTGAGAAATGATTGTGTAGCTGGCCTTCACACACTCACTTTCTCAGTCAGTTGTTATAACTACAACACGATGGCTAGTCCATATTACGCCTCTTCACAGGTAGAGACAAGTCCAAGGTCTTGCCTCTGAGATCAGGTCAGAAGGAGCATGCAGGGCTTTGAGCCCAAGGACCTGCCATTGGCTTGACGCCCCTGCCTCTGCGTTGCTCGAGGTGGGAGGGAGCCCGGGGAACGGGGCACAGGGCTTGGCTCAGAGCAAGATGCTCAGGGCTGCCATGAGCCTCCAGGTCTAGGACACAGTGCTTGGCTCTGGGGACACTGTCCCCTCTCCAGGGCCCCAGATGTGTAGGGACTGAGAGGGAGTGTAGACCCACAGAGAGTGGACAGCCCAGGGGAGCTGTGGAGTCACAGCCAGCAGGCCCTCCATGCGCACTCACCCGTGCCTCAGCGCCAGGCGCACAAAGCCTTTGCGTTTCCGGAGCGTGAGGCAGTGCTGCCCTGGGCTCGCAAACATGATCTCCTGGGCACCCCCTATTATAATGACCACGGCCTCCCCACGCTGGGGCTGGGACAGGACAAAGTCCAGGCTCTGGCGGTTCACAGGACGCGCTCCTGTGGGCAGGGGTAGGTGGGAAGCAGTCAGCAGCCCCTCCACAGGCCCTTGGCCCCTCACCCTTAGTATAGGACAGGTGAACACTGAATTCTGTTTCTCCAAACTTCCACCCAATCCCCATGTCAGATCCCCACAGTGAAGCCGCTCACTGATGCCCGCTGCGAGTCTTGCCCAGGTTCAGGCCATTCCCTGTACTGGGGAGGGAGGAGGCAGGGGGTGACCCAGTGTGTGGGGAGCAATCGCCCAACTCAGCTAGAAGCTCACCATAGCTCATGATGTAGTCTCGGTAGACTGGGAGGCAGAAGAGGCCACTCAGTCCAGTTTGCCAGATCCGAATCCCTGGGAAGTGCTTGGAGAAGCTATTGCCTTCCATGGAGAGATTACAGACAGCCCCCATGCACATGACACCATGTGGGTGACTGCCCACCACGTAGTTCTGGTTGGGGGGCAGCTCTGCTGTTTTCACCAGCTTCAGGGTGTTGGGCAGGATGAGCAGGGAGGCAGAGAAGGGAAGACACCAGCTGAAAAGAGTTGCCCTGCCCCCCTACAGACTTCAGGGTTCAAGGTCCTAGGATGGGATCAATGGCTACTCCTCTCTTGGATGCCATACAGCTGGGCCACTGCCTCAGCTTACATGCTCAGGCTCCATCTAGCACATAGAAGGGGAGTGTGGGAGGTAGGACAGGGCAGAGACAGTTAAAGGACCCATTACCTTGATAGGATAATAATCCCTCATGTCCTTCCACACTGTCAAATTCCTCATCCAGTCACAACGCCTTCCACCTGCGGGCAAAGACAGAGGGCGCCAGAATCCCTGGAGGTAACAACCTCCTCCCAGCGGCCATTTCTCATTACCTGGGCCCTTGTCCACAGCTCACCTTGGTTAGGTGTGTCCCAGTCCAGGTAGAGCCACACCAGGTAGAGAACAGAGATTGACCAGAGTGAAGTGAACAGGAGGAAGATGATGAGAAGAGAAAAGAAAGGGCCTGGGTGAAAGAAGAGAAAAGAATGAATTTGGTTCTGAAACAGTCATTCCACCCAGCCACTACCCTCCTTTCCACCCCCACTGGACATCCCGCCATCCCCTGTCGCCCTCTTGGGGTGGTCCCTTGGCCCTCAGGCATCCAGGCCAGCTGTCTGGCTGCCCAGCCTTCCTCCCTCTGGACCCTTCTCCCCTGGCAGACCCAAGGCACCCACGTCTGTCTCCTTCTCACCCATGAAGAAGAAAGTCAACACCCATTGGTAGACAGCCATCATTTCTCGATACTGCTTCCATGGGCTTTTTGAGGTTACAGAGGTTACAGAGGCTGCAGACACTTCCATTCCAGTACCTCCCCTCTGCTAGCAGGACACCGGAGAGCAGAGGAGGAAGGTGAAGGTCTGGGGGAGAGCCTGGTAAGATTTCTGTCCAGAGAGGGCAGCGCTTGGTGCCTGGCAGGGTTGCGGATCTCTTCGCAGAAGGCTGTGTGTTGGGGTGAGTGTCAGGGGGGTTATCAGGATCTGGAGCCCCAAATATCTCCAGGCTCCTCAGACTGGTCTTTGAACTTCCTCAGTAAATAGGTCTGGGCTGGCGATAGTCGGGACTGGGAAGGTTGGAAGGGACAGTTGCAAGGGGTATCCCAGGGGGTGAACAAAAGGCAGCCAGCCAGCCCGTCCACAGGGTCCAGGCGCTGGCAGGGCCAGAAGTTCAGCTCAGACTCTTGCATCTCCAAAGTGTCCAGTGTGCACCCCACCGGTTTGCATGTCTCTGGGAGTGACAAAGCCACCTGGGAGCTACAGTCCGGGCTGTGCGTCCCCTGGCCTCAAAGCGCACCCCGGCTGCCTCTGCGGTGCACAAACCCAGGAACACCTCTGGTCGGTTTCCCACATTGAATTTCACTCCCTGATCTGGAATCACCTAGGGGGCAGGGTGGGGCGCGGCGTTGGAGGTGACTTGTGCGTGTCCCTGTATTGTGCCTTGTACTCCTCCAACAGCCACGTGAGCGTCTTCACTGAGAGCGCGTGCAGCACGTCCACCTGGGCCTGGCTGGGCCGGGCTTCGCTGCACTGGAATCTCTGCCCCCAGTGGGGGGAGAACGGTGCTGGTCGGGCTCTGGCCTCCTTTGCACCCCCCCACCCACCCCGAGGCACTCACTAGGACAAAGATCAGTGGGCGGGGCGGGGCCCAGGGCGTGCCAGGCTGGCCAACGGTGTGGACAGGCGAGTGGAAGGGCAGCTGCAGCCCTGCTCGGCCATGGAACAGCAGCAACACCAGGCACAGCTGTGCCTGCTGCGCTTTTTACGGCCTGGACAACCAGGTGCCCAGCGAGTTCGGGCAGCAGGGAGGCCCTGTGGGAGCAGGTGTGGCTGAGTCCCAGGCCAGGGTGCCACACTCCTCTTCCGCCCTGCCAGTACCTCACCCTTGTTCCAGTGCCAGCTGCAAGAACCCTTTTTAATTTCGGATCCCAAAATTCAGCACTCCGGGGACCCTCCCATGTCCAGGATGGCAACCTGGATGCCCCCGGGCAGGGACAGCAGATAGGCAGCCCTGGCCTTTTCAGAGATCAAAACTGGGGAGAGGGCAGAGGCTGGGAGAACCAATGCCTGAATCTTCCAGAGAAGACAGGGGTGGGGGTAGAGGACACTGGTAAGTTAGCACTGGGCCCAGGAACCCCCAGACAAGAAGAGCGTGTGGCTGTGGCAGGAGGGGACAGCAGGGGCAACCCCCTCCTGCACTTGACATGATATAGTCCAAGAAGAGAGGAAGGTGGAACCAACAGGGCAGCATGAGCAGGAGTGGCCACACACCCTGGAAGAGGCGGGAGAAGCCTGTGGCTTCTGTGTAGAAGTTGCTGAAGGCCCCAAGCTCAGGACCCCGTGAGCGTGGAGGCTGAAGAGGTAGTTCTGAGAGGGATCCAGCTTTGCGGTTTCAACCAGCTAGGGAGCAGAGTGCAGGCACCCCAACCCACCTGTGACATTGATGAGGAGCCCGAGTCTATTCTGAATCCCCAGTGCCACCCAGCACACCTGTGCCCTGTGCCCTGTGCCCTGACTGAGATGGAGAAGCAGTCACGGAAATGTCTCCACACCGCCCTGCTGCTGACAGAGTGGTGGCCTCCAGCCCTGGCGTTGGCCCTGTCTCGGTAGAACCAGACCCGATAGGAGACTACCAGGGTCCAGTTCCAGCTTAGGAATACAAGGAGCAAGGCTGCCAGGACACCTGGGCTGGAAGATGGGGTGGGCCTGAGAACCTGGGTGTTTAAGCCCGAGCCTCCCCCCTCTCCCCCTTCCCTAGTTCCATGGCATTTGGTTGCTTCCATCCCACCTGCTCCCCAGATTCCTCAAGGACCCCAGAGATCCCAACACCTCCTCTCTTGGGGCAATGTGGAAGGAGAGCACCAGGTGCTGCCAGGTGCTGGGGGCCACCCGGATCCTCAGGATTGGGGACTCACCAAGCCCCAAGAAGGAGAAGGCACGTTGCAGCACAGCAAGCAATTGCAGAGCCCGGTGGTGGAGACTAGTGGAGGCAATCATACTGTGTGGCAGTCACACAGGGGCCACCTCCAGCTTTTAAGAACCCCCCCTTTTGGCCCACCCCACTGGCCCTGACCCTTGTCCCTGGCGCCACCCCCATTCCCACCTCCTTTGCTGCCTGCACACTGGAGCCACGGGAGCTGGGGAAGGATGGGTTCATGGCAACCTGAGTCCACAGGGCTAGAACCAATGGGCCGAAACCAGGGGTGTGGCCAGGAGCCTGAGGGAAGGTGTTTGACTTTGTGGAGGTCAGGGCCCTGGGACTCCTGAGGGGCAGGCGAATGGAGGTCTGGGACAGCGGGAAGAGGCCCGAGGGAGCAGGAACACCACGGAGGGCAGCGCTCCCCACACAAGGGAGAGCAGCTTGAAAACCCCTCAGTCTGGGGCCTGGCCTCCGAGGTCCAAGCCTGTGGGGCAGCTCAGGCCTCTGAGGGAGTACACTTTGCCAAGAGGAGTTTTCTCCTGTCCCTGCTAGCAACTGCCGTCCACAGGGTAGGTGACAAAGGCGGTGGGGGATGGATTTCAGTCTGGCCAGAAAGACGCTGCATCCACTCGGACAGGCAGCCCAGCCAGGCACAGGGCGGGCTTCCCAGAGGAGGCTGGCCCTGGAGGCTGGGTGGCAGGGAGGGAGAAGGGGACTGTAGCAGTGGATGGTAAGACGCTTGGGAACAGCTGAGAGATGAATTCAGTGTTCAGTGCTAGGCTGGGGGAGACCAGGGCAGGGCGACAAGACTTGCTGCCTTGGAAGACCTTCTCTAAGGAGGTCTGTCCCTTCCTCCTCCAGGCCACTTGTCACTCCCACCATCTAGGAAGCTTCCTGAGGATGACACTTGTCATGGGACCCGCTCCCTGAGCTCACCCCACTAGCAGCTTAGGTGGCAGACAGGCCCCTTCTTTAGAAAACTTGCATCCAGGGTGACTTCCTTCTTCTAGCCTGTGCCTGTACCCCAGCCCAGGCATGTGCCACCTCACCCTTCACCCAGGGAAGATCACTCTATCAAGGGATGAAAGGACCAGAGAGAAGCCTTCTGGGTGGGCAGCGGGTGGAGTTTCATCTGAGCCTGGCCTGGGAAAGTCTGGCCTCCTCCTGTTCCCCAGCTGGGGCAAGGAAGGTGAAGGAAGCTTCCAGGTACCCCAGGGGTGCCTTCCTGCTCCTCTCTTTTCCTCTTGTCTCCCCTTTTCAGGGTTCCCTAGTCTGGCTGGCAGGAGGGGAGATGAGTCGGTAGGAGGCAAAAGATGACAAATGGACTCCAGATTTAAAAATCCTTCCTTGTTGGCAGGGAGATTGAGGAACCTTAATAATTTATCACACGGGGAACCCCCAGAAGCCTTGTCCCTATGAACTCTTGGGGGCTGAGGGGAGGAGAGGGGTCTCCAGGAGCTTCCTGAGAGGGCTGTGTGCTGGGGGCTATGGTGACACATTCAGTTCCAGGCACAGAGAACATACACTCAGGAAGTGAGGAGATGGACACACCCCCTCTCCCAGATTGGGTTCACATCCCTGCCATTGTGCCTTCGTATGACGAAGGCACAATGGCAGGGAAGGTTTGGCAGTGGTTGAGTGTCAGGGGTCAACAAAGGACACCATGATATAGCGAGTGCCCCATGTCGTGGGCAGCCCCTTGTGGTAGTGGGTGAGGCGGCCAGGGTGCAGGAGGCCCCAGCCCTTCCTCGGGGAGGAGACCACGCAGTCATAGCACAGGAAGCAGCAGCCACAACCCTGGGAAGAGAAGGGGACAAACGGGGTGGGCAGACGAGGGGCCTGGGGAGTGCACAGGTAGGAGTGGGAGGGGCAGCCAGGCAAGGGGGGAGGGCAGGTGTGGGCCGGGGAAACTCAGAGGAAGGGATTCAGGAGGTGACACCCCCCAAATACCTGGGAAACAGGAAAAGGCTGGGCCACAGGCAGGGAGGCATCTGTGGGGAGCGGACAGGGGCTCTGGGGGGACGTCGGGGCTCGAGGACAAGAGTGTGTGGAGGAGCAGGCGCACCTCGTAGTCCAAGCCCTTGCTGTTGAGGGCAACGTTGAGCGTGAAGGTGGATGAGTCGTGGTGTGGCCGCAGAGCGGGCTGCTCGTCTGGACGATAGCGGACCACAAAGTTCATCACTGCTCGAGTCTGGGGGACACGAGAGAAGAGGCTACAGGGATGGCCGGGAGGTCTGGGGGGTCTTCTGGGGAGCTGACAGCCCTATCTGGGGAAGAGGGCCTTGGAAGGGCCTCATGGCTAACGGGGTCTCAGCCTGGCTGCTCCCCTCCCTAGGCCCCCTGTGCAGTGTCATGGCTGGGGACCGGATGCCATGGAGATACAGGGGCCCCAGACCCTACTGGGCTGAAAGAGCTCTGTGGGGGATTCCAGCCCAGGACTAGGTGTGGCGGGTGGTGGGAGCAGGGGCGGCAGGTGGGCGGCCCACCTTGGTGTGGTAGCCCGGGAACAGGCTCTCGGTCATGGGCCCCACGTACGTCTGCAGCAGCTGCAGCCACTGGTCCTCGTAGCCCACTTGCTTCATGTGGATGTCCACGGTGGGCACGTTCTCGTAGCCTCCAGCCAGCCTGGAATCCTGTGTCCAGTGGGCACTGAGCCACCCCACACTCTCGGGGTGTGACCTCCCTACTACCACTGACGGATTCCCCCCCTTCTCACTCTGAGGCTTGAAAACCTGTGCTCCCTCCATCTGCAGTAGTCTTCTCTGCTCCTTCTCAGCTTCACTAACTGCTACTGGCCCTTCAAGTCTCGGCTAAGTTGTCACCTTGTTTGACCCCTTGGTCATCCAAGTCTGGGCCAAGGCTGCCCTGTAGCTCCCATAGCACCTGGGCTGCCCATCACAGCCTTAGACCCACAGCAGCTGGGTCACCGCTGCTACCTGGTATGGCAGAGCCTGGCTGGCACAAGTCCTCACTGCAGGGCTCCATCTAGGACAGTGGCCAAGTAAATATTTCTTGAATTTATACTGCAGCTATATTACCAGGGTCGCTCCCACTATAGGTACCTTCTCTGCTCCCACTCTCCTGTCTCCCTTCCTCCTGGACCAGACCATGCATCCCCATCCTCCTAGGGCTCCTCTCCCCCTCTGCCCAGCCCCCACATTGAGCTGGCCTCATGACCACTGGCCGTAGTGCTCCATTTCCTCCACCAGCTTGTCCCACATCTGGTCTGACAGCAGCGGGAACCAGTACACGTCTAGGCATGGCTGAGGACGGGGCTGAGGAAGGCATGGCAGGGGAAGAACAGGGCTGGGGTGATGCTGAACAGGGGAAGGGGACGGGAAGCACACGGAGCTGAACAGAGCAAGGAAGAGGAGGACAGGAGGGATGAGTGCAGCTGGGGACAGCTAGGCCAAGGGTGGCACAGCACGGGGGACTGGAGGGACCCAGAGGCCTAGGTGCAGGGACTGTGGTTTCCAAACTTCTTCACGTCAATACATCCCTCGTTAAATATGTGAATGCAGCCAAAAGGCTACAGGAGTCCCTCTGTCAAATGCCAAGGGTGGGGCTGGAGCCCTACCTGCTCAGTTCTGCCTCCAGCTTGCCTGATCAGGGAGCTCAGGGCAAAATTTGCTAATCCAGGTGGTGGGTGGGGAGTGGGCACAGAGGCCCTGGCCATGGTTTAGTCGGGGAACTGAGCTGGCTCACCTGCTCCACAATCTCCTGCCCTTCCAGGGCCTGGCTGTAGTTCTCCTGGATGTACTGTTCCTTCCAGTCCTGCAGGGGGGGGAGCATGTCAGACATGTGTCCCTTCACTCCCAGCCCAGGCAGTGTTGGGTGGAGGGTGAGGGACATGCTGGCTTTCAGTGAGGCTTGACTCACAAGGGGGTTGTCAAAGATCTGCCAGAGGTCAGGGTGTAGGTGGTCTGTGTTGTACCAGGAGGTGGCCAGGAGGCGGCCGAATTCCTGCGGATTGCTGAGGTGGAGGAAGAAGCCCTGGGGTGGGAGGGTGGGGGTGATCGGGGATCCTCGGCGGCTGCCCCGTGCCTCCCAGCACCCGGCCCCCAGGCACTGCACCCAGGCCTGACCGCCACTCACTTTGTCCCGCAGGCTCTTACAGGAGGCCATGTCCGGGTCAGAGTCGCTGCCTGAGAACAGCTCCCTCTGGGGCAGCTCCTCCCGCAGGGTCTCCCCTCGGATCACATATGCCTGGGACATGTAGGACACGTTCCACAGGCTCCTGGAGGCACCAACGCCAGGTCAGTGAGGTGGGCTGCCCCCAGTTTCTGCCCAAGAAGTCCTTCTCTCGAGACATCTCGGTCCCTGAGCCTCAAGGCCCCCTCACGTCCCGTTAGACATGACTGGTCACGACCACCCGAAGCCGAGGGACATCTGACCGGTGAGTGGCCTGGACACTTGTGAGCAAGGGGGTTGGGGCTGCGTAGGGCCCAGCTCAGCAGGGGTGGGTGAGGGGTAGCTGCCAGCCGGGCAGGACTCACACTCGCTTCCTCTGCACCAGCTCCACGTAGTCCTCGGAGCGAGCGTAGTACTCATCCCGGCTCAGTGCTCCCAGAAGTTGGACCAGAGCTTGCCATGGCGTGACAGCATGGGCACTATCACCTTCCTGTGGACAGGTGGGCGTGAGGGCCGGGCAGAGGGGAGCACGCCTCAGGGAGTCCCATTCTCACGTAGGAGTGGGGTCCTGGGGACTACGGGGGGCGCCCTGGCTAGGGGGACAAGCAAGCTGTTCCCAATTAGGCTACGCAGGGTCTGTGGGTTGGTCAGGACTGCATCAGCGTCCAGGCTGAAGTAGAACTCACACTTGGGGTCCTGCCGGCAACTCTCCCTGGAGGTGACAGACCCACAGAGAAGCTGCCTGGGGTAGGAGGTGGGGGAGGGGCTGTAGTATCAGGGGAAAGCCCCCATCCCCCAGGTCCTCTGCTAGTGATGAGGGAGGGGACAGTCACCTGGGTCTTCAAGAGCGAGAGTGCAGAGCCCCAGGAGGTGCTGACCAGGTGACTGCTGAGACAAGTGCGATGCAGTGGGAGGCAGCCCCTCCAACCCACCCTCCTCCTTGGCTACCTCCCCACACAGGACCTACTCGCATGACCATGTCCCTGGCCTCACATGGGTCAGGGCCTCCTCTGGTCCCACCAGCTTCACAGCTGAGAAGTGGTCCTGGAGCTGTGGCCAGGAGTCTGGGATGTGGGGTCGTGGAACACCTCCTGGGCATGGGGCAGATGGCAGAAATTGGCACCAGAGGAATGTGGATGGGTGAAGTGGGAGGGAAGGAGTTTGGGATCAGGGGCAGGAATTCTGATCAGGAGAGGCAAAGGGTCCCCTGGGAGGGTCCACAGGGGAGGATGTCTCACGTTGTTGTGTAGGAAAAGGGTGACCCGGTCAGGGGGATAGTCCAGGAGCAGCAGCCGCTGCAGGAAGCCAGGGAGAAACGGGGTAGGTTGTTCCAAACACGAGCAGAACCACCCTGGGGGGGAAGCTGGAAGACACAACATGACGGGGCTCAGAGGAGAGCCTGAGCCTGCATTCTGTCCCCAACACCCCACCAGGGCTGAGGCACCAATGAGCTCTGCCTCCACCCCTGCCCAGTGTGCTCAGCCTGCACCTGCCTCCAGTGACCTCATGCCCCACCCTGGCAGCCCCTCACCTGCCCCCCCCCCCGGGAGTGTCCTCCGGTCCCGATTGCAGAACCCGCAGGTTCCCTGGAGTCCAGCCATTGGGGACATAGTTTCCCAGGTAGTTCAGCTGGGGCTGTTGGTGAGAGAACTGTATAGCTGTAGAGGCTCAGCGGTGAGGGGTCAGGGGACAGGTGGGGACAGAGCAGCAAGGGGAGTGGGAGCCTCTCCAAGTTCCTCTGCTGTGGGGTCTGGGGAAGGCCAGCATCTCAGAAGGGTTGCAGGTGTCTCGTGGTTGGGGAGGGCAGGGCAGGGGGCCACTGAGAGCACCTTGGTGGGACCATTTCCATGGACCACAACAGGGAGGGTGTCATAGGCCACGTTCGGGATTCACACACCATTCTGATCAAATTTGAAAACTACTTCATCTGGGGAAGGAAGGCCAGGCTTTAGACTGCCTTTCTCTGGGAGCTGCCAAGCAACAGGTTCTTCCAAATACAGGGGTCTCGAGTTCTCCAGGGGATAATAGGACGCCTGTGTCATCAGGACTGGGGCTCTGTGGTGGCAGGAGCCCTCAGCTTCTGACCAGGCTGCTACCCTGGAGAGCTCCACCACCTGCTCCTAACTCCTCTATGTGGTAACAGAGGCAAAGACTGGAGTGAGGCGTCAGCCAGGCTCGGCCCCATGGACAGGCTGACTGCCACCCTGAGGGATTTACTTCCAAGTTGGAATCCTGATGACAGCAGCTGCCAGGCAGTGGCTGGGTGACGAGCACTTGGTCCCTGCTGCCCCCCTCAGAAGGCCTGTCTGAGAATCCAGTGTGGCATCTCAGCCCCCATCTCAGCCCTGGTGTTGACACTGCGGCCTGAGGCCAGGGGAGACTGGTGGAAGGTGTGTGATGTAGACCTGCCACCTGACTCTTTATTCTTCTCCACCTGGGCCCCAGCCCTGTAGACCAGGTCCCACCCAACATGGCTGCCTGATAAGGAAGGGCTAGGAAACAGATGACAGGCGAAGATGGGGACCAGAGGACTGTCACCCTTGGCTGGGCTGAGGTCTGAGCATGCACACAGAGGAGGCTTGGGGAGAGTCAGGGAGGTGGGGGAGGCAGGGCAGGGCTCCCGACACCTGGTGCTTCCTCCCAGCCTGGGCTGGCTTCCTGGAGAGGATGGCATTCTCAGAAGAAGCCTGACAGTGTGGGGACAGGCCACAGACAACCCGGCCACATTGCACAGGAAGGATGCCAAGCTGTGATGACCAACAGGGAAGTAGTGTTCATTTGTAGAAGTGGACCCGGGTGGGAGGTGGCCTGGGGGAGCCACACCTGTGATCCCCTAAGGGTGTCATTCCCAACCCCCTCTCCCCTGGATAGTCTTTCCAACCCTCACAGAGCCCGTTCTTCTGGCCACATCACATTCCCGCTTCCCACACTGGGACACCAAGTCTCCCCTGGGGACAGAGGCTGATCTTCACCTTTCTGCTTCCTGACCTGGAGTCTCCCCACAGCCCAGTGGTCTTTCTACCTCAAGATGACTCCTCCTTCCCTTTCTTCCTCTCTCAACTCTGACCATACCTGGCCCTTTCCTCATGAACTTACCTAACTGACTTCGCAGGGACCGGAGCAGTTTTCACCTATTATCAGCATTTCTCTGCTTCCTGGTCTGAGCCCGGTTCCTCCAGGAAACACCCTGGCTTCTAGTGTCCTCTCCCACCTCAGGCCAAGCCCTCCCCACACCCCTCACCCATCACTTGGGTTTCACACAGAGGCCTGATAGGGGATGAAACCCCTTCCACCCTCCCTAAGTCCCACACCAAGGCCCCATTACTCAGGGAGAAGAGGAGTGGAAGGGCACTCAGGAAGGTCCCCAGAATCAATCCCCACAGCCCCCAGCTCTGGAGGCCAATTGTCACTTGAAGTTGGTGCCCGTGCCCCTTAGGGAAAGAACCCAGAGAAAAACACTGGAGATGCCAACACTGAAGTTTGCACCAAGCTGAGGTACGGAGGTGCAATAAATAGGCCTTGCGTCTCAAAGGCGGCCAGAGCAGATCACATGCAACACATTGAAGGCAAATGGTTGAAAAGTGACTCTCGAGCCCTCACCCATCACAAGGATCAGAGTTTGGAGATGGAGGAAAGATGATGTGGGGAAAGGCTTTCAGAGTCCTGTGAGCCCCACCCGTAAAAGGCCAGACTTCCCACAACAGGATCAGTGACAAGAGCTTGGTACATCCCCAGTGTTTGGGGAAGGTGCCCACCAGGGAAATCTAGCAGCTGACTGTGGCTGTCTGGATGCCACCACGGCAGGAGAGAAGGAAGGACAAGTGCCACAGTGGGACCTGAACTCCAAGAGCTCCCAGTCCATGATGCTCATGGCTGGAGCTGGGGTTTCCATCCCTCCCACCCTAGAATAACGGGATTCCTGTGGAGCAGACCCGTGTGGAGAGCATGGGCAGAAGCCCAAGGCCAGAGGATGAGGCAGAGAAAGCTCAGGAGCTGCCAAAATGGCCTAACAGGGAAACCTGTGAGGGATCTGTGAATGTCCCCAGGAAGAAGAGAGATCAGTTTTGGCAATCTGACGCCCAGAGAACACCACGTTCCTGTGACAGCCTTGTCCAACTAGACGTTTCTGGCATTCTTCCCCCATCTCTGCCCTACACTCTAAGTCAGGGCTGGTAACAGCAGCTATTACAGGAGGAGTAGGGAAGAGGTCAGTCCTACCTTTGCACACTCTACCTTCCCCAACCACCACTCCTGCACCAAGTAGGTAGCCTGCCCTTGCCAAGGAAGAGAAAATTCCTATCCTTGGATAAAGACTGCAGCGTTGATTACCACAGGAACTAAACATGCTATACCGCAAGTTAATGTAGTACTTATTACCTGAGGTAAGTCATGGGACTGCCCAGGTTTTTATCCAAAGATAAGGGAAAGTTCTTCCACTGAATATTTTTTTTTCTCTCTGATTCTTTTTTTTTTTTTTTTTTTTTTTGAGACAGTGTCTTCGTCTGTCACCTGGGCTAGATGCAGTGGCATCATCATAGCTCACAGCAACCTCAAACTCCTGGGCTCAAGTGATCCTCCTGCCTCAGCCTCCCCAGTATCTGGGACTACAGGTACACACTAGCACATCTAGCTAATATTTCTATTTTTAGTAGACAGGGGGTTTCACTCTTGCTTAGGCTGGTCTCAAACTCCTGGCCTCAAGCAATCCTTCTGCCTAAGCCTCCCAGAGTGCAAGGATTACAGGTGTGAGCCACCATGCCCAGCCTCTAAACCTTTAAATTTTAATTCATGTAATCTTTATAATATTCCACAGTGCTGAGCCGAATGCCATGCTTGAAGTATGTCATTTTATTTTATTTTATTTTATTTATTTATTTTTTTTTTTGAGACAGAGTCTCACTTTTGTTGTCCAGGCTAGAGTGAGTGCCGTGGCGTCAGCCTAGCTCACAGCAACCTCAAACTCCTGGGCTCAAGCGATCCTTCTGCCTCAGCCTCCCGAGTAGCTGGGACTACAGGCATGTGCCACCATGCCCGGCTAATTTTTTTTTTTTATATATATATCAGTTGGCCAATTAATTTCTTTCTGTTTATAGTAGAGACGGGGTCTCGCTCTTGCTCAGGCTGGTTTTGAACTCCTGACCTTGAGCAATCCGCCCGCCTCGGCCTCCCAAGAGCTAGGATTACAGGCGTGAGCCACAGCGCCCGGCCTTATTTTATTTTTTTAAGACAGAATCTCACTGTAGCCTGGGCTACAGTGCCATGGCATCAGCCTACTTCACAACAACCTCCAACTACTAGGCTTAAGCAATCCTACTGCCTCAGTCTCCCAAAGTTGCAGGGACTACAGGCATGCCCCACATCATGCTCAGCTAATTTATATATATATATATATATATATATATATATATATATTTTTAGTTGTCCAGCTAATTTCTATTTTTTTAGTAGAGACAGGTTTCACTGTTGCTCAGGAAGGTCTCAATCTCCTGAGGTCAAAAGATCCTCCTGCCTTGGCTCCAAGAGTGGTAGGATTATAGGCATGAGCCACCATGCCCGGTCTTGAAGTACGTTTTAATCCTGTTAAAATAAGTCCTTGTTGATTGGATTTCTCAGCCCCAGGGATACATAGAGGATGATTAGGGCATGCAGAGCAAGCCATCGCATTAACTCTACTTTTTCTCCACTGAGGATCTGTTCACCCGGCCTCCTGTTATGGCCGCTTGAGTGAGATTTTGCTCACTGATCCATCATCTACTCTAACTTCTCCCATCCAAGTACTAACCAGGCCCGACCCTCCTTCGCTTCTGAGATGAGGTGCATTCAGGGTGGTGTAGCCATAGACTACGTTAACTTCTTTTACACGTGAACCATGCTTGCTCTTCACAGCCTTCCCCTCCAAAATTCCTCCCTCCCAACTCTGTCCAGATGCCTGACAGCTCTTAACTAAGCAGATGCCTTTATTTAAAGCTAGAGAAGAGGCAAAGGGGAGGGGCTTGTCCAAGATCCAGCCACATGCAGAGTTGAGTCTCTGTCCAATCTCAGGCAGCAGCTCTGTAGCACATCAGGATGGGCGTGGATCAGGCCTGGACAAGCTCACTTCCCCAACTTGCTTTGATTGGGGCCATGGAGTATGGCAGTAGGAGAAGGTCCCAGCACCCTGGGTCAGGGGCTTGGGGGCTCAGCGAGCAGCTGAGGCCAGGCCTAGAGGAAAGTGAGGTGGGTAGAAGCAGGGACGCCACAGCTTTCCTTGTGCTCCTCAAACAGCTGCTCCAGAGCCTTCATGTAGACGGCGTGATAGTGGTCAACTTCGTCCGTGGTGGGGTGGAGGCGCCGGGGCACAGGGATGGGGCGGCCCACTGCAGACAGAGGGAGACACAGGTGAGCGAGGGGCCCCCGCTGTCCATAGAGCAGCTGGCGCCCCCTCCCCCACGGGTGGCACTCACCCACGGTGGTTATGGGCACAGCAAAGGGCAGCAGCCCCCAGGAGTTGGCCAAGAACAGACTTCGGCCCCAGAAGATGCAAGGAGTAATGCCTAGGAGCTTCTTAAAGATGACCTGGCACCGAAACTGCCAGGAGCCATCAGCAAAAGCCTTCAATCTGAAGATGTCATTCTCCCCAAAGGAGTAAACGGGCACCAGCGAGGCCCTGGGAAGGGTGATGAGAGAGAAGAGGGGTGCTCAGGTTGCTAGAATGCCCCCACAAGGGCATCATGGGGGCTGCAAGTCTCTCCCCAGCCCTCATGAGGCCGCGTTCCAGAGCCTTTCAAAGCACAAGACAGTGCCTACAAAGAAAGATCTAGAAGAAGATACTCACATTTCTTGAGAAACAATTGTGTAGTTGGCCTTCACATACTTTCTCATTTAGTTGTTAGGACTATAACACAGTGGCTAGTCAGTATTAGGACTTTTCACAGGTAAAGAGACAAGTCCAAGGTCTTGCCTCTGAGATCAGGTCAGAAAGAGCATGCAGGGCTTTGAGCCCAAGGACCTGCCATTGGCACGACGCCCCTGCCTCTGCGTCACTGGGGGTGGGAGGGAGCCCGGGGAACGGGGCACAGAGCTTGGCTCAGAGCAAGACGCTCAGGGCTGCCATGAGCCTCCAGGTTTAGGACACAGTGCTTGGCTCTGGGGACACAGACCCCCGTCCAGGGCCCCAGATGTGTAGGGACTGAGAGGGAGTGTAGACCCACAGAGTGGACAGTCCAGGGGAGCTGTGGAGTCACAGCCAGCAGGCCCTCCATGCACACTCACCCGTGCCTCAGCGCCAGGCGCACAAAGCCTTTGCGTTTCCGGAGCGTGAGGCAGTGCTGCCCTGGGTTCGCATACAGGGCCTCATGTGCACCCCCTATTGCAATGACCACGGCCTGTCCACGCTTGGGCTGGGACAGGACAAAGTCCAGGCTCTGGCGGTTCACAGGACGCACTCCTGTAGGCAGGGGTAGGTGGGAAGCAGTCAGCAGCCCTCCACTGGCCCTTGGTCCCTCACCCTTAGTATAGGACAGGTGAACCCTGAATTCTGTTACTTCCAAACCCGCACCCAATCCCCATGTCAGAGCCCAACAGTGAAGCCACTCACTGATGCCCGCTGTGAGCGTGGCCGATGTTCTGGCCAGGTCCCTGCACTCGGAAGAGGGATGCCCTGGGTGTCCCAGTGTGTGGGGAGCAATTGCCCAATTCTGCTAGAGGCTCACCATAGCTCATAATGTAATCTCGGTAGACTGGGAGGCAGAAGAGGCCACTCAGTCCAGTTTGACAGGTCTGAATCCCTGGGAAGTGCTTGGAGAAGCCATTGCCCTCCGTGGAGAAATTACAGGTAGTACTGGCACACACGATACCATGTGGGTGACTTCCTACCACGTAGTTCTGGTTGGGGGGCAGCTCTGCTGTTTTCACCAGCTTCAGGGTGTTGGGCAGGATGAGCGGGGGAGGCAGAGAAGGGAAGACACCAGCTGAAAAGAGTTGCCCTGCCCCCCAACAGATTTCAGAATTCAAGGTCCTAGGATGGGATCATTGGTCCTCTCCTGGAGGCCATCCAGCCCTGGGGCACTGCCCCAGCTTATGTGCTCAGGCTCCGTCCAGCACATGGAAGGGGGAGAGCAGTGTGGGAGGTGGGGGAGGGTGGAGGCAGTCAAAGGACCCATCACCTTGATAGGATAATAATCCCTCATGTCCTTCCACACTGTCAAATTCCTCATCCAGTCACAGCGCCTTCCACCTGTGGGCAAAGACAGAGGGCGCCAGAATCCCTGGAGGTAACCGCCTCCCCCCAGCCACCATTTCTCATTACCTGGGCCCCTGTCCACAGCTCACCTTGGTTAGGTGTGTCCCAGTCCAGGTAGAGCCACACCAGGTAGAGAACAGAGATTGACCAGAGTGAGGTGAACAGGAGGAAGATGATGAGAAGAGAAAAGAAAGGGCCTGGGTGAAAGAAGAGAAAAGAGTGAATTTGCTTCTGAAACAGTCATTGCACCCAGCCAGTCCCTTCCCTTCCACCCTCACTGGACATCTCGCCATCCCCTGTGGCCCTCTCGGATTGGCCCCTTGGCCCTCAGGCATCCAGGCCAGCTGCTTGGCTGCCCAGTCTTTTTCCCTCTGGACCCTTCTCCCCTGGCAGACCCAAGGCACCCACGTCTCTCCCCATCTCACCCATGAAGAGGAAACTCAACACCCATTGATAGGCAGCCATCATTTCTCGACACTGCTTCCATCGGCTCTTCGGGGTGACAGAGGGTGGCGAGGCTGCAGACACTTCCATTCCAGTACCTCCCCTCTGCCAGCAGGAGTCCTGAGAGCAGAGGAGGAAGCTGAAGGTCTGGGGAGAGAGCCTGGGAAGATTTCTGTCCAGAGAGGGCAGCGCTTGGGGCCTGGCAGGGTTTCAGATCACCTGGCAGAACTGTATGTGTTGGGGTGAGTGTTGGGGTGTATATCAGGATCTGGAGCCCCAGATATCTCCAGGCTCTTCAGACTGGTCTTTGAACTTCCTCAGTCAGTAAATAGGTCTGGGCTGGCCTTGGGCAGGACTGGGTGGGGGTAAAGGAGTGTTGCAAGGGGTATCCCATGGGGTGAACAGAAGGCAGCTTGCCAGTCTGTCCACAGGGCTCCAGGTGCTGGCGGGGCCAGGAGGTCAGCTGAGACTGTTGCATCTGCCATGTGTCCAGTGTGGGCCCAACCGGTTTCCATGTCTCTGGGAGTGACAAAGCCACCTCGGAGTTACCGACTAAGGCTGTGCTGCCTGTGGCCTCACAGCGCACCCCGGCCACCTCTGCCATGTACAAACCCACGAACACCTCTGGTCACTTTCTCACCTTTAATTTCATTCCTGACCTGCAGCAAAGGTGGGGGCTGGGTGGGGCAGGGCGGTGGCATTGGGCACCTACCTGTCCCCGGAGCGCTCCTTGTGCTCCTCGAACAGCCCCGTGTCCCCTCCACAGAGAGGACAGCGCGTGCAGCACATGCACCTGGGCCCAGCTGGGCTACAAACTTCGCCCCATGGGAATCGTGGCCCCCAATGCAGGAGGAACTGACGTGAGTCTGCCCCCCGCCCACAGCCATCGCTGGAGACAGAGTTCAAGGGTGGCGGGGGGCACGGTTCCGGGCGTGAGCAGCTCATTGATGGTGTGGACAGGCAAGTGGAAGGGCAGCTGCAGCCTTTGCCAGCTGTGGAACAGAGGCAGCGCCACACTTAGCTATGGCTACCTCGCTTTTTGCTCCCTCAGCAACCAGGAGCCCAGCAGAAAGGGAACTGCTGGAAGGGCTCGTTCTCTCCAAAGGAGAAGACAGGCAGCAGGGAGGCCCTGTGGGAGCAGGCTCAGCTGACTCAGCACTGGGCGCCGCACTCCTCCCCCGGCCTGCCAGTGTCTCATCCCTGTTACAGCTCCAGCTTCATGAACCACTTCTGATTCCGGAACCTCAAGCTCAGTGCTTCGGGTTTTGACTCCAGAACCTGTAGGAGCCCTCCATGGCCAGGACTGCCACCTGGCTGTCCACATGCAGGGACAGCAGATAAGCAGCCCTGGCATTGTAGGAGGAGACCAAACCTGTGGAGAGGGTAGAGGCTGCGGGACCCAATGCCTGGGTCTTTGAAGATGACGGGGGTGGGTTGGGGGACACTGGTAAGTTAGAGCTGGGCCCAGAAGCAGCCAGACAAGTGGAGAGTGTGGCTGTGGCAGGAGGGGACAGCAGGGGCGACCCCTCCTGCACTTGACATGATATAGTCCGAGAAGAGAGGAAGGTGGACCAACAGGGCAGCATGAGCAGGAGCGGACGCAGACCCTGGAAGAGGCGGGAGAAGCCTGTGGCTTCTGTGCAGAAGTTGCTGAAGGCCCCAAGCACAGGACCCCGTGAGGGTGGAGGCTGAAGAGGTAGTTCTGGGAGGGATCCAGCTCTGCGATTTCAACCAGCTGGGGAGCAGAGGGCAGGCACCCCAACCCACCTGTGACATTGATGAGGAGCCTGAGTCTATTCAGAAGCCCCAGTGCCACCCAGCACACCTGTGCCCTGTGCCCGACGCCCTCATGAAGATGGGGAATCAGTCACGGAAATATCTCCGCATCGTCCAGCTGCTGACCTAGGCAGAGTGGTGGCCTCCAGCCCTGGTGTTGGTCCTGTCTCGGTAAAGCCAGACCTGGTATGGACCACCAGGGTCCAGTACCAGCTTAGGAATGCAAGGAGCAAGGCTGCCAGGCACACTGTACTAGAAGATGGTGGTGGGTCAAAGATCCCGGATGTTTAAGCCGAGCCTCCCCTCTCTCCCCCTTCCCTAGTTCCATGGCATTTGGGTCCTTTCATCCCATCTGCTCCCTAGATTCCTTCAAGGATGACAGAGATTCCAACACCTCCTCCTTGGGGAAATGTGGAAGCAGAGCACCAGGTGCTGGGGCCCACCCAGATCCTCAAGATTGGGGACTCACTAAGCCCCAGGAAGAAGGCACGTTGCAGCACAGCGAGCACTGGCAGAACCTGGAGGAGGAGGCTGGTGGAGGCCATCATACTGTGTGTGGCAGTCACACAGGGGTCACCTTCAGCTTTCAAGTAACCCCCCGTTTGACCCACCCCACTGGCCCTGACCCTTGTCCCTGGTGCCGCCCCCATTCCCACCTCCTTTGCCGCCTGCACACTGGAGCCACGGGAGCTGGGGAAGGATGGGTTCATGGCAACCTGAGTCCACAGGGCTAGGACCAATGGGCCAAAACCAGGGGTGTGGCCAGGAGCCTGAGGGAAGGTGTTTGACTTTGTGGAGGTCAGGGCCTGGGCCTCCTGAGGGGCAGGCGAATGGAGGTCTGGGACAGTGGGGGGAGGCCCCAGGGAGCAGGAACACCACGAAGGGCAGCGCTCCCCACACAAGGGAGAACAGCTTGAAAACCCCTCAGTCTGGGGCCTGGCCTCCGAGGTCCAAGCCTGTGGGGCAGCTCAAGCCTCTGAGGGAGGACACTTTGCCAAGAGGAGTTTTCTCCTGTCCCTGCTTAGCAACTGCCGTCCACAGGGTAGGTGACAAAGGCGGTGGGGGATGGATTTCAGTCTGGCCAGAAAGACGCTGCATCCACTCGGACAGGCAGCCCAGCCAGGCACAGGGTGGGCTTCCCAGAGGAGGCTGGCCCTGGAGGCTGGGTGGCAGGGAGGGAGAAGGGGACTCTAGCAGTGGATGGTAAGACGCCTGGGAACAGCTGAGAGATAAATTCAGTGTTCAGTGCGAGGCTGGAGGAGACCAAGGAAGGGAGACAAGACTTGGTGCCTCACAAGACCTGCTCTAAGGAGGTCTGTCCCTTCCTCCTCCAGGCCACTTGTCACTCCCACCATCTAGGAAGCTTCCTGAGGATGACACCCGTCGTGGGACTACTTTCCTGAGCTCAGCCCACAAGCAGCTTAGGTGGCAGACAGGACCCTCATTAGAAAACTTGCTTCCTTCTTCTAGCCAGTCCCTGTACCCCAGCCCAGGCATGTGCCACCTCACCCTTCACCCAGGGAAGATCACACTATCAAGGGATGAATAGACCAGTGAGAAGCCTTAGGGCTGGGCACGGGGTGGTGTTTCATCTGAGCCTAGCCTGGGAAGTTCTGGCCTCCTCCTGTTTCCCCAGCTGGAGGAAGGAAGGGGAGGGAAGCTTCTAGGTACCCGCATGAGGAACATCCTGCTCCTCCCTTTTCCTCTTCTCTCCCTTTTCCATGGTCCCCTACTCTGACTGGCAGGAGGAGAGATGAGTCAGTCAATAGGAGGTGAAAGATGACAAATGAACTCCAGATTTAAAAATCCTCCTTTATTGGGAGGGAGACTGAGGAACCTTAATAATTTATCACACGGGGAACCCCCAGAAGCCCTGTCCCTATGAACTCTTGGGGGCTGAGGGGAGGGGGGGGGAGGGAGCTTCCTGAGAGGGCTGTGTGCTGGGAGCTATGGTGACACATTCAGTTCCAGGCAAAGAGAACATACACTCAGGAAGTGAGGAGATGGACACACCCCCTCTCCCAGATTGGGGTCACATACCCCATACGAAGGCACAATGGCAGGGAAGGTTTGGCAGTGGTTGAGTGTCAGGGGTCGACAAAGGACACCATGATATAGCGAGTGCCCCGTGTCGTGGGCAGCCCCTCGTGGTAGTGGGTGAGGCGGCCAGGGTGCAGGAGGCCCCAGCCCTTCCTCGGGGAGGAGACCACGCAGTCATAGCGCAGGAAGCGGCAGCCACCTCCCTGGGAAGAGAAGGGGACAAATGGGGTAGGCAGACATGAGGCCTGGGGAGTGCACAGGTAGGAGGGGGAGGGGCAGCCAGGCAAGGGGGGAGAGCAGCTGTGGGCCGGGGTATCCGCAGACAAGGGAAACCCAGAGGAAGGGATTTAGGAGGTGACACCCCCCCAAATACCTGGGAAATAGGAAAAGGCTGGGGCACAGGTTGGGAGGCAGCTGAGGAGAGGGTGCAGGGGCTCTGAGGGGATGTCGGAGCTCAAGGACAAGAGTGTGTGGAGGGGCAGGCGTACCTCGTAGTCCAGGCCCTTGCTGTTGAGGGCAACATTGAGCGTGAAGGTGGATGAGTCGTGGTGTGGCCGCAGAGCGGGCTGCTCGTCTGGACGATAGCGGACCACAAAGTTCATCACTGCCCGAGTCTGGGGGACACGAGAGAAGAGGCTACAGGGAAGGCCGGGAGGTCCGGGGGTCTTCTGGGGAGCTGACAGCCCTATCTGGGAAGAGAGCCTTGGAAGGGCCTCATGGCTAACGGGGTCTCAGCCTGGCTGCTCACCTCCCCAGGCCCCTGTGCAGTGTCATGGCTGGGGACCGGATGCCATGGAGATACAAGGGCCCCAGACCCTACTGGGCTGAAAGAGCTCTGTGGGGGATTCCAGCCCAGGACTGGGTGTGGCGGGTGGTGGGGGCAGGGGTGGCAGGTGGGCGGCCCACCTTGGTGTGGTAGCCCGGGAACAGGCTCTCGGTCATGGGCCCCACGTACGTCCGCAGCAGCTGCAGCCACTGGTCCTCGTAGCCCACTTGCTTCATGTGGATGTCCACGGTGGGCACGTTCTCGTAGCCTCCAGCCAGCCTGGAATCCTGTGTCCAGTGGGCACTGAGCCACCCCACACTCTCGGAGTGTGACCTCCCTAGTAGCACTGCCGGATTCCTCCCCCTTCTCACTCTGAGGCTTGAAAACCTGTGCTCCCTCCATCTGCAATAGTCTTCTCTGCTCCTTCTCAGCTTCACTAACTGGTACTGGCCCTTCAAGTCTCGGCTAAGTTGTCACCTTGTTTGACCCCTTGGTCATCCAAGTCTGGGCCAAGGCCGCCCTGTAGCTCCCATAGCACCTGGGCTGCCCATCACAGCCTTAGACGCGGGGTGGCCGCTACTGTCTGTGAGAAGGTAGAGCCCGACTGGCACAAGTCCTCACTGCACGGCTCCATCTAGGACAGTGGCCAAGTAAATATTTCTTCAATGAATGACTGCAGTTGTACCACCAGGGGCCGATTCCACTTTGGGGGTCCTCTCTGCTCCCACTCTCCTGACTTCCTTCCTCCTGGACCAGACCATGCATTCCCTCCTCCTGGGGGCCCCTCTCTCTCTCTGCCAGCCCCCACCTCGTGCCGGCCTCCTGACCACTGGCCGTAGTGCTCCATTTCCTCCACCAGCTCGTCGCACATCTGGTCTGACAGCAGCGGGAACCAGTACACGTCTGGGCATGGCTGAGGATGGAGCAGGGAAGAACAGGGCTGGGGTGATGCTGCTGAACAGGGGAAGGGGACAGGAGGCACAGGGATGCGAGACACAGCTAGCAGGAGGGGGGAAGGTGGGATGAATGTAGCTGGGGACCGGCTAGGCCAAGGGTGGCACAGCACAGGTGGCAGGAGGGTCCCAGAGACCTGGGTGCAGGGACTGTGGTTTCTAAACTTCTTTACATGAACACATCCCTTGTTAAAGATATGATTGCAGCCACAGGGGCAAGAGGAGTCCCTCTGTCAAATGCCAAAGGTGGGGCTGGAGCCCTACCTGCTCAGCTCTGCCTCCAGCTTGCCTGATCAGGGAGCTCAGGGCAAAAATTGCTAATCCAGGTGGTCGGCGAGGATTTGGGGAGAGGCCCTGGCTATGGGTTAGGTGGGGGGGTCTTGAGCTGGCTCACCTGCTCCACAATCTCCTGTCCTTCCAGGGCCTGGCTGTAGTTCTCATGGATGTACTGTTCCTTCCAGTCCTGCAGGGGTCAGAGCATGTCAGACAGGTGTCCCTTCACTCCCAGCCCAGGCAGTGTTGGGTGGAGGGTGAGGGACATGCTGGCTTTCAGTGAGGCTTGACTCACAAGGGGGTTGTCGAAGATCTGCCAGAGGTCAGGGTGTAGGTGGTCTGTGTCGTACCGGGAGGTGGCCAGGAGCCGACCGAATTCCTGCCGATTGCTGAGGTGGAGGAAGATGCCCTGGGGTGGGAGGGTGGTGGTTATGGGGGATACGCCAGGGGGCTGCCCCGTGCCTCCCAGCACCCGGCCCCCAGGCACTGCACCCAGGCCTGACCGCCACTCACTTTGTCCCGCAGGCTCTTACAGAAGGCCATGTCCGGGTCAGTGTCGCTCCCTGAGAACACCTCCCTCTGGGGCAGCTCCTCCCGCAGGGTCTCCCCTCGGATCAGGTACGCCTGGGATATGTAGGGCACGTTCCACACACTCCTGGAGGCACCAACACCAGGGTCAGTGAAGTGGGCTGTCCCCAATTTTTGCCCAGGAAGTCCTTCTCTGGAGACATCGCAGTCCCTGAGACTCAAGGTCCACTACATCCTGTCAGGCATGACTGGTCAGGACCACCCGAAGCCGAGAGACATCTGACCGGTGAGTGGCCTGGACACTTGTGAGCAAGCGGGTGGGGGCTGCATAGGTCCCAGCTAGGCAGGGGTGGGTGAGGGGTGGCTGCCAGCCGGGCAGGACTCACACTCGCTTCCTCTGCACCAGCTCCACGTAGTCCTCGGAGCGAGCGTAGTACTCATCCCGGCTCAGCGCTCCCCAGAAGTTGGACCAGAGCTTGCCATGGCGTGACAGCATGGGCGCTATCACCTTCCTGTGGACAGGTGGGCGTGAGGGCCGGCAGAGGGGAGCAGGCCTCAGGGAGTCCCATGCCCTGGAAGGAGTGGGGTTCAGGGGACTACGGGGGCGCCCTGGCTGAGGGGGACAAGCAACCTGTTCTCCTCAATGAGGCTGCGCAGGGTCTGTGGGTTGGTCAGGACAGCATCAGCATCCAGGCTGAAGTAGAACTCACACTCAGGGTCCTGCCGACAACTCTCCCTGGAGGTGACAGACCCACAGAGAGAAGCTGCCACGGGCAGGAGTCGGGGGTAGGGGCCCCCACAGTAGTATCAGGGGAAAGCCCCCATCCCCAGGTCCTCTGCTAGTGGCAATGGAGGGGACAGTCACGTGGGGTGCGAGAGTGAGAGGGCAGAGGTCAATAGGGGCCAGCCAGGTGACAGGTGAGGCAAATGCCATGCAGTGGGTGGCAACCCCTCCATCCCACCCTCCTCCCTGGCTCCCTCCCTGCCCAGCACCCACTCACATGGCCATGTCCCTGGCCTCTCCTGGGGTCAGGGCCTCCTCTGGGCCCACCAGCTTCACAGTTGAGAAGTGGTCCTGGAGCTGTGGCCAGGAGTCTGTGATGTGGGGCTCGTGGAACACCTCCTGGGGATAGGGCAGATGGCAGAAAGATGGCACCAGACGGAAGTGGGGGTGCGAGGTGGGAGGGAAGGAGTTTGGGATCAGGGGCAGGAATTCTGATCAGGACAGGGGAAGGGTCCCCTGGGAGGGTCCACAGGGGAGGGTGTCTCACGTTGTTATGTAGGAAAAGAGTGACCCGGTCAGGGGGATAGTCCAGGAGCAGCAGCCGCTGCAGGAAGCGGGGCAGAAACGGGGTAGGTTGTTCCACAAACACAGCCAGAAGCACCCGGGGGGGAGGCTGGAAGACACAACATGAGGGGGCTCAGAGG
Source organism: Microcebus murinus (assembly GCF_040939455.1). NCBI lineage: Eukaryota > Metazoa > Chordata > Mammalia > Primates > Cheirogaleidae > Microcebus > Microcebus murinus. Next base: position 29,209,454 of record NC_134122.1, read on the forward strand.
AGAGCCTGAGCCTTCCCTCTGCCACCAACACCCCACCAGGCCCGAGGGACTGATCAGCTCTGCCCCCACCCATGCCCAGTGTGCTCAGCCTGCACCTGCCTCCAGTGACCTCATGCCCCACCCTGGCAGCCCCTCACCTGCCCCCCCGGGAGTGTCCTCCGGTTCCGATTGCAGAACCCACAGCCTCCCTGAGGAGTCCAGCCATTGGGGACATAGTTTCCCAGGTAGTTCAGCTCGAGCTGTTGGGGAGAGACCTGCATAGCTGTAGAGGCTCAGCGGTGAGGGGTCAGGGGACAGGTGGGGACAGAGCAGCAAGAAGAAGGAGAGCCTCTCCCAGTTCCTCTGCTGTGGGAGCTGGGGAGGGCCAACGTCTCAGAAGGGTTGCAGGTGTCTCATGGTTGGGGAAGGGCAGGGGAGGGGGCCACTGGGAGCACCTTAGTGGGACCGTTTCCATGGACCACAACAGGGAGGGTGTCGTAGGCCACGTTCCGAATTCGCACACGATTCCGATCAAACTTTAAAACTACTTCATCTGGGGAAGGAAGGCCAGGCTTTAGACTCCTTTTCTCTGGGAGCTGCCAAGCAACACGTTCTTCCAAATACAGGGTCTCAATTTCTCCAGAGGATAAAAGGATGCCTGTGTCATGCTGGACTGGGGCTCTGTGGTGGCAGGAGCCCTCAGTTTCTGACCAGGCTACCCTGGAGAGCTCCACCACCTACTTCCTGTGTGAGCTGGGGTGAGTCACAGTCCCTTAGGGAGTCAGTTTCTCTTTTGTACCGGGTCCCTAACCAGGGACCTTCCTTGTGTTAAATGAAGGCACACAAGCAAAGCCCTCGCCTGGTACCTCGGCTGGGCAAGCTTCTGCTGCTTTGGCTCTTAGTACCATGAGCACAGGGTACTGCACACACTGAGCCACCCAGGTGTTTGATGACATTAACATAAAGGTAAGCTGTACCCAGCCCAATTCCACCAGGTGCCCCTCCTCATTCAGGACCTTCTCATCGCCCACCTCCCAAGGCCTTCCTCCTCACCTAAAGCCCCGTTGAGGTTCTGAAAGATCCGGGATTTATGATCCAGATTAAGGCCGAGTTTCTCCTGCATGGGATAGGATGAGTCAGGATAGTGAATTGAAGAGGGGTGGGAAGACATCATCTCTCTCTTTCTCTTCACATTTTCCCCACTCCCCTTCAACCGTCCTCTCCCATCCAGCCCCCACTCCCACATGGCTGCAGGGTGCTGCCACTTCTCTGCGCCTCCCCACCCTCAGTCCTGGGTCCAAGTAGAGTCGCGTGTAGAAGAGTTGATCGTCATCGTTGTCTTTGTACTTCCACTGGCGGACGATCTGGTGGATGGTGGGGGCGAAGCCAATAAATCCTGGTAGGAAGGGGAGGTGTTGACCCCAAGACCCCCAGGGTCCCACAGGTCTGTCCCCACACCCTCTCCAGCCCTCAGGCACTTGGAACAGAGCCATGCCCCACTGCTCTTGGCCCATCTGCCTAGGGGACTATGCCACTCACCACCAGAGTTGAGGAAGCGCTTCCCTGTGACCACCTCAGGGTACTGCTCTGCCAGTCCCCACTCGGGCCAGCAGAAGCCCTCTGCAGAGAAGAGCAAGCGGCTGCCACTCTGGACAAACTTCTTCAGCAGCTCCGAGGGGCTGCCAGCCAGAATCACATCGTAGCTACGCATGGAAGGGGAGTATGAGCAGGAGGCCACTAGGAACCTCAGCATCCTTACCCTTCCTCATGTTCCCCTTTCTTTCTCCCCAGCCCCAGCCCCTTTACCTGTCCACAAACATGATGACCATATCCTCCTGGTCTGCATATTTCTCCATTTCCTTCCTTAGCCACCTGACCTTCTGCCCTCCACCAACGGTTCGGGCCACATCACCCCCTCGCCACTCCTCTCCCAGGCCCAGGGTCTGTGGGGGAGACCCGTCATGCCAGGAAAGGGCTCAGCCAGACAAGATTGGGGGAGCTCCTGACCAGGCTCACCGTGGTGACCCAGACATCCAGCCCTCAGCCCACTCCTCCTGAGGGGACCTCTTCCCAGGGGCCTGAGGGCTTTCTCCATCCTCACCCGCACAGTGTAGTTGAAAAACTCAGCAGACTGCAGGAAACGCTGGTATCCCTCCGTCTCAGCTGTAGCCACGGTGATCACCAGCAGCTTCTCTGTCACCAGTCAGGAATTGGCATTTGGGACCCACCCTCCCCCCAGCTCCGTGCCCCACGTGTCTTGCTGTCTCGCTCTCCGTAGGCGCCCTCCACTTCCCTCTGACTCTACTACCATCGCTTTTCTCTTCTTTCCCATTCCCTCTTAAACTCTTTCCACCCCTGGTCACTTCGACCCCAGTGAGAGCGGGGTGGGAGGGACACCATGGAATTCGGGGGCAGTTCGCACGGGAATGCTGGAAGTCCCAGTTCAGGGTGGAGAGTGGCAGAGGGGCCGCGAGATTCAGTCCTAAGGAGCGCGCTGGGCAGGGCAGAGGCTGGACACTGTCGGGAGCCCCTGGCCCCCTCTCGGACCAGGTAGGCAGACACGTCAGTCTGGCGCCCACTCGGCCCGGCCGGCCCTCCGAGTTCTCACCTGGGTTGACGGGGCTGTTGTTCTGGCGCCGGTCGGAGGCTGAGGCGGCAGGAGGCGGCGGCCGCAGCAGCAGCAGCAGCGGCAGCAGGAGCTGGGATCCCAGGCCCGACGGGGCCATGGCGGAGAGCGGGTCGGGACAGTCCGCACCGGGCTCAGCTGTGCGCCTGGATCCCAACCCTGGGGAAGGAGGAACCCGGGCTGCTGTGTGCGGCCCGCCGCGAGGTGGAGCAGGGCTGGGGCTCCGCCCTGGAAAAAAGGCGTATCCGGAGGCTACAGAAAACTCGAGATGCTGGCGCCGCAGACAAGGCGAGGATTGTCCCGGGCGCCCAGCCGGGGACGGAGGTGGGCGGGGGCTCGGGCAGGCTAGCGGGAGACCCGGGCTTGGGTCCGAGCCAGCCGGGCCTTCTGCCCACCTGACACATGTGGAAACTGAAACCGGGAGAGGGGAAGTGGGAAGTGACCCCTCGCAGAAGGTCTGGCGGGACGCGGAGGCGGGTCCTTGCCACAGCCCTGCCAGGCACAGCCGGGCGGAAGAGCGAGGCGCTAGGGGCGCGCGGAGCAGGGACGAGTGGAGGAACGGGGGAGGCAGGGAGGCAGAAGGCTGCGGAGTCTGCGACAGGATCGGGGCCGAGGGGAGCTAGGGGATTGAGCTTTCGGCAGAGGGCCACCAGGGACCTATAGGATTGTCCACTAAAGCCTGCCATTTTCTTTAACAGTCCAGCCCACCACCTCTACTGCCTCGAGAGAAGCTTCAGGGGCTGCCTCTGTGATGATGGCATCTTCAGAAGGACCAAAATAAAATAACGTTTTTCGAAAGACTTCTGGCACCACCTCTTTAAAGTGACCCACAAAATTTACACAACCACACTGACGCCGGAAGTTTTGCCCCTATAAAACATGGCGGAAAGCTTTCTTGTCTCCAAGGAAACATTACGTAAGGAGTCTAAGCGGTGGGGAGTCGTTCTGCGCACGCGCAAGAGTACGTGCCACCGGAAGTGATGGTGCCCCACCTAAGCCGTAGGTTTTAGTACGCGTGCGCAGTAAGCTTTTCCGGCAGCTGTGTTGTGCAAATGGTGGAGAAGAAAGCCTCGGGTATGTGAACCCCCAGCGGTTCGCCCCTGTAGTCTTCGCAAGTCCAAACCAGGCCTAGAATTTTCTCACCCAGTTATTCGTCTCAAATTCCTTTCCCAACCCTCGGGTTCTGTCATTGAGGCAGCCCCCAAACCACGTTTTATTGACTCCTGGTCCAGGCTGGGTGCAGGGGATGGACAGGAGAAAGATCCCAGTTATCCGAGAACTGGCTTCCTGGGGCGGGGGCGGGGTGGAATGGGGGACAGACACGCAGACTTACCACCGCATTTCAGAGTGATAGGCGCTATGGCAAAGGGAGGCCGCACAGTGCGGGTGCGGGTGGAGTAGCACCCAAGCCAACCTCTGGGAAGGCGGGGACCGGGAAGGCGCGAAAGGAAAAGGAACAAAAACGCTTTAACTGAGTCTTAAAAGTCGAATTAAAATTCCGCTTGGAGTACCTACACGGGAACTCCTCTCCGGCAGCGGGAACCGTACAAGCAAAGGCAAGAAGAAAAAGGCAAATCGCTTAGGAAGCCAAGTTCACAGTTTACAGCTTGCAGAGAAATAAGAAGGGCCGGAGGACTGGGAAAAGGTTACATTTTGAAAGGCATTATATACACTGCTGAGGAGTTTTATGGAGGTAGCTTAAAAGCCATCAATGGCTTTTAAGGCAAGCGAGTGACCAAAGCAAATTTATCTTTTACAACGGCAGTTCTGGCTTTAGTGCAGAGGACGGATTGGAGGAACTAGAACACTAGCCAGTAGAACTTTCTGGATGATGAGAATGATCTTAATCTGTGCTGTTAAATATGGGGTATTAGCCACATGTAGCCGTTGAGCACTTGAAATGTGGCTAGTGCAGCTGAGGAATTTTAAATTTTAATTATTTATTAATTTTTTTAGATAGAGTCTCACTCTGTTGCCCTGGCTAGAGTGCTGTCGTGTTAGCCTAGCTCACAGCAACCTCAAACTCCTGGGCTCAAGCGATCCTCCTGCCTCAGCCTCCCGAGTAGCTGGGACTACAGGCATGCACCACCATGCCCGGCTATATATTTTTAGTTGGCCAATTACTTTCTTTCTATTTTTAGTAGAGACTGGGTCTCCCTCTTGCTTAGGCTGGTCTCAGACTCCTGAGCTCAAACGATCCGTCTGCCTCGGCCTCCCAGAATGCTAGGATTACATTAATTTTTTTTAAAATGATAATATCATCTGCTATCCCAGAAGCTTGGCTGACCAGACTTTTATTTTAGCCTTCCTGTCTGATGGGAATATTCCAACTTCAGTAATTTCTTGGGGTGAGGAGCAGCCTGTGCAGAAAGACTAGCATTGGAATTGGGCTGACTTTAGATAAATTAGGACTACAGTTTGCAGCCTTGGTTGTATATGAGAATCACCTGGAGACTGGAGAGCTTTTCATTTATTTATTTAAAATTTTGGTTTTTTGTTTTATTTTTGTTTTTTTCTAGAGACAGGGTCTCACTATGTTACCCAGGCTTGTCTGGAACTCCTGGCTTCAAGCAGTCCTCCCACCTCTGCCTCCCATAATTCTGGGATTACAGGAGTGAGCAAGCACACACTTATTGGATCGTAATTCATCTAAATTTAAGTTTACATAACCACATGTGACTAGTGGCTACCTTATTATATGTATAGCACAAGTCTAGAGGCTGGAAGTCTAGTTTGGGTTACTGAATAGTCCAGATAAAAAGAGATGAGGGTTGGGACTGTGCCAGATTGATTTTCAGTAAATCCAATAATGTCACTCTTTTCGTAAAACCCCTCACTGGATATCTATCACTCTCATCATAAAATCCCCAAATTCAAATTCCTTTAGGCAATTAAGACTCCTAATGATCTGCCTCTTTTATATTCCTCCCCTCCCCCACTTTATGCACCAGTTCAGTATATATACTGAACTTTGTTGAATGTTTTGAAGTCACCACAGTCTCCCATCCAAGCCTTCTCTCATATTGGCACCGAGGCCTGAAAAACTCTGCCCTCTTCCCCAACCAGGCTATTCATCAGTTAGGGCTTAACCTAGATTTGCCTTCTTCTGGGAAGTCTTCCCTGACTGTCCTAAGGCCAAGTTAGGTGTTTCAGTCTTATGTTCTGTAGCACTTTGTACTTCCCTCTCCTAGCATATACTGTGTGTACTGTGCTTGTTTGTTGACTTGTCTGTGTTCCACTCTAGTCAGTAAGCTCTTGCATTCCCAGAACCTAGGGCACCACCTGGCACGTGGAAGGAGGACAGTGTATATATGGTATGGTGATCAAGATCATGAGTTTCAATGCTGGGCAGTTCTGGGTTTGAGCTATGCCACTTACAAGCAATGTGAACTTTGGACTATTTCTTTTTTTTTTTTTTGAGACTGAGTCTCGCTTTGTTGCCCAGGCTAGAGTGAATGCCGTGGCGTCAGCCTAGCTCACAGCAACCTCAAACACCTGGGCTCAAGCAATCCTGCTGCCTCAGCCTCCCAAGTAGATGGGACTACAGGCATGTGCCACCATGCCCGGCTAATTTTTTCTATATATATTAGTTGGCCAATTAGTTTCTTTCTATTTATAGTAGAGACGGGGTCTTGCTCTTGCTCAGGCTGGTTTCGAACTCCTGACCTCAAGCAATCCGCCCGCCTCGGCCTCCCAGAGAGCTAGGATTACAGGGGTGAGCCACCGCGCCTGGCTGGACTATTTCTTAACTGGGGATGATGATAGCTATCTCATAGGATTGTTGCAAGGGTTAAATGGTTCAGTTTATGCAAAGCTCTTAGTTAATACCTGGCTTATAATAGGTGCCTGGCAAGGTTTTGCTACTGGTGCTGCTGCTATTAGTATTATGGTTCACAGGCACTGAAACAAATATTTATTGAGTAAAGAGATATTTTGTGTAGTATTATCAGAACCTGGTGAACAGCTGATATGGTAATGAGGAAAGAGGTTTAAAATAATTCCTAGGTTTCTGGTCTGGACATCTGCAAAGATGGTTCCATTCACTTAGACTCTGCAGGAGGAGAAGCAGACTTTAGGTGAGGAGATTTGTAATATTGAGGGGCAGCATCAGTGGGGCCATCAAGTGGTTTCCTGTAGCAGCCGCACAGCCAGTTCCCGAGCTGAGGAGAGGGTTCTGGGTTGAAAAGAATCCCTTTGGAGTCATTTGCTTGTGGGTGATAGAGCCCTGTGCTTGGATTAGAAATCCCAGGAAGAGTGTGTGGACTGAGTGAGAGAAGAGGGACAGCCACCTTCGTGGAGACAGGGAGAGCAGCCAACTGGAAAACTTTGCCAGACCTGGAGGAGGAGGAAGACTGGAGTCCTGTCAAGGAGGCAAACAAAGGAGCTCTTTTTTTTTACCCAGAGAAGGTAGTCAGCACAGTCACAGGGTGTAGGGAGCTGGAATCAGGAGGAGTCTAGAAATGCACACTGGAGTTGACCTTAGGAGGTCACCAGTGCCCTGAGGGTGGGTGGTTCCCACCAGCTGGTCAGGTAGGAGTCAGATTGATGGGGTTGAGGAACAGATGAGAGATGAGGACACATCATGTGGCCACTCTCAAAGGAGTGTAGCTGTGAGGGTGGGAAGACCCATGAGAGTGCATCAGGCTTTTCTGTTGAAGGGAATGTGCCAACTGAGGAGAAAGGGTTGGCGATGCCGGAGGGAGGGGAGGAACTCGAGTTGGGTGAAGGGTTGGGTTTAGTGGTGGGGCGTGGGGCAGGGCATGCTTCCACTTGGAATCCTGTTTGCTGGTGGGCTGACAGCTTGGCATGTCCACATCTGGACGGACTCAGACTCCTTTGGGGTAGGAAATGAGATTGCTGAGCAGTAAGGCTACATGCATTAAGGTCCCAGTAGGGCCTGGAAGCCCTGAGTGCATAGTGGCCTCCAAAATCTGTACGTTCGTGTGATTCCTGCTTCTGCCAGCAGCAAGATGTCTCCAGGGGGGTCTCACCGACTGGGTCTGGGATTGGGAGGAAGGGCTAGGTTGAAGGGCTTGACAGCAAGCATGAGAGACTGAAATGGTCACAGCCCGCTGGGAAGGAAGTGAAGGCAGAGGGCTGCCCTCCTAGGAGAAGATCTGGGGGGCCGAGGGCTTGGTGATTTTGATGAGATCAGAGAACTGTGGCTCCCCACCCCAGAGGCATCTTTCACACACCACCTAATGCCGAGGCCGCCAGCTTCTCTCTTTTCTGTGCCCCCCATAACTCTGCTTGCCCTGCTCCATCTAGTCCGCTCCCAGGACCCTGGGCAGCGGCGGGTGCTGGACCGGGCAGCCCGGCAGCGTCGCATCAACAGACAGCTCGAAGCCTTGGAAAATGACAACTTCCAGGATGACCCCCACGCAGGACTGCCCCAGCTGGGCAAGAGGCTGCCTCAGTTTGATGACGATGCAGACACTGGTGAGGCAGGTAGAAGGCAGAGGGTGGGATGGGTGGTGGGACAAGGGTGGCTGAAACGAGGGGGAAGAATCTGCACAGGTCAGGGCTGTGGAGGACCCAGAAGCCCCTTCTGCCCCTGCTGGTGATTGGTCCTGTGGCTGTGAGCAGCTGTGTTCTATTTATGTGCCTCAGGTTCCTCTCCTGTGTGGGCTGGAGAAGATGGAGTAGATGAGCTCTGAGGTTTGGGGTATGGAAGTGACAGTTGGGTGGGCTTGGAGAAGTAGGGTGAGGGGCGGAGGCTGGAGGAGAGGGGCAGACTCAGCACCCAGGAGAGCACGTGGGCACTGGGAGTGACCAGCCACAGAAAGGTGGAGTCTTCCTTGGCAAGCGTCAAGCAACTAATTGCCCTTGACCCCTAGGAAAGAAAAAGAAGAAAACTCGAGGTGATCACTTTAAACTTCGCTTCCGAAAAAACTTTCAGGCCTTGCTGGAGGAGCAGGTGAGATGGAAGCCAGCCTGGGAGGACCCCCAGGGAAGGGGTGGGCCTGTGGAGAGCCTGGGCCCTGGCATGTGTTTGTCGTGTGCGTGTGCAAAGGAGTCATAGAGCCTGTCCCGTTTGCAGAACTTGAGTGTGGCTGAGGGCCCCAACTACTTGACAGCCTGTGCGGGTCCCCCATCACGGCCCCAGCGCCCCTTCTGTGCTGTCTGCGGCTTCCCCTCCCCATACACCTGCGTCAGCTGTGGTGCCCGGTACTGCACCGTGCGCTGCCTGGGCACCCACCAGGAGACCAGGTGAGTGTGGGGCCTCACCCATTCCTCCCCGCAGCCCCCAGCCTCCCCAGGCCTCTCTCCTCATCCTGGGCTTCCTCTCTGTCTGCAGATGTCTGAAGTGGACCGTGTGAGCCTGGGCGTCAGAGGCAGGGCCTCCATGTGTCACCTCGCTTTTGAAAGGCATCACCAGGAGGGGGCTCCCCCTGAATCGAGGGAGGAGCTACTTACCCAACAGAACTGTGTCTTACCTACCAGGGAAGACCAGTCTCACATCTGGGGACTGTGACAGGACGTGGGCCGGGCCCACTGAGTGCTGTTGAAATAAAAGGCCTCATGCCAGGAGCCTGCCAGTTAGGTCGTGGAGTGCTTGGGGGCAAGGGTGATGGGTCACCTGTCTCTTCTATTCATTGCCCTGTCTCTGTTCCGCCTGCCTGCCACTTACCCCTTCCACTGTCTGCGCCTCTGTAGTGCCTGAGCATGAGAGATTTTGTCACCTCCCACCCCCATGTGCCTGCCCTTCTTGGCTGCTGCTTTATGTCTTTTTTTGGTCATTGACTTTGTGTTTGCTTATTTCTCCAGTTACTCTGAATATTGTGAAAGTATAGTTGGTTCCAAGGCTGGGAGGTGGTGGGAGGGCTGGGGAGACAGGTGCAGGATGATGCACTGCAGAGGGAGCCAGCCTGTGTTTGTTGTCAGGTACTTAACCAAATGGGAGAGGTTGGCCCTGATCCTTGGTGTCACCAGCCTGAGAGAGCAGTTGTCCTTAGGAAGCCCCTGTTACCAGGGGCTGCAGTGTGTGAAGTTATTAGCTGCACAGAAAACCCAGAAGTTTCTGGGAAGCAGGGGGGAATTCATGGTATAGAGGCTCCTGTTCTTGGTGGCCCTGGATGCTATGACTTGGGTGGTACTAGGACTTCTCATACCCACATCTTGTTTCAGTGGGTTGCAAGCTGTAATTTTGTAAGCTCCATGGAGTGATTGGGCTTGCTGTTTTAAGGTCCAACACCCTGTTAAACACGTAGCAAAGCAGGTGCTTAGTAAGTACTTCTCGAACAAATAACTTCATTGAGATATTAATGAGATCCAGCAATGTCAGTGTTAGGCAGTTTCCTAGGCTCCTTTCCCCCCTTTTGGTGACTTTCTTGGGAGCTGACCCAAATGTCCCCAGTGTTTTCCTGAGGAATTGACTTCCCTTTCTCTGAAGACTTGCTGCTGGGCAGGTGATATTGGTGACAGCTTTTTTGGATGGTGATGATGTCAGGGTTTAGAGAATCCAGGTTTGGTATCTTTTAAAAATGGCTTTAAATTCTTTGGCCTTCTACCACAAGGTGTGGGGTGTTTGTCCCCTTCCCTTAGCATCTGGACAGGCTTATGACTGCTTTAGCCAGGAGAGAATGGCAGAATGGAGACCTTGCGATGTACAAGTCTGGGTCGTGAAGGCAGTGTAGTTTTTGCCTTGTGGGCTGGGACACTTGCTTTTGGATCCTTGAGCCAAGGAAATGCAACTATCTGGAAGCCGCCATGCTGTGAGGAAGCCCAGGCTACACAGAGAGGCCACATGCAGGTCCTCCCATTGACAGCTCAGCTGAGCCAAGCCTTAGTCTTCCCAGTGTGATCTTTTTTTTTTTTTTTTTTTTTTTTGAGACAGAGTCTCGCTTGTTGCCCAGGCTATAGTGAGTGCCGTGGCATCAGCCTAGCTCACAGCAACCTCAAACTCCTGGGCTCAAGTAATCCTTCTGCCTCAGCCCCCCGAGTAGCTGGGACTACAGGCATGTGCCACCATGCCCGGCTAATTTTTTCTATATATATTAGTTGGCCAATTAGTTTCTTTCTATTTATAGTAGAGACGGGGTCTCGCTCTTGCTCAGGCTGGTTTCGAACTCCTGACCTCAAGCAATCCGCCCGCCTCGGCCTCCCAGAGTGCTAGGATTACAGGCGTGAGCCACCGCGCCTGGCCCCAGTGTGATCTTTAGTCATGCGAGTGGAGGTGTCTCCACGTAATCCCAGACCCCGGTATTGAGTCACCCTCAGCTGTTTGAGTCTTCTCGACTGTGTCCTTAAACATGGAGCAGAGACAAGCCATCTCTGCTGTGCCTGTCTAAATTCCTGACCTACAGGATCATAAAACAGTTGGTGTGTGCCCAATGAGTCTTGGGATGGTTCATTAGCAGTGACAATAACTGGGCCCCAGGTGTCCAGTTTGCTGGCTGCCACCACCTGCCTAGGCTTATTGCCTCTCCCAGGAAAGGGTCCTTTCTGGGGTCCTCAGCTGCCTTTCCTTCCCTTTATCTTTTCCTCTCCCCCAAGTACACTCAAGCAAGAAAATAGAAGTGGGAAAGATTTTCTGGCAGAATGACACCACCTCAGCTGCTCTGTGGCGTTCTGCCTTAGAACTCCTGTCTGATTCACACTGTCTTGGTTTATTTCCTAACTTCATTGATTTTGTTTCATATTTTGTTGTTACAAAGAGTCACGTAGTCTACGGCCATATCCCCCTGAACGCACCTGATCTTGTCTGATCTTGGAAGCTAAGCAGAGTTGGGTCTGGTTAGTACTTGGATGGTAGACCGTCTGGGAATACCAGGTGCTGTAGGCTTTTTTGCCTCTTCTTATTAAAAAAAAAATCACATAGGTTCTGCTTGGCGTGAGATGTCTTCTCAGTGATGCGCTGAATGACCTTGAGAAGACAGAGCCAGACCCCAAGGGCTTCCTATTGCTCTGATGCTGGTTGGCTCCACTGTCACCCATTGATGTCCTCTGGGAAGCTGATTCTAGGATCTCTGGAACCCCCATGGAAAACTTTGAACAATTTTTGCCAGCTTCCTTTGTGCTAGGGGAGACTTACTCCCTACCTTGGGAGACACCTGGTCTTTGGGAAATGTACACTATGCCAAAAGCTTCTAGAAGCTAAATGTAGTGTCATGTGATAGGGGCAGCCCTACCCTTTCCTGGGAACACAGGGGAAGAAGAGGTTAGTGCCAGGATCTGGAAGGCTAGAGATGTGGGACTTACTCCCAAAGACCTCAATTAGCGTTGGTGTTTTTTTTTTTTTTTTTGAGACAGAGTCTCACTCTGTTGCCCAGGCTAGAGTGCCGTGGCATCAGCCTAGCTCATAGCAACCTTGAACTTCTGGGCTTGAGCAGTCCTTCTGCCTCAGCATCCCAAGTAGCTGGGACTATAGGCATGCACCACCATGCCTGGCTAATTTTTTCTATATATTTTTAGTTGGCCAATTAATTTTTTTCTATTTTTAGTAGAGGGGGTCTCACTTTTGCTCAGGCTGGTTTCGAACTCCTGACCTTCAGTGATTTGTCCGCCTCGGTCTCCCAGAGTGCTAGGATTACAGGCATGAGCTACAGCACCCAGCCAGCATTGGTTTTAATTGATGGGAATTAGGATAACCAAGGATTCTGGGAAGCAGGTGAGAGGAGCAGAGCTGTCATTCAAAAAAGGAGGAAGGCCTGTGGGGTGGGACAGAGGAGACTTTGTGTTGGAGGCACCTGGGAGTGTCAGAAGTTGTAACTGGCTTTTGTCCTTCACTGTGTGTGTGGGAGGGCATTCTTGTAGCCCTTCAGGGTGGTAAGACACTTTTAAGGCATCTGTCTCATTTTTGAGAGAGAAGTCCCCTATCTGTGCTAACAAAGCAAGTTACGTGGCCCAGGACTTGGCAGGGTTAGAGTGTTGCACTGAGGGTTCCCATGAGACATGCTTCCCAGTGCCTGGGCTCTTGTGCAGTCCCTTCCACATGGACTCTGGACTTGGCCTATGGGACACCTGCACACTTTATGAAAGCAGAGTGTGGAGGGGTAGGATATATGAGTTTTTGTGGACTTGGCCATGGGACCATCTATGTAGGTAGCACCCAGGAAGCACCAGTGTTTCTGGGTGTGGAGCCCAGTCGGAAGCCTTGATGGGAAGGCATGTCTGAGGCCTGAGGACCAGACAGGTTGGTGATGCTGGTAACAATAGTGACAGGAGCTGCAGCTTCAGTGGAAGGTGATGAATTTGATGTTCCTGAAGCCCAGCCTGGTGAAAATATCCTGGGGGTGGGTGTGCTTGGGACCAGGGCCAGATAGCCCTCACAGAATGTGGATGTGGGCACTCTCTCTGCAGGAGAGGGTGGATGCCAACAAGTTAATGGGATGAGGGAGAAAAGGGGAAGGGACTGTGGTCAGAACCCAGGGCACCCCTAAGCGACTGGTCACTAGTCAGTGCTGTGGAGGATGCTGGCTGGGAAAGGGCCCCTTCCCTCCTCTTCACAGGATGTCAGGCTTTGTTCTGGTGGCTTTATTGTTCTATCTCAAATGGGTGCAGCTTTCCCAGTGCCCACTAAAGCCTGCACCAAGCTCATCCACAACCCAGGACCACGTCTGAGCTGGACACTGTCAAGCCACACACACACTGGCAGACTTTCGTAGTCTTTTCTAGAAGCTGTTGAATCTTCCACAGAGATACATGCTTGCACTAGACCCAGTTAATCTGACACAGAATTTCAAAGGACTTGGCAGTGTTGATACCCACGCTCGGGCCCAGGTAAAGCAGCTCTGCTCTAGACCAACTGTCGCCTTGTACAGCTGAGGAGAGTAAAAGGACAGGCTTGTTATCCCCAGATAGCTGGGGCCATCTCTGCTATTGTGTTTTCCAGAAAATAAGATAGGGTCTTATATTTATTTTTCCTCAAGAAGATACCCTAGGGCTTATTTTCAGGGGATGTGTTATTTTCCCCTCAAAGCTTCAGCTTGCAGCATGCACAGGATGGCCAGGACCTGACGGGGAGCTGACCTTGGTGGGGCTGCCCTCACCTTTCCAGTCACCTCTGGGATAGTAGCTGTCACGATGGGGCAGATGAGAAAGGCTGCTTGTCTTCTTTACTGCTCTGCAACGAAATGCCTGGGTTGTGCAGATACGCTGCGTAGCCACGCCCATTACTAGGTCTTATTTTCAGGGTAGGGCTTATATTGCGCAAATGCTTAGGAATCCTGCTAGGGCTTATTTTATGGGTAGGTCTTATTTTTGAGGAAACACGGTATTTCCACGTTCTTGGAGCTGGGGCCACCCATATCTGCTCCTCGATGATTCTTATCAGTAATTATGTGCCACTTCTGAAATCACTTGTAGCCCCTTATCCATTTTGCTGGAGGTGGCAACCCAAAGGTTGTGGACTGTGACAGTCTAGGGTCCAAGAACTGAATTGACCCTTGGTGCCACCCCCGATAACTTGCTTGGCTAGCTGCTTCATGACACCCTTAACCCCTGAACAGTCATAATATACATTTATTTATGTATGTATTTATATACAATACACACACTCAGGGACACCTCCGTTCCCTTCACATCCCAGAGCCCAGGCTCAGAAGATGGATGAGGAGGGAGGGATCCAGCCAAAGGGACTTCTCACTGCGGTTCTTGGCCTGGAAGGCCCCAGGAGCGCAAGGCAAGGGGGCGTGGCCGGGGTGTGGCTCTAGCCGGAGAGGAGGGCCCGTTGATGGGTGTGGCTTGGGGTACAGGGTGGAGCCTGGGGCGTGGCCTTCCCCTTAAGCTGTTGGGAGGGTGGGACCCGGCGGCGACCCCTCTCCTCTGGGGCAGCGGGAAGGAAAATGGGGCTCACAGGCTGCAGCTCCTACACATAGGCGTTTTTGCCGTATTTGCCAAAGCTGCTGTCGCCTTCTTCACCCGACGCGGAGAGGGGCGCCACAGACGTGGAGGCCTTGTAGGGGAGCCGGGGGCTGTTGGGAGGGGCCCGGGTCAGAGGGAGGCGCGGCCTCGCCCCCTGACGGCTTCCCCTGCCCCACCCCCACGCACTCGCCCCTCCCTCACCTGGCGGCGGGGTCCTCGTCAGGGCCGCAGCAGGAGGCTGAGCAGAGGCAGATGCCACCCAGGATGGAGATCAGGGAGGCGCTCCAGCCCAGGTAGAGGGCAGGGCCCAATTCGTACCTGGGACAAGTACGTAGCGGGGGAGCTGGAGGTGAGGCGCCGGCTGGGGGTTGGGGGGACAGGGCCGAGTCCCACCCGCTGCCCCGAGAACGGGGTGCCCTCACTCACTTGGTTCCAGCGTACAGGGGGTCGAAGAAGTCCCGGGTGATGTTGAAGGCGTACCAGGAGATGGCCACCATCCCGCAGACACCTACGGAGGCGGGAGGAGGACGGTGGTCCAGGGGGCAGGGTTTATCGGGGAGGGGAAGTCCGGGGCTGCCCAGAGCAGCAATTTCATCCAATGCCTTCCTGTCTGCCCCAGTTTATAAACCTTCCCACTTCCTGGGGTCAACAGTAAACTCCCCAGTCTAGAACTCAGGACCCTAACTCCATCCCACCTTCCTCCCCTACCACCAGTCTGGCCTCTCTCCCCTCTTCTTGGTCCCATACCTGCTTAGTTCACTCCATCACATCATTTCCTCACTTGGAATGTGCTGCATCCAAATCCCACCCACCTCTGAAAGCCCGGCCACCTCAGGAGTCGTCCCAATGGGCCCTGCCTGCCCTGTCCTCCTGCCTCCCAAAGCCCTCGCGGCCTGTGACAGGCCTTAGCCACTGGGCGCAGGGAGTGCCCACAGCCAGGCAGACCCCTGGGCTGGCACCACTCCACCCACTGGGGGCTTGTCCTGAACTTTTACCTCTGGAAAACAATACCCACCCTATGTCAAGGGCTTATTGTGAGGTGATGTGTGCAGAAATGTTACAGAAGTTGCAAAGTGATGGCCAGCACACTGTTATTGTGCGCTGTGTGTGTGTGTGTGTCTAACTCTGGTCGCCCAGCCAGGATGTAAGCTCTGGGAGGCAGACACTCACTCTCACCTTTGAAGTCCTCCCCACACCTGGCTCATAGTGGAGCTCAAGAATCACTGCTGATGGGCTGATTTGAGCCAAGGGATTGGGGGGTACGGTGAGCAGGGGAAGGGCAGGTGTCAATGCTAAGGGAAGGCAAGGCAATGCCACAAGCGGGGGTCTGGAGATGATGACAACCCAGGGTCTGTGGCCAAGGGCCACCCCAACCCTCACTGCAGTGCAGCCCCCCACCCATCACCTTCCCCAATTACCAGCCAACATGTGTAGGGCCCCCGCGGTGGCTGCCAGCTTAGCTTTCCTGGAGAGCACCATGCTCCCAATGTTCGTGCAGCGCAGCCCCACTATGCTTAGAAAGAGGCCGAGGAAGCCCAGGAGGATGGCGGTGATCATGAGTGCCCGGCAGGCCTGGATGTACCCTGGGGAGGGGGCACAGCATCAGTCTCTCCATCTCCTCCCCTCTCCCACTCAGCCAGCCTCTGACAACCCCTCATCTTCTTGCTCCTCTCTTGTCCCCAAAAGCCCCCAAATCCTCTCATTTCCCCCAGGGTTCCATTCCCGCCTACTCCACTGAGGACTTACATATCCTTCCCTATGAATCTCAGCCCCTCTTGCCAGCTCCCCTCCTCCCTCCGTCCTCCCCAGCACCAGGAGCACTTTGCTTGTCCCTCTGTTATAGGGTTTCTCCTCAGCACTGCAGACACTTTGAGCCAGATGATTCTTTATGCTGGGGGACCATCCTGTGCACTGTAGGACATTTAGCAGCATCCTTGACCTCTACACACTGGGTGCCAGGAGCAACCCCTGCTCCCAGGCTGTGACAATCTAAGTGCAGGGCCACCCTGATGAGAGCTGCTGCTGGATTATATTGCTCCTGCGTGCCGTGCATTATAGACACTGTACCTGAACACCCTGCCCCTTTCCCACACCTGGTTCCTCTCCAAGTCCCGCCACAGTGCCCAGCACAGTGCAGGACACAGTAAGCTGTTTCTTCCTGGAGTAACCATTAGGGGGCAGCAGTGCCTGTGGCAGAGGGTCTAGGGCAGTTTCTGATCTGGAAGGTGGATACTTGGGCCCAGGACTCATCCAAATCAGTTTAGCTCATTTTCTTTCTTTTTCTGAGATGAGGTTTTGCTATATGGTCCAGGCTGGTCTTGAACTCCTGGGCTCAAGCAATCCTCCTGCCTCAGCCTCTTGAGTCGCTGGGATTACAGGTGTGAACCACCACTCTTGGCTTAGCTCATAAAACTTTCAATGCCTCAGTTTCCCCTTTCTCAAAACCGAGAGAAGCTGCTGGCTCCCTCTCTGGCCCTCTCCTCCCTTCTCTGACTTTGATAGTTGGCAAGCACTCCCAAGGACCTTGCACCCCTTTCCTGGGTGGGGCAGTACCATAGGTGCTGAAGGGGAAAGGCTGAGTCCCTGCCAGGAGGAGGTAAAGTGGCCCCAAGTTGGGGGGTAGGGAGGAGGGACAAAGTTCTCTGGGAGTACATCCTTACTCCCAGCCACTCTCTGGCCTCCCCTCACCCTGACTCTGAATCCCCAGGAAGCTCCAGCAGTCAAAGGGAGATTATCAAAGGGCCTGAAGCACATGGGCTGAGTGGCTAGGGGTCAGGTTGTACAGCTGGGAGATGATTAGATGACAGACCCCCTCAGGACCACAACCAGCCATGAAGTCTGAATTCCAGCACCCCCTCTACCACCTGTGGGACTCTGGGCAGGTGGCTTAACCTTGCCAGGTTTCTTCAGCTTCTGTAAAAGGAGGTCTCCTCCTGCTGCCCCCAACAGCAGGGCTATTGCAGACATCAGGAAAATATGTGGGTGGCAGTACCTAGCACAAGGCCCTGAACCTGCCACCCTCTGCCCCTGCCACATAAGGGCTATGGCCCCTGTCTTTCATGCACACCTGTGTCGTCTCTCAGGCTAAGAGCAGCGGTTCCAAGTAGGGCCCCTCTCTGGTGCACAGGCTCACTGCAAAGTCCCCTCCTGACACCACGGTGTGGTTGAGGGGTGGGTGAAGTGGGGCTGGCCCTGGCTACTGAGCTAGCTGCCTCCAGTGTCACTTCTGGCCACCCAGCACTCTGAGCTTCTGGCCCAGATTGTACTCAGCCTTTACAGGGGTTTGGGGTGCACTTGCCCTGCAGTTAGTCCTAGAGAGATGGATGAAACAGCCCCTGTCACAGCCTCAGGAGGTTTTGGGACTGCTGGGGGCACAAGAGACCTAACTGGACCCCTAACTGCTTGTAGCATCTCTGACATTTAAGGGGGCAATTTCAAGGAACACTGCTTCATACCTAGTGTTGGCTTCAGTTCCTTCCCTACCACGGGGTACCTACAGCATGGTGCCAGGTGAGCAGGCTGGCCCCGAAGGACCCAGTGAGGGTGGGGAGTGGCACTACCTATGGTTCACAGCCACTGACTCTTGGTCTCTGGCATGGGGCCGACCAAAGAGAGACTCCCCTGGGAAAATCATGGGGAGGGCTAGTCCCAGGGAGTGAGCAGGAAGCAGGAAGATGCTGCAGCCACCAGAGAGAACTGCTCTGGGCCCCAAAAGCTGTAGGCTCCAGCACTCTAGGAACCTCAAAAATGACACTGTCCTGAGAACCCCAAACACATATGCATATACACAAGCCTCCTCCTTACAGTAGATGCCCAGTCCTGCAAGACACCTCCCTTGCCCTGGAACCAGGCCTTCCCAAGAGACCTTTAGAACTAAGCAGACGTGGAGACCAACGTCCCAGCACGCAGATGCCTAGGGACACTACTGAGACTAGAAGTGCATCAACTACCAAGAATCTGAGGTGGGACCTCCTCACTCTGCCTACCCCAAAAATAAAATGCTAAACTGTGTTGAGTGCATGTATGTTAACATCATGTTAACGTTTTGTACTTTCTTGACCACCTGTGAATGGGGACTGTTACCATCCTCGTCCTACAGATGGGTTAAGATGAAACTCGTCTTACCACCTGCCCGAGGCATAGAGTCAGTAGAAGCAGAAGTCGCCCCCGGCAGTCTGACTCCGGTGCCCGCACCTATTACCCTTAAGATAAGAGTGTCACACAGGGCAGGGGGCTATGTGTGACAAGGTCTCCACTCCAATTCCAGATAGGGGCCATCCCCAGCACTCCTGGGTACAGAACCCCAGATCCCAGAGCTCGACCCAGGGCCCCTGTATCCTTATGGCAGTACCCAGCCTCCCCTGGAATCTCTCCAACCTCCCACCCCCATTGCACCCTGAAGCTCTCCCCACCCCATACCAGAGAGGGCCAGCATGGACGGGAACTCCCAGCAGTTGTAGACTCCCATTGAGTCAGTAGCACAGCTATACCAGAGGTTCTCGAAGATGGTGTTGGTGGTGATGACATTTCCGTGCACGGTGGACACTCGCCAGTAGCTGTTTGGCAGGGTCACCCCCAGCATCAGCAGCCCCAGGGCTGCCATGAAGAAGCCAAAGGTTTCCACGGCCACCGACATGGTGGGACGCAGGGCCCTGAGGGGCTGGTGCCCCAGAGAGGGGGAGGGTAGAGCCCCTGGGGAACTTGAAGGGGCTTTGGCTCAGGAGGGTGCCAAGGCAGGCTGGGAGGGAGGGAGGGGAAGGGCACGAGTCCAGCTGCAGCCTCTGCCTGCCTCTTCCTCGGCTCAGGTCTGTCTCCAGGTTCTGCGTCCCTCCCTCTCTCCGGGTCTCTCTGCTTCCTGGCAGGTCAGAGGAGTGAGCCCAGCACACGCGGCTGTTGACGAGGAGATGGAGGGAATAAATGAAACGGCCAAAAGTCCACCTCCTCCCCCCAGCCTCTGGGCTGCCCTGACTCCCCGCCCCACGAGGGTGGGGGGGAGTGGACTTACCAGGAGTGACAGACGGAAACAGCCAAGGAGGAGCCTCCAGGGAGGCACTGGGAGCCAAGGGGAAGCTCCAGCTCTGAGTGAGCTTTCATGGGGGCCCGGAACGGATCAGAGGGACAGGAGAAAAGGTGACTGAGAGACAGAAGCAAGGGAGGATGAGAATGAATTCCAGCCCACAAGTAGCCTGCAGGGGGGCTGCAGTGCCACCCTCTCAGGGTGGGGAGGACAACCCAAGACACTCAAGGACCTAGGAGTTGGGACATTTGAGTCTCCAAGGAAGATTACCGTTGAATGAGGAGGCGGGAAGGTGGGAGAGACCAGCAGTTCTGGAGTCTAACCCACCTGGATTTCAGCTCGACCCCACCACTGACCCAGGTGACTGGGGAAGGCACTTCTTTCCCTTTGAGCTCGTGTCTGCTTCTGTCAACTAGAGATACCAATGCTCACTTCATAGGCTGTCACAGGGATTGGGACCACAGATCCAAGCTCCCCAAACATACCAAGTGCTCCATACTTGGGGATTGTCCTGGATCTGAGTGCCGCAGGGTTGAGTGAGGCCACCAACATATCACTTTTCTCCAGATCTCTAACTCCCCCTCACTGAGTTGATCTTTGACTCTCATCATCGAGCTTGATCCTGCTGCCAAGGGGCCCGAGGTAGATCACAGGCCCAGAATGTGACCCATTCAGAATTATCAGGAACACCAGCTGTGTTAATTATGATGGATTAGAAACTGCTGGGTCCCCAAGCCCGACCTGTCCCAGTGTGGACACTTTCATTTTCTGCCCCAGGGTCAGAGCTGGGACAGCCCTGGTTCCCTTCTGGCAAGTGGCGCTGGGGCTCAGTCCCTGAGGGGCTGATCCTGCACACCCAGCCACAGGGGACATCATTGAGCTGGACTGTACCTCCCTGTTCCCCCTTCACGAATCAGGCTCCTCTGTACTCCCCTCAGGTGCCTCCTCCCCGCTGCCCAGCTGGGCTGTGGAACGAGAGGTATGCAGGGAAGCCAAACAGGCCCACGCGGAGCCTGGCACGAGGGGGTGTGGGGCACAGCAGGCTGGGTGGGGACGGGTCAACCTTCCATCCCACAGGCCAGAGCTGGCACCCTGGGCTCCCGACCTCTCCCAAGGCCCTGCCCACCCCATGCCAATGCCAGTTTCCTTCCCCAAGAGGCACCCTCCCCCTGAGGAGGATGAGGGAGGGAGAAACAGGGGTGCAGGAAGACAAAGGGAGGGAAGGGGGGGTGGGAGGAAGCTGAGGGGGGCCACTAGTATGGAAAACTCCAGGTGCTGAGAGGCAGCCGAGTGGGTCAGAGGAGACGGGAGGCATAAATCCCATCCTGTGCCCGCAGCTCTGCCCTTCCCTCCTCCGGTCACTGCTCCCTCCCAGGATCCTAGGGCCATGAAAAGGGACGTGGGGGAGGAAAGGAAGGAAGGGTGTGGGGTCTGGGCTGCTCTGGGACAAAGGAGGACACCCCCCTAGCCTGGAGGGTAGCAGCAGGAAAGGACCATGAGTGGCCCCCCTCCCTTGTGCCCAGCGGAAGCCCCTCCCCCAACTCAACGCAGAGGTTCCCAAGCCACAGCCCAATTTTATTTACACTCATCCCAAAGCACATGATCTGGGGCTGAAGGACAGGTCTCAGGGCAGTGGAAGTTGAAGGCCACATTGGCCCATGGCAGGGGTGCAGGGGAGGAAGTGGGAAGGGACAGTGAAGACGGACGGGCCCCTCTTCCAGTGTCTTCCATGGGCTCCCACATCACCCTGGGCAGAGAAGGTGCAGTCTCCTTCAGGATTTGGACTTGGACACAGCAAGTCCGATGAGTCCAGCCAGTCCTGCCACGCCCAGGGCCATGCCTCCAACGATGGCCATGCCCACTAGTCCATCTGGGGAAAGGAAAAGGGACACTGTCAAGAACCCAGCCCCTATCCCTGCAGGGACCCTAACCATCACCTTCCCCCTGGCCCTGCCCCTCAACAGAAGCGTGTACCCTACCTGGAGTCACAGGACAAGGGCCTCCAAGGGTTGGGGGTGTTGAGGAGGGACTGCTTGGAGGGGGGTCATTTAAAGAGAGACCAAACGGTCCAAACAAGAAGGAAGGAGGAGGACTTAACAAACGGAGAGGCAGCTTTCACCTTTCTTCATGGCCTTGTCAATGAGCCGTTCCAGTTCCTTGGCCTGGCTGTTCTGGGGCTCTGTCTGCAGCAGCCCTCGAACATACTTTAGGGCCTTCTCATATTCCTATACTCAGGGAGAAAACACACACACACACACACACACACACATACACACATACACGTTATCCACAGGCTAGGGCTCTACCGCTCCCCCTGCCCACCAGGCCTTCCTTGCTCGAGCCCTGGGGGCTCCTCCCTCCATCTGCGCCCTCACTCCAGCCCCACCCCAAGGAGTAGAGTCCACAAACAGCCCCAACTGTGTAGGGGTGATAAGCTGGGGAAGATAACAGCCCAGGGCTCGGGGCTGCACCCCAATCTGACGTCACCTTGCTCCCCACACCCTTGGCACCCTGATCCTCTCTCACCTTCCCTCAGAGTCCTGGTCTGATACCACGCTGCACCTCTGTACCTGACGCCACCCCCTGCCCGTTGCCCTTCTTCAGCCTTCCTGATGTCTGGGGCTCTACCCCGGGGGAAGTAAGAAGGCACTACAGCCCACCTAAGTAGGGTGGAGGGAAGAAGGGGCCCTTTCTGCCTCACCTTGAGCCGGTAGTTCCCCACAGCCAGGTAGAAGACATAATCCCGCTGCTCCTCTTTGCTCCCCTTGGGCAGCAGCTCTGCAGAGGGGGAGGGGAAGGGTGAAAACTGCTTTTTTCTTTTCCTAATACTATGTCCCAAAGACCCCTTCCACTCTCTGACTCTCTCTGCGATCCTGGGGAAGTCGCTGTCCTGAGCCTCCGTTCCAGCTCCCAGCCAGAGCTCTGGGGCAGGGTGGACCCTGCCCAAGGCTGCCTAAGCACCCCAGCAACAGACATCATCACGTTATCAGTATCAAAGTCAACTCTCGCCCGAACACATGAACTGACAGGAAATCAAGGTCTTGGAGGAGTCAAAAGGCAGCTCTACCCAGTTTTGGTACCTGCTGTGTTTCAAACCATACTGCCTCGCTGTTAAAAATAAGTCTGCACTCCCTACCCTTGTAAAAAATCACCTCAAAACTCACCTTCAGTTAGCCTTCCCTGAATGACCCCACCTGACTTTCTTAATTCAGTGACTTCCCAGAAGCTTATGTGCTTGGTTGTACTCTAAGCACTAGAATGTGTTGCTAAGTAGTTTTCAGGTGTTTATAAATCTTCCCAAGTATATTACTTTGAGGAGACTACTTTGTACTGTCTCCTCAACTAGAATGGCAACACTTAGACCACTTCTACAGCTGTGTCCTGCTATAGAATAAACCTGAAAAATCTGAATTAGCTAAACAGACAAAAGTAGGGTGAGAATATTTGCATTAAGAAAGGTTCTTATTTTTACAGGTTTACGATATGCATTCGTTGCTAGTACAATCAGCCCTTTGGTTCCGATCTGTGGATTCAACCAACCTAGGATTGAAAATACTTGAGGAGGGGAAAAAAAAGATGGTTGTGTCTGTACTGAAGATGTACTGATTTTTTTCTAGTCCTTATTTCCTAAACAATATAACAACTACTTACACAGCACTGACATTGTATTAAGTATTTTAGGTAATCTAGAGATGATTTAAACTATACAGAAGGATGTGCATAACATTATATGCAAATGCTATACCATTTTATACAAGAGACTTGAGCACCTGTGTATTTTGGTATCCTCGGAGGGTCCTGGCCCCAATCTCCCACATATAACAAGGGGTGACTGCACACAGATTGTGTGCTCATAAATGATTACTTGACCAAGGGAAAGGGGGTACAGGGTAAAGAGAAATTTAAAGGTCAAGTATTGTGGCCTCTTAACAAATGATGACCCACCACAAACCAATGGAAAATAGGATTCCAATCCCAAAGCACCATCTGCTCACAATTTTTTAGGACAGTCTTCTGTGCCTCTTCTATGCCATCCCCACAAAAGGTTCTCAATAGCTGCTGGCTAAGCAACATGGTGGGGGGCAAGGAGCATGGGACTGCGACTCACAGGACAGAAGCTTCTAGTTCTAATTCAGCCACTGATTATTTGTGTGACCTCAGACAAGTCACTTTCTCTACCAGATCACGACAGTCCTGTGGGAACTGGCATGCTATGACTCTGATTGGCAAGACAATGGTGGGTGGTAATTAGCTAACAGTTCACTGGGAGAATAAGACTAAGTACAGCCCTTTGCTGCAGTAAGTTTAAGGGAAGTAACTGCTGGTGACTGTTTATAGGGCCCATGTTGAAGAGCAGCTCCCCATGGCAGTCGGGAAGGGGAGAGTTGGGTAGCCTAGCACCTCACCCTCGAGCAGCGAGATGCCTTTACGGATGTCATCATTGTATTTGCTCCGCACCAGGCACCAGGCGTACTCAAACTGCGTGCTCTTGGACACCGAGCCTGCTGTCTTCTCAGACTGAAATTTCTTTTCAAACTTCTGCCATAGGGGAGGAGAGGAATCATTTAGAAATGAAGGGCGTCAACCATTCTCAAACTGGACATGGTGTCCGTTTCCAGTTACACTCCATCTTCCTGTCTCTGTCCCATTTCCCTCGCGGGTCTTGGTACCTGGCAGCCCAGCTTCTGCTATCTACATCCCTGGGATCCAGGCACTCTGCTCCCCAGGGCTGGCGAGTTGGCTCTGTGGACAGAAGCCCCCTCGATTTCCCGCCCCCTAGTGGTACCGAGCGGAGATGCCACCTGGTAGCAGCCCCAGGCACCACTCCCAGAGCAGCTGACCGCGAGTGGCTGAACAGTAAACACGCTGTCAGAACTGTTCGACAACAGCCCACGCGGTCCTCGTCTGAGACGGCTGGCCCCATCCTGCCCCACCCTGCCGGGTCCGGCTCTTTCCCATCTGCAAGACGGGAACAGAAATAGTGCCTTATCTCCTAGAGCTACAAAGATTCAGATGTGGCATGCAATGCACTTAGCACCGCGCCAGACACAGTGATATCTGAAACTTTATGATGGTCGGTATACTCCTTCAGCACTGAAGGAGCACCCCGAGCTCCCAACTCCTGCACGAACCCAGAACCCATCAGTCTTTCTACCGTCAGACTGCAGGCCTTTAGATTGAGGAGTGGCGGCTCAAGAAACTACAACTCCCACTAGCCTCCGGAGCAAAGTGGGCCCTCGAGCAGAGGCCGGACGCTGCGGAGGCTGCCGGGAGCCGTAGTTCGGCTCCCCTTAGCCAGGCCGATGCCGGGAAGAGCGTTTGGCCAATGCCCGACTCTCCTCAGGACCCGCCCTCCGAATCTTCCCTTGCCCTCTCTCGGGGCCAGGCCTCACCACCAAGTCATCCACAGACACCAGCTCGCTCAGCACGGCCTCCATGGCCGCCGCCCCTAAAGCCTCAACCAGACTCTACTGTGCCACAGTCTCCATGGCCCAGTGGCAGGGGCGGAGAGTCACTTCCGGCGTCCGGCGGATGCAGGAGCGACCGGCGACGCCCCGCCCCTTCCTCCCAGCACGGTCGGCGTCGGAGGGGGCGCTAGTGCGCACGCTCGGGGAGGTCCTTGCAGAGTCGAGGGACTTCTTCCCACAACTTCATCTTCCCGGGTGCCTTGATCTATGCCTTCCTCCACGGAGGCTGCCCCAGGAAAGCGTGGTACTGTGTCTTGGCGGTTAGCCCCAGGGCTGAAAATAGCGGAAAGAGGAGGGTGGAAAGCTGGGCAGGGATCACATCACTTTAGGGACCAGTCTAACACCCCCCAGAAATCTAGAACCCTGAAGTCCTGCAACGAAATTATTAGTACCAGGGTTTCCAGGGCCTGTGCTGACTCTTATAATGCAAGAAGGTAGATAACTGGATCTTTTATCACACACCCAGACACTGGAATACATCATAATAGGTACTATTAATGGGATTTTTAAAAAAGAGCTGTTGTCCCATTAGTTGCAGAGAGAGTCCAATATTTTAAATATTATTTAGATAAACCATCTTCTAGGAGTGACCCTGGGGGAAAGCCTGCCACATAGGGTCCTGGGCAATGAGAAGCTTAGCAGTGAGAGGCAATCAAAACATGGGAAGGATAAAGGTGCTAACTCCTCCACCTTCAGTGTTCTGTGCAGTGAGGGGACTGGGAAGTGACTTTCACATTCTTTTCACCTTGATCCACAGTGGTTTAATGTACATTAGAATGTAAGTTCCACGAGGGCAGAGACTACTTCTTGTTTATCCAGCACCTAGCACAGCCCTTGGCACAGTGTGAATGCTCAATAAATATGTGTTGAATAAACGGGAATAAAGCAAATAATAGTGAAGAGGGCAGTGAATTATCATCCAAAGACCTTTCACGTTTGCAAAGATCTTTCAATTTTTTTTTTTCTGTCACCTGGGCTAGAGTACTGTGGTGTCATCATAGCTCACAGCAACCTCAGACTTTCGGGGCTCTTGGCTCAGGCTGGTCTAGGAACTTCTGAGCTTAAGTGATCCTCCTGCCTCGGCCTCTCATAATTCTAGGATTACAGGTATGAGCCTGTAAACTTTGAGAAAAACCTCAGTTTGGGAAACTGGCTCCCTAATGACCACTATTGTAAGACCCAAGAAAAATTCACATTCATTCAAAGATGCACTGAGCACCTAATTTTGGCTGGGCCTTGGGGTGTGCATAGAGGATAAAAAGATAGACACAATATGAAGCGGATGAGTAGAAACAAGACCAAAGACAGGAAGCAAACACTATAGGAAACATAGGAAAAGCCACAGGGGCACTATTTCTATTAGGCTCATGACATAGGAAAGCCACAGGGGCACTATTTCTATTAGGCTCATTTTGGGGGTAGCCTGTGCCATATTCACCTTTATATTTACTGCAGTTCTTTTTTTTTTTTTTTTGAGACAGAGTCTTGCTTTGTTGCCCAGGCTAGAGTGAGTGCCGTGGCGTCAGCCTAGCTCACAGCAACCTCACACTCCTGGGCTCAAGCGATCCTTCTGTCTCAGCCTCCCGAGTAGCTGGGACTACAGGCATGCGCCACCACGCCCGGCTAATTTTTTCTATATATATTAGTTGGCCAATTAGTTTCTTTCTATTTATAGTAGAGACGGGGTCTCGCTCTTGCTCAGGCTGGTTTCAAACTCCCGACCTCGAGCAATCCGCCCGCCTCGGCCTCCCAGAGAGCTAGGATTACAGGCGTGAGCCACCGCGCCCGGCCTGCTGCAGTTCTTGGCATCGACCTGGCACATGGTGAAAGCTCCATCAGAATTTGTTGAATGTATACATGTAGGGAGGGAGGAGAATGACTTAATCAGCAGGCTAAGTTCTGTACCAATGAAGAGTTCCTAAGTCTGAGTTTGTGTCTTTTCCAGTCTCGTTAGCACAGCCGTTCACCTTCGATCACAGATGTGGGAAGTAGTCCCTGTTAATTTTACATCCAAATTATGTCCAAGCCTATGTCATCTCTACCTGCATGACTTCAACAGCTGCCTCACTGGTCTCCTGCCTCCATTTGCCCCATTCCCATCTATTTACCACCCAGTACTCAAAGGGAGTTTATAAAAACACAAGTCTCAATTTACATGACACCCTTTAATGGCTCCTCATTGCCCTTAGAACAAAGGTTAGCATCTTGGAACACAGCCTACAAGGTCTTCTGAGGTCTGGTACCCCTGTAATTCTCTGCCTCACCCTTCTCTGAGTGGCCCCAGGTCCTTTGCACATGCAGTCCTCTCTATTTAAAACATCTATTCGCTATTCCTTTGCTTATCTGGCTCATTCATTCATTTAAGATTTAATGCATTCAGCAAATACTCATTAAGTACCTACTATATGCCAGGCACTGTTTAAGTGCTAGGGATCAGTACTGAATAAAGTTCTTGTTCCCATGGAGCTTACATTTTTGTGGGGAAAACAGAAAAAAAAATTAAGCAAATTAAAACACTGTGACATAGCAGGAAATATATATTTGGTCTCTGCCCTGATTCCTAACAAAAGGATCCTAAAATCCTTGTAATTTCCTGAGTGATGGGTATAGGAGCATCTTACACAGAGCTCCTAAATTCTTGGAATTCGGGAGTGACTGGAGTGTCTTTTGTTCTAATGATGTGACTCTTGGTGGGCTCCTAGATAGCATCAGTATGGAGGCTGGTCGCCAGAAATGCCAAGCCATGATTAAAAGCTTGGAACTTTCTGTCCCGCTCCCCTATCCTCTGGGGAAGAGAGAAAGGCTGGAGGTTGAGTTAATAATCGATTGTGCAAACACAATAAAGCGTCCATAAAAATCCCTCAACTCTGAGGTTCTCAGAGAACTTCTAGGTTGGTGAACACAGTGAGGCGCTGGGAGGACATGGAATCTCTGAGCACCTTCCCCATACCTCGCCCTCGCACCTCTTAAATTTGGCTGTTCCTAAGTTGTAACATTTATAATAAACTGGTAATAGTACATAAAGTGTTTCCCTGAGTTCTATGAGCTGTTACACCAAATTATCAAACATGAGAGGGGGTCTTGGGAACCTCTGACTTATAGCCAGTTGGTCAGGAGTACAGGTGGCAACTTGGGAGTCTTACGTGGAGGCAGTCTTGAGGGACTGAGCCCTTAACTTGTGGGACTGGATGCTAATTCCAGGCAGATGGTGTCAGAATTGAACTGTAGGACACCTAGTTGGTGTCCACAGAAAATCAGAGGATTGCTTGATGTCCAAAAAACCCACACTTGTGGTGTCAGAAGTGTTGCGAGAGTGAAGAAATAGTTTTTTCATTTAAATGCAATAATGTCATGAGTTGAAAGTGCTATGAAAACAAACAAAGCAGGGTGAAGAAATGGGGGAAGAGGAGGATACTACTGTAGGAGTGCTCAGTGAAGCCACTCTGAGCAGGTGACACCTGAGCAGAGCCTCGACATGAATGAATAAGTCACACAGGTAAATGGAAGAGGAACATTCCAGGCAGATAAAGCAGCAAGGACAAGAGCCTCAAGGAGGGAGCGTGCAAAGGTTGTCTGAGACAGGCAGCAACGTGGTTTGGATGTTGTCCCCTCCAAATCTCATGCTGAAATTGATCCCCTATGTTGGAGGTGGGGCCTGGTGGGAGGAGTTTGGGTCATGGGGGCAGATCCCTAATGAATGGCTTGGTGCTGTCTTCCTGGTAAAGAGTGAGTTCTCACTCTGTTAGTTCCCATGAGAGCTGGTTGTTTACAAGAGCCTGTCACCCTGTCCTCTCTCTTTGGCTCCTTTTCTCACCAAGTGACAAGCCTGCTCCGCTTCACCTTCTGCCTTGACTGGAAGCTCCCTGAGGCCCTCACCAGAAGCAGATGCTGGCACCATGCTTCTTGTACAGCCTACAGAACCATGAAGTAAATAAACCTTTTTCCTTTATAAATTACCCAGCCTCAGGTATTTCCTTTATAGCAACACAGAACAGACCAAGACAGTTAGGAAGCTAAGGTAGCCTGGTGGAATGAGCAAAGGAAAGAGTGACAGAAAATGAGGACAGATCACACAGGGCCCTGTAGGCCATGGTAAGGAATTTGGATTTAATTTTATGTGTAAAAAGATCTCTCTGGCTGCTGCCTGGAGAAAAAGTGGTAGAGGCCAGAGCAAAAGCAGGAGGCCACTGAACAGGTCCCTTCCATTATTGGGCCATGGGCCTGGCCACCAATGGGCCAGGCAGGACCATTGGTGACCTGGTCTACAACTGTAGTGGTGGAGGTGAGGGATTCAGGCTGTAGGTTCAGAAGGTAGAGTTGCTGGGATGTACTGATGGATGGCATGTGAGGGGACACTACGATGACAAATTGGTTTTTGCCGTCACCGGCCTGGTGAACTCCTACTTATCCCAAGTTCTCGGCTCGAAGGCTCTTGCTTAGGGAAGAGCTTCTCTGGCAACCTAGACTAGGTGAGGTCTCCTGTACAGGGAAAATATACTAGTCCTACATTTTCAGAACATAAAACTATAATACATGCCTTGCTCTCTTTGCTAGTACTGTTTCTGTGAGCTACTTGAGGATTGGTTTGAGTATGATACTAAAACCTGCCAGGAGCCAGACTCTATTCTGCTCTCATTCACTTTTTCCCACCTAATGGAATGCTCACACATGATATGTTGCCAAAAATCACACCTAGGAAGGTGCTATTATTAGCTCTATTTGACCCAGGAGGAAATTAAAGCTCAAAATAGTTAAGTAATCTGCCCAATGTCACAGAGCTAGAAGCTGGGATCCAAACCCAAGTCCTGCACTAGGTTCCTGCTGCCTCTTCATATAAGAGGACAGAGACAGGGCTGTGTGTTCAGAGAAGAGGAGAAATCACTTAAAAGCTGTGGTCCCCAACCGCTGGGCTGAGGCCCTGTACCGGTCCGTGGCCTGTTAGGAAATGGGTGGCCTATGGCCACCTAAGCTCTGCACCACCCTCCCCCAACCCACAACCACCACAGTCTGTGGAAAAATTGTCTTCCATGAAATCAGTCCCTGATGGCAAAAAGGTTGGGGACCCTTGACTTAAAGTAAAAATAGGAGGAAAGGTTAGGACATGTTCCTAAGTACACACTCTAGTTACTCATCTGTAAAAAAAATTTGCCCAAAATTTGTAATGTGTTTGTTGATTTACAAGAGAATTCACCTACTACTTCCCTTAAGCAGTGAGTTAACTGGGAAGGAACAATTCAGGTTAATTCAAAACGAAAACAGACAAAGCAATCCCTGAGAAACCATTTGTTACCAAGTATAGTACTGTAGTAAAATTAAAAACGAACTCCCCCAAACCACTACCAGTTCTGCTGAAATTGTTGTAAAATTGGTTCCATCTATTGGCTAGTGGCCTGTAATTTTTCTTCATACTATTTGTCAGTTTGTCATCATCATCTGTGTGATGATATGATTAATGCCGGCCTCCTGCCCTAGATTAGAAGCTACATGTGGGCAGGGTCTATGCCTGTTTTGCTTATATTATGCCCCTAGAACCCAGTTTGGTAGGCATCCAATTTTAACTGTTGCATAAATGGATATTGCTGTTGCCATTATTAACTTTTTGGAAAGCAATGAAGCAATATATAATAAGAGCTATAATTAAAATGCAATATTATTTGGCTAAATAATCTACTCCTTTGGGGAAACATTCAATGAAAGGAGAAAAATAAAGGAAAAGAAAGATATGGAGATATTCACTCCTGCATTATCTATGAAGGTAAACAAACAAGAAACATGCCAGGGAATGGTTTTATTACATGATAATACATCGATATAATGGAATAATATACAGCCTTAAAATCACACTCATATGGATTCTAAGCATGTGGATGGTAATATTCAAAACAAAACAAAAAAGTATGTACTTCTCAAATTCAGTAAGGTGGTTGGGCAGAAAGGAAACTGACATATTTGATTAGTGAGACTAAAACCTAGAACTGGTATTTGTTAGCAATCTGGGCTCTGGGCCTCTCTCTTGAGTACACTAGCAGGTGGGGCCTTCTGCAGTGGCTGACCCAGGAGAATTGCTCAGCAAACACCCAATGAACAGGATTCCACAATTTGTGTTCTCCCAATCTTCAGTAATCTGTCTAATTCCCAGTTCCATCTACTATCCAGTTAGGAAGCCCTATAAGCCGCAAATTCATTCAACCACCCATCCAACAAACATTTGTTAAGAACTATGTGTCAGGCACTCTTCTAAGTGCTGGGCATGAGAAATGAACTAAACAGAGTTCTTGCTCTCATGAAAGTCACAGTTTCGTGGAAGAGACAAGGCTACTAAAGAATAAATGATGTCAGGCCATTCCCGCTTCCATTTCATCACCGTACTCTAACCTCCTACAGATTTTTCCTTCTCAACCCAGCCTGGCTACCAGTTGTATTTCAAAGTGCAAATTGGAACTCATATGTCCTTATTAAAATATCGTCTAGGCTACTCAGGATTCTGTTTAAATTCCTTATCGTGCACATGAAGCCCTTCAGGTTCGCCCCGGCTCACCTTTCCAGCTTCATGTCCAACAACCTACGCACCGTGCACACGCTGACTTCTTCACGACAGCCACTTTTCTTCTACTCGGAGTGCTCCTTCCACCGGCAATGCTCTGTCAACTGGCGATCCCCGTCCACCAAACACTGCCGTGTCTGCGTGGCAGGCAACTGCTAGGCCCAGGGACGTCACCCCTCCACGAAAGCTTTCTTCTATCCGGCTCCTTAGAGGCACAGCAGTTATCGCCCAGTCCTACAGTCCTATATGTGGACACGGACTGTGCCGCGTTCATCTCTGCCAAAGGGCAAGCGCCCAGGAATTGTCTGTTGGACGAATGAAAGAGTAAACGGCAGCCTTTCCAAAAATGACGCTCAGAACCTCCGGGCGTCTACACTTCCGGGTGGCTCTGGAGGGAGGGAGGGAGAAGGGGAGAGTGGTGCCGCCTCTGGGACCGCTCTAGGAGGAGGGCTCGGTGGTCTGGAGGACAAGGAACCACTCGAGGGGAAGGAGCGGCATCGGCGTCGGCGTCTGCGCAGTATCCACCCTCCAAGGGAAGGAGGAGCCGAGATGAGCCCGGGGCGGGGCGTGGGAACCCGGCTGGCCAATTAACGGCACGGCTCTGTGGAAGGGGCGGGGCGCGGTGCAACTGGGAGGTGGAAGGAAGGGTCCATCGCATTCATCAGCGGTTTGTGACTCCAGTAAGGAGGAGAACAATGATTCCCCCACCCCCCCCAAAATCTTTGCCTTATGTGATTAAGAGTCGCACCGTGCTGGATGCAGCCGTGTCCTTCTACTCCTGAGTCTTCACTGTAACTCTTCACTGTTTAGTGTCTCAAACCTCCATTCAAATGGGGTCCACCCAAGCCACTCACCCACCTTAACGTTTGCTCCAGTAAGTATCTTTCTTCTCACTGCTCATAATGCTGTCCCATTTCTGGGTCAATCTAATACGCAGTGGAAGGATGTTAGGAAGAGACCAGTTCACGCCAGCCCTGATGACCTGCACAGCAAATTTCTGGGCTATACCGACTTCCAAGCCCCTCCTACATTTACTTGTCTGTAGTTTAGGTTAAAAATAAAAGTATTCGGAACAGGTAGAGGAGAGTGCTAGTTTCTGACTGTCATAATGTCACGGTCCTGTTCAGGGCTGAACTCTGAAGTGTTGCCCCAGTTCTTGGGCTCTGGGCTTGGAAGAATTACAAGCCTTGATCCACCCCAGGGAGAGAGATGACAGACACTCAGGAAGAATGTGTGAAGAATTTATTGTAAGGAAAATTTAAGGGTGCAAAACGAAAGACCTTCCATAAGGCGAAACGGATCTGTCTCTGCGACTGGAGAGGATGCTAATTAACTCCAAAATTCCTCCTTTTATATGCTAGTAGTTTATGTTGATGTAAAGGTCAGCTCTGACCTAAAGAAAATTCCCAGAAGTCTTTCCTGGGATTTTTTGAGGCATGGACATAACTTAAAGGTTATGTTCCAGTCATTCCTTTCTCCTATGCATGTGATGGGGAAAGTCACCATTTATGGTGTTTTTCTATTTTCTGATTGATGGTCACTGTTCCATGGTCTAATTACCGCATTCTTTAAGACTGAAATAACTGTTTCCTCTGGTTATTTTTCTGTAACTATTTTTTTTCTTATTGTTTTTCTTTAACTGTTTCCTCCTTCGTGTTTTTCTGCCCATATCATTCCATTACCTCTTGTTTTTCTGTCCCTAACATTAATAAATAAATTTTGCAGACATAAGGTCACCGAGACCCAGATTTTGGCCACAGTCCTTGGGAATGAGGAGCTAACAAGCAAGGGAAGAGGTTCCACATGATTAAGTGCATAGGACCTGGAGCCTACTTGTAGAGTATTTGATTCTTTTCTTTTGTGCTATGTTATTTAAAGCTGTGATTTAGATGATATTCTGTCTCTGGTCTGGACTGCAATTTTCTTCATTGGAAAAATATCTGCTTTTTCAGATATTTTTGAAAATATCTGAAAAATATTTTCAGATTTTTTTGAATTGAACTTTTTTGAATTCAATTCGTGGTGGCCTGTAATCCTAGCTCTCTGGGAGGCCGAGGCGGGTGGATTGCTCAAGGTCAGGAGTTCGAAACCAGCCTGAGCGAGACCCCGTCTCTACTAAAAATAAAAAGAAATTAATTGACCAACTAAAAATATATATACAAAAAAATTAGCCGGGCATGGTTGTGCATGCCTGTAGTCCCAGCTACTCGGGAGGCTGAGGCACAAGGATTGCTTGAGCCCAGGAGATTGAGGTAGCTGTGAGCTAGGCTGATGCCACGGCACTCACTCTAGCCTGGGCAACAAAGTGAGACTCCTGTCTCAAAAAAAAAAAATCTGCTTTGCAACATGATTCTCAGGAACACATTGCAGCAAAAAGGAGATTTATTTATTTCCTTTCAACTAAACAAGCTTCTCTGTAACTTTTATTCTTTTCCCTTTTGCCTAGTTTTTCACCACGTGGGCAGTTCACTGTATCTGCACGCTGATAAGACCTAACAATCTCCTAAGGTTTTGTTCTGTGTAACTTTGGCTCTGCACCTGAACTTCCTGTTTCTCCGTTGTTTCACTTCCTGTTGCTTCACTCCTGCTCTATGCCTTCGGCTCCCATGATTTTCTGCCTACTTTGCCTCTGTAACTGACAGCTAGAAGAATGATTTATTGACAAAATCATAAAAGCTCATTTTAAATGAGCCTTGTGGTCAAGTGCTAATAAGAGGGTATGTTCTTGGCCACAGTTTCAGTAAAATAGTCAATTGTCTCTTTTTGTATCCTTGAGCCTATATGATTGGAAATCAAATAGACATCAGTGTATTCCCTTTTATTTTGTTCTTAGCTTATTTTCCTTAAACTTCAACAAATTCAGCAATATTTTCACCAAGTAGAAGTGTTAAGCTACACAAGAGAATTCAGATGTATTCATTCATTAATTCATTCACCTATTCATTTAGCAAATATTTATCCTACACATGTGCAGATTATTAGTAGAAAATGAGCCTAAAATTGACTTAAGCTCAGCTAAGGGCAGAATCCCTAGTCTCTGCCTCCCCAAGATCTACAAGGCAACAGTTACAATCATTACATTTGATGGTATCACCAGCATACTTAATGGCTTAATGCACAGTTTTTTAATGTCTAAAGCTGCTAGAAATATTAAATTAATTATCGCCCACTTTACTTTTGCAACAACAAAGAGAAAGCAACCTTTATTGATGATGATGCTTCAGGCCAGAATTTAATTTACTGTTGCAATGAGGCAGAGTTGTGGCAGCACCAGGAGAGACTTATGAGGACTTAGCTCCCCACAATCTCCATTAGCCTCCCCAAATCACCTGCAAATAATTAGATTATTGGCTTTACTAAAATCTGAATGTTAAATATGCAGACACAGCTTCACCCCCTTCCAAGCACGTTACTACCCTATTCTGGAACTTTCACTGGTCCTCTCCTGCTTTTCCTTCATAGCATCCTAGCTGCAAGCTCCTAAGTATCTAAGACAGTCAATATTGGTCAGTTGTTTCAAGGTCGTCCTGAAGGAAACCGTGATTAGTTGCCACCAAGAAAAGCAACTTACTGCCACCACAAGAATAAACATAATAAGCATATCTGTCAGCCAGAAAACTCAAAACTATTTTCATGGAATGATGTTTTTACATCTACTTATTTCAGTACACAAATATTTTCTGTTGTTTACTCTTGAATAAAGTTGCTATCAGAGACAAATCTTATCCTACTATATTGATATTCAGAAACACTTTCCCCTTTAAGCTTGCATCTAAAACTGCATGGATATCTAATCAATAGTTTCCCTTTTCCTTAAATGGGGAATTGGTGATATTTATATTTTCTTTTGTTTCTGCATGTGAAACTGGGAGTGGAAACGAGATGTTGACTGAAAAGCAGGAACATTCTGCAGAAGCGAAATCACCAGTTGCTATATTGGGACGATGGTCCCAGCTGCTGTCCACACAGCCGTGTCTGTGATTAGGAGGACAACTTGGAGCAGCACTGGGGAAACTCTGTGTGGGAGAAACTGCAGTTCAGGCTCAATGATTATTGTACATCAGATAGTGTCTACAGAAAAGAAACCCCATAGGTATTTAGCAGAATTCAGAACACAGCATCACAGTATTCATGTTGGAGATAAAAATCTTTGAATGTAATGAGTATGAAAAAACTTTTACATCTTATTGAACATCAGAAAAAACACTAGAGAAAAGCCATGTGAAGGTAAGGAATGTGGGAAAGCATTTCGGTGAAGCTCAGATCCTACTAGAAACAAGAATATTTGTAGTGGAGAGAAATTCTATGAATGTGATAAATGTGGGAAAACCTTCAGCCAGAGTCCAAATCTTAAACAACATTGTATAATTCATACAATAAAGAAATGTAGTTAATGTGGAAGAGCTTTCAGGGAAAATGAAAACTCATTAAGTATATATAGTTCATATTGGAGAAACAATCTTTAAATGTGGGAAATCTTTAATTAGAGTCCCACACCTTATTCAACATCAGGGAATTCACACTATAGAGAAACCAGATGACTATAAAGAGGGTGGGAAACTCTTCAAGCAGGGCTCAGGCCTTCGCAGGCACCAGGAATTCACAGTAGAGAGAGGCCACGAGAGTGTCATGACTATTGGAAGCTTTCAATCAGTGCTCAAACCTGAGGCCACATCAGGTCATTCATATAGAAGAGAAACCAAGAAAGTGTAGCACAGGTAGAAATGCATTCTGGGAAACTGTAAAACTTATTCAAAGCCAGGCATAATGGTGCATGCCTAATGTCCCAGCTATTTGGGAGGCTGAGGAGAGAGGATCGCTTGAGGCCAGGAGTTCAAGGCCACCCTGAGCAACATAGCAAGACCCCATCTTTAAAAAAAATAAAACAAAAACACTTATTCAGCATCAAATAATTCAAACCGGAGAGAAATCCTATTTGTGCAAAGCATGCAGGAAAGTTTTTGGAGGAAGTTCAACCCTTCCTCAGAAAATTCCTACTGGAGAAAAAAAATCTTATAATTGCAAGTAATGTGGGGAAGACTGCCGTTGGTGATTAAGCCTGATTCATCATCTGAGACTTTGTGTTGGAAAAAAAAGCCTTGGGAATGTGAAGAATGTGGCAAAGGTTCAATTCAAGCTCACCTCTTTCTGGCTATCAGAGAATTCATAGTGAAGAGATGATTTGGGGGAAGTTTTCTGGGGTACACTAAGTTTATTAAACATCAGAGCATTTATACCAAAGATTAGTTCTGCAAACATAAGATTTTTAATGATATGCCTTATTCCAAAGTACATAATTTTCTCCTGTCCAGCAGTTTCTTAGTACTTCATACTTCCATAATGCTAGTTAGCACATGGTCTTCTTCTTTTTTTTCTTTTTTAGACAGAGTCTCACTCTGTTGCCCCGGCTAGAGTACCTTGACATCAGCCTACCTCAGAGCAACCTCCAACTCCTGGGCTCAAGCAATTCTTCTGCCTCAGCCTCCTGAGTAGCTGGAACTACAGGCATGTGCCACCATGCCCAGCTAATTTTTTCTATATATTTTTAGTTGGTCAGTTAATTTCTTTCTATTTTTAGTAGAGACGGGATCTTGCTCTTGCTCAGGCTGGTTTTGAACTCCTGACCTTGAGCAATCCGCCTGCCTCAGCCTCCCAGAGTGCTAGGATTACAGGCTCCAGCCACCGCACCTGCCCACATGGTCTTTTTTTTTTTTTTTTTTTGAGACAGAATCTTGCTTTTGTTTCCCAGGCTAGAGTGAGTGCCATGGCATCAGCCTAGCTTACAGCAACCTCAAACTCCTGGCTCAAGCAATCCTGCTGCCTCAGCCTCCTGAGTAGCTGGGACTACAGGCATGCGCCACCATGCCCGGCTAATTTTTTCTATATATATTAGTTGGCCAATTAATTTATTTCTATTTATAGTAGAGACAGGGTCTCGCTCTTGCTTGGGCTGGTTTCAAACTCCTGACCTTGAGCAATCCACCCACTTCGGCCTCCCAGAGTGCTAGGATTACAGGCATGAGCCACCGCACCTGGCCCACATGGTCTTATATTTTGACTTGTTTGAGATTTTCTCCCATGCCATGGGGTCTTAAATATATATTTATTAAAGTTAAATCTAAAAAGTAACAAATATAGGAAAACGGGGACCTTTTGAAGTCCAGAACTCCAAAGACATTGAAGGTGTTTGAGGGCCAAGACAGAGAGTCTGTTCTGAATGAAATGAAGGTGTAGTAGCAGCATTGAGCTTCCTCTGATATCACTGTGGCTTATTCATGGTTGCACCCTGTAAATATGGTCACTGCCATGAGCTACAATTCTGTATTGTTAAGGATTTCTTCAGTTGGGTAATGGTTGGGCTACTATGCTTAAGTTCAGAGTTAAATGGAATAATCTTAATTTTCAGTGTAAAGTAGGAGGATGCCAATGTGATGAAAGCTGTGTGTTTGTTTTATATTAAGATCTTAGAGGACCAGACTTGGTGGCTCACACCTATAATTCCAGCACTTTGGCAGGCCAAGGTGGGAGGATCACTTGAGGCCAGGAGTTCGAGGAGCATAGATCCTGTCTCTACAAAAAATTTAAAAATTAGCCAGGTGTGGTAGTGGCATGTGCCTGTAGCTACTTGGGAGGCTGAAGTAGGAGGATTGCTTGAGCCCAGGAGTTCAAGGTTACACTGAGTTATGATTGTGACACTGCCTTCCAGCCTGAACAGCGAAAAACTTAGAATTTTACAGCAGGAAGTGATTGAAGATCTTTAACTGCCCATTTTTCAAATGACAAAATATGATCAAAGAGGTTGGGTAATTTTCTCAAGGTTTAGTAGCTAGGAATGGAAGCCCTCCTAGGTCTTTTGACTCTACAAATTATCTACAGTAATTTTTTAAGCACTGGTATCTCTTTTGATAGGTGGTAGGTCAACTTTTTTATAAAAGTAATTTTGATTTAAAACCATCTGTTTCTGGTCAAAAGTCAGGTAGCTCAGTTGTTCATGAAGAGGGATGCCTGCGTGAGCTAGATTACTCAAAATGTTTCAGTATAAAAGAAACCCCCTCCCAGCACCTGGAAATGTTCAAATGAGAGAAAGGATGTTCCAGGAGGCCAGCTGTGACTAGGAGCTGAACAGAGGTTGCTTCCTCTGAAAAATATTAATAAGATCCTATCAAGCTGGGCAAATCTAAGAGCTAGCAAAGGCATTGAACCTTCCTAAATGTCAAAATTGTTAAGATATTTTTAAAACTCTTGAGACTTTTATTGATTTAACAACCGAGAGGATGAAAGCAGTGGAAAAACATGAAGACATCTATACCTTATATAAGGTTTTCTATACTGGGAAGGTCTTTGTTCAGCATTGAATTGCCTGAGCTTTGTGTGTTACGGGCTGAATTGTGTCCTCTAAAATTCCCATGTTGAAGTCCTAACCTCCAGGACCTCCGAATGTGACTGTATTTGGAAATAGGTTTTATTTTTTAAAATAGGAAATTAAGTTAAAATGAGGTCATTAGGGAGGGCCCTGACCCAGTATGACTCGCGTCCTTCTAAGAAAAGGAGATGAGGACACAGACACACAGAGGGAAGACGATCCGAAGACACGAGGAGAAGGTGGCCGTCTGCAAGCTCAGGAGAGAGGCCTCGGAAGAAACCAACTTTCTGACACCTTGAGCTCAGACTTCCGGCTTCCAGAGCTGTGAGGAAATCAACTTCTGCTGTTTAAACCATCCAGTCTGTGGGACTTCGTTATGGTGGCCTTAGCAAACTAATACAACATGCAAAAGTCAGCTAGCTCGTGTCTTTTATACAGAAACATTCTTTACACAGTCCTGGCAAGTGCACAATATTCCTTTGGGTTCAGTTTTTCTATTCCAGAGTTTTCTCGATCTGATTCCCAGGCAAGCCTTGTGCACTCCTAGCCTCTGATTGTTTCTGCCGTGCCCTGAGTGTGGGATGCAGACATGGATTTTCAGACACTGGAGTTCAACTCCAAAAAGGCACTAGCAAAAGGTCTTTGTACATCTTCTGTGATCATGGAGGGTCTGTTGGCCCATTGCTATTCTCAGAAGCCTCCTTGGTGTTCTGGAGGGGATTTGGGGAAGGGGACAAGGGCTGAGCTTCAGAAGCACGTAAGGGTGTTCTTTCTGTGCTCAGTGAGGGGCTAGACTCGGAGACCTGTGAGCGCTAACACACTTTCCTTCCCTTCTCTGGCCAGGCCTGGATTGTCTCACTTGCCCTCAAATCTCGGAGCTTCTAGCTGTGCCAACCTTCAGGAAGATTTGGATGGGAAGCAGTCTTCATTCTGGCCGTATACTCTGCAGCCGCACAGGACAGTGGGGCAGAAGCCAGGTCCCAGTTGATCCTGATGAAAAGTCTGATAAAGATGTTTAGCCTGAGTGGCAGGATAGAAAGGCCCACCTTTGTGAAGTTATGTATTGAAGACTAATAGTGCCGGCCACATGCCCAGTACTATGTGAAGTATAAGCACTACAAAGATAAAAAACCAAAATGCAATAAAAACCCTGGCATCTCCCCAACACAAGCTCGTTGTCTAACGAGGGAAATTATAGATAGAGCAATGATTACAATCAGATGGGCAGTATGTTCTTATTCAGTTGTGCCCCTCACCAGAGCATAGAGAGGAAGGGTCTTAGACACAAGACTGCAGAGTTAAATACAAATTTAGAAGAGGAAATGGCAGAGCTGAGTTTTGAAAGGTGAGCAGTAGTTGGTCAGGTGTTAACCTTCATGACTTGGCTGAGGTCATGTTTTTCAGGCCTCTCCTCTGTACAGTTCCTGTTCCATGAGGTATTCTCCTGAAGGAAGGCACAATGTACAACTCATACAGTATTTTACAGTTCTATAGACCTTGTTTTCCTCTTGCAAATTCTGAGTTACTGGAGGAATTTTTACTGGGTGCATTTTCCCAAGCATTTTATTTTTAGGTACATTCTACCAATATAGAGCATTTATGTGAAAAAGAAAAGATGAGTTAAAGGGCATAAGTTGAAAGACTAGTTCTCTTAATACTTTCATGCATTCAAAACTCATGTCCCAATGAGGCCTTTAAATTCCTATAACATCATGTTAAATTCCCTTAACAGTCCCTTTTAGAAAAAACCTAAAATTATATGCAGCTATAAGGTCAATGGAATTTTTCTGAATGCTTCTATTCATTTCAGGGAAATTTATCAGAAGAAAGAGAAAGGATCATTTCAGTTCTCTCTGGAAATCTTATTTTAAAAAAAGACCTGGAACTTACACGTGATTTCTCATGAATTCCAAATTCTCCTGAATCCCAAAAAGGGAAGCACAATGTTAATGTTATGCTTGTTTGGGGTTTTTTTGGTTTTTATAACAAAAAAAACCAAAGCTGGGCCATGCGCAGTGGCTCACGCCTGTAATCCTAGCACTCTGGGAGGCCAAGGCAGAAGAATTGCTCAAGGTCAGGAGTTCAAAACCAGCCTGAGCAAGAGCGAGACTTTGTTTCTACTAAAAAAATAGAAAGAAATTAATTGGCCAACTAAAAATATATAGAAAAAATTAGCCGGGCATGGTGGTGCATGCCTGTGGTCCCAGCTACTCGGGAGGCTGAGGCAGAAGGATTGCTTGAGCCCAGGAGTTTGAGGTTGCTGTGAGCTAGGCTGATACCATGGCACTATAGCCTGGGCAACAGAATGAGACTCTGTCTCAAAAACAAAACAAAACAAAACAAAACAAAACAAAACAAAAAAACCTCAAAGCTATGTTTAGACTAGATAGAATGGCAGAATGGTGTGTGCTTTGTGTAGACTTCACAGTATATTGAGGCCTATAAAATAATCAGTCTTGAGATCTATCTATCTATATATGTATATACTCCATACACACGTAATAGGACTTGAAGCATAATATTACTCTTTTATATTACTAAAGACCACCCTAATTTTCATATTTTTAATGACATATTAGAATTGGAATATTTTTGATGTTGTGTTTCTGAATATGAGTAATTATTAAGAGAAAATATGACTTTAAAAAAAATGGCTCCAGAAATGCATTAGAGAGAAAAAGGATGGATGCTC
The DNA here is from genome assembly GCF_040939455.1 of Microcebus murinus. Classification (NCBI taxonomy): domain Eukaryota; kingdom Metazoa; phylum Chordata; class Mammalia; order Primates; family Cheirogaleidae; genus Microcebus; species Microcebus murinus. Next base: position 29,250,948 of record NC_134122.1, read on the forward strand.
AAAATAAGGATATTGTTAAAATGTTATCTATGTTATGGGATCTTTGTGCAATCCCTGACATCATGGTGAATGTGTTTTGTGATTATTACATCATTTGCCTCTCATCCTTTTCATTTCATGTAATTTCTTGGCCACGTAGACAACTGACCACATTTAACCACTCTCAAGATATTTTTCAATCTCTAAGTGACTCTTGCTGACTCCAACGTATCTACCTTGTGTTTACTGTAAACATTTTGAAAAATAAGAGCAATGAGGGGACTAAACTTATCAAATATTAAAACACTTTACAAAGTAAAATAATTACATACTGGAGAACATACAGGCAGATAGATAAAATAGCAATTCAAGGAAAAGATCCAAATTCAAATGGGAATTTAACACATGTTAAAGGCAGAATTTCAAATAGCTGTGCAAAGAGTGTTCATTAGACAGTATTGAGGCAACTGTTTTTATCACGGGTGGGAAAGGGCAAGCTGGTGCATTAGCGTAATCTTTACATTATGTTAAATTCTACTTGGATCCAAGATTTAAATAAAAAATGAATCATAAAAGTACTGTCAGCTGGGCATGGTGGCACCACACACCTATAGTCTCAGCTACTGGGGAGGCTGAGGCAGGAGGATCGCTTGAGCCCAGGAGTTTGAGGCTGCAGTGAGCTATGATGACGACTCTACATCTAGCTGGGGCTACAGAGCAAGACTCTGTCTCCAAAATAGAAAAGTACTGTTAGAAAGGGTTAACATTTTAACAACTTCTGTAATTTCATATTGTGAGACTGGGACCATGAACAATGAATGGGCTGACCCCAAAGCAGGCACTTTTGCAGCAGAATCACAGATGGATGCAATGAGATGGTCCCATGGGATGCTGACCAGGTCCCTGAGTTTGGAGAAGTCTGTGACTATGGAGACATCTCAGAGAACCCTTTTAGGGATGCCCAATCCATGAGTGTGATGAATATGGAAAAAACTTGCCACTCCATTTACATTTTTTAGAAGTGAGAAAAACCCCAAGTAAGATATTTTGGCCAAGCCTTGGTACAGAATTTAGAATTTATTTGATATTACAGTATTCATATTAGAGAGAACATCTTTGTTGTGAATACAGACAATTTTCCTTGGGGCTCCCATCCCATTGAACATTGTAGCGTTCATCTTGGAGAGAATCCCAGGGCACGGGGAGGCACTGTCAGCATTCCAACACAGCGTCAGCTAATTCACATGCAGCAGAAACTCTACAAATGCATAAATGTGCACGGGCTTAAAGTAAAGCTCATTCAACGTCAGAGAATTCACACTGGAGAAAAACCATATGTACGTAATGGCTATAAAAATGCTTTTGGATGGTGCTCAGAGCTAATTAGACATCTGGGATGTTGCAGCAGAGAGGGGCCCTCTGAGTATAATGGATGAGGAAGAAGGTTGAATCAGAGCTCCATCCTTAGACAATACCAGCTAATTCATTCGGGACTTAAACTGGTCCTATGCAATGAATATGGAAAGCTATCTAGGGGAAGCGTGGTGTACATTGAACGTTAGGCCATTCATTCTGGAAAGAAGATTATGAGGATAATCAATGTGGAAAATCACTTGGGGATAGCTTAGCACTTTTTCATCACTGGAGAATTCACAGGAAAGAATTGCTCTCATTGTAGAGGCTGTGGGAGAGCTTTTTTCAGTAATCAGGCTAATTCATACTGGAGACAAACCTCGGTGATGAAGACTGGGGAAAAGCCTTCAGTTCTTTTCCTTATTGGACTTCAGAAAATCCTTGGTAATACACAGGGAAACTTTCTGGGGGAATTCAGGCTTTATTAAGCAGCATATTAAAGCATTAATGCCATCAAAGTAGGGGTTTAAGCCTTTTTACTTTTTTCACCACAACCAAAGCAATCCTTTCTCTGATTATGTCATAGGATTTCTTTTTGTCTCTAATGACTTGTCTTCCTGAGTCCTTTTATAGGCTCGGGTTCATCCTACTAGGAAGTCAGTACATTTCTGTTGAGTGAGGTAATAAAACAGGCAAACATCAGCATTGCACTGGGTTTGGCCTTCAGAGCCAGGGCTCCATACAATATATAGGGTGCACGAGGACTGCATTGAGAGGGCTGAGCTTGGGGGCAGAATCTGGCCCCATAAATTTGATAAACTTCTAAGGGCCACATCTCCAAAGACTATTCTGAAATAGGAAACACGGTGAGTGGAATGATCTGCATTTATAAGCTCATTAGGAGGATGCCAGTTTATTTTTGTTTTATGTTTTTAAAAACAGATTTAAAGGGGAAGGGCTAGAACTCTTGGTTCATCTTCTCATTTCCCAAGGGAAGGATCAGGTACATTTCCTGTGTTGAAGAAACACACACACACACACACACACACACACACACACACACACACACAAATCCACATATGAAAGTTGAACCAGAAGAAAGCTCACTCCAGTCTCATCAACTGGCTGCTTTTCTCCTACCAACCACCTCGCTCCTCCTCCTTAGACCAGCATTCTAAGTCTCCCAAAATACATCTTGGCCTCCCCCTATAGGAACTCTCTAATCGAGAAGCAATTCAGGTCTTGTACATTGCTGGCTCCTGGCTTTGCTTAGAGAAGCTAGAAGGAATAAGTAGAGAAAAAAGAGGAGAGGTGGGGAGATGAGGAATGGCAAAATGGGGAGTGCCGGTGCACAGGGACTGGCAACAGAGGGCCACAGTTCAGGCCACTTTATTCGTAAGAGGATCTGAAACGTCACTAAGGTTGGCTGGAGAGTAACCAAAAGGTCTAGTTTTCCACCAGTTTAGTTCCTGCCATAAACTCCTTCCAGTTGGTACATGGAACTCACAAAACCCAGCTGTGGGTACTGGTCTCTTTCTCCAGAACTTGTCCACCCCAACTACCAGCTGCCCATCCCAACCTGCCGCTTGCTCCCACAAGCCTCCATGGCTTCCTGGCTGAAGCGCCGCATCTCAGGCCTTACAACCCCCACTGAGCTTCTTCCTAAAATTTATCACTCAGCCCCATTTTAGAAGACATGCTGAATTTTTGGAACCTTGCTGAACATTTCATTTTATCTTGTCTATGTCCTATAGGATGGGGGAGGGGACTAAGATCTGGACTTGCTTTGTGGGCTGTGACAAATCCTGATTTTTATTTTCTACCCATATGAGCGAGATTTCCAATGTCTAAACTTGGGTTGATTTTCTATCTGGAGCTATAGTAAGAGCCACAGGGCTCTAAGGAGTTGATGACAGAGAGGTTCTAGGAAGAGGTGAGGAATGCTTTAAGCTGCAAGTAGCAGAAATCTGCTTAGAAAACAGAAGTGGGTGATTCCCGGGACAGGCATAATGGCTCAACAATGTCACTGAGGACTCAGGCTCCTTTCGTCTGTCTGCTCTGCCATCCTCAGCAAGTTGGCTTTCCCCTTGGTCTCAGGTGGTTGGCAGAACTAAGTCGTATGCCCACTTGTAAGGCAACTGACAGCAAAGGGAACAAGTAGCAGGCTGCCTGCAACGACAGACACGGGCGAGGCCAGGCCTGGTGAGCCATGGGCAGGCGGGCAGGACAGCTGTGGGGCTGGCCCTCCTCTGCTTTCATAGCGATGCTCTTTCTCTTCCTCTATCATCTTGCTAAAAAATCAGCTTATTTTTCCCTCCACTGTGAGTGGATTTTTCTCCACGCCAAAGCTTATTTTGGGTTTTTCTTCAATCTCCAAGTTTCTTCTTCAGTGTAATTTTGTCTGACACATTGGTCCATCCAGGACCTGCCTGCCTTCTGTCTATACCATCTGATTTTTTTTTTTTTTGGTTCAAATTTCCAAAAGTGCACATCTGACTGGCTTTCTTTATGCTTTTGTGCCAGACGACTTCAAGAGTCATTGGCCAGCCTATATTGGACCCTGGTCTGGTCCAATGAGCTTTGTGTCAGGGTGGGGAGGGCACAGAGGCAGCATCACGTGTACAACACAGCCGCCTGGCAGCAGTTCCCACAGAAGGGGCTGTGGGGTAGCACAGGGATGGCACTATGGAGCGGAGCATTGACAGAGGGCTCTTATGGGCCTGCCACTGACACAAGAAGACGGCCTACTCTGCTGGAGAGAGAGGCCACACGGAAGAACATGAGGCACCACACACATGAGGGAAAAGTCATTTTGGACATTTCAGCCCCACCAGATCCCATGGGAAAGGAGTTGAAGAAGAAGCTGGCAGATAGAACCAAGGCCCGGGCACAGAGCCCCAGTCGGGCCATCCCGGCCACTACCTGCTGTCCCAGCTACTCCAGTTGAAGCCCCAGACATAGTGGAGCAGAAATAAATTGTAAATCCTGACTTATGGACTTGAGAGCATAACCACAGATTCTTAAATCCGCCTTGACTTGAGAGTCTCCCCCGATTTCCACAGCAGAAATTCCAGCGACTGCCAGTCGACAGCTTGACGTCTCTCATGAACGTGGTTTCAATAGGGGTCGCAAGTGTTCCTTGCGATCGGTCTGTTAGGAACCTTTCCTGTGGCTTTGACAGGCTGAAGAAGGGACTGCGGAAACAGGACCATTTCAACATGGCCACATAACACACGGAGAAAACAGGCCAGTTAGCCCAGCAAATGGAATTAAAAATCCTGCAATGGAAAAACTTAGAGCTATTAAAAGCATGGGCAATGGGCAGATTTGGATTTGAATCCCTGCTCCTCTGCTTATTAGTTGCGTGACCTTAGGCAAGTTACTTAGCCAGTTACGGAACCAGTTAAGGAGCGTCAAGATACTGGCGTGGCTGTTCTGCAGGGACTTTCCTGGTGTCCTCTTTGATGGGAGCGGGAATGGGGTGAGAGTACGTCTCTACTTTACAGCTTTCCACCTAGACCCAGTTTCTTGAGTGATTTCCTAGGTGCCTGTACCGCTCTTTGGAATGACCCTTGCCACTCCCGGGAGTGCCCAGGTTAGGGTCACATGCCTCCAGTCCTCTGCGGCTCTAGTGGCTCTCCCTGTTATCCATTTCTGTCTCCTCCACTTGTCTTTGCCATTTCTTATCCAGTTTGGCCTTGGAGGAATGATTCGAGAGGGCATTCTGCAGACTGGCTGTAAACTTCCAGGACTGGAGCACACGAAGCCGGTGACTGGCTGTCTCTTGTGTCCCGGAGAGGAGTGGGGAGCACGTAGGCCTCTGGTAGCAGACGAAGAGGTGGCAGGCTAGGACACTCCCTTTCCTTCTGTCCTGCACACTCACTGACCTGATGGCATGTTCACCAAGTCAAGGGTGGGCTGCGTGGAGGAAGACCTGGGTCCCTTGGGCATGCAGTTCTTGTGGGCTGTGCCAACACTACAGAATAGCTCTTAGTGGCCCTACCATGAATGTAGTTGACTCACTAGCTTTTAAAGCAAGTTGGAAGAAAGCTCGAAGGCTATGTAAAACCCTGGGTATATACCCAGAATTTGTTCCCATTTTTTCAGGGGAGATCGAGATTTTGCAACTAACAAAAAGTAAGGGGCCTTTTCTGTACTTTGTGCTTGGGACCCCAAACTTAGCCATGCACCAGTGGGATGAGGGGCTCACCGGGGCTAGGAAAGGCACAGGTGGGACATTCCAGCACAGTCACTAATGTCTGTTCTCCTTGTTACCTCCATGAAATCCTTGGATGCTTGGTCACTGTGGCGCAGTTATTCACTCAGTAGATACTGATGCCTATGGACTACGTGCTGGATGTTGGGTCAGGCACTGTGAAGACACAGATGGGGCTAAGACACAGGCCTTGCCTTCAAAGAGCTCCAAGTTCACACTGAGGGTGGTCCCTGAGCCAGTTGTATGTAGCCAGGACCCTGTGAATGCACAGCTCTGCAGCAATACTGATTTCTGGCATGTTCCCTGCCTCCCCCTCCCAAGGTCCCTCCCAGGGCTCGGCACAATGCATGGCAACTAGCGACTTCTCTCAGGCAGAGCTGAGGCACGGGGACAAAGCATTTGCCACCTTACGGTTGGTCATCGGAGCTAATCTGGGTGGCCTGCCTGGTGGGGTGGGCTAGGGAGGAAGGAGTGGCCATAAGTACTAGATCTTCTCCGTGTGACCTTGAAGAGAACCACCAACCAACGACCGTCCCGGAGAAGGCAGGCTCCAGTGCTCAGGCAAAGGTAACCCCGAGCCACAAACCCGTCTGCTTAGGCTGCTGCGTCGCGGCCAATCCACGCGGAGCTCCTGAGCATCCCGACGTTCAAAGGAGCTGTGGAGAATCCAAAGGACAGACGTGGTTCTTCTTCAAAAAGCTTTAAGTCTGTTTGAGAAGAAAAAGGCATAAAGAGATAATGAAGGACTCGAGCATGACATGAGTGTAAATGGGTTTTGCAGGCTGTGGATTCTCACGGAACTGCAGGGGGCCCAACTGCAGGCTCGCAGGGTCCTAGGAAGGCTTCTGGGAAGAGGTGGGCTTGGGCCAGGCTTAGAGGATGGCAGGATCCTGAGTGGGGGGTGGGGTGGGGGTGGTAATAGGGGCGGGGGTGGGGTGGGTGCAACACGAGCAATGACCCTGAGCACCCGGGAGAGTGTTAGGTCCTCGCTGCCTTGTGGACTGCAGGGCTCACCCAGCGCTTCCTCGTTCTTGCTGCTGCAATCATAAGACGAAACAGGCAGGGGCCAGCGTGGCCGTGAACACTCCCAGAAATCTGTTTCTCAGAAACGGGGGCTTGTGACAGCCTCATTTCCTACAGTGTCATCATAGCATGAAGCCAGGGCCAAGGACGCGCCGTGAACACAAATGCTCAGCCCTCCTGCCATGGCGCGACGGCGGGGGCTGACCTGGAGGGACAGGTACTCCTCAGAGGCCAGGATTCGGAGAGACGTGACGCTGAAGAAAACACCGCTTTGGGGAAATAGCAGACTCTAAGCCCAAACCTTGCTCCGCCGGCGTGATACACGTGGCCAAACATTTGGACAGGATTCTGGCAGAACATCAAAGAATTCGCAGAGCAGAGGAAAGCTTTGAATCATCTGAATGAGGGAAAATTTTCCATTCATCTCATAATTCATACTGGAGAGGCTCTTTATGAATGGCACCAATGGAGGAAAATCCTCAGACGGAAGTGAGCAGTAATTAGGGACGAGAAAATCACAGGGGCGGACGCGGCACAGAATAGAGTGGAACCCACGTCACAGCTCACGCTCGAGCGTCACGCAGGAGAGAACGCACGTCCCCGATGAATGCACCGACGTTCTGAGAAGGCACAACCTCACCCCGCAGCAGATAAGCCATTCTGAGCACAATCCTTTGAATGTCAAGGATTGGGGTGGTGATCATTTGAGGAGAAATCAGCACTTATTCATCAGCTGACGGTTCCGACTGGAGAGAGGGCGGGTGCTTGTCACGGGTGATGGGGCTCAGGGGGTGCTCTGATCTCATGAAACACGGGAGATCACGGAGGGGGCCCGGCAAGGATTGTCAGAGGGGCTTCAGGGTACGAGTGACATAAAATGCGCACAAAGGAGGAAAACATGATGAAAGAGGCGAGTTAAGAAAAAAGTTTTGTTGGAACTTGCACTTCTAGCACCAGTAATGGCCATAAGGAATGCAGACACCCTCCAGGAGGAGCTTGCTCGGACGCCACGCAGTCCTGCGCGTGTGATCTCTGAGGCCCGCTGGCAGGGGCACCTAATGCTGTGCACGACTCGAGAATCCAGGCTCCGCAGTTGTCAGTTTCCTTCTCCCATGGGGCTACAGCTTTTCTTCATCTTCCCTCCTCCTTCCTCTTGTTCTTCAGCAAAGCCCAGTGTCACTTTTTCCGTTCCTGGTCTTGGCCTTGTGAGGGTGTCCTGGCATCTGTGTCTCCACATGTGCTCTGCCTGGCTTGGGATGGCCGGGAAGCCACCTGCCCATCAAGAGGCTGGTGACTACTGGCAAACATGCCCCCGGGGACACTGCTGTGGCTGGTTCATTCGTTCCTGCATTCATTTAAGCAATGTCTTTGGAGCAGCTACTCTGTACCTGGCACTACTCTTTATGCTGGAGATACAGGACAGCGGAGGAGGTGTCAGCAACAAGTGGCTCAGGCAACGTTGGGAAGGACAGAGGGGGATCAGGGAGCTAGTAGCAGCAGCCTTGAGATGACAGGGGTGTCTGTGTTAAAAGGTTCCAGAAGGGTCTTAGGTGGGGGTGCTGGGAGGGCGGGAGGAAGACTGATCTAATGACCATGCTATGTGCCAGGCTGGCATGTGGTTTACCACAGCAACCCTGCAAGCTCAGCATCACCTTCCCCCAGAGGACATAAAGTACATGCCCAGCTAGTTAGTGGCAGAGCTGGGACTTGAAGTTAGGTCTGTTGAACTCCAAATGCCATTTCTTCCCACCGCAAGAGAGGGACCTGGTCCTATAGAGACACTATTTCTTGGGATGTTTTTCCAGAGACATGGGAGACAATGAGAGGCACCTAGTGTCCCATGAGGGACAAAGATGAAAGGAAAGAAATGCACTGGTTTGCAGACTCTACCTCGGGGCACAGGAAAAGGCACACTCATTCATTCCTTCACTCATTCGTTCGCCCATGTAGTAAATCTTTACTGAGCCCCATGCAGTGCCAGGCACTGCACTGGGAACATGCGTGAATACGACTGACGTGGTCCTCGCCTCAGGGGACTTCCATTCTAGAAGGAAGGCAGGCGATCCAGTGTGATACGGGTTTGGAAAGGGGAATTTCTGGGCCCCACGGAGAATTATGTAACCCAGACTCTCGGAGTTGATCACGACTTCTGGAAAGACATAATAACTCATGAAATGCTGGGGAAAGTCTTGCGGAGAGAAGCACGCAGGAAGGCCTGCTGGTGACAGAGTGATCACAGCTGACACGGGCCCAGTGTTGTCTGAAAATAGAGCTGGTGAGGTGGAGAGCGCCAGGGTAGGAGGTGAGAAGAGGGCCCAGGGCCTTCGCGGCCCAACAGGCCTGGTGAGGAGTTTGGACTTGGTCCCGGGACATGATGGGAGACCAGCGAAGAGTGTTAATTTGGGGGGAGTGGTCCGGGTAGCGCAAGGCTGCAGCATGAGGGAAGATCTATCCAAAGATTCGTCAAATTTGGGTAGATGTGGTGAAAGAGTGAAGCATGTGAGTTCTGTCTTTTTTGCTTCATGAACCAAGAAGGTTTACCAAGAGTGTAGTGGGCAGAGTTAGCCAAAAAGCCAGGGGCGACTTGGATGGGAGCTGCTCCTTGCAGACGCCGGGGCTGCGGTTTCCAGCAGGCTTTGGGGCCGACATTCACGAGCAAACACCCCCCTCCTGTGGCCGAGAGCGGTATTGCTGCTGCAGAGGCTCCAGGGAGGGCGCCCAGCCTCGCTGGGGACCTGCTCTAGGTTCTCACGCTGAAAAGCCTGGACCCGAGGAGATTCCTCCCTCTCTTTTAGAGAAACCTGATTAATGGGGAAAATGTACACACACACACACACACACACACACACACACACACACACACACACACACACACACACACACATACACACAGAAAAAGTGCTAGAAAGACACTTAAATATTACCAGTGATTCTTGCCAGAATAGGTGATTAATTTTTTCTCATTTTGTTTATTTACTTATTTTCTTTGAGACAGTCTCACTCTGTTGCCTGGGCTAGGGTGCCGTGGCATCAGCCTAGCTCACAGCAACCTCAAACTTCTGGGCTCAAGCAGTCCTCCTGCCTCAGTTTCCCCAGGAGCTGGGACTACAGGCATGCGCCACCATGTCTGGCTAAGTTTTTCTATATATTTTTTTAGTTGTTCAGCTAATTTCTTTCTAGTTTTAGTAGAGATGGGGTCTCGCTCTTGCTCAGGCTGGTCTTCAACTCCTGGCCTCGAGTGATCCTCCTGCCTCGGCCTCCCAGAGTGCTAGGATTACAGGCGTGAGCCACTGTGCCCGGCCTGTGTTATATTTTTGTTTTTTTTTTTTTAAAAACAGAAGTGACAGAAAAGTGGCCCAAGAGGGGACTAAGGTGGAGGCAGGTGGCTGGTGTGAGGGCCACAGCCCCAGCCTGGAATTTTCTCTGCAGGCTCCAAACAAGATGTCTCAGGGACTGAACATGGAGCTTCTGCATATTTATCACCTTCTGGATCACTCCTGGCAGTGGACTTTCTGATGGCTCAGACACTTGGCCTGATGCAAGGCCTTCCCACAGCTGAAGGCGCCGCTGGTCTGCCCGCTCCCGTCACAGGACTTCTGTCCGTGTGAAGCTCCCCGATCAACGGCAGCTAACCTGTCTAGAAGAACCAAAGGGCTTTCCACATGCTTACACTTGGGGGGCGGGGGTTCTCTCCTGTGTGGACTCTTGGATGCTGAGTAAGGACTGGGTCTGCCCGGAAACTGTGGTCACTCGTGCTAACACTGACGGGGTCTTCTGCTTCTGCAGTGCTCTGACTTGGAACAAGGGGCTCACCTGGCATGCATCGTTCCTCTCTCCTGCTTGAAACTCTTCTCTTGGGAACAGGAGCTGCTCAGCCTCCTCTCTGAGAAGCTCCCTGATGCTGCTCGAAGGTACTGGAACATTCTGTGGTGTCTCTCAGCCTTGTCCGCAGAACTTCCCTAAATGGTCTGCCTGAGGTCACTCATGGGATCACCTTTCAGAAAGTTCCTGATTGGAGATGAACTTCTTGTTCTCAGTCCTGATGTCATCATCTGAAATCACACACAGGAAATTCAAATATGATGTGTTTCCTGTACAAAAAAGGACAACTCAATACAATCTGTGCCTACCACAGGATTCGATTCAACAAATTATGGCATAAAACACAACAATGAAAAATGAGGCTTATCAGACATTTTTTTAAAGCAGGTTAAATATTATATATGCACTGAGATTTTGAATTACTTTCATTTTCTTTTTAGCCATATCTGTATTTTCTAAATACAAGGCATAACCCTCAAATTATGATGATACAAACCTGGGAGAGGATGAGGACAAAGCAGGGGACTAAAGCAGGGGGTGGGGGCATGCGGGAAGCGTGGGAGATCTGGAAGGATAACGTGAGCTCTCCTGGTCACACAGGAGGAGGGTGTGGTCAGCAGGTGGCTCAGGAGGCTGCCCAAAGGGGTGAAAAAAGTTAGTGACCTCCCTGAGTAGAGTTGAGTCCTGGGGCATCTCCCTCCAAGGTGAGAGGAAGGCGGGAAGGCAGCCACAAAGCTCACAAGCACCTCTCCAGGCAGCAGTGGACTGAGACCTGCACAAAGGGGAGTCGGGGGGAGGGAGCTGGGGGTGGAGGCCGTGTCTTGGGTTGGACAAAGACTCACATGCATCATAAACGATAAGCAAAACAGCAACTTAGAGATGTAAGCACCCTGTGGTTTAGTACTTCCTCATCTTTTATTTTATTTGATGCTTGCAGATGAGGAAACTGAGGCTCAGAGAAGTGAAAGGACTTGTCCAAGATTCAAGAGTGCACAGCTAGTATGCAGTGGAGCTGGGACCTGCATCTTTTCACTGTCCTGTGTGTGTGTGGGTGGGGGCAGTGGCAGTGTGGAAAGGCTGAGGCCAAGGCAGATGCCAAACCCCTTAACAACTGCCAGGGCCCAAACACTGGCCGGTTAGAAGAGATGCTGGTCCTGGGGCCTGGAGGCCTCTCATCGGACCAGGAGATAATCATTACATGCTGGATCCTGGAGTGGTCCTGAGGGGTGGGGGGCAGGTAGCTGGGGTGACCCAGGTGGCTGGCAGGGTGCTCGGGAGCACAGAGCAGAAGCATCTCAATACTTTAACAACCCATCCCTCTGCTCTGGCAGGCACCAGATGAGTGTCATTCTGCCTCTGGCCTCCCCCTATTTCTATGTCCCATGGATACCAATGGTGACAGGAGACTCTAGAAGTTGTCCAGAGTGTCAGTTCTTTCAGAGTGGCAGCTCGCAGTCAGACCACACTGTAGAGAGAAGGAAGCTTACATCTCCCTGATGCAGGCTGTCACGGACATGTCCACAACTGTGGAGTCAACTCTTGGTTCCTCGTGCGAGATCCGTGGGCACACAGCAGCTCCGTGGTGTTGGCATTTGGCTTTGCAATGAATGCGAATAGTCCTGTTATAAAGGAATGTAGTCACCCAGATCTGAGAATTTATAGCAAAAAGAAACAGCGAGGTAATGACTCCTCTTGAGGGAGAGACAGAAGCACAGCCCACCTCTCCCGCTGCCACTCCTCCTCTGGGATTGGGGTGATGCCTCATCGGGTCTGCTCCCTTGATTCTCCAACCCCGTTTCTCCCTGCATCAGGCCCCGGTACATCCCACAAAGGGGCTTGATCTCTCACAGGTTCCCTTCAAATCCTGTGGCCAGGCTTTATGAAGGAAAGATGAAGATGTGATGTTATTGTCAATAAAGTGCAGTTTGGCTAAAAAGCTGCCACACCACAATTCAAAAGAGCAAACATCATGCACAGTGCACACTCCGGGAATGAAGGCGCTCAGCTGTGGCCCGGATCCCCCTGGGCAGCTGAGAGGAGACTGTCACTCTCCTTGGCGTACTTCTGGGTTCTGGACTTTCCGAGCTCTCATACTAGTCTGCTGACGACACGTGGCTCCAATGCGGATCTGTAAGCTGCGACGTTCTGCCTGCTCTGCAACACAGCAGGACCCATGAAAAAGGAACAAGGACCCTGGGGGTTCCAGCTTTTCACCACTGGCTTGGAAGGGGGCGCTCTCAGGATTCACGTTTGAACAGGGTCTCAACTGGCTGAAGGTGGTGATATGTGGGGATTCTTGTGCTCATTGTGGAGGTGACATTTACCCTAGAAAAATTCTTGTTCTGGAGCCAATGAAGAAACCTGGCAGCTCTAAGGGGAATAAGGGAGATTACTTGCTTTTTTTCTCTTTAGGAAATTTCTTGTTCCATCCCCCCCCCCCCAGTATATTTCTTTAAAAATTATTTGATTGCAGAGCAATGTCTATTTATTGCAAAAAATAATTAAATGGTACATACTTATAAAAATGTGCAAAGGGAAAGTCCTTCATAACTCTATTTCCCAGAGATAATCTAAATTAAATTTTGATCCAATTGTTGATACAAAGTTAGTTTTAAAAACTAAATAGCTTTTATCAACAGAGTAAATAGACACCCTACAGAATGGGAGGAAAAGTTCACAAGCTACACATCTAACAAAGGACTAATATCACGGATCTACAAAGAACTCAAATAAATCATCCAGAAAAAACAAATAACCCCATCAAAACGTGGGTAAAAGAGATGAATGGATTTTTTCGAAAGAAGATAGACAAATGGCCAACAAACACATGAAAAATTGCTCAACATCACTAATCATTAGGGAAATGCAAATTAAAACCACATGCGATTTGGCCTTACCCCTGTCAGAATGGCCAGTATTAAAAAGTCAAAAACCAATAATGTTGATAGATGCAGTGAAAAGGAAACTTTTCTACACTGTTGGTAGGAATGTAATTGAATACAACCTCTATGGAAAACAGCGTGGAGATACTTCAAAGAACTAAAAGTAGACCTGCCATTCAGTCCAGCAATCCCACTACTGGGTATCTCCCAAGGAAAAGATGTCATTTTATCAAAAAGGACACCTGCACCCGAATGTTTATCACATATCACAGCACAATTCACAAGTGCAAAGATAGGGAATCAACCTAAGTGCCCATCAACTGGATAAAGAAAATGTGTATGTGTATACACACACACACACACACACACACACACACACACACACACACACACACACACACATGGAGTACTACTCAGCCATAAAAAGGAATGAAGTGACTTTTGCATCAACTTGGATGGAACTGGAGACCATTATCCTAAATGAAGGACCTCAGGAATGGAAAAACATACATCATGTGTTCTCACCTATAAATGGCTGTTAGACTCATGGTCCAAATAAGGCCTACAACGTTGTGTTTGGCTGGTAAGTCTTTTAATCTACAGGTCCACTTTCTTCTTTAAAAAAATTTTTTTAAAACCTTGTAATTTATTTGTTGAAGTATTTCAGATGTCTGTCCTCAAGATGACATGACACTTGACAAAGGTTTGAGCGCCCGTTCTGTGCCAGGCATTGTGCTTTGTGCTAGAAATGAAGGGGCGAGCAGGCAGCCATGGTCTGGACCCTCGATTTTGGACTAGCCATTGCCTATCTCTGGCCTCGGATCCCTCTTTTCTAACAGAAGAGGACTGGGCTAGATGAAATATAAAGTCTCCACTCTGACCCAGTCTGTGGCCCCACGCTGATCACTAGGATCTACTCTGTGACTCTGCGTCAAACTCCAGCCAAACACATTCCTAGGGAGCCGAGCCCAGCCGAGCCGAGCCGAGCGGAGGGAGGCGGGCGCCCCAGGCCAGGAGGGGGCGGGTCCGGATCCACGCAGAGGCGCAGCGTCTCGGGTTCCTGCGGCCCGGCTTCCCGCGAATCCAACCCGGGTCGCCGGCCGAAGTAACGCAGGAGGCTATCTCCCGGGACGCCAGACTATCCTCACCGTCCAAAGGGGCGCACTCGCTCTGACCACTGTGCCGGTCTGTGGCCTGCAGTGGCCGGTGGCGAGCGCTAACGGCAACCGCTCGGCTCTCTGGGCGCGGGCCCGGCTCCCTTCCAACTACAATTCCCAGAGTTCTCAGCGGCAAGCCGGTTGCCACGGAGACTGGCCAGGATAGAGATCAGCAGGCTCGGCTCTGGGACCGTCTTGGCCTAGGCCTGCTTGTGACCGTGCGCAGGCTACACCCACACCTGTGGCTTCAGAACAGCCCCTCCACGTGCCCCTGGCCTTTCGTTCTACAGTCGGAAGAGGCCGAGCAATTGGACCAGTCCAGGGACCATGGGAAAGCTGAACTACATTTCCCAGCATGCGCCAGGCGCAGCCACTTCCGGTCGTGAGGTACCCAAACGGTAACATTGTGGAGCTGTTGCCAAGGAGTCAAGTCCCGGGGTATTGGGTCCCTGACGCTAGCGGACAAAGGGGCAGGAGTCAGAGGAGAGAGCTACAGGAGGGGTGAATGGGGAATTCTGTTATAAAGCATCGCTAAAGAGAATGTCCCCTCTGTTTGCCCACCTTTCATGGACCCTCAGGGCCAAAGCGATCGTCGCACAGCCCTCTGGGAAATGCAAGCGACGCTTTCCCAGGAACTATGGGAACTGTAGTCACTGATTACCTGCCACTTCCTCTAGCATATAGACAAGCCAGGAACGCCGAGAACAGGGAATAAAGCCCTCTACATTCGTGTCCCCTCAAAGGCAAATTTTGCCTCCTAAGTGCTTACAGAATTTGTCCCAATCTTATGCCAGCCCTCAGTGCTGTGTTTCAGGCACTTTTCATTTCCTAAGTGGAGCATTTACCTGGTTTTCCTAACTCCAGTCGTCTGCTTATTAAGTCTGTTCTCCACACCTCCACGCCTCCATCAGAGTAATCTGTCCCTGCTTTGCGTACGGTTCTTCAATGCCTAATAAAATCAAGCCTCTGCTGCTTAGCTGGCTTGTATATTTGACCTCACCTACTCTCTCCCGTTATTCTCCTCCTCGTAGAGAAGAATATTTACAGTTCTTCATCTCATTTATGACTGATACCTTAAAGCCATTGCCACTATTTTTTAAAATGCAGAGCTCAACTTCCTGCTTTAAACAGTTGTACCCTAAAAGGGTGATAAATTCCAAGTGTAGCTGGATTTGCAAAGTAGACAAATTATTGAAAAGCACTTGAAATAGGTTTCTATGAGAAGAAACCAAATTCATCATTTACTCTCATAAAATTAGCATTTTATTCCTCTTAACAAAATATTTTATGATATGGTTAACTAGGTGTTTTCTGGGCTTTTTAAAGTCACACAGAAGAAAAAATGGTTCTTTATGAATAAAGTACTTGTCATAAAACTCAAGCAACATTGTAAATGTACAAGAGATGGGTTATTTTTATTTCACAATCTATAATTATGCTTGATCGAAAGAGTAAATCTTCACTAAGGCCTTAGAGAAAGGATGCATATTTTAAAAGCCTGTCAAAAAGCCTAGATAGGAATGAACTGTACAGTGCAGAAAGATAAATGATGTGTTGTTCACATCAAAGCACCAAGAACTTTCCTTTTGAAGTGGGAATAGTTGGCATACACAACATTTCCATTGCCTTTTAACTTCAGTAGGAAGAATGGCCCGTATCATAAATATAGAGAATTATTTAACTGATAAAGCAATTTAGAAGTCATATAAAAATATGTAATCTGTTCAAGTTTTCTCCCTCCTCATTTATTTAATTTCTTTGATTTTGGTTTTTAAAACATGGAACCATTCATTTCTTGCCTAAAGAAAGAGTAATGCTTTTTTGTTGAGAAAGCATCAGCCAAGGCCAGGATATTCATGTAACTATAATTCTCAACAATTAGATGGGGAATTTGCAGTCATCTTCTTGAAGGTCAAGATTTAGAAGAGCCATTTTTCAGAGTGATTTTCTTAAGTGGCACAAATCCAGTTACCTTTTACGTGGATAATAGGGGTAGTGCCTTTTTAAATTAACTGCTGTACGTTCTGAATTACCAGCAAAGCTCTACTCTCTGTTATGGCAGATTAGTCTACTCTGTGGATATAAGGGTTTTCTGGTGTTCCACAAAGAGTATAATTATCTCCTGGAGCTTTGCCTGAACAATTTTGAGACATGGACATTTGAGTTATGATATAAGTGAATAAGTCATATAATAGTTTTCTTTACAATGGATAGAGCTTCTGAATACTATTTGATCATTTGTTTGGTTCAAAGAAATAGAGCATTATTTAATAGTTTTATCTGCAACATACTTGCAAACCATCTTCTGGGTGCTCTGCTTCAAAAACATTTAAAATGTCCTGCTGTGGTTGTGGTTGTGGTTGCTTTACTAGTTCAGTCTCAGAGGGTGACATTCTTGGCCATGTTATTTGTGGAATCATCTTCCCAGTTACTAAGAGTGGAAGTGCAGAGGTGTGGGGTCCAGGCCTCCGGTAGACTGAATAATGGTTCCCTAAAATATCAAGTCCTAACCCCTAGAACCTGTAAATATTACTTTATTTGGAAGAAATATCTTTGCAGATGTGATTATTTAAGGAATTTTTTTTTTTTTTAGCAAGACAGGGTCTTTGACCCTACCTCAAAAAAAAAAAAAATGAAAAATAATTTCTAAAATTATCAGATTATAAAAAAAAACTTGCTTGTATAATAAACTATAAACTCACCATATCTGGTTATTCTGAGCATTAAATCTTTTGAACATTGTTACAAATTTGGTGTTTGTAACAAGAACATAACATTGTTTTTTTGTTTTGTTTTGTTTTGTTTTGTTTTGTTTTGTTTTGAGACAGAGTCTCACTCTGTTGCCCAGACTAGAATGCCGTGGCATCAACCTAGCTCACAGCAACCTCAAACTCCTGGGCTCAAGCGATCCCTCTGCCTCAGCCTTCCAAGTAGCTGGGACTACAGGCATGTACCACCATGCTCGGCTAATTTTTTAATAGATATTTTTAGTTGGCCAATTAATTTCTTTCTATTTTTAGTAGAGACGGGTCTTGCTCTTGCTCTTGCTCAGGCTGATTTCGAACTCCTGACTTTGAGCGACCCTTCACCTCCACCTCCCACAGTGCTAGGATTATAGGCGTGAGCCACCACGCCCAGCCCACATAACATTGTTTTCACAAGTATTACATGAAGTAACATTTAAGAATGAAATTCCCCTGATCATGAAAAACTTTTTAGAAGTTGTGTGTGTACTCCACCTTCCCATTGGATATGGTTTTCATATCAGGGACATCTAAATAAATATAAAATTTCGGAGAGGTTCAATACTAATATTCTTCAAAAATATCCCGGGTGAAATGTACACCAGTGCTGCTAGCAGTGTATTCACAAAAGCCAAAAGGTGGAAACACCCAAGCATTCATCAACAGACGAATGGATAAGCAAAATGTGGTCTGTCCATACACTGGAACATTCAGCCTTAAAAAGGAAGGAAATTCTGATGCATTACAACACTTGAGATTTTATGCTAAGATCTCTATAAACTTGAGATCATTATGCTAAGTGCAATAAGCCAGGCACAAAAACACAAATGCAGTACAAGTCTACTTATATAAGTTAAAACCATAGACATAGAAAGTAGAAAGGTGGTTGGTTGCCAGGGGCTGTGAGGAGGAAGAATGGGGAGTTGTTGTTTAATGGATAGAGTTTCAGTTGAGGATGATGAAAAAGTTCTGGAGATGGATGGATGGTGGGTTGCACAACAATGTGAATGTGTTTATTTATTCTTTAAAGACCACAGGGTCTTGCTCTGTCACCTAGACTGGAATGCAGTGGCAATATCATAGCTCACTGAAGCCTTAAACTCCTGGGCTCAAATGATCCTCCTGCCTCATCCTCCTGAGTTAGCTGGGACTACAGATATGCACCACCACACCCAGCTAATTTTTCTTATTTTTTATATAGAAAAAATGTTACTATGTTGCCCAGGCTGGTCTTGGTCTCCTACCATACCTCAGCCTCCCAAAGCGCTGGGATTACAGGTGTAAGCCACCATGCCCCACCAATGTGAGTATATTTAATGTTACTGAATTATACACTTAATATAGTTAAAATGCTAAGTTGTATGTCATATTTTATCACAATTAAAAACAGGATAACAATATTTTTAAAATTTGGACAAAATTCTAGGTGATCAGGTAAACCTTTTAGGTTTATGATGAAAATAACAATGCATTTCTTATTGTAACAGGAATAGTATTTTGAAAATATTCACCTGCCACATTCTTGATTCCCCTGAAAGTCATATTTTTGCCCCAGGAGGCTAAGCATTGAAAATGCACTGGCCTGTTACAGGGCAGCTGTGGCAAGGGGTAAAGTGATCCTGCCCTATGGAGACACAGAAACCTGGGACTGGTGGGAGGACACTGCTGACTCTCAGTAGATGGCCTCAGCCCAGCCAGGATGGGGCAGAGTCAATCTGGGGACTACGGATTCTAGAATGTGTGGAGAGACAATGCCACAAGCCTGGAAGGTCTTGGACTTCCCAAAAGATGGCCAGCAGGGAGAAACCAAAGTGCCTGCCCTTGGAAGAGCTGCCCCACCCCAACAGGACACACTTTTCAGACACTTTGACATCATCTTGGGGAGAAGGTAGAGGAAGTGGATTGTAATCTTGAATTGATTAAGTATTTATTCCAGAGACTCAATTAACGTGAAAGCCTTGAATTGCATGAGGTGGAGATAGGTGATTCTTGTTATTTGCAGTAGTTATGTTCTATAAAGTCACCAAGAACACTGAATTAGCAAATGATGAATAATTCTAGGGGAAACATGAGGTTAGGTTCCTATGAGCCTCTGTCACAACTTTCCATCAACTGATCGATAGGAAACCATTTTTATATGTTTATTTTTAAAGACATTTCATTTAATATACATTGATTCATTATCATTGGATTCATGGCCAACAACACTGTTACTCTCACTTGAATGAAGCTTGTCTAACACGCGTATTTTCTCCATAAGGCACATCACAACCGCTTGCAATTAGGAAACCTAGACAGCGCTTTAGCACTATGCTTGGGGGCCATTTAAATAGCAAAATCACCAACAGAAAGCACAAAAATGTGAAAACGTGACACACAGTATTAATAGACCATGAAAAGGACACTTGTTGACCGTATGAGAGCTGAAACTAGGCAGAGTCCCTTGTTTGACCTTAGCTGGAAACGTGTGCACTGGGCAATTCAAACTTTTTGCCACTCTACGTGTGTCCCCAAATAACTGGGACAGCGCCACAGTATTGATTTGGTGGTTACAAATAAATTTTAGTGAGTAGGCAAATTTTTAAATACAAAATCTATGAATGAGGATCAACTATACCTTCATTTAGCATTGTTAAGTACCGCAGGTCCCCTCATTATCTGGTGGAGGGGAACATACAAAATTTAAATAAATTATAGAAAATGTAGAATTTTTGTTTTGCATATCCAAGATGTAGTACTTAAGTTTTCGTCTACTACTATTATTTAGAAAAATGGAATGGCAGTTCTGTGAGGGCAAGGATTTTTGTCTTTTTCATTCATGCTGTATGTGGTCAACAGCTAGAACTGCTGCACACATAGCAGATGCTCAACCAGTTGGTATTTGTTGGACGAATCAAGGAATCACAATCACATTCAAACCAATACACATGGATTAAGCTACTGTTGTCCCATTGGACTATGACAGTTACAATTCCACAAGTTTTATAACTTGACATATGTGAAGGAGGGAAAAAAACCCCTCAAATTTCCAGCTTTGGAATGGTCTGGGGCCAGGAATTCAGAATTCAATGATAGGATTTTTCTCAACTGAACCAAGGACAGAGAATAGATGGTCTGAGTCAACTCTCTGGCTGACTGGTACCTTCTAGCAGACAGGAAAGTTTCTTCTATAGGCATAGGGAGAAGAAAATGTCACCAGCTGGATGTGATTTCAGATCTGCACTGGGAAAGATGTTGATTTCATTTGGGATGTGGAAGTCCCAGATGAAGGCTGGTTAGGTAATAATTGACATCTCCTCCCTGTCTCTGCTCTCGGACATGGAATTGATTATGCTTTTTAAATACTTTATGAATTCCATCCGGATCTCCTCAGGGTCATCCTCGAGATTCGAGTGCACCAGCTTCAGCTTGTTCAAGGGTGGTGCTTAAAAAGGAAAATAAGGTTAATTAGGCCTGGAGTTTGAATGAGGCTCTCTTTCTAGCCCCCAATAACCTGAGACTCCTAGAAACCGATTCATTTAACTTTCTAAAGTCCACAAATAAAGTTATGTCTTGCCTGACACAACTGAACAGCGAACAGTTTCACCATACTGCCACCTGGTGATAGGATAGTGACTTTACAAGCTATTTCCAAGATCCTCTTTGTTCCTAAACCAGAAAGGAATAGATTCTCTCTCACTCTCACTTTGTTTCTGAATATTTTCTGAGCTGTTTTTCAGAGTTGTTTCTGAGTTGTCACCTCTGGAATGTGTGCGTCATATGTGAATTGGAGGTTTTCTTGAGAAAAGATGGCAGGAAACAGTATCCCCAACAGTACCAAGGAATGGCTGAAACCAAGTTTTTCCCACTCTGAGTGTCTGCCTGCTTCTATGGTGTCTATATCCTGGCCTGGATGGATCTTCCAACCTAGCAATTCTGATTTACATGGTGAGAAAAACAAATGTGTAGGACATAATAGGTGCTTAATAACTGCATATAGCCACTAGTTTTAAAGACATATAGAAATATATAAGTGCTCCAAATGTTCAAGACAAAAGGAGAAAGAGAAATTCCAGTGTCCTTACACAAAGACAGTTTTCCTTTATCACCTCCGGAGCCTGGTTTGTGGTGTGCAATTAACAGGCACTGAGTGTCCTGTAAGAGCTGCTGCTGGACGAAGCAGGAATACCACATTTCTATTTCCTTCCGGTGGCTGGGGATGTCAGGGTTGAAGATGATCACCACTCCATGAGCATCCTTCATCAGGGCCGGCCAACAGGACTCGAACCTGCAAGGCAGAGAAAGAGCCAGAGGGGGCCAGGCTCAGTGGCTCATGCCTGTAATCCCAGCACTTTGGGAGGCTGAGGCAGGAGGATTACTCGAGGCCTAGGAGTTCGAGACCAGCCTGAGCAACAGAGCGAGACCTTGTCTCTACAAAAAATATAAAAATTAGCCAAGTGGGGTGGCACATGCCTGTAGTCCCAGCTACTTGGGTGGCTAAGGCAGGAGGATTGCTTAAGGTTGCAGTGAGCTATGATGATGCCACTGCACTCTAGCCTGGGCAACCAAACGAGATCCTGTTTCAAAAAAAAAAAAAAAAAAAGCAGCCAGAGGAGGGAATCACATCATTCTGGTTTCTAACAGTGACCTTTAAAAAGAACATCGACCAATTATTAATAATTGGTCTATGACTCCTAGTTGTATCATAACCCAATTGCTAAAGTTTATAAAACAATACATGTCATCAAATAATTTATCAAGTTCCTTATACATGCTGGGAAACATGGTCGGCCCAACTCCATGGTGCCTGGTGGATAGCTGATTTGATTTTTACATCACTTGATGAAGCAGACCGTCTTTGAAGGAAACATACTTTGTGTCCCCGCCACAGTCCCATAGTTCAAATTCACACCCAGTGCCTTTGTTGTTGCTGGTAACGTTTGGGTTCTCAAATTCCAGAATCCTAAAAATAAAAACAACAGCAGCAGCTGTAGGAAACATCATACTTTTGAAATGCCAACAGCACCAAAAGTAGGAGGGGGGTGATGGCTGGGGACTCTTTGGGATACAGATTTGTCAGGGCTCACCTCACTCCTTGGGTTGGGTTGTATTCAGTGATATCAGAAGACTCTGTCAGAAAGTTAGCCAAAACAGTTTTTCCACTCTGAAAATGAAAGTGAATAAAGGTCTTTGCTGAAGAGCAGAAATGGAAACCATAGAAGAGCCCCTCCAGTAGCTGGCCTCAAACTATGTGTGATAGTGAATATAGGTCATAGCCACCTGAGATCACCAGGACAGAGGGCTCTCCCTGGTTGGGACTTCACTGCCTTGTTCTAGTATGGTGGGCATAGCCTGGTCTGGGACCCAGGGAGCGTGGTTCTGCTGCTAGGTGACTTTACCCACACTGATTTCCCCGACTGGCTCTCAGTCAACTTATCTGAGAAAAGAAAAAAAAAATCATTTATCTGTGTTTTTCTCCTTGCCACACTTTCAAGAAAACAGTCTGTTATAGATATGAAGCCATTGAGGCTCAGAGAGGGGAAAAGAGTTCTTCAAGGTCACAAAGGATCAAGGTGACGGCTGAGTCCTAGGTCTGGGGACTTCTGGCTGGACAAAGAGCTGTTTCTCCTGCTGGACTATAAGTAATACACATTCCCATTAAAAAAAAATCAACAAACAACAAAATAGCCCTCCACCCAAACCATCTCTCTGTCCATTCATCCTATTCCTTCCCCAAAGCTTAAAATCTATGATCTGTTTTTCAGGTCTTTTATATATATTTGTATCATTCATTTAACAAATACTGCCAAATACAAAATAAGTTTTTTTCTCCCCCAAAATTATTCCTAAGAAGAAAGGCAATCTCTTATGCTTGACTCCTTACAAAAATATAATTATGCCCCACTCTCTCAATTACTTTATTATGAACAACAACTGCTTGACTAGAATAACCTCAATCAGTGCCAATTTGGGAGGCTTATAAACACCACCAACAGAATACGAAAAAATAGAGGGGAGTTTGGGTGCTCAGCTTGCCATTAGTAATTTTTCCTAAAGCTGTGTCCTCACAGATTAAATATCACTTAAAAATAACACAGTAAGTGGTTATGTTGTAGAGATTATGAATATTTATTTTTAGGATGAGCAAATGAAACAAATGTTCTGAGGTTATAGGAACAACTCCTGGGGCTTGGGATACATTTCCAGGAATAGTGTCATACGTAGATTCAAAAAGTACTGTTTTCCAAACAACTTAGATGAGTGGAAAGATGATGTGTTTTGGAAACTGTGTTAGGTGATTCAGGCATTTTAGATATTTGCCAGTGTCTACCTCAGTGGCAGGTGCTGTTGAATAAGAAGGTGAGATAGTGATAGTGCTGGGATGATAAAACAGGGTAATGTGATAGAGACTTTGAAATGAGTCAGAAAGGCTGAAGAGGTTACGTTTAAACTGAGATTTGAATGACAGCCAGGCCATCCAGCAGAGGAAATAGCTAGTTCAAAGGCCCTGGGGCAGAAATGGGTATAGCAAGCTAAAGGATTGGAAAGGCCGGTAAGTTTGAAGAGTAGGGAGGGAGGGGGACAAATGTACATGCAGAAATATATTTTGTTGTTGAAGATGAGTGGCGGGGACCAAGAGGTCATCATTCTTTCTCCCTTTGTCTACATTTGAGAATTTCCATACATTTAAAAGATGGTATCTATACTTGTTTTGCTTTTCATGATTCTACACATACTTTTGGTTCTTGTCTATTTCTACACATCAGTACATAACAGAGTTGCCTCATTTTGTTTAATGGCTGGACAGTCTTCCAAAGAATGTACCTTCATTTACTATCCTAGATATTCTCTTATAGATGGGCTCTTTCCAACTATTCAATATTGTACATCACTCATTGGGAACAAGCACAAGCATTCAGTTACAGTAGATTCTGAGAAATATAACTGCTGTACTATGGTATGCACGTTTTAAATTTTAATAATGTGATCTTCAAAAAGCTCATATCAATTTATAGTCCCACCAACAGAACCCTAGAATTCTCATCACATTCATCCTAACACTGCATTATCAATCTTCAACTTTTCCCATCCAATGTGACGGACAAATAAGTATCGTCTTCTTGTTTTAATTTGTGTTACTGTGGTTCTGAGGTTGAGCACCTTCTCATACTTATTGGGCAATTTTATTTCTTGTGTTCAGAGCATTTGCTTGATTTGCTACTGAATTTTCTCTTTTCTTTACTGATTTGTAAATTTTCCCTGTGTAGTTGGCCTATTAGTCCTTCCTTGTACTTTATTTTGCAAATATACCAGGCATTATGTTTGCTGTGATTTCTTTTAAGGCTTCTTCATTTTTGTGCTGTGCTTAAAAAGATCTTTCTAACTCAACATCAAAAACATATCTTTCCATATATTCATCTACTACAGTGGTTCTCAACGTGTGGTCCCTGGACCAACAATATCAGCAAATGTAAATTGTCAGGTCCCTCCCAGACCTACTGAATCAAAACTCTGGGGTGGTACCTAGCAATTAGTGTTTTAACAAGCCCTCCAGGTGATTCTGATGCTCGCTGAAGTTGAAGAATATTCACCTACTACTTCCACCTTTCTTTTCTTGACACGTTTAGCTTTAGTCCATCTGAATTTTATTTTCGTGTATGGTGTGAAGTACACATGTAGATTTAATCCCCATTACTACCACCGCACACACATTAAAAGCCACTTTTTCCAAGACCATAAGATAAATAGTCCAGTCTTCCCTCCTGGCACTCTCCTCCCACAGACACATTCATTAGGAACGACCCCCGGGGGCAAAGGAAAGAGTCATGAGACCTAGGCTCTGGTTCCAATGAGGCCACTAACTGCCCTGGGCCTCAGGACCACGGGGTTCGCCGGCCCCGCCTCCTCTGGGCGGTGGCTGGGATCAAGGTCTGAAAGTGCAGGGTTCACTGTATGGTTAGCGGCGCCCGCCCGGGTGGTCGCGGTGGGACTGGGCTCCCGCCTGCCGGGGGGCTCCTGGCACAAGGCAGAGTGGGGGTGAGGAGCGCGCTCGCACAGGCGTCGAGGCGCCAGGCCCAGCCTCACCTCGCAGGGCCCCACGAAGAGGATCTTGGCCTTCAGCATCGTCGTCCGCCGCAGGGAGCTCACCGGAGCCCACCGGAGCCCACCCGAGCCGGCGTCGCGGCGGAGCTCAAGCCTCAGTGCTCATTGGTTGCCTTCGTTTCCATGGCGACGGGGAGCAGCCCGCAGGGGCCGACGGGACTCGGCCAGTTCCGGTGCGCCGGGCGGAAAGGGGCGTGCAGGCGCCCGGAAGACAACGAGAGCAGGACTGCAAACCCGGGCAGTAGGGGCGCTTCTGCGAGTCTGGCCTCTCTGTTTGTGGAGATGCGGAAAGCGAGTCTCTGGGAGGCGGCGGAATTGCCGGTCCCTCATCTCTTCTGTTCCTCCCGATAACCCTGAGAGTCAAACAGGACCCCCAGCTGGCGAGCTGGGCTTGGAACCAGGCCTTCAGACTGCTTTATCACTCGGGCATGATACTGTCCACACTGGTAACAGATTGATCATGGCCCTGGGCCAGCCTAGAAGAAGTCAGGAAAAAGTCTGGTTTCTATAAAGCGATTCATTTGGATGATCTGGGAGAAACCAAAAGGGTGATATGCTGGCATTGTTTAGTCAGTGCAGATGTCTAGAAACAGTGCTAGACACTGTTAAGGTTGACATTAGGTCAACTTTAAATTACGGAGCTAGGCCAGATTTTCGGATAAAACCATCAGATTAGATGTCTATGTGCCAGGAGTGCGGATACAAAATATGCCAGCGCAGAAAAGGGCTAGCATGACAAAAATTCCCTAAGTGAACCTACTATCCCATCTTTAACTTTTGATAGGATAGTTATATAGTCTTTATATAACAAAGAACTGCTGAGTGAACAGTAATGAAGAGTCCTCAATTTCAAGATGTCATTGATTGATTAGATAAATATCTTTTGAATGCCTATTTTATATGAGGCACTGTTTTAGGTACTGGGACTGTGCCCCTGCTTCTTGAGGTTTACATTCTAGTGGAGTAGATAGATATTGTGTAAACAAGTTAATAACATGTAGGCATACTTTGAGGATGTGGGTTAGGGTTCAGACTACCACAATACAGCAAATATCACAATAAAATGAGTCACAAATTTTTTGGTTTCTCAGTGCATATAAAAGTTATGTTTACATTATACTATAGTCTAATAAATGTGCATTAGCATTATGTCTAACCACTGTATATGCCTTAATTTAAAAATATTGCCAAAAAATGGCTAACAATTATGTGAGACTAAAGAGAATTGTTACCTTTTGTTGATGGAGGGTCTTGCTTTGATGTTGACCGCTGCTGACTGATCAGGGTGGTGGTCCCTAAGGTTTGGATGGCTGTGGCAGTTTCTTAAAATAAGACAATAAAGTTTGCTGCATTGATTGACTCTTCCTTTCATGAAGGATTCTGTAGCATGCAATGCTATTTGATAGCATGTTGCCTTCAGTAGAACTTCTTCGAAAATTGGAGTCAATCCTATCAAATCCTGCCTCTGCTTTATCAATTAAGTTCATGGAACATTCTAAATCCTTTGTTGTCATTTCAACAAGGTTCACAGCATCTTCACCAGAAGTAGATTCCATCTCAAGGAGCCACTTTCTTTGCTCATCCATAAGCAACTCCTTATCCATTAAAGTTTTATCATGAGACTGTAGTAATTCAG
The DNA here is from genome assembly GCF_040939455.1 of Microcebus murinus. Lineage (NCBI taxonomy): Eukaryota > Metazoa > Chordata > Mammalia > Primates > Cheirogaleidae > Microcebus > Microcebus murinus. The sequence goes on from NC_134122.1 coordinate 29,277,842, forward strand.
TCACATCTTCAGGCTCCACCTATAATTCAAGTTCTCTTGCTATTCTTACCACATCTGCAGTTACTCCCTTCACTGAAGTCAGGTTGGAATCAATGTCTTCCAAATTCCTTTTTTTTTTTGAGACAGAGTCTCTCTTTGTTGCCTAGGCCAGAGTGAGTACCGTGGTGTCAGCCTAGCTCACAGCAACCTCAAACTTCTGGGCTCAAGCAATCCTACTGCCTCAGCCTCCTAAGTAACTGGGACTACAGGCATGCGCCACCATGGCCGGCTAATTTTTTCTATATATATTAGTTGGCCAATTAATTTCTTTCTATTTATAGTAGAGACGGGGTCTCGTTCTTGCTCAGGCTGGTTTTGAACTCCTGACCTTGAGCAATCCACCCGCCTTGGCCTCCCAGAGAGCTAGGCCAAATTCCTATTAATGTTGATTAATAGGAATTAATAGGAATAGGAATGTTGACCTACCATGAATCACAAATGTTCTTAATGGCATCTAGAATGGTGAAGCCTTCCTGGAAGGTTTTCAATTTATTTTTCGTAGATCCATTAGAGGAATCACTATCTATGGCAGCTATAGACTTACAAAATGTATTTATTAAATAATAGAACTTGAAAATTGAAATTATTCTTCGATTCATGGGCTGCAAAATGGATGTTGGGTTAGCAGGCATGAAAACAACATTCATCTCCTTAAAACATCTCCATCAGAGGCCTTGGGTGATCAGATGCATTATCAATGAGCAGTAATATTTTTTTTTTGAGACAGAGTCTCACTTGTTGCCCAGGCTAGAGTGAGTGCCGTGGCGTCAGCCTAGCTCACAGCAACCTCAAACTCCTGGGCTCAAGCAATCCTACTGCCTCAGCCTCCCGAGTAGCTGGGACTACAGGCACGCGCCACCATGCCTGGCTAATTTTTTTTATATATATATATATTAGTTGGCCAATTAATTTCTTTCTATTTTTATAGTAGAGACAGGGTCTCGCTCAGGCTGGTTTTGAACTCCTGACCTTGAGCAATCCGCCCGCCTCGGCCTCCCAGAGTGCTAGGATTACAAGCGTGAGCCACCACGCCCGGCAGCAGTAATATTTTGAAAGGAATCTCTTTTCTTCTGAGCAGGAAGTTTCAATAGTGAAACAGTAGGTTTCAACAGCTTAAAATATTGAGTAAACCACAATGTAGACAGATGTGCTGTCATTAAGGCTTTATTTTTCCATTTATAGAGCACAAACAGAGTAGATTTAGTACAATTCTTATGGGCCCTAGGATTTTTAGAATGGTAATGAGCATTAGCTTCAACTTAGTCACCAGCTGCATTAACCTCTAACAAGAGAGTCAGCCTGTCCTTTGCAGCTTTAAAGGCAGGCATTGACCTTTCCTCTCTAGCTGTGAAAGTCCTATATGGCATCTTCCAATATTAGGCTGTTTTATCTACACTGAAAATCTGTTGTTTAGCATAGCCACCTTCATCAATGATCTTAGCTAGATCTTCTGGATAACTTGCTGCAGCTTCTACATCAGCACTTGCTGCCTCACCTTGCACTTTAATGTTACGGAGATGGCTTCTTTCCTTAAAATGCATGAACCAACCTCTGCTAGCTTCATACTTTTCTTCTGCAGCTTCCTCAACTCTCTCAGCCTTCACAGAATTAAAGAGAGTTAGAGCCTTGCTCCAGATTAGAATTTGGCACAGGGGTATGTTGTGGTTTGTTTGATCTTCTATCCAGACCACTAAAACTTTCTCCATATCAGCAATAACACTGTTTCGCTTTCTTATCATTTGTGTGTTCATTCATTGGAGTGGTGCTTTTGATTTCCATCAAGAACTTTTCCTTTGCATTCACAACTTGGCCAACTTTTGGTACAAGAGGCCTAGCTTTTGGTCTATCTCAGCTTTTGACATGCACATGCCTTCCTCACTAAGCTTAATTATTTCTAGCTTTTGATTTAAAGTGAGATGTGGGACACTTTCTTTCATTTGAACACTTAAAGGCCATCATAGGTTTTTAATTTGCCTAATTTCAATATTTTTGTGACCCAGGAAATAGGGAGGCTAGAGGAGAGGGAGAGAGATGGAGGATGGCCAGTTGGTGGAACAGTTAGAACACAAACATTTACCAATTAAAAGCTTGCTGTCTTGGCTGGGCAAGGTGGCTCACACCTGTAATTCCAGCACTTTGGGAGGCCAAGGCAGGAGAATTACTTGAGCCCAGGAGTTTGAGGTTGCAGTGAGCTATGATGAGGCCACTGCACTCTAGCCCAGGTGACAGAGTGAGACTCTGTCTCAAAAAAAAAAAAAACAAAAAACAAAAAACCCAAACCCAAAAAACAAACAAACCCAAAAAACAGAACTCTGAGTAAAGAAAGGAGTCAGACTATTTTTTACTCAGTTAGCAGGTTTATACATACCCACCCCCAAAGACTGAGGGGGCTGAGAGGCCAGAGAAAGAGGCTGACCAAGGCAGTTTCTCATAAAGAAGCATTTACTAGGGACTTATGAACAGAAGCCATGTCTCGGGCAGTCACAGATGGTAGATCCCTGCACCTGCCCTTCAGAAAAGATCCTTCATATAGCAAGCTTTTTTGGTAAAACTTGTGCTGATGGTCATGTTTCAGACTTTCTTGCAAAACTTGTGACCACTGGGGAGGTTAGATAAACATCTTTATGAGGGGTTATCTGTGCTACAGGCATTGTTTAAAGACCTTGCTGCTGAACACATTGGTATGCAGAAATCAAACATCGGTCACTATGGCAGTTTTGCTTCAAGATGGCACCACTCTTGCCGTGAAACTGGCTGTTTTCCTACACAAACTATGTGAAAAGTCTGGAGGAGGAGCATTTCAGAAAGAACAGCTATGGCAAACAGGAGGAAATAAACTTGGCCTAGGTAAAGAACAGTCCAGAGGGCTTATGAGGCCAGTGCAGGAAGAATAAAGGAGAGAGGGATGGGAGATGCTGTTGGAGAGATCATGGATGACTTTGGGAATTCATTCTGAAAGTGATGGGAGGCCCCTATCAGGATTATATTTGGCTATGAATAATGGAAACTCCATCACAACAATTTACCAAATAAGGGGTTTATTTTTTCCCCATATAACAAGGAATCTAGGGATGGGCATTGAAGGACTGGTGAACTCTCTCAAGGAACAAGATCCCTTCTCCCTTCCTGTCCTGACATCTTTCACATGGTTTTTCTGCCTTTGGGTATTTGCTTTAAAGGCAGGAACAAAAGAAAAGAGTATAGGTCTAAGAATACATGGCACTATAGCCTTGCCTTTGATGAGGAAAACAGTGGCTATCTTAGAATCCATATCCAGTGATTTCTCCTTATGTCTTATTGGTTGGAAGTGGGTCACATGGCCTCCCAAGCTGCAAGGGAATCTGGGAAATGTAGGTTGAAGCTTTCTGCACCACCTTTCCCAAGAAGCCATCTTGGTCATCGTAATTCCAGTACCCTTGAAGATCAGCATAATTAACTTTATGAAGCCCTCACTTAAAAATGTACTTTTGGAGATTGTGTGGTTGAATCCTTGGTTTGGAGTTCTGGGAGAGGAAGAGGGATACATTCTCAGTTGATGAAAAATAAAGATGGAGTGGAAATGATCTGGAGCATAGGGATTTTGTGGTTTTGGGGGGATTCATTTGAAATAATAAAACCCTACTACAGTGGCAACAAGGTCTGAAGACACCGTAGTGCTGGTGTGGCAGCTCAACAATGGCCTCAGGCCACCTTTTTTCTCTGCTATCCCTAGGTTTAGTTTTTGTCCTCCTGCTTGTTGTCTCATGGTCACAAGGTAGCTGCTGTGTCTCCAGGCATCATGCCTACAATTAAGGAAAGAAAAGGGAAGGACAAAATGTTTGCCAGTTGAGTCTGTTTCTTTAAAAAGAAATCAGTGTTATTGAGTTATCATTTATATACATTTATATCATTTATATATGTACCTATTTTAAGTGTAGACTTTTGAAAAATGTTTAGACTCATATAACTACCATCTTCCTCAAGATACAGAATATTCTCATCACCAAAAAATCTCCATCATTTTCCTTTGAAATCAACTTCTTCCCACCCTGGCCCTAGGAAACCTCTGTTGTACTTTTTATTACTATAGATTAATTTTGCCTGTCCTAGAATTTCATATAAATGGAATCACACAATATTTACTCTTTGGTGTCTGGCTTCTTTCACTCAAACAAGATTGTGGATATTATTTCATGTTGTGTGTGCCAATAGTTCATTTTTTTTATTGTTGAGTAGTATTCCATGTATGAATGAATATACCATAATTTGTTTATTTATTCACCTGTTGATGGACATTTGGGTTGTTTCTAGTTTTCAGCTATTATAAATAAAGCTGCTAGAAATAAAGCCTTGTCTGGACATCTGTTTTCATTTCTCTTGAGTAAATACCTTGAAGTGGAATTGGTGGATCATGTGATTTTATATATAGTTGGCTCTTGGTATCCACAGGTTCCACATCCACGATACAACCAATTCATGGATTGAATGTATTTGAAAAAAAAACCCATAGAAATAACAACACAACAACAGAAAATAATGCAAATAGAAAACAGTATAGTATAGCAACTATTTACAAATCATTTACATTGTATTAGTATTACAAGTAATCTAGAGATGACTTAAAGTGTGTGAGAAGATGTGCATAGGTAAACACGTCACCATTTCATATAAGGGACTTGGACATAGGCATCTGCAGATTTGGGCATCTGTGGGGTCCTGGAACCAATACCCCATGGATACCGAGGGATCACACACACACACACACACACATGCACGCATATGTGTATATATGTTGCACACACACTTGTTCCCGGTTTCCTATTTATACACTGGGTATATAGATTTTGGTGCTCAAATTGTCCTTGATTTGGCCATTGGGAGGCCCTTAAGGATCTTTTTTCACATGTTTTTGAAATCCCCATGCTCTGTGAGCTTCTCACTTTTTGGCTCCCTACCTCTTCCCAGGTGGTTATTTTATTAGTATTGCTTCATAACCACCATATATTCTTTTGTGTGTATTAAAAACTGTAAAGTTTCAAAAGTCCAAGGAATCTCAAAAAAGTTGTTCCCTTTCACACCTAGAAAAAATGGGGGGAATTTTGCTCTCCACCCCTTTTGGCATAAAACATACACTTAGGTCTTTGGCCCGGGCTTTGGGAGAGCTGTGCCAGGCACTTGGGTAGATGTGGGGTTCCAGAGATGGGTCTGTACAGTCCCTGCCTGCTGGTAGCGTCTAGTCCAGATGGGAAGACCAACTGGAGAGTGCATTTCACCTTGTCAAGTGCTTTCTCATATATATATAGTCTTATTTTAATTTGTTATTGAAGCTATTACCATAAGGCAAGGTGATGAGTCCTTATCTTAATTTGGTGTTGGGGGAAGGCAAGAACTACAGGCTCTAAAACAGCTCTAGTTCTCCTTTTTACATGAAAAGATGCCATGTCCCCTCTGTGCACAGAAATGGCTGTGCCTCTTGCCAGCTGTGTCAGGTCCAGAGCACTGGCTTCCTCAGCCTTGGTGTTTACTTTATTGCACTAGGATGTATTAATAGTTGTTTGTGTGCTACATCTTTTAACAATCCATGACTTCATTGAAGGATCTCATTCGTGTTTGGGTTTACTGGACCTAGCTGGAAGCCTGGTATACAGTAGGTGCTCAATAAGTGTCAGTTCCATCTTTCTGTCACCCAACACACACACACACACACACACACACACACACACACAGAAACACATACATATTCATTTCCTCCATAAATATTTAAATTAATGAATGTTCCCTTAGACTTGCCAGGGGGCTTTAGTTTTTGTTTCCAGGTGAGAGAAATAAGAAATGTGAAATGCTTTGCATTTCTTGGATATATGTACTATATAAATTTGGGATTATTATTATTATAAATTATTGAAATACTTTGCTTTATGACTTTTCATTTTAATTAGAAGAGGTTGACTTCAGACAGCTTAATACCCAGCCTTTGGTCCTGAAGGGAGCAATATGACATTGGCAGGAGTGAGGGCTGGGTGAACTAAGTGTCATTTTTCTCCCGATTCTGTGACTCGATGCAATAAAACCTTTCCCTTGAAAAAAATGTAAAGAAATAAATTTGACATATTTCAAATCCTTTCTATAAATCGTTGAAAAGATTTAATATAACTGCCTGTCATAAAATCTTTAATTTGCGTTGACCCTCCATGGTCCCAATTATTACACATGCAGTTTTTATTACTAAAGACTAAATTGTGGATTTCCTTTGACTCAAGGGAATAAAAATGCTCTTCAATCACCTTCTCATACAATGCAGAGATTTGAACATATTCAGTTCCACTCTCAAAGATAGGAATTTCACAAAATGGTTTGTAACCTAGAAATATTCTGTCCCCTATTAATACTGTCATCCTTTTTTTTTTTTTTTAAAAGCAGGGTGAGCTCTAGCCAGAGATGAGGTCCAGCAAGTTTGGTTTAGGATAAAATCAATGGAGTAAAAATTATTTCCAGAAATTCCCATTAGAAAGCCTGAGCTATGCTTTCAATATAAAAAGTATTTCCCAGCAGATTGAAGATAAAGACTTTGGCAGAGCAATGAAACGGGGATGTGGCTGAACCAGGATCTTGTAGTCTGCACTTGGCAGTGTCCCGCAGGAGGGTTTGGGAAGGCAGTGTCATGCCATGGAAAGAGTACTGACTTGGGAGTAAGATAGAATTTGAAATTAAGCGAATGATCTTAAGAAAATTACTTAAACTCTTGGGCTTAGTGGAAATCCACATCCAAGTGGCCCCAGGCATTCTTGCCTTCTGATATTCACACTCTTATGTCGTCCCCTCCCACACTGGATAGGGCCGACCTGTGTAACCAACTGGATATTGATGGATGGGTAACATCTGAGGCCGAGTCATAAAAAGATGTTGCAGATTCTGCCTTCCACTGTCTTGGTTCGATGCTCTAGATCAAGCCCACTGCCATGTCTTGAGGACACAAAAGCAGGCCTGTCGAAGCTTCCCGCCTACCAGCTGGCATCAACATGCCAACTGCACGAGTGAACCACCTCGGAGGGGAGTCCTCCAGCCCCAGTCAAGGCTTCAGATCGCGGCAGCACTGGCCAATATCTTGACTACAACCTCATGAGAGACCCCAAGCCAGAACCGCCCAGCTGAGCTACTCCCAAATTCCTGACCCATAGAAATGGCGTGAGATAATAGATGTTTATTGTTGCTTTAGGTTGCTAAGTTTTGGGAGAATTTGCTATGCAGCAATAGATAATTAAGAGTCTCAGTTTGTCCCTCACTAAAATGGGGATTCTAAAGCCAATGCTGTAGGGTTGTTAGGAGGATTGAATGACACAGGCACGCAAGCAATCTAGCCTAAGTCCTGGCACATAGCAGGTGGCTGATATCTGATAGCTATTATCACTTACAGCACTCACAGGCCTTTATAACATTCTTGTGATGCTTTTGACTAACCCCCTCCACACCCACAGAACTTTCCCACTACGTCGCAATCAATGTAAGTCTTTTGAGCACTAAAACTTTTTGATCCTCCTCTGCCTTCCCCCATGCCCCCAGGGAAGAGCACTTATATCTTTAACTTATTGCAAACAGATTAATACCTCTACCCTATGATGTAGTCCTGCTGAAATTTCATTTTATGCACAGCTATTTTGCGCTTGCTAAAGTTAGCTGATTCCCTGATTTTTCAGCTTAGTTTGCTCAAAATTCTGTATATCTGTTTAAAATGAAGGCTACTGCACATTAAACAGGCAGCTGCAAAGTCCAACTGCATTTGTTACCTAAAGAAGCCTTCATTTACACACCTTCCACACTGTATTTAGGTCACATAGGCACTCGAAGCTATAATTGGCAATGCATAGGAAGGACTGATACCCCTGTGCATTGCTTAGAAGACCTGCATTATGGAGTGTATAACCTTTATACATTCATGCAAAGACTTGCTTTCCTAATGCCATTTCAAATTGGGTGCATTACCTCTCTTTGGGTCAGGCTTTACTTTGACATTTAACCAGGATAATTCAAGAGTCTTTTTTTCCTGAATAAATGCCACCCTTGTATTAAAGCTGTTTTATTTATTTATTTATTTTTTTGAGACAGAGTCTCGCTTTTGTTGCCCAGGCTAGAGTGAGTGCCGTGGCATCAGCCTAGCTCACAGCAACCTCAATCTCCTGGGCTCAGGCAATCCTCCTGCCTCAGCCTCCCGAGTAGCTGGGACTACAGGCATGCGCCACCATGCCCGGCTAATTTTTTCTATATATATATTAGTTGGCCAATTAATTTCTTTCTAATTATAGTAGAGATGGGGTCTCGCTCAGGCTCAGGCTGGTTTCGAACTCCTGACCTCGAGCAATCCGCCCGCCTCGGCCTCCCAGAGTGCTAGGATTACAGGCGTGAGCCACCGCGCCCGGCTAAAGCTGTTTTAAACTGCAGGTTTTATTGTTATTCATGTATGGTGAAGCCAATAGATCAGGAGGCGACTGCCATTTAAAAGATAGTTTGTTAGTCATGGTTCTCTGGAGGAGGGGGCACGCCACATCGCACACAGGGTCCACACGGGGAAGCCCCAGGGTCATTTGGGAGGCAGAGTGAGGGGAAATGTGGGCTAGAGCCTTTATTGTGGTGTCCTCAGGAAGGAACGGGTGAGGCAGGGTAGGCAGGCTTAGGATTGGTTAGTTTGAATACCTTCGGTGGGTTCGGGGGCAGAGGGGCTGTCCCTAGTTGTCTGGTACCAGGCTCTGGGGGATTAGGGCAGGTGGATAGTGGACCATAGTGTCAGGGGAGTTGGGTGTGGGTTCTGGATTGGTCTGTTGGCCTAGAAAGGCCTGCTCACGGTGAGTCACTTACTCTCTCTAGGTAGAGGCTAGCCCTGGGAGGGGCAGTTTCTCCAGAGTCAGAAAGACCCTCATATCAACCACTGCTGCCTGTCCTGCTTAGCAGCCGACTCGTCCTGGGCTCACAGTGCACACTCTCCAACGGTCTGAGGGACAGTGAACTGGCCCCCTGTTTAAAAAGTTTGAGGACCCCTGACTTAACATATCGGCATTGTACCTTTTGACTTTTTTTTTAGACAGGGTCTCTCTAGGCTAGAGTGCTGTGGTGTCATCGTAGCTCACTATAACCTCAAACTCCCGTGCTCAAGTGACCCTCCTGCCTCAGCCTCCTGAGTAGCTGGGACTACAGGCATGCGCTGGTGAAGAAACTGGAGTGGGACTCCCACGGTCTCCCAGAGCCCAGCCCTCCCCTTGGGTATGGCAGTGCTTCAGTAGCCTATGGCCAAAGCCTGAGGCTCTGGAGACTTCTAGACCCAGGAAGGGAGAGAAAGGCAAAGTCATCTCATCCTATGGAATGAAGAGAGGGTTCCGCAGCAGGGGTGGGGCACCAGGCTGGAAGCTCAGATGACTGAGGACAGAAAGTCGGGAGACCTTGAGTTAAATGTGATACTTTGACAACTGCATACTAACTTTCTTCCATAAAACTCAAGACTCAATTGTTTTTATGTTTATTTGTGTGTGTGTGTGTGCGCGCGCGCATGATTTAGATAGGTAACACATCCAGATGGTTCAAAAGAAGAAAGTCAGAAAAAGATAAATCCCAAGGAAGTCCTTTTCCCACCCTATTCCTGTCCACCACATTCATGACTTTCTCTCCTGGGTAATTAACCACTTTTGTTAGCTTCTTGTGTGTTTCTGCATTGTTTTCTCACATAAGCAAATGTTAACAGAAAATCTTACTGTATATGAATATATATAATAAATATATACTGTATTTTTCTTGCATAAAATGTATTCTATCCTGTTCGGCACCTTCCTTTCCTTCCCTTAGTCATGTAGCCTGGAGCTCTGCCCTTCTCAGTACAAGGAGGGCTTTTGCCTCCTTTTTTGCAGCTCTGTAGTATTTCAACACATGGGTGTTCCATTCTTTAATTAACCAGATCCATCTGTTCATGTACTTGCTTGTTTCCAGCCGGATACTATTGCAAACAGCGCTGCAATGAATACCGAATTTCCGGCGTGTGCTGGTGTCTATAAATTCCCAGAAGTGGGATTGCTGGGTCAAAGGGTAAATTCACTTTTGATATGAACAAACAGGGCTAATTGGTCATCGATCTAGATTTTGCATTTTTACGCTTCCACCAGCAATGTATGATAATTCTTGTTTGCCTACAGCATTATCAGTAGAGTATATTACAAAATTAACTTTTCAAGTTCCTAAACTAATGATGCCTATGGCATGAGATAGGGATATTTACATGGAAAACATTGGCTCACTTCTACATTGCGTTTCCTCTCTTACCAGCTGGTAATTCACATACAGCCGCCCAGTGGGTATAGCTGTTCAGGCACAGGCTGGTGACCACTCAGCCCCAGCTAGAATGTGGTCTGGGGACAGGGAGTGGGAATTAACCACAGGTGGGGGTAGACCAAATGTCCTGAGATGTTCCTTCTTGTCCTGATTGTCTTTGGTTTGATGATATGATTCATCTAAGCATCTCATTTTCTTCTTCCCTCCTGATGTAACTTACATATTGGAGTCATGTTCTAAAACATTCTGTAATGTTTTTTCATCAAAGACACCCTTTGATATCTAAGTGCATATCAACACTTCATGGCCAGTCTGTGGTTGAACTGACTCTGTAAATTTCCTTTTCCTCTTGTGACAGTCAAGCTGAAGGAAGACATGGCTGGGCGTGGAGCAGAGCTGGTCGATTTTGGCAGCGCCTCTAGGAGAAATGTTTTGGGAAGTGACTCCTTTCCCACACAAAGCATCCTAGCCACCTGAGCAGGCCCATTCATTGGCCTTAATCCTGTCTGAAGTCCCCTGGGAACCAACCCAAACACGGACTGTTTCCTAGATCACTGTCTTCAAAGTCACTGTTATCACTGTTATCACAAAGTCACTGCTGTCACTGTTATCTAATCAATCTTCACAGCAGATTTTGGAAGGGAAGATGGTTTTCCTTCTATCATGGCGCCTGCAAGTCAGAACAGCACGAGGCAACACGACCAGGACCAGGAGCCAGTTTCCTGTGCCTGTCCTCCTGTGGGCTGCCCCTGGAGAGTCCCCTGCTCTGTTCTGGCCTCCAACTTCTCCCTTTGGATCTCTCGGTGGAGGTTTGGAGCTGGTAGTCAGGTTTTTTAGTCTACACACTGAAGGCCCTGGTCTGTAGCCATTCACAATTAAGGCATTTTGTTCTCTCCAAACACTAGCAGTGTGACTTGGGGTGACCATCAATCCCATCTGAACCTCTGTAAAATAGGAATAGCAATTTGTATGTCTTGGGGTTACTGGGAAGACAAAGTGAGATAATGTACATGGAGATGCTCGATGCATAGTCAGCAGACAATCGATTCAGGCAAAACAACCAACAACGGAATAAACCAAACAGCAGCAGCAATAACAACAGGGACAACTACACAGTGGTTTGATCCAATCAGTTCAGTGGTCATCAGAAACCCTTCACAACGATTCAGACGGCAGCAATGATGTCCCACTGCCACTAGGTGGGTAGCCGTGAGAGGCACTGTTGGGAGTGCAGGGAGTTTGGACCACTGCTGCCCAAAGTCCTGAGTTCAAAGCTTGGCTCCCACTTCCCAGATGGGTGACCTTGGACCAGTTACGTAACTGCCTTGTGCTTCAGTTTTTCTGCCTGCAGAATGGCCATTATAATGACACCCGCTTTGTGGAATTGTTTTTAGGATAAATGCACTAATTCACCCAACGTACTCAGCTTAGCTCCTGGCACCTGGGAAGGGGTCCATCAATGTTAGATTTTATAACTGTGAAAACCTGGCCCGACTCCAGCGTAGCACGCTGGTTCATGAGCCAGTCTTTCTCCATAGGCACGAAACATTGCAAAGAAAAGACACTTAAGATCACTACAAATTAGATTATGTGGTGCTCACCAGTTATCCACAAACCGACTAGCTAAATACCTGCTCTGCAAATAGCTTGTGTGCGCGTATGAGGATTTATGTGTTAGGAGAGGATTCCTTTAAATGTCCCTCCGAGCTTTTGGCCCAGGGTACGGCTGTCATGCAAAGTTTGGTCAGGACGCTGAGGCAGCAGGTTGACGGACCAGGTCATAAATCAAAGGCGTGTCTCTCTTACCTGGACGTGGGGAGCATCCACCCAGCACCACGGGACGGACAGACAGGCCTGTGCCCCCGGGAAATGAGGCATCAAGGATCAACATCACCTTGCGTCTGTCATCAGCTGGTTATAAGGAAAGACCGAAGAGGTTTGGCAAATCCTTATTTGAAAAGAGATCTCTTTGACCTGAAGGCTTTAGAGAATGGAGAAAGGGATTAATCAAATCGTTTCTGACAGAGACCATGAAAACAAGAGAATTTTTAACTCGAAAATTAGGAGCATGTGAAAACCAAAAGGCTTAGTTCTGGCCAGACAGCTCGAGGCGATTCTGAACGCTCCTATGGGACTCGTTCATAATCCACGGACGGCTGGAAGCACGAGACAAGAACGCTTTGGCCATCAAGTTGTAGTGGATGTGGGAACACGCAGCATAGGTGGGAGGGAGCTATCTGCATCAATGACAATGACATCAGCAGACATTTATTAAGGCTTTACCCTATGCCATGCCCACTTTTAAACACTTTGCACATATCCACTCATTTCAAATTCTCAGCAAACTACAAGGCAGGTACTACTATTATCATTGTCTTTATTTTATAGAAGTGAGAGCTGAGGCACAGAGATGAATCTGTTTGAGGCCACCCAGGAGTTGAACCAAGGCTGCCTGAGGCCAGTACCCAACTTGCTGCCTCTCCCGTTTGGTGCACCGCCGCCCTGGGTGGCGCCATCATGATGGTGGAAAATGTGTCACTTGGTGGTGTGGCAGGGAGCCCTAACAGAGGGAACAAAGCAAGCTGGTGACCAGACTCTTCCATCTCACAGGGAGGCCTCCAAACCCACTGGCGGGGAAGGGAGCACACAGAGTACTTTCTTCTTTGTCTCCTCCTCTGTCCCCTCCTTCGTCGTAACTTGTTAATGTGGACAATTTAGTGTATATGTACCCATCATCTGCTTCAGCTTTTATCAACCGTTTTCAATCTTGTTTTATCTACCATCATCACTTTCTTTCCCCTGGAGTATTTTAAAGCAAATCCCAGACATCATATCATCTTACCACTAAATACATGTGTTTACCAGATAGGGGCTTTTAAAAACCCGAACCACCAGCCATTATCACACCTAATAAAATGAGCAGCGATGCCTCGCTGTCACCCAACAGCCAGCCCATCTTCAAATGTCCCTGCTGGTCTGAAAGATGTTTTCACAAGCGATTTGTTCAAACCAGGATCCAAATAAGGGCCACCTGTTGTCTTTGGCTGTCATACTTTTGAAGTTTCTCTCTCTCCTTCAAACAAACTTTTTATTTGTACCAGTTACAAAGCTCGTACAGACAGTTCTTGTATACCCTTCATCCAGTTTGCCTGACGTTCAAATCTTAAACAACCACCGTACAACTGTCAAAATCCAGAAATTAACATTGGTACATTACAATGAACTAAATTTCAGAGCTTATTTGGATTTCATCAGTTTTTCCAATAATATTGTTGTTCTGTTCCAGGATCCACTCCACATTGCATTTAGTAGTCTGTTTAAAGCTGTCACAGTCTACCTCTTTTTTTTTTTTTTTTTTCTTTAGCCTTTGATGTTTGCAGAAACTGGGTCATCAGGCCCAGGGAATGTCCTATATTCGGACGTGGCTGATTGCTTCCTTATGGCGTTTAGCGTGTTCCTCTGTCCCCTGCATTTCCTACAAATTTATGATTAGAGGTGGAGGCTTGATTACAGTGAGATTCCATTTTTTTTTTAGACAAGAATTTTTCTGGGTGTTGCTGCGTACTTACTGCATCACATTATTAGGCACCTAATTCTGGAGGTCCTCCTGCCAGGGGTTTTGGAGGACCCTTTTGAACCCACATTACATATGCATTCTATCTGTCATTGCACTTTTCTGCAAACTAAGTTTTCTCTCTTTGGATTAGTGTTCTTTAAGATTAGACTGATTTTTAAATTTTTATTTATTTTTTTAAATTTTGAGACAGTCTCACTCTGTTGCCCCGGCTAGAGTGCTGTGGTGTCAGCCTAGCTTATAGCAACCTCAAACTCCTAGGCTCAAGTGATCCTCCTGCCTCAGCCTCCTAGGGTTCAGAGCAGGGCAGAGCAGGGCAGCAGTGGACCTGTAGTCGGGGTTGGTGGCAAACAGAGAAAACCCAGCACATTGTGGGGTTGGAAGATCAGGGGTTGGAATAAGATTCAAGACTCACTTCCAGCTCGTCATTCTTTCATTCTGATCACAACTGTCTTAAAACATTGGGCTCTTTTTCTAAACCATGGTGGACCCTGATTAAATAGGGACAGGGCCAGTGTGTGAAGGGCATGGAAGTGGGACCCTGGGAAGAGCCGCCTGACCTCTGTATGTAAAGCGGGTTCCTCCATCACCCATAACACTGGACATCTGGAAATGTGACGCCTGTGTTGTTCACGTGCTCATTGCCTGTCCCCTGAGTGGGGGTATTCTGATGCCAGGGCCTTGGTCTGTCTCGTTCACTAACCACAGTGGTCTGTTCCTTTCCTGTGGATTTATATGCAGTAGAGAACTCTTCCTTCCTTACGTTATTCTATCATTTTTGCTAGGGGGGAATCTTTCCAATGAGTCTCCTGCTGCAATGGAATCACGCTTACAGTTGAGTGCCTGGCATGTCATAGGCACTCAGTGCGTATTTGTCAAATGAATCAGTGAATCAGTGATCCCAAATGTTTTGGGGTGGGGCGCCAGAGGGAGAAGAGAAGGCTGAGTGGAGAGCTGCCCTGGCTGGGTTTCCTCCTGGGGTCCTTGTGGGCTGCTCAGTGACTGCCTCCAGGTCTTAGCCTTCGAGAAATCTCGTTGGATATCCTAGAGGCTCAGATGAATGCCTTTCTTCTGCCGCCCATGGCCAGCCTGCGCCCCCATTCCCAGGTGTTCATGGCACTTCCAGAAGTGGGAAGTCCACATAGTGACTAAGAGCCTGGACCCTGGAGTTAAGACTGCCTGGGTCCAAATCCCAGCTCTTCCTGTAACCTCTCTGTGCCTCAGTTTCCCCATTTGTAACATGGAGATAATTAATGATACCTTATTAGGCTGTTGGGAGGCAGAAATGAGTAAGTGATTGAAGGTGCTGGGGACAGCATCAGCATCCTGTTCCATACGCAGTACGCAGGTGCTCTGTGTGCCACCCACTGGCATTGCTCTGTCTCCTGACGAAGCAGGCACCTAGGGGTTGTCCCCCACTTCATGGTCCCTCTCATCCAGCACGATCCAAGCTTTAGATGTGCTCTTGAATTTTCTAATAGCCACATTTAAAACATTTAAAATAAATAAGGAAAATTATCTTCAACAATCATATTTAGCTCCATGTATCAAAAATATGATGATTTCAACATGCAATCAATATAAAAATTACTAGTGAGATATTTTACATTCTTTAAAAAAATTTTTTTTGAGCATACTCTTTGAAATCTGGCACGTGTGCTATATTCCTGTTTTGGACCAGTGACATTCAAAAGCTCAACAGCCACCTATGGCTGGCAGCCACTGTGCGGGTTCAGCCTGGGCCTAACTGGCCAGAGAGACTCGTGGATCCTCTGGGATCTGCTCCTTGCTCGCTTCCCCCCGCCCGTCTCTCAGCTCTGCTCCCCGCCTTCTCGCTAGGGCTCCTGCAAGACCCTCCAGACGGCCCTGTTCCAGATGTGCTCTATGTTCCGCAGCCAGAGAAATGTCCCTAAAATGCAAATCTGATCATGTATTGCTCTTGCTTGAAATCCTTCAGGGGTGCATTATCCCCTGCGGAGGGGACAACTTTGGCCGTTTGCTCCTGCTTTTCCCCTTGGGCACACCCTCAGTTCTAGGACTTAGCTCTTCTGGGACACCTTTCGCCCCCATCGGCTGATCTAGCAGTGGGTTCCTCTCCTGGGTTCCTCCCAAACACCCCACACATGCTGTAAACAACAGGCGTCACACTGCAGGTGTCACACTGTCTGTAACTGTGGGCGCACTTACCGTCTCCCCTACTCTGCCGAGAGCTTCTCAGGACAGGAACTGCGCCGTTCATCCCCGGTCCTGCACGCGAGCCACGGACAATGTCACCTGCGCTCGTGCAGTTTCCCAGCCTTGTGCACACAGCTTGCTCTGGGATTTGTGTACGTAAAAGGAAGCAAAGAGATGATTCTTGAGAGGCAGTTTGGGGCCTGGTTGTGAAGGGCTTTGGATGCCAGGCCAAGGAGAATTGCAACTTTATTCTGTAGGCAATGGGGAGCCATTGTAGGTGTTGGGGAGAGCAGTTAGGTAGGGCAAGCGATGAGGCCAAAAGGGGCTTTTGCTTGACTTTCAGGCTCAAGGTGAGGTCAAACCCAAACCCGTGGCACCCTCTGGAGGCCTGGAGGGGAATGACATGCTCTGCTTCCTAGAACCATCTTTTCTGAATGCCAGTTAGGGATGGATTGGAGAAAGGAGTGAGGAAGAGAATGAACACTTGGGGAGCTTCTGCAGGCCAGGCCCTTTTCAAATATTACACGTGTGACTATACACAGGCATGAATTTTCCTAGTGGCCCTAAGGCAAAAATATTCTTTCCACTTTACAGAGAAGGAAACCGAAGTTCAGAGAGGTTAACAAAGTTGACCGGAGCACCCTGTGCTAAGTGTCTGCGCTGGAGTCCTGTGGGGCCTGAATACTTGCTGGAGAGCTGGGACATGGCAGCAGGGAATCCAGGGTGGGGCTTGGGCTGGAGGAGTCTGGCGCCGCCCACCCCACCCCTGTGGTGACCCCCGTACCAGGGAGGTGGCAGTCTCTGGGTTGCTCTGAGAGGTGCACACTGAGCTAGGGCGCTGCCTCCCAGTGGCAAAGTCACTTGGGTGGCTCTGTGAGGGCACACAGACCAGACTGAAAGTGCCTTGGAGTAGAATCAAACAGCTGCATGGGGCTTGGAAACAAACTGGGTTTCTTACTCGGTCCTGCCCTTCCCCGTAAGATTTTGATTAAATCGACAGGGTCTTCTGGTCACAACCGAAGCCTGAGCTTTAATAATACCTTAATTTAAAAATCCTTGAAATAATTTTTGGCTCTCCTTAGCACGAAAGGATTTTCCTCTAAAGCCTTTAATTCTGCAGTCATCAATGTTTCCAATCGAAGGTCACTCCGCAGGACTCTCTTAATGAATGACTCTCTAATCAGCATTCCACTCTAACCACTTTACCCGCCTCTTTCTGGTTTCTCAACTTAGGGCTTATCTAGAACTTGTTTCAACTTCAAACAGACACTTCAGAATAGTTAATTGCAGCAAGGTTTTATCAAGTGGAACAACATTTTCATTCTCTTTCTTTTAGATCTTAGTATCCATGCAAAGCCATCTTAGGAAATGAGGCCTGCCTTCCCCTAGGTTGTCAGCAAAACAGATCTGAGAAGCGCAGGAAGGTGTTTTAGGTTATGCACGACAAAAACTTCCATGGGCAATGCTCGTGGCAGGCTGATATTTCCAAGACTATCTGGAGACTTTTGGTTTGAATATAGCACCTGAAAAGCCTTTCTTAAGTGCTAAACTCAACAATTCTGGATCAGATGTGTGTGTGTGGGGGGCTGTCAGTTGCTCTTGGAATGAATGGTGAGTTCCTTCTCTTGGTCAGGTCATCTATAGGACACCCCTGACATTTTCATTTCCATTTTTTCTCTCTTTCTCTCTCTTTCGTGTCACATAAAAAGAAAATAGAACACACAGTAAACAGTTGTGTTTCTCAGGGTCCAAGAAACTTTAATCAGTGTCTCCCAGATGCCACCATGGATTATGGTGTCAACCTACAGCCCAAGACATTAATTGTGAAGGTGTGCCAGGCCTGAGCTGACCCTGGCTGCAGACTCTGCCCAGGGGCTGGCATCCTCAGTGCCCAGGGCAGGAGCCGTGATGCGGGGCCCAGGCTCTCCTTTCTCTGGGAGCTTTCGAGAACGAACCTAATGATTCATTGATTCTCTTGGACATCCAGCTAATATTTATCAGGCTTTGATTGAGCAAGCAGCTGTTAGGTCCAGGGACACAGAGATAAAGGGAAAATTGTCCTGTGCTTGCGGTGTGCACTATGTTGTGGGGAGGATGGCAAAGGTGTTAGGGAGTAAGCATGCTGAGAGGAGGTGGCTGGGGACATGGAAGGTGGTGGAAAGACCTCTGGGAGCACAGAGGGGGCGTATGGTAAATTTTAAAAACTTCATACTTCCATGATGCCTCCATATCCTGGTCTGGGTGGCAGGGTGCACCAGCGTGACCATGCTGGCTGTGCCCCAAGTCCCCTTTTCACTCTCCCTTGTGACCTAGTGACATCCAAATGCACAATCAAGTCCTCTCGCCTTCTTGCATGTGTACTCAACCCTGACCCCATAAAGACACTTGCCCATGCATCTTCTCTCTCCTCTCCGTCTCCCTTCCCTGCCCCTTCCTCCCTGTCCTCTCCCTGGAGCTTCTCCCATCTGGCCCCTTCTCACCTCCCTCTCTAGGACCCTTAGGGATAACAAGTCCTTTAACGGCATGTGCCTCTTCGATTGTAATTTCTACAGTGTTGGAAGATCCTTAAAGACCCTGCAGGAGGACCTGCTTCTGTTCATGACACAGTGGGCACTCTTTCTAGTTGGCGGGGTTGGCGAGTCCAGACAGAAGGAACAGTCTGTGCTCAGCCATGGCCACAGGGAGGATGCGGCCCCGGCGAGGGAGTGCAGGTCCTGCACTGTGGCTGGAGGCTGGGGAGGACAGGGGTGGGGTGGGAGAGGGGACAGATGGCAGAGGCCTTGAATGTCAGGGCAAGGGGGTGAGGATTCTCCCTGTGAGGATGGGGAGCCAGCAGAGCTGCTCTGTTTTAGCAGGTAACTGACAGGGTCACACTGGTGTTTAGGAAGGAGCTTTCTGGCAGCCATGCAGAAGAAAGGCAGAGGAGACAGGAGCTGGCAGGGGTGGGGTGTGCAGAGTTATCTAGAACAGACAGACTTGGAGACCCAAGGAATGTGTGTGGGGCAGGGCGACTGGATTTTAGTCTGGGTGTTGGGTGCGTGGTGACACTGTGATGGGAACTCCAGGTGGAAGAGGTGGGGGATGGGGGGGTGGGGACTGGTCCACAGGGCTGCTGAGGGAGGGTCCTGCTTGCCCCTGCAGAAGGACGCCCAACCAAAGGGGCCAGTAGGGACTAAAATCCAGACTGTCCTCTGTTGGCTGGGCTTGACGGGGGCTGTGCCCACCCGCAACAAAGGGGCACCTTTTCCTAATTGGCACTAAAGCAAGAGAGGGCTGGTGGTGACCCCGGAGAGTGAGGCTCGGTTTTTAACTTGACCAGTCTGAGGGCCCATAGGAGTCCAGGATGTGGATGTCCGAGGGGTGGTGACAGGGCTGGGGGGCTTGCTTTCTGTCATGACTGGCTCTCCCACACTCCGGGTTTTGCTCCTGGGATCTGCGATCCCTGAGGCCACTCAGCCCCCCGACGTCGCACCTGCTCTGCAGAAACCTTGGCTCCTCTTGCCACCTCTAGCCTGACCTGGTCCCACAGCTCCACAAGCGACTCCTCTTCGCAGGTTTCCTCTTGAGCCCTGGGCTTCCAGGGTGGGGCTGGGAGGCTGGGAGAGAAACAAGGTGTCAGGGACCAGACCAGCTGCCTTTGCGAGGTGGCCCTGCCCCGGCGGTGTGCCTGCCCAGGGTGAGCAGCTGGCTGTGCGCGGGGCTGTTGAGCTGGGCATGCGCCTTCTGCTTGAACCCAGGCCCTCCATCTCTCAGCCCTGTCAGCCCAGCACACAGTCCCACCTCTGCCCTGCTCGGAGTCACAGCACCCTCCCAACCTCTCAGCTTTGTCCAAATCCCTCCTCTGCCTTCTGGGCCCCTCTCGACATGGTGTGGATGTCCCGGCCACCAGACCCTCAGCCTCCACTTTGGATCATGAGGCACAGGTGACAATGTCTCTTTATTTGCATCCTTCCTAAGGATGCTGTGAGTCCAGCTGAGGTGGAAATGATGTCTGACCCACCCCAGCACCACCAGGGCTTCACCCGTGGAGTGTGGTTTGCCAGGGATCAGCGTTTGCTCAGTGAGAATGAGGGACACAGGCGGGAAAGTGAAGGACAGGGATGTGACCAGCCCTGCAACAGTGCAGATGGACAGGCATGGAAAAGACCCCTTTGGACCAAGCCACCAAACTGCACGTATATCCTAGTGAGTCATTCAGGGAAGGTTGGGTGATAGTGCAACTGCAGCCCCACCCTGACATCTCAATGGCTCCACAAAACTCAGGAAACAGGTCCAAAGCCAGTTAGAGGGTGGGTGGGTGGCTCAGGGAGGGTCTTCTGCACACAGTCGCTCAGGGACTCAGGCTGACAAAGGGAGCACTTGCAGCAGAGAGACAGGAAGTCTTGGGGGAACTCACATTTGCTCTTCTCTCTTTGGTCCAGAAGTGGAACAGGCTCCTTCTGCTCATACCAGACCTGCCCCATGGCCCTGCTGGGCTGCAGGAGAGCTTGGTAAGGGAGGTCTTCTCTGTGTCCAGAGGAGACAGGAGAGCCAGACACTGGTGAGCACTGGGAAAGTCGACCTTACTAATGGTTGTGTGGGGAAAATCCTACAGTTGGTCACACCCCCTTCTTGCCTTTAGGGTCAAGGATCATAGTTACAAGGCCATAGATTGTGCATTCCCCTGAATTACAACATTTCTACCAGATGAGACCCCAGTCTTTGCTTGGATGCTTCTAGTAATGGGGGACTCAATCCCAGCCCTGCTCCGATGCAGCTAAATCCAACCGTGACAACCCCATGACAAGGTTTCCCCAGCTGATATCTTCCTTCCATTGCCTCCAAATTCACCCTCGGGGCTCCAAGAAGAAGTTTAATTCTTTTTTCCTGCATAGCTTTGGAGACCTGGCTCACATCTCCCCAGTCTTTTCTTCTCTAAGTGCAACTGGTGGCTGGTGGCTCCCGGTCCATACATGGATGGTCTGTTTAACCACCACCTCTCACCATGGGAGCCCCAGTGGCTGAATAGAGGTGGTGTGGAGAGGGGGGTGGGGAGCCCTGGGCAGACGTCCATTTCAGCTTAGGGCATCTTTTGGGAGGACATCATGGTGTGGATTGATTGTGACTAAATGTCCTTGTCTTCATGCCTGTGCCAGGGGAGCCCATAAGGCCTTCAATGCCTCCCTGAGTGTTGCCTCTTCTCCACGTTATATGTCTAGTCCTTGTTCTTCATGTTCCACGAAGTGATTTTGCCCAGCTCCCTAGGAAGCATTTGTTCAGCTGCGGCTACGTCAGCGAGTGGGTAAACTGATCACCACATTTGAGATGGGCTTTCGGTATGGGCAGTTGGGTAGGCCCCATTTTTTCTGTTTTGGAGATGGGATCTCGCTCTATCACTCAGACTAGAGTGCAGTGGCATCATCATAGCTCACTGCAACCCAAACTCCTGGGCTTAAGCCATCCTCCTGGCTCAGCCTCCCAAAGTTCTGGGATTACAGGTGTGAGCCACCATGCCTGGCAGGTTTTGCTTTGAACACTTTTTTTCCCTCTGCCTTTCAAACTTCTGTTTAAGATCATGGGTTATGGTAGCAGCCATCCAATTTGCTATCTTCTGAATGTCTAGTTCACTGCCAGTGTTTGGGGAAACAAGCAGGTTTACACTTGCAGGTATGCAAAGAAGGGTTCACTGTTATAGGGCCTGGGTGGAATTTTGGGACTGTCTGGGTAAAGAAAATTCAGAGGTAGGATCTTCCATAATATCCGTGTTCTGCTTGCACTTTGCCCTGGCCAAACACAGCAAGCTTGCAGCAAAACAAAGAAGCCCCTCTGTTGTGACTCTCTGCTACCTTGAGTTAACTCCAGCTCATTCCTGTGTTGTCCTGGGGTCCAGAACAGCTGGGAGCACGGGCTGCTAGAGAAATCAGGATGAAAACCATTCAGCTCCTACCGCTGTCTTCCTGAACTTCTGGAAGAATTGCAGAATCTGTGTCCTATAGGGCAATGGGGGAGGTGGAGGGAGGAGGAGGATTTCTGTTTTAGATTAACAGGAGGATTTATCATGCCAAGAGGTCAATATTTACCTTGGCTTCAGCTTGATGAGTCTCTACCCTCTGTTCAGTGGCGCTCTCTCTGCTGACTTCAGCAGAAGTGAGGATCTGCTTTTTGTCTGCCGAAGAGGATGCTGACCGATATTTTCTTATCAGAAAGGCCTGGAAACATAAATGCCGCGGAGCCCACTTCTCTGATGGAGCTCGTCTTCTTCCATCAAGAAATCTGATCCCTCCTTGTACAAAGAACCCTGTCTCTAAGGCACTTTTGCACTCACAGAATGGGAAGAGTGCGAGATCGATTGTGGGGAGGTCACTTCTGGTCCCCTCGTCTGTTAATGGAGGTGCTAACTGCTGCTGGTCCACGTCAAAGAGTTGCTGTGATCAGCTGGGGACACAAAGGCTGAGAAAGCACTTTACAAACTGTGAACCTTATTTGTCCAGCTTCCACTGTAGTGAGTTTCAGTGTGGGGGTGGAGGGCTTATGTGCTTGCTGAATGTCACCAAGGAAGTGAGGAGGAAGGGACATTGAAACCTGGCTCCCAGCTCCAAACCTCTCATGCCCGATGTCTTGGGTGCTTCAGAACAGTGGCTTCTACCTCTCTGGAAGTTTCAGCATGTATTTGGGGAATGCTGAGGCACAGTTTTGAAACAGAGACAAGTTTTTGTGTGGAGGGCTGGTTGGAGGGCACGGGGCGATGGCTCTGTGGGGGCGGAGGTGGCAGCTGCAGCTGACATCCTGATGCAGAGAACTCAGCCCTTCCCAGGGCTCTGCCAAGTCCTTTATTTTAGGGTTGCTCAACTCTCACTTTTGCTGTGTTTCATCTTTAAAAACTATGCAAATCACACCTTCTACACAATAATATTCTGTTTGTTTTAAAATAAAGCTTTATTTTAAACTGTTGACCATGGAGTAAGATGTACTGAGTTTATCCCACGGCTCCAAGAGTCCTCTGACAAAGCTCTGAGTATTACTGGGTATGAGTGTCCTGGCTGGCCCCACCCAGGGGGTTTGAGATGTGTGGTGTCCTTCCATCTTACCCCTCAACAAAGCCCTGAAAAGAACAATAATAATTAATATATTGAGCATTATAATGTGTCAGGCACACTGTTCCAAGCACTTTATATGAATTATTCATTTAATCCTCTTAGCAAATCCATAAATGAAATGCTGTTATTATCATTCTGACTTCATAGATGAGGATGCTCAGCAAGGTTAGGTGACTTGTCCAAAGTCACACAGCTGGTGCTTCCTGGAGTTGGACTCTACTAGCCGGTATTCTCTGGGGGAGGGTAGCAGGTGATGCCACGGAATTCTTCTCCATTCTTCTTGGCTCCTACAGCCCTGCTGTGTGGTGCTGCAGCTGAAAATCTTGCCTACGAGAGAGAGCGCTTCAAACAGTTGCATGTGTCCACAGCTGCCTTGGAGGCTGGAGTGGAGGAGGAAGGGACAAGCCAGTCCACCCTCCACAGTTTATAAATAAAGACGCTGGAGGGTTCAGGGAGGGGATGCGTTTGCTCCACATCATCCTGCAAGTTATCGGGGGAACCAGGAGCAGCTGAGACTCTAGGTCTGGATGGTGCGAGTGCTATCAGCTTGTTTTACTGATTTCATGCATCTTTGTTTTTTTACCCCTCCCTATCGAAATGGACCCTCATCTCCTTTGTAGAACATCTGTCCAGTCTGCCTGCTGTCTTTTGAAGGACACAAGCCCATGTTAATGCCTTTCCAAAGAAGAGTGTAAGCACCTCGAGGTGGACATTGAGGTTGAGGGTGGACATTGAGGACCATGCCATTTGCATCTTCAACAGCTTCTGCTGTGCACAGCTCAGTGCTGGGCACACAGAAGTTGCTTAGTACATGTTCACAGGCTGGGATGAACTTACTGGCCCAGACAGGAAGAATTGGCCCAAACTTGGGCAACTGCCTCAGTCCTGAAGTTTCTGGGATATTTTAATTCTTTTCCTATTTTTGTCTTAAAATAATCCTGCACTATATGGAGTAGTGTTATATGCCTTTGTCTCCCAATTCCTCCATGGCCTTCCTAGCTTGGGTGCAGCCCATGGCACTGGAAGAATGAGTTTAAGATAATAAATGAAATTCCATTTCCTTACTGTAATGCCCCCAGCACAAAGCCAGTTTACAGCAACATGGCATTTCTCTGGTCTTTAAAATCTCATTGTGCACGTAAAGGCGGGTTCGGTGGAAGACAGAGTGCTTACAAATTCCTGGGGTGGATGGGATGACCTCATCATTTATTAGGTGTGGGCCAACTGCCCAAGGAGCACAGTTCAGATTCCTTTGGGAGAAGGTGCTGAAAACCCCTTGATAACCCAAATTCCCCAAATCTTTAGGCCTCGAGAAAGGGATGGAGGGCCAGAGGAAGGAAGTGATCCCACTAGGAGGCTGTCCACACCGAGACAACCAACCCTAACTCCAAGACACAGACTCAGGACTTGAGAAGTGTGGACATTCCATTTAAACAGCTGAGGTGGGATTTGAGGGAATTGAGTGAATAGGATAGGTAGTTTAGGGGAGAGGGTGAAGGAGGTTGGATACGGTATCTTGGGACATGTACGCAAGACAGTACATATGGGATATGTACATATGGGCACACATTGGGATGTGTAAACAAGAGGTTATAAAAGTTGGCTGTTCCTACCATGTTTTCTTTTCTTTTTTTCTTTTTTGAGGCAGAGTCTCGCTTAGTCACCCAGGCTAGATTACAGTGGTGTCATCATAGCTCACTGCAACCCTCAACTCCTGGGCTCAAGTGATCCTCCTGCCTCAGTCTCCCAAGTAGCTGGGACTACAGGTGTGCACCACTGCTCCTGGCTAATTTTTTTTCTATTCTTAGTAGAGGGGGGGGGTCTCGCTCTTGCTCAGGCTGGTCTCGAACTCCTCACCTCAAACAATCCTCCCACTTCAGCCTCCCAGAGTGCTAGGATTACAGGAATGAGCCACTGCATTGGGCCCCACCACATTTTCATCCTCCTGTCTTCCTCTAACAACAACCCTGTGATCCTTTTACAAAACATGCTGCAGTCCACCAAGCACTTCCCTACTCGTTGGCTTCTCACTGTCCTACAGGCATTTCATCACAGGCTGGGAGCTCCCCACTGGTCCCAGGGCTGAGCCACCCTTAGGGCCTCGGACTTTGGGAGAATTAGAAAAAGGCCAATGGAGCACGACTGCATTTTCGGTCCTAACTGACCCTTGTGCAGGGCCCACGAACGGGAATTCTGCAGCCCAGAAAAGACCAACGTGGGGACAGGCTGGCTGTGGGCTCGGGGTGGGATCTGGGACTCAAAGCGTCTCCATCCGCGAAAGGTGGGCTTGTATTACATCTTCCCCGACCCGCTTCCAGACCAGAGGCCTCATGAATCTGTGATTCTAGGGACAAGTTCATCTCACCCCAAACCGAGTGTTCCTCTACTCCCAGAGGCGTGTCATCTTGAGGAGTCAGCTGGCCAGGTGGGGGTGGGGGTGAAAGGGGAAGAAGATTCCAGGGAAGCTCTGGCCAGCTTCTCACAGGCACGTGGTGCTTTGATCCAAAGAGTCCTGCACAAGGAGCAGAAGACACGAATTTTTCTGGTTTAACTTTTTTGTGCCTCAGTTTCCACTTTTGGAAAATGGGAGGGTACCACCTAAGCTACAGGGCAGTGTTGTGGGGATTAAACATTGCCCAGGCGAGACTGCCTGGACCGAATGGGTGCTCCACACGCCTTTGCGGATCCAACGAGTTTCAGCTGAGAAGGTTCTAGTGTGTCCTGGGTCCCGTGAGGAGGCCTGGTTTTCCCAGCACTCGGCTCCGGGACCCCCAGCGGAGCTCGCACCCCGGCTCTGCCGCCACTGCCGCCTCCTCGGGCCCGGGCCGCCGAGGGTTAATGAGAAAGCCCCACGCCCCCTTTGACGGCGCAGAGCCCACCTCGCTGAATTTGAAAAGGCGGCCCAGCAGAGGCGTGGGCGCCCCCAGACACTTCCCGCTCGGACCCGGGCTCTGCTCGCTCTGCTCCGGCCGGGGCCGCGGGTTCGGTCCAGGCGCCGGTGCGCCCCTGCCCGTCCTCGCGCCCGGGACTCCGGGCCCCCGCGGGCGGCCGCGCAAGATGAAGCTGGCCCTCCTCCTGCCCTGGGCGTGCTGCTGCCTCTGCGGGTCGGCGCTGGCCACCGGCTTCCTCTACCCCTTCCCGGCCGCAGCCCTGCAGCAGCACGGCTACCCCGAGCCCGGCGCCGGCTCCCCGGGCAGCGGCTACGCGAGCCGCCGGTGAGTGGCGCGGGGCGGCGGGGCCGGGGCTGGGGCCGGCTGGGGCGCAGCGCGGCTGGGGCCTGGGGGCGCGGAGCCGGGGTTGCGGTGGTCTCGGGCCGCGCCCACCCTCTCCCTTCCTTTCTTTGCTTCTCCAACCTTCGCCCCCGCGGCTCCGGGCTCCGAGAGGAGGTGGCTCGAACCTGCGGCTCGCTGGGGCTCCGCGGGCGGCCCCTGGACGGTGACCGGCTCACGTGGCTCCGCCGCGCTCACCTGCGCGGCCGCGGCTTTGTGTCGGGGAGCAGGTTCCCGGGGCTGCCGAGGCCGCGCGCCGGGTGCCCGCCTCTCCTGTCGGCGGCCCGGCGGCCCGGCGGTCCCGCGGGGGCGGTCTCGTCCAGTCTTTGGGGCTGAGGCCGCGGAGGAGCCTTCGCTGCGAGTCCCCAGCCGCCCGGGGACGAGGAGCCGGCTTGGACCCGGTGGCTCGGTTGCGGGGTCGGAGAAGGAGCAGGGTCACCGAGCCCGCTGTGCGGGGACCCGCCGGCCGCCTCCTCTGCCGGCAGGGGGCGCCCTGGCCACCCCCGGGCGGTCGGCGCTGCGTCTCCTTAGCCCGCGTTTGAATCCCCCAGAACAGGCTTAAGACCGCGAGTAAAAGTTGCCGAACTCCTTGTTTGCGTAACTCGCTTGCAGTTGCTTTCCCCAGTTAGTGGCACCCTCAGTCCACACTGCTCTAACAGCGCTGGGACACACGACCTCTGTCTGTACCCGCCGTCTCTCTCGGTCCTGAAACCACTAGGGTCACTGGAGTATTATCTTTCCTTAAACCCAGGAAACCGAGGCCCAGAGAGGGTTCCCTGAGTTCAGTGGCAACCCAGGACCGACCCTTTGTCTTCCTTCTCCAGGTCTGTTGCTTTCTACCGCCCTACTCGGCAGAAACCAAGTTCTTTTTTCTCCTTAATACTTCCCAAACCCAAGGACCACCAAGATGAATTCTGGCAGTGCCTCCCTGGCAGCCAGGAGACAGGGGTGTTTTGTGCCGGGAGGAGCGTGCACTTCATGGCTGCATAGGGCGGGACCCAGAAAAGCATAACAGTGCTTCTGGAAAAGTTTGCATGCAATTCTATTTCCCTCATTTTGTTTGGAAATACTTCCCGAAGCTTCGATTAGGAGGATTCTCCAAACACCCGCAATAGTGTGGTCTCTGCACCCTTCCATATGAGAATAGTCTCAAAAACAGGCTTTTCAAGTTGCAGAATAATACATATAGCATGATCTCATTTATGAGAAAGAAAAAGAAAATCAGATGTACATCTAGGGAGATAAATGCCTGGAAGAAAATTTCTAGGAAAGCTTTTCCAGCAGTTAGTGATATGGAGAGGCCAGGTTGGACCCGAGGACCACCTCATTTCTCCTCTACTTGTGTCTTGTCTGCATGTTTTACAAAGAACATCTATTTATGTATTATTTTTGTAATTAAGATGTGCGGGAAGGGAAAAAAGGCTCCGGCAGACTGGAATATGCTAGCTGGGAGGAGGGAGAGCTGAGGTCCGTGAAGGGAGGGAGTGCATGGGGACCTCGTTCTGGCATTTGGTGGGCTGGAACTTGGGGACCTCTGCAGAAACTTGGAAGGGATCATTTTAGCACAAACAAAAAGAGACCTGAACACATGCGGTTATCATCCAGAACTCTTTCCACCAGGACCAGAAGAGAGGAAAGGTGCAGTTAAGTTCAGGGAGGACATGGACGAATTTGTGGACACCGGACTCCTGGATAGGACACTAGGAGGTGTTAAGCAGCCTCGGGGCATGTTCCAGACCCTCGAGGTTGACGCCCCACAGCGAAACTGAGCCTTTCCACAGAACACCCAGCGTGGGCACTACAGGCACCTGGCTCCTGTCTGGGTGGGTTACAGACTGGAGCTGGCCTGGGAGTCACATGATCCTGTGTCTCATGAGCTGTTAATCACAGGTGGTCCTTGTCCTTGAAATACAAGAGCCCCAGGGGCAGAAAGCGTGGGCACAGCAGTCGGGACGGTGCTTCTCACCGCACTGGCCACAGATTTGGCTCCGTGAGTGGCTTGGACTCAGTTGATGGGCAAGTCCATAGAGCTGTTTCTTGGCAAAGAGTTGTTTTTTATTTCAGTTATTGCTCCTAGTTGGAGTCTGATTTTTCAACATGGTTTGTGTTCTCTTTGTGTGTGTGTGTGTATGTGCATGCGTGCATGCTTGCTCCCACCCTCCAGGGAAGGATGTCAGGGGTTGCCTAATGCTGAGGACATCTTGCCTTACCCAGGGGTGCTCTGTTTTGGTCACTTCCATCAGAAGCCCAGTGTGGATCCCTCTGTCCAAGCTATTCTGGCAAAAAAGTCTCCAATTGCTTAGAGGCCATTTCCAGTAGCATCTTGTGGCCCTGGATACAGGCCACTAATGATTTTTGCTGGCCACAGAGTTGTTCAGATGCCAAATAAAAGCTGAAGGGAAATGCAAATTAATTGACTGGGAGGGCTACACTAAGGCCTGAGCCCCCCTACCCCAATTTTCCCATTCTACCCCAACAGTCGACCCTCCATAACTGCAGGTTCAACACCTGCAGATTCAACCAACCATTGGTGAAAAAACCCCAAACAAACCCTAAAACAATGATAAAAAATAATACAAATAAGAAATGATACAGTCTAACAGCTACCTATCTAGCATTACATTGTAAATCAGCTAGACAGGATTTAAAGTATATAGGAGGATTGTGTAGGTTATATGCAAATATCATACCATATTATATAAGGGATATAGTATCTGTGGATTTTTGTATCTGAGGGGGGCAGGTCCCAGAACCAATTCCCCCAGATACCGAAGAATGACTGTATTCACGTTTGTGAAACTCTTTAAAGTATGCACGTCTTACTCATTTTCCTCCTTCCCTTTCTTCCTCCCTCCTTTCTTCTGTCTCCTCCACAGATGTTTATTAGGGGCCTGCTCTGTTGGCCCCTCCCCACCCCCATATCCAACAGTAAGGGGGCCAAAACAGCAGAGTGGAAGTGGGAGTGGTCGGGGCAGGAGAAGGAGCGAGACCAGAGAGGGGCGTACACTCCATCCTTGCTGCACAGCTCCCAGCCACAGGAGGGAGAAGCTTTAATTTAATAGATGATAACGCTTGTATATTCTCGAAGTGCAGGTGTTCTTCTAAGTAAGGGAAACCAGAAGGGCTGTGGGCCTGCCTGGGATTTTGGGAGAGGAGGGAATGAGCACCTCTGGAGTGGGTTCCTGGGGCAGGGCATGGAGGACAAAGTCACTTGCGGCTCCTACTCTGAGGAATGGCGCTCCTTTGGTAAGCCAGTCACTCTGTCCAGGGCCTGGGCTGGAGAACAGATGGAGGCCGCGTGCTTGGGGCTAAATAGTCGCAGGTTATGAATTTAACTAATGAGTGGTTCGGCAGGTAGGTTCTGGCCTCCAGCCTGGACAAGTGCACCTTCATCATGACCTGCAGAGCCAGGTTCCAATGAGGGATTCTCAGACGCCTTGGAGTTCTGTTCTGGAAAACGGTGGCAGAGCAGAGCCTGCCCCGGCACACCCTCCCCGCCAGCTTCCCCCAGCATGGCGAGGGGCTTCCTCCACGGAGTTCCCGGCACATCCAAGCTTGGTCCACAGCCGTTACAAACAGCCACCCCTTGGCCTAGGAGTGGGTGCACTGCTGTGGGATGTGTCCTCAAAGGATGGCCTGGGATAAGTGGCCCTGGAAATGGGCTTGGGGCCACTTGGGCAGGGAGCCAGAGCCCCAGGAGTGAAGTCTAGAAGGAGGCAGGGGCCTGGGTGGGCACATCTCCTTGGCCCCACAGACTTGTCACCCCACGGGGGGACCACAGCTAGAGAAGGGCAGGGCAGGTCCTTTAAAGTGCAGGGCCCAGGGCAGGGCCCTCTGCTCCTCTCCCGGTGGCGGAGCTCTGGCCTCAGGCTGTGCCCCTGATTCGCTGCACAAACCTGCACAGGTGACTTACCCTCTCTGCTCCTCTTCCCGGAGTGGAAAAGGGTGCACGGGTGCTGGGTTTGCAGAATGCGTAACCTCATTCTTTTTGGCAGTCCTACTGTCATCAGGAGCGAGTCCGAGTTGCCTAGCCACGTGCCCAGCCCTCTCCAGCCTGTGCAGCCCCCTGTGCCACCTCCTCACCCTCTGGGCCATCCAGGCCACACCTTCAGTGAGGCTGCTTATATAATGAATGATGGTGACAGTTTCTCCTTGTGCTGTTCCTGCAGGCACCGTCATTCTCACCCGCCCCGAGGCTGCCACTCCCTCTTCCCCATCCTGTCTTTATGCTGGGCACCCAGAGGTCCACATGGCTCACCAGTGCCCAGCGCCACTTCCAGGCCTTTCTCTCACCTCTACTCTACCTTGGCCACTTCGTCTTGGCCTCACTCTGGCTCCTTACCCTCCCCCCTCCAGAGGCTCAGGGGGCTGCTGGCAGTGTTGACAGGAGGTGCCTGGCAGGAGGGCGCTGGAGTGCCAGTGCCGTGGTGTGGGGGCCACAGAGCATAGATCCTGACCAGGCCTGGAGGCTGCCATCTGCGGGGCCCATTTCAGTTCCATCATTGTCCATCTTCCTCCTCCATGACTGTCCAAGGGAACTTTCTCAGCGGTGGCAGAGGCCATCTCTCCCCTGGTTGAAACCATTTGGTGTCCCATCATCTCCTACATCAGGTGGCAGAGAGGTTTCATCTCTTAGGTGAACTCTCACTGGTTAGTAGGAGCTTCCCAGGCCAGTGTGTTAAGCAGGATTCTGAGGTGGAGTCTGGATTCCATGAGAAGCAGTGCTGGGACAATCAAGTGATGGCCCTGTGAGAGTGTAGGGGCAGGAGAGCAAAGGGGAGTGGGATGTATTTGCAGCCCAGGCCTTTATGATAAAGTCTCCCTCTTCTAGCATTACATATAGAGGCTGCCTTTAAAAAGTCCATCTCTGCTTCCACACCGGCTGTGTATACGGCATGATTTATTTCTCTCCTGCTTCTGCTTCTTTGCATACGTTGTTTCTTTTTTCTTGGAATGTCTCCCCTGGCTGGGTCAGACGCCCTCCTGTGAGCACCTAGGACACTGCTCACTTCCATCTCAAAGTCCTTCAACCTCGGTACTCTTGACATTGGGGACTGGACAGTCCTTTGTTGTGGGGGCTGTCCTGTGCATTGTAGGGTGTTCTGCATCCCAACTTCCACCTACTAGATGCCAGTAGCACCCCCAACCCCAACTTTCACAACTAAAAATGTCTTTAGACATTGCCAAATGTCCCTTGGGGAGCAAAATACCCAGTTAAAAACCACTGTTCTCTCTGAAGTTGATCATTCTGATTTGAGGGACATCCAAAAATA
The DNA here is from genome assembly GCF_040939455.1 of Microcebus murinus. Taxonomy (NCBI): domain Eukaryota; kingdom Metazoa; phylum Chordata; class Mammalia; order Primates; family Cheirogaleidae; genus Microcebus; species Microcebus murinus. Next base: position 29,309,535 of record NC_134122.1, read on the forward strand.
TTGTAATTAAGTCAATTAGATTAATCAGCTTGATTTTACCAGGTTTTCAAGCCTGCATGCAAGTGGGGAGTAAAATAACCCATTCTTCGCTCATCTGGGCTTTGATAACCATCGATCATATTTTGCTATACTACGGCACCCCCTCTCCTTTTTGTGTGTGTGGAGTATTTTAAAGCAAATTTTCTAGACTCATGCACTTTCATCTGCAATAGTCAATGTCCACCTGATTCATCACCACCATGGCGTTATCACACCTACCAAGCTCACCATCATTCCGTCATACCCTCTAAACTCCAAACCACACTCGGGTTTCTCTAATTGTCCAAAAAGCATTTCTTTATTGTTAGTTTGTTCAAATCTGGATCTAAACAAAATCTGCGTATTGGTGTCTCTTCTGTCTCTTCCAGTATAGAGGAGTCCTCCCTCCTTTGAAAGAATGATTTTTCTCCTTGTCATTGACTTGTCGAAGGTCAGTCAGTTGTCCTGCACAATGTCCGTGTTCTAGATTTGGCCGTTTGCTTCCTGGTGGTAATTAACTTAATCTTCTGCCCCCGTCTCTTCTATTTTGGTGGTTGGATTTAAAGGTTTGATTAGATTTAGGGTCTCTTTTTTTTGTGGAGGGACAGGAGTGGTTCATAGGTGGTCTAGTGCTGCAGCCTCCAATCCCCGGGCCGTGGCCTGGTACGGGTCTATGCCTTTTAGAAGTGACAAGGAGCATTGGGAAGGGGACGCCGAGGCTACTCACTGGGATTGTTTCTACTCTTGTAGAAACAGCGCCGTGTTCTGGCCCAGTGTTCAGGGTTTTTACCCATTTTTGTACCCATGCTCTGGTCCAGCAGCTGGCACGGGAGGTCCCCGTGCGCCTCTGAGGTATATACTTGCCCCACACATGTCCTGGTACACGAGGGAGCATGTCATTGAATAGTAACTAAATGACAGGTTGGGAGAGACCACATGAGAAAGAACAAAAGCTTTATAGTTTAGAACCTTCCTCGCATTTTGAATGAGAGCCCACAGATTAGTCAGCGTGTCTTGTCCTCGTGTGTGAGGCGCACCCCAAGCTCCCGGTGCTGTCGGGCTCATCAGGATGAGCGAGCAGATAGAAGAGAGCTGGGTGTCCAGACCCGTGCAGGGCCTGGAGATCTGCATTTTCATGGCCCACCCCCACCCCCACCCCCACCCAGGTGGGTGCAGCCAGGTTTGCAAAGCACTGCGGTGAGAACCAGGTTTCTTGAGGTTCCTTTTAGCATGAAATAAAAAATGCCTTTTGTGGTGACCGGGTAGACACACACACACACACACACACACACACACACACGAAACAAGTTTCAGGAAATAATAATTACTGTGATCATATGTGATCTTCTGTTTTATTGTATTTCATCTAGTTCATTAAGAAGTGCTTGTCAAGACTCAGCAAGTGAATTCTGCAGCCTCCCCGTGGGGCTGGCCTGCCTCAGGAGACCATCGAGCGGGGGCCGTCCCCACCTCCTACGCCTGATACTCCAAGCTCTCTCTGTCCTGGGGGCCTCTTCCTTGTTTCTGCTGAGCCGAGGGGCTTGGTATGTCCCTCCTCACTCACAATGCCTCTCCTGCACCTTGACTCCACCGTCTTCTGGTACAATCGCAAGTGTCCTTCCTCCAGGAAGTCTTCCTGGACTTACTTCCCGGCTCTGTTTATCTCATGGCCCCTGTTTATCAGGTGGCCCCCTGCACCCCTACTCTCTGTGATTGTGGTTTGGGTGCTGAGAACCCACTTCTGCAGTTTCCTTCCCTGCAGATGGAGTCTTTCCTCTCACCTTGTTCAGTCCCCAGAGTGGCCCTGCACAGCTCACGTTGCCCACCACCTGCCCCTGCCTCTTGGGCATGTGAGCCTCTCTAGGTCAAGCATTTATTTTTTATATTTATTTATGTTTGATACAGAGTCTTGTTCTGTCATCCAGGTAGGCTAGAGTGTCGTGGCATCATCGTAGCTCACTGTAACCTCAAACTCCTGGGTTCAAGCGATCCTCCTGCCTCAGCCTCCCAAGTAGCTGAGACTACAGGTACACATCACCACACTTGGCTAATTTTTCTATTTTTAGTAGAAACAGGGTCTCACTCTTGCTCAGGCTGGTCTCCATCTCCTGAGGATCAAGTGATCCTCCCCCCTCAGCCTCGGGGAGTGCTAGGATTACAGGCGTGAGCCACAGCACCCAGCCTGCGTTGAGCATTTAATCACCCCACATTCACTGAGCCCACTCTAGGCTGGGGATGTGAACCTGAGGGCAGGGGGGCTCTACCAGTGGCCTTAACAGAGGGGGCTCTCTACAACCCCCAGGGAAGTGACCGATCACATGCACAGGCCTCGTCCCTCCGACTGCATTGCATGTGTGTGCAGGCTTGGGCCCTGCTTCTTTGCTCCCTGGCGCCTCATGTTCCAGAAGTGACTACTGAGCACTTACTGTGTGAGAGGGTTCAGACCCGGCCCTCGCCTTTGCTGAGCTCGGAGACTGGGTGGGGAAGGCTGGCCCAGAAGCAAGCGTGGAATTTGCTGTGATACAAACATGTGCAAAGTCGGGTGGGCAGGTGAGGAGCAGGTGAGCAATCACTCGTCTAGGGGAGTGTGGGAGTGGGGGACTTTGGCAGTCTTTGTGCCTCGGTTTTCCCATCTGTAAAATGAAAGCGATTATGGTACTTACTTCATAAAGTTGTTCTGGGGCTTAAATGAGTTAATAATAATAATAAAGTTCTTAGAAAAATAGATAATAAACACTCCATGCAGGTAGTGCGCTGACATGTCTTGCTCAGGTCACAAGGATGGGGTTTCCACAGGTAGATGAGGCCACGGGCTCCTCTTCTGGGGGGCATTTAGTGAGGATGATATTCCAAGCCACACACTCGGGAAATTGCTGACCTAGTGGACAAAGGCCAGATGCTGAGGATGTCCCAGAGGAGTCCGCGTTTGAGGTAGGATGAGCAGGAGAGTTCCAGGCAGTGACTGGGGGCGTTTCGGACAGACAGACAGCTGTGTAAGGGCATGAAGCTGTTGTCAGCCGGTGCCTAGGGTATGCGGTTAGTGGGGTCGAGTTCAGATCGGCTGAGTGTGTAGTTTTAGAGTCCTGGGGGCAGCAGAGACCCGGAGGGCAGAGCAATGGATGGAGCAGAGGGGAGAGGAGCCACTAGAACCATCTCGACCTGGGCTCCTGGCTGTCTCTGGTGCTTAGGGAGCCTGTGGTGCTTGGGGGTGCCGAGGAGCTGGGTGTTTTGCTCCTTGGAACACCACAAAGACGTTGCAGTGTTTTCTCAGCTTTCAAAAGGCAGCAAATCAGTGTTTACCTACCTTGCATTTTGTGAAATACTTTTATTTTTCCTCCATGGAGTTTTCAACCCCAAATTCAGCCTCTTGCCCTGGACTTGCACATGTTAGGAATTCAATGGGTGTTGTGAGAATGAATGAACAAATGCATGAATGAACAAACACATATCTTGGCCTCGCTCCTCTGGGAAACTGAGGCAGCAGCCACTGCCCCAGGGCAGATCTGCAGTTCTGAGGGAGCCTGGAGCAAGGTCCCTGTCTGTGCTCTGTTCCCACTAGGCCAGTTCTGGAAGCCACCATGAGAGGAGGCACAGAGGGCTGTTCCTGAGAGCCACAGGAATGGCCTTGATGTGATTATTTGGTGAGATCTTGTCCTAAAGCCCAGGATTTTCTGAATCTTTTCCCTCGTCATCTCGCTCCCCTCTTCCCTGGCCTGTCTGTTATTTTAGAACCCATTCCCAAAGCAACAATTCCTACAAGAAGAACACCACTCCAGGCTTCTCTTGGCTGGAACTGGGGCAACACTTCATTGCCACCTCGAGAGTTGTGAGCTGGAGTCCGACCAGCTCTGCCTGGGGCTGGGGACTAGAGCAACAACAGTCACCGTTGTCTGAGGATTTTCAGGAATGTTAGCACAAAGTGCTCGGGAATCCCGCACATGAGCCTGTGGAAACGGATGCATGACATACTGTTCTGCGAGTTGCCGGGGTCCCCAGCCTACGCAGCCTGGTCTTCTTTGCCTGCCTCCCAGAAACCGGGGTCTAGATGCTTCCCTTTGTTGGCCTGTAAGAGACCACCTGGGATGAGCTGGCTTAGTCCAGGTTAGTTCTGTAACACTTAAGGAAAGCAGCCTGGACTCCGGCCTCCTGCGCCTCCCTGTCTGCCCCCACCCCCCGCTGTCCCCGGAGTGATCTGTGCAAGGGTCAGAGCTGGCACATCGTCTGCTGACACGGTGACCTTCGCCAGCTCTCTCCTGCCGGAGCAGTTTCCTGAGCTGCTTCTGTCGGGCGTTAATGGATGTTGGGAGCAAAACTTGGGAAACGCTTGTCAGCAGCGTTCTGGAGTTTCCTTTCTAGAGAGGACGGGTGGGAAGAGAAGGCTCCTGGTGCCAGGCTGCCCGGGTCTGAGTCTGGGCTCTGTGTGGCCCTGGCTGAGTTGCCTGTCTTCTCTGTGCCTCAGTCTCCTCATCTGTAAAATGGGAATGATTATAGCGTTTACTTCATAAGGTCATTCTGGGGCTTACGTGAAGTCACATTAACAAAGTGCAATGTCTAGTAAACTCTCCGTGTGGCCTTGTGAAATGATAAAGTCTCTCTCGGATGGCGTAGTGCGCTGACGGGGTCTTAGCAAGCTTGGGGGGAATGATGAAATGAGGGGTTTCACAAACCTATGAGGCCATGGAATCCTTTTTTGGGGGAGCATTCTGCTAGGATGGTGTTCCAGGCCACACACTCCGTGGGATGCTGACCCAGTGGATGGAGGCTAAATGCCGAGGACGTCCCAGAGGAGTCACCGTTTGAGGTGGGTGTCGTAGGATGCGCTAAGTGCTGCGGCAGGTTCCGGGTGCTCTTGGGAAGCTGGTCCTAGGCTTGCTCACCAGGGTCATTTCCAAGGTCACCCTGCAGCTGCACCCACCCTCCGTGCTGTGGGGGAGCCAGAGAAATCCAGAAGCTGGGGTCCTTTCTGTTTTCCCTAATCTCTTAGGACCCTGCTCAGGTTTTCAAGGCCAAGAGTGAGGGGTGGGACCCGTCTACACTCCCTGCTAAACCTCCGCCCCTTGGAGGGGGGCTCAGCACAGAGGATCAGCCCCCAGGATGTGGGTGGGGCGCAGGTTGGAGGGTCTGGTGTGCTTAGATGCCTGCGGCAAGGTCTGAGGTGGAGGACTCCGGATGAGCTTCGGGTTCCAGGGAGTGTGACAGCCGAGGGGACGCTGGGAGGTCCTGAGGTGGGGGAAAGGCTTTTTCTGCTGAGTCTCATGCAGTGGCTGGGGGTGATTGCTGCTCAGGGACCCGCAGTCCAGCCCTTCCCCTCATCCGAGAAATGAAATGAGTAAGGTTGGGCTGGGATCAGACGGGAACTGTGTTTGTTAGACGTGCAGCCCAGACTGTAGCCCCCAGCTCTGTAGCCCCCTCCCTGCTATGCACGAGATGGGGGGCCCCACTCCTTGTGTGAGCACAGACATTTGCTCTGTGTGTAAGTCGTTTGTGGCTCGTAGTGCGGTTTGCAGCCCAAATATTGTGTGTCTTTGTTGACAACAATCTGGTCCCCGACCCCCTCCCTTGTTCTGGAATGGCAGGGCGAGGTGGTATTCCCCCAGCACCTCAGCGTTCCCAGCCCCATGGGGGGCCTGCCCTGCTGGAGCCTGTACCGGCTCAGACTGGCCTCCTCCCCAGGGAGCTGCCTCTGGGTCAGGCCCCTGCAGGCTGCTGGACACGCCGGGCTCACTTGGGCTCCCCCGGCCCCTGTGGTTGTGAAGCCTCTTCGAGAAAGTGGCAGTTTCCTTCTGATTTGGCCCCGGCCATCTGTGCCCAGGCCAGTTGCCTCCAGCTTCTGACATTTTTGTCATTCCTGCTCCCCTGGAAGGGCTTATCCCTCTTCCTGCCTCCTGTGACTGACTTGGGCACCTGACCGATGCCCGGGCTCCAAGAGGTCTTGGCCGCCCAGTCTGGGCACTCATTTCTGGGGTGACGTGATCCTGGCGCCTGCAGGGTTTGCTGGCCTCTTCCTTTCTTTTATTCTGCAGCTGGTGATGGCAAACAGCTCAGACCCTGGAACCCTTCGCTCAAGCACTGGGAACATGTGTGCCTTCCTGGGGGGCAGCTGAGCAGGGGGGTGAGCCCCTCACTTGGGCCCAGGGGGAGATCTGCCTCAACTCTCTGTGGCTGCTCCTGGTCTCTCCTGGTGCTTTGCTCACTGCTGGCTGCCCTTCAGCCTCAAGCTCCTTCCTGCCTCAGGGCCTTTGCACATGTTGTTGCCCTAGCCTTGATCAGTCTTTGCTTACCTTTGGCCTAACTAACTGCTGTTCAAACCTCAGAGGTCAGGGAATGTTTCCTTGCCTCTCAAGATGAGGTCAGGCTCCTTTGCTAAACGCTTTCAGAGCTGGCTGTCTTACTTAGAGGTTCATGTTAAGTATTAATAAACCCATCCAAATCAACTATAAGTAACTCCTGTAACTGATGGATTGCTAACTAGTGAGTGTGTGGCTTCCCTAGGTTGTAAGCTCTCTGAGGACAGGACTCTGTCTCTGTCTTGTTTGGCACTTTACCTCCGGGTTCTGATCTGGATTCCAGAGAGACTCAGGAAGGGACTAACTGCTTTACAAGCCGTTTTAGTTTCCTATTGCTGCTGTAACAGATTACCACAAACCTAGTGGCTTAAAACAACACTAATCTATTATCTGTTCTTGAGCTCAGAACTGCAGATTGTATTCACACTGGGCTAACATCAAGGCATTCACAGGGCTGGGTCTTCTCCAGGACAGCATCTATCCCCTGCCTTTCCTGCTTCCAGTGGCTGCTGGCATTCCTTGGCTTGTAGCTCCAACCTTTCTTTCTGACATCTGCTCTCTCTGTGACCCTGACCCTCCCACTTCCCTTTTGTAGGGACCCATGAGATTAGGTTGGGCCCACTGCATAATCCCCCATAATCTCCACACCTCAGCACCCTTAATTCACACCTACAAAGTCCCTTTTACTATGTGTCTAGTCCCTGTTGTGCTGCTACAACAGTATACCATGGATTGGATAATTTGTAATGTACAGAATTTATTGGCTTATGGTTCTGGAGGCTGAGACATCCAAGATCCAGGGGCCATCATCTGGCAAAGGTAGTGTCACTTCATGTGGAAGGGCAAACACAGGGCTAGAGAGAGAGAGATAGAGAGCAAGAGATTAAACTTGAAGCCTGAAGCCTTTTATAACTGGCACTGACTCATTCATGAGGGTGGAGCCTTCATGACCCAAACACCTTCCGTTAGGCCCCACCTCCCAACGCTGTTCACTGGGGATTAAGTTTCCAACACGGGCTTTGGGAGGGACACATTCAAACATTGCACCTTGTAAAATAATGCTTTCGTAAATTTCAGGGATTAGGAAGAGGACATCCTTGGGGGAGCCATTATTTACCTCAACACACAAACAGAGATGAAGGGGGAAAGATATACCAGATATTTGAGGTGTTGGAGGGCTGCAGTGATCCCAGGCTGCAAACAGAATTAAGGCTGACAGTGGCTTTGAGCATCAAAAGCCTGTTAAGACTCAGCCTTGAGTGAAGGGCCAGACCATCGGAGCAGACTGTGATGTAGGGATTTAACTTTAGTTCTTTTCTCAAATCTCCCTTACACTTTTATTAAATAATTCACTCTTCCCTGCTAATTTGAAATGCCACTTTTATCATATACTAAATTCTGCTGTATGCATGATCCTTTCATGTGTATGCATGAACTCACAGTTTCTACTGTGCTCTTTATCTGATCTGGTGCCAAAGCCACACTAGTGTATTTTAATTATTTTATCTTTGTTGTATATTTTATTAGCTGATAGAGCAATTCCTCCTTTGCTATTCCTCTTTATCAAAATAGTCTTAATTGTTCTTGTACATTTTTTCTTTCAGGTAAATTTTAGAATCATCTTTTTTAGGTTTATAAAAATTTCTATTGGGATTTTGATCAAGCTGTGTTGCATTAATGGATTAATAGAATTACGTGCTTATAATATGGTGTGCTTTTCAGGAACAAGGTCTACTGCTGCATCTATTCAGGTCTCATTAGATTTATTCTTAGGCATTTTATAGTTTTTATTGCTACCGTGAATGGCTGCTTTTGTTCCTTGGCATTCGTAAATGTTTATGGTTGGCGAATAGGAAAGCTGTTGATTTTAGGCATGTTGATCTTGTACCAGCTACTTTTGTGAATTTTTTTAAAGGTTATTTTATTGGTTTTTCAGGTGGTTCTCTGGGTTTTGGGAGTAGAGAATCTTTCTCTTTTTTTTTTTTTTTTTTTCTGAGACACAGTCTTACTCTATTGCCCCAAATAGAGTGCAGTGGTGTGATCATAGCTCACAGCAACCTCAAACTCCTGGGCTCAAGCAATCCTCCTGCCTCAGCCTCCCAAGTAGCTGAGACTACAGGCATGCGCCACCATGCCTGGCTAATTTTTTCTAGTTTTAGTAGAGGCGGGGTCTCACTCTTGCTCAGGCTGTTCTCAAACTCCTGAGCTCAAGTGATCCTCCTGCCTTGACCTCCCAGAGTGGTAGGATTGCAGACGTGAGCCACAGCACCCAGCCTGGCATAGAGAGTCTTATAATCTCCCAATGTGTGTGTGTGTGTGTGTGTGTGTGCACTGTCATTGTGTAAGTGTGATCACTTATAAGGTTTTGACCTTGTTTGATCATAGAAGCAGGGAGTAGTCTAGAGGTTTCCAGGCATTGTAGGGGCGGGGCATATAGGGAGATATTGGTGAAAGGGTACAAAGTTATGTGAGATGACTAAGTTCTAGAGATCTCATGTCCAGCAGTGTGACAATAGTTAGCAATACTGTATTAAATAGTTGAAATTTGCTAGTATAGATCTCAAGTGTTCTCACTGGAAAGAAAGAGAGAGAGAGAGAGAGAGAGAAGGAAGAAAGGAAAGAAAGAAAGAAAGAAAGAAAGAAAGAAAGAAAGAAAGAAAGAAAGAAAGAAAGAAAGAAAGAAAAAGAAAGAAAGAAAGAAAGAAAGAAAGAAAGAAAGAAAGAAAGAAAGAAAGAAAGAAAGAAAATGGTGACTATGTGAGGTGATGGATATGCTCATTAGCGTGATTATGGTGGTATTTCACAGCACATATGTATAGCAAACATCACGTTATACACCTTAAATATATACAATATTTATATGTCAGTGATACCTCAATAAAACCGGGGAATAAAATACCCAGAGCCTTGTTTGAGCTTCATCAAGGATGGGGCTTCACCTTTTTCACAAAGGGTGCCCGAGGCGGAGGCTCTGAGGGGAGAGGGGAGTTTCTGTAAAGGGGGTGCTGGCTGATCCCACCTCTCTGTCCCTCTCCTGCTGCTCCTTGCTCCTTTGCTCTGAAGAGAGGTGCCAAGAAGGTGCACCTTGCTTCCGGGGTTAGAGATGGGCTCACCTGCCTTCCTGTCCCCTGCCGCCCCCTCCCCCCTTATGACATGAAGGCATGTGGCTTTGAGACTCCTCCTGGGGACAGACTTGGGCTCATTGCTTCTGCCGTGATCACCGGCTCTCCTCATCAGCAACAGTTTAATCTTCCTGAAAAAAATCCCGCACGGAGACCCAGACCATGAGCTGTAGGCTTCTGCTCGGTCTTTCTCTTTCTCCCCAAAGAGCCCGGCACCTGTTGGGGAGGAGGTTCCAGTGCTGAGCAGGGGGCAGGAGTCTGCGGGTTCCTTCCTCCCCCTGCCCAGCCTGTCCCTTGCTGGGGAGTGCAGGCAAAATGGAAAGCAAGGGGCGTCTTGATCAACACACCCAAGAACACAGCCCTGTGTCCCTCCGTATAGGTGCCCCATGTATCCAAAGGCGTTCCTACGGGCGAGAGAGAACAGCGTTTCACGCGGCCATGAGGCTATTTTAGAGGCTGCCGCTCACTGCATGTTAGTCAGGCGTTAGCTGTCAGCTGCCTCATCCGGGCGGGGCGCGCCTGTTGGTGTGGTTCGGGGGAGTCACAGGGAGAGCCAGGCTGAGTCCCGGGCTCAGAGGGTCAAAACCGCAAGTGCCTGGACTCTTGACATACCCCAGTGGGGAAGCCTAGAGGGTTCCTTGGCCATCACTGTATCCTTGGCATCTGCCAATACAAAGCCAGCAAGAGGTGACACAGCCAAGTAGGTCCGTGCTGGGCGGGTGGGCAGGTCGGTTTGTGACGGCTCAGCGGCTCAGCGCTGGCAGCTGGGATGGATGGAGCCGAAAGCACGGACCTAACTCTTGGCGCTTTCAGAGTCAGGCGGAGTTGGCTCCCTCTCTTGGCTTACTCACCTGTGAAATGGGACTGATTGTGCCTAGGGCTGTGGGAGCATTCAATGCGCTGTTTGACTCGGGGCTGTGTTGCCCTTGGAATCCAGTGCGAACATCTGCGGCAGGAGCTGGCCGTGGACGGTGCAGGTCCTGCCGAGCGCTCGCCGAGAGCAGGCCTCCTCTGGTCCTGCCCTGGCTGGCTCTGGGCTTGTTTGATGCGCTTGTTCTGCAGCTGGGCGGCAGCCCCCTGGGGTCAGGGGCCCTGTCTTGAGGGCTTTGTCTGCCATGGCAGGTAATCCAGGGCCAGGCACAGGATGTGGAATAAAACAATCCCTTATTGATTCAACTGCAGCTGGACCAACTGGGACACTGCAGAGTCCAGCCCACTCAGGAGCTCAGGAGGCGGCTGGAGTTGACTTTTAACCCGGAGTGAACTATATCGAACAGAACAGGGAGCTCCGTGGACCCTGACACAGCGTGAGGGTCCAGGCTGTCGCATGAGCAAGGAGATTGGCAGGAAAGCCCACTCTTCCGCCTGGATGTTGGCAGGGAGGTGGTAGCGCTGGAAGTTGTCTGCCTGCTGGGCCAGGGCCTGGGACAGCTGCACATGGGGACAGCTGTCTCAGCTTCGGACACAGGATCTGTCCGAGATTAATCCCAGGGCCAGGCCATGTCCTCGGGGAGCAGAGAGGAGCTAGGGTTACCACACACCAGGAAGCGCGCCTGCTCTGCTGACAGCGGGTGGGCAGCCGCAGGATGGATGGGCTCTCGGGCGGCCAGGGGTGGCTGGGCAAGGCCGGCAGCTCACCGCTGGCCAAGCCAAATCCGCCCCTGGGGAAGCAAGCCGACGCCCCCAAGACCCACTTTCTTTCCGCTGGACCTGAAACCTGCACAAGCTGATCTCTGAGAATTATGGGAAGAGTTGGAAATGGAAACCAAATGTTGGTGTCAGGTACAGAAAGCTGATGGAAGCCCCGGCCCAGCAGGCCCGGCGCGGCAGGAGCTCAGGCTCCCGTGGCCAGCACAGACAGATGTTCATGTGAAAGGAGCAAGACACGTTTTCTTTAAAAAAAAGAAAAAAGTCAATTTTCCCCCACTGATTATATTTATTATAGACAATCTAGACAATCTGGGAACATGGAAAGAAAGAAATCATTTATCATTCTATTTTGTAAAGATTTTAAACTTTTACATTTTTATCATGGTAAAACAGACATAAAAGTTACCATCTTAAACCATTTTTAAGTGCAAAGTTCAGTGGCATTAAATACATTTATGTTGTCATGTGGTCATCGCCACCATCCATCTACAGAACTCTTTCATCTAGCAAAACTGAAACTTTTGTGCGCCTATGAAACACTAACTCCCGATTCTGCCGTCCCCCCACTCCCTGGCAACCACTCTCCCACTTTCTGTCTCTGGGAGTTTGACCCCTCTTAGGACCTCATAGAAGAGGAATCATACATATTTGTCCTCTTATGACTGGCTCATTTTACTTAGTATAATGTCCTCAAGTTTCCATGTTGTTGCATGTGTTAAAATTGCCTTCCTTTTAAAGGCTGAGTAATATTCCTCTGTGTGTGTGTGTGTGTGTGTGTGTGTGTGTACATATCAAATTGTGTCTATTCATTCATCTGTGGATAGACCCTTGGGTTGCTTCCACATTTTCACTATTGTGAATGAGGCTGCTAAGAACATGGGAGTATAAATACCTCTTCATGTCTCTGCTTTCAATTCTTTTGGGTATATACCCACGGGAGGAATTGCTGGATCATATGGTAGTTCTATTTTTAATTTTTGAGGAGCTGCCATGATGTTTTCCATAGTGGCTGCATCATCTTACACTCTTACCAACAGTTCACAAGGATTCTACTTTCTCTGCATCCTTCACCAAACACTTCTTATTTTGGGTTTTTTTTTTTTTTTTTTTGAGACCCTGTTTGTATGAAGTGGTATCTCATTGTGGTTTTGATATGCATTTCCCTAACGATTAGTCATGTTGAACATTTTTTCAAGTGCTGGTGGCCATTTGTATATCTTTTTTGGAGATAGGTCTATTAAGTCCTTTGCTCTTTTTTGAATTGGGTTGTTTGTTGTTGTTGCTGAGTTATAGGAGTTTCTTTTTTTTTTTTTTTTTTTTTTTTTTTTTTTTTTTTTTTTTTTTTTTTTTTTTGAGACAGAGTCTCGCTTTGTTGCCCAGGCTAGAGTGAGTGCCGTGGCGTCAGCCTAGCTCACAGCAACCTCAAACTCCTGGGCTCGAGTGATCCTTCTGCCTCAGCCTCCCGGGTAGCTGGGACTACAGGCATGTGCCACCATGCCCGGCTAATTTTTTTTTTTATATATATATCAGTTGGCCAATTAATTTCTTTCTATTTATAGTAGAGACGGGGTCTCGCTCTTGCTCAGGCTGGTTTCGAACTCCTGACCTTGAGCAATCCGCCCGCCTCGGCCTCCCAAGAGCTAGGATTACAGGCGTGAGCCACAGCGCCCGGCCAGGAGTTTCTTATATATTCTGGATATTAACCCCTTATCTGATAGATGATTTGCAAATATTTTTTCCCATCCTCTGAGTTGCCTTTTAAGTCTGTTGATTGTGTCTTTTCCTGCACAGAAGTTTTTAATTTTGATGTAACCAAATGTATCTAGTTTTTTCTTTTGTTATCTGTGTTTTTGGTGTCACAGCAAAGAAATCGTTAAAAAATCCAATGTCATGAAGCTTCCCCCCTATATTTTCTTCTAAGAGTTTTATACTTTTAGGTCTTAAATTTAGGCCTTTAATTCATTTTGAGTTAATTTTTATATATGGTGTAAGGAAGGATCCAACTTCATTCTTTTGCATGTGGATATTCAGTTTTCCCAATACCATTTGTTGAAAAGACTGTCCTTGCCCTGTAATTCCTGTCAGCATTTGGGAATATTTCTTTTTGGTCTTTGCTCTGTGCTTGTTTATTTATTTATTATTTTAGCAGAGTTGAGATCACACAGCATATATTAAGGAGGAAGGTCAGTATTCTTAGTTTGGGGTGTTGTTTTTCCATTTAACACATTTTCCCAGAAGTCTTTATGATGTGGTCTCCATTCATTCTATAGATATTTACATATGCCCATGGTTTACCAGAGACTGTGTCAATTGCTGAGTGAACAAAATGGTTTAGAAAGGGTCACTGGGTTTGAAGTCCAGTGGAGGAGAGCAAATGAACCATTCTTATACGAGGTCTAGAGTCACAAAGGTCTGAACAAATGGATATGAAGAAACAGAAGTGAGACAAGGTAACACTTCTACCTCAAAGTTGGAGGTGATGATTAAATAAGAAAAGTCTTTTAAAGCATATGGCTTTATCCCTACTTGGATCATATATTTATAATTTCAATGGCACTTCAAAAATTTTTTTTCTTTTTCACTGGGCTCATGTCTTAACTTTTAAATTTTTTTATGAAAGTTGCACATGCATCTTTCCTCTTTATGTAAAGAATCAAATAGTTCTATAAAGCTTAAAATGAAAAACAATATTCCTTTATCATCCACCTCCTCCCTGTTGCTCCCCAGAGACAACCATTCCGACTCTTGTAACTTTTTATACTTTTGATACTTGCTCCCACATCTCTAAAAAACAGAGTTATACTGCTACATATAACAGAGTTATATTGCTTTTTCTGTTTTAGGTATTAGGTATCTTGACTCTCTGGCGTGAAAGATGAGGGTGGAATGTCATCCATACATTGCTATCACCTTCAGACACATTTCCTGTGTTTCCCTTTCCCAGTACACTTCATTTGTATCACTATTCTGGTTAGCTCAATACTCAGGAATTATATCCTATGCCTAGTGAGAGCTGAGCCATGCAGTGTACTATAATGAGTTTTCCTTTTTCTGCCCTCCCTTTTTACTTTTCTTGTTTTTGTTTGCTTAGCTTTCTGTGGGATTATTCTTCATCATCTTCAAATTCTTCCCCAGTTGTGCAATTTTCTTCCTGATAACGCATTAGATATTTACCTTCTTGGAGCAATTGCTACCTAAACCTCTGTCTGCTGAGATCTGGGCTAATTGAAGGTGAGACCTATAATTTTGGGATTGCCCTTCAACAACATCCTGAGGATTTTCTTTTCCCCAAGCCTCTCTCTTGTGTTCACCCTCATCTCTCCTGTGTTTCATATCCACTATTTTTTGTTAACTCCCTCATTGTGATGGAGCATATCCTCTAGTAGCTTTCTGAGAAAGGGTTGAGTGTGCATGAAGCTTGGGGTTAGTCCCAGAGCCAAGGCTGAGATATTTGCTAGCTTATCCCTATGAATTTACACCCTCTATTAGTTTCTGGCTTCTTAGGAATTCCTTTCCTTTCTCTCCAATTTAGCCATGCATTAAATAATATCTATTTTTTTAATTTGATATTTTAATCAGCATTGTTAGTTGTGCTGAACCAGGAAGGTTCTTCATGAGCAAGACTTGGGTAGAGGAAGGGAAGAGAAACCACCTGGGGAAGATGAAAGCCTGACCCTTTCTCCAAAAGCCCCGAGGTAGGGAAGCCTGCAGCCATGTGTGTGGAATTCAGACTCAAACAAAGCTCTCTGAAGGCCTACTGAGTGCTAGGAACTGTGGGGTCACCTGAGGCACACACCACATGGTCCAGAAGCTCCTATGGGTCTGACACCCACTGGAGCAAAGACACAAAGTGTTTGGAGGCTATAAACCTCGGCCCAGTCACAGGCTCAAACAGCTGAGGACAAAAGCGAGGGAACAAATAGGTGAACACATTAGCTAGTGCCCGACCCACTCTTCTCTGGGAAACTGAGGCCCTCGCCCCTCCTCCTGAGCAGGTCTGTAATTTCAAGGGGTCCGCTTGCAGTGAGGGCTTCACCTGCTCTATGCTCCTACCAGGCCAGCTTTCTGGGGCTACTTTTGAAGAAGTCACAGAGAGAGGCCACCAGCTTTAGGGGGTCCTGCTTCTCCCTTTGAAGTAGAAGTGGGCAGAGAAGGAAGACTTTCCCAGAAATTTCCTTGGACATATCCAGTGAGGTCTCAGGGATTGGGAAGCACCTCTGTGAGGCTGGAAGGCTGTGTGGGGAGGGGGTCTTGCCCACGGGCCTCCCATAGACCCCCAGAATTCTTAGTCCCTGTCTGTTCCTCTGGTGGCTTTAGGGCTCTGTCAGCAGAGCATTTCCCCTCCGCAGGTCTCCTCCTTGGCCCGTGCCCTTTGCTTCTGGCCCGATCTGCTAATGAAACCCTCCTGCTGCCGGGCAGCTGCCTGGCCATGGTAACAGAAGCCTGGGGTGTGGGGACAGAGTAGCGGAAGGAAGGGGGCCGGGGAGGGCCCAGCCCTCGGAGCCGGAGCAGATGGTGAAGAAAAACACGGCTCGTTTGCCTCTGTGGGGCGTCCGGTTCCAGGCCAAGGCGCGAGTTTCTCTGGTCTCAGGAGTTTGTTCGCACACGCCTGTGTGTGGGTGTGGAGGGTGTGGGTCGCCCCCTTTTTGCTGGAAGTGTGGGGGCCTGGTGGGGATGCTGGTTGTTGTCGGTCCTCCCAGGGCCTGGTTTTGTCTCAGCTGTGAATTCTTCCTGGGTGGGCGCTTTGACCCCACCCTCAGGCCCGGGCATCCTGGGTGAGTGTCGTGAAGGTCCCATGAGTGATGATGGTTGGACCCAGGACGTTCCTGGAGCAAAAGAGAATCTTCATCTTCCTGGTTTGATCCTTGTTTGTCTTCTCTAGAGCTCTGTAGGGGAGGGAGGGAGCTCTGCATTTGGATCCAATTTTAGAGGCCTTTGAAATTCTACAGAGTTGTTTGGAACTAAGCGTTTGACCTATGTCATTTTAGGCTGACCCTGTGCACCTGCGTTTGCTCCCCCTTTCAGGGGCAGGTCTGATTACCCCCTTCTGCCCACCACGCGGAAAGAGGCTAAGAGACGAGCAGGGTTGGTCCAAGGTCAGCGAGGCAGCGAGGCTGGAATCTGGGATTTCTGACCTCACATCTTGTGCCATCTGCGTCGTGCAGCTTTGGGTCTGTTGGCTTGATGGAATGACAGGTGTTCCAAAATCTAGTGTATCAATAGAAAAAGCGAGATATGAGAAGGCCAGCAGATCAGGAGAAAATGCCCATTGAAGAGAGACTTATTATTCACAGTTCCCAAGAGGAGGGGGTCACGCCACGGGTGCCACACAGGGAAGTGCAGGACTTGGTCAGGACGTGGAGGGAGACAGGGAAAGGTGGGCAAGGGCCTCTGCTGTGGCTTCCACAGGTAGAGCAGGCAAGGCAGGGTAAGCAGGTTTAGGATTAACTCGTGTGAATAGTATCAGTGGGCTCTGGGGTGTCCCCCATTTTCTGGTATCTGGCCCTGGGGAGATTAGGGCAAGGGAATGGTGGCCTGAGTGCTTGATAAAGGAGGTGCTTGGGGCTGTGGACAATGGGCTGATCAGCCGCTTAGCTGATGTGGATCTGTGCAGACCACAGACAGGCAGGGGCGTGTGCTGCCACTACACACATTTTTAACTCAGTAATTAATTATTTAACTAATTACTTATTTAATATCTGTGTTCTCGATTTCAGTCTAAGCTCCCAGTCTTGCGCCTGGAACATGCTAGGTGCCTAATTACAATGGCAAACACTTAATTTGTGCTTATGTGTTGGGCGATGTTCTATGTGTGTTAAGTACATTAATGCATGTATTCCTCACAAAGACCCCATGGGTTAGGTGCTATTATCATCCTCATTTTATAGGTGGGCAAACAGGCATGTTATAGGGCTTGCCCTGGTTACAAAGCTAATAAGGATAGAGCAGGATTTGAACCTGTGCCCTTAAGCTACCCAACGATGCAGTGCTTGAGAGTGGAGGGTGGTGATGATGGATGTGGAGATGAGGCTGCCTTGGCCACAGCCTGCCCGGGGGGGTCGGGGGGGAGGGGCATCTGCACGTGTAGCCGGGAGTGGGGTGCATTCCAGGAGCCCAGCAGGGCAGTGTGGGTGCACTGAGGCAGGAGGCAGGACGGGATGTGGGCCTGAGACTTGGGGGGATGTAACAGTGGGGGAAAGAGGCCATTCTAGCAGAGGAGCGAGAGGTTGCTGTGGATTTCACAACAGAGGTGTGACATGGCTGGGCCTCCAGGTGGGAGGGATGCCACAGGATAGTGGTGACGGCAGGAGCCCCGAGGGCAGCGGGTCTGGCGGGGCCATGTGCACACAGCTCCCTCCCGCCTCCCGGCTGTAGGCACCTGTTTCTTTGCACACTGTTGACCAGCTAGGGGACAAGTTTTCAAAAACCAGGCTATGGTGATGTCTAGGAACCCAGAAAGGGTGACAGATGTTTGTGATCCAATTGCCAGTTGTCCGAAATGTGCCCCCCTCCAAGGCCTCACCCTCGTCCCGGTGAGGAAAGAGCGTGGATCTCTAAGGCCCGGACTCCGGGCTGTGTGGCCTGTCCCTGGCAGGGGAGGAGATAAAACAGTGGCTCTCAAAGACGTCTGGGTCCTAATCCCTGGAGCCCATGAATATGTCACCTTATGTGATAAAAGGGTCTTTTCAGATGTGACTGAATTAAGGATCTTGGGGGGAAGAATTTCCCGAACTGTTCAGGTGGCCTCACCTAATCACAAGGGTCCTTGTCAGAGGGAGGCGGGAGGGGCAGAGGGATTGTGAGCACGGAAATAAGAGGCTGGAGTGACGTGAGGAAGAGGCCTCAAGCCAAGGAATGAGGGCGGCCTCTGTTAGCTGGAGAAGGCAAGAACCGGATTCTCCCGTAGAGCCTCAGCAGGGAGCCAGCCCTGCCGCCATCTTGGACTTCTGGCCTCCAGAACTGTAAGACAATAGATGTGTGTTGTTTTTTTAAGTCACTCAGTTTGGGGTAACTTGTCACAGCAGCAGCAGGAAACCAATACACCACGTCCCCTCTCAGAACCACAAGTTTTCATGCATCTGTAGATGGTCGCGGTACCTCTGTCCTGACTCTGAGTCTCGGAGGATCAGAAAGCAGGGGGCCTTCGGGTCTCTGGCTGTTGCCTGAACTTTCTGTCCCCATGAGACAGTTTCCAGATCTCACTGTCACATGGCTCCAGACGTCCTGTTGTGAGGTCTCTTCTGGAGGGCAGAAAACCTTATCCCGAGGAATTCTAACCAAAAAACGCTGGCAAAGCCACCGCAGGACTGATTAAAAGAAACCTTTCTCTTAGGGAAACTGCAAGTCATTAGTGCTCAGCTTTTTCATGTGTGACCGTTGGGTGGCCAAGTTCAGAGCATCCTGCCGCTTGCGATGGGTTTAATTTTCTGTTTTGATCCCACGGCGAAACCCACCAACAAGTAGAACCGTGTTAGGCGGGCCCTGCGCCCGCCCCGGTGGCCTCGTTCCCAGGGACAGGGGTCGGTGCGGAAGCCGAGGCTCCTCCGGGCGCTCTGTGGCATCGCCGTCTGCAGGGGTTCCGGGAGGAAAGCCCTTTGATCAGCGGGGCTGCGGGATCAAATCAAGAACTTGAAACGGTCCTGTCCCACTGGTTGCCGGGGGAGAGTGGCGGTCCCTCTGCGGGGATTTCGTGCCTTTCTTGTGGTCAGCCCCTTGGTGCCTGATGGACTTGGGTGCAGCCGCTAGAGGGGAGGGAAAGGGGAGGGGAAGTCAGGCTCCTCCCACCTTGCACCTGGGGGACATCCGCTTTCAATCTGCTGAGAACAAAGGGGCCACATCATTGCTGTGGCCACCTGAGGGTGGCTCGGGTTTCTCTGGGGGCTGCAGCTTCAGGGGTGTCGGGGGTCTCAGCCTCAGGTCGCTGTGCACTTGGGGCCGCTGGAGAACAGCTCTGGACCTAGGTCTGGTTCACGGCTGGCCCTCGGTTAAGTATTCCCAGTGGCGCCCCACGCCTCAGGCCAAGGTTCGAATCCCACGTAGCGTGGCATCTGAGGCCTTCTGTGGTCCAGCTCTTCCCAGGTCACTCTCCAACCTCAGCCTCACTCCCCAGCCCTGAACTGGCCACTCCAGCCCCACAGAGCTGCTCCTGTGACAATGCCAGAGCTGCGGGGCCTTTGCTAATGCCCCTTGCCAGCGTGGGGAGGGGCTGGGAAGGCCGGATTTCAGGTGTCCTGGAGAAACCTGTGAGGCCTGGACCGACTGCAGCAGGCGCCAGACGGGGAGCAGCGGGCAGGAGGATGCTCAGGAGGGGTGCGGAGGGCATGGCCACTGGCCAGGGGACTGGAGAATGGTGTACTTTGCCAAGAGAGAAGGGACCCAGGAGGGGAAGCCCCGCTGGTGTGGGGTCCGCACTGGAGCAGGAGGGAGGTGTGGCGGGGCACTCCCTGGGGAAGGCGTCCGGGAGCTTCCTGGCAGAGGTCCGGAGTGGATGAGCTCCCTCAATTGGGCACAGACGGAGAAGGGCTCATGGGATCTGAGGACCCACCATCTAGAAGGAGGAAGAAAATCCAGAGCCGGCAGAGCTGAAAGAATTGGAAAGGGAAACATATGTGGGGGACAAAGGGATGGAGGAGGAGGGTTATGTCACCAAGAGGCCTAGAAGGACAGAGAAGAGGCCCTGGGCTGGACAGGGGACATGTAGCTGGCGTAGGGGAGGGGTCGGGGGCCAGCGGGCTGGGGCGAGCCTGGGGGTGTGGACTCTCCTTTAGAGGACCATGGCCTGCCAGAGGGCGATGTCTTCCCGGGAGTGGAGGCCAGGGTTTGATGTGAGATCCTGGCGTGCAGGACCCAGTGGAGAACAGACACGAAAGTGTGGAAGAGCCAGAGGCTCTGCACTGTGTGGTCGGGGGGTGCTCCTTCAGCAGCGCGGGCCTGGGGTGCTGCTGGGTGTCTGGGGCTGCCAGACACTGAGGTGGGGGCGAGAGGGGTGAAGACAGACGGGAGCCGATGGACAGGAGGGGGCGTGGCCACGGGTGAGGCCTGGGTGGGGGCTAGAGTCCCTGTGCAGCGGGAGAGCCAGGCACCCCCTCCTCAGGGCTCCCTAGCAGCACAGGTCTGCTCTTGCCGCCTGTGTCATGTGTCTGTGGTTCTTTGTGTCTTCTCATCAGATTGCGGGTCTCCTTTTCAGCTCTCTCATGCTGGTGACCACCTCAGAGTCTGGTGCTTAGAAAAGGCTTAACAAGCGTTCCTTGAAAAATGGCTCAGAATTGCACTTTCTTTTTAACTGTTTTTTTTTTTTTAAACTATAACTTAAATACAGTAGAGTGTAACAATCTTAAGTATACAGCTTGATGCTTTTCTACTATTCTGGTTTCATCTCCGTGGAATAGCCTTGCCTGTTCTTGAACGTCACATACACAGAATGATCCGGTGTGTACTCATGGGATCTGGCTACTTGTGCTAACATTGCGTCTGTGAGACTCACGCATGTCATCGTATGCTTTGTTCTTTTCATTGCTGTGTAGTATTCCATCATGGGAATCCCATACTTTTTTCATTCTCCTTTTGTGGACATTTGGGTTGTTTTCTACCTTATCAATTTTACACTTTATTGGTGAACAGGAGCTAGAGAATGTCAGCTTGAACCTTTCACTTTTTTTTTTTAAGACAGAGTCTTACTCTGTTGCCCAGGCTAGAGTGCCATGGCGTCAGCCTGGCTCACAGCAACCTCAAACTCCTGGGCTCAAGCGATCCTACTGCCTCAGCCTCCCAAGTAGCTGGGACTACAGGCATGCGCCACCATGCCCGGCTAATTTTTTCTATATGTTTTTAGTTGGCCGATTAATTTCTTTCTATTTTTAGTAGAGACGGGGTCTCGCTCTTGTTCAGGCTGGTCTTGAACTCCTGACCTTAAGCGATCCACCACCAGCCTCGGCCTCCCAGAGTGCTAGGATTACAGGCGTGAGCCACCGTGCCCGGCCTGAACCTTTCATTTTCATTTTCAAAGGAGGAGACTGAGGCCCAGAGATGGGGAGTCACTTAGGGCGTCACAGGCAGAGCTGGGATGAGACCCCAGTTTTCTGGCTCACAGCTGCACTTCTTCCCCACAGAGGGAGAAATGCACCCCGAGCTTTCTCAGCAGCCATGTCTGCGTGGCGCCTCTCATTGGCGCCAGGCTGGCCACATCCCCACGTCAGCTTACAGATGGGATCCTGGCCGTCCATGGCCCCAAGCCAGCAGGTCACAGAGGGCCTGAGAACCTTCCGGGGTGTGAGAGTCCTCCCACCTGACTGGCAATGACAGTGACAATCAACGTGGCAGCAGCCGCCTTTCATCGTGTGCTCACTTGAGCCAGACACTGTGCTAAGGGCGTATGTGTCACTCACCCTGTCGATCCTGTCTCCTTGTCTGGGCCTTGGGAGGCGATTCAGTCCCCTCCCCAGTTGTCATCACTCCGAAAGCAGGGTGTAGAGTGCTCAGGTGGTCTCACAGGGGAGGGGTGTGGACTTTGCTTATCCGAGACCCTTCATAACAGCAGCATTACTGGGTGACAGTCTGATTAGACTCACAAATGCCTGGCTACAGTGCATGTGGGAGGAGGGGCTGGTTCAGCCCTGGGGAAGGTGGGTGTGGAGTGAGCTCCCGGCGGTGGGCAGGGCTCTAAAATACTCACTGTGGGTCAGAATCACCCTTCAAGATGAGAGATGACATTATGTGTGTAGAGTTAACAGAATACAGTGGTCACCCCTTATCCATGGGGGATACACTCCAAGACCCCCAGTGGATGCCTCAAACCATGGATAGCTATACATATACACTATGTTTTTCCCTATACGTAACATACCTATGATAAAGTTTAATTTATAAATTAGGTGCGGTAAGAAATTGCCAACAATAACTAATAATACAATAGAAAAATTATAACAATATAACAACTTCACAGAAGATTCATTCTTACCATTGATCTCAGCATACAATTTTTTTCTTATTAAGTTGAGCACTTTCACCTTTTCACTTAAAGGAAGGACTTTATGGCTTCTCTTTGGCATCTGAATTGCCACAACTCTTGTGTTTTGGGGCCAGTGCTGAGTGCAAGAAAGGCCACTGAACACAAGCACTGTGATACTGGGACAGTCGATCTGATAGCCGAGATGGCCACTGAGTGACGCTGGACAAGGGGAGGAGTCACATCCCAGGAGGGACAGAGTGGGAGTGTGAGATCTCATCCTGCTACTCAGAATGGTGGGAAACTTAAAACTTATGCACTGTTTATTTATGGAATTTTCCATTTGATATTTTCCAAGGGGACTACTGTGTGACAGACATTGAGCTGTGTCATTCCACCCAGTTCCTAGCTGTAACCCTGGGCGGGGGACAGGTGAACTTCTATAAAACTAGCCGCCATTGGCTGAGAATTGACCAACTGTCCACCGTCGTTCCGTCGCCTTACCGGGTTCAATCTGGGTTGAATCCTCACAACAACCCTTGGAGGTGCTGCTGTGGTCCCACTTTACATGGGGCAAGGCACGGAGAGACTAAACAACCGGTCCGTATGTCTCAGCCACACCTGCTTTGAGGAAAGTGGAGTGAGGAGGGCGAACGGTGGCTCCTGGTCTGTGTCTGATGTTTACTGTACTCTGGCCAATTTGGGTGCCCATGGGGTGACAGTGCGGTCCTGGGATGGCCAGGACAAGGGCTGCGCCCCCCCAACCCCAGCACTTGCTGGTGAGAGCCACAGTTCTCAGACACGCCTGCGTGCCGCACTTTGCACTTCTCCTCCCTCGCACGTTATAAGTCGTCTCTGAATGTGGGTAGAGCAGATCGTGCGTAAGTATCCTCCCTAACGGGCTTGCATTCTCATTTCAAAGATGCATTCCCATGGGCGACAATCTGATGGTAAAATATGTCAGAAATTGAATGTAAGAATTGGAAGGTTGTTTCTTTGAGTACATGGTTTGCATATAGTTAATTCTTCCACAGCCTGCCCCTCCCTACCTGACTCCCCTCCCTTCCCACATGTGGACTTGTCACCCATTCTATGCCATGCTGCCTCCTAGATACAAGTTGAGTAGTTAGTTTTCTGCTTCCAGGGACCGGGGGGTGGGGGTGGCAGAGAGACGGTCATGCCCTGCAGTGTGACAGTGGCTGTGAGTGCCATAGGCAGAGTTGGGAGGACAAAAAAGAGGGGGTCAGACCTGTCCACATGGGACAGCAGAGATGTGAGAGAGAAGGGGCCACTTGAGCAAGATGTGGACGACAAGTGGTGACCCCCAGGGAGACAGGGTGGGGTGGAGGGTGGGCATTCTGGACTACAGGGGGCTAAAGGCCAGGATGGGGGCAGGGCCAGCTCAGCTTGGGGCTCACTGTCACAGGGGTAGCACAGAGAGGGCCGAGGTAGGCTCAGTCATGGAGACCCTTGGCAGGAGGTGGCTGGCAGTGGGCTTTGTCCCTTCCAGATCTCAATCACACCTCCTTTCTTCACTCATTTGTTCACTCAGCAGATACTCACTGATGTACGCCCCGTGCTGAACCTGGCCCAGGGGCTGGGGACATGGGAGCTCAAGTGTCTGCCCGCTGAAGGCCACAGCTAGACAGGGCAGGTGGACAGCAGCACATCTGCACACGTGCTCCACAGGGGTGGCTTTCTTTGGCTGGAAGTTGTCACTGAGTCCCTCACCTGGGGACAATTTTGCAGACTGGGATCGCCCTGTTGTGCCAGGTGTCTGCAGAACTAGCTGCCTGGGTAGGATGTGGGGCTGAGGCTTTCTCTGATCCCTTGATCCCTGCAGGCTGTGGACACCTGTCCCCGGAGGGCTGGAGAACACAAAGAGGCCATTCACTCAGCCAGGCTGGGTTCCCGGCTGTCTGACGTCTGGGTGATAGGCAGCGGCACTCTGGCCTTTCTGCTGACAACAACGATGACAGTGACTATGTCAGCATCATGATCTCTAAAGCCCCTCCCAGTTCTAATGCTGCCAGGAGGAGAGAAGGAAGAGGAGAAGGAGGAGGGAGGAGGATGGAGGAGGAGGAGGAGGATGGAGAGGAGGAGGATGGAGGAGGAGAATGGAGGAGGAGGAGGAGGATGGAGGAGGAGGATGGGAGAGGAGGAGGAGGATGGGGGAGGAGGAGGAGGATGGGGGAGGAGGAGGGGGATGGAGAGGAGGAGGATGGAGGAGGAGGATGGGGGAGGAGGAGGAGGAGGATGGGGAGGAGGAGGATGGAGGAGGAGGATGGAGGAGGAGGAAGATGGGGGAGGAGGAGGAGGAGGATGGAGGAGGAGGATGGGGAGGAGGAGGAGGATGGAGAAGGAGGAGGATGGAGAAGAAGGAGGAGGATGGAGGAGGAGGATGGAGGAGGAAGAGGAGGATGGAGAAGGAGGAGGATAGAGAAGAAGGAGGAGGATGGAGGAGGAGGAGGAGGATGGAGGAGGAAGAGGAGGAAGAGGAGGAGGAGGATGGAGGAGGAGGAGGAGAAGGAAGAGAAGGAGGAAGAAGAGGAGGAGGAGGAGGAATCCTGCAGAGGGATGGACCCAGCATAAGGTCACACAGAGATTCTGCAACTATGCCCCCAACCCAGGAGCCCACGGCCTGTGTCCCATGGACAGCTGCAGGGCCCAGTGGTGTTTAAGCCACGTCTCCCCCCTGCTTGCTGGGGGTTTGATGAGCTGCCAACAACTACTACCTGTAAAAGGCAGGAAGAAAGTGGGGTTTGGAGACAAGTGGTGATCCAAAACAAAAGGCTTCACAAACAGCAGGATTTATTTCGGAATGTTCGTCCCCCTGCCCGGATTCCGAGTTGGTTCAGATTCCCCCGGGCCTGGCCCTTGCAGGGGAACTGAGGAATTCCTTAGACTCCAAGACAGCCGCGTGTGGCAGGGATGCCACCGGCTGCAGACATTTAGACCTGGAGGTGTTCTGCTGCGTTGCGATTGTGTGTGACCTTGCAGGGGCGTGGGTATCAAATGCCAAATTCCACAGTCAGTCCCCTTCAGCAGTCACATTCCTCAGATTCTTATCAGAGCTTTTTTTTTTTTTTTTCCAAGCGAACACTGGACCGTCTCCCCACTGATTGCAGGAGGATGGGAGAAAATTAAAAACAGAAGCCCTGGCTTTTGTCCTGGCTCTGTCACCAGCTGGCTGTGCCACCTTGGGCCCTTCCCTTCCCAGGCCCTGGGGTTCTCGCCTCTACAAAGGGCGTTGGGACAAGACGATCTTTCCAAGGCCCCCCGCAGTGCAGAGCCTTTCTAATCCTCCTTTCAAGCCCCTGGCTAGATGCTTTCGGGGAAACAATATACCCAAACAAAATTCTGTCTTTGCTTCTCAGAGCGGGAGGTGCTGCAGTGTGAGCTCAGACTCCTGTTGCAACTGGTGCCTGGCTCTGCTCACCCACCCACGGCCCGGGCACTGTCCGCCACCCTGGGGTGTGTGAGGGCATCCCAGGGGCCACACAGCCAGCCTGGGGCCTTGCATGTGACAGGGGCTTCGTGAACATTTGTGGAATTGATGTATGACGTCACCGTGGCCCAGAGCTACATTTCCATTGGCAGTCAGCAGTGGGAGTCGCAGGGCATGTGCCATGCTGAAGTTTCTGGAAATGAGATGTTTGAGTCTCAAGGGGCGTAAAACTCAAAACCAAGAGGCCGGTCAGGCTGGACCAGTCTAACCCTCCCCGACCCAGACACAGTCTAGAAGGTTATCTAGTGGAGAAAAAAATGCAGATACCATAAGGGGAAAGAGCCAGGTCTCCTTTTGTTCTAGAAGAGATGGAGCTAGTTCAGGATTATGATGACATTTCCATTGTAAAGTACGATTATTGACAGTTTAATAGTAATGCCCATTGTCTGCCTAGAAGTTTGCAACCCACAAATTGCATTCATATAGATGTGATTGCTCTTGGGACTTCTGGCAGCCCTGGCAAGTGGGTGGCTCCAGAGTCAGCTAATTCAACAGTGTCACATGCCCAAGGACCCTGCCTCTCGCTCTGCCTTCCCCAGGCCCTAAGATGGCTGCCCCAGCTCCAGCTATCATATCCTCATGCAACTGTGTCCAGAAACAAGAACACACCTTCTCTTCTTCATCTCCCTTCCCCACAGTTGATAAGTTTTTCCAGAAACCCCTTGGCTGACTTCTTACTTGTCATTGAACAGAACTGAATGAACATACCCACACCTCGACCAATGAGATTATGATTTTGCCCACCTTTCTTGAACATTTTAATATCTAGAGTCTGAAGAAAACTAAGGATCGGTTAGCAAGGAAAGAGGAGGAGGAGATGAGTGTTGGGACTTGAGTGTATTATGTGAGAGGTCAGTTATGGACCTGCCTCTCTCATGGTTTGTTCTAAAGGACATAGTCCCCCATTGGAGGAGGTCGTAGGCTGCCTGTTTTGTACCGTGGGACTTGCCTCCATATCTGCCTGGAACAGGGGTGAGCATGTGACCCAAAGCAACCAGTCACTAGGCCTGCTGGGGCCTGGCATGGACAGAAGAGCAGGGCCAGATTCTCTCTCTTTCTAGAACCAGAACTGGGAGAGAATGTGGTGATTCTCATCAGTGCTTCTCCAAGTGTGGCCTTTGAGAAAACAGGAGCTGACACTCCAATGTTCAGCAACGATGTCACTAAGCACACATTTCTTTTGGGGAGGAAGTTATTTACCCTCTCTGCTTTTGTCACCTGTAAAACAGGGATACTAATAGTTCTTACTACAGGAAGGAGACATATCAGGGGCTTAGCACAGCACCTGGCACATAGTAAGTGCTCAATAAATGTTGGTTTCTCTTATTACCGCTTGATTTTCCAATTTCCATGAAGTGTATCGAGTCACCTACCTTACTCCAGAGGGCATCAGTGTCCCCTGGGAAGCCGGCTATAGGTGGATACTTCTGGACCCGTTCCCAGAGAGCCTGAGCTCGTTGGTGGCTTTGAGAGACGGTCCTTTCGAGGAAGATCACAGCTGCTGGGGCCTGTGCTGATCTTGGATGCACAGAAAGCTCCAGAGTCTGTAGAGGCCATTTGCTGGCCAAAGGCATGGTGGCCCTCGGTGGACACTGAAGGCTGTTGTTCCGTACCCATTTCCAGAACAAATGCACGGCGCCTTCCTGGATCATGGCATACACCCAGTGAAAATGCTGGTCAGGGCGTTTCTCAGCAGGTGGCTTCCCTGAATGTGATCGTCCCTGAATGCTGATCCCGTGGAACGCGTTTGGCACCATCTCCTGGCGTGTCCGTTCTCGCACTCCTGTTAATGCGAGCCGTTGGGGATCACTGTCGAAGTGCTCCAAACCACAGGGTCTGCTCAGCCAGATCACATCCGCCCCTAGCTGCCCCTCCAAATGCGAAATTCAATCCATCAGCGGCCCCACCAGCTCTTCCTGGCCAGCGTGCTGGGGATGAGCTGGTGTTGCTGGTGGGACTGGCCTCTGCAGTTCCCCGCCTGGAAGGTGCTGGAGATGAATGCTCGTGATGAAGTGGGAGGAGGCCCGGAGGCTGCCTGCGGCACAGCCGCGCCCCCTGGAGCGGGTCACGCATGCGGGAGCCGTCTCTGTCTTCCCGGGCGGGGATCCGAATGCCTCGAGCTGGCCCTGGAATCCATGTCGTCACCTTCGTGTTTTTGCAAAAAGATTTGGTCAGTTGCTGAGGGGATTTCAGATCATCATCCCTTCCCTTTAAAAACCAGTGACCTGAACTTGACTTAAGTTCCTCCCCTGTAGAGCCTCGGAACGGGCAGTTCCAGTAAAAACTACTGTGAGGACGGCAGGCGAATCTATCTGCTATCCAAACGCTCCCACTGATTTTTGTGCCCTAAAACCCGACCGGGCCTTGGTGTTGCACACACTCAGCTGTCCCTACGTGGACAGAAGCACATCTCCCTGCGGGCGTGTAGACGGGTGTGTGGCAGACAGGAACGACAGCCGCAGAGACTCGCTTTGCTGGTGAGGTGACCTGATTTGGACCAATTGGCCGAGTCCCCTCACAGGGGGTGGTCAGGGGACTGTGGCCATGAGCATCCTCATGGACTTTGTCCGTTTGTCCTGACGGGGCTCAGCCCCCAGCCTCTGCCCTGTCCCCGGCGGATGCCCCTGGGACCCTGCTCTGACCGGGTTCCCTTCTCCTTTAAAAACCTTCCATGTTTCCACCTCCTCTTTTCCAACAGAGCAGGGGCTCTCCAAGCTCTTCCAGGGCCAATTGTGTCTCTTCTCTTCCCACCCGCACCAAGGGGGTGTCCTGCCTCTGCTCATCCTTCCTGGACAGGGCACTAGCCCGTTGCACCCGGGACAAGCTCTTCCTGGGAGCAGGCACCCCCTTAGCTGGAGCCGAAGCCTGTCTCCCAGTAGGTTCATGTTCTGACCCAACTCGGTCCTCTGGGGCCACGCGAGCAGGTCTGGCCCAGCTCCCCTGTCCACGTGGCCTCGGCTGATTTCTACCTGATGTATCTGCAGGACTCGTTCCGGGCAGTCCTCACCTGCCCTGCGGAGACGGCGGTTCTGAATCTGAGGGCCCCCGGGCCTCCCTCCACCTCCACAGCCGAAGCTCGGGCTGTGACCTGTCTTCTTTCCACGGGGCTCGCTGCTCTGAGGTCAGCCTCTCCTCCCCCCCAGCTCAGTCATCTGCTCATGCGACAGCGGCCACAGACGTGTCCTCCTAGGGCGCCTTTCCTACTGGGGCTCACGGCCGACACCAGGAGTGCCCAGGAGGCAGATTCCGAGGCAGAGTCTAACACTGAGGGCTTTTGTCAGGGATGGCTTTAGGACTGATGCCCGTGGAAGGGAAGGGACGTGATGCAGGCCATGACAGCTGCCACGGCCCCCACCGGGAGCTCTGCAGCCGGGATGCCACAGGGCCTTTCAGCTCTGCATCAACCAGTCCCGGGACACGGGGTGCCCGGGAAGAGCCCGACCTTGGGTGACTCTGGGCAGCTGAACGATGTCTGCTGATGGCACCTCCCACAGTGGGGGCAAAAAGCCCTTGGTTACATGGGATCTGGGTGGCACATCCCAGAGTCCACCACGCGCGGGCTGGCAGGTGTGGAGGGGAGCAAGGCTTGTGCTTGACGCTGTTTGGTTAGTAAGACAGCCTGAGCTGGCCTTTGCTTTTCGGAGGCCCCGAACACACATCGACTCACACTGAACTTATTGTTGGCGGGAACCTCTACACCCCATCTGGGGCTCGCCCGCTGGGTTTGGGGGCTGCAGCGCAGGACTTCACACCCGCCTGGTCATGTTTCCTCTTGTTAGATTTGGCTCCTTGCTGTGGGCCGTGCAGATCTCGCTTGGATGCCGACGCTCTCCTGCGGCCCAGGCCCCTGCCCCTGCCGGCTCCTGGTCTTCCGCGGCTCTGTCGGCAGCTACTGTCTCCCGACGCAGGGCCTGCCTGTCCCGGGCACATGGACCCAAGGAGAGACCACCACCGTTGTCTGGGGTGGGCTTCAGGTCCATCTGGCTGTGTAACAAAGTGGCCAAGGGTTGCCTGTTGACTTGTTGGGTGGCTTTGGACGAGTCATTTACCCCTCCCTGTGCCTCAGTTTCCTCATCTGTACAAGAGCCCTCCCCATGGGTCCTGCTGTTGAGGATCCTACCTAAATTGCCCTCAATCATCTTACTGGTTTCATACACGGGGTAGGGATAGTTCCTCCCTGCTGTTGTTCATGTCCCTTGAGGGCCGTGGCTACTAAGGGCCTGCCAGGGGCTGCTCTGTTTGCTCTCGGACTATCCGCCCATCCTCATGAGCACGTGGATGCAGCGTGGGGTCTGCAGTCGGACTACTGCATTTCAACACGTAAACGTACCACTCGCTCATCGTGTGACTTTGAATCTTCTTCTCTTGAGTCTCAGTTTTCTTACCTACAAAATTCCTGTGTGTCAGAATTGTTGAGCAGTTTGGAGGGAGTCATCACATGCACGAGTTGGCTACAGCTGCCCTACCAAGACTGGGTGGCTTAAACAACAGAACGTTCTTTCTCAGAGTTCTGAATTTTGGAAGTCAGAGATCAAGGTGTTGGCAGGCTTGGCTTCTTTTGAGGACGTTCTCCTTGGCTTGTAGGTGGCCGTATTCTCCCTGTTCCTCATGTCGTCTTCCCACTGTATGTGTGTCCAGATTTCCTTTTTTAAATGAAGACATGGGTCAGATTGGATCAGGGGTCACCCCAGTGACCTCCTTTGAACTTAATTACCTCTTTAAAGACCTAATCTGAAAATACCATATTGGGGGTTAGAACTTCGACATATGAATTTGGAGGGGACACAACTCAGCCTGTGGGTATATGTGAAACTGCTCTGCCACCCATAAAACGGGCCTTGGGGTGCTAGGCCCCACTCTGCCTACAGCAGAGTCTCTTTGTGGTTGGGAGCTGGCTGAGCTTGGTTGTTCCCTTTCTCCCTGATGGGGACTGGGAGGCTTCTTTGCCTCTCTCTCACTGGGGACTGGCCAGTGCCCCAAGGGGTGCAGTCCTGGGCAGGGCCCGAGAGCCACCTGGGTTGCCCCATCTGTTTGGCCATTGCCTTAAGGCTGCAAACCTCAGTTCTAACAGAGCTTCTTGAACTCAGCCGGCAGGCAAGTTGCCCTGGAACCCGCCTCTCTGGACATTGGGCAGGGTGTGGCCAGGCGATTAGAAAGATGCGGGCACGTGGGGGAGGGGCCTGAGCCTGAAACGGGGACCCCCCCCTCACCAGCCTTGACTATGCTAGGGCTCAGGGCCTGGCACAGAGCACGACCCCAAACAGTTATGGTTGAGTGTGGGACTGTGGATGGGTGGGCTCTTTCTGGGACGTGGAGTCTGGGGTCAGAGCAACTGGCCTTCTGGGGTCTGCCCTGCCCAGGAGCCAGAAGTCTTCCCGCGTGGGTGGCACAGTTAAGACAGAGGCATGCATGGGGCTGGTGGCATGTGAGGCCCTTTCCAGGAGGGGAAGGAAGCTGAGTGGAGTCTGGTAGGATGGGTCAGAGTTGGTCACGCGAAGGAAGGTGGTGGCATGGCTGGCGGGGGGCCAAGACAGTGTGAGTGGTGAGATGGAGCGGCTGGGGGGTGATGTCCAGCAATGGGTGAGAACTTGGTGTTTCCCTGTGGGAAGGAAGGGAGGAAGCTCAGAAAGGCTTAGGTGGGTGGGTGAGGTGGGGGAGAATGGGGGATGGGGGTGGGGATGGAGTGTCAGGGCCAGAGCTGTGCTCTAGATGGCGCCCTCTGGTGGCAGCATAGGAGACTGCAGGCCGGGGGACCAGGAGGGGCTGAGGCTGTCCAGGTGGAAGATGGACATGGACACCAGTCAGGACCACAAGGGAGAGGTGTCCGGAGATGGGCTCACTAGGCGTGGTGGCTGATTAGCTGTGGGAAGGGAGGGAGGGAGAAGGCGGAGTCTGGGCCGAATTGTTCCTAAGTTTCTTGGTAAGGGGACAGGGAACTTAGAGGGGCTGGTCACCAAGCTGGAGGAGTAGGTTGGGGGTAGATAGCGAAGGGCTCAGTACTGGACAGATGGAGCCGGCGTGTCTTGCGGTGTCCCGTGGGCTATGGTGATGGGTGACCACCCCTGCATGTGGGCTCATGTGGCAGGGTTCAAGAGGAAGCACTGAGGTGACAACATGGGGCAGAGCTCAGACGAGGAAGTGGGGCAGCCTAGGTGGTTCCAGAGGAGGGGAAGGGCGCCTCCAAAGCCTCCGGCTGACTCAGGCTCAGGGTCCCGGGAAGGGAGGAGACACATGTGAAGAGGTCCCATAGCAAAGCTCCGATAGGAGCACTGGGGCTTGGGCAGCTGAGCTCGAGCCCGAGAGGAGGTGGTCCCAGGTGGCAGGCAGCCTCGGAGCAGGGTTGGTCACATTCAGAGCTGGGCATGAGCCCGGGGGTGTGTCTGGACGGTCCCTCCATTCAATCATAGCATGATCTCCTGAAATCACTTAGCACTTGTTTTCCCTAAGAACCCTAAATTGAGGATTTCACTGCTCCGCCAAACCACAGAGCCCAGACGCTCAGAGTGTCGAAACTGCAGTGGCAACAGCCTCGAGCCTGTGGCTGCTCAAGGGCCAATTCGGTTGCTCTTCCCGCTCAGTGCTGTGGGCCTCTTCTCACGAGGAATGAGACCTGGAGGGAGCAGTCCCAGCCCACAGCCTTGGCTGGATGTGAGCCAGAACCCTCCATGGAGGGTCACTCACCAAACAGAAGACACAGCCAGACAAAAAGCTCAGGACACGGGGTTCTAGGAGGGAGGCCACGCAGGTCCCTGGAACCATGGGCACCTGAGGGTGAACATGCTTTGGAATTTCATCTGGAAAGGTCCAGGGCCTTTCTGCCTGCCTGCATTGTTTTTGGCTGGGTTTTGATTTTGGGAAGCCATTTACAGCCCATTAAAAGACCAAATGTTCTGGAGATGGTGATTCGAGGCATTTGAAAATGTTTTCCAATTCACAGCTCATTTCCCTATAGAAATCCCTGACCCAGTGTGATTCCGGGATGGCTGGACTGTCTGTTCCAGAACCCACCCCCACCCCCCGGGGCAGATCTGGGGGTGGTGGGAGCATTTGTCCTTGGAGGCAACAGTAGCTCATTCCAAAGAGAATCACACTTCTCTCCCTTTTTGGAACCACACCGAGTGCCTGAGATAGGGCTGATTCTCCCTGGTCAAAGGAAGGGCCCAGGCTGCTGACGTCTCCCACAGTTTCAGGACCAGTTCCCCTGGTACCTGGCAGAGGCGGGGTTCACAGTTTGTGTTGGGTGGTTGGGACCCTGTTGGTTTCCGGGGCAGGAAGGCTGGGTTCCCTTCCCAGCTCAGCCTCTGGTTGAACTGTATCCATGGGCAACGAGGTTTAATCTCTCAGTTGTTCTTTTCCCATCTGCAAAATAGGAAGGACAGTCCTTAAGCTGTTGTTTACATTGTGGGATTTCATTAGCCAGGTAAAGAAGAATGATACCTTGGATTAGGTCGCACTGCATGATTTACACACCACTGAGGGGTATGTGCTTATTTAATGCTCAGTATAACCTTGGGAGATAGAATATATATATATGCTCAGAGGGGGATATCTTTTGTGAGCAATCTGTTTTTCTTTTCTTTCTACGGTGTTTAGTCTTTTCTTTTCATCCTGATTGTTCTGAGGTTTCACCACACTAGCACTCAGTGGGTGCTTTCAAATTAAGAACTCATGTCTTTCTTCAGCTCTTGGCAATTTTCTTATTATTTCTTAAAGTCTATGCTTCTCTATATTCTCTCTGATCACCTCTTCCAGAGCTACTACTAGACCGATGTTGGCACGTGATCCATCCTCTAGGTACCTCACCTTTTTGCTCACATTTTCTGTCTCTTTGTTTCTTTGCAGTATCTCCTGGGAAAGGTCACAGCTCAGATTTCCAGCTCATCAGATCACTCTTTAACTGTTTCCATTCTGCTGTTCACAGTCATGCATTTCATTGCTAAGATATTGAATTTTTTCAAATCATAATTGTTAAATGATTGCTATATTCTCATCTCTTTGAGGATATTAATTATGCTTTTAAAATTGCCTCCATCTATTTGCTTTATTATTTTTTCTTGAGGTGTGGTTTATTGCCTGTTGAGTCGGTGCCTTTCTTTCTTAGTGTTGGCTTTTTAAATAATGTGAAAGTCTTGGTATTTGGGGTTTTCCATTAACTTGACTCTGCTTACTGAGAATTCGGCTCTTGGTGGGCTGGTGGTATGGGTGGAGAATGGGGAAGGAGTGTGCAAGAATTCAGTTGTCTGACCTTGAGAGTTGTCCTTGTTTCTGCTGGTGGTCACCAGCTTTGGAGGCACCCCCTTTGACCACACCTGCCTCAGGGCAGGTGAATATAATGATTGATCTTGATACCAGCTGGGATAGGGACCTGGGTTCTACCTGTCTGGCTCCTTCTCCTTTTGTGGTCCCCCAGCCAAGCCTTTTTTTTTTTTTTTTTTACTCCAGATCAATGGTGAAATAGCCAAGCCTTTTGACAGCCCCTCACTTCCCCATTATCCACATCTGCTGCTCCCCAGTGGCTCCTACTTTTAGCCCCTGTCCTCTTTTCTGGGTGTTTTCTGCTATGGTTTCCTCCATCAATTTAAGCCCATCTACTTTCTGTCTCTTGGGGACCCCTCCCAATTTCTGGCCCATTGCTTCTGGCTTTCTAGTGCTGCTGGGGACTTGTTTTTAGATTTTAAATTTCCAGGTTATGGGGATAGGAGGAGGAGGTGGAGCATGTGCTTGTCGGCCACCTCTACCCCGTCCCTACTGCCCAGGCTCGGGCCTCCTCACCTCCTGCACTCTGCAGCCAGGTGTATCCTGCTTAGAACCTTCTGTGGCTCCCACTGACTTCACAAAAGCAGCCATAGGTAGCCTGGCAGGTAACCTACCTCTTCCTTTTTCCTGGCTCCTCCCCTTTCCCAGCCTTCTGGCCACCTCTGATTGCAGGCAGGTTCCCACGGTCTCTCTCCCTTCTGGGTCCTTGTCACACACTGCTCCCTCTTCTGCTGGGCCGACCCCTCTCCTGGCCCCCCACATCTGGTGGGCTAACTTATCTTGCAGTGCTCAGCTGGTGGCCTTTCTTAGGACCTGCTGGGCTGGGTGCCCTGCTCTGTTCCCGTAGCTGCCTGTGCTAACCACATGGTTGGACCTGTCACCCCATGCTCCTGTGGACAGTGTCTTCCACACCAGAGTGGATTTCCAGGGTGGGGCTGAGTCTTTTTCACTGATTCCATAGGGGGTGTTTGATGCCAGGGCTTGGTGGCCAAGGGGCGTGGGGCCTCTCCCTTCTCCTTAGACTGGGACAGAGGGTCTCAGTGGACCCCTCACTGAGAGAACGAACCCCCCAGGTCTGTGGGGGCCCCTCCTCATCCAGCATGACCCTCTGACCCCTAGTTGGTACCGCTAGGAAAAGGCAGGGCTGACGTGACTGTTGCTCTTCCCACAGGCACTGGTGCCATCACACGGTGACACGGACGGTGTCCTGCCAGGTGCAGAATGGCTCAGAGACGGTGGTCCAGCGTGTGTACCAGAGCTGCCGGTGGCCGGGGCCTTGCGCCAACCTCGTGAGGTAAAGGCCAGCGGGCTGGCCCGCTCTGCCCTTCCTTTCTGTTCCGTTGGGTGGATCCAGCCCCAGTGCAGGTCTTGAGGAGGCTGGGTTGTGCTCAAGACCTGAGCATGCATTAATGGAGCACCTTCTGTGTACAGGGGCTGGGGGATATATGTGTGTGCAAAAAGATGTAAGAGACGTGCTCCCTACTGTGACAACCTCACAACTCAGTGGACATTTGACAGATAGCAGACCACAGATGAGTGGGGCGGTGGGGGCGACCGAAGGGTCAGGGAGGGGCCAGGTGGGGCTGAAGAGGGAACCAGTCAGTCCTGGGGCTTCAGATTGGAAGGTGCAGCTATGATGCTCTTGGAAATCCAGCCTGCCTTCTGCCCGCCCCCTCCCCAGCCCCGCCCCTCCAACTAGTCCCACCCCTCACCAGCCCCGCCCCTCCAACTAGCCCCACCCTCACCAGCCCCACCCCTCCAACTAGTCCCACCCCTCCCAGCCCCGCCCCTCCAACTAGCCCCACCCCTCACCATCCCTGCCCCCTCCAACTAGTCCCACCCCTATCCAGCCCCGCCCCTTCCTCCCAGTAGCCCCTCCCCTCCCTCCCACTAGCCTACCCCTCCCCAACCTGATGGAGACTGCAAGTCCTCAACAACTCCTCAGTGTCAGCAGGGAGCCATCTTGCTGCCAGGGCTGGAATTTGGGGCCTCTAAGCTCCACCTCACCTTCTTCCCCCATCCTCTCCCCTTCCAGGCCCTGCTCCAGCTCCAGGGACCAGCTTCCTCCAACTGCTCTCCCCACAGCCTGTCCAGCCCTGGGCTTCTGCCTCAAGGACCTGTCCCCATCTCTGCCTGGGGCTGCTCTCCTCAGATGTCCTCAATTTCCCCTTCCTTTCACTGAGAGCACTTTGCGCGCCCCCCCCCAACAGGACATTTTTGCAGGGAGTCTGTATGAGCCCTGGTTCTCCAGAGAAACGGAACCAAGAGGATGCACAGATAGATGGGGAGAGAGGGAGAGAGATTGTGAGGAATTGGCTTCTGTAGTTGTGAGGGGCTGACAGCGCTGAAGCCTGCAGGGTGGCCTGGTGGGCTAGGGACCCCTGGGGAGGTGACGTTGCAGCGGGAGGTGGAAGGCTGGCTGCTGGCTGAACACCCTCTTCCTCAGCAAGTCCGTCTTTTTCTTAGGGCCTTCAACTGATTGGGGGGGCCCCCCACCCACATTATGGAGGGTAATCTGCTTTACTCAGTCTACTGATTTAAATGTTAATTCAGAAAATACCTACATGGCAACACCCATTCATGTTTGACCAAATACCTGAGTCTTGTGACCTAACCAGTTGACACCTTAAAGTAACCATCATGGGATCATCACATCTTGGGTGCGTTTTCATTACCAGCGATGGAGCATGAGCCTGTGAACTGGGCCTGTCCCTTTTACCTGCCCCCCACAGCGCCACCCCCTGCAGGGCTCAGTGTCAGCCCACACCTAGACCCTGCCTGCAGCTTGAACATGTGGGACCAGGAAATGTGGCCCTGTGCCCCTGTCCTGGGCCACTGTCCACTGAGCCAGTCACAGAGAGGGGTAGCTTTTTTTGTTTTCTAGATTTACATTCTACCTTTTATTGTTGTTATTATGAAGAAAGTGATATGTACTCACTGTAAAAAAAAAAATACCAGATGTTACAGACCCCAATAAGGTAAAAAGTGAGCATTCTGTCCTCTCTTAATACTACTTCCATAGCCCCACTACTATTTCTATTCCAGACTTTTTCCCCATTCCAAATTCCATACTTCCTGAAATTAACCTTATTCCAGGCTTTTTTCTCCACTTGTACACATTTATGTTTTTTCTTAAACAGAAATGGGATGATATTATTTTGTTCTACAACCTGCCAGAAAAGTATTTTGCAATTAGTTCCCATGGACCACTTCATTTTTAACAGTTGCATAGTATTCCACCGTGGGACCAGTCATCATTTATTTTCCATGTTCTTGATTGATGGATATTTAAGTGGTTTCCTAGATTTTGTTATTACAGGCTATGCTTCAATAAGTATCATTATACATATATATATAAACATTTGTATAAGTAGGTTTTTTTTTTACTTTTAATTTTGGAATAATTTTAGATTGACAAAAAAGTGGCAGAAACAGTAAACAGTTTCCATATCTGTACCTCCCACCCAGCTTCCCCTAAGGTTAACATTTTATAGAACCATAGTGCAATTATCCAAGTTGGGAAATTGACAGTGATACAATATTATAGGTAGACTTTACTCACATTTTGCCAACTGTCCCATTAATATCCTTTTTTCTGGTCCACGGCCCCCTTTTGCATTTAAGGTGTCGTGTTGCCTCCAATCTGGAACACTTGCTCCATGACCATAACAATTTGGAAAGTACTGGCCGGTGATGTTGTAGATGTTCCTCAGTTTGGGCTTGTCTGATGTTTCCTCATGATTTGATTGAGATGATGCATTTTTAGCAAAGATACTGCAAAAATGACACTGAGCCCTTCTCAGAGCATCATATTAATATTAAGAGACACGTCAAATTGATACCTCTCACAACTGGTGATATTAACTTTGATCACTTGGTTATGGTGATATCTGTCAGGTTTCTCAGCTGCTGTGTTATTTTTCCCTTTGTCATGTATATGCATTTTGTACTTTGAGTCTACACAAACATCTTGTTTTTCTCATACTGTCATCTTGCTCGCAGCAATCATTACTGTGGCATTTGCCAAATGGTGATTTTCTATTTTCATCATTCTTTCATAATAGAGGTTCTTAATTTAGGGTCCCTATTGTATTTGAGTGTTTTTATATAGCTCATTTTGCAAGGGGAATGGCTAGGTAAATGGATGTGCTGTCCATTTTAAATTTTAACAGAAAGGGCTGCTTTTAAGTGCTGTGCTGGAGACATGGCCAGGGGCTCCCTAATGAAGAAATGGATGCCAACTACCCATTCCTTCTCAGCAAAAGGCACAGGGACCCCCTCTCTCCTCCCTTTCCCATGTCCCCAGGGGCTGAATTCCAAGCCTGTCCTGTCTTTCCCATCAGCAGGGAACTTCAAATTGCCAGGTCACAGCCCTTTGATCCTGGGAGCACCTTCTGAGAAGAAAACTCTTTAGTCTCTGCTCTGTCCATGACCCTGACAGTGTGAACTTTGGCTCAGAGCTCTGTTGGAAAAGTGGCTGTCCCACTCTTTAAACAGGGAAGCCAGCTGGCTGGCCCCGCAACCAGGCCATTGAGAAGCCAGCCTACACTTCCACTTCGCAATTCATGGCAGAGCCAACTTGGAACCGGCTCTTTTCAAGCCCTAGACTTTGACTTTACAAATTTATAGTGTCTTTGGAGTTGAAGCCTAAACGTGAAGAGTTGTGTATTTCTAACTAATTTTTTTCCTCTCTAGATTTTAGCTGTATTGGACTTTAGCCACAATCCTACTATTAATGTATTGAATGTGACCCACAGTCAGCTGCCGGGATGGCAACAAGAAAGTGCACACACACTTACACATGCACACATGTGTGCACACACGCCGTCATATGGTATTTGGGTTTAGAAAACAAACTGTCATGAGTGTCTTTTCTGAAAAACCTTGGAAGGAAGGGAATGGTGAGTGGTGCTCTGAATGTCATAATTACAAGTTGAAATTGTCATAGTTTAGAAATACAGTAACACAGCCTTTAAGAAACACTGGGCATGCAACTACGGAGTCATCGCTGACCTGGACTGCACAGTTTTCACATGACCGCTCATTTTCACAGCTGCCTTCTGCTTTATGACTGGAGTAATTATCTGAAGCATGTGTCACCAGCACTGAGGTCCTCAGTGTGGGCGTCTCCTGGCCTTTGAGGGAAGAGGAGTTCTTCCCATTTGCTCTTTGGCGTTAGGAGCTGAGAACAGAACACTCAGTCAGAACAGACACGCATTTATCATGAACCTGCACTGTGCCTGCAAAACCTAGCTAGCAGGAGCCGTGTTAATGGAAACTTAATTAATTAAAATTTCCACTCTTTTAGAGGAATTTTGTATTGCTGATCTTATTATCATTGCTACTGTTATTATTTATTAAGTAAGGAGGGGTTCATACACTTTTCTTTCTCACCAGTCATTCACAACTGAGCTAGAATTGGGGTGCAGCCCCTCCATCGGTGGCTTGGGGCTGCTGGCTGGGCAGGGAGAGTGAGGATGGCAGTTTACGGCATTGTCACCTGCTCCCTGGCTGACCTGGGGGTCCACGTGCATTCTTGTCTCAAGTTCAGTTTTGCTGGCAGAAACCTCACTGGTCTCCCTGTTCCCTCCTTCTCCCCTCCAGTTCCTTGTCCCCACAGAAGCCACAGACATTTTTTAAAATCTTAAATCAGCAAGTGTCTTTCATGCTCCAAATCTTCTAGTAGCTTCCATCTCATTTAAAGTCCACACGCCTCTCTGTTCCTCCTGGAGACCTTCACGTCTGCTCTTCTGTAGCCCGGACCACTTCCTCCCCAGAGGTGGGACCGGCCGTGTCTCACCTGGTTCAGTCCCCGATCCATAGTCTATTCCCTGGCTAGCTTGTTGGTCGTCTGCCCTCCCCACCTGCCTGGGAGCCGTAGGAGGGCTGGGACTGTGTCGTTTGCTGCTCTGTCTGCGGGGCCTGGCTTGCAGGGCTTCAAGCAATGTTCCCGAATTTATGGTTAAATGTTGGGAGGATGAGATGAGATTAGAGATGTGGCAATATGTCGAGGATGAGCTGTGATGACGACGATCATTGTGATGTGGAGCTTGTGTCTTATAAACTCGCGCACAAACTTGTGATGAGAAGAGTGAGATGCAGAGGGGCAAAGTGACTCGCCAAGGCTACATACAGGGTTAGCTCGGTGCTGCGGATCAAGTCAGCTGTTCTTATTCTGCCCCGTCACATGGGCTCTAGTGGGATGCCCCAGAGGTTCCAAGGCCCAGCTCTCTTCCTCCTCCAAAGAATCATTTGTTGGCTCCTCCTGTATACAGGCCCCAGGCAGGGAGGGCCTGGAGATTGTGTGACATGAGAGGTCAGACCAGACCCTGACTCACCAGTGCATGGTCCCAGCTGCCATCGGTGCTGCCTGGGAGCAAGGTGCCCTGAGGGTGGGGGCAGAGCCAGGGCAGGGGCTCAGGGCTTAACAGAGCAGGGGCGTTCTATGAGTGGGGCACTTACCCAGGGGACAAAAAAGCTCAGGATCGTAGGGGCCTGTCCCAGTGCTTCTTTGTGTAATTTTAAAAACATGATTGTACAGTTTTCTTAAGAGTCTGCATGCTGCAAGAGTGTGTGTGCTGGGCAGTTTTCCCCGAGCAGAGCCTGGGGTGGGAGGAGCTCAGAAGGTTCCTGAGAGCACTTTGAGGCAGGGCCTGTCTCATGACCCCAGAAGTCATAATGGCCTGTGTCATCACAGTAGAGGACATCACCAAAAGAACCTTCAATAACAGGAGCCTGTTAATCTCACAATGTACCTGGGAGAGAAGGTTCTGGAACTGGGCCATGATATGCTCAAGACTCAGGGTTCCTTTGACTAAGCTCCACACCAGCCCCTATGTGTCTGCTATGATGTTCCTCACAGTCACAGAAGGGCAGCAGCAGCTCCAGACATCACATCTCACACAACAGTATACCCCAAAAAGGAAGAAAGGTGGCAGGATACGTTTTTTCCCTCCCAGAGAGGACAGGCTTCTCTAGACCCCCCAGGAGACTTCCTGTGATGTCTCATTAGCCAGGACTTGTCCTCTGAGCCTCAGTTTCCCCAACTCTAAAGCAGGGGCGATAGAATGCTGCCTCACGAGGTTGTTGGAGGATGATGTGCCCTGGGAACGCCAGCCGAGGCCTGGGCACGGATCAGCTGTGGAGAGAATCAGGCAGCTCCCGGTGGGCGGTTTGAGCCTGGGCCTGCTCTGAGCTCAGGGGTGGCCCCAGTGGAGCCCTCGACGCCGCCCTGGGCAGTGCTCTGTTGCCTGTGATCCCGCTGCCTTGCCGCATTTCAACCACGGCATTTACATAGAAATGTGCAGGTTTCTGTGTTTCCTGTCTGTGTCCTTGCCCCATTTTCTGAAGCCGTATGGGGCCCGATTCTGGTTCCCTTCATCCTTTGAAGCATTTTGGACGCTTTTGTTTGTGTTTACCCAAAACTTCTGCAGGAAAAACAGGGTGGCGCGTGATCCTCCCTGCGACCCATTTCTTCTTGTCTCAGCTGTAGTCTCTGGGGCCCGGGTGTGTCCTAGAACCTTCTCTCCCGGGTACACTGTGAGACTAACAGGCCCCTGTTACTGAAGCCTCCTTTGCTGATGTCGTCTACTGCGATGACACAGGCCATTATGACTCCTGGGGACATGGGTGCATGAGACAGCCCCTGCCTCACAACACAAGAACGAGAAAAGCTGTCTCCCAGGTTGTTTCCCAGCCTGTTTTTTGGTGTCAATAAATAACAGACAGAGAGGCTCTCTAAAAGAAAATGACATTTATTCAGGAGCGGGCACTGCAGTGGGAATGCAAGTGCCAGAGTGAACTATGTGCATACTCAGGGAGGTACAGAAAGACAAGAGTTTTTAAAATAAAAATGAGGATTATAAACTTATATAATTGTTTTGAATCAATTATCCTTAGCTCACGGATCAATAACAAGGGTGGTGTCATCAGTCCAAGGTTGGACGGGCAGCTGCTGGGAAGATGGAAGTATATATATTTTTCTGTGTAAGGTTGCAGTGGTCTTTGTTCTTGTTATCAGGCATATTGCACGAGAACCCTAGCTTCGTGGGCTTCCCTGGCTCCATTTGTCAGGGCTTGACACAAGTGACTCCATTTTGATTCTGGCAGTTTTCATAGACATAGTACAGTAAGGTGGGTTTTGGGGTCAAAAAGACCAGAGTCTGGGACCAGCTGTGTGACTTTGAGCAAGTTACTTAACTTCT
The DNA here is from genome assembly GCF_040939455.1 of Microcebus murinus. Taxonomy (NCBI): domain Eukaryota; kingdom Metazoa; phylum Chordata; class Mammalia; order Primates; family Cheirogaleidae; genus Microcebus; species Microcebus murinus. The sequence continues at coordinate 29,351,525 of NC_134122.1, forward strand.
CTAAGCCTCACCTCTAAAATAGAGACAGTGCTTGTCTCTTGGCAGGGGTTTTGCTGAAAAGGGCCTGGAAAAGAGAATCATGACCTTGGTAAATGACCTTCACCAACTTCCCACCTCCTTTCTGCCTCCTGTCCCAACTCCCCTAGCCTCTTAACCCCCTGGCTGCTTGGGGTTCTCCCACCCCATGAGAAAGCATCTTGCTTAGTGGGCATCCTTGCCAGAGGTGTGCCACACCTCAAGGGAGTTCATATTTAACTGAGGGCTCCTGGACTGGGCCTCACCCAAGCCGTTTACCCATGTGTAGGACTGTGGGCAGCGCAACCAGAAAACAGCAGACATGACAAGGAAGCCTATAGAATCCTGAAAGGCATTTTTAGCTTCAGACTCTGTGTCTGAAAACAAAGCCAATGAGGCAGGGTCACTCCATCCCTATTTCTTCTTGTGGCAGTGACAATGTCAGACAGGGGGGACATGAGGTTAGCTGAGCCCAGACAGAGCCAGGGCTGGAAGAGTTTCAGGGCTGAAGAGTAAATGGCTGTGGAAGCAAAGTTGGGGTGGGCAGGGCGGTCATCTCAGACTCCCCTAACAAACCACGACCTTGGGCGGGGGTGGCGGTTTGGGGTGAGGCCCTTGGAGATATGCCCTTTAAGGAGGTCCTGTCTGGTTCGTCCTGGTTTGACATGGCTGTGCCCCGGGGCCGGTCCTGGTGGGGAGTCCCAGATTATTAAATGGTTGTGGTGGGCTGGCCCAGTCACGTGGACATGGCTGTCCATGGGCCCTCTCTGGCGCCCCCTCCTTGTAGTTGTGGGCATATTGGGACCTTTTCCTGGGGCAGACACGCTGTGCCACATTCCTGCCACTCCGAAGGGATGGCCTTGCCACCCCTTTTCCTCCTAGAGAGGAGCTCAGCCTTGCCTGGAAATAGGTGACGTCATTTTGGGGTGACAGGAACACCCTCTACCCTACAGTATTCCCTCCCAGGATACGTGGTGTGTCTTATTTGTTTCTTTACACACTCACCATTCATTTAGTCATGCATTCACTTATTCATTCATTAGTTCATGTCTCCAGAGGCTGGTTGCATGCCAGGTCTGGCTAAATGAGGGCACAGTCTGTCTGTCTGTCTGTCCTCAAGGAGAGGGCTCTCTGGGGCTAAGTCAAGGATGGTCTCCTAAGAGTGGCTGGGGCTAGGGTGAGCCAGGCTGCTGGGGAGGGTCACCTGGTTCTGATGGCTTAGGGAATGCTCCAGGGAGGAGGTGACATCTGAGCTGAGGCTGGGCCTTGCAGGAGAATGGGGAAGATTGAGCCCAGGCATGGGGTGACAGTAGGGGGAGGGGCTCAGGGCTCTGGACCCCTGCTGGGCTGGGTGATAGGAATGGTGGGGTACACGGGGTGGGAGGAGCCCACTGCACTCAGCTAAGGGGTCAAGGCTTGGCTGGCCACTCCCTTGGCTTATGTAGGACTCTGAGACTCTGCAATGCCCACCCCTCCTGCCAAGGCAGCGGCTGTAGGACTTGCTCCTTGCTACATGGGAGGAGCCATGTTCCACCAGACAGAGGAATCTTAACCTTCAGGGAGGCCACTCTGGCCCTCTCTAGCCATGCCCATCCCTGTGGGGCTAGGAGTCCATGAGGTCATTTGGAGCCTCTTCTAGATTATTCTCTGGGTACCTGGCTAAACAGCCCTGAGTGGTTTCTAGGCCTGCACTGGCCTCTCCCTGGAATCTGCCCCCCTAAAGGGGAGAGTGCCTATGGTGGGCACATCCCGTGCCCCACGGCGGGGCGAGAGGTGGCTCTTTGCAGGGGTGGGACATGTGGGCTGGCATGAGGGGAGGCATGAGGGTTGATGTCTCACCTGCGTCATTTGGGAAGTGGCTGCAGGACCTGCCTCGTGAGGTCCTGGGAGGGTTCAATACCTAGTTGGAGGCTGGTCTAGGATGGCATCTGGCTTGTGCTAAGTGTCAGCTATGGCTCTCCGAGAAGAGGTATAAATACCAAAGGAACAAACAGCGCTCGCCAGAGGCTCCGGGGAGCTGGTTTGCGCATTAGCTAGACTTGGGGATCAGCGTGGCCGCAGTCCTTGGTGGAGCCTCTCTTTGTGGAGTCCTGTGAGGTCAGCAGGTTATCTCGATACGTCCTAATGACGTTTTATGACAGGCGTACGCAGGTGGGGAAGGGAGGGGTGGCTGCGAAATGGGAGTCTAGCAGAATGTGGGCACGTTGAGGCCTATTCAGAACTCGCTGGGGACTGGGCCTGTGCCCTCCCAGGACCCCAGACACACCTCTTTCCATGTGCATATTCATCCACTCAACCTTTCCAGCAAACGTTTATTGAGGGCCTGCTATGTGCCAGGTGGGAATGTGGTGGAGGATAAGAACTTCAAGAACTAGTAATATGTTGAACGGGAATGGGGAGAGTGGATATAATATTAAGTATAAGGTTTTTGTAGATGCTCTTTATAAAGTTGAGGAAGTTCCCTCTCACTGTTTTTATGAGAGTTTTTATTTTTGTCATGGGTGTTGAATTTCATCAAATGTCTTTTCTGCATTGATTGACGTGATCATGTGACTTTTCTTCTTGAGCCTGTTAATATGGTGGTTGCGTTGCATGACTTTCAAATATTGAACCAGTGTTGCAGCCTGGAATAAATCCACTTGGCGATAATGTATAATTTTTTATATGTATTGCTGAATTATATTCGCTAATAGTTTGTTAAGGATTTTTGTGCCTATATTCATGATAGATATTATTCTACAGTTTTCTTGTTTTGTGCTGTCTCTGCCTGGCTTCGGAAAGAGGGTAACATTGGTCTCATAATGTGAGTTAGAAGTGTTCCCTCCTCTTCTATGTTCTAGAAGAGATTACATATAACTGGTGTTAATTCTTCTTCAAATGTTTGATAGGATTCTCCAGTGAAGCAATCTGAGTCTGGATATTTCTATTTTGGGAGATTTTAAACTTTAAATTCAATTTCCTTAATAGCTATAGGGCTATAGCTGTTGAATTGATGTGTAGAGTGATATCCACTTGTTCATTCCTGAGACTGATTGATTGTGTCTTCCCAATCCTTCCTGTGTCAGTCTTGCTGGGGCCTTGACATTTCACTGATCTTTCCAAGGAACCAGCTCTGGGTTTCATCAATTTTTTTATTTTGTCTCTATTCTCTTTCTTTTTTTTCAGTTTTTCTGATTTCTTCCCTTATCTTTACTATGTCTTTCCTTCTCCTTGGTTTAGGTTTATTTTTCCTTCTATTTCCACGCTTTCTGAGATGATCTGATCCAGGTTTTGAAAAGATCCCTGGCTGCGGTGGGGAGAACGGACGCAGGCCTGAGACGACAGTGGCTCACGCTAGGGTGACAGCTGGGAGGTGAGGACTGGGTCGATTCGGGAGGCAGTCTGGAAGCTGAGATGACAGGAAGGTCCGGTCACCTGATGGCAGGGAGCAATCAGAGATGACCTTAAGTTTTTGGTTTGACAGCTGGCTGGTGGGGGACCGGCGTGCCATTCATAGAGACGGGGACACTCATAGAGACGGGGACAGCCGGAGGAGGTCAGGCCCAGAGGTGGAAACCAACAGCTCAGCTCTGGCCAAGTTAAGTGTGAGATACTCACGGGGCATCCGTAGGGGAGGGGTGCCAAGGCAGAGGTTGAGTAGAAAAGTCTGGAGCACCAGGAGGAAGCCAGGGCTGGGGCCAGATTGTGTTTCATTGATCCTAAGGTGCCATGGGCAGTAAGAAGTGCATTACTTTATTATTGCTAAGAATGCTGCTCATTAAACTCTAGCTCTCCATCAACTGTAATGTGAATCCCAATATCACAGATGTTCAAACGTAACCACATGGGCATATTAGGGTGGAGAGGACCTGGTGTGGTTGAGAACCATCAGCGTGTGGACTGGACTTAAAGTCGTGGGACTGGTGGTGACCTTGGGGATGAATAGATGGAGAAGGGGTGCCTGTCCCAAAGAGTCCTGGCCACCCCAATCTTACACCTGGGGCATAGGAGGGAGAGCAGGCTGAGGACCTGGCATCCGGGAGGGTGACTTTCGGGGGCAGAATGTGTGTCCCAAATGCTTCTTGAGAGGCCGCCCAGGGCAAGGGCTGAGGAGTGGCCGCTGGATTTGGCTGTGTGGGGGCCGCTGTGGCCCCTGGCAAGTGCAGTTTTGGGGAGCGATGTGTATAAACCACTGGGAATGATCTAGGAAAGGGGTGGAATGGCTGGGACAGGAGGGCAGAGGACACCTGCTGGAGCCACCAAGAGCGTCCGATTTCCGGGCTGACTCTTCCCACCGCCCTGTGAATGCCACGAAGGCAGGACCACGATGTCCTCACATCATTATTCCCAGGAGGTGCTATAGGATCTGGCATGTTAAGGTGCTCGACAACGTTCATTACATGGATGCACCCACCTCCTTGTGAAATGAAAAAAAATATATGACACAACTATTTCCTGCCGGGTGCGGTGGCTCATGCCTGAAGTCCCAGCGCTTTGGGAGGCTGAGGTGGGAGGATTGCTGAGGCCAGGAGTTCGACACCAGCCTTGGCAACATAGCAAGACCCCGTCTCTACAAAATAATTTTAAAAATTAGCCGGACATCGTGGCATGCACATGTAGTCCCAGCTACTCGGGAGGGAGGCTGAGGCAGGAGGATCACTTGAGATCAAGAGTTTGAGACTGCAGTGAGCTATAAGGACGCCACCGCACCCCAGCCTGGGCGAAGAGTGAGACCTGTCTCAGAAAAAAAAAAAAAAAGAAAAAAATACAACTGTTTCTCCTGTGGATTTTTCCCATCCTGTGATTTGCTTTTTTATTATTTTGGATTTTGTAGTGTGTGTGTGTGTGTGCACGCGCGCGTGTGTGCGTGTGTGTGTGTGTGTGTGTGTGTGTGCGTGTGTTGGAGGTGGGGCGAGGGGCCCAGAGGCAGTGTGGGGTGCCCAGTCAGTCAACAGCAGGGGTGGACAAGAGCACGGGCTCCTGCCCGGCCCAGCCTGAGGCGTGGGGGACAGCGAGTGGCCTTGCCTCGCGTTTCTCTAATCATGGGTTCGTCCGTTCAGCTGTCCGTTTGTTCGCTGTTGACTGAGCAGCGAAGGGCCAGGCTCCAGCGTATAAAAAGAACAGGGTCCTCTGCTCGCAGAGCTCGTGTGTGTATGTGGGGTGGGGGACGCGGGCTAATCAAAGACTCACAGCAGCACCCAGCCCTGGTCCAGGGGGCAACATTAGAGCCGAGATCTGGGGGACTAGGGCATCTCTCTAGGGAAGGAGATATGGGTGGGAAGAGGGGTTGCCACCAGGATGGGGGAGCCCCTGACTGGGCCAGCGTCCTGGGCCAGTCGCCTCCATGCCACTTGGGTGACTTCTAGACTTCCCTGTGGGGGCCTCTTGGAATCGGCTGGGGATCCGCAGGCAGAGTACAAGGTGTGCTTACCTCCTCTGTGCCTTAGTTTCCCTTTCTGGGAAATGGAGAGAAGACCCCCTGCCTTAGGTAGAAAACACCCCTGGCTGTGCTTTGTTCACAGCAGTGGGGATGTGACACCCGGGTGACACTGACACTGCCTTGGTGGCTGCCCCAAGCCCCTGGGCCAGCTGCTGGCCAGGGTGCCCGGGGTGCAGGGGCCTGGTAGGTTTAGAAGGACGAGTCCCAGGGACTCGGGGGTTAAGTTTTCTATGGCCGGGCTTCCCCTGCCCTTGGCTGCGTCCCAGGCCCCTCGGAGTTCTTTGATGGCATTAGAGCCAACCTTTTCCAGATGTGCTGAGCACAGGGGTTTGCCGGAACTCTCCAGGGCTTCGTCTGCCTCCTTCATTCCCCTCTGCCAGACGGCCCCCTGCCAGCCAGCCTCCCCCCTCTGGTTGGGTCGCCTGGTGCTCAGGCGGACGCCCTCGAGGTTACATGAAGTCCCGGACTTAAGTACTGGCCTTTCTTCTCTGCCCCTCCTCCCCAGCCGGCCGGTTTGGGTCGAGAAGCTCACCAGGGCTGCCCCCGACCCCCGCAGTCGACGCAGCACCTCTGAGCTTGTCTGGCTGCGGCCACTGCCCCCGAGTGAGCTGTGGTCCTGGGCGGGACACGCTGCCCGCTGGGCCTGCCGTCCCTTCCTTGTGCACTCAGGAACGACTAGCATGGATTCTGGGGAGGCCAGAGACCCCCCCCTCTGCCTCAGAACTGCAGCGGGACAGCCCCTTCCCCTCCCACTGGCCTGCTGTTAGGAACCAAGAGATTAATAATCTCCTGCCTCCCTCTCCCACACCGCCACTCCCGTTTCCTGTGGCGTCTCCAGCCTGTCTCGGAACCTCCCAGTCTGTCCTCCTCGCGGTGGTCCCTGGTGAGGAAGTGGGGTCAGGGCAGGAGTGGGGGCAGGCAGGCACAGAGGTGCCCAGCGAGGGAGGGGTGCTGGCTGCCCCAGACAAGGGCTCTGGGCTGGCAGAGTCCTGCAGGTAGCAGTGTGCTGGCACCCACCGAAGGACATCATGGTGCTGTGGGGACGTCACCTCTGGAGGTGGTCTCTGCTTGCCCATTTCCAGGGACAGGGCCTCACTCCTCCTGGGAGCCCTTCAAATCCCCTCTCGTGTGACCTTGTAAGCCCAGGGCTGCCTTTGGGGACACACAGGACACGTCTGCAACTTCCCAGGACAGCCGTCAAGCGGTTGCAGGGCTGCAGCCAGGCCAGTGTCCGCAGGCGGAGGCCACCATCCCCACCTACCTTCCAGGCCTTTCCCAGCCTGGTCCTGGGGAGACGCCCTGTCCGCCATCAAAACCCTCTGCTCCTCAAGTGACCAAAAGCGATTTCCTGGGCCCTGCTGGCACGGGCTGCCCCTCACCTTCTCTGCTTGGCAGGCTTCCTCCAAATGTCCCTCCTTCTTGCCTCTCCTGGTGGAAGTGGCCGTGTCCTGCTGCCCGTCCCTGCAGCCCTCACCCCGAACCACCCAGGGAGCCTCCGAGCCTTGGTTAGCATCGCACTTCCCGAATGGGGACCGAGTCAGGGCTCACTGTTCTTCGACTGCTTCCTTCATTCCACCAGTCTTTACTGGGCGCAGAGGATGTGCCTCGCCCTGCATGAGGCCTGCGGTGCAGCCACCAGCTCGGTGGAGGGGACAGATGTCAGACTGATAATTACATAGGTGGGGGTATCATTGTAATTGCTCAGAAGAGAAGTGCGGGTTCTTTGAGGGTGTAAATTGAGGGGGCCCAGCCTGCTGTGGGGTGGGGGGACTGAGGGTGGGCTAGTCAAGGAGGGCCTCTCAGAGGAGGTGGCACTTCCACCAAGACATAGGTGCTGCGAGTCTTGGGTGGTGGCAGAGCAGGTGCACAAGCCCCGGCGTGGCTGGCAGAGGGGGTGGCCAAGATGGACGGTGGCCATGGAAGTCCACAGGGCTATGAGTCTTGTGCTAAGCTTTGGGTACTGTCCTGAGATTGACTAGAAGCTACAAACTGGAGAAGCCTCATTTGACTTCTTAGACTCACCTGAAAGGTGAGAGGCAGGTGGCAGTTTATACAAAGATGGGGACATGTACAGTCAAGGGTGGGGGAAGGTTCGCACTGGAAACAACCAAATGTCCATCAACAGGAGAATGAGGAAATTATAGTATATTTATATAATGCAATATTATTACTAATCTATGGTGAGAGCAGTCAACATAATGGTTTCCTTTGGGGGCCAGGAAATTGACTGAGAAGGGACACAAGGGGATTTTTGACGGGAACGTTGGTGCACATATAAGTAGAAGTTTATTGAGCCAAACACTAGATTTCTCTTTTTTACTGCCTGTAAATTATATTGTAATAACAAAAAAGACAAAGAAAAAAATCCACCGTAATGCGAGGAGTGAATTCAGCCCTTTGTCCTATAGCACTGACGCAGTGGGCGGCACCTGTTCACGCCTATGACCGTGGGACTGGTGCTGGTGGCCCCACTAGCCGTCGGCCCTGGCAGAGCAGAGTCCACACCTGCCGTGTTCACTCTGGTGTCCCCTGAGTGTGCGGAGCACTGTTGGGTCGTCACAAAGCTCTGTACAAGATGACACGGGAGCCTGCCGACTCTGGTTGAGGGTAGCGGTGCTTCACAGAGGAGGGACATGTAAGTCACACCCTGAAGGCTCTTAGGGACTTTTCTCAGGCAGAGTAAAGGAGGAAGGGCACGTAGGCAGAGCAGCCTGCGTGTGCAAAGGCTGGGAGACAGCAAGAGCCTCACGTGCCCAGGCAGCCTGTTGTGCTGCAGTGGTAGGAGCCTTGTCTAGTGGTGGTAGAAGGCGGTGAGCGTGGAAAGGTGGGAAAGGCCTTATTTGCTGACCTGAAAGGTTTGGTCTTTAGTCTATGGGAGCCATGGAACATTTAGAGAGAGGGCAGTCACCAAATTGGATCTGCCTTTTAGAAAGTTTGTCAACTGGACCCTGTCGGCAGGGGCTGGAAGTTCTTCATGGAGGTAGGAGGTGAAGCTCCCTCAAGTTCTTGCCAAGACTGGCAGATGGGCCATGCATGCTGAACCTGCCTGGGGCATTCAGGGGGTTCATGGAGCTGAGCCTTGGCCCTGTGGGCTGGTGCAGCAGCGCCACCTACTGGAGTAACCCGTGCCTGGCCTTGGCCATCTGGTTGCTTTGCAGCCTTCTGGTGCCAGGGTGGCAAAGGCCAGCCCCTCGGCCCTTGGAAAGAGAGCCTCTCTCGGGGGTGAGCTCTCCCTCCAGTTCAGGGGCCCGAGATCAGTACTGTCATGCAGATGTTAGGAGGAAAAATATACTAAATGGACTCAAACTAGTGTTACTGGGCCCTGGAACCAGTTCTACCTGGGTTCGGATCCTAGTTCCTTCTACCAGTGTGACCTTCTAGCAGTGTGACTTTGAGAAAGTTACTTAACCTCTTTGTGCCTTAGTTTCCTCATCTGTAAACTGGGGATGATAATAATAATAATGGTATCACCTCACAGTTGACGTGAGTCAGTATATAGAAACCACTCACTAGTGTCTGGCACATGGTGAGTGTGTAATTGAAGCATTTATTATATCTACTATTGTTTTGTATTGTTATCATCATCATCATTCCAGGCACGGGCAGAATAGAGAATGCCTGGTGCATCTGGAGGGCTCGGGGCTGGCGGGTGAGGGGCAGAATGTGGCACAGGGGGCTGGACGGGGCAGTGTCAGCTGCAGAAGAGCCAGCACATGTGGCTAAGCAGCTCGGACTCTCTCCTGATGACAGAGGGGACGGCGGAAGGGTGTGGGCCAGGAAGAATGAGGTCAGGTCTGCATTTTGCAAACCTGGCATCGATGTGTCCCTTTCTGCTCTCAGAGCCTCACGCCTGGCATCCTGGTCTCCATGGTAACATCATCATGCAGAACAGGAAATGGGCTCAGAGAGGTTGGTCCAGAGACCAGGCTCGTGCCACAGAGCCTGTGCCCTGGATGAATTCTGCAGTTTTTCTGGTCTCTCTTAGTCAAAAGAACAATCTCATTTCAAGAATTAATTTTACAACTGCCATTTTGAGTCTAAATTAAAGTTCTTCCCCTCTCCCAGCCGACCTGCTTCAGGCTGGGAGGTCTGTGGCAGCAAGAGGAGCTGGGGGCCCTTCTCTCTTTCTTGTCGTCATTTCTCACTTGAAGATACTGATTAGGGGCTCCCTAGGGCAGGAGGGGACAGGAGAGTCTTACTTGGCCGATACTGTTGCCATCCGGCGAGGGGGCCCTGAATGTCACTCCTGTGAATGGCTGGCCCCTTCTCGGGCCAGGCGTCGTGCATGCCCATCCTGGGTGTCCCCACCTTGCAGGGCCCCTCTGGCGGCCCACTCGTGACCTTGCCCTCAGCTTTGGTTTTCCCAGGAATCCTCCTTGCTGCTGGGTCACCTCGATCCAGGTGCCCCTCTTGCAAGTCTGGCTTCCTTTCAGGCGTGCTGGGGTTCCATATCTGGCCAACGTCAAATACACACACACACACACACACACACTGCCACTCTGCTGCTGCTTGTCCCCTTCAAGCTGGAGTCAGATTCCCACCCCTACTCCAAATTCCTGGGGTCTGTGTCATGTTCTCCCCAGGGTCTCTTGGGACAGGGGGGAGCATCTGAGTCCCTCCTTCTAGGTATCGGGGTGGGGTCAATGAATTCTCTAAAAACTCCCCACTTGAGGTGTTGCACCCCCCAGCCCCCGTGGATTCATTCTTCACTGTCTCTCTCATGCCCTGAGGGCGGAGAGGGCTGAGCCTGGCAGAACAGCCTTCACAGGAGGGGGCGTTTCCTGCCTGGCTGCTCCAGCCCCTCCAGCTCCTCACTTCTGGGCAGTGGCTTTGTGGCTTTGTCCCCAGTCTTGGGGACCCCTGCTGAGACTGGCTGGCTGCATCCTGTTTTAGCATCCTGAGACACAGCAATGAGGCGTGCATGTGAGTGTGACAGTGTACAGGACAGTGAGTGTGAGTGTGTGCGTGTGTGAATACTGAGGTGTTGTGAGTGTGCGTGTGAGAGTGTGTGCTTATGCAAGTGTGTGAAAATGTGTGTACATACATAAGTGTGTGTGAGAGCAAATGAGAGTGTGCAGAGGTGTGTGTGTGAGTGTGAGATAGTGAAGATACTAGTGTGTGTTTAGAGAACACGTGAGTGTGTACATGAGTGTGTGAGTGTTGAGTATGTTCGTGACAGTGTGAGTGAGCGTGGATGAGTTTGTGGGAGCATGTGAGTGAGTCTGTGCAGGTGTGTCAGTGTGAGAGAGGGTGAGCGTGCACGTGTGTGTTCACACGAGTGTGCATGTAAACATGTGCATGTGTGTGGGTGTGAGCGTGTGTTTATCACATAGACAGTGCATTTGTGCTCCTTGGACCTCAACTCATCAGCACACCCTCTGTCTCACCAGGTCACTTGGGTGAGGAGAGGTGGCCATGACGCTGCTGCTCTGCTACCCCCACCCCCACCCCACCTGCCCAGGGCTCCCCAGGGGCTCCCAAAGGCCTGGGCCTGTGCCCAGCCCGTAGCTGTGGGCACCTCTCCCGGCCGACTGGCTCCTCCCGAAGGCTCCTGCCCCAGCTGTGCACAACCACACCGCCCCCACGTCTCCAGGGGCAAGCCCGTTTGCCTGCATGTTTGAAACATGAGAGAGGTTTTTCTTAAAAAAGATAAATTAGTGTAACAGGATTTTTCAGATTTCAAGCCATATTTCTGAAATGCAATTCATGACTCGTGTGTTTTCCTGTCAACGGTACATCTCCCGACGTCACGCCTGCTGCTACCAATTAATTCATAATTTTTCCATTCACCGATGAAGTTGCTCGACGTCAGCAGATTTAAACTCTGTGAAGTCATGTAGTTTTTGTCTTCAAGGGGATACTGTGCAAACTCGATCAAGCAGCAAAGTTATAATGATGCCCATAAAGCAAATAATAAAAGCTGAATGTATCCCCCTTGTGAAATTTGGTAACACGTTTCATGTTCACTATTCTTGGAATGTGACAAAATAGTATCCAACTTATTTGTAAGAAAAATATCAAAACTGCAGGAGTGCGAAGCTTTACCCCGGGATCCACGGCATTTCATGGGAACTCTTTTATTCCTGCATGAGTCCCCTACAGTATTCCAAGTTTTCACTGAAGTGTCTCACTCGCCCGAGAATGGGAACTCAGTTTTATCAACCTATGACCACAGTATATAGCACGCAGTGGGTGCTTGATAAGTGTTTGTGGATGAATCAACCAAAAGAAATAATGACTGGGAAAAAGACTGGACTTAGTGGATAGAGGGTGGTTGAAAATTGTGAAAGTTCTGATAATATTTTTGTTTTCTTTGTTCATTATCTTGGTCAGCGTGCACGACATTTTCCCAAGCAGTGGCCATGAGTAGGAGAGTTCTAGAAAGACAGAGCTGTAAGGGGCTTTAGATTGCAGCTGACACAGAGGTGGACCATGGGCTCCACTGCCCGGGGGCCTTCCAGAGCCCTGGGTGGGCACACAGGCTGGGCCGTCTTTGCAGGAGTGGGGTCTGGGGGCAGGTGGGTGGCAGGAGCTCATGCCCCGCTGAAGCTGTCCTTGTGTTAGTTACAGGACTCTGATCAGACCCACCTACAGAGTGTCCTACCGCACGGTGACGGCGCTGGAGTGGAGGTGCTGCCCTGGCTTCACCGGGAGCAACTGTGATGAGGGTAAGTCTGCCAGGGCGCAGGGCGCAGGGGGACGGGGTGCTGGCCCAGGTGGCTGCCGCATTGCTGGGCATCTCTCCCTCCTCTCCCCTCCTCCTGCAAGCAGGTCTCCTTTCTGCCACATGTGCTCATAGCTTGAACTTCTTTGTTTCCCAACCACCTCTGAACCAAATGCTCTGGACTGGCCAAACTAGGGTGAAGCTGGTTTGTCACTAGCCCAAGTCACTGCCTGAGCCCCTTTCAATGATCAGTAAAATGGGCAACGAGTTGAAGTCCTGGGTGGGCTTACCTTCCAGGCCTTGCTTCCAGAAGCCTCCTCTCAGCATTACCAAGGCTTCCAGGCCCTTCTCTTAGCCCCGAGCTCAGCTGGCTGTGATCGCATGTGTTCCTCTTGCTGCCATCAGCAGCCACTTGCGGCCCTGCAGGACTGTCCCATTCTTGTAAGAGTAACTGAGGCCAGCCCGAATAGGGGCCCTGTCTCCTGTCCTCAAGTTTGAGCATATATATTTTTCATCTCTCTTCGTGGTCTCTTTGTTGAATAAATGAATACTATGAAATGAAGTGTGGGTCTCAAAATGTTTAGGGCATAATTGTTATGCAGCTAGATAGTGAGCACTGTTTTATTTACATGTTTTATGTAACTCCCTGAAGGAGTGAACCAGAGGATTAGAGAAATGGATATGTGTGTGTCTACACACACATACATGTGCACACACGTATTTGTAGATTGGGGTCCCCAAGGTCACCCTAAGGTCTGATAACCTGCTAGAAGGACTCAGAGAACACACTGAAAACCATGACTGTCATAGTTGTGGGTTATTATGGCAAAAGATTAAATCAGCCAAGGGAGTAGACACATGGGCAGAGTCCAGGGGGCTCCAGACATGGAACTTCCATTTGTCCCCTGCCAGTGGAGTCTTGGGCAGTGTTACTTTCCTGACAGTGACATGTGACAGTACACACAGAGCATTGCCAGCCAGGGACGCTCACCCGAGCCAGAGCGTCTACTGGGGCTTGGTGGCACAGGCATGGTGGCAGCCTGCAGTGCTGACCTCAGCTCCTAGCTCTTCTGGACGTTGAGCCCGTACCATGTGGCCCAAGGACTCCCCCATGAACTGTATCGTTAGCATGAACTGTCCAATGTGGCCCACAAATCCCACCCGAAATCACATCATTAGCATAGACTGCAGGGTGTGGCCCAAGGCTCCCTTGTAAACAAAGACGCTCTGATCAGGCCACATCAATATTGATTATCAATATATAGTCTTGTGTCGCATAACGATGGGGATACGTTCTGCGACATGCATCAGTAGGCGATTTCGTCACCTTGGAAACGTCCGAGTGTACTTACACAAGCCTAGATGGCGCAGCCTGCTACATACCTGGGCGATACGGTCTAGCCTGTTGCTCCCAGACTACGAACCTGAACAGCACGTTACTGTACTGAACCCTGGAGGCAGCTGGAACCCAATGGTAAGTATCTGTGTATCTAAACATATCCAAACATAGAAGTACAGTAAAAATACAGTATTATAATCTTATGGGACCACTGTCGCATACATAGTCTGTCGTTGACCTAATGTCGTTATGCAGCGACTGTACTCACCAGGCACATCTGGGGTTTCTGGACTAATTACGAAGAGTTGCTGGCACCTCTGAAGGTGCTGTCAGCCTCAGAGCCTCTGCCAAAACCCCTCCCTCCGGTGGAAGAACCTTCTGGGCTCCCCACCTTGCTTAGGATGCACGTCCACCTCGGGATGCGGGATGAGGCTGGCCTCTTTCAGTGGGCGTCAGGGTTGAGTGGCCCTTCCCAGCTGTGAGCATGAGGGTCCTGGAAGCCCTGGGGTGGGGGGCTTGGCAGTGGAGGGATTCCTGGGAGTGTGAGCCTGGGCTGAGTTTGGGACTGGCTCCTGAAAACCCTTGTAAAGATTTTACATTCCCAAATATAAACCAATAAAGACAGCGGGCTAAATCAAGGCCATGCCCATGACTTTAGGCACATTCCTAAGATGGTTGTGGTGGGTCCTGCACCATTAATTCCCCTTTGCTTCTTCCCCCCCCCCCCAAGCACCGCAGGCCAGTGACGTGCTGCTTAATGGGTTTTGTTTTGGTTCAGAGGAGGTTCCCCTCCCTGGACGCCCCAGGAGTGCATGTCTAAGGCTGGGCAATACTTTGCTTCATATATATGTCTATATACAGTGGATTTTAATTATTTGCAGATTTTGTGTTTGTGAATTTGCCTACCCACTAAAAGTGATGTGTAACCACAAAATCAGTGCTCACAGCGGTCATTCGAGGATGTGGGCAGAGCAGCAAAACCTTTTGAGTCACCCGACGCACGTGTTCCCAGCTGAGGTCAGACAAGGTGACCCTCTGCCTCCTTGTTTCAGCTCTCAAACTGCAAACAAGTGTCCTCTTCTTGGTCTGGTTGGTGTCACATTTTTGTGCTTTTTAGTTGGTGACTCTGTTGTTTAAAATGTCCCCCAAGCATAGTGCTGAACTGTGTCTAATGTCCCTAAGGGCAAGAAGGCCATGATGTGCCTCACAGAGAAAATATATGTGTTAGAAACTTTGTTCGGCCATGAGTTGTAGTGCTGTTGGCTGTGAGTTCAATGTTAATAGAATCAACAATAGATATTTTTAAAGGTGTCTTTAAGCAGAAACACACATAAAGCAAGACCATGTATTGGTTGGTTGATGAAAATGTGATTAGAGGCTTGTAGGACCCTAAACCTGTATTTTCCCTAGAAGCAAACGCTGAGTGTTTGCTAATGCAGTGTTCATGGTGACTTTGTAGAGCATAACTATTGTCAGTAACCAGAATCAACTACATCTGTGCATCTATCTCTATATACCTAAAAATGATTTTTTCTCACTATAAAAGTGAGTACATGTTCAGTGTAGAAAGAGTGGAGGGAAACACCCACAATTACACCTCTCGAGGTAAGCTCAAGTCTCACCTTGGTGAAAAGCTTCCAGACCTTTCCCTGTGCTTGCATGTCAAATGTACTGTGCATGCCATTTGGTAACTTTCTTTCTCGAATAAGTTACCGCGAACATCTCTCCTTGTCAGTCGCCTTCTATAATATCATTTTGAGTTGTTGTGGAATTTGGGCACACACACACTTTATTAACTAAACCCCTACTACAAGATATACAACTTGCTTCCAATTTTTCAATAACATTACTGTAAACATCTAATCTTTTGTATATGGTTTGTTTTACTTAACATAATGTCTTTGAGATTTATCCATGGTTTACACACATGTCTGTAGTTTATTTGTTTTGGTTACTGGGTATTATTCCATTGTGTGAATAACCACCATTTTGCTAGGTCGTGATGTACGCTTAACTTTATAAGAATCAAATTGTTTTCCAAAATGATTTTTCCATTTTACACTCCTACCAGTAAAATATGTTCCAATTGCTCTATATCCATGCCAACATTGGTATTGCCAGTCTTTTTAATTTTATCCCATCTAGTGGGTGTGAAATGGTCTCTCATTGTGATTTTAATTTGCACTTCCTTGATGACTAATGATGTTGAGCATTTTTTTTGTATGCCCATCTGATATGCTTACCAGCTATTCTTATATCTTCTTTTGTAAAGTGTCTGCTCAAGACTTTTTTGCCATTTTTAATTGGGTTGTTTAATTTTATAAGAAATAGTCAAATGGTTCTCTAAAGAGTTTTTAACATTTTTCATTCTCACAAGCAAAGTCTGTTCTAATTGCTCCACATTGCCAACATTCAGTGGTGGTAGTCTTTTTAATTTTAGCTATTGGATATGGAATGGTATATAATTGTAATTTCTTCTTTGTTAAGACTATTTTGACCACTCTAACTCCTTTGCATTTTTATATAAATTTCAAAATCAACTTACCAATGTCTATAAAAAGTGTATGTTGGGATTGTGGTTGTGATAAATTTATAAACCAACTTGAGGAGAATGGCTATCTTAATAATGTGTCTTCTGATTCATGAACATAGTATAGCTCTCCATTTATTTAGGTCTGCTCATTTTTCTTAGCTCTGTTTTGTAGTTTTCAGAGTAGAGGGCTTGCTTGTCTTTTCTTAAATTTATTTCTAAGTATCTTATATATTTGGTGCTTTTTAAAAAATGAGATTGCTGGCCAGGTGTGGTGGCCCACATCTGTAATCCTAGCACTCTGGGAGGCAGAGGTGGGAGGATTGCTTGAACTCAAGAGTTTGAGACCAGCCTGAGCAAGAGCAAGAGCGAGACCCCATCTCCGCTAAAAATAGAAAAATTAGCCAGGTGTCGTGGCACAATCTGTAGTCCCAGATACTTGGGAGGCTGAGGCAAGAGGATCACTTGAGCCCAGGAGTTTGAGGTTGTAGTGAGCTAGGCTGATGGCACTGCACTCTACCCAGGTGACAGAGCAAGACTCTGTCTCAAAAAAAAAAAAAGAGAGAGAGAAAGATTGTTTTTTAAAATTTCATTTTCTGAATTTTTCTGCTGCTAGTATATAGAAAGATACTTAAATTTTAAAATATTGACCTTATATCAAGAGACCATGCTAAGTTCACTCATTAGTGCTAGTAGCTTGTTGCTAGTAGCTAATAATTTGTTGATTCCTTTGGTTTTTCTATGTAAACTATCAGGTTCTCTGAGAATAGGGCCATTTCTGCTTCTTCCTTTCTAATTTTTATGCCTTTCATTTCTTTTTCTTGCCTTATTGGACTGGCTAGAACTTTTAATAAAATGTTTAATAGAAGTGGCCAGAGCAGACATGCTTGTCTTATTTCTGGTCTTAGGGAGGATGTCTCAGTATTTCACTATTAACTATGTTGTTAGCAGTAGATTTTTCCTAGGTGCCATTTATCAGATGAGGATATTTTTTCCTACATATGTTGAGAATTTTCATCATGATTAAGTGCTCAGTCTTGTCAAATGCTTTTTTTTTGTATCTATATTAAGGTGATTATAAGTCTTCCTAATCTTTTCCTATCTTAATGTGGCAAATTACATTGATTTTGGAATATTAAACTAACTTTTCATTCCTGGGAATAACCTTATTATTATTGGATAAAATTCATTTAGATGTATTATTGTTTTTTAAATATTTCTGTATTTGATATGTATCTTAATCTGTTTGTGCTACTATGGCAAAATACCTGAGATTGGATAATTTATAAAGACCAGAAATGTATTTCTCATAGTTCTAGAGGCTGGTAAGTCCAAAATCAAGGTGTTGCTGGATTCAGTGTCTGGTGAGGGCTTAGTCTCTGCTTCTAAGATGGTGCCATGAATGCTGTATCCTCCAGAGTGGAGGAACACTGTGTCCTCACAGGACAGAAAGACAGAAGGGGTGAAAGGGAGTAAACTCCCTCCATCAATCCCCTTTATAAGGGCACCTAATCTCATTCATGAGGGCAGAGCCTTCTAAAGACCACACCTCTTAATACTGCCAGATTGGGGATTAAATTTCAATATGAATTTTTTTTTTGAGACAACAGTCTTGTTCTGTCACCTGAGCTAGAGTGCCATGGTGTCAGCCTAGCTCACAGCAACCTCAAACTCCCGGGCTCAAGCGATCCTCCTGCCTCAGCCTCCTGAGTAGCTGGGGCTAAGGTGTGTGCCACCATGCCCGGCTAATTTTTTCTATATATTTTTAGTTGGCCAATTAATTTCTTTCTCTTTTTAGTAGAGATGGAATCTCGCTCTTGCTCAGGCTGGTTTCAAACTCCTGACCTTGAGCAATCCTCCCGCCTCATCCTCCCAGAGTGCTGGGATTACAGGTATGAGCCACCTCGCCTGGCCTCAACTTGAATTTTGAATTGTATTTATCCATGATTTTCTTTCCTTGCCATATCTGTGTCAGTTTTTGGTTATGAGACTTATACTGGCCTCATAAAAGGAATTGGAAAACATCCCCTCCTTCTTTATTTTCTGAAAGCATTTTTTGGATAAAGCTGTTATTACTTTTTCCTTAAATGTTTTATAGAATCCACAATGAAGCCATCTGGTCCTGTACTTTTCTTTGTGGGGAAGTTTTTGATAACAAATTTATTTTCTTCAATAGATGGGCTATACATATTTCCATTTCTTAAGAATTATTTATGTATTTGACATTGACTTTTTATTGAGGAATAATTTACACACATCTTCTTATGTACATATAACTTACATGCATATAATGTATCCCCATCTGTTCAATAGGTTTTGACCACATGCATATTTCTGGAGCTCCTTTTCTATATAGTTCTCTCTGCTACTCTGTCCACCAAATTTGTCTCAGCCTCCCTTAACTTCGATTTCTCTCCTTCAATTCAGAGATGTTGCCAGGTTCTACTTAGTCTCCCCTCCATGTGCTCATCTAGAATGTGCCTCTGGGAGTCACCCTGTTTGTTTCCCTTCTCTCGGGGATCTGTATTGTTCCATATTGCCTTTTGTCCAATGTCTATGAATATTTGTTTCCTTAATTTTGTCCAATTTTCTGGTTGTTTATGGTGGAAGGTCAAGTTCAGTATGAGTTTGTCTAACATGACTAGAAGCAGAAATTGCATATTTTCATTTATTGGATTTTTCATCATACTTCCTTGTGTTACTTCTTAGTAGTTATTCCAGGGATTATAGTATGTATCCTTAACTTATCATAATAAACTTAGAGTCAATATGGGACTCGTCCATGTAAAATGGAAGAAACTTCCAACAGTACCATTTGACCCGTCCACTCCCACCATTCTTTCATGTTATTGTGGTCACGTATTTGAAATCCAAATATGTTCTAAACTTCACAATTCAGTATTATAACTTTGCATTGAATAGGTTGTCTTTTAAGGAGTGAAGAGAGTAAAAAAAAAAAAGTCTTCTATTTTATCCCATAGTTATCATTTCCATGATCTTTATTTCTTCCTGGAGCTCTGAGCCTCCATCTGGTATCCTTTTACCCAAGACCCAAGAAGTTCTTTTAGCATTTTTTGTAGAGCAGGTCTGTTTGCAATACATTCTCTCAGCTCAAACAAAATTTTTTTTAGTCTCTATTTTACCTTAATTTTTATTTATTTATTTTATTTACTGTGATAAAATATACAGAACATAAAATTTATCATTTTAACCATTTTAAAGTATGTAATTCGGAGATATTAAGCATATTCACAGTGTTTTGCAACCATCACCACTAGCCAGTTCCAGAACTTTTTCATCACCCCAAACCGAAACTCTGTACCCATTAGCAGTCACTCCCCCAAACCCTTTCTTCCAGCCTCTGGCAACCACTAATCTGCTTTCTGTCTCTGTTGATTTGCCTGTTCTGGGTATTTCATATAAATGGAATTATACAATACATAGCCTTCTATGTGTGGCTTCTTTTAGTTAGCATAATATTTTGAAGGTTCATCCATGTTGTAGCCTGTAGCTGAATAATGATTAATATTCCATCACATGGACATGTTACATTTTGTTTATCCATTTGTCAGTTGATGGACATTTGGGTTATTTCCACCTTTTGGCCATTGTGAATAGTGTTGCTGTGGAACATTCGTGTACAAGTTTTTGTTTGAACACCTGCTTTCAATTGTTTTGTGTATATGCCTAGAATTAGAATTGCTGGGTCATATGGTAATTCTATGTTTAACTTTTTGGGGAACTGTAAAAATGTTTGCATAGCGCTGCACCATTTTATATATTCCCACCTGCTGGTGGGAATGTATGAGGTTTCAATTTATCTACATCCTCACTAATATTCTATTTTCATTAAATTTTGAATAATATTTTCCTTGCAGTCATAATTCTGGATTGATATTTTTTTTTTCTTTCAACACTTTAAACAGATTTGTTATTCCCTTGTCTTTTGGCATCCATCGTTCCCAGTGAGAAGTCTGCTGTTTTCATATTGTTTCTCCTCTATGTTTGCCTTTTTCTCTTTGATTGCTTTCAGGATTTTTCTTTTCTTTCCTTTCAGCAGTTTGACTATGATGTTACCAGGTGGAATTTTCTTAATTCTGCTTCGGGTTCTTTGAGCATCCTGGATCTATAAGTCAATGTTTTGTTTTTGTTTTACTAGATTAGGAAAATTTCATTCATTATTTCTTCAAACATTGTTTCTGACCTATTCTCTTTTATATTCTCCCGAAATTCCATTTGCACACTGCAAAGATTGCTTGATATTGCTAGTGGGGCTCTGTTTGTTTGTTTTTCCTATGTTCTTCAGATTGGATAATTTCTATGAATCTGTCTTCAAGTTCATTGACTCTCCAACATCTACAACCTTCTGTTAACCTCATCCAGTGACATTTTTATTTCAGATATTGTACTTTTCAGTTCTAGGATTTTCATTTGTGAATTTTTAAATATTTCCCTGATAAGATTTCCCCACCTGTTCATTCATTATGACCATAACTTATTTTATATGTTAGAACTTTTATATAATAGCTGCTCTTCAGTTCTTATCTTCTATTTCCAATATCTGAGTCATCCTGGGGATTATTTGTACCCACAGTTTTCTCTTGACTTGGAGCATAGTTGCTTCTTTCTTACTTTCTTTCTTTGTCTCTTTATCTCTTTTTTTCTTTGTTAGTAATTTTTGCTTATGTAGCAGACACTTTAAATGAAATGTTGGAGAGATTCTGGTTTCCTAGAAGTGTTGCTTTTTGTTCTAGTAAGCAGTTGTTACCATACATTTGTGAAGGCTCAGGTTTTATACCTTATTTGGATGGGTATGTAAATCCCTTAGACCTGGGATACAGTTTTTACTCCTAAGGCATAGCATTTGTGTGGTTTCAAAGACAAGTCATAGCAGTTAAATAAGCTCCCTAACTTGGAGGGACTCAAATTCTGTGTTTCCCTTTCTGGGCAGAAGCTTCTCATTGTTTTCTGCTGAGCTCACTGGAATCCCCCCTGCACATGCACAGTTCAGGGGTGGACCAAAGATTTCAGGGCAGTTTTGGACACAGAGTTGAGGGCTCTCAGCTCTGTGTGTCTTCTCTCCTTATTAGATTTCTTCCCTTCAGTTTCCAGATCCTCTTGCCACCTTAAGCCAGATGACTATGGTTTTCGACTTCAGTTCTGGTCACCCTTGTTTGCCTGAGCTGAGCTGGCTCCTCAGGGAAGAGGCCATGTCATGTGGAATTCACCTGGTGCTGTTCTCTTTTTTTTAAGGTTTGAATTCCCTTCAGGATCTGCCAGCTTTTTTGTTTCTTTCTGGTGCCTTCAAATAGTTGTTTTTATTTGATAAAAATATTTTATCTAGAGCTTATGATTTTTTAATTTAAAGTAGAGTTAGGCTGTTATAAGCTACTCCATCATAACTGGAGCTAGAACTCTGTGAACATCTTGTTAGCTAAACCTCTGCCTACAGCTTTGATAATTTCCTTAGAATAAATTCCTATGCAGAGTTGTTGTGTCAAAAGGCATACACTGCATGAAGGCTTTTGAATCCTATTGCCAAATTTGTCCCCAGAAAAGTGGCCTCATTACAGTACTGCTGAATTTGAAGTTCCAGAAGATAGAGAGGGTGTTGTCAACTATTTCCTTTTGTGGTGCCTGGTACTGTGCCTGACAGTTAAGGCACAGTAAAGGCTGTTGACTGCACCTGGAACATGACTTCTGCCAGTGTTGATTGAAGGAGTCAGCACTAAGCCTGGGACAATGCACCATTCCTGTGCCACTGGACTTTATCTTAAGAGTATATTCCACCAGTGTGTAGACCTCCAGTGAGTTCAGTCTGGCTGGCAGCAGAGGGGGCATCATCACCCTTATCAACATCATGGCATCGTGTCAGTATTCTTCACCTCTGAAATGGTACTTTACCGTTTAGAAAGAGCTTTCAGTTTGTTATTATATATTTCCATTTTATAGATGCAGAAACCGAGGTTCAGAGGAAAGGAGAGATTTGGCCAAGTCATCCAGCCAATGGAAAACCTGGGTCTTTTTGATCCCAGTTAGGTGCTCCTAAACCACCTGGGACCCTTGAGGTCTTGGGAAATCCTATCTAAAGTTGTCCCAGCACGAGGGACAGGGAAGCTGGACTTTGGGCTGTCTTCTTCCTGCAAAACCTAACATAGCCTTGTTCTTAGGGTTTTAGAGTCTGTATCTCATTGTGCCTTGGTGTGGTGGAAATATGCCACAAACAACGTTGATGAACTCAACCATCAGGAGGTGATAAGTTTAACTGGAGTAGAGGATTTTCCCTCTTTTTTCTTTTTTTCCAGCTCAAAACAAAGCCAGGCAGGACAGGAAATGAATCCCCTAGGCCCCCATATGGGCAAGGGCAGGCGTGGGGCAAAGTGGCTTAGCTAGTGCATCCAAGCGTGGAGCTGACTGATTTGAGTCCAAGACGATGCTGACATTCGCCCCGACTCCGGCGCTGTGTATGAGCGTGTTTGTGTTTTGAATGGCTGAGAGTTCAAAGACAGAAAGGGGTTCTCCTGGGGGGAAGGCTGCAGCCTCCCGGTCAGTCTGCAGAGTTCATCATTTTAGGGAAATGATTCTCAGTCTTTGAGACTTGCCCATCATGGCTGTCACTAAAGCCGGGGCCATTTATTGAAATGAACCAAGTACCTAGGGAGTTCCAGGCAGTGTGCAGGGTGCTTGGATCACACTGATGAAAAGGGGAGCTCAGGAACTCCAAGCTGGGGTGTGTGGGGGCCAGAGGAGTGAGCAGAGAATCCCTGTGTTGTAAAATAAAGGCTTTGCCGAGGGTAGGGTTGAGGTGCTATGGGACCCGCAGGAGGTAGGGACCTGGGGGTCCTCCTCTGGCTCCAGGCCTGGCCTTCTGGGTCCAGTTCGGCTCACTTTCTCAGGACTCCACTGGGAAGCCCCTGTCTTTTGTAGATCCTACTTTTCTTCCCACTGGTTTCTTCCCATGAACACCTGAGGATACTCAAGCATCTGTCACCTGCCCAAGCTGCTCAGTCTCACAGAGTCTGTGTCACCCTGCCACCACTGCCTGCCTCTGGCTTCGTTTCTCAGCCAGGCTTCTTGGAAGAACTGCCCACTTTCCCTGCCTCAGTTTCCTTGCTTCCATGCTCTTCTCCAACCTTTGAGGCCAGGCCTCCACCCAACTTACTGCCTCACCTTTGGGTGACCTTTGGAGGATCACCCAAGAGGACATGCATAAAGGACTTTGGAACAACACTGGGGGCAAACACTGCCGACTGCCATCAGTGGCTCTGATCCTTATTTAAAAAGAGAGAAATAGCACAGAGTCTTCCAAGAGTGAATATTTCATTCGATGATGTCACTCAATTGTAGCGGGCAGCTCTGGGTTGGACATTTGAGGCCATTTGGGCTTTATGGGATGCTTGTTTTTAGGTAGAGTGCTGGCAGTGCCCACCTGAGGCTTGGATAGTGGGGCTGGTTCCTTGGCTACCTGAGGCTTAAAACCACCCAGGAGACAGGTTAAACATGGGGGTGCCTCAGGTGCTCCCCAGGTCTGGAGTAAGACCCTCAGGGGGCTGGCCCAGCTACCTGTGTGTTTAACAACCTCTTGGGTGAGGACTTTGCACAGGTGGCCCAGGTTGGTGACATGGGTCCAGGACAGGGTGTGAGAAGTGTTACTGTAGCCCTGCCCTCTGGGCCAACCTGGCCTTTCTGGGGCTCTGAAGAGAAAGCCCTAGAGTGTTTTGCTTTCTTAATTTAAAAAACAGTTGCCAACCCACCTTCTGTCCTTGAGGAAAGGTCCCCCGACACTGACTCAACGTGGCCTGAGAAGGCCACGTCAGTTCATGAGGCCAAAGACACGTGGGTGGGGAAAGTGGGGAGGCCAGAGAACCGTGCATGCTGGGGTCCCCAGGATGCAGACTGAGGGAGGGGGCAATGTGGTATGTGTATGTGTGTGTGCACACGTGTGTGCCTGTGTATGTGTGTGTGCATGTGTCTGTGCACGTGTGTGTGCACGTGTGGTCCTAAAGCGGCGCTGTGGGTGGCACAACATCCCCCATGAGGGCATCGGCTGATGCTTGATCAAGCCGAATGTTCCAGCTCCAGGTTGGGAGACGCCGACACTGAACCTGTGTCTCTCTCCACACAGCAGGTCGCAGCACTGTGGTCTAGTGGGTGTGCAGAACGGAGCTCACATCCAGCCTCCCCGCGCCCTTTCAGCATCAGGTTACTCTTAGGAAGTTGCTAGAGCCTCAGGATTTCGCTGTGGTGCCTGTAAAACACCCCAGCTGCTGTTTCACAAGGGCGTTGTGAAGATGGATCCTCGAGTCCTCCCTCACAGGAGGGACTCTCGGGGAAGGCTGTGTGTCCCCCACTCGGCCTGGGCCTGGACAGCTGAGGCGCTGCGTATCTGCGGTTCCCCATTATAGGGCGTCTCTGTCTCTTCTCTTGCTGAGCAAACTTTTTCCCTAAACATTTTCAGAACAGACAGGTTACTGCAGCCTCCACATTTGCTGCCTTGATTGATTCTCCTGCCCCTGGGGACTGTGGCAGGGTAGACCACCCGTGCCTGGGTGGAGGGGGCTTCAGTCCATGCCCAGTTTGCCTTCTGGGCAATGTACGCCATTTAAAAACTTTTTTTTTGAGACAGGGTCTCACTCTGTTGCCCAGTCTAGAGTGCAGTGGTGGCATCACAGCTCACTGCAGCCTCGAACTCCTGAATGTAAGTGGTCCTCCTGCCTCAGCCTCCTGAGTAGCTGGGACTACAGGCACATAGTACTATGCTCAGCTAATTTTTAAATTTTGTGTAGAGATGGTGTCTCACTATGTTGCAAGGCTGGTCTTGAACTCCTGGCCTCAAGTGATCCTCCTTCCTCAGCCTCCCAAAGTACTGAGATTATAGGCACGAGCCACCTCACCCAGCCCTAAAACTTTTTCTTCCTAATGCTGCACGACTGGCCAAGACCAGCTTGGGGTCCACTGGGAGCCCGGAGCATTCTCTCTGCACCATTTTAACAGCAGCCTCTGGGCCGGGGGCCAGGAGAGGGCTCTGCTGCCCAGTGGCCAGCCGGGTTTCCCTCTTACACTCCCGTACGGGATGACATGGGAAAGTGCTCTCAGCCCAGCGTGGGGGTGATATAAGACATCAGGCCCCTGCCCATGTAACCAGAAACCTATGAACACAGTGTGACAGTTTTGCACACAGAATGCAGAAGAGCGTCTCACCTTCCAAGGGGCCCTCGCTTGTCCCCGCAGAGTGCAACAGTGAGTCAGCCAGAGAGTGTCAGCTCGGCTGGCTCGGGCAGAGGCAAGGGCACCCGGCTTGGCAGCGGCAGTGGCTTTCCGCCCAGCCAGGAGCAAGGAAGCACCTGCCCACCTCCCCTTCCCATCGCAGGGCCTCGCTGGCTGACTGGCGCTGGGGCTCGCTCAGCATCCCCCCAAGGGCTCCCCAGCAGCGCCTGTGGGCCTGGCTTGTCACTCCCAGTCTGTCCCTGCCGAGCGATCTGTACCCCTCACCCACTTGGGCGGTGGAAAGGCCACAGGCTCCCACAGCCCCAGCCCCAGGGTTCAAATCCTGGCTCCACATGCTCACTTCCTGTCTGAACCTCAGTTTCCTCACCTGTAAAATAGGCACAGCAATACCTGTCTTACAGAATTGTTAATTATGTTGTACGTTAAACGAGGCGAATAACAAGTACCTGTCTGTGGCACGTAGTAGGTCCTTAATAAATGGCTCTTGTTACTTTTGTTATTCTCTCAGCTTGCCCAGTGCTAGGCATGCTTGCTGACTGATTTTTGTGTTTTCCCCTTAGAATATACATGCTTAGGACCAAAATGGACTCTAACGCCATGGTTAGGTCCTGGGGTGTGAGTGAGAGAGATTGATTCAGTCTCTGCTCTCTTTTGCGAGGTGGGGGTCTGAGTACAGATTCCCTGGGTACCAGAAGCCACGGAAGCCGGCCTCGTCAGCTGCGCCCGCTGGGCAAGGCGGCTGCGGCCACGCCGAGCTCTGCTCATCGCAGGCCCACCTTCCCGTGATGCCATGTCTAGCTGCAGGTCAGGTATAAATTATGGCAAAGTGGCATGTTCGGTGGTTAAACTGTAACACTTTAACGAGAGATTTCTGTGTCTTGAACATGTGCTAGGGAAGACTGCGGAGGGAAGAGACGCGCTCACTTCCTTTGGGGCCATCTGTAGGGGAGCAGCCACCGCCTTGGGGCTGAGCCTGAGCTGGGCACTCAGAGGGTCTCAGCCAGCGCCTCTTCCCAAGGGGGCAGTGCCCAGAGCTGCTTCCCACAGACCTGCAGCTGGAGCTCCGCCCTGCTGCGCCAAGTGGACCTAGGGCAAATCACAGCCTCGCAGGGCCTCAGTTTCCCCGTCTGTAAAATGGGCGTGGGAGAGAGAATCTTCCAGCACACATGTTTCCATCCCTTGATCCTCTATCACCTGGCAGAGCGAAGCAGTAGACACGCACGCTGGGCAGAAGGAATGCCTTTCTGAGTTCAAGACCTGCCTCCTGGGGCTCTTGGTGGCGTGGCGAGGCGGGGGAAGGGCTTGGTAGCCTGTGCAGTGCCTTGCAGATGCCAGGGGGCTGTCCTGGAAATTCTGGGGTCTCCGGGGGTCTCTGCTGAAAAGGGCTGAAAGCTCTGCTGGTAGCAATTTAGGAGATTTCTTTGTGGAAAAGGAAGTGGATACTGTTGTGCTTTTTCCTGACACCAAATACATTGTTCCAACAACCATTCCTGGATTCCCTGAGGTGACCAACAATTCTATTCAATTCTGACACTCACTACCCAGCATTAGGGCAGACCCTGCAGGTTAAGGGCTCAGTCTCATAACTCCGCCCCTATTTCAGATGCTAGCCACAAGCAGGGTACCCAGGCCCCCTGCACTTCTGCCTGGCCAACTACAAACTCAGGGATTTCTACGACTTTCCCTCTTAGAATGACTCCCAGAACTCAGGAAGCCACTGTGCTTATGGCTAATTACTGTTTTATTCGAAGTATTCGACAGAGGGACATCCCTATGGAAAGGGTGGGATAGGCCCTATGGATAGGCGGAGGATGGAAGGCGGGGTGGGGCTGAAAGTTCGTACTCCCTAATCACGTGGTTGGTTCCTCTGGTGACCAGCTGCTGTCCTGAGGCTGTCTAGGGGCCCACCCAGAGTCACCTCACTAGCATAAACTCAGGTGTGGTTGCAGGGGAATGGGGCTTGTTAGGAATAACAAAAGATACTCCTATCACCCAGGGAAGTTCAAGGGTTTTAGGAGCTCTGTGCCAGGAACTGAGGACAAAGACCAAATATATATATTTATCTCAGATACAAAGTTCCTTGAACTGGGGTTGGATGCTACTGAGTGTGCTGAAGACGCCCACCTGAGACTTAGGTTCCAGATAGGGTCACCCTGGATCGTGTTGGATCGTGACGTTCCATGGTGCCAGCCCCCACGTGGCATAACCAGGGTCTGCCCCCATGTGAACAAGCACAGGGGCTCTGCTCGGATCATGCACGTTGTTGAGCAATGGCTGAGATTTGAGTAGGGTGGCCGAAGTCCAGCAATGACCATGGCTTCACTGCGGCGTGGGGGGACCCGTGCAATCCCAGGCCGGTGTCTCAGTGCCACCCACAGGACGCTGTGTGTGCTGAGGACGTGGCGCTCTGCCATCCTGGTACATGTGGACTGTGGGGCCCAGGTCGTGTCCCCCCGCCTCAGGAAAATGCCCCCTGGGAGAGCAAGGGGCAGCTGGGATGAGGACAGCCCTTCCTTCAGCCAACTGTTCCACTATCAAATCGCATTTATGAAGTGCCCACATGTTCTTAGGAGCCCATAAACACTGGAATCTGTGGCTCAAACCCTCACTCCTTCCAGCTGAAGTGTTGCAGGGCCCCGGGGGACCCTCCGGATCTGCGGAGGGAGTGCACTTGGCTCGGGGTCCCCGGTCCCCACAAGAACCTCCTAAATGTTCTTTATGGCCAAGCATTGCCTGCTTTTCCCGACGTGCAGTTGGAATGTTCCAGAATCCCTGGGCCTCACTCTGCCTTTGAACAGTTATTTATTGCCTGGGCCTCTCATTCAGCACTTCTCTCACCAGCTTGGAGTTTTCATTTTCTTTTTCTCTCACTTGCCTACGTGTTTATCTTCCCAACTAGTCTGTGAGCTGCCCGAGAGTTGGATCTTTCTCTATTGCTTTTTGTCTGTGAGGATCCCACCCAAGGGAGAAAAAGAATTAGGCTTGGAGCCTCCAGACCTGCGGTTAAATCTGGCCCCTCTTAGCTATGAAGTTTTGGACAAGCTGTCTTGTTCCCCAGAGCTTCACTTTCTCCATGAACGACATAAGAAAATGGTGCTTACCCTACAAGAGTGGAAGGAGGTCTAGGTCTAGAGGCTTCTAGAAGGTGCCCAGCTCAGTGCCAAGCACCTGG
Source organism: Microcebus murinus (assembly GCF_040939455.1). Lineage (NCBI taxonomy): Eukaryota > Metazoa > Chordata > Mammalia > Primates > Cheirogaleidae > Microcebus > Microcebus murinus. The sequence goes on from NC_134122.1 coordinate 29,379,892, forward strand.
TGGGCACCCGGGCAATGGGTCCAGTGCCTGGCACAAGCCTTGACCTGACAGTATTATTTTCTTTTACCTTCCCAGTAACCCCATGGAGCAGGCAGGTGTCACTGTGTGCCCATTTTACAGATGGGAAAGGTGAGGGCAGGTGGTTAAGGCTACAGGGTAGTATGTGATTGATCTTAGACCAGAAGCCAGAGCTCACTTTTGGGGGCACCCTCTTCTCTGAGGAGGACAGGAATGAATGCATGATCACAGTACGTGGTGGCACCGTGGCTGGGGCTGCCCAGGGCTCGGCTGTGTGGGAAGCCCTGGGCGTGATGGCGTGGGGGAGAAACGATTTCTTTTATCACTCATTGCTAGGTGCACAGTGGAGGCCCCTATAACACAAGACAGATTAATAAGAGAGAAGCATACAAATTTATTTACATAAGTTTTAAATGACACTGGAGCTTTCAGACCCAAAGAAACAGGGAAACAAACCTGTGTGTTTTATGCTAAGTCTGATGAAGAAGTGGACAGTCGTGGAGAAGTATGATTGGACAAAAGGGGCGTGATCAGGTGAGGGTTCAGGACAGGCGTTCAGGCAAGCATGATGGTAAGTGTGTAGCTGCCATCTGTGCCAAAAAGGAATGAGCAGAGCAAGATGGAATGTCCCTTTGAAGGTTCGGTCACAACACAGGGCAACTGGGCTCAGTAACCCGTAGTGTGACTCTTACCATCCTCATGGCAAAGTTAAACTCTTAATTAAACTCTTAATTTCTAAAATTTACCTAAGAAATATTTCAAATTAACCAAAAGTACATAAAACACCCCATAAAATATGTATATACCTACCACTGGAATTTAACAGTTGTTAGCATTATGTCATATTTGCTTCAGTGTTTTCTTTTTAACTTCCCATTTTGAAATATGCCAGAGCAGTGTATTTTAAAGAAATAAAATGTTACAGATAGGGCTGAAGGCAGGTATAGCTAAAGGCATATGTCCTTCATGCCTTTTCTCTTTTCCCTTCCCAGACAACACTGATCTCAAGGTAATGCATGTCATTCCCAAATTTCTGTACTTTTCATACATATATATTTATACCTATCAACAAAATATATGATTGTGTGTTTCTAAATTTGCATAATGATATTCTGCTGAACTAATCATTTTTCGGCTTGCTTTTTCACTTATTTGTGAGATCGATCTATATTGACACTTTTTACCTCTGGTTCATTGATTTTAACTGCTTTATAGTATTCCAGTGCATGGATATACTACAGTTTATTTATCATTCCCCTACTGAAAGACATATTGCTTCTACTTTTTTGTAATTACAAGTATGTGTGTATGAGCAAAGTCTTGCCCAGACAGAAAAGGTTTACTTTTAACTTTTAACTTATCTAGATATTACTTTTATCTAGATTTACTTTTAACTTATCTAGATATTATCAGTTGCTTTCCAAATTCAGTGTTCCAATTTCCACTTCACTAGCAGTGTACAAAAGTTCCCCATTACTCCACAGCCTAGCCAATAGTGTTACCAGACTTATTAATTTTTGCATACTAATGGGTGAGAAATTGTATATCATTTAAAAATTTGTATTTTCCTAATATATCTAAGTTTTAGCTTCTCTCAGTTTTTATTTTTTCAAAAATTATTGTATTTAGTCATTGACTCTTCTTTTTAATTTTATTTTTTATTTTTTTCCTGCATATATCCTTGGCATAGGCATTATTCTTAAATGATAATTTAGTTGGGTATAAAATTCTAGGTCGACAGTTATTTTTCTTCTGCACTTTGGAGATATACTATTATCTTCTGGCTGCTATTGTTGCTGTTTAAAGGTCTACTGAAGATGCCTTTGAAGATAATTCATCCTTTTTCTTTGGTTGATTGGTTGATTTTGTCTTTGTCTTTGGTGTTCTGCAGATTCACTATGATTTGTCTAGATAATGATCAATGTATCTATCTGTTTGGTACTCATACTCCTTGAATCCTTGATATATGAGCATCCATGTATTTTAAATCATTTCCAGAAACCACTGAGCCATTATCTGTTTTTCCTCTTTATCACTTTCTCTATTCTTTGCTTCTGGAGCTACTTTTAGACAGACAGAACTCCCATTCTATCCTCTGAGTCTCTAAACCACTCATGCTTTCTATTTCTTTAGGTTTCACTCTTGTATTTTTGGCAATGTTCTCAGATCTAGCTTTCATTTTATTAATCTCCTCAGCAGTGTCCAGTATGCCTTTTCACCCGTCCATTTAATTTTTAATGATATTTTTAATTTCTATGTTATATTTAGTTCTTTTTTCATCTTTATCCTATTTTCAACTGCTTTTAGCTCTTTGATATTTTAAAACATCCTTGTTTTATATATATTTCATACTTCTTTCATATTGAAATTCTATTTTCTCATGTTGTTGGGGCTTTAATCTTCCCAATTGTTTTATTTGCTCTCTCACTTATGGTAGCTTGTTTTCTTATTTGTCTTGTAATTGTTTTATGGTGAGCTCATTTTTGTCACAGCTTCTTGTCCTGTGAGAAAACAAGCAGCCTGGAGTATTGAAGTATTCTTCCACAAAGTTTTACAAGATGTTCCAGAATATCACTGGGCAGGAATTGGTTTTTATGTTAATTTCTTTTTTTTTTTTTTTTTTTTTTGAGACAGAGTCTCGCTTAATTGCCCAGGCTAGAGTGAGTGCCGTGGCGTCAGCCTTGCTCACAGCAACCTCAAACTCCTGGGCTCAAGCAATCCTCCTGCCTCAGCCTCCCCAGTAGCTGGGACTACAGGCATGCGCCACCATGCCCGGCTAATTTTTTCTATATATATCAGATGGCCAATTAATTTCTTTCTATTTTTATAGTAGAGACGGGGTCTCACTCTTGCTCAGGGTGGTTTCGAACTCCTGACCTCGAGCGATCCGCCCGCCTCAGCCTCCCAAAGTGCTGGGATTACAGGCGTGAGCCACCGCGCCCGGCTATGTTAATTTCTTGGTTTGTGGGTTTCTGGATAGATGCTAGTGGATTTCTAATATTAATTCACACCCCAGCTCCAAACAAGGTACAGGCTTGAGGTTTGGATGTATCAGGGGAGGATTTCTGTCTAAATATAGGCAAAAAGGAGAAGCTGCATTATTCCCTCCCTGTGATGGTTGGCAGAGAGTTTTCTAGCAAATCTTTCATAGAGAATGCTGCCTTCCCATTTCATAGTCTGTCCAAACACATGGGTGTAAAAACAGCTGTAGAAGCAGCTGGGTTACTGTGATGATAACCACTCCCCCCACCCAAGTTCAGTTATAGCGTCTGTTCATATAGCAGCTTCTCTATCTTCAGTTTCCTCTTTATTTTTGTAAGCACTTCTTTTCTTCCTTGGGAACTCAGTTATGCATTTATAACAATTATATATATGTATGTATTCTTTTTTTTGAGACAGAATCTTGCTCTGTTGCCTGGGGCTAGAGTGCCGTGGTGTCAACATAGCTCACAGCAACCTCAAACTCCTGGGCTCAAGCGATCCTCCTGCCTCAGCCTCCCAGGTAGTTGGGACTACAGGCACGTGCCACCATGCCTGGTTAATCTTTTCTATTTTTAGTAGAGACAGGGTCTCGCTCTTGCTCAGGCTGGTCTTGAACTCCTGACCTCAAGTGTTCCTCCCACCTCAGCCTCCCAGAGTGCTAGGATTATACACATAAGCCACCAGGCCTGGCCAATTTTTCTATGTTTTATCCAGCATTTCAAAGTGTTGGTAGCAGGAGGGTTTTCTGATTTTCTTACCCACCATCCTGTTAGATAGAATCAGAGGTATCTACTAAACCTACTAGAGCCTCAATTTCTTCATTTATAAGGTGGGAATAATGTTCCTTCTACAAAGAGTTATCAGGATTAGGTAAGGATTTAAGTAAACAATCTAGCCACATGGAAGTGCTCAGTACATGCTAACAATAATGATGATTATTACACTGATATCAAATGTACTTTTTTCCTTTTTATTGATATTTTTATGTAGCTTGTTGGCTGGAGGCCTTTGAAAATAAAATAACTAATTTGCTCCCTATATAAGTGATGATATTTAGTTGTGCCAAATTTATCCTGAGAAGGAGGTAGCAAAAAGGCAATTAAAATTAAATAAAAATTAGGATTCCCAAATTATGCTAGTTACATTTATATATATCATCTCGTGTCAACCCTATAATAACCCCATAATGTCGGACTTTGTAATAGTCAGGAAGGATGAGGTCACACTTTGGTAACGAACAGCCCCAAGATTTTAGTAAGTTAAGCCAACAGAAGTTCCCTTCCTGCTCATGCTACATGTCCAGTGTGGTCAGTGGGGGATGAGCATCGCAGCTTCCTTAGGGCTCTGGGTGACAGAAGTTGTGCCATCTTGCAGCGGTGGGATGCCTGGGACGTTGCCTGTGGACTTTTCACTGCCTCCGCGTCTTAGGATTCACTAGTCCAAACCAGTCGTGTGACCCTGGTCAACTCTAAGAAGTCAAGGAAATGTAGGGAAGGAAATGGGGTATTTGGTGGCTCCATCTGTCTCTGTTACAGACAGAACAGGAAGAAATTAACTTTCATCAATACCTTCTACGCGTCCGCACTGTGCTTGGCTATATTTTTCACATTCTCTTTCTATCTCAGCAATGCTGCAGGGAGCTTTGCCAATGCAGAGACTGTGGCTCACAGATGTTAGAAACTTATGCAAGGTGCCACCCCACGTTAGTAGCTATGCTAGGATGTGCCTTCCACCTCTGACTCCACATCGTGTATTTCTTCCGGGGGAAGGAAAGAGCCAGAAAGAGAGGAGCAAACAGATGTGGAGAGAGGAGAGAGAAATCCAGGGGTCACCCTGGACATGGCAGTGCTGCCAGATGATGCTGTCCCCTGTCTGAGCCCTGGGAGCAGCGAAGTGGCAGAGCAGCTCAGGTGCGTGAGGTGCTTACGGCACAGCAGGAGAGGATTGTCACATGAGGCAGACACACGCATCTTTGGAGACATTCCAAGGATAGGCATGAATGCTTTTCGATAAATGTGAGTTTGGGTCCTCTGTGCCATAGGCTATGTTGCTGCAGGGACCACCGGTCCTCTCCTGGGACACCTGCTTGGGTGCTGATGGACCAGAAAGGCCCTTGCAGTCACCTCCTTCTCTGTGCCCCTCACTAGCTTGTCCCAGGCTCTGTCGCAGCTCTGACCTATGGCTGCCTTTGTTTACCTGGATGCTTTGGGCAGAGTGCTGGGACCTCCATCTGATTCAACTCTGTCCCCAGTGTCCTGGACAGCACCTGGCCCTGAAGCGGCCTCAGGAAAGGCTCTGTGGTGGGAGAGATGGAATGTTCTGGCAAACCTGCAGGTGCCGGGGCTGTGGGGGCCCTGCCAATGGGGAGGGCAGCATGGGGGCAGTGGATGCAGGAGGCCTGGGGAGGCCTGGCCGCCCCAGCTGTGTGACTTGAGATAGTCACATCCTCTCTCTCAGCCTCTGACCCTCAGCTCAGATGGTCGTATGGGGGCCAAAGTGATCCCAGCTGGTCCGAGATTCTCTGGGGTTCTGGGACCCGTCTTCACCCGCTGGGCACAGTTGAACCTTGGGGAGGGAATGGTTAGAGATCGTCAGTCTCACAGGAACCAAACTGAATTCTCAGTCCCATGTCCCCGCCAGAGCCTGAGGCTGTCTGTGTCCTACCCCTTGGGGAGCCCCGTGCCGGGCTCACAGGCCAGCCTCGGCAGAGATGTTGAGGAGACTTGGGGTCCCCCACTGGCAGCTCTGTAGGGGAGGGCCGGAGACAGCCCCCACCAGCCGCCCCTGCCTCTGCCACCAGCAGCTGCAGGAACGGGACCGGGGCTGCATTTATAGAATTCCTGTCTGCAAAGGCCATGCAGTTGTTTTAGATTAGCATACAAATCGACATTAGTGTAGTACATCTGTTGTTAATCCACATCCCGGTGGAAGGGAGATGCCAACACGTCGTTTATTAGGCACGTCGATCCCATAATGTCCTTTTTTGCTGCCTTTGTCTTCTATTGGAGTCCATAATGGGTTCCAGGATGTCTTTTATTTTGCTACAGACCACGTTTCCTCCTTTCTAACAGATCAGAACGTAATGCAGTCCAGGATGTAATTTATGCTAGTTTGGAATCAGACGCTGCCTATTAATTCTGAAGCCTTCGGGTAAATCTCCCGTGGCCATCAGACAGGCACCGGGAACCGCACAGTCCCAGGCTGGCGGGGGAGGAAGGGAGCCGGGCGACAGCTCCCCATTAAGGGAATTCCAGGCAGGCGTGGGAGGAGAGGCCAGAGGGTGCTGGGGACAGACAAAGGAAGCCGGGAGGATGCAGGCGGGAGGAAGGGGCACAGATGTTCTAAAAACCAAGGAATGGGGAGGGCCTCAGGGGCCGGCCACAGACACTGGACACCAGTTTGCGAGGCCCTGGGGAGGAGAACCTTGATTCTGGGTGTCCAGGCAAGGTGGTGTGACCAAGGGACTCCCCTTGGAGCCAAGCTTTGCCCCCCTCGCTCACAGCGTGGCCCCGGCATGGTCACTCCCAGTCTCCGAGGCTGCAGTTCTCTGCCCAGAGCCATCCTTGAGCCTTAGAAATATGTATGAGTGTCATTTATTTGTGAAAGTTTTGTTCCTGGTGGTGGGCTGGTGTGCCATGCATTGCCCAGCTTGCCCCCAGCCAGGACAGGTCTCCTCCCTGTTTGTTGAACAGGTAAGTAGGTAGTGACTATCATAATATCACACGCCAGGGCTGTCACCAGCACATACCGTACCTTTGTGTGCACTAGAGGTAGTGCCCAAGCCGAGAGTAGCACATGTCCCTGGAAGTTCTCTCTGGTCTGTCCCTGGAGATGGAGGACACACAGAGGTCTCTTTGCTGTCCTGAGCCCCCGACCACAGGCCTGGCACCCCCCCCCCAGGCCTTTGAGACCACAGGCCAGACAGATCTCAGGGCCCCTGAGTTGGGATCAGAAAGGCTGGGGAGGAGGCATGAGCTCAAAGTGGCCTCCATCCTGCTGTGTCCATCTAGCTGCGGCCACTTACTACTGTCCCAGGGGCTCCTTGCCTCCCTGGTGAGGCAGCCCCTTCCCTCTCTGAGGACTCCCCAGGCAGCCTGGGCTGCAGCCTGCACCCCTCACCTCATGTTGGCCCTGGAGGCTCCCAGCCAGCCTGTCCCCCCTGCCTGCTGCCAGGTCTCCTAGGCTGAGGGCTGACATGGCCCCTGGGAGCTCTCCTCTGGGTCCTTCAACCTTTTCTCTTATGACATGGTGATCTGCCATCCTAGCACCTTCTGGGGCACACTTGAGGGGCCCCGTCCCTGTTGAGGGAGGGACTTAGGACCAGCCACACTGCTGGGGTATGACATCGGGGTTGTGGAGGGCAGAGGCCAGGCCTCTCTGCCCTCCTGTGAGAAGCTATGCTCCCGTGCAGACCTGAAACCCTTGGCCACTCCAGCCACCACTGTGTCCCCAGGGCCTCCAGCCCTTGAGCCAGCCCTGTGGCTGGCCACCCTCCATGTGAGGAAAGCTCACCCCCTGTCGCTGGGGCTGGAGTGGTTCTGGGCAGAAAAGACCAGCTCTGGGGCCAGGTCAGAGCACTGACCTTCCAGCCCATGAAGTAAACTCCCTGTGCCACGGTTGGGGCTATTGCACTACCTTTTACATTGCAGGCTTTAAAAAAAATTGTGGTAAACTATATATAAGATACAATTTACCATTTTTAAAATGTATGAGATGTATATAATGTATAAGAAGTTATACATTTTAACTAGTTTTAAGTGTACAAGTCAGTGGTATTAGGTGCATTCACATTGTTGTGCAACTATTGCCACCATCCGTGTCTGTAACTTTTTCACCATCCCAATTAAATTGCAGACTCTTAAAGGGAAAAAAAAAGTTTCCTGTGCGTGTCCTGTCTAGCGCACCCTTCTGGGATATCTCCACCTTTTATTGTCTTTGAGCTAGTTTACAACCCTTGTAAAGTTGTGCAAAACAAATAATAACGCTTGTCCACATTAATGTGAGTTCATCGTGTCCGGTGGAATGCAATTGGTTATTGCCCTGGGGACGGGCCTGTTTTGCATCTATTTGTAAATTCATTTCAGCATTCTGTGTTTGCCTACGTGTTCTTGCGGTTCTGTGCATTTGCCTTTGAACTGCTTGTGGCATCTCACTGGTTTGTTCCTTCTTTGATTAATGCATTAAATAAAATCTTTGACATATGTTCGTTTTATATTTGCATGAGAGCTGTGGTTTTTCTTCCTGCGAGAATCAGTCCTTTAACAACAGGATTTTAGTCTGCGGTGTTGGAGGAGCTGTGGTTTAACCCCTGAAATTCCTCAGCCAAAGGCACAGTGCCACGTGAAGTGAGAATAGGTAGCCGCGTGGCAGGGGCTGGGACAGCTCTGTGCCTTCCTCCCACCCCCCACTGGGACCTGGGAGCTGGGTACTGCTCAGAGGTGGCAGATGAGGATGTCAGGAGCCAGGTGACAGTGATTATAGGGTCCGCCAGCCAGAGCTGCAAGGGACCCTCAGAGCATCTTGCCAACTTGTTCATGTGACCATAGAGGCCCTGTGGCCCGGCTCAGGTGGGCAGCCCTGAGCATGTCCTACATGCCTGTGGCCACCCTGAGCTCCCCACATCCACTCTCACTGACCCTGGGGACGTCCCTGTGAGGTGTGCATACAGGTGAGTGCTGCCTCCCATTTGGAAGCGAATTCACTGAGCCTCCAGACGGTGAAATGGCCAGTTCAAGGTCTCGCCACTGCCAGGCAGCAGCGGCTAAGGGGCCCAGGCCTCCAGCTCTGTTCTTACCAGCTCTGTCCTTAGGATCAAGGGGTCCCCAGTGGAACAAACGAGACATTCCCGGGTGCCTGGAACTGCTCAAACAAAGAGTCTTTTATTTGATTCAGAAGAAAGAGAATCGTTAAAGAAAAAAAACAAAACAATAAAAAGCATTTGCAGGAGAAATGTAAATACTGCCCGCTGGGTGGCTGTTCATTTGGTTGGAAAAATGCATTTGTCACTGGGGGGAATTACAGGCTGGGTTTCCTCCCGCAGCTGTCTCTGAGCAGGCAGGTCACCTTGGGCCTCCCCTGAAAACAAGCCCCTTCCGGGGATCTGTGGGTGGTGGAGCTCCCCCCCCGCTGGAGACTCCCAGCAACCATGGCCTCCCACCACCCCCAAGTCCTTCCCAGGCCATCTGTCCTTCTGACCAACTCTTCAGTGCTATTCTGAACATAGTGCACTTTTATGGGTGGCCCATGGTAAAGCAGAGAGCATAGATTTAGAGTCTCCAGGTATATGGCCTTCACCCCTCTTAGCCTCAGTTTCCTCACCTGTAAAATGGGGACAATTGTGCATGCTTTTCCCTGCAGGGCATTGCCGGCTGTGTGCTGGAGCCACCTACTATTGTAGGTCATGAGAGGTGACTGCTCAGAGGTGGCAGATGAGGATGTCAGGAGCCAGGTGACAGTGATTATAGGGTCTGCCAGCCAGAGCTGCAAGGGACCCTCAGAGCATCTTGCCAACTTGTTCATGTGACCATAGAGGCCCTGTGGCCGGGCTCAGGTGGGCAGCCCTGAGCATGTCCTACATGCCTGTGGCCACCCTGAGCTCCCCACATCCACTCTCACTGACCCTGGATGTGCTCCCCACATCCACTCTCACACCTACTATTGTAGGTCATGAGAGGTGACCTCCCAACTCCATGAGCAATGATGTCCTGTTGGTAGGTTGAAATCAGCCCTGCTGGGTGTATTTACACCATGGAAACTAGCGAGCGCCACAGAGAGCTGGTTGTTAAATATTTACCAGCACACCACTGGTGGCTGTGCCAAATGTGTGCCTGGCACTGCTCATCCCCTCTGAGGTGTGAGGACTTTGGTATAACAGGGTGAGAGAACACTGGGTGGGCGGCTGGGGTGCTCTGGGAAAATCCTGCTTGGATGGAATGACGAGGGCAGGGTCCCTGAGGGAAGTCCCTGGTTAGCAGGGGTGAAATCTAAGGGACTGAGAAAGGAACTCTGGAAAGTGACATTTCCTGCTCTTCACTTATGCCCAGACAGCAGAATCTCCTCGGAAGAGGCTTCTTCATTTTCCCTTAAGAAAAAAACAATAGGTGAAGTAATAGTAAAAGTCAGATGGACACGATGTCCATTTGCAACCATTTCCTGGGCAGCCTCTAGGTAGGAAGGGTGGTGGGCAGACAAACCACAGCCCTCGTCCATTGTTGAATTTAATCCTCAGATGAGCCGGGCATTGCCATTCCCCTTTCATGGAGGAGAAAAATAGGAAGCTGGAAGAGAGGCCACTTGGCTCGGGGACATTCAGCCGGGAAATGCCAGAGCTGGGATCTGCCTGAAACCAAAGTACGTTCTGTCCCCTCCCCAGCCACTCTTCTCTCCTCCTCCATCCAAACTTAGGCCAGAAAACTCCCACCTCACCCCTCCCTGTTTGCCCAGCAGGCCCCAGTGGCCTGCAGAGGCCCAGCTCCCAAGTCCCCTCCTGCGTGAAGCCCCTCTGACTCCCGAGGTCCTGCAGGCCTGACTTTGCCCATCCTTTGCAGTCCTCACCACTAGGTGAAAACTGCTGTCACTTCAGCCAGCGGCTTTTCACTTTTGGTTCCCCGGACTCTTTGGCTATCTGCCAGAGCTGGTAGACTCTTTCTCAGGATGATTTTTTTTTTTTTTTTTGAGACAGTCTCACTCTGTTGCTTGGGCTAGAGTGCCGTGGCGTCAGCCTAGCTCACAGTAACCTCAAACTCCTGGGCTCAAGTGATCCTCCTGCCTCAGCCTCCCAAGTATCTGGGACTACAGGCATGTGCCACCATGCCCGGCTAATTTTTTCTATATATTTTTAGTTGGCCAATTAATTTCTTTCGATTTTTGGTAGAGACAGGGGTTTCGTTCTTGCTCAGGCTGGTTTTGAACTCCTGACCTTGAGCGATCCTCCTGCCTCGGTCTCCCAGAGTGCTAGGATTACAGGCGTGAGGATGATGTTTCTAAGTACATAAAGTGAACCATCAGGATTACCAATGGCCATGAAATACAGTTAATTAAAATTAAAAAAAAATTATATATAGAACGATGCACGTGCTTCTTTACTAACACACAAATATCGAGATCCAACTGGAGGCCTGCGGACACGGTATTTCAAGATAGCTGTGGCAACCGGCCTGTGCATTCTGTGAATTCTACTGGGAACAAAGGCACACGTACTTCTACTTGATGTTGTTGTCATTGTGCTCATAACAGGAAGCGATACTAAATTTCAGTTCAAGGTTGGCAAAAGTAAAAGTGTAGTTCTATTTCCCATCCAAGTTCACCAACCTCTGATTTCAGTCCTTGGCCCCTGGTGAGAGCCTGGGTTCCAGAATCAGAGCCCCCGGAGGGTGAGGACGGGGTCTGGGCTGCGTGTCAGCACCGGGTGCCACGCAGGCAGCTGTGCGGCAAGTGCGGGTTTGGTGAGCGGGTGGGTGAGGGACTCAAGTCAAGCAGGACACAGCGGGGGGCCAGGCCACGCTCCTCCCCTCTCAGGGCTCCCAGCTGCCCTTGTTTAATGGTGTGAACATGACTTGGCTTTGCCCGGTGCCCTGGTGGGGACCACACGCTGCCCAGAGCCCCGCAGGTTGAAAGCGAGACCCTCTCTCCGAATCAGTGCTTGTAACATGTGGCCCAGGAGTGGCCGTGATTCATCCCCTGGGCCTCGCCACGGCCCTGGGCTTCCCTGCCGCTTCCAAACCCTCCTCCTGGCAAAGACAGCCTGTAGGAGCTGCTGTGGTTTAAGAAAGTAATTGACCTGATACTATTCTGGCCTGGAGAGAAAAGATCTTGAGTGGCGTCTTAAGGAGGCATTACGCCATCCGCGGAGAATGCCAGGCTATCGGGGAGCCGCCCGGGAAGAGGAACCGCTGAGCACTCGGGGCTATAACATCATCTGCCTGACGCAGCCCGGATGTCGGGCAGACCAGGCGCTGGGGACTCTGGCAGTCGGAGTTTCCAAAGCACGTTGACCTGATTTCTCTTTCATCTCAAGAGAAGCTGCCTGGCTCTTCAAGTTTCCAGGGCACCTCCGCAGTGAGATTTGGTGCAAGGACACGAGCAGCCACTGTGGGCAGCCTGGGGTGCTGTTGCCACCACACCTGGCCACTCTGGAATGGGGGCCTTCAAATGGTTGCCACACGCAACCAGAGAGGTGACTCAGCATGACAAGGCGTGGCCCGGCACCAGAGCCTTCAGGGGTTCATCAGAGTGGGACCCTTGGTTGCTTCTGTCCCCAAGGGGTGGACGCTCATGGCTCACCAGCATGCTCTGCCCAGCAGGCTGGACCCCTCACATCACCCTGAGCCTTTATTTCCTTCTTCCTCTGGATCTAGTTTGTCACAAATTGGTTCTGCAGCATCCGGGCTGTAGGGCAGGGGCGGCGGGTGATCAGTTTGGAGCTACCCCCTGTGGTCCAGGGAGCAGGCGGCTTCTCCTACTTCAAGTTCACTGTATTTGGGCTAATCTGTACGATCCCGAGAGACTGGTCAGATTTTGTAAATGAGAAAACTGAAGTCTTGAAAAATCTGCCTGAGCGCACCCAGCTTGTAAGTGCCCGGGCTGGGACTTGAACCTGTGACCTAAAACTATCTGTGCCCGAACCACGAAGCTGTGTAGCCCAAATTGTTCAGACACTGTCTCTTTGTCAGATCTTTTGCTAAGTGCTGGAGATTCTAAAGACACTGAGACCCAGTCCTTGTCCCCAAGGAGCTCATGCCTGTTAGCGAAGGGGCAGATTGAGACACGGATAAACTCGACAGGGCCTGACACCCGACGTGATAGAGAAGGACATGCGGGGGCTGTGGGCTCTCAGGGGAGAGGCGGCCTGCTCCCCGGCAGCCCTGGAGGGCTTCACAGAGGAGGCAGACCCAGAAAGATGAGGAAGGACCGGCCGGCTGAAATAAATCAGAAAAGTCCTGGTGGGGAAACAGCAAATAAATGCAAAGACACGGAGGCTCCAACAGCACGTGGCTGGGTTTAGGGAATGGCAAGAGGTTCCTCCTGCGCTCGGGACACAGGGCTTGGGGTGGGGGCAGGGGAGTTGTGGCTGCACGTGGTGGTGCCGCCTGCCCCACCGGCTCGACTTGGCCCTGTGGGCAGCGGGCAGTGTGTGCGGTTAGTGAGCAGAGAAATGGGCAGGAGGCGGAAAGTCTTCCCTGGTAGCGAGGAGGAGGAGGCTTTTAGGACACAGAGAGGATTTGGGGCTGAGGGGCTGGTCCCTGCTCTGTTGTTTCCCTCTAAGAAGGGGGGTGCCCTGGTGGGGGGGGGGGCTTCTGGTCCAGGAATTTCTCCAGTTTGCCTTCTGGGTGTCAAAAGACAGAATTATAGCAAATTTAGTGTAAAGGCCGAATTGGCCTTTATTTGCCATTCTAGAGTCAGGCGACACCTGGTATTCTACAATAGAACTGCGTGAGCCGGCAGGGGGGTGGGCTTTTGTAGGCAGAAAAGGCTGAGGAACGCAGACGCAGAACAAAAGGCGGAATGGCATTTCAGAGTCGCTTTCCTCCCAAAGGTTACAGCTGAGGGAGCTTCCTTATTATGCTGGCCACAACTGGCCAGTTTGGGGATTTGGCTAAACAGGGGTCCTCAAACTTTTTAAAACAGGGGGCCAGTTCACTGTCCCTCAGACTGTTGGAGGGCCAGACTATAGTTTTAAAAAAAAATGAACAAATTCCTATGCACACTGCACATATCTTATTTTGAAGTAAAAAAACAAACTGGCAAAAACACACACCTGTGGCCCGTGGGCCGTAGTTTGAGGACGCCCGGCGATGTCTCTCTCCTGATTTCTCGGAAGGTCAGATAAAGGAGGGGGCGCGAGATTGGTAGCATGGGGACCTTTAGCAGGAGCGACTCCATTTGGGACCTCGTGCAGGAAGCTTGGTCCAAATCAGGAGCTCCTGTCAGTTTTACTCAACACAGAGAGAGTGAGGCCAAGGTGGCCCCTGTGCTAGGTTTCTTGGTGCTTCCCTGGGACCCCCTACCCTTGGGGCCATCGAAGCGACACTAGAGTGATTGAGGGAGGAGACCGGGTGTGCAGAGCACCGAGCAACGACTGGGAGCCCTGGGTTCTCACGCAGGCTCTGAGCACTGTGGCCTTGAGCAAGCATGGGGCCCCTACGCCTCGTTTTCCCACCTGAGAAACGGTGACCCTGCCCCAGGCACTGCTGCCGCGGTTGTGGGTGGCGCGCTGGCCGCTCGGCACGCTCCCGGGTTATTTGGTGATGCCGGTTTTCCTCGAGGGAAGGCGCTTTGGACGAAGCAAGCGGCGCCGTGTTTTCTCCTAGACACGCATGTTGCCAGCTTTGGTGAAAGTCAAGGGGACATTTTCCCAAGAAGAAGGCTGCAGTCTTGGAGGGGCACGGGCTGGAGGCAGACGGATTCCTGGGGTTTGCAAAGGCCGGGAGGTTCGGCGCTGGCTCCCCGCCGCGCGGCACCCCCGAGAATCTGGTCTCCATCGAGCGCGCCGGGCCGGCGTGTAAGCCGATCCCAGCACAAGACGGCGCATTAATGAAAGTTTTGACAGAGAGATTTCATTTTGGAGCTCACATTCCCTGAAGGGTTAGTAATAATTGCTCTTGAAATGGAGCCATCGGCCTCAATGCTTTCCAGATTGGGGGAGCAGAGGTATGCTCCTTCCCGGGAAGGTCGGCCGGGGAGGGGAGGCCGGCAGAGCTGTGGCAGCTGGAGCTCTGTGGCATGCAGGCCTCTGGCTTCGTGGGGACACAGGGGTACAGGGGGACAACCTCCTCCTCCCGAGCCCTCCAGCCATTGCAAGGTGGGCATTAGGACTCTTAGTTTAGAGCTGCACAGGCCAAAGGTGATGATGGAAACTTCTGGAATCTGAGTCAGAGCCTGAGTGGGGACAGAGTGGGGCCTTCTGACCCCTCCCAGGCCCCTTCTAGTTTGCCCCAGAAATGCACTGGGGAATGTCTGCCCCTTACAGCCGAGCCCTGTGGGGTCTGTTTGCAGGTGGGTGACTCCTGCCCACGCTGGGGCAACTTGTGGCCTTCCTGGCCCACTCTGCCAGGGCTCCCCTTGCTCCCTACACCTCAGCCCATCGGCACCTGGACAGTCCTCAACACTGCCAGCTACTCCTGCCTCAGGGCCTTTGCACCCCCTGGTGCTCCTAACTGGAATGCACTCCTATGTAGACAGCGTGGCCCAGCCCCACATGCCCAGCTTTACCCTTCAGGCTGCTCTGTTCCTCCTCGTGGCCCTCATCACCCCAGTGTGCTGCATAGCTTACTTATTGTGTGAATTATAATCTTTCTCTGCTGGAATGTAGATTCCTGTAGGGCTTTGCTATATCCAGTTGCTCCATAAATACCTGGGGAATGAGTGAATAAGTGAATGAATGAAAGAAAAGAAACAGGACCAGACATCCTGAAACGTGACCTTGGGCCTGATGCTGCTAGGAGGATGGTGGGTAGGCCAGTGGGCTGGCCCCACTGGATTCAAGGAAGTTTGTTTATCACATCCATTTGGGCCAGTGTTGCTGGAAGTTTGTTCTTGACACAGACGGGCTTTGTTGTGTGTCTGCAGCGTCCTGCTGGCAAAGTCTCGGAGTGGGGCCGTGCTCCGCAGCTCCCAGCTCCCCACACACATGTTCTCCCCTTGGCCGGAAGGAGGCAAGGTGGGACGATCACCCCACTTTGCAGATGGGGAAACTGAGGGTCAGGAACTAAGGAAGACCTGATGAGTAGTGATCACCGAGTCTGTGGCTGGGGAGGGCGTGCCCACCTTCTCATGTTTAGGGTGGAGATAATCATGCTTTGCTCACAGGGTTGTTGGAAGGACAAAATGGCATCGCACTTATGCGGCAGCTGTATACGCTGAGGAGCCCTCCACCAAACGGCATTTTGATGAGGGTCACGGCACTGGTGTGATGGTCATGGAGGGGACATAGGCAGCAGGGGAATCCCACAACCAAGCTGCAAAGGGGTGGCTTGGAGCTGGCTCATGATTGACAGGTGGGGACCAGGGAGTCAGCACCCTCCGTCTCTCTCTGTCTCTTGTCTCTGGGTTTTCCCTTGCATGCGCCACCTTCATTCGCTCAGAGGAGTCTCTCCCTGCAGCACGGGGCATGTACACGGTGACACAAGCTCACAGTCTCACCACTGGGGGTCAGAGGAAAGAAGGCTCCTGTGGATGCTGGAGAAGGAAAAAAATCCCAGGGAAGGATTCTGATTGGCCCGATGGGTCCCCTGGCCACCCTGGCCCATCCGCTGAGCCAGGGAGGCAGGGGTGGCTGAGGACGGCAGCTCACACTTCCACAGTCAGGAGGATGAAGGGCTGTCCCTGTAAGAAGGGGGCTGCTCCTGAACACGGGGAAGAGGGTGCCGGAAAGCAAGTCATTAACATGCCCTTCCCTGGGGCAGGTGCCTGTGTCCTAGAAACTGGCAGGAGAAACGCAGGACTCGTGGGTGTGGCCAGACAGCACCTTTGCAGTTATCTCCCATGCTCCCTTTGACATCTGTTCAGGTGCAGGGTGGGGGATCTCCCCTCACCCTTGAGTGGAAATGGGGCATTCCCATGACTATTTAATAAAGTCAGTTTAGGTCATAAGCTACAATTCATTAACCAGCAACGTCTGCTCCTGTGTAATAAGCAAAATTCCAGCCTCGATTCAGAGTTGAACCTGCCCTTTCTGCAGCTGCAGCCTGCTACGGCCATGGGCTGGGCACGCTCACCTTCGCTGCCATTGCAGCCACCGCCTCTCTGGCCACCTCTCCTGACCTCTCCAGGGTTGAAGCAGGGGTGTGGGGGAGGTGGGGAAAGCCCAGCTGTCCCCTCCAGGCTGCCTTTCTCTTTGAAGGGACACTCCCACCCCGACCCTAACCCTAACCCTAACCCTAACCCTAACCCTAACCCTAACCCTGGGCAAAGGCACTCCTTTCTGGCAGTTGCTCATGCCGTTTTCAACCTGCAGGAATTTGGAGGCCATCCCCACCTCCTCCTCCGCTGAGGCCTGTTCATCCACATTGGACACGAGGTGACACCCTGGCCAATTGGCCATGTGTGTGGCCCATGCCTGGTCTAGGGGAAGCAGCCAGACACCCTTTGCTCAGACAAGCAGAGAGTGCAGCGGCTCCTGCAACTCCCGTTGGTTCCACCACCAAAGCAGCCAACCGCTCATCTTCCAGATTTCTTTTTTGTTTGTTTTTTTCATGTATTTCAATAGATTTAGGGGGTTCAAGTGTTTTTGGTTACGTGGATGCATTGTGGAATGGTGAGGTCAAGGCTTTTAGTGCACCTGTCACCCGAATAGCATGCATTGTAACAGACAGGTAATTTTTTTTTTTTTTTTTGAGACAGGGTCTTGCTCTGTCATCCAGGCTGAAGAGCAGTGGCATCATCATAGCTCACTGCAGCCTCCAATTCCTGGCTCAAAGGATCCTCCCACCTCGGCCTCCCAAATAGCTGGGTCCACAGGTGTGGACACCATGCCCAGCTCATTTTTGTATTTTTTGTACAGACAAGATCTCACTTTCTTGCACAGGCTGGTCTCTATCTCCCAAGTGATCCTTTCACCTCAGCCTCCCACAGTGCTGGGATTACAGGTGTGAGCCACCACGCTTAGACCTCCAATAGGTAATTTTTGATAACTCACCCCCATTCCACCCTCATCTTATAGATTTCCAAGAGTCACCCAACAGCTCTCCGTGTCCTGTCATTGCAGGGATCTCCCGCTACGGAGTGCCGGGGCCTGGTGAGCCATCTCACTACCCACCCACCGGGTTTGCAGTGAGAGGCGGGCAGCTCTGGGGGCCACAGCACACCCCACCCTCTCCGGATACATGTCCCGAAATCCTCTCAGCCCTTTGATATCTTGGGTAGGAGTGAATTGTCTAACAGGTTCTCGGTCACCTCCTTTGAACTTGCTACGTGATGTTTCTATTTTTTTTTAAATTTCAGAATATTACGAGGCATGATGTCGATTCCTAAATTGACTTTGGTACTTAGCAGCTTAGTGCTTTAGTGGAAACTTTCAATTTAACACCCTGATGCATAAAAGAAACAATAGTCACAGTTAGTGCAGAAACTGCATGCTTGCAAAGCACTCACCCAGTCTGCCCAACAACACTATGAAGCCATCCTTATTAATATATTATATCAAATAATACATATCATAGCAATATATCATGTATAACATATACACTATTATATGATTTTATAACTATTGTTATCCCCATTTACAGATGACAAAACTGAGGCTCAGAGAGTAACCAGCAAGCAGACTTGTTTACTCATCAAGGTTTTCCGCCTTGATCTAAGTAGAAGGATGAGGGTGAGATCTGCCTCCGTCGCAAGCTGATTTTGCAGGAAATGTGCCTGCCCATGGGGACAGGGGCAGGTTCGAGACCTTAGCACAGCCTGGACTATTGAACTGCAGCTTGCTAGAAGGAGCAGCACATATTTGCAAACCATTCCCTTTGCTTCTGGGTCTCTGGGCCCCATCGGGGGAGTTAGCATGTTTGAGGAGGGGCATGGAAGAGCACCCAGTGGGAGTCTGCCTTTCCCCTGGCCAAAATGCTCAGGGCTTGGGAACCACATAGAAGGTGGCCCAGTGGGCGTGGAACCAGGTCTGGTGGCCTGGAGGCATCTCTCCTGGGTCACGATGGGTCCCAAGGAAGCTGCTGCCCCTGGCCCTGCGCAGACACTCCTGCTCCAGGGAGGAGAGGGGTCTTTGGACAACAGACCCTGGGATCTCAGACTTCTAAGGGGCTCCTTCGGGGTGTTAGTTAGTCTTTGGTCCCTCTCTAAGTCACACGCTCCCTTAACATCCCTCATGTAAGCAGGCCAGCTGGTGACACTGGTCCACCAGCGTGGGCTCCCAGGGCAGGGCCATCCGACTCATTGGAACCAGATTCTTACTGCAGAGCCCAGGAGTTGAGCCTCCTGTACAGAGGTGTTTTCTTTTTAGTCTTATTAAAAAAGAAAATTGCCCTGATCTTCTAAATGAGACAGTCAAATACTGCTAAGGAATCCGCCAATTGGAATAAGCCTGCAGTATTGGGGGGGGGGCGGGGAGGAGGGGGGGAGTGGGTTGGTGACCACAAGAGACACTGACCAGGAGACCTGCACACGTCCCCACACCCAGCGCTGGGCCTTTTCCAGCTCTCACTGCCACCGTGTTGGGTCTGGAGGGGTCCCTCCCTCTGTGGAGGCGGTGGGCTTGAGCTCAGAGGTGACAACCCTGGGAGATGGCCCATCTCTTCAGCTCCACAATCTTCCGTCCTTTCTTCCAGATTCACCGGGCACCTCCTCCAGGAAGCCCTCCCTGGTCTGTCTGGATGGGAGCCAGGCTGTCTGTAGGGGCTGCCCCTCTTTTTCCACCCTTGTCACTCTGTCTGCTTTTCCTGCCCCAGGTCTGGATCCCACACTCGGTGGCATGATCCATTTGGGCAGGACAGTCACTGGGTTCCTCCTGACAAAGCCCAGCATGGGGCTTTGTCCATGGCGGGGCTCAGACTCTTGGCTCATTTTTGTATTTTTTGTAGAGATGGAGGTCTCACTGTGTTGCCCAGGCTGATCTCGAACTCTTGGCCTCAAGCGATCCTCCCACCTTGCCCTCCCAAAGTGTCACTGTGCCTGGCCCAGAGCCGTCAGTGTCCGCATGTGCCTGTGTGTCCGCTCACGTGTGTGGATGAGCCCACAGGTCTGGGTGTGCATGAGTGTGGGATCCACGTTGTGGGATGTGCCGTGTGTGAACAATCTGTGCATAAGTGCATGTGCACATGCTTGAGTGTGTGTGACTGCCCTTCCCCTGCCATTCGGAAATGGCCCAGAGACCGGGATGACTGCGGAAATCCACAAACTGAAATATTTGCTTTGAAGCCGTTCTCACATCCATGGCAAGTGGCGCTCCCTTGGAATCAGGCCCCGGAAGGTTCTGGTCAGCTGGGGCTGGTTGCCCAGTGGGACAAAGGGAAGGTGAACAGAAAGGAGCAGCAGGGTCTGAGGTTGGGGCTCAGACTCTGCAGTTTGGGGCTCTCAGGTGGAGCCTGAGCAAGGCTTGGCCGGCAGCCCCAGGACCAGGGAGTGACGTCTTCCAGACTCCATGGGGTTTTGTTATGTCTCAAAGAAGCAAAGGTGACCTTCAGCCTCCCTCTTGAAAGAGGGTCCTGCCTGAGGTGGCTGCTTGCACCCACCCTGGCAGAGTCCAGTGGAGCCAGGGCCCCATGGCGCCCGGCACTTTGCCGTGACTGCCATCGCTCAGTGAGCACAGCTCGCCCAGCACTGAGCCAAGTGCCTTAAGGGAGCTGCCCGGTGAGGCGGGCACTGCTACTATGCCCATTTTGCATTGGAGGAAACTGAGGCTTGGAGAAGTTAAGTGGCCTTCTCCCTGTCACACAGCTGGAAAGCCATGAGGACTCGATTGGACCCAGCTCCTAACCTCTGGGCTTCACTGCCTCCCGATACTGCATGCAGTACTAGGTACAAGTCACGTGACTTTGGGCGAGTTCCAGGACTGCGACACAGAGAAGGAGGAAACAGAAGTGCTGGCCCCTCCTCTGCCTTTGTCCTCTCGCTCAGCGCCGGCAGCTCTGTTAGGAGGGTGGTCAGCAGGCGGAGCTCTCCTGCACGTGAGCCTGGCCGGTGGCCGGGCCTGGACTCCGGGACCTGCAGGTGGAGCCTGCAGAGCGGGGCGTCGGCCAAGGCCACGGAGAGATTCAGGGGAGACTCGCCCACACCTCCAGGCATCAGAAGGGCTGTCCTGGCAGGAAAGGAAGGCCAGCTCTGCCTGGGGAGCACCAGCGGGAGATGGGGATGTGACCCGCAGGCAGGTACCAGCATATCCTCAAGAGGAACCTGCTTGCGGTCGGTCAGAGGTGCCCACGGAAGGACAGGACAGGGCCCCTGAGCAGCGGTGACTTCTCGTTACAGGAGAAGGCTGGACAGTAAGTTAGCGGGGACGGTGTTGAGAGTCACATAACATACTGGAGTGGGCTGGGCAATGCTGAATGAACCTCTCCCTCTGCACAAATGACAAGGAGGCCACAAGATCCTGCCAGGGCTTGGGCCATCCTCCCACCAGCCCTGCTCCCACAGCCCCACCTGGAGAAGCCAGACGGTGTTGGAGACGGAAGGGACCTTTTGTTTCCTAAGCCACCTTTTCTTACAGGTGGGGAAACCGAGGCCCAGCAGCCCAGAGATGGACAGACACTTGCCTAAGATGACAGTGTCATTATAGGCTAGACCCTGAGTCTCCTAATTCCTGCCGGAGAGCTCTTCCTTCCCAGCTGGTTCCATCTCTGGGGACAGGAGAAGCCACACTCAAGGTGGACACCCACCCCTTGCCACTGCCCTTGAGTTCTCCCTCTCTGCTAGGCTTGGGTCAGGAAGGGACAGGACTCTGGGTGAAAGCACACCCATTCAGAGCCTTGGACAAGTATTTGAGAGCCACCAATTACCTGATCCTCAAAGACATGCCTTGAACTTCCTTCCCGCCCGTCCGTGTTGCCGAGGCGGGCGGCTGGGCGGCTCCCTGGACCCCGACTGTCACACGCATATTGCAAGCACATGTTTTCTGCACACTGGGCTGCTCACAGTAAACCCATGCTGAAAACCACATTAAAATGAATTGGAGGAGAGAGAGTCACTTTGTAACATGCTTTATTTTATTTTATTTTTGACTTGGAAAGAAGCATATCTTGGCTGCTAATCAAAGAGCTGGTGGGGGCCTCTTAGCAGAAACCAAACCGGTCAGTGCCAGACTCACCCAGCCCTCCCCCTCGGACAGCAGCTCTGGCTCGAGGGAGCTGAGAGGGGCTCCCAGACCATGGGTGGGCTGCATGGCTGGTCTAGAAGCTGGAGATCCTTGGTGCCAGCCCTGGGTCCCCTGTATCCAAACTGTAGAACCCTGGGTCTCCTTTTTCCAGGCCTCAGCATTCCTAACTGCGAGAGAGGTTCCTGGGGTGTTCTTCAAACTAGTCAGTGGGCCTCCACTGTGGCCCTGATGGAGAGAGTATATTTAAAGATCTTGGCACAGGAGGGGGACAGCGACTCAGGGTCCCACTGTTGGGGGATAAACCCGACTTGCCTCTCAGCTTTCTCCAGCTCTGCAAGATGATTTGAACCATTATGGGGATTCCTGGGGTGCCAGCACCTTGGATTTGTCAGTTGTGTGCTCGGATTCCTATCTTTGTGTCCACCCACCATCCCAACATTCCTGTCCTGCCTGCAGCCCCCCACCTCCCCCAAATTTCCAAGAGAGATTCCTGGCCGGGTGTGGTGGCTCACGCCTGTAATCCTAGCACTTTGGGAGGCCAAGGCCAGAGGATGGCCTGAGGCCAGGAGTTTGAGACCAGCCTGGGCAACATAATGAGACTCCATCTCTAGAAATACAAAAATTTAAAAACAATTAGTCCTGTGTGGTGGTGCACGCCTGTAGTCGCAGCTATTGGGGAGGCTGAGGCAGGAGGATCTCGTGAGCCCGGGTGTTTGAGGTTGCAGCAAGCTATGATCTCACCACTGCGCTCTAGTCTGTATGACAGAGCAACAGAGTGGAGACCCTGTCTCATGCAAACAAACAAAAACATAACAAAAGCTACTCCCCGCCCCTCCCTAGAACCACTTCTAATTCTCCTTGTTTGCTCTGTCTACTCTATCAGCTGTTGAATCCGAAACCTCAAAGCCCCACCAGTCTCCTCTCCTTGGGATCCACGGTTCCAGGGGATCTCTGTGTCCTGTGGATCCTTCTGTCTACACAACCCTTGAACCCATCTCCTCTTTTCTGCCCCTGCCCCCGCTGATTTCTTACCTTAGATCTCACCCACCTATCACCTGGACGGCTTAGCTACCTCCAGTCCCCCCCTTCCAAGAGCAAGCTGTCTAAAACACAAACCTAAACATCCCCTTCCCTGTTTGAGATCCTCCAGCGGCTTCCCACCCCCTTCTGGATATAAGCCAAGCAGCACGGCCCGCCAGTGCATATGGTGTCTTTGTGCGGACAAGGAAAAGGCACCTCTTCCTTGAGGCACGTGACTGCCATCTGCTGGAAAGCTGTCGTAATAAATATTCAAGTCTGTGACGACTGGGCAGTGTGATGGCGCCCCCTAGGGTTGTGCATGCAGTTGTGCGTCCTGCATCCAACTGCCTGGTGGCTTCCAAGCCTCACTTCCACCACTTCCCCCCACTCCTATCGTATCTTCCACTGATAGCAAGCTGAGGCTCTCCAAATGCACTGGGACACAGTCATGAGGAATGGGGAGTTCGCAGACAGGATCCCAACTCTGCCCTGTACCTGCTATGAAATTCCTTAACCTCTGCGTCCTCAGTTTCCTGATCTGTAAAATGAAGATGCTAGGAATACCTTCCTCGAGGGGCTGTGGTGACGACTACATGAGTTGGTATTTGTGAAATGTTTAAAACAGGGCTTGACACATTGCGAATGCTATGTTAGGAGTTTTCTATCATCCCTCGCCTCTGTCCTTTTGCACATGTGCCTTCTGCTGAGAACTCTCTCCATCCCTCCACCTGCCTCTTCTCTGCTTGGCCAAGGCTCAGAAAGCCTTCCAGGCCAGGGCTGGGCAGGTATGCCTCCATCTCACCTCCAAACCCCAATCCCTGGGTTCCCCTGTGGCATAGTTCTATCGACAGCTGTCCTTGTCCTTTAGATGTCCCTTGGATGTCCCTGGGCTGTGAGCTCCTTGCCAACAGGTTTCATTGGCCGGGTCTAGTCTAAACACCAGCCATTTAATGCTCGTCTCAGAGTAGAAACTTCCCAAAGTTTGTCCTGAGAATCAGCTCAACTCCTTTTGAGCATTTTGCTATTTAACACTGGCTTTAAGCAAAGTATCCTTTATATGGGCTCTCAGTTCAAAATGGCAAAATAGATGAGATTTTTCTCAGTAAATGTCATTTATTTATTAGGTAGAATAAATGACAAAGGAAGCCAAGAGGGAAAAATGAATAACAAGTAACATTCATTGATCACTATGGTGAGCTTATTAAATTCTAACAACAACAGCAACCCTATTCATGGTCCCATTCTACACATGAGGACATTGAGGCCTTTGGGGTTAAGAAACTTGTTTAAGGCCCCTCGGCCAGTAAGGTGTGGATCCAGGATTCCAGCCGAGTCTGAGTGATTGCAGAGGTGGGTCTGAGCCCTGCCTGTCCTGCCTCCTCAGGAGGAGTAGGGGAGCTGCTGGCTCCTGGCCTGAAGTCCTAGGACTGGGGGTGGGGATGGGGGTGGGCAGGGCCTGGAACCCTGGAGACAGAGAAAGGAAAAGGTAAGGTGGACACAGTGGGAAGGGTGGTGCCCAGTCCATTTTTATCTTGGCATCAAGGCCATTCCTGCAAGAGCTGTGGGATCATACACCAGGAGGCAGGTCATGGAATGGGTATCCCATTAGCCAGGATCATAAGACTGGACTCAAGTCCCAGCTCTGTCACCAGCTGCTCCGTGGCCCTGAGGGAGTCAAAAACCTCTCTGAGCCTCAGCTTCATCATGCTACTATCATGTCTGCCTTAGGCTTGCAGGCAGACTCAAACCAGGCAGCTTGTGAGAAAGGCTTCGGATAATAAATTGGCCCCGAAGAGAAGCAGTGTGTGGGGGCAGCCCTTGGTGAAGTGTCCAGGGAGGGAATTCTCTAATTAGGTTGGCAGTTGCCTTTTTGAAGGAAATGGAACACCTGGCACTGAAGGATTTGTTTCAAACAGGAAGTGGTGCCATTTCAAATAGGAAGTGGTGTCATTTCAAACAGGAAATGGTGTCATTTCAAACAGGAAGTGGTGCCATTTCAGACCAAGATCCTTTCCTACTGGGGCATGACTTTGTCTATCATCTTGAGGCAGGGTCCATGCAGCACGAGCAAACCCCACAAGGTCTAGCTTGGACATTCCCTTTTGCTACTTGGCTTGAGGAAGAGACTGGTGTGTGCTCTCCATGGGGTAGTTGGAGACAACTTACTGGTTCAGGGGTCTGAGAAGGGGTGAGGGGCATTCAGCTTAGGGATGGATATCCTGTGGTTTGTAATAGATTTTCTGGCTTATTTTAAAAATAATTTCCTGAGATAAAATTCACACAACATGAAATTAACCATTTTAAAGTGAACTATTCATGGTGTTTAGTATAGTCACAATGTTGTATAACCATTGCCTCTTTCTGATTCCGAACATTTCTGTCACTCCAAAGCACCAACCTACTCTCTATTTCTATGGATTTATCTATTCTGAATGTGTCATATAAATGGAATCACACAATATGTGACCTTTTGTGGCTGTCTTCTTTCACTTAGCATAATGTTTTAGAGGTTCATCCATGTTGCATTGTGTATCGTGACTAAATTCCTTTTTATGGCTGAATAATATTCCATAATTTGTTTATCCATTCATCTGCTGATGGACATTTAGGTGTTCACCTTTTGGCTACTGTGAATAGTGCTATTGTGAACAATGAGCATGTAATGTATAGGTAGTTGTTTGAACACCAGTTTTCAATTCTTTTGGGTATATATGTAGAAGTAGAATTGCTGGGTCATGTAATAATTCTATGTTTAACTGTTTGAGCCCTCACCACACTGTTTTCCACAGTAATGGCACCATTTTGCATTCCCACTATCAATGGACAGCAAGGGTTACAATTTCTCCACATCCTCACCAACACTTCTTATTTTCTGTTTTTTTTTTCTTTTAATTATAGCCATTCTAGTGGGTGTGAGATGACATCTCATTGTGGTTTTGACTTACATTTGCCTAATGGTTAGTGATATTGAGTATCTTTTCATGTGCTTGTTGGCCATTTATATATCTTCCTGGAAATGTCTATTCAAGTCCTTTGCTCCTTTTTAATTGGGCGGTTTCTCTTTTTGTTGTTGAGTTATAAGGTATAGTCTGGATATTGAAGTCTCATTGTATTTATAATTTAAAAATATTTTCTCCCATCTTGTAGGGTGTCTTTTCACATTCTTGATCATGTGCTTTGATATACAAAAGTTTTTAATTTCGATGAAGTCCAATTTATCAATTTTTTTCTTCAGTTGCTCCTGCTTGTGGTGTCATGTCTAAGAATTTGTTGCCAGATCTAAGGTTGTGGATCTTTATCCCTGTATTTTCTTCTAAGAATTTTACGGTTTTAGCTCTTATATTAGGTTGTTTATCCATTTTGAATTAATTTTTATATATGGTGTGAGGTAGGGGTTCAACTTCATTCTTTTGCATGTGGATATCCAGTTGTCCCAAGAACCATTTTTCCTCCATTGAATAGTCTTGTCACCCTTGTTGAAAATCAGTTGGCCATAGATATATGGTTCTGGTTTATTTTTAAAGCCTGGGTTCTTGCCCTGGCTCTGTCACTGTCCTGTGTGTGCTGTGGGGAGGGCCTCTCTGGGCCTCCATTTCCTTGTTTGGAAAATGAAAGTTTGGGTGAACCCCCCACTGAGGCTGTGGCAGCCTCAAACAAGGCTGCATATTCTGATTGTGATTACCTTGGGCAAACCACTTTTGAGTTGGTTTTGCCAGCGTGGGATGGGGATCATCCTTCCTTGTCCCCACTTCCTTCTGCTTCCTCTGTGTCTTTTGCAGAGACCACATTTCCTTTTTCCTTTAGGTTAGCTGCTGGAAATCTTCAGGGACTGTAGCTAATTCTCTCCCCACAGCCCTGGTGTTGGAATTGGATTTTTAACCTGCTGCTCTTAGGGGGTGGGAGGTGCTAGTCTTCCCATTCACCTTCCTGTTTATTTATTCTGTACCTCTAAAAGAACTTGCCTAGAAAGTTGGAAATGAAATCCCAGAATAAGATCTGAAATCTCTGTTACATTGCCAGGATTATAGTTCTGTTGGGCAGTAAACCAGGAATACTATGGACTTGAAGATGCCAAAAAACATGGTAAATGATACCCACTCTCCAACTCCCTCCCCCTTAACAGGTCTTGACTGTGGCCTGTCCTATTCCTTTCTTATGAAGAAAGAAAACTCATATTTGTATAGAGCACCTGCTCACTCTGGGTCTGGCTCCATGCACAAGTGGGGGTGGGTATTAATCAGCTTGTGCCTGCAATTCCCACCACAGCCATGTGAGGGTGGAAGAGAGGCCCCATGTGACAAGTAAGGGCTGGCCTGGCCTGGGTGTGTCTGAGAGGCCCTGGGAGAGGTTCCTGCAATGCTGATATGGATGTGCCAGCAGGGGTTGGGGACCTCCTTATTCAGCCTCTTTTTTAGGGAGGCCCCTGAAGAAACTCCTCCTACCTTTGCCAGAAGTGAAAGCTCCGTTTTCTTGAGCAGCCTAGAGACATGATGATTCTTTGCTTCTCCTCCTAGGAAGCCTCAAGCCCAAGCCTAACCCCCAACCCTAACCCTAACCCTGACCCTAACCCATTTGTATCTGATGATTGACAACAGGGGAGGCTCTCCCAGTCCCATTTCTTAAACCCTGACTTACTCTTGGCTTCATTGTACTTTTCTGCCCTGACATTTCCTCCTCTCCATCTTTGCATCTGCTTGTGTGTCAGCATCTGCAGTCACCCTTCACCTGGTAAGGCGTTGTCACCATCAGCTGCACGAGGACCCTGGCTGAGGGGAAGTGCTGAACTTGGCTGGGAGCCTGACCCAGTCTTGCCCCTCTTGCGCTGTGCAACTTTGGGCAGATAACCCTGCGTCTCTGGGCCCTGGCTTTCTTGTCTATAAGAGGAGGAATTGAACTGGACAATGAAGGTAATGATCTCAACATTTATGGGGTTGTAGACCCCCTCCCACGCTGAGAATCAGATGAAACTTTGGACCCTCTCTCCTGAAGCTTGCCCAGGCACAGACTTCCTTACAGGAACCTTGGAGGCCTCCCTGGTCGCTCATGAAACCCGAGTCTTAGGTGTTTCAGCTGAGATGGTAGAACTAGGAGAGGCCCCTAATCCTTGCTAGGCTGCATTTCGCATGAGGCAGGGGTCACTTTGCAAATTCCAAGGTACTTTCCCGCCCACCCGAGTGGCCCAGCCGAGAAATGGGATAGAGCATTTGATCTGGATGGGGCCGCAGGCCTTTCAGGACCACCTCACCTCTCCCAGGAAGAGGGGAAGAGACGGAGCTCAGCCGGCTTCCAGCAGACCTGGGGCCAGACCCAGCATCTCCCATCTGTCTGTGACATGGGGATGGACCGAGAGCCCCCTGGTGGGGACATGTCAGCGCAGGGAGCCTGGGCGCCCTTCACAGTGAGCAGAGAGAAGCTTCCTGTGCCCCTTCCCATTAGCGGGGCTCACGCCTATTTTCCCTCGCTGGGACTGAGTCACAAAAATTCTTTTATGATCCGTTTTCTGGCCCTCACCCCTGTTTTCTTTGGAAATCTGAAGCAACATCCTAAATTTCCTCTGCCTAATTTTAGTCTCTGGGAACTGCAGCCAGATGATGTCAGACTGAATATTAGATGCCATTGGTCTTCCCAGGCTTGGCTTTGTCACCAGCTCCCTGCAGCTGCCTGTCCCCGTGGGGTCAGGTGTGGGCCTGGGAGACAAGGTGGTTGTCAGCTGCGGCTGGGAATGCAGGGGATCTTTCTTCTCCGTAGGAAGTGCCTTCAGCATTTGGTGTCCACCTGAGTGCAGAAACCTTTTGAAGGTTTTCCAAAGGCAAGGGGCCATTCTCACTCAGCAGCGAGTTGTCCCAGAGCGCCCGGCGCGTGCCAAGACCCTACTGTGTGTCCAGAAGTAGGCAAGCCCCTCCTCTACGAAGGTGGGCCCCGTCCTCCCACACTCAGCCCAGGAGCACCTTATAACAACCGAATCTTATCTCATCACCTGGGGCAGACCCCTAGCCACTGAGCTCCTGCATCTGTCGGAGCTGCTTAGAGCCCCGGCTGGGCGCCGCCTCCAACAGCTCATGGGCTCCAGCACGCTGGAGGCAGCCCTTTCAGCGCGGGAGCTGGACATGGAAGCTTCTCACTTGAAGCTGCTTCCTGAAGTTTCTCCTGTCATCTGGTTATAGAGCTTGGAGGTGCCATCGACTTGGGTATGGCTTGGATGTGGAACAGCAGAGCCCACTTAGCTGAGTGGCACAGGAGGGTCCCTAGCAGTGGGGATAGCAGGGACCTGTCTCAAGGCTGGAACTCCTGGGTGCCCAGTGTGAGGGCTACAGACTGAATACTCAGAGCGATTCCTGGTTGCTCCAGCGCAAAAATGGCCTGACTGGCCCAGGAACTGAGTCATTATGGGTTCTGTTAAACCATCCTAAGAGAAGGCAGCTCAGAGCCCTGCTCCAGGCCAAAGGCAGACAGGCCCTGCTGGTCCCTGGCCATGGCAGTCACCGAGTGCCACATGTGGACAAGAATGTTCCTAGTCCCAGGACATGGATTTTTCCCTGGGTCAGGCCAGTGTAGTTGGTAGTATTCATGTAACTACTTGCAACCTTATAGGTAATGATCCCTCAGAAGTGCTTTCCCATGGGACAACAAAAGAGACGGCCCAAGTTCTGCCGAGGTCCAATTCTGCCAAGGCTATGGACTCAGATAACCTAGAAACTCTCCTACCACAAATGCTGAAAAATAAAAGATATAGTCGTGCAAGAATTATTGAAAATACACAGCCAAATTCATAAGGCAGAAATGGGTTCCCGGTGCCCCAGGGATCAGAACCTAAAGAGGTAGAGGTTTTGCCGGGGATGTTGTGGTCACTGTGAGGTTGGGGTGGAGTGGGGACAGGGGTCACCTGAGCTAGGACAGAGCAGGGGCTTGGTCTCCTCTGTCACAGCAGGGAGAGCTGAGACTTGGTGGAAGAGGTGACAAATGAAATTAAATGCTTGGCTCACAAGATAGCTTGCCCATCTGTCTGTACTCTGGGTGGGGAAAATTGAGTCTGAGCAATCTTAACCTTGACCTCTACCTCCCACAGGTTCAAAGCTCAAGTGACCGCCAAGTATGGGTTCTGGGTTGGAGCCATAAATGATTCAGGTGAAAACCCCCAAATAAAATATTAGCCATTCAAATCCAGCAGCAGTGCATCAAAACATCATAGATCCTGACCAAGTGAGGTTCTTCAGAAAATCTGTTCATGCAATTCAGCTCATTCACAGATTAGAAGAGAATAGCATTGGATGAAATTCAACACTTATTCATGATGAAAACTCCTGGCAAGCTAAGAAGAGAAAGAAACTTCCTGGCACATAGATCTGAGCTACTGCATCCCCCAGCAAGCATCACGCTCATGTGGGACAACAGAAGCCCTTTAAAGACATGATGAGTAAGATGTGCACCCTCTGGGGGATGGTCATGCTGGAAACTCAGACTTGTGGGGGGAGGGGGGCAAAGGGCATTTATCGAAACCTTAAAATTTGTACCCCCATAATATGCCGAAAAAAAAAAAAGACATGAATGGGATTTGGAGGTAGCCAACATGACTTCTAGTCAGCATTGCCATGCAGGTCTTACCCTGCCCGATATGTTGGGTTAAAGGAATAAAAGGTAAATAGGTTGGAAGGTTCTTTATGACAAAAGGCGCCATTACCAAAGCACAAACACGAACCACAGACTGGGAGGAGATATTTGCAAAGCATGAAATTGACATCAGGCTGGTATCAGAAATACAGGAAGAACTCCTGTGGATCAGAATGAACAAGACGGAACAATCCAATAGCAAAATGGGTAAAGGACACAAAGGGTACCTCCCAGAGAGGGGAAACAGAAACGGCTCAAAAACCTATGAAAAGATGTTCAGCCTCATTAGCAAAGTGGAAAAATGCAAATTCAATCCACAACGAGATCCATCAAACTGGCAGAGACAGTGCGGTCTCTTGGACAGCTGCTTCTTCTCTGGGCTCCGGGCTCCGGGCTCTGGGCAGGAGGGGTGTCAAAGGCAGGGGACAAGAGGCAGCCCCCAGCCCCACTAGGGAGGCCACTTCCGACTCCTGTTGTTCTTCAGGACTTGGTTTGGGGTGGCTCAGAGGGCAGGAGACAGTGTACTATGGCCAGTGAGGCAGTGCTGTTTGGGTCCTACCCCAGGGACTGAGACTCTGCTCCCTGGGAGTCTGCTGGCATCAGGCCCCCCTCCCAGATGTGCTCCTGGCTGCAGCAGCTGTGCCCAGCCTGCAGAACGGGGGTTGGGGGGCAGCAGAGAGGGAGAAGGGGACATGGGGTCAGTTGGCCAGACCGCCTATCCTTTGCACTTGGACAGACCATTCCCCTGAGAGATTCTGCATCTTCAGCTCCCCATCTGCCACTACCATATCCCTAAAGCTCAGAGAGGCCAGAGGGAGGAGCTCTGGGCTCCTTCCCTGCTCCTCCCACGCCCCGGCCCAGCTATGAGCAGAGAGCAGGCATCAGACGCTGAGGCCAGCCTTCAGCTGTCCCCTACCCCTGCAGTGGCTTTGCTTCTGGTCTGAACCTTCTCCCATCTGTTGCTCCAGGCCAGCGCCCGGGTGCTGAAAGACAAGGTGACAGGAGCCCCAACCTAGTAACTGCACTCTGCACCTGAGCACAGGGTGCTTCCTGTCCCCTTCCTTGAACCTGCACTCAGATGGTGCCTCTGATCAAGGTGCTTCTGGATTCAGGGACCTCTCTCTTACCTTTTCTGGGCTGGGACATCTCTCTCCCCTCCTTCCTTGTTGGAACAAGACTACCCTCTCAGGCTCTCTGGAAGGAGAGGTGGATGGGAGAGGGTTTTGTAGAGCCCTTAGTGGTACTGTGAAGACTCATTCTTACTATAGTATAAATGACTAAGGGGGAATAACGAGGCACTACCCCCAGAGACCTGGGTTGGCCACTACTCAAATGTGCAACTAGGGCCCTGAGACACTTAACACCCAGATCTGTTTTCTAATCTGCACAAAGAAAGGGCTGAGTGTGACAATTCTAAGTTTTCCTGTCCTGACAATTGCATGGGAAATTCGCTTTTTAATATAATAGTATGAATAACAGCTACCCTTTCTCAAACATGCAGTCTAATCCCATGTTCTCTAACAGGTTCAGGGGCCCCAGCAGGTGGCCTCAAGTACCTTTGTCTTATGTGCAAAACAACTGAGACTCAGAGAGCTAAGTAACTTCCCCGGGGTTACATAGTTTGCCCAGGTGGGCCCAGAAAGATGACTAAGCTATCAGGCAACTGCTGCAAAATCCTGTACAAATGCCTTCATGTTGTTCAAATGTGTTTTAAACTATTCAGGGGAGCAATAAAAGGAAAGTGTCTCTAAGAAAGAACCAGATTGTATTCGAGTGATCTTCCAGGCTGGGAAATAGAGGCGGTCAGAAGAAAAATCCATCCTCAGCGAAGGTCTGTGCCTGGTGGGGGAGGGGCCCCATCAAGTGCTCCTTTAGTTGCCATGGCAACCTCCTCCTGCCAGGAAAGGTGTGATCCATCCCCTGCCCCATGAACCTTCCTTCTCTGCCTCCTTTCCCCCACCCACCTCGACCAGAGCAGTTTTCGAAGCAATTTTGTGGAGGGGGAAGTCTTACTCTCTTTAAAAACATGTCTGGAAAACTGCTGCTCTGAGCCCCTGTCCAACGAGCAGTCAGGCCAGCGGTCCCTCCAGCTAGAGATGCTACCTCTGACAGAGACCCTGGGAGACGTGGTATCAGAGGGGGCCCCACGCTCACTTCCCAGCTCCCCTGACCAACCGTCGGGAGGCAGATGGCCCAGGATGAGGCCAAGGCCTTTCCTGGAGGCCACATGAATCCTCACCTAAAGCTGGAAGCCACCTCGGGCCCTCACTTTGCCTTCGGAGGAGCAGGGGCCCCAGGAGGGGAAGGGACCTGCCCAGGAGCACGTGGCCATCGAAGAAGATGCAGATTCTGTGTCCCAGGCTCCTCTTCCCCGCCTGCCCTGTTCCACCCCCTGGATTGGGGGGGTGTAATGGGGGGTGGGAAGAGCCAGTGATTTTGTCTTTAGTTTTTTATATATATATATATATATATATATACATAAATATATTGTTTAATAAACACGGAATTTCAAATCAGTAACTCAAGGTGTCTTTAGTTTTTAAAACTCTGCTACCATTTCTCTCTGAAAGCCCCCATGGCCAGCGAGACTTGCCCCTTCTTGCTGTACTTTTGGGGACCTCGTCTGTTCCCTGGAGAGCTGATCGCCTCTTCCTGAGCCTTGACTGGTGAGTGCTGCAGGAGGACGAGGCTGTGGGTGCCCCGAGTAGCCCTCTGGGGGCCAGAGCCCCTTGCGGAGTCAGGCAGCCCCCTCCGTGGTCTGGAGGCCCCCGGCTGAACCTTGACCTTGGGCCTGCAGCTCCATTAAGAGGGATTCTATCCCAGTGACACAGAGCAGCGGCTCTACACGTCCAAGTGGGTCAGGAACCACGGGGCTCATCTCCCCCGGCTGCACTTGGTGTCATCTTTCAGGCCCCAGTGCGGCCAGCTGCCAGCTTTAGGGGACCCTGGAGGTATTAATGATTTCTTCCTGGATGAGGAAAAAAGGGGGCAGAGCTCTTCAAACAGTAACTTCAGATTAACAACCTGATCCTCAGAAATCTGCCCAGGAGAAGCAGCCGAATCTCTGAGCCCTGAAAGATAAACATAAGCAGGGAGCCCCCCAACCCTGCATTCCCATCCCCTGAATGGCCGTGGAGACTGGATCACTTATTTCTGTTGTGATGAAATCCCCTTCAAGTCCCGAGGGACATTCCTGGAAGACTTGAAATCCCTCCACCGAGCAAACTAACCCAGCTGCCCTCGTCCAAGCGTCCCCAGCTGTGGGGACCCCAATCCGTCCCCAATCGAGAGCCAAGAATTACTTTCTCCTGCAAGATTCTTGCCCTTCCGTTATCACATCATCGATACTGGGGATGGTCCCCAGCCACAGCCAGTCTGGAGGAAGGCCACTCCACGACCCATTTGGAGCAGTGATGATGATGAATACATTGATGTAATGAAACAGCTGTGCTATAACCTGTTGTGCTCACCTGTCCAGAGGTGAGTTATATTCACCTCCAGGTAATCTTTCCGGCAGGTGACACAGCCATGACCGGGTCGGAGTGGCTCCAGTGGGCATCCAAACCAGGTACCAAAGCTCACTGCCTTTTTCGAGAGCTCTCCGTAAGGCTACAGTTCTAACTCAAGAGGTTCCCAAGGGGGCCACAGCAATTAGAAGTAGGAAATTCTTAAGGCACGAACGCAGGCTTCGGAGCTTCTCTGAACTGGATTCTGCCCCCTGCCACCTGGGGAACCTGGGACAACTTCCTAATCTCTAGAGGTCTCCGTTTTCATCAGCTGTAAAAGAGGAGTCCAAATACCTATGGTGAGGAGGCACAGAGAAAAATTAAAACGCCCAGGGGGGGTTACAGATGCTCCAGGGAGTGTGTCTCTTGTTATTGTCATCCTTATAGACACCACTGAGAACCAAAAAGAAAGCACTTGCTGACGCAGATGTCACTGGCATGGAGGAGGCTTCAGGAAGATGACACATCCAGACTCAGAGACCAGGGCTCAGGAAGCCGGGCAGCTAGCAGGGGCAGAGGGAGGGGGCTGTGCCTGAAACTGGCATTTGGCCCCTGAAACTGGCATTTAATTTAGGGGCCAGCCGCCCTCCACACTTGGATGCTCATAGCCGGAGAGCCCTTGTGAGGGGTCTGCACGGGTGTGCCTGTAACCCTTGCCCTCTGCTAGAGCAGGGGACAGTCAGGTACTTCTTAAATGAGCTTCTCTCCAAGCAGTCTGAATGCAAAAGGCTGTGCTGCCTGGAGCCTGGGAGTGTCCCCTAGGTGCTGTGCTCTGTGCCGTGCCTGGCTGAACTGTCCTTCCCACCCCCCGGCAGGCAGGCGTTTGGTGCGCTTGTCCCAAGAGGAGGTGGTGCTTAAGCAGGAGCTCCCGGCCAGCGGGCCGGGTTGGAGCCATTTCTAGAGGAGGTGACAAGTCAGGCAGAGGCCGAAGGCCTGGAAGAGCAGGAGGTGCTCAGCATGGCAGGCAGCCAGCAGCAGCGGGTTTGTCCTCAGGGCGATGGGGAGCACTGGAGGGTGACAGGGTCAGGTTGGCATTTTAGGATGATTAGGGGAGCCGCTCCTCGTGTTTGTCACAAACTGACCACACCTGTGTGACCAGCACTCACATCACAAATGAACATTTTCATGACCTGCCTCTATCACGACTCTCCCCAAGGGTAGCTGCTAACCTGAACTCCAACACCGTAGATGCTTCTGCTTGCTTTTGAACTTCAGATAAATGAAATCGAATGTCATGTGCTTTTTTGGGTCAGTTGTCTTTCACCCAACATTATGTGGGTGGGATTTGTCCACACTGTTGCATATGGTTTGTCTACTCTTGTTACCGTACGGTATTTCGTTTTGTGAATAGACAATTTATTAATTTAGTTGACCATTGATAGGGATTTGAGTTATTTCTAATTTTTGGTTATTATGAGCAATGCTGCTATGAGCATTCTTGTGCATGACTTTTTGTGAACATATTTATTCATTTTGGTTGGGTAGAAATCTAGGAATGGCATTGCTAGGTCATGGGGTGAGCTTGTGTTCAGCCTTGTTGGAAACAGCCAAGTGGTTTTTTAAAGTGATTGTGCCATTGACGCTCCCACCAGTGGTGTATGAGAGTTCCAGTTGCTTCACACCCTCTCTAGTACTTGGTAAAAAGATTGTTAGTCTTTTCAATATGAGCAATTCCGGTGGGTGTGTAGGAATGTCACATTGTGGTTTAATTTGCATTTCCCTGCTATGGCTAATGACATTGGATTCCTCTTCATAAAACCACTGGTGATTTAGAACTCTTATTTTGTGGATATATGTATTCCAGAATCCTTTTCTACTCACTGATATACTTTTTCATTCTCTTAATGGTATTTTTTAATGAAAAGAAATTCTTAATGTGGTCCACTTTGTCAAATTTTTTTTTCCTGGTAGAGCTTTTTGTGTACTGCCTAAGGATTCTATCTATTCTGAGCTCATTTAAATAGTATCCTATGTTTTCTCCTAAATGCTGTATTGTTTTACATTTTATTAATACGTGGAGATCTGCAATCCAATTGACATTGACTTTCATGTGGTGTGGATTAGGGGTCAGATTCTTTTATTTTTCTTTTCCATTTGAATATCCAATTATCCCAGCACCATTTATTGAAAAATCTATCCTGTATGTCTTATTTTTTGTCTTCAGGATTGCCTTGACTATTCTTGGACCTTTGCATTTTCATATACATTTTGGAACCAACCTGCCAATTTCCACCAAAAAAAAAAAAAAAAAGCCTGCTGGGATTTTGAATGGGATTTCATTGAATCTATAGATCAACTGGGGAGAATTAATGTATTTACAATATTGAGTCTCCCAATCCAGGAACATTGTATATCTTTCCATTTATTTAGTTCTTCAATTTCTCTCAGTGATGTTTTATAGTTTTCTGTAGATTTAGTTCTAAGTAATTTAGTCCTAAGTAATTTCATACTTTATGATGCTTTTGTAAATGGTATCATTGAAGAAAATTTTTTTTATATTTGCTTGTTGTATGTGGGAATATGGTTGATTTTTCTAACTAAAACTAAACTAAAATCTAACTAACTAAAATCTAAAAGTTAGATTTTTCTAACTAAAAGTTGATTTTCTAAACCAACTTAATAATTCTAATAATTCCTCTTTAGATTTTGTTGGGTGAAAGATACCTTGGGGTGTGTTCCAGCCATGGTGCAAGACCCATCAGCCTTGAAATCTGGGTTGGATGTGGAGGTAGAGAGGGAGGAAGATAGACTCAGCCAGCCAGGTTAGCAGGGCCCCCAGGGCCATGGCTGAGTGCAGAAGTCACAGGCAGACTTTGCCCAGCCCCAGCCATGGTCCAGGCACTTGTCACATCACATTGAGAGTTGCTGCTCTCACCAGAGCATCTAGCCCAGCCCACCACCATGGCCTCAGGGGAAGAGAAGATCTGAATTCTGATTCTGGCCTTTAATCAATAATCCATGTGACCTTGAGCAGGTTACCAAACCTCTCTGCTTTCCATCCTCCTCACTTGCAAAGGGAGGGCAGTATACCAGGGCATGTGTGTCTCTCGCCCAGCGGGAGCCTGATTAACATTGTTGAGTCAACTCCATTCTCCAGCATTGCTCCTTTCACCTGTGTGGTGTGTCTGAACATACCAGAAATTTCCATGTCCTGGGGCTGATGACGTGGGTGCCCATGGGGTGGAGTGGCTGGCTACCATTGTGTTCCAGGCTTTGGTGCCGTTGGTCCTTTGGAGATGTGTGCGTCCATGGTGACGACACCCATGTGAGGCTGCTCCTCCCCGAGAAGCAACTCGAGTTCCTCTTCAAAAAATTCTTGGCAGAAGCTCCTGAAAACTGTTGTCTTCTCTGTGATCCCTGATATACAACCAAGGATGGGATTTAATTGTTCCGTCCAGTCCTTGAGCCCTACAGCTGGGCCGGGTGAGTGGCCATGGCTATATCTGACCGGCAGGCTCCCAGCCCCCGAGGGGGTTCACTGTGCTGGCATGTGGCAGGGCCCCCACCCTCAGCCTAGCCTGTCCTCTCCACTGCCCCTCTCTGGGTGTGTGACTTAGAGAAATCCAGTCTCTGTGATTACCCGGGACAAGGGGCTTTCTAGAAATTAACCAGAGAGGTGGCTTCCCAGGCACGGGCCTCTCCGCTATCCACGGAGCCGGGCTCGAGTGCTAGAGGGTACCGTGGAGCTGCAGGCTAAACCGGAAACACCAGGACTGGACATACTTAGAACTGTCACGGCCTGCTTGCCCCAGGGACCTGGGGCCCCAGTGGACTCTGGGACTCCAGCCTGCAGCTGGCTTGCCTCCCCGCCTCTGGCACATGTGGAAAGTGGGGTTCCTACCTGTTACAGGAGCTTAAACCTGGGACCTGAGCGAGGTCTGTTTGGGCAGATGGCCAGCACGAGGCCAAGAAGAGTCTCCTAAAACTGGTGGGGGGAGGAGCATGGCAGCCATGCTGGTGCCCCTCCTAGCTCCATCCTACTCACTGTGGGCTTGGGCTCATGGCCATCGTCTGCTTCCTCCTCTGTAGGTGGGAGTGACAGTAGAGACCCTCGCTGGCCAATGCAAGGATTTCAAAAGTCCTACACCAAATCCCCCAGTCCCAGGCCCCAGAGCAGAGCAGGTACATGGTCAACACTGGCCATCGTCATGCCAGGACTTAAATAGTTCAACCATTAAGAGCAAAGAGCACATGCTTCCAGGTCAGTTTCTGACCAGAGAATTCTCAGCAAATTTGCCTAACGTCACTGAGCCTCATTTTTCCCACCTGTAAAATGGGGATAGCAATCTAGTGCCAGCTTCAAGGTTACTGAAGCTTCTTTCCACAGAGCAATTGCTCAGCAAGTGTTTATTACTATAGGTCGTTGTGGTTGTCATCATTGTCATGAAGGCTCAACTCAGGTGCCACCTGCTTGGGAAGTCCTCCTGGTCTCCCATAGCTGGGTTCAGAATGTACCCCGAGAACCTCCTTGGCATCCGGCACACAGACAGGCACCTGCATGTCCAGAGACCCTTGCAGATGAGGCCTCTTGTCCCTGGATCCCTGTTGCAGAGAAGGCCTCGGTGTGTTTGTAGGAGGAACGAGGAACTAAGGAGGTTGCCAGATAAAATGCCCTGCTTTCATTTGCTAGCTCTGGCAACACTGTCTTTAAGGCAGCTGGAGCTCTGAAGACCCCAGGGGACGCTCCCCTGGTCAGGGGGTCCATTTAGGACGCATTTGTGGGTTGGGCCTGGTACCAGTCCAGGTTCCCCAGAGAAACAGAATCAACAGGGTATGTGCATGCATGCAAGTGTGTAAAGGAATTTATGTCAAGAAATTGGCTCATGCTCTTGTGTGGGGCTGACAAGTTCAAACTCTGTGGCGCTGGCTGGCAGGCTGGAAACTGCAGCAGGATTTCGTATCACAGTCTAGAGGCGGTGGCCTTCCTTCTTCTCTAGGAAACCTCACTTATGCCTCTGAAGGCCTTCAACGGATAGCACGAGGCCCGCTCACATTAGAGACGGCAATCTCCTTGCTGGTAGTGCACGGATTGCAGATGCTAGCCACATCTACAGATATCTTCACAGCAACAGCTAGAGCTGCGTTCCACTCAACAACCAGATAGCAAGGCTCGCCAAGTTGATTCGTAAAATGAGCCATCACAGGCTTCCGGCTGCCCTTCATCCCGGGGGCCTCAAGGCCCCCTAACCCTAAGGGGCTATGGGAGTGGGAAGACCAGCCCCTCCTCACCCCAGACCGGATATGTGAGCCTGAGAGCCATTCCCCACACACGTGAGTGTGTGCGTGTGTCAGTCGGCCCATGATAATTCTTGGGGTGGGCTAGAGAGAGATCATCATGCCCACTTTCCTGATGAGCAAACTGAGCCCCCAGTGTTCAGTAGTCTTTGCAAAGGTGGTGAGTTGGTGGTGGAGCCCTTCTTCACCTTCATGTACAAATACACCCCAGTGTTGTAAATGTACCTGGGATTTGTCTTAATCGGGTATGGGAAGGCATGTGGACAGGGAAGTGACTGTCATAAGGAACAAGTTTATAGTCACAGATCCCAAGATGCTTTCCTCTCTTTAGACTTTCAGTTTTCTTGGGAGATAATAATTCATTTTTTATGCTTAGTTTTCTAAGCAATGTCATAAATATGTATCACTTGACATGTTGCTAATTCACCCCCGATTTTCCAAGAGAAGTTTAATTCTCCCTTTATTAACATTCACACACATCAGGTGCTGTCTAGTTTCTAAAGCCCTCTGTCTTGCTGTCTAAGGTGCTCTGGTGTGCTCCAGGCCTGCTGCACAGCTGCCATCATGTGACACTTCTTTGTTGTCCTTCTCAGGATGTTTCTTGGTCTCTTCCATATTAAACTTCCTGGTTTTGCATATTCATGTTTTGTGTCTTCCTCTTCCTAGTTTACTTCCTTGTTTTGGTGGAGTACATCCTTTGGCACTTTTCTGAGAAGAGGTATGGGCAGTGTAAATGTTTTGAGACCATGCATATCTAAAAATGCCTTCATTCTATCCTTGAACCTTGAGGGATAGTTGAGCTGGATACTGAATCTTAGCTGGAAAATCCTCTTCTCCCCCCACCAAAAATACCACTATTTCCCAACTGCCACTGTTACTGTTCAGAAGTTCAATGCCATATTGATTCCTGATATTTTCCCTAAGCCTTATTTTATCTTTGGAAACTTGTAGGGTTTTCTCCTTGTCTCTGGGATTCCAAAATTTTATGGTGATGTGCTTTTTGGTGTGAGTTACTTTTTCATCTGCCCTTTGTATGCTCTTTCAACTTAAGAAGCCATATCCTTCAGTTTTAGGTGGGCTTTTGGATCATTTCTTTGATACTTTTCTTCCCTCCATTTTTTCTAGTTTCTTTCTCTGGAAAGAAACTTTTCTTTCTTTCTCTTTATCTATTAGTCAGATGTTAGACCTCCTGGACTGATCCTTTCCTTATTTTTTCCTCTCCAATTTTCACAATTCCTCTCTTTTATAAACTTTATAGAAAATTTTCTAATGTTCCAATCCTTTTACTGACTATTTAATGTCAGCTATTTTTTTTCATTCTAAAAGTGTATTTTTTGTTTTTTGTTTTCTTTTTCTTTTCTTCCTTCCTTTCTTTCTTTTTTTTGGGGGGGGGACGGCATCTCACTCTGTTGCCCTGTCTAGAATGCAGTGGCCTCATCATAGCTCACTGCAGCCTCCAACTCCTGGGCTCAAGTGATCCTCCCACCTCAGCCTCCCAAGTAGCTGGGAGGCATGTGCCACCATGCCCAGCTAATTTTTCTATGATCCAATTTTTCTGTGACCCAAGCCTCACAGTGGACTCACGCTGCCTCTTTAGACCTTCCTGCAGGACCCAACTCCTGCCCTGTTGGCGAAGCCCCTCTCAGGGCCCAGGCCTTGGGAACCCTGCCTCATCCAGGAGGCGGGTCCTGAATTCTGGAATCAGAGCCATGACTAGCAAGGGTGCTGGCCAAAGGCAGATGGCAGGTGGAGTTGGCAACCTCTGTCCTAGTGGGTGACGGAGCCCTCGAGCAAGAGGCCAAGGATGAGGGCACAGGTGGCAGGAACAAAGAGTCCTGGAGCCTGAGGCCCTTGGAGCTGATCCAGTGTAAATCCCTTTTACAGACAGAAAAACCGAGGTGCAAAGAGAGCATGGGCCTCTCAAGCCACTCAGTGAGCTAGTGGCAGGCTAGGCCCAGGTCTCTATAGTTCTCATTCCAGTGAACACACCAAGCAGTCGGTGCTCGCTCACTCTCTCTCTCTCTCTGCCCCACCCTCCCCACAGGAACATAGGAACACACGCGGGGCTGCCTGGTACGTTGACATTTCCGACACGCACATATTGGCAAAGGTTCCCCGGCTGGTTTCCGCATGTGCTCTAGACCCCAGGAAACGTGCTGTGGGCCCGGGTGCTCGAGGGCCTGCATGCCATCGAGGGGACCCGGGCACCTGGGACTCCTGTAATCCCAGAGGGTCAGAGCCCACGGCTAAGAGTGGGACGGGCAGGGCCTCGCCTGGTCACAGGGCCACGAGTGGGTAGGTTCTGTCCCACCAGCACCGTTTCCACCGCTCCAGTGAATAATTAGAGAAAGTTAAACAAACACGCTTTAATTGCCTGTCGGTGACAGATGCAGGAGAGCCAAAAACCTGCCTGGCTCGGGAGCACCTGCCCGGGCTGGTGGTGCGGGGCGTCCGAGCTGGCTGGGGAGCGGGACCCCTCCCCGTGCCTGCTGACAGCCAAGCCGCTGTTCCCCTGCCAAGCAGGGTGCCCGGTGCCAGAGCAAACTGGGCCCGGGCCCAGCACACTTTCCAGAAATAGGTCCCTACGAGAGCGTCCCTCCCTTGCTGACCTTGCCCCCTGCGTGGATCCTATTTATTCCTTTGGGCCCAGAAACGCCCTGTTCAGGGACTCTGAAAGCCTCAAGAATGTTTGCCCAGTGCCCGGGCAGGCCAGGGCTCTCTCTACAGCTCCCCCGAGGGCCACCTCCTCCTGCTCTCTCTGCCGGGCCCCTGGGTGGTGAGGAGCCTCCTGGTGTGGGCAGGAGCACTGATCGAGCTGAAAAGTAGCCTCCTCAAAGTCACCCTGCCCAGCCCATAGGACTCAGGTCCCAGGGGGACAGCCCCCAAGGGCAGCACCCCCATCCATGCGGCCCTGCCTCCCCCCAAGTTCTGCAGCGTCAGCACAGCTCAGAAGCACCCACCGAGGCTGGGGGGATGGGGGAGGGTGAGGGTGGGGGAGTAGGTGGGTGGGTGGGGGTGAATACCAGGTAGGGGGATGCATAGGTGGGGGCAGGGTGGGTGGATGGGTGGGTGGCAAACAGAATCCTGTTTGTTTTGATCTCTGCCTTCCCGTTAAGGGCTTCTCTTAGCAGCCCTGGCGTCCTCGGCTGTCCCAGTTTAAGAGGAAGGCACCAAAAGCCCCTCTTCCTGGAGGCTGGTGTTCTGGGGACCCCGCCATTTCATCAGGGGCCTTCCCACACGTCAGTGTGGGTGAGCCTTTCCTCTTTGGCGGGTCCCAGTCACCTGCCGCTCCCCTGCCTGGGGCTTCCCCGGCCTCCTCCCGTGTGCCAGGCTGGGCGGGCACCTGGCCGCCTGCCACCTTGCAAAATGTCACCTGCATCTTTCCTCTGCCTTTCTCTTTGCTTATG
Source organism: Microcebus murinus (assembly GCF_040939455.1). NCBI lineage: Eukaryota > Metazoa > Chordata > Mammalia > Primates > Cheirogaleidae > Microcebus > Microcebus murinus. The sequence continues at coordinate 29,422,425 of NC_134122.1, forward strand.
GATTTTATACCTTTGTATTTCCTTACTACCCCTTTCCTGGGAGGAACTACAGGGGACAATGTGTGTTCAGTCCTCCGTGTGTAACCACCCACCCACCTCTGTCGCTTGCCTTTTACAAAGCCCTGTCCCATCCCAGGATCAGAAAACTGTGTACATTCTTCTAGCTGTTCCCCTGCTCAGTGTTTATACCTCAGTCTTTAATCTGCTTTGAGCATCATGGTTACTGACAAGGTTTTATGGAGAGGAAAGAGTTCTGTTCCTAAAAAATGCTTATAAACTGCTGGCTTGGTCCTGCCAAGGGGAGAAGGGAGGGGAGCGGCTGAGGGGCCTCTGCCGGCCCACGGGGTCCCCTCCCGAGACCAGGTAGGGCTGGTGTCCACCCCTCTGGCCCCTAGGCTGGGCACCCCCAGGGAGGACAAAGCCTGACCCACTTATTTCTGTGGTCCTGAGACACCCTCCCCCCCCCCATGGTCCCCCAGCCCTGCATCTCCTATGGAGAAATCGACATTTTAGGACAGGGGAATTTGCAAGGTGACTTGTGCCCAGTGACAAGGATGGGGAAAATCTCCAAGGACGGAGGAGGCTGACGGTGCGGGGGGCCTGGGCCATGCTGGGGAGCAGAGCCTCAGATAGGACACCCCAAGCGGTCAGCCCCAGCCAAGCGGGGCCATTGACTTGCCCAGATACCTCTTCTGTGTCTGCGAGTCTGTTTAGCCGGGCTGGGGTTCCCGCAGGGTCAGGCTTTGAACTGAGCTGAGGCAAGAGAGGAATTTATTCCCTTGACTTCTAGGGCAATAAAAGCTCTTTAGAACAGCTTTGAACCGTCTATTTCCTCATTAAAGAGCTCCAGGTCTCGGCCTCGGGGGAGACAGACTTAAACAGATAATTACAGCCCAGGGAGATGTGTGCTTGGGGGTCACCATTACCCCGCTCCTCACTGGCCTCCCACTCCCACCCACTGTCTGCTCCGCTGCCAGACGGAGCTTCTAACAGTGCGAACCTGACCTTGACTTTGACCAGCCTGAAACTCTCCAGCAGTTGCCCAGTGGCCACTGGATGCTGCTTCACATGCCCCTCCCGGGCCCCTTGGTGGGGCCCATCCACCTCTCTCTCCAGCCTCGGTGGCCCCCAGGCCGCTGAGTCAGCCACACTGCCCTGCGCTCACTCCCCTGCAGGCCTCGCCATGGGTTCTTCTCTCCACTGAACATGGCCAAGCACTGTGCATCCCCTAGGTCTCACCTTAGATGTCACTGCCTCCAGGACGTCCTCCATGACTGCTCCCTCTGGGACTGGCTTGCAGCATTCTGTTCTGACAGCCCAGCGGAGCCCTTCCCAGCCTGTGTCTGTTTGCCTGTCTCCTTCCTCAGACTGTGGCTCTCAAAGTCAGGGAGCACATCTTGTTTACCACTCCTTCAGCAATTGTCAGATAGTTTTTGAGTCCCCGCTTTGTGCCAGGCACTCAGATTCATGGGTGGACAAAAAAGACAAAGCCCCCTGCCCTCGTGGCACTCGCAGGCTAATGGTATCCCTGGTGCTGGCTCAGTGCCTGGCATGGAGTAGACACTTTGCTGAGTAAACAGGTGGTACTGTGTGCTGTGGGTGCTCAGAAAGGAGGCTCAGAGATCTGGCAGGCTGCATGGAGGAGGAGGCCCTGAGGGTAAGGCTTTGAAGGCTGAATAGGAGTTTTCCAGGTAAAATGATTGGAGATTTCCCTGCTTGCCTGAGCTGCTCTCTCCCCAGGGTCTACATTCTGCCCTCACATTGGTTCCTCTTCTCTTTCAGAGTGCATGAACTGTACCAGGCTCAGCGACATGAGTGAGCGGCTGACCACGCTGGAGGCCAAGGTCAGCTGGGCTGGGGAGCCTGGGCCTAAGGACCTGGTTGGGGGCCAGGGTCAGGGGACATCAGTCACTTGCTGGGTGTGGCTGGGAAAACCTCAGCCCAGGTTGCCCAGCAGGCCTGAGCAGCCTGGTCCTATGTGATGGATGCTTCTAAGGCCTTGGTGGCCCCGGGTGGCCTTCTCAGGCTGGGCCAGCCTCCCGGGGTGGGGAGAGTGAGAGGGCAAGAATCTGAAGGTCCCAGGCGGCAGGCTGGGCATGGGCAGGGCAGAATGGCACTGAGCCCCCAGGACCTGGGCGTCTGGGAGGCTGGACACCCGAAAGTCAGTAGGAAGAGGAAGGAGTTGCTGTCCCTCCAGGGCTGCTGTCCCAGCCCTGGCATGGGGCTGGGCACGGAGGACCCCATGGGACAGACTCAGTGGAGGAGCTGCCTGGAAGCAGCCAGTGTTCAGCCTGGTCTCCTGCGGAAGGAGCAGGCCAAGGGTGGTCGCTGCAGAGGCAGGATGACTCCGCAAAGGACAAGCAGTTTAGCTGGGAGTGGCCCCAGGCAGCGCTGGGAGAGGAGAGAGGAAGGGAAGGATGTGCGCAGTACAGGTGTGTTAATGGGCAGGTTACCTGTGGGGGCATCTGGGCTCAAGCCCGTGGTCCGTCTGGGAGATGGTTTAGAACCAATCTCAGGGCCAGCCCTCCTTGGGGGCATCAGCCGGGCAGTCTCTCCTGCTCTCCCTGGGCAAGGCTTCCCTGGGGTAGCCCCTGTCGCTCTGGCTTACCCTGGAGCCCCTGAGTGTGCTCCTGGGGCCAGAGAGCCCTCGGCAGAGTCACAGGTGCCTGCAGGCAGAAGCTGAAGCCGTGTGGGGCCCAGGGCCATGTGAGGGACACCAAGAGCATCTGCCCTGGATGGGGACAAGCCTGTTTTCTTCTGCACCCAGAGGTGGCTCTGGGTGATTAGCCAGAGGGGCATGGCCTAGGGCAGGACAGGCCTGGGGGACAAGGCTGCCAAGGCTGCCTCCAAATCTCTGCGAAGCTTCTTGGGACAGCAGGATCTGCTGGTTGCCTTGTCCCCCAGGGCTGAGCCGGCACCAGCAGGCTGGATTCACCTCCTGAGGCTGAGCTCTTCCTCAGGCAGAATTGCAGTTGGTGGAGCAGGTGATATCGCCCAGGAGGGAGCAGGCGAACGGGGCGGCTGGTAGGGTGGCTGGAGTGAGGACTGGAGACCTGAGGCGGGCAGGAGCCCGGGACAGCAAGAGCCCCCAGAGAGCAGGCCCAGGGGCAGCTGTGTCCCCACCTAGGAAAGCACACGCATGCACACATGCATACCCACGTATACACACACACGAACACATGCATACCCATGTACATACACACACGGACACACAAACACACATGTACTCACGCACACACAAACATATACATATATGCATGCACACTCACATGTTGATGTAAACACAGACTAGTATGCATGCAAGCACACATACAAACAGGTATGAATACAAATGTGAACACATACATCTGTGCACATGTATGCACACAGAGACACAGGGACATGCATGCATACACATAACATGCTCCTGTACACACACACACACACACACACACACACACGCCCAGCCCTTGACAACCAGCATTGCCCTTTGGCCCTGCCTTCTGTCCTGAGAGGCTGACCCTGAGGGCCTCTGGGGGCTGCTGGTCGCTGTGGCTTGGGGCCACACCCCACAGCTGGCGACTCTCTCAAACCCTCCCCAGCCATTTGCAGACTGGGCCAGAGCAGCAGCCTCGCAGGGCTGTCGGGAGCCTCAGGCGAGGCGGTGGTGGACCCGGCTTTGGAAATGGTGGAGTGCTGGCCAGGAGTGAGGGCTTAGTGTCATTGCCACCATCTGTCCCCATCTTGCAGATAAAGACACAGGTGTGTGGGAGACTCCCGTGCAGGGAGCCCCAGGGCATGCACGACCTCTCTTGTCCTTGAGCCCTCTGCAGGTGGCCAGGGTCCCCCAGCAGCCCAGGCCCCTGGGCACAGGGCAGGGGTCGGGGAGACCCAGCTGCCCTCCTTGGGGTCAGTAGCTCTGGAGGGCGGGTAGGGGTGGAAGGTTCCAGGGAGCAAATGCTGCCACCTGGGCTGCCACCAGGGGCCAGAACAGCCCTCGCAGGGGTGTGGGGGAAGGCGCTGGGGGTGAACTTCTGGCACCCGAGAATTTAGGAGGGGTGGGGTCCCCGGCCAGGCCCAGCCTGACGGACATTTTCCGAGCACCAGAAGCCTCCGCGTGGTTTGGCGCAGAGCAGCAGCCACAGCTTGCCCTGGCCCCGGCCCAGCAGCGTGGGTGTTACAAGTCCCAGCTCTAGGGCAGGACTGGCACGTTGCCCTCTGCCCCCCACCCACCTGGCCCTCGCCCATGCCCTCCCGCCATGAGCAATTGCTCCCCTGGCCCTCCCAGTTCCGACAGCCCCTGCCACGGCCTCAGACAGCAGGCCTGGGCAGGGCTTGCTCGGGGACCCTGAGGATGAGGGCCGTGTCCTCTCTGTGGACCTCAGGGGCTGGAGGTAGGACATTCCCATCCCAGCCCTACTCCACCTCGGCAAGGCCCTCGGGCCTCGGTCGGCTGACCTGGAAAATGGAAATTGAAGGAGTCGCCTCCCTGCCCCCTGCCCCCTGCCCCCTGCCCCCACCCCCGGCGTTTCCAGGCTGGTCTGCTGCTATGAGCTCCGGCAGCTCCTGCGTGGGAGGCAGCTTGAGTCTGGCGCGTCCCTCCTTAGGACAGTTGCCTGCATCCCCAGGTCGGGGCGGGGACATCCCTGTCTCAGCTCCTGTGTCTTCTCTGGGTCACCTTCCAGCTGCTCACCTGCCTGCTTCCGGCCCACATGTCCCCTGGATAGACAGGGCTGCTGGGAGCTTTATTGGCCCGGATCAGAGGACCCCAGAGCAGGTGAGGGCTGAGCCAAAGGTGGCAGCCAGGCAGGCAGACCTCAGACGGGGAGGCAGAAATCAGGCAGCAGCACAAAACAGCTGCACCCCAGAGCCCTGGAAGCTGAGGCTTCAGCTCCCTCAGACAAGAAGTCTGTTTTGATGTGTCAGGAAGGACACAAAAATCCTGCCAGCAGTCATTTATTCCATAAGGACACTTATTGTTTGTTCAACAAGAAGTCCAGGAATAGGTGGTCTTGGTATTGGCTGGTGGCTCCAGAAGCCAGGCTCTTCACAGACTTCCCCTTAGCAAGCCTTTGTCCTTATGTTTGGTGCCTCATGATGGCAAAGTGGCTGCTGTGGCTCAAGGCCTCACATCCTCACGTTGTGTTTAAAGGCAGGCAGTGGAGGGTGAGGCACGGCACCCCAACAGACTCATTATGTGTAAGGGGCCAGTGCTGGGCGGTGTCACCATCTCCTAGTGGCAGGGAGCTGGAAAGTTGGGCACCAGGCCAAGAAGAAAGGGATCGCTGTGACTGCTCAGGCCAGTCCTGATTCCTACCCTGGGCCACATGTACAGGAACTCAGTAGGGGGTTCTGGAGCAGGGGAAGGGCCAGTGGGGGGCCTGCTCCGTCTTCACTCCCTACTGGGCTCCCAGACCCAGAAGCTGATCCGGGACTTCTGCTGCCCCCTTTTCCTGGGAAGGCTGGGTGGGGAGGCCGGCAAGGCACCAGGGAACTTTCCTGCCTCCCTCTCTCCTCCCTCCCTCCTCCCCTGAGCCTTTCCTCAGACAGTGGGAGGGAGCCCAAGGGGACTTCCCCCACCAGGGCCACTGAAGCCTCCTCATAGCGGTCTCTGGGGCAGGAGGGAGGTGCCCTGGCCAATCCACCAGGCCGCAATGACATCATCAGGGCCATGGCCCTGGAGGCCGCAGTCTGGTTTTCTTGGGCTGAGTCCCCACACCCACAGCTGCCCGCCCCGGTGAGCTCATGCCTGGGCAGGGACGGGGTCAGTTTCTCCAGGAGTCGGCCGCGGCTGGCCCAGGAGGGCTGAGACGCCAGCCCGGGCTGAGCCTACCTTGGCCGGGCCGGGGCTCCTCTGCCCAGCTCCGTGGGCTCTGTGGCGGGGGTGTCTGCACAGGAGGGGCCCCTGGCTGCTCCATCACGTGCCTCTCCCACCCCTGCCCTCCACTGCCAGGAGCCCCTGACCTTGGCTGTGGCATCAGCTTCCCAGGGGACGCTCCGTGGTGGGGCAGGAGCCAGTATCCTCCCCCAGCGGGGACTCCAGGGGCCACCCGAGCTGCTGTGTGATCTGGGCCAGCCGCTCCCCTTCTCTGTGCCTCCGCTGGCGTTTGGTGGGTGACGCCCTGCACGGGGCCCTGGCCGTACCACCTGCTCGCTTGGTGACATTGGGCACGTCACTTGCCATCTCTGAGCCTCTATTTGCACCTCGCTTGCAACCCTTCCTGTCTCATGGTCCTTGTAAGGACCAGGAGGGGGAGGGGCTCAGACAGGTGGCGGGTGGGGAGAGGGAGGGGTAGCCTCACAGGACAGGAGCCCCTGCCAAGTGCAGATGGAGACCCTGAGGCCCCGGCTGTCCCACAGGACTGGGCCGCTCCCTGCGGGGTGGAGGAGCCCGTCCTGCGGCCCACAGCAGGGCCTGGGTGCGGGGCCGTGGCTGCGCCCCACGTGCCTGAGACCTGGGGACCCGCCTGCTGGGGCTGGACTCACAACAGGCCACTTTGCTCCCAAGGGTCCCTAGACTCTGTCCCCCAGGCCCAGGGACACTGCAGAACTGGTGAGGGGACTGCCCAGAGGGACCCTTTCCCTGTGCACCGCAGGCCTGAGTGCGGTGAGGGCAGCTGACTGCCCTGCGACCCAGCAGCTTCCGCTTGAGTGACAGGTCCACAGCGCTCCCTGCCCCAGGGCTCACCCAGGTTCTAAGCGGGGCTTCTCGGCCAGGCCTGAGCCCATCCCCGGCACACTGCGCCCCCTGCCGGCCTCTTTGGGGCAGCAGGGACTCACTGGGGTCCCTGAGGCCTGGCTCCCAGGTCGCTTGGGAATGAAGGCGAAAGTCCCCCCAGGCCCAGGCTCTGTGACTTTGCCCCCTGCCTCCCTTAAGGAGAGAAAAGAGTGCTGCCTCCAGCTGGTCCTGAGTAACCATGGCCACCTTCTGTCTCCCTGGAGTGGCCCCTAAGGACCAGGCACCAAAATGGGCTGATTTATGGCCCCACCCTCGGTCCCTCCCTCCCTTCCTTTCTTCTCTTTCTTTTTTCTTTTCTTTCATTCTTTTCTTCCTCCCTCCTTTTATCTCTCTCTCCTCCCTCCCATCCCCCCACAAATGTTCCCTGACGAGGGGTTTGTGCCCTGTACCAGGGAGTGAGGGGACAAAGTGCACAGATTCCCCCAGTCCCACCCCAGAGCTGGAGCATCAAACAGCCACAACCTCTGAGCACAAGCATGGGACTGTTGCTCAAACAGCCACAACCTCTGAGCACAAGCATGGGGACTATGAAGGTGTCAGTGGGCCCTGCTGGAGCCCGAGGGCTTCCTGGTGTGGGAGGGACAAGAGGCCGGGGGAGAGCACGGGCACACTGGTCCCACCTAGGAGCATGACCGGTCATATGCGGCAGGGGACAGCTGCAGGTCTCATGGGCACATGTTCCTGCACACTCGTTTCTCTGCCCTGGCCTGGCCCGACCCTCTGCCTTCTCCGGCTTAGGTTCTCCTGCTCGAAGCAGCGGAGCGGCCCTCTGGCCCTGACAATGACCTGCCAGCCCCCCAGAGCACCCCGCCCCCCTGGAACGAGGACTTCCTCCCTGATGCCATCCCTCTGGCCCACCCGGGGCCCCGAAGGAGAAGGCCCACAGGCCCGGCTGGTGAGTGAGGCCGGCAGGGAAGGCTCGGGCCAGCTGGGGGGTGGGGGTGGGGGAGCAGGCATCGCCTCCCAGGACCTCAGCAGACAGGTCCCACGAAGCCCTCTGGGTCAAGCCTGCCCACGTGGCATTTTAAAAAATTGAGTTAACATTTTAAAGCCGAAAAATTTCATAGAAAAATCAGGATTTCTAGTTTCTCTTTAAAAAATGGAAGCTCAGGCCATTGGGCTGGCTCATGCAAACGATCAGCTGCAGCAGAGTCCTGGTTGTCGCTGTAGATGCAGTCCAGGTGTGGCTAGCTGCAGTCCACACCTCTCCTGACTGTCTCCCAGGTCACAGGCCTGCTACTGTCCTTGTGACCCACCCTGGCCCTTAGCACCTGAACATAGGCCCCCAGCCCGGCCCATCCGTGCTCGGCTCAATCCTGCAGCAGCCTGCCTGCGTGTCCCAGAGAGCGGGAGCTTCCGCCTCCCCCACATTCCGGGGGTTCCTCGATGAACTCTCCGACCAGAGTGGGAGGACCTCTGCCGCCCTGACTTCCCTGCCACATTTTTAAATCAAGGGCAAACATTTTCTCTCTGTAGATCCTTCCCGCTGACCTGGGCTCTGCCCCTGGGGCTGCAGAATAGTAGGAACAATTGTGATGATAATAGTCGCAGTTGTTGGCAGCCCTCCTGGTGCCAGGCCCTAGCTAGAGCTTTGCCTGGGTGCCTGTGTTGCTGGCACCTGTCAATACGGTAGACTCGGTGCAGAGATATCATCTCTCATCTTCACACAAGGCTCATGAGGTTACAGAGGGTAGGCTCAGAGAAGCTAGGTGACTCCCCTGTTGTCACCCAGCAAGCCACGGGCATTTGCCTCAATGATTCTACGCGCCCAGGCCCCAAAGGCCAGACCGCTCCTACCAGGGAAGATGCAGTTCCAAGGATCGCCACCAGGTGGGGCGCACACCCTACACATGGCGGCACCTGGAGCCGCCTGGCTGGCCCTGGAGTCACCAAGAGCAGGGGGCTGTCCCCAAGCCAGCAGCCCTCAGCCAGGTCCTCCCTCCAGGACCAGAGTCACGTGCAGCCCGAGCTCAAAGGCCCTAAGAGCCAGCGCGGGTCCCTCCATCAGATCAGCAAACATTTCTGAGCATCCTCTCTGGCAGCCCAGACAGGGAAGGGGCTGTCCCTGGGCCACACGGTGGGCCTCACCCCTGTGTGTCCTCCTTTCACCCCCACTCAGGGCCTCGAACCCCAGGGTGGCCAGGCGAGTCCTGGGCTTTCTGGGGCCTCCGAGGGGCCATACTGGGGAGCACTTTGCCACAGACCCAGTTCTTGACCCTGAGTAGGGACACGGTAGGACTCTCGGGGGGGCTTGGCGCTGAGAGACCTGAGCTGCGGCCTGGCTCTGCGACCCTGAACAAGGGGCTAGACCTTTCAGACCCTCAGTTTCCCCATGTTTAAAATGGGAACAAAAGCAGTTCTTGGGATCATAGATGTTCACAGGTGCAAAAATGGTTTGTAAACTGTAAAGAACAACAAACCTACAGTGACCCTGGGGCCTTCACCTGTTGTGGGGGAGGGGGACAGGTGGGCGGCACTCCCAGGGGGAGGTGAACCAGACAGCCTGGGGGTCAGGCCTGGAGCCATCAGAGGCGGCCGGCCCAGGGTTCTGAGGCCCGTCTCGTTCTCTCTCCAGGGCCCCCGGGACAGACGGGACCGCCAGGGCCTGCAGGCCCCCCAGGCTCCAAAGGTGACCCAGGCCAGACAGGAGAGAAGGGCCCAGCAGGGCCCCCTGGTAAGGCCCCTGCCCCCATGTTGTTCCCGGGGGGAAGGGGCTGGGCTTTCTCCCCCACCTGAGCAGGTGACATCCCACACACCCATGACCCAAGACCCGGGTCCTGCAGGGGAGGGATCCCTGGTTGAGCAGCTTGGGGCCGGCACAGGCTGGCAGGCGTCCCTGGGGTCCCTGTCCAGAGCTGAGGTCCCTGGGAGGTCCTCGCCTCTGCCTCCCTCACCCTCCCCAGCCGTCCCTGGTGTCCCCTCTAGACTGGGCTGGGAAGGGGACACCATCGCACATACTCCGGGACACTCCTCCAGGAGGACTGTGGGTCCAGAGGCCACCACTGTGTGCCCTGACTGACCCCCTCCCCTTCAGGGCCTCAGTTTCCCCATTTGTAATCTCTCAGCCTAGGCTCTGCTCTCACTATGACTCCTCTTCTCCCCACTGCAGGGCTCTTGGGGCCACCAGGACCCCGAGGGCTTCCTGGAGAGATGGGGCGTCCTGGCCCCCCGGGACCCCCGGGCCCAGCAGGCAGCCCGGGCCCCTCAGCAAACAGCCCCCAGGGCGCCCTCTACTCCCTGCAGCCGCCTACAGACAGAGACAGTGAGTACCGCGCCTGAGCGGCGTGGGCAGGGCTGGGCCGCAGCGTCTTCCCTTCCAGGGGTCCCGGCCTTCCTCAGAGGATCCCTGGGGAACCGGACTTGCCACCGATGGGGACAGAGTCAGCTCGGGAGCCAGGCCAAGGGTCACCGGGGAGTGGGGGGATGGTGCTGGCCTCAGCCCTGCTCTTGGCTCCAGCGTGGCCTGTCCCTACTACCACGGCAAGTCATGCAGCAGAATTAAGTGAGCCCCTACTGTGCGCCGGGCACAGGGCTTTAGTCACTGGGATGCAGCAGGGAGCGAATCCGGCTCTGATCACACTGCAACGTCCCCGCCCACACGTGGGAGGTGGGGCCGCGGGCCCAGAGAGCAGACGGGACCAGGACTCTGAGTCCAAGGGACAGGGAGGCACGGGTGGGCTGGGCAGAGGAGCCTGTGGGAACATCATTTTTGAAGTCCCCGAAAGGAGCATCATTTTTGTTAAGTGTCCTGGGCAATTGGGAGGGCAGTAAGAGGAAGGTGACAGGATCAACTGTAAATTCTGAAAAGAGAGGATGGGTCAGTGGGCATCCCGGGCACCGTGGCGGGGGGACATCAGGACGTGTTGGCTCACTGTCAGAGAAACCCGACCCCCCTTTTGCTGGGGCTTCCGTCCTCACAGGCAGCACGGCCTTCCTCTGAGCATTGAAATCTACGCCTGAATCCCCGTCCCTCTCCCAGCCTCAGTTTCCCCATCTGTAGAGATGGGTACACTCCCCGATAGAGCCACTCTGGAGATGGAAACACACAGCCCCAGCGGGTGCCTACGCCAGGAGGACGGGACTCTTCCCCGGCCAGGCGGGGTCCTGGCTGTCCTCAGTGGGGACGACGGCTGGGCCAGGCCAGGGGCAGGGCTGGGGGAGGGGCGAGCACTAACTTGCTGTCTGCAGACTCGGTTTCCCCACCTGTGCAGTGGCGCAGGGATGCTGGGCAGGGAGAGAACAGATGATGTTCTCGAATGTGAGTGCCTTGGAGGGGGTCTCAGAGGACAGTAACCTGCACCCCTGGGCCAAAAGGAGCCATCTGTGGGCTCCAACCTGCCCTGGTCTGGGCATGATGTCCTGCGTCTGGTCCTGCCCCCTGCCATCGAGCCCCGCTCAGACAGGACGCTTTTTCCCGAAGCTTCAGGGCCCTTAAGGGACGCAGCCGTCCTGGAGCTGGGCAGCGTGCTCGGGGCCAGCCTCCCAGCACTGCCAGCTCTGCCCCGCCAGACCACTGGCCACTCTGTTCTTCCCACAGATGGAGACTCACGGCTGGCACCTGCCATTGTGGACACAGTGCTGGCGGGTGTCCCAGGGCCCCGGGGTCCCCCCGGCCCACCAGGTAAGTAGACAGCAGCACAGCCGGGCCCAGACGGAAGACTGCCCAGGGCTTGGCCCAAGCCTAGGGGCCGCAAGGGGGCTGGAGGCCGGGTGGAGTCCAGAGCTTTGGGACAGGGCTGGGATCTGGTTCTGCCCCAACCTGCTATGTGGCTTGAGGTGAAGCCCCTCGCTTCTCGGTGCCAGTGCCCCGGGACTGGACACACAAAGCCCAAGTGATTCTGCTGGAACATGTGGACCCAGGCTGCCCTTGCGTGGGCTAGAGTGGGACCCGCACCGGGGTACATGGAGGCCCAGGCAATGGGGTGTAGGGTCAGCTTAGGGGGTTCAGGAACCGTAGGGGCAGGTGGATAAGAGACAGGAAGTGCCAGGCCTCTGAGGCTGAAACCAAGGGCCCTGGGGCTCAGTGGGGTGGGAACCTGCTCTCAGGCCTGGCCTGAGCCTGTCCTCCAGGGACCCGCCCTGCCCGGAAAAGCCTGTCGCTCATTGCTTGTCACTCATCCACTCTCCTGTGCTTTTGACAAACGTTCACTGGGCACCTGCGACCACACGTGCTGGGCAGTGTTCTAGGTTCCTGGGACACTCGAGTAATCAAAACAAAGGTCCCTGTCATTGAGCAACTGGCATCTCATGGAGGATGGCAAGCCGTGCGTGAACACCATGAATCAGTAACTTGGGTGGGATCTGGGACAGTGACAGGCGAGAAGCCGGGCTGGCGGGCACTGGGGCAAGTGGGGCCTCAGCACAGCGAGACATTTGAGCCGATGCTCCAGGGAGGAAAGGAGGTGAGCGGGGGGTACCTGGAGCCTCCAGGTGGCCTTCGGGTCTCAGGAGCACTCAGACTGGAGGGAGGGTGCCTGTTTCTAACACTGCACCCTGGGGTGCCCCACCCCACGTGTCCCCAGGTGTGGGAGTGGGGCCACGTTGGCACAGCCCAGCAGGGGCTCCCCACAGTCCGGGAGGCCCAGGCCTGTGCAGAGCCACTGGGGACAGAGGCCTCAACCTCCATGAGAGCCAGACGTTAGTCATGAGACACCCTCCCCATGCCGGGCGCATGAGACCCAGCCTGACCCTCTGGGCACTCCACGGCCCGTAGGGGAGACAGACGTGTATAGCACATAGCACCGTGGCCATGGGCGGTGGCTGGTCCACGTCAGGGGATTGCCTAGAAGTGGGGTGGGAGGAGGTGCTGGGAAGGCTTCCTGGAGGAGGTGACACTCAGCCTAAGACTAGTGGGAAAGAGTTTTCTGGGAGCGTGGATGGGGAGGGAAGCTCCAGGAGGAGGAACAGCGTTGGCAAAGACACAAAGCAGAACTTTCCAGGAGGGTACCTGGGAGTGAGGGTGGGAAGGGGCAGGGCTGAGGACTTCAGGATCCCTGGGAGGTCCCTACCTGGTTTGTTTCGAAAGCTCGCTCTGCGTGGCTGCGTGGACGTCCTAGCTGGTCTCCTAGGTCTCATGGATGAGGCTCTGGGAGGGGAGCAGGCGGAGGAGCAGGAGCCACAGGAGGGGGCGGGTGGAGGGAGGGCTGTGGGATCCGAGGAATGGGGGCCGGAGCACCTGGCCCCCACAACTATTCATTCAGCAAACCTTCATTTGCTGCCCAGGGACAGGCCCAGGGCAGCTGGGGGACAGGAGGCTGAATGCTCCCCTAGAGCTGAAGGGGGCAGTGGGCGTCTCTGGCCCTAGGTGAACATCTGCGACTCTGCCCACAGGTCCCCCAGGACCGCACGGTCCCCCGGGACCCCCAGGAGCACCTGGCTCCCAGGTGAGGACTTTGCCATTTCTGGAGTGGCTTGGGAGCAAGGTAGGCGTGGGGTTCTGGTTCTGTTAGTAACAGTGCCCCTTGCTGCCCACTTCCTCCATGCCGGGGAGGTGGTAGCAGCACCCCCATTTCATAGATGAGCTAACTGAGTCCCAGAGAAGCCAGTGCTGCCCAAGGACACACAGAGGGTGTGGGCAGAGCTGGGCCAAGTCACTCAATGCCCACCTCGGCCCCTCCCTCCCTAAGAATTGCCCATGGGGTGGGTGAGGCACCCCGGACCCTAGCCTTGCTCTGCCTCCCATGCCGTGCGGCCCATCAGGCCCAGGTGGTGGGGAGAGCAGGTGCAAAGGCCCGGGGGCAGGGAGTGAGCAAAGGAGTGTGGTGTGGGTTGAGCTGCAGAGGGCAAGGCCTGACCTCTGGGCCCAAGTGTAGGCTCCTGTAACCAAGAGGGAGCCCCTTGAGTTCCAGGGAGGATTTACGTCTTTAAAAGGCCTCCTGGCTGTCGTGGGGGATGGGAGGCAGGAGAGGGAAGGAGGCTGGAGACCAGCAGGAGGTCCCAGTGGACAGGGCAGAGTGAAGAGTGGGGCTGGACAGGTCTGGCTGATGGCGACAGCTGGCGGGAGGGGAAGGGCAGGCTCTGGGTTCACTCCCGCGGGTCTGCAGGGACCAGCCAGGAGCAGGAGGGAGCCGTTCCAGTTCCACAAGAAGCGAAGGCTTCCGGGTAGGGGTTACTTTAGGGAGAGATGGAGTGGGCGTCTCGTGGTCAGCTGGGTGGAGATGTCAGGGGACGGCCAGACATGGGTCTGGGGCTCCGGGGAGCCGTCAGGGCTGGTGTTAGCACAGGAGGGAGGGACTGTCGCCATCACCATGACTCATGCCCTCCAAGTGCTTGACCGTCTGTCCCCTTCTCCATGGGACAGCCGTACTTGGCATCACCCCACTTTGCAGGTGGGAAGACTGAGGCTCAGCTGAGGCCCAGGGCCACACGCCAGCCCCAGGTGGCTCCAGGACTGGAGGCCCTTGAGTCTGGCCTTTCTGTTCCTGCCAGGCCTCCCTCCTCATCCTCAGACCCAGAGCCCAGTCGGGGTCGGGGCTGGAGACTGGGCGGGCACAGGTGGCATCTCACATGCTTGTCTGTTCCTGCAGGGCCTGGCGGGAGAGCGGGCCGCGGCGGGGCCGTCCGTAAGTCTGTCTGTGCGATGGGCCCGGGCCACGCCCAGGGCGCCCGGTGGGTGGGGTCTGTCCCAGGTGGCCCTGCCTGGGCTCTGGCTCCCAGGGCGTGTGAGCGGGGCCTGAAATAGCTCCCGTCGGGGTGAGGAGGCCGGAGGGCAGCAACCTCAGGAACTGGGGAGAGCCCTAAGTCTCTTCCAGAGCCCCCAGAGCCCTGGCTAACGCGTCCGTGACCTGGGCCTGGGTTAATGTGCTGTGTTGCCCGGGGCCACAGGTTAATGTGCTGTGTGACCCGAAAAGTCCCTTCCCTTCTCTGAACCTCCCAGAAGTAAGAGGCTTAGACAGCTGGCTTCTAATTGCCCTTCTTGGAAACAAAAATTTATGAGTCTCAACTCCTGCCTCCAAGGCCAAGGATGCAGGCACTTCCCTCCACCCAAGCCTTACTCCAGGTGCAGGGGCGGGGGAGGAGGAATAGATCCTTGCTGAGCACCTACTGTGTGCCGGCCACCATGGAGGTACTTCCCCCCCCCCACACACAGTACATTTAAGCTTCACAGAGACTCAGCGAGACCACACTTCATTATCCCTATTTGCCAGAACCAGCAGCTAAGGCTCAGAGAGTTTAAGTAACTTGCCCAAAGTCACCACAGCAAGGCAGCAGAAGAGCTGGGATTTGACCTAGGAGTGTCGGCCTCATCCTGCCCCCTCCCATGCTTCTGTCTCCTGACAGTAACAACATGGTGACCACTTCAATGGCACTTCTGTCTGCCAGGCTATGGTCTAAGCTCATTGTCAATATAAACTTCCTTAATCGTCCTAGTAATTCTCTGAGATAGGTACTGTTACTACCCTCATTTTATTTATTTATTTATTTATTTTTTTAATTTTAGCATATTACGGGGGTATAAGTGTTAAGGTTACATATATTGCCCATGCCCCCCTCCCCCCTTGAGTAAGAGCTTCAAGTGTGTCCATCCCCCAAGCGTTGCACATCTTACTCATTGTACTAACCTCATTTTAGAGGTGAGCAAACAAAGGCACAGAGAGGTAGAGACTTGCTCACGGTCACACAGAAGTAGCCTCTTCTGCCCCAGAAGCCTATGAAGCCCTTAAAACCGAACCCAGACACCTCCTCATGCCCTGGGGTCGCGGGCTCCCCTGCTCTGCTCACCCCAGGGCAGGCGTCCTCTGGGCCCTGCCTGCCCAGCCTGCCCTTGACTCCCCGCAGGCCCCCGAGAGGGTGGAGAGGTGTCCCCCACCTGGTGCCAGGTGTTGACTATGTGACTTCCTTCCTAGGGTGAGCCCGGCCTGAAGGGGGAGGAGGGGGACAAAGCGGCCGCCACAGAGGTAACTGTGCTAGAGTGCTGTAGGGGGAGGGGTGCCCCGCAGATCTGTACCCACCCTGCAGGCAGTCCCTGCCCTGGGAAGCTTGTGGGGCAGACTGCGTGAAGGTGGCTGGGTGGGGGTGCCCAGGTGCGGTGGGTGTCAGGGCTCGGTGGGCCACCTGCACAGCTGGAGAGGCGAGGCTGGGGCAGAGGGACCTCCAGGAGGTCCTTGCAGTATCAGAGAAGGGGAAGAGGCTGGAACCCAGGCAGCGAAAGTGGTGCAGGCAGCAGCAAGGAAGAAGGTGGGGCCTGAGCCCAGGTACACGTGTCACTCGCCACGGGACTCTGGGAAGTTTCTGTGACACCCTGCCCACCCACATTTCATGAGAAGAGCATCCCATGGCTCACGGACATGAGGCTTATCTGGGTCCCTGACAGAGGGGCCTGGAGCCCCACCCCCCGCTCCGTCCCCATCCCAGACGCTGTGTATGGCTCAGCTTCCCGGCACCTTTGGGTTCCTGGCGGGGAGACCTCTTTCCTGTGACCCAGGAGGCTGCTGTTTGGTTTCCTTGTGTTTAGTTTTGAGCTAAATTAATCTGAATGTGAGAAAGACCAGTCATGTTACACCAGCAAAAGGTACCATTTTGCTGCCACCTCCCAGGGCTGGGCCACCAGCTGGGGACAGTGGCCTTGTCTCTCCACTGTCACTTTTCTTTCCAAAGTGGCCTTGACACCTGTCTTCTTGAGAAGTTAGCACCCTGCTTTGGGTCATTCACGTGTCTCCATATGCAAGGTCCTTGGTGCCAGGAATGTAGGCTCCGTTACCAGGAGCCCCACTGCTCTTCCTTGCCTGGTGCAGCCACACCTGGTCTGTCCCCGGCCTGCCCTGCAGCGTTAACGTGGCAGGGAGCTCCCAGCTGGGCAGCCCAGGAAGGAAATGAGAAAGCACCTCCCCACTGAGGCCTTGTGTTGGGTGCTCTGCCCTCGTTAGGGTATTTTCTGGAAAAAGGACACTCAGGAGGAGCAGCCAGGCAGCCACGTCCAGGCTGTGTGGCACTAGGGATGTTGCCTGTCCCCTCTGTGCTTTGGGCTCCTTGAACATGGGCCTGAACCTCAGCCTCTGGGACACTATCTGCAGTGACGGTGGGGACAGGTGGGAAGAGGCAGGGGTGGGGGCTGCAGCGGGACAGCCCTGACCCCTCTCTGGAGTCCACCCTGACCCTGGCCATTCCCCCGGTCCCCTCCAGGGCGAGGGGGTGCAGCAGCTGCGAGAGGCGCTGAAGATCCTGGCAGAGCGAGTCCTCATCCTGGAGCACATGATTGGGATCCACGGTGAGCAGCGACCAGGGCCACCGGGCTGGGACCCTCCCTCCCCTCCCCCACCCACCCCCTGCTGCCTCGGGGCTCGGGCCTTCCTGCCCCCAAGAGCCTCCACGTGGCTGCCAGACCAGATGGTCTTCACCAACGCCCAGGCCGATGCCGCCCCTCCCCTGCTCTGGGACCCCAGTAGCTCCCTGCTGCCTTCCACTCCAGGTGCATCAGCCCAGCTCCCCAGGCCCTCCCGCATGGCCCTGTGGGGAGCGACACCTCCCACTCCCACACCTCTGCTCAGGCCAGGCCCTCTGCCCGGGGAGCACTGACTCCCACCCAGGACCAGCTCAGAGATCTCTGCCACTGCAAAGCCTCCCCCCAGCCCTCCTCTGTCCTCACGGTGCCCCAAGGGGCCTGCCGCTCCGCGGTGGGGTGGGGTTCCCACGTCTCTCCCTGGCCCACCGGGATCCCCTGTGCAAGGTGGCACGTGGCGCCTCTGCAGCCCCTCTGGAGCTCAGGAGGCTGGGTGGTGGGCGAATGGGGGAAGGGACAGGAGAGTGGGTGGACACATGGGCACGGGTGAACGAGTGAATGGGCGAGTGAACGAATGCGTGAGGGCCTGAAGCCCGCTGCTGCTTTGCCTCCTCCGCGCTGGACGAGGCCTTCTCTCCACTGCCGGGACGGGGGCAGAGGTGCTCCGAGTGCCCGCAGGCTCTGTCTGGAGCGCCCCTGCTCTCCTTCCAGACCCCCTGGCCTCCCCCGAGGGGGGCTCCGGCCAGGACGCCAGCCTGAGAGCCAACCTCAAGATGAAGCGAGGCGGCTCCCAGCCCGATGGCGTCCTTGCTGCCCTGCTTGGCCCCGACCCGGGGCAGAAGAGTGCAGAGCGGGCCAGCGGCAGGAAGTGAGAGCCCAGCTCCTGGGATAAGCCCCACTGTGGCCGGAGACGCGGCCCCGGAGGCCCGAGCTGCTGCCGGCTCCTGAAGGCGCCCCGGGGGCCCGGGCTGCAGACACCGACTGTGGGGGGACGCTGGCTCCTGGGGCCCGAGGGTCTTGGGGACAGACGGCGCCTCCAGGGGCAGGGTCCAGAGGGGACCAGCACCCTCGGCAGAGGCCCATCCTCTCCCACCCCCCACTCCCTGCTGGACACGGGGTCTGGGTGGGCCAGGGGCGGGTATGAGAAGAATCCTAATACTCCTCATTTACTGAGTCCCTGCGACATCTGGGCCTGTCCAGGGCTTTCCCTATGTCGTCTCATTTAACCCTTAGGAGGTAGGCTTATTATCCTCACTTTACACAGAGGACCCAGGCTCGGAGGGTACAAATTACCCACTCGAGGCCACCAGCTCATGGATGGCTGGGGCAGGATTTGAACCTGGGGCTCTCAGCTCCTGAAGCCCGGTGTTCTCAGCAATGCTGGTTTCCCGTCTTCATGAGGAAACTCAGACGGGAGGGCGCAGGGCCAGCTGAGGGGATGGCGGGGCCCTGCATGGCACATCCCAGTCCAAGACCACAGGGCCTCCCTTCGTCGGCCCCCTCCCCAGGCTTTAGGGTCTGCTCCTCAGGCTGGGGAGGCCTGACTGGTAGCTGCTCTCAGAGACCAGGGAGACCCTGAATACATCACTGGAGGTCACATGGACTTGGGGACTGTGACAGAGCAGCACTGGGAGTGCAGGGCCGCGGACCAGGTTGGCATCCCCCACTGAGCCCCTGCAGGCTCACCGAGCCCGCCCCGAGCCAGAGGAGGGGCGCTTCATGGGAATGTCCCTCAAGGTGGGACTTGCAGCCCAGGCCCCTCCCAGCCTCCCTGGGAAACCTGCAGGGTCTGCCTGCTGGCTCAGACCGCAGTCCTCCTGTGACCTGCCGGGCCCTGGTGTCACCCTCCTGCTGGGCCAGGACCCGGCATTCAGCGACGGAGCAAACTCAGAGAATCAAAGGTGCTGGCGCCACCCTGGGACACGTCTCCCCTTGTGGCAGGAGTGACTGTCCCTGGCGCTCTTGGTGCTCCTGGGAGGCTGTGGCCTGGTCCCTCTGGGCCCTCGTTACCTCTCCCAGCCCTCAAGGCCCTGATGACCCCTCCTGGGGCAGGTCTGGAGGGGAAGCCAGAGGCGGCGGGACCTCTGACTGGCACACCAGCCTGTCGCGCTGTTACCGTGTCTGACAATAAAGGTGCTCTCCCCACTGTGGGTCTGTCTGTGTGGCGGCAGCAGTCCCCGAGGCTGGGCTGTGGCCCGTGGGCCCAGGAAGCCTTCGGGCAGCTTTGGCCAGGCCCGAGGCTGGCCCAAGGCCTCAGAGGCAGGGAGGCCCAGCTCTGCCTCCAGGAGCCCCCCGGGGTGCGAGGAATGTGAGGGCAGCCAGGGGAGCCCCTCAGAGGGTGCCCCACCTCCCACCCGCTGTGTCTAAGCTGGGCCTGGCCCCAGCTCTGCAGGAAGAGGGGACGAGTTGGGGAGGCCTCGGTGCTCTGGCCTGCTCAGGCCTAGGGGTCAGTGACATATTGCCCCTCACCCTTGGGACCCCAGGGTGACCCATATGCTCTGATGACAAGCCTACGATGACACACTGAGTCCTGGTTGGCCTTAGTAGGGATCAAGCACCTGCTCCGCCCCCAGCGAGCGGTTCTGGAAGGCAGAGTGGCGTTCACACAAACCAAGACCCAGGACAGCACTGTGGCAGGCAGGTGTGAGCACAGGCCGGAGCCAGATGGGGAGCAGAGCAGACCGGGGTGAGCGCGGAGAGGATTCTCCCAGGACACTGCAGCAGCTGCCAGGTGCATGACGTTGGAGGACCCTGATGCAGGAGGGGGAGGAAATTGACCCCCCGAGGGACAGCAGAGGAGGCAGGGGCTCACAGTCTGGCTGGTAGAATGATCTCTCTGAAATGCAAGCCTGGCTGCACTCCTCCACTGCTCGGGAATCTTCAGTGTCTCCCTGTTCCTGGCCCAAACCTAGGCTGTGCCACCTGCTGCTGTCATCGGAGCCCCTGCTCTGGCCCAAGGAGTTGCCCAGGAGGTTTGCTCACTGCTGGCCTCGCCTGCCCAGCCTGTGGGCGCTGGCTCCCCAGGCACACGGTGGCGCTAAGTGCCTGCAGGACGTGGGAGAGCTGCTGGGGAAAGGGCCTGGGCACCTTTGGGCATTTACAGCCCCAAGGGGACCCCAGCTCTTGGCTTTGTGTAAACTCCTGAGATGCCTTAGCACCTCTGACCCCTGCAGCCAAGGAGACAGGCCGGGCCCCTCTTGTTCTGTCCTTCACCATGTGGGCCTTTGCACACATGCGGGGACACCCTCACCTGCACCTCCAAGCTCAGTGTCCAGGGCTTGGACTCAGAATATGAAGCAAAGCACCAGAGCTCCGCTAGGATGCCGCGGGCCTGGGCCCCAGCCAGCTTCCTCTGCCCAGACTGCTCCTGTCCCCACATGCCCTGGGGAAAGGGATGTGCCAGGGTCTGCCCCATACAGGTGGGGCTCCCAGGTCCTCTCCTAGCACAGCTGAGCTCTGAGCACCAGAGTAAGGGCAGGGCTGGATGGACCTGTCACTGCCTGGACAGCCCTGAGCTCCCCCCGGAGTACCTGCCCACCCACCCATGCAGCTGAGGAGGGAGAATTAGCACCGGCCCCACTTTATCTCACCTACCCCACCCCACTGCTCTTGCCCAGCCCGGCTGCTCTGTCTGTCACCTCCTCTAGTCCCCTCTGCTCTGCACCCTCCAGTCACCCACTGCAGGG
Source organism: Microcebus murinus (assembly GCF_040939455.1). Classification (NCBI taxonomy): domain Eukaryota; kingdom Metazoa; phylum Chordata; class Mammalia; order Primates; family Cheirogaleidae; genus Microcebus; species Microcebus murinus. The sequence continues at coordinate 29,443,048 of NC_134122.1, forward strand.
CACCACCTGTGGGGCCTGCCCCGTCCTGTGCACTGCGTTCCTTCTCCAACACCAACTGGCTCCAGCCCCTGCTGTACGTGCGTGTGCACGTGCAAGTGTGCACATGTATTACCAGTGTGTGTACACATGTGTGCGCGTGTGTACTTGAGTATGTGTGTGTTTATGAGCATGCACACTGTCACATCTACTACAGTGTTCATACTCATGTGCACGTGTGTGTGCCTGTGTCTGTGTGTGGCAGAGAAGGGGCAGACACCACTTCAATATCTCCTTCCCTTCTGGGCCCCCTCCCCTGGGCTCCGGAGCTGAGTCCAGCCATGGTCCTCGTTACCCCCAAGGCCCTGGCCCATGGCTCTGTGGGACCCTCTTGCCCTTACCCCCTCAGCCTAGCTGAGCCCCAAGGCAGAGTGAGACTTCAGGCTGGAGCAGGGCCCCACCTCGGCCTCCCCTCCCCTGCACGGTGTGGGAGGGGGCCCCAGTGATGCATGCTCTTCTCAGTCTGTCCCTGGCATGTACCAAAGATCCACAGGGGCGACTGTCCCACTAGAGTGGCAGGAACACCCTGTCTGTAGCCCTGGGCCCCAGCCAGGGGCAGTCAAGGTACCACTGGGGTCCCCAGCTCCAGACCTCACCCTCTGGATCCAAAGGGTATCCCCACTGCTCCATCTTCCCCCCGTTGGCTGTGAGCGTCCTGTGTGCGGGGTCACATCTGCGGCCCCAGCACCCAGCTCTGGGCTGGGTGCGGTGCAGAGATATCCCCCCAGTGAACCCTGGCATGTGGCAAGACATTCACAGTGGGGGGCCCTTGCCAGCCCCCGGGGCAGTGACAAGGGTGTGAGCAGGGCGGGAGCCCAGGCTGGCCCACGTCAGAGCAGAAGCCCCCTCCCCACTCCCGACACCTGCAGTCCCAACCCGCCTCTAAGGCCTGTTTTATGGATTATAAAAAGAGAATTTCATGAGGTTTTCAATTAATTGAATTCCAGGGCAATTTATTTCCAATGTTATTAATAAATTCTAATGCCACCTATAACTTGCAATTGCCAGTTAATTAACTTGCCATCAGTGCGTTGTAAAAGGCAAATTAAATACTTTTTCAGGCAGGGGCTGGTAAACCTGATGAGTCAGTGTGTCCCGAAGGAGATGGCCGGGGTCACAGGTCCCAGCGCAGCTGGTGGGCATGTGGGCTGGGCGAGTGACAACCATTCTCTGTGTGCTCATCACAGAACCTGCCTCCAGACCCTCAGATACCTGAGTTGATGCTGTTTCGATTCAAGGCAAATGAAACGAAGAGGCCTATACGGTTAGCTCTATGTGCCAACTTGACTGGGCCATGGGGTGCCCAGACTTTTAGTCAACCATGAGTTGGGAGTGTTCAGGTGAGGTTAGCACTGAATGGGTGGACTCAGGAAGTCAGGTGTCCGTCCACCAAGTGGGTGGCCTCATCTAATTCACTGAAGGCCTGAATAGAACAAAAAGGTGGGCTGCAAGGGAACTCCTACCTGACAGCTTGAACTGGGACGTGGGCTTTTTCCTGCCTTTTGACTCCAGCTGAGATGTTGGCTCTGGCTGGGTCTTGAGCCTGCTGGCTTTTGGACCAGAACTTATATCATCAGCTCTCTTGGGTCACGGGCTTGCCAACCACAGATCTTGGCACCTCTCAGCCTCCATCACCGTGTGAGCCAATTCCTCTTATTTAATAAATCTCTCTCTCCCCCACCCTGTATATGTATGTATGTACGTGCACACACACACACGTGTGCACACACACACCCTGTTGGTTCCAGGTCTCTGGAGAAACCTAACACAGGTCTCGAGTGAGAATGTGCGACAACAGCCCTGGCTCTGACACCGCGGGCTGAGTGGCTGTGCTAAGAGTGACTAGAAACTGTAATTTCTTAGGCTGCAGTAAGAAGGGACCACACATCTGGTGGCTTACGACAGAGGCTTTTTCTCCAGCGTCAAGGTGCTGGCAGGGCTGCACTCCCTCTGCAGGGGCCGGGCTCCCTCTACAGGCTCCAGGAAAAGCCACTCTTTGTCCTTTCCAGCGTCCGTGGCCCCAAGCATCCCTCAGCTTGTGGCTGCTCCCTCGGATCTCTGCCTCTGCTTCCGTGGCCGCCTCCTCTGTGAGTCTCTTCCACAGTCGATTTTAGAGCACTTTTGTTACCCCCCTAAACCCCTGCACTCTTTTGTAATACTAACGGAATCCACCAATCTCCCCAACCCCACTTGATTGCCAGTCTGCCTTCCGTCTCTGTTCCAGACACGTCATAGAATTGGAGTCATACAACATGTGGCCTTCGGTGATGGCTCCTTCCACTTAGCATAAGGCTGTCTCGGCTCGTCCGTGTTGTGGCGTGTGTCAGTGCTTCGTTTCTCTTTACGGCTGAGTAGGAGCCTCTGCTCTTACCCACCACAGTGACCAGTAAGGCCCCCGGCAGCTCTGAAAACTTTTCTATAGGATCAACATGTTCTGGAAGTCTCAGCCCAACTGTAGGACTTGGGCATGGGGTCTCTCACCTCCCTCCCCCAGGTCCTGTCCTCCTGCTCTGGGGATTCCGGCACAAGAACTGCGGCAGTGCCGCACCGTGGGAGAGCTAGGACACCAGCCACGAGGCCGGATTACTGCCTCATTGGTCCCCGCAGGGTCTCAATTTATGGGGGAATCTGGGGGACAACTCGGAGAGGTGAGGCCATTGGAAGAAGAAAGTTGTTACTTACATAGGAGTAGGGGGCATGCCACACCACACCACGCCACATCACGCAGGGCCACGGTGGCACTACCCTGGCAGCCTCCAAAGGCCAACATCTGTGTCCACCTGGGGCCATTCACAGCACAGATGGGGAGCTCCGATCTCAGGGACCAGCACCTGCACCTAAAGGATGCCGTTTGGTTTGTTCTACCTTTGGGAGACAATCTCAGCAGAGCCTTACCGGGCAGCTGACTTGGGGGCAGGGGGGAGAGCTGGTGAGCGTGCCCTCCCTGCACCTGGGGCTTGCCTGAAGAGCCCAGTCCTAATGCAGTGCCTTGCTGGCTGTGTGACGTTGAGAGGCACACACGCTCTCTGGTCTCACATCAGTGCATTACAGGGTCTGGGCTTTGTAGTCTGAGTGTTTCTGCCAAATACTGTCCCCTCCCCAGAAATTGCATCAGGAGTTGGCACAGCCACGCCCTCTCTAAGATGTCTTCATGCACAGGGTCAGCTGCAGCCTGTTCACATCACAGGGTGTTTGCCGTCTTGCATTTGCAAACACTGCCAGGCCTGGCATCCCAGGGGGTGCTGGGAATGCAGCAGCCCCCAGCAGGAGAAGGGACAGCCCATCTCGATCCATCCCTTAGGGTGGGCATAGCCTCATCGGGGCCAGGTAACTGCACAGGCCCTGGCTCGGTGCCCGGCCCACTGCCTAGCAGGGCAGGGTAGAGGGAAGATGCCCCGTGCTCTGCCCCACGCCTGCCCCGCCCAGCCCAGGGCGATTCAACAGGTCAGTCTACGGGGGCAGGCTAGCCTCTGCCTCCAACGGAGTGGGGGACAAGGACAGCAATGAGGGAGACAGGAAAGACACGAAACAGACGACCCCAGCGAGGAGCACCCAGCCCACCAGAGGGAAGGGAGTCCTCTCCTGGGAGGGACGCGGTAGGAGTTGCTCCGGTGAAGGAGGAGGCAGAGCGAGTCTGGGAGGCACCAGCACGTCCAAAGGCCTGCTGGGGTGAGAAGGGAAAAATCATCGGAAGTTGTTGGAAGTGTCCCAGGGAGGAGATAGGGGAGATACGAGAGTGTGGCTCATTGCAAAGCTACACGGATATCCTCAAAGACAGGGGCTGGAGCAGGGGCAGACACCAAAGAAGCAGAACTGGAGCTGAGTCAGCCGCAAGACGAAGTTGCTAATTCCCAGGGGTTCTGCATTCTGTGTGTCCATCCTTCCTCTCCTGGCAATCTGTCATTCTGTCTCTGGCCTCATAACTTCAATCTGTTCACAACTTCTGCTTCTTCCTACCGTGGCTTGCCATGACCTTTCACTGACTGTCCCCCTTCAGCAGGTGGCTTTGCAGTCATCCAATATTCAAACTGGTTGTCAAGCACCTTCCATGTGCACCTGAGATCTCCCAAAACATAGGCATCTTAGGCAGCATGGGCTGCTATCACAATGATACCATAGACCAGAGTGGGAGGAGAAACATGTCTCACAGCTCTAGAGGCTGGGAAGTCCAAGATCAACGTGCCAGCAGATCGGTTCTGGGTGGGGGCTCTCTTTCTGGTTTGCAGACAGCCACCTTCTCGCTGTGTCCTCACATGGTGGGGAAAGAGAGGAAGAAAGCTCTGCTGTGTCTCTTCTTATAAGGACATTAATCCCAACATGGGGGCTGTACTCTCATGACTTCATCTAAACCTAATCACCTCCCAAAGGTCCCCCCTCCAAATACCATCACACTGGGGATGCAGGCTTCAACAGAGGAATTTTAGCAGAATACAAACATGCAGCCCATAGCCTTCTTTTCCTTGTGGGACAACAAGGGTCAGCTCTGGTCTTGTCTGTCCCAGGCCTGGACACAGATACCTGATAAGGAAGGAGGATTCTGAGGAACTAAAACCAGAAGACTCAGGGTGAGAAGTAGGGGGGGGTTTGCCTGTTGATGGCAGAAGCTGCCACCCCAGGAAGGAAAGGGACACTGAGGGTCCCCAGCCAGGCTCCTGCTGAGCAGTTGCTGCTTTGTTTTACATTAGAGCTGCATTTTCAAACGTGACCATCCCACACCCACCCTCCAGCTATTCAAGGACTTTGGGGATGTCCTTCCAGGTTCTCAGGGGCAAATCACTCTCCACATTCTCACCTCGTTGCCCACGGCCCTCCCACACTCCCATCACCCTGGCAGATCCAGATTGGGCATGACAGGACCCTGGCTTTAGTTATTCTTCTGCATCTTGGCTATAAAGGGTACACTTTAAAAAAAAAAAAAAAAGACAAAACCAAAAGGTGCATCTTAATTAGGGAAGATGTGCAGTGAGACCAGACTGAACTCTGCCAGGCACCAGCCCTCCACTTTGTGAACACAGATGCTTTTAATGCAGCCCCGTTGCCATGGCGATCACCACATCTCAGCTTACTGAGGTGGCATTGCAAATCTGTGGGGAAGGGACAGATTATTCAATAAATGATGCTGGGACATTTAGTTAGCTATTTGGAAAGAAATAAAATTAGCTCTTTCCTTCACACCATATATCAATATGAATTCTAGAGGATTTAGAGAATTAAATGTAAAAAGGGGAATCAGAAGAAAAGATAAATATTTCTCTTGGGGGTGAGTAATGACTTTTTTAAACATAAAAGCAATAGAAAAAATAATGATGATTAAGATAGAAACTTAATACATAAAATTTAAATCTCTTCATGTTTTAAAAAACTATTTAGTTAAATTTATTGGGAAACTACAAACAAGTATAAAATAGTTGTAACAAATATTACACAGGGTTAATACCTCTCATATATAAAAAGTAATTACAAATCAATAAAAATGCATATTCCATTAGAAAAACAGTCAATAAGAAATATTCAAAAGAAGAAATAAAATTATGCAATAAACATTTAAAAATATTCAGCTTCATTGGTAATCAAATAACTGTTCATTAAAACACCAATGAGATTTTCCCCTACCAGATTCTCAAGAATGTTTAAAATTTCAGCACCCAATCTTGTTGAGTGGAATGAAACTGAGTTTCTTATTCATCTCACATGTGAAGGTACAAATTAGGATAAAATTTCTAGAAAAAAAATTCACTTTATGCCACAAGAACTTTTAAAATATTCATACTATTAACCTGGTACTCACACTCCTAAGGTATCCTAAGGAGATGTGCAGGATTGAAGCTCAAATTGTGAATACAGTAATATTCATTGCAAGCATTTAACAGAAATGTATAATTTACTCAAACACTTGGGCATGGTTAAATAAATTATGGTACATAAATATGATGAAATACTGTATAGTCATTAAAACAATATTTTGAATACTTTTTAATGGCATGGAAATATGTCTGTGATATAATATTAAGTGGAAAATAGTATATCAATTGGGCTTCTTAGCTGTTGGCAGTAGAAACCCACTCTGGCTGGCTGGGTAAAGCAGAAAGAAAATTCTTTGGAAGAAAATTGTAAGTCTTGGAATCAGCAGGAACAAGAGAAAACTGAACAGAGAAAGAAAGAAAAATAGAGAAAGAAAGAAAGGGGGGGAGAGAGAGAGAGAACAAGAAAATTAGAAAAAAGAAAGAGAGAGGAAGGAAGGAAGGTATGAAGAAAGGAAGGAAAGGAGAAAAGAGAAAAGAGAGAGAGAGAAAAAAAAGTCAGGCACAGTGCTCACACCTGTAATCCTAGCACTCTGGGAGGCCAAGGCGGGAAGATCACTTGAGTGAGATCCTGTCTCTACTAAAAATAGAAAAATTCACCGGGCATGGTAGCCCACGCCTACAGTCTCAGCTAATTGGGCGGCTGAGGCACGAGGATTGCTTGAGCCTGGGAGTTTGACGTTGCTGTGAGCTATGATGAGGCCACTGCACTCAACTTGGGGCAACAGAGGGAGACTCTATCTCAAAAAGAAAAAAGAAAAAGAAAAAAAAGGCAGACATCAATTGCAAGCTATATTTGTGATATAAGAGTAGATATAGTGCATGATGTTAAGTCAAGGTAGAATTGGCTATGCAGAAATAATAAATCCATCCTGGAATCTCAGTGATCTAACTAAGGCAATGCCTCCTTCTGACCCATATAAAGTGAGTATACACTAGATCAGGCAGCCTTTTGCCATTCTGGCCCCGCCATCTGGAGAAAGTAGCCTCTGAGATTGCTACAGCAGGAAAGACCTGGATGGAGGAGGCTCTTGAGAGATATGCAGTCATCTCTGCTCACAGTCCATTGGTTAGCACTAGTCATGTGACCCCAATCTCACTGCAATGGAGGCTGGGGTATAAAAGAACCAGAGTCATTTGGGGCTCCAACATGAAACACATGGCACACTTAGATTAGGTTAATTTGAGGATGATTTTATATCAAGGAGACTATTTTTAAAGGTGTGGGTGGAATGTAGAAGAACCAGGATTATAACTAGCTATAGCTCACTACATTCTCCTTTCTGGTTCTTCTACATCCTCATCAACACTTGCTTTTATTATTATTATTATTATTATTATTATTATTATTATAACCATCCTAGTGGATGTGAAGTGGTATCTCATTGTGGTTTTGATTTACATTTTCCTAATGACTAATGATGCTCAGCATATTTTCATGTGCGTATTGGTCATTATATATCTTTGAAGAAATGTCTAGTAAAATCCTTTGCCTACAACAGACCCTTACCTCCCACCATATAAAAAAATGAACTCAAAATAGATTATAGACCTAAATGTAAGAGCTAAAACTATAAAACCCTTAGAAGAAAACATAGGTGTAAATCTTTCTGGCCTTGGATTAGGCATTTTGTGGGCTAAATTTTAAATTGGAAAGTTTGTATTTTTACTGTTGAGTTGTAAGAAAGAGTTCCTTGTATATTCTCAATAGAGAGTTTCGTATCCAGTATACGATTTGCAAATGTTTTCTCCCATTCTTTGTGTTGTCTTTTCATTCTTTGATAATGTCTTTTAATGCACGAAAGGTTTTATTTTTGAGAAATTCCAGTTTATCTAATTTTTATTGCTTGTGCTTGAGGTGTCACATCAAAGAAACCATTGCCTAATCCAAGGTCAAAAAGATTTACACCTATGTTTTCTTCTAAGGGTTTTATAGTTTCAGCTCTTATGTATACGTCTGTAATCTATTTGGTGATAATTTCTCACATGGTGAGAGGTGGGAGTCTGTTGTGGGTTGCATTATGTCTCCCAAAAAGGTATGTTCAAGTCTTGAACCCCATTATCTGTGAATATTACCTTATTTGGAAATAGGGGCTGTGCAGATATAAATGAGATTAGATGAGGTCATACTGGATTAGGGTTGGACTTATATCCAATGATTGATGTACTTATAAAAACACCATGTAAAGACACAAGGACATAGAGACACCCGGATAATTCTATATGCCAATTCAGACAGAGAGAGGCCAGCCCAACCCTTGGTGGCAACTGATTTACTTGGATCCATTCCACTGTGGAGGGGCAATGTTGCATCCTCATAAGTGTCACCTACTCCAGATATGTGTGTGCCCTCCCTGGCTGCACACCCCTGCCAGCACCATACACAGGCTTACAGAGTGACCGATTCCCCAACCAAAAATCTGGCACGACCCTGCCTCAGACCAAGAGACCCATTTTATAGCAAAGGGGGCACAGTGGATACATGACAGGAGATGTGCTCGTGCGTTCTACCAACTACCACGCCACCTGGACACAGCCAGCCTGAGTGACCCTTGCTGTGGCCTGCTAAATCCTCAGCTAAGGAGCCCATTTGAGTTTTCCCTGTGGAGCTGGGAGCTTGTATTAAAATGTAGCTGGGATTTGTTTTAATCAATCTGTGAGCCCAACAGATCAGGAGACGAAGGCCTTGAAGGAAGAAGTTTTCACGCACACATCCTTAGAAACGGGAGGCACACGTGGGGAGGGACCAGGTCACCGGGAGGTGGAGGGAGAGGGGGACACGTGAGCAAGAGCCTTTATGGTGGTTTTCACAGGAGGGAATGGGTGAGCTGGGGTATGGCCCCCCAGGTCTGGGATTGGCTGGTTTGAATAGTTTCAGCTCCCTAGCAGTCAGTTAGCAAGTGGGGGCTGCTCCTGGTTATCTGATGTCTGGCCCCGAGATGACTGGGGCAGAGCAGTATCATCTCCCGGAGTGCAAAATCCAGAGGGAGGAGGCGTCTGGATCGGTTGGTTTGCGTGCCAAAGGCGTGCTGGCGCTCGCAGGCCGCCAAGTTGTTTACTATCTCTAGGAATTATCGAGCCCTGGGAGAAGCAGTCTCTCCAGGATTAGTAAGGCCCCAAGAAGTCAAATCATTATAAAATACAGAAAAGTTTTACAAAGTTGTGGCTACAAGCTGCCCTTCACATGTAGTGTACACCTTGAACCAACTGTTGATAGGCTGATCTCAATAGCTAGAATTCGGAGGTTCCAGAAGCAAGGACTGATCCCTCTCAAGTCACCCCCAGCGACCCCAGTGGAATTTGTGCTGCACCAGACCGGGGGCCCTGTTCCCAGTTGCTAGGGAAACACTTCCATTGGAAACCCACTAAAGTCCCACTGAACCTGCAAGGATGAACGTCACCTGTCACTCTGGGCCTCTTATGCAGGTGAAACAGAAGGCAAAGGAAGGAGCTGCCACACTAACGGGGGCAAGTATGGGTTATAGTGAGGGGTCTGGGTTGCTGCTACACAACGGGGGCAGGGAGGAGTGTGTCTGGAACGTGGCGTTTCACTGGGCACGTTCGTGCCTGGTGATGACAGTGAACAGGTAGCGGCCGTGCCTGCCAAAGCAAGGGAACCAAGGCTGGGGGTTCCCAGGGATGAGGGCCTGGGTCACCCCAGCAGACAAGAGACCTGGACCAGCTGAATTGCTGACCACAGATAAAGGAAATCTTGCATGGGTTCTGGAGGGGGCAGATGGCCAGTATAGATTATGGACTCAGGAGGGCACACAGCTTGTTATAATACATCTCTGGATTAAGTCTCTTTATAGATTATGCCTGTCCACTGCCACCGTGCCACAGTGGACTGAAGGTGGGCACACGTGGAACCCAGTGGCACAGGGGTTGGCCGCAGCAGGTGCTTCTGGTGTCACTTCGTTTCGAGGTCACTTCCTTCAGCTTCCCTCTGATTTCAGCAGCTGTGGTGGGCTGTCACAGGCACGCTCAGGCCCCAGAGTGTCCCACATCGAGCATGGGACGGGTGTCTTTCCCTCTGGCTCAGGATCCTTCCCAACAACTGGGTCTGTTCAGTCTATGAACAAGCTCTGCCCACAATTGTGAGGGAGTTGTGCCCCCCAGGGCAATACTCAACCACCGAGGGACACAGGAACTGGTGGCCACATGCTGCAGGCTTCTTCCTGCAGAGGGACAGTTCTGGGAGACATTTTCTATTCTCCCGAGGGGTCCCTTCCCAACCAAGCCCCCTTTGCGAAGAGCAGTGACCATGATAACACACCCTGACATTGGCCTTTCCTCCTTCCCCTTCACACTCTCTTTTCCTTCTGTTTGTTTCCTGAGATACCTCCCAAACTCCCAACTCCTGAGACCTCATCTTGGGTTCCATTTTGGGAACAATCCAAACTAGGACACTCCTTAATCAAGGGGCCCTGGTGGGGAGGGGTGATGGCCAGGCTAGCAGGAGGGGTACTTTGAGTGTTTGGGGTGGCTGCTGTTTACTGACACAGAGAAGACACAGTCACGCTGGTGTGCACCGGCAGAAGGGCGACTCTGGCCTTCAGCGATGCCCAAGTCCAGGGTTTCATAAAGGTATCCGCGGGTCTGGAACCTGAGCAGGTGAAGCCGTTCACAACCAGTTCTTTCATGTTTTCACGCAGTTCCAAGATAAAACCCACTTTTAGGTGGTTATCTCATTGGCTGGGCCTATTAAGTGGTCCTTCTTCTCCCAAATGGGACTTCGGCCAGAAATTTGTCTAGTTTGGTTTTGTTTGGTGGTCAGGTTGTGCCAAACATTACATATGATGCTTGGGTAATAATCGTGATGACAACAGAAAACAACCATTTATGGGCACCTACTGAACGCCAGGCACTGTGCTCAGCGCTTTGCAGGCAGTATCTTGTATGCCTGAGAATTTCTCTGAGGTCGCTATTGCTGCTACTTCTAAGTTCTTGAAGAAGAAACTGAGGCTCAGAGAGGTTCAGTGGCTTGCCCAGGGTCACCCAGCAGTCAGGTGACAGAGCTAGTATTCTGGCCCTCCCTCTGGGAGCTCTAGCACTTGGAGCGCCTGGCACAATGGGGGGCCAGCAGGGCCCCGGGGACGTGGTCAACGCTGCACGCCGGGTGCCGTGAGAGCTCGGCTCACAGCATCTGCCGGCCAGCGCCCGCTTCCCGAACTTAAGCACACACAGATGGAACCAGCCCCCAGCATCCCTGGGAGACCAGGAGGGGCCTTGAACTCCACTCTGGATCAGCCCTTCTCAACGCAGATTAATTGCTGTTGATGTTCTTCGGACATAATTTTCAGCGAGACAGGATCATTTGGAAAGCCATAAATACACATTCAGATGCACGTGATGGATAATAAACTCGGCTCCAACGAGTCACTTGAGCCCCCATAAATCTTGGCTGCGTTTTCTTCCCTGGTGCCTGTAAATCAGGCCCTATCTCTGCCTTCTGGGTCCTGGTGGCCCCTACCTGCCACCCATCACACCGCAGGTGGGGCATCCCACAGCCAACCGCAGGCACATCCATCACGTGGCCGCCACGCATCCTGCGCCGTCCTGGGGGGCCTGGGTGTCTGCGCAGCATTAGCTCCCCCTCCTGCTTCTCTGAGCTGCCCCCGCCCCACACATCATGGGTTGCACGAGCCTCATCGGGCTGCAGCAACATGCAAGTTTGGAAGCAGGCTGTGGCCGCTGCTTCACTTCCGTCCGGACTGAAGTGGTTCTGGGACTCAGAGACGGCCAGGTCCCTTCTCTGCACCTCGGTCTTCAGCGGGGAGAAAATATTTCCTGTTTCCCAGGGTTGGATTAATACTCAAGGGTGATAATACTCAGGGAAGTTACATCAGAGGAAGCCCCAAACCACAATTGCTTAATAAAGGTTTAATTTTTGTCCCAGCAGTCTGATGTGGCAGGTTTCCTCGACCTTACAGCTTTCTTATCTGGAGCAAGCATCCCTCTGAGATCATTCCAGCAGGAGAGAGTCGGAGCAAGGGTCAGTTCATGACTGCTTCAGCTGGGAAGTGAGCAGTCACCTTTGCTCACACCCCATTGGCTGGAACTAGTCACATGGCCCCTGGCTAATCACAAAGGATGCTGGGAAATAGAGAAACACGTGGATAAATGGCGAGCATTTAGTTTTCACACGAAGTCACTGTGAGTGTTCAATTAAACACAGTCCACAGGGAGGGCAAGGAAGAGCTGGAGCAGGGCCTCAAGATGTTATAAATGATTCTGAAGTGGATTGGACAATGGGGATGTACGCCCAGCCCCCTTCCATAGTGGTGTACGGTGGTCACTCCTCATGGGCAGAGCATTCACCTTCATGCTTCCCATGGGGCCTGGCCAGGCAGCACAAGGCCACACACTGAGGCTGCCTCTTTGGGCCAGTTCAGCAAACTCTCGCCCAACTGCGGCCCATGGGGAGGGACCTGGGACATTCCCACTGCAGTTAGGGTCAGGGCCCAGGCTCTGCGGTCAGACAGCTGTGGGTCAAATCCTAGGTCTGCTATGGACTTGCTGTGCGTCCTGGGGTGAGTCACCAATTCTCCCCAGCCTTCCCGGTTTTCTTCTCTATCAATGGAGGCAAATCAGGTAGCTGTGACAGCTACTAAGGGGCCAAAGCCAGGTTTCTAATAGGCGCTCAGGAAGTGGGTTCATCCAAGGCCACCTCGTTTTTCATGAAGCCATGCATATTCCCTAAGGGCTGAGCTCTCTCTCCTCACTTGGGCTGACACCTAACAGCACCCATGGCCTCTCCCAGCCTCTGGCTCCTCCCAGCCTCTGTCATGGCTTCAGGCTTCCATTCCTCATGAGGATGGCTCCTGCCCACAGCTGGGCCCCGCCTGCAGGAAGCCCTCTGTGATACCCCCAGCTCTTGTGGGTGTGGGGAGGGGGTGGGCTGGGGCTGGGCAGGGAAGAGGCCATCCAGCAGATAACGGTCTCCCTTGTCTACAGGGTTGGCCCACCCCAGTCAGGCCACGTGGTTTCATGGCTGGAACTCCTCATGCACCCTCTGCCCCCATCTCCAAGCACGGAAGCAGCAGGTCACGGGAAGGAAGGAGGCAGGAAGCCCAGGAAGGCCGGTGTGGCTGGAGGAAACTGACAAATATGGCAGCTTCTGCCATCAACGTGGAAGGCTGGAGACCCCAGGTTTGCCTCTCTCAAGACTGAAGACAGCTGGGCCCAAAAGAATCGGCCTAAACTGTAGGGCAGGTGCCTGGCTTCTGGTCCTTGTCTGGCTGCTAATTTAGCCGTAAGCCAACCACTTTCATTCCCGGGCCTCAGGCTGCTCATCTGTAAAATGGGGGCATACTCATCCTGCCTGCCTTACAAGGTTAGCTACAAAATTACAAGGTTAGTACTTGTGGGGTGGGCATGGGGGTAGAGTTTGTAGGAGTCAGTGGGATGCTCTGTTGGGATCTAAAATCCTGCCTGTGACCAGCTCTGGGCTGGGGCAGCAACTCTTGCTCCTTTGGAATCCAGGCAGGACCCAGAGGTCAGCTCTGAACCAGAGGGACTGTTCCTCCTCTCTCCCTCCTCCCACCCCAAGGGTGAAATCTGTTGCTTGTCCTGGGTGGAATTCTCTTTTTCCAGCTCCCATTTTCAAAAGCACCCCATAAAATACCAAAAATAAACACCATGCATGGCTTTCATTTGGGGAGGGTTTGTCTTTCTCCTTTTATGACTTCTTACCATGACATGCCAGCCTTTCATCTTTGTGCACGCAGGTCAGGCCAAAGGCAGCGTGTCCAGGCCTCTTGGGTCAAACAAGGACTCACCTCTTTGAAGGCTGGGGTAAGAGTCGGGGACTGTCTGGGGCAGCAGATGGGGAGGCACTGGGCCCGGGTCCTGAAGGATGAGTAGGAGTTTGTGTGGTGGCAAAAGTGAGGGGAGACCATTCCCAGCAGAGGGAACAGTGTGTGCAAAGAGATAGAGACAGGAACAGACTGGCATATTCCAGGAGCAACTGGAAGTTCGGCAAGGCTGGATATTAGGATGTTTGGGGACAGAGAAGCCAGGGGAGCTGGGTTGTGGAAGCCTTGAACGCCAGACTAAGGAGGCCAGACTTTACCCTGAGGGCAATAGGGAGCCAGGGAAGAATGCAAGTGAGGTGGGAACACCCCAGGACACCTGCCCACCAGGGCCAGCTCTTGTGACAGCCTCAAATCCTGTGTTGGTGGCAGGGTGGACGTTCTTCTCCCCAAACTCAACTTCCTGGGCAAAGACAATCTTGAAAGAATCTGAAAGGAGCCTCCACATAAAATGACTCTTTTTTTAAAGTCAACATTTCCGTGATTTTTTTGGTAGAAATTAATCGGAAACACATGCGTTCTATTTTTCATAAATTGCAAAGGATCAAAGGGGAAGGAAAATCCTCTTAGGGTAAAAGACAATGTGAGTCCCATCACCAGCTGGAATGCCCCACACCACTGTCTTGGAGTGTGGGGCCTCCCTTCCACCCAGCGTCCCCTTGTGCCCCCCAGGAGGGGGCCCGGGCTGGGCACAGAACGTGGAGTGGGCTTAGATATGGCCCAGACCTGAGATGCTCTCAGCCCGAGGGGACACCAGGCCTAGCAAAGGGCAATGATACTTGCTGGGAGGGAAAGCCCCAAGTCGAGGGAACCCAGAGAAGGCCTTTAGCATGGCCCGATGTAGGAAACAGGATAAGGGACAATGAGAGAAGAGACCAGGTGTGTGAGCTGGGGACACGTTAGGACTGTCGTGACTGTCTGCTAAAGAACCCAGTTTCCCCCTGTGCCTTTCCCCACAGCTATCTGCCGATGGGGGCAGGACGGAAAGATCCCTGGGCTTGGAGACAGAAGCTCAATTCGGCTTCCCTCTTACAGTGAGACTAATCTGAACCTCAACACTCTCATCTGTACGATGGGGAGAATGATGAGAGCTACTTCCCCGGGGGAGCAGCGAGAGCTGTGGACAGGTGCACGCTCGCGGGGGCCTCTGGCACGCTGGCCCTACCCTTGCTGGCCCCACCCGGGTCTTTCTTCTGTGGGGGCTGTGGTCACGGGTGGGAAAGGTGAGGAAATGCCCTGTGTGTGCAAAGCCCCATGATTTCACAGCAAAGAAGAGGGGCCCAGGCCTCTGGTGGTCGGGACACTCCAGTGTCCATCACAGGGTGGGGAGCGAGGCCAGGAGCCCTGCCCAGGCCACTGTGCTCCGAAGGCCTTTTGCCTGCATCCTCGAGGCACCAGATCAAGGGCTCCTTCCTCCCACCCCGAGCCCCCCCACGGGAGCCGAGCACCACCCAGCCCGCCGCCAGCCTGCCCCCGCAGTGGCCCCGTGCCAGCCCTGCAGGCGGGCGGTGAGATAATCCGGCTAGACGGGCTGCCATCTTGGCACGTCCCAAGGCGCCCGGGGCCGCGGGGAGCTTCAAAAGGAAAATTAATGTCTCTTACCAGCAATTAGAGGAAATTATTCAGATAGAAATCTTGTTTTATATCTCCTCATCCTTGTTTTTCAATCCCCAGCCTTTGATTTCTTTCTTCTTCAGGGATTCTCAGAAAGACACTGAGAGCCGGGGCCGCGCACCGCGGCCTAACGAGCGCCGGGCGCACCTGGCGTGGCGGCCTCGCCCTGCGGCGGGTTCTGAGGCCGGCCCTGCTAAACGCAGCCCCAGGTCTCCAGGGCGGCTGGGGCCCCTTGGCAGCGGAGGGCGGCGCTCCCGGGTGGGCAGTCGTGGGTGGGCCCCAGCTCGGGCTGGCGCTCCTGCTGCCCGCGGGAGACAGCGCTGGGGCTGCAGGCCTGGCTGAGGTCACCCGCCCTCGGGTGACTCGGTGCTGAGGGCGGTCCTGGGTGCAGGAGAGGGCCGAGGGTGGCCTCAGTGGGAACCAACCTCCTTCCTGTCTCGCTGGGGACTTCCTCACGCTCCCACCCTCAGCATGTCCTCTCGGCCTTAGACTCGGCCCGGTGCTCCAGCCCTGCAGACCCACCGCCAGCTTCCCTGGCCTGGCCCCGTCCCCTCCACCACCTATCCCCCACTCCACATGCCCAGACAGGAGCTGGCCTGCCACGACCCAGAGTCCTGTGCAGCCTTGGCCTGGCATCAACCACCTCGTTTTTCTCTACCTGGCCGATTCCTGCGCCTCCTTCCAGGTGCAGCCCTGTCACCTTCTCAGCGACCCCTGCGTCACAACAGCGGGTGCCCTCAGCACTTAGCCCAGGCCACTGCGCTGAGCTGGCTGTAAGTATTCAGGACCCGACATCCCCTTGCAGGCAGGGCAGGTCTGCTTCATCGCCAGGTCTCCAGCGCCAGGTGGCCCGGCATGGGCTTTAATCAGCTTCTGCTTGAAGGAATGACGCCCAGTGACAATGACGGACGGCCTGAATAAATGAAGGAATGAGGGAAGGAGTGGGGTTCATTAGAAGAGGCACCAGGAACAGGGTGTCAATAGACTAATCTTGACTCATACCTCAGTCACTTCATCTCTGTGTGACATGGAACAAGTTGTTTTGCCTCTTTGAGCCTCAGTTTTCAATTCTTTAGAATGGGCTTAATAGGTCTGTCCCTGTCTTCAAAACAGTGTTGTGAGGAAAAAACAAAATAAAGGAGTTGAACTTGCTTTGCAAGTATATTAAAAGTCCACATACCACCCATCCATCCCTCCCTCCACCCATCCATCCATCCACTCACCCAACCATTCCCCCCTCCATCTCTTTACCCGTCCACCCACCCATCTAGTCACCCATCCATTTATCCATCCATCCATTCATCTATCCATTCTCTCATCCATTCATTTAACAACTGTGCACTGGGGACTCCTGATGCCAGGTAGTGTTGGGGTTTGGGGGACTGAGAGGGTCAGAAGCAGAACCTGCCACCGGACCCCCTCCCAAGGAGAGGTCAGCAGCAGAGAAGCACAGGCAGGAGCTGAGGGGGAAGGCTGGGCACAAAATCTCAAGAGTAAAGCCCAAAGTGTTGCCACTTCCTACCACCGAGCATGTACCTGCTCCTCTCAGGCCCAGCCTCTCCTAGCTTTGGAAAGCCTAGGAGACCAGGGATGCTAATTTTTTTATTTTTAGTTGTCTGGCTAATTTCTTTCTATTTTTAGTAGAGAGAGGGTTTCACTCTTGCTCAGGCTGGTCTCGAACTCCTGAGCTCAAACGATCCACCTGCCTCGGCCTCCCAGAGTGCTAGGATTACAGGCATGAGCCACCGCGCCCGGCCCTTACTTTATGTTCTTTTAGCAGCTGCAGGGATTCAAGGATGCTTTCATTCATCATTCAACACATGTTGAACGTTATCTGTCAGGCACTGGGTGGGGGCTGGGGGCTGGGGACAGAGCTGCTCTCCTCCACCAGCACATGGGATGGGGGCACTCTGTGTCACGTGTGTTACACACATCATCTCATTTAATCCTTAAATCCTGGGCCATTTTATAGCTGAGAAACTGCAGGGCCTGGAGTGCCAAGTGAGTAGTTTCCATCTGTTCACTTCTCACCATCTAAGCCCTTCTGTCCCTTGCCCCCCAGCCCTGACCTCTCTCTGAGCCCGAGAGAGCTGGCACATCCAGCCACCTGAGCTTCATCATGGGGTGTCCCATGGACACTCAACTTAGCACACTCCAGATGGAACTCTCTAAGCCTCTGTTTCCTCATCTGTAAAAGTAAAACAACATTTTCTACCTTACAGGATATTGTGAGGATATAACAATTTCATAGTTTCAATGGGCTCATCATAGGTGCTCAATGAATGGTGGCCATTGACTGTCTGGGAACATGTCCCCGCTGTCCAGCTGGCTGTAGTACTCATGCATGCAGCCCATGAATGCTCAAGTGTCCAGCGATCACCTGAAATCCACAGCAGTTCATTCATCCAATGCTGACATTGACAGGTGGTATGGTGGATTAAAGATGGCTACAAATTATTTGTCACTCCCTTCAAGAGATCTATTTCCTCTCCCCTTGAGTCTAGGCTGTCCCTGTGACAGCTTAATCAATAGAATGTGATGGAAAGAACGCTGTGCCAGTTATGGTCCTATCCTTTAAGAAGACTGACAGCTTCTGCTTCTCCCCTCTTGGAATGCCAGCTCTTGGGACATTGCTTCTCAGAATCTACCCATCATGCTGTAAAACGCAGAGAAGCCACATACAGGCACTCAGGTTGACAGCCCATCTAGAGTCCCAGCCAACGTCCAATGTAGCTGCCAGTCATGTGAATGAGCCACGTTGGATGTTCCAGCCCACTGTAGAGTCCCCAGATGGCTGTAGCCCCAACCAACATCCCATAAAGCAGAAGAACCTCCCAGCTGAGCATAGTCAACTCACAGGATGATCAAATTTAATAAGATGGTTATTGCTTTCAACCACTAATTTTGGGGGCAGTTTGTTATGCAGAAAACCCAAACATATGGTATGTCCATTTAGGAGATTTTTAAGTATTTATTCATATTTTTTTTTTTAAAAAAAAGACTCCAGAAAACTATGGACAACAGCTTGCTGCCTGTTTCTGTACAGCCTGCAAAGTAAGAACGGTTTTTACATTTTAAAACGGCTAGAAAAAGTCGAAAGAAGAATATTATTTTGTGACCTGAGTGAGAAAATTATATGAAATTCAAATTTCAGTATCCACAAATAAAGTTTGAGTGGCACACGAGCGGCGCTCATTTGTTCACATAGCGTCCACGGCTGCTTTCTCACGGCAGCGGCAGGCTTTCGTGGTGGTGACAGAGACCGTATGGCCCAAAGAACCTAAAATATTTACTATCAGGCCCTTTACTGAAACAGTTTACCAACTCCTTCTGTGGAACGTTAAATATGTAGCACGAGACTTTGAACTTAAAACCTTGCCTCCAAGGATTCGTATGTGTTTCTGAGCGTTTATTTATTTAGTCCTCTCGGTTAAAAATTTTAAAAAGCCACACTGCGGACTTTTTTCCTTATTTATTTATTTATTTGTGAGTTTGAAAGTCTTCAGAATGGCCCAATGGGGTGCAAACATTTAACAGATTATAGGAGGAATGCTGAGAAAGCTTTCGAGGAGAGATCAAAAGGAAGCTGTGCTGATGGGGAGGGACAGAGGACTTTGAAGAGAGAGGCAGGCATGGAAGAGGGGGGCAGCTGGACAGGGACACTCCCTTAGGCCAGCACAGCACCCCTGTGGCCACCCACTCTGGCCCCCGCCCGCCCCCACCGTCCTGCCCTGGCCAGAGCTCCAGGCCTCATGCCTAACGCTGGAGGTGGCTACATTAGCCATCCCCATCTTTGTCCCCTGCCCCCTCCCTGCCTCCCTCCACCAGCGCTGAGCTTGACAGCTCTTCCTCGTGTGGCCCTCGCTGTCCCCCAGGCCAGCTCTGACTCCCCCTCTGCAGCGTCGTCTGTGGTACACCCCTCTAAGTTCCCACTGGCCGGGTCGTACGTCTGAGACCCACTCGCTGCCTTCTGCTCTCTGGGCTGGACGTACCAGAGCGTGGTCGCTGGGCTTATTCACCTCTGGGCCCCCAGGGCGGCATCAGAACCCAGCTGCTGAACACAGGGGCCCACAGCCCGCACTGAGTATTTGGTATCAGAATCCCCTCCCACGCCCCGCCATCCGGGTGAAGTGTGGGGAGACATCAGGCCGGGCCTCCCACCCGGAGGGCATGGTCAGGGCCGATACCGAGCGGCCCCCACCTCGCCTGGCCTCTGGCAGGGCCTCTGGCCAGGAAGGAGTGGCTGACAGAGTCACCTCCGGCCAACAGGCCTGGCGCTGACAGCCGGGATCTGGGAGAACAAGAAGCCCATTCAGGGCGCAGGGCCGGGCGGGCCCCTCTTTCAGGTGCATGATCTCACCTCTCGGAAACCAGCCGGCCTGCCAGAGGGCCTCGTCAGGCCTTTGATGACCCAATGTTGAGGACACAAATCACAGCCCCAGGGCCTCCTGGGCCTGGCCCACACCCCACTCCATGGACAAATGAAAGGGGCCCAGACAGGGCCCGGATCTGGGCAGAACTGCGTGCGGGCAGCTGGACAGCGTGTCCACCCTGCAGAGAAAGGCCAGGCCCGACTGGGGTCCAGGGCCTGGCCGGGGACCCCATGCACCTCAAGGGGCAGGGCAGCCCAGCCCCCTCCCACCCCGTTTCCAGGGACATGGCAGCTTGTATGTTCTGGTCAGTCGGTGACATCAGGCCCACATACACCACCCCAGATCCTGGACTCCACCCCTGGGCCCAGCTGGGAGCTGGAGCTGAAGGGACTTTGCTCCTAGCCCAGCCCGAGTCTGGGCTTTGTCCCCCGATGGCCAGCAGTGTCCAGGAGGAAGGGACCAGCCAGGGGAGCAGTTGGCTCCATCTCGGGTAGGACCTGCCAGAAATGCTTGGCCTGCAGGAAAGTGCGCCGGGGGCCGTACTCTTCTGTGCGCTCACAGGACACGTCCCAGGAGCCGAAACTGGCCCAGAGGATATGCAACTCCGAGGCCAAAGAAGCCACTGACCTCTGCCCTCTTGGCATGTGTCCTTAGCTCCACCCATGAAGACCAGATGGCAGTCTCTGGCTTTTGCAAGTACTCCCAGGGCAGGAGTCCAAGACAGGGCACATGCTGGCCTCTCACTGTGCCCAGCGGTGGCCTCTGTCACCACTCCTGTGTGGGCCCCCAAGCCTCGAGGGAGGCCCCATGTTGTCAGGACAGCCACTCAGCTCTGGCGGGAGGCCCCAGGTCCTGCCACCTGACCCTGAGAATCTGTCTCAGCTCAGATCCTGCCTCTGACTACTGGCCAAGGTTGGCTCCCAGTGAATGCGACACCAGGCTGTCTGCTGCCGCCGGGAGCTCCTCCTGCCCTGGAGGGCCTGGCTCAGCGGGGCCCAGGCTGGCTCCTCCTCCCCCAGCAGCCAGAGCTTGTCTCTCCTCCAGGCCCCCCAGGACTCTGTAGCTCCTGCTGTGGGCTGCTGGTGGGCGCTAGCCTCTGGGTGTGAGCTGGCTCGGACTCCCAAGCCCAGCACAAGCTGCACTGAAGGGAAGTCTCTGGCATCGAGAGGGCAGCCTGACCAGGTCCTTGGGGCAGAAAGGTGGCAGGCATTGAGGGCAGGCAATCCTGGGCAGCCGAAGCCCTTGGACAAGTATCTTACCTTCTCTGAGCCTCAGTTTCCTGATCTGCAAAATGGGGATATTAACATCCTTTCAGCAACACAAGGCTGAAGAGAGGTTTCAGAGACACCAACCACGTGAAGCCCCAGGCACAAGTTCCAGCACCCAGGTGCTCAAAAAATGTCAGTCGATCCAGGCTTCTCTGTCACCTGCCGTCTGTGCCCAGTCCCCAGGAAGCAGACCTCAGCCAAGGCGGGAGCCTTCACGGCAGGCCCTGGGGAGAGCGCTGGGCCCGAGGCCCCAGCCCTGCCTTTGGGGCCTCTCTGCCGCTTCCTGCCTGTGTGCCCAAAGGCACGCCGCTTTTCCTCTCTGAGCCCGCGGATGCAGGACTGAGGCTCTGTGAGATTGTTTCACGGACTGTCACTGGGGATGTGTGGACCAGCAGGGGCCACCAGCTCATAGGAAAGACGCCATTGAAGCATAAAAACAACGAATACGAAGGCAGTGGCACCAAACGTCAGATGGCTTGCCTGGGCCCCGTGGTCAGGCGGCACAGAGCCGGGTGTGAGCCCAGACCAAGCACAGAGGGTGGCTGGAGCCAGGGGTTTCAGCGGAATGACCAGGTGTCGTTCTTCCCCACAACTGAGCGAGGTGGGCCCCAGCTGTGTCTGCGTGGGCTCGAATCCCAGCTCAGCCGCTCACTGACTGCGTGACCTCAGACCGCCGTTGTCTGCTCTCTGGCCTCAGCTTGCTCATCTGTCCAGTGGGGTAGTAGCAGGACCTGCCCCACGGGGCTGCTGGGAGGGCCGTGTGTGTGGACCGCAGCGCCCGGCGCTCTGGCTGCCAAGTGTTTGCTGCTACGTTTTACTTAAGGAAACTTACCTAGAGAGGTTAGGTGGCTCGCCCTGTCGCGCCGCCAGTCATGGGAGCAGCCAGGACTCACATTCAGTCTTGTCTGCCCCAAAGTTGCGGTTTTCACTCCAGCGCCCAAGGCCACTGAGAACATGCCAGGTCCGGGAGGCCCCAGGGAAGCGGGAGCCGGGCGAGGCTGCTCGGCCGTCAGTAGGTGGCGCTGTGGGCCCACACGGCCGCTCACACACCAGACTGCGCAGACTGGGGTCTCCCCACCCCGGCCAGGCCCTGCACCAGGCACAACCCCCAGGATGCTGGTGCCACGTACACTGTTTCTCTGATGAAGAATGTGAGGGCCCAGAGAGGTTGAACCACTGGCCTCAAGTCACACAGCTGTAAGGAGCAGAGGTGTGTGACTTGCCCTCCCAAGATGGTCAATGCCTCCCACCCCCACCCCACGCCCCAGCCCTCAGGAGGCCACTATTACTCCCTGGGGCTTGATGGGAGCCAGGTGTGCCCCTCCTCCCCCCATGGCTGGACATTCCAAGGAAGCTGAAGCCGCAGCTTTGAAGTGAGAGCTAAGCCCCAGATTAGGGTGGCTCCAGGCTGGCCTCTCCCTCCCACGCCATTGCCAGGCCCACCCCTGCCAGCCACTCCAGCCAGAGTCCTCGTGGCACAGAGGGGTCTGGGACCAGAGAGGGCAGGACTTGCCCAGAATGGCACAGCCCCTCACAGAGGCCCTCTGCCTGTGAACTAAGGAGCCCCAAGTCCCCCCAAAACAGGCCACTGGCCTGAGACCCCACTTTACAGCCCCTCATTGTCAACCAAGAGGCCACATGTTACAGGTTCCCCTCTCCACCACCTCCACCGGCACACACTTTAGCACCCGTGCCGCGGGGCTGGGAGTTCTGCCGTCTGTCTGTCTGTCTGTCAGTCTGTCAGTGAGCAGCCAGCCACATTCCCCTGCCCCACCCGGCCTGTTTGGGGTCTAAGTTCCAGCCTCTTTGTTCAAGGAGTTTTGGACTCAAATCCGGAAGATGACACAGTAGGGAAGGCCCATGAGTTCCAGAACATTCTCTTTCAGAATAATATCTCATATCCTCTTTTCTAGAATTCAGCTCTTCCCAGACTTCAGAAATTCCCATTCCACTGTCAGGGTTTTTTGACCCTAAACATTGTTTATGTTCATCTTTTCCCTTAAATCAACTCATGTACATACATTTATTTTAAAGAAAACTTTAACCAAAACCAAAAATACAAAAAACTCAATACCGAAAGTGAAAAGCTAGTCCCACATGCCATAAACAGACAAATAATCATAAAAATACACACAACAGAAGCAAAACAATACTGCTCAACCCCAGTGAGCCTCCTGGGTGCTGGAGGGGCGGTGGCAGGCCCCGGGCTGCCAGCTCGGAATCCAGCCTCTCTCCTCAATGCAGTCAGCGGTGAACGTGTCTGGACGGAGACTCCCTTTCTGCACCTTCCACCTGGAGGCTGGTCATTGTCCCCTCCTTGGCTGCACTTCTCCCACCCAGTCGTCAAATTATTAATACCACCTCCTCCAGGAAGCCTTCCAGGCTGGATCAGGCATCCCCACTGTGCTCCTTCCGCAGACCTTTTCTGACTTTGTACTTGTCACCCTAGGTTAATAAGTCACATTTCTGATGTGGTCACTCCCACCAGACCGCACAGGCTGGGGTCTCCCCACCCCAGCCAGGCCCTGCACCAGGCATGACCCCCAGGATGCTGGTGCCACGTACACTGTTGCCATGGCCTACAGTCATGGTTCCCTCCCTTCCCCATCCCCCACCGTCCACCTCTCTGCCACCTTGAACCCTCCACGCATCACAATGTCCTCGCTGGTGTCTGCCTTCTCTTGGAAGGAGGCTCAATGTGGTCTAGCCAGGGTCTCATCTGTCTACCACTGGACCCCTGAGCCTGGCCTGCTTGAAGGAAGGACACACCTGGGAAATTAGCATTGTCATTGTCTGTATTTTCCAGATGGGGAAACCAAGCCACAGTGAGGTTAGTGACTTGCCAGCAGTCACCCACCCAGTCACCATCAACCCGGATGCAAATTCAGTCCCCCAGGGCCGGCCTAAGTCAACCCTACTCTACACTGTCTCCCTGGTGGGACTTTTTCCACCTTTGTCAAGTAAGACTTCGTGTGTGACAGAGACAGGAAGGGACAGACAGACGCAGACAGACTCTTGGGGCCCACAGCAACTTCCAGCCAGGGCTCAGCTCGCAGCAGGCACGGAGTAGAATTTCCCACCAAGCAGACTCTGTGGCTGCTGGGGCGTCCCCTCAGACCTCACCGCATGCCTTCGCAGCCCCCTGAGGCCTGACATTCCACGGGGACATTTCATTGCTCTGAGGTCTGGTGTCCCAGGCTAAGGACATCATCGGTTCCGCCCACCCCAGCCACTTCCTGGCTGCAAAAAAGGTGCAGTCACCCCCAGGGTTGCCAGGAAGACAGACTGATGGCAGAACCCGGTGCCAGGCAGGGGCCCTCCACCAGCCACACTGTCCCAGGGGGAGCCCCGCCCTCCTGCGGTCAGCAGAGGCTCCCTGGGAGATTCCCCGCCCAGGCGGCTCCAAGCCCCTGGGGTCCGTCCTGGAAGGACCTTCAAAGGACTTGGCCATTCCTGAGTGAGCGCCAGGAGGGAATCTGCTCTCAGAGTCAATTTAGCCAGCCACACGGGTGGAAGGAATGTGCCGTTTCTCTTAACAGCGACCCCCTCGTGATTTATACGGGGGCCACTGTCCGAAGGCCCCAGCTGATGGGTCCCGAGTGGAAAATGAAATGCCAAGACCCAGGCGTCTTGCTGGGCTAATTACCCTCAATGAGACCCAGCTGGCTGGGGGAGCCGGCGGGCCCGGGGCAGGGCTGGGCCAGATCCCTGCAGTCCGCTCCCCGGGGATGAATGGCCTGCGCTGGCCCTGCCTGGGTTCTCCACTCGTCACCCACCAGGTGTGCTCTGGGCCACCAAGAATTCCGGGAGCACTCACAGGGCGGGTCACCTCTGATGCAGCCCAGCCACCAGGCAGGCCCAGGACTGGCCACCGGCTTGGGTCTGCTGCTGCCCTGAGAGCTGGAAACCCGTGAGACACAAGGGGCTCTGAGGTTACATGCTGCCTAAGGGGACACTGAGGCAGACAGGGCAGGTCCCCTGGAGCCGGACGAGGCTCCACACCAGCTGCAATTCCAGCATCAACCTCTGGCCCGCAGTGTCTTGGAGTCCCAACGCCACACAGCTGCCTCCAGACGCCCCACGTGCTTCCAGGTTTGCTCTCTGGGCCTCCTGGGGCAGGTCAAATGTTTCCCGAGAGTCTTCTACATGCCAGCCGTGCAGGGTGCTGGGGGCACAGGCGCGGGCAAAATCCAACCTGATCCCTGACCTCAGGGACTTACAGCACCATGGGGAGGACAAACACCTCTTGCAACTCCCCAGCGCAAGCACCGTGTGTCATGAACGTGCACAGAAAGCCGTTTGGGCCATTCCGCAACAGGGCCTGAGACGAGCTGCTGAGCTGAAACCTGTAGAGGGTAGCTGCACAAGCAGGTGGCGGTGACGGGGTGGGACAGCATGGGCAAAGGCCCTGTGGCAGGAGGAAATGTGGGCATTCAAGGACCTCAGTGAAGCTGTGCAGCTGGCCCAAGAGCCGAGGGGACGGTGACGTGGGAGGTCACGGAGGCCAGCAGGGGGATTCTTGTGTCTGTAGACAGGTGATTCCAGATGTGAGTCGGGACAGATGGTACATCCACCAAATACGTGTTTCTGCTGATTTCTCCCTGGCTCTCAGGAGCCTTAGCCCCACCCCTGGAAGGGCAGCTCTGTGCATCACCCCAGTGCAGGGGCCAGAGTGGGGTTTGGGGGAAGCCCTCCGGGATCACGCAGAGCCAGCCCTGGAGGACTGGCTGGGGAGTCAGGAGACTGAAGGCAGCCAGTGATGGACTCAGGTCAGGGGCAGCCAAGACCACCGGTGACCCACAGCTCGGGCCAAGGGGCCTCTCGGAAGCCGTTCTGTGGCCTCCAAGGGAGGCCGAGGCTGGAGGCTTGGCGCCCCAGCAGCCCCCTAGCTAGTGTGCACTGCCTGAGAGGCCCGCAGCCTTTCTTCCCCCTGGGCTCCCACTGGAGCTGCGTCACTCTGGTGTCCTCCCCCTGCCAACCCCAGCCACAGCCATCAACCAGAAGCCCTTGGGGACAGAGGTGGGGCAGAGGAATGGATGAACTGAGGACAGAGGAATACATGAGATGAATGTCCCCAGCCTCCTCTCTGAGCCAGCATGGAGCCCCCGGCTCTCTCCACTGGCTGCCCCCCTGTCCTGGGCAGCGGGGCCCCTGCAGGTCAGCAGGCCCGCTGTCATGGAGTGGCTGGCGAGCAGGTGTGCAGTGGTGCCTGCATCCTCCAGCTTGGCTCTGGCCTGGTTCTGCGGGAACAGGTCTGACAGGTTCCTGAGCTGCTGAGACAGGGCTCAGTCTGTGATTTCCAGGAAAGCCAAACTCTTAGAGAGCAAGCAGGAATGAGGTTTTCGAACAGTCCCCCTGGGCTGCCCTGTGCCTCTCCCTGTGCCCTGAGCCAGACGCTCCAGACTGGTGGGGGCGCCTCTCTCTCCCACCCCCTTGGAGGCAGCAGGGGCCCAGGAGGAGGTGAAGCGGAGGGGACAGCTTTCACCATGGCTGAGTGTCTGGGAGCACGGCCCCTGCAGTTAAGCTGCTGCGTCAGAGCCCGGGCTGGCCCTCTGCCTGGTCCCGCATGTCACCTCCTTGGACCTCCTGCCTTTGAGCCTCTCAGCGTCTGAATTCTATCCCCATTGCCCACCTTGGCTCCAAGGACCTCTTCCCCCCGCCTCAGCTACCCTGTCCCAAGGTTACACCCTGGCCTGGTTGGGAGACAGGGTGAGGTGGAGCTTATGGGTGCAGGTTCCATTCCCAGCCCCGTCATTAGCCCTGGGCAGGCTCTGTGCCTCAGTTTCCTTTGCTGTCCTCATAGGGGTGAGATGAGCATGTGCCCGTGCAGACGTCAGCCTGGGGGCTGCCAGCCTGGCCCCGACCACCAGTCTCTGCGGGTCCTCCTGCCCTGAGCGCTCAAGACTGGCCCATAGCCTCTCCTCTCCCCCACCTGCTCTTCCCGCACCAGCTTACTCAGTCCCCGGCCCTCGGTCCCACGCAGCTGCTGCCTCTCGGCACCATAGACATAGCATGGGCGTCCCCGGGCTTCCCCACGCTGAGCCCAGCCTCCCCCCACAGCCACGCCCCCCACAGAGCTCTCCATCGTGGGGTGCAGTGCCAGCAGCCACCAAAGCCAAGTCCTGTGAGACCCCAAAGCTCTTCCCCACACCCCTGGTCCCCAAGGTCTCTGCACTCTGCCTCCTGAACATGTCATCTTTTCTTTCTCCACCTTCTCTCTCTTTCTCTCTCTTTTTTTCCTTCCTCTCTTTCTATTGGGACATAACATATATAATAAAATGCATAAAGTGCACAGATCTTAATGGTATAGCTTGCTGATCTTGCATATTTACACCTGAGCACCCACCACCCTGAACAAGACACAGAGCATTGCCCACTCCCCAGAATGTTCCTCCATGGCCCTTCCCCACGAGGTAAACACCATTCTGCCTTCTAATGCCATAAATTAGTTTTGCCTGGTTTTGAATTCCACTTAAATGGAATTAAAACGTATACCCTCTTTGACACAGAGATCAATAGATTAGAAACAAGAGTCTAGAAATAAACTCACACATCCATGATCAATTGGTTTTTGACAGGGGTGCCAAGACCAGTCAATGGGAAAAAACAGTTTTATCAGCAATAGTGCTGGGAGAACTGGATGTCCACATGCAAAAAGAATGACGTTGGACTCCTACCTCACGCCATAGAGCAGAACACAAAAAAATAACAAGATGGCTCAAAGTCTGAAAGCTGAAACTATAAAACTCTTAGTAGAAAACATAGGTGTAAATCTTAATGACCTTGGATTAGGCAGCAGTTTCTTAGATATAACATCCAAAGCACAAGCAAAATAAATAAAATGGACCTCATCAAAATTTAAGACCTTTGTGCACTAAGGGTAACCATCAAGAGAGTGGAAAGTCAACCCACAGAACGGGAGAAAATATTTGCAAATCACATATCTAAAAAGGATCTAGACTATTTAAAGAACTTCTACAACTCAAGGAAAAGGCATATAACCCAATTTAAAGATGGGCAGAGAAACTGAATAGACTTTTCTCCCTAGAAGATATACAAACAGCCAATAAAAACATGATAAGATGCTCAATATCATAAATCACTAGGGAAATACAAATCAAAATAAAAATGAGATACCGCTTCATACCCACTAGAGTAGCTAGAATTTCTTTTTTAAAATAGAAATTAACAAGTGTTGGCAAGGATGTGGAGAAATTGGAACCTCTTCTACATTGCTGGTGGGAATGTAAAATGATACAACCTCTTTGAAAAGCAATTTGGCAGTTGCTCAAAAAGTTAAACATCGAGTTACTAAATGACCCAGCAATTCCACTCCTAGATAGATGCCTAAGAGAACTAACTGAAAACATATGTTCACACAGAAACTTGTAAATGAAGGTTTATAGTAGATTATTTATAATAGCTATTACAATAAGTAGAAGCATCCCAAATGTCCTTCCACTGATGAATAGATAAACAAAATGTGGTATATCTATAAAACGGAATATTATCTGGCTATATAAAGGAATGAAGTACGACAACAAAGATGAGCCATGAAAACATTATTCTGGGTGAAAGAAGCCAGACACTAAGGCCATGTACTGTAGGATTCCATTTATATGAATGTCCAGATTAGGCAACTCCATAGAGACACAAAGATTCGCGGCTGCCAGGGACTGGTGCAGGAAGAATGGAAAGTGACTAACGAATTTCTCTTTTGTGGTGATGAAATGTTCTGGATACCGATAGTGGCGATGGTTGCACAACCTTGTGAATATACTAAAAGCCACTTTAAAATGGTGAATTGAATGATATATAACTTATATCTCAATTAAAGGGTTTTTTTTTTAAAGTAGGCACTCTTTGGTCTGTGTTTTTCCATGAACATAATATATATGAGCAGCATTCATGTCGTGTGCACCAGAAGTTTATTCTTATTGTTATGTAGTATTCCCACGTATGAATACACTATCATTTATTTATCAATTCTGCTCTTGATGGACATTCACGTTGTTTCCAATTTGAGAGTAATATAAATCTGTCAATTCCTACATGTCTTTTTTTTTTTTTTTTTTTGAGATATGGTCTCTCTGTGTTGCCCAGGCTAGAGTGCAGTGGCGCCATCCTAGTTCACTACAGCCTCAAACTCCTGGGCTCAAGTGATCCTCCGGCCTCAGCCTCCCTAGTAGCTGGGACTATAGGCATGCGCCACCACACCTGGCTAATTTTTCTATTTTTTGTAGAGATGTGGTCTCACTGTTTCTCAAGCTGGTCTCAAACTGGCCTCAAGTGATCCTCCTGCCTCAACCTCTCAAAGTGCTAGGGTTACAGGCCTGAGCCACCACACCCAGCCTGTAAATTCCTGCATGTGTCTTGACGGCTATAGGACAAACATTTCTGGAGGTATATCCCCAGGAGTGGAATTGCTGGGGCAGAATATGCATGTCTTTAGCTTTAGTAGATATTGCCAAACAGAGTTCAAAAGTGGTTGACCCCCTTTACACCAAGGTCCATGAAGAGTTCTGGGTGTTCCACAGCCTTGCCGACACTCAGTACTGGCAGTCTCGTTATTTTAGCCATCCTAGAGGGTAGCGTGAACCTTATTATCATTGCATTTTCCTTGTGAGGAATGAAGTTGAGGATCTTTTCAGATCTTTATTGGCTATTTCGATATTATTTCTTATCATCTACCTTTTCTATTTTTTTTTTGGGGTTGTTGTCTTTCCAGTATTGATATATAGGATTTTTTAAAATATATATTCTGGATGCGAGATCTTTGTCGTGATCTATGTGCTGCCAGTATCTCCTCTCATTCCCCGCCTCGTCTTTTCACATTCTTAATTGCATCTTCTGGTGAGCAGAAGTTTTCCATTTTGATGAAGTCCAATTTATGTACTTTTTATTTGATGGTCGGAGCTATGTGTGTTCGGTTTTAGACGTCTTTGCTTACCCCTTAAACATCCGCGCATCTTAGCCTCTGGCCAGGGTGCTGCTGCCAGCTTTCTCTGGTTCTGCCCCCTGCTGCTCCCACGGATGTCCTCTCCCCACCGTTTGCCCTCTCTGACCCTCTCATGCATCACAGTCAGCACGATCGTCCTGCCCGGGGACAGGTCTGGCTCCTCTCGGAGGCCCTGGGACTGGCACTAGCTCTGGCACGCACTAGGTGCCCAAGGAAAGCCACATAAATGAAGGCGACTGTGGCCCAGCTGGGGAGCATTAAAACTGTCAATTAGTTCTAAACACCAGCTCATCAGGAACATGTGAGCAAAGCCAGGGAAGCGAAAAAGTTTTGGAAAAACCAAAAAGATAGGAATGTTTAGCTTTCTCCCCAACTGGAGAATTAATCATACAAACTCAGACCTTGTTAGCATTATTTATTCTTACTTCGTCCCCAGACCATAAGTTGGGGGTTGGGGGGGGCTTTTCCCTGCACCCTCTGGCCACAGGAGCTCCCCTCCACCCTCCACCCCCCAGCATGTGCCGCCTCTGAATGTGGGGGGCACTCCCTGTCCCTAGTCCTTCTCTTCACCGTGCGTGATGACGTAGCACAGGTTCCTGTAGTCCAGGTTGCCGCTCATATCTGGGGGGAAAGCTGCGAACATCTGCTTGACCTGGGAAGGGAGCAGAGAGTCAGCCTGGCCCAGGCGGAGCATTGCGGTGGCCAGAGCAGGGAATGGGCTGCACCTTGAAAATCCCCAATTTACCTCCTCTTCACTGAACCGGTCTGCCTGGGTCATGAGCTTCTCTTTGATGCTGCTCCAGGGAGAGAAAGGGTCAGGTTCAGGGGAAGGGCTTCCCTGCTTGGACCTGCAGATCGCAGGGGTGAGGACGGTAGGTGGGGTGGGGGTGGGGGCGTCCTGGCCTGGGAGGACGCCAACCTGGGGCTGGCCCTACCTGGCCTCTCTGATGGCCATGTGGCCTCGGGCAGCTCTCTGAGCCTTGGTTTCCTTGCAGGCTCTCTTCGGAGCACCGGGTGGGGACCAAATAGAATTTCCCATCATGCACTAATAATCGCCCTCCAGGTCACTGGAAGGAGACAGCCACCCTCCCACCCCCGCCGGGGGCCTCCTGTGCCTGGGTCTGGGCACACTGCTTTTCCCAGCTGGTGACTTTCATTGACAACATTTTACAGACTGCAAGATGCCTGTGCTTGGCCAAGGGCACGAGAAGGCCTGCCCAGGTGTGTCCTCCTGGATCTTCGAATGGCTGATGCCCCCTCGAGCCCAGAGGAGGCCGCAGGGCTTAGGGGACTCAGTGGGCAGGGCCGAGCCGGGCCCGCGGCACCCAGAGTGTCCTCTGGCGCCGGCAGCAGCAGGCCTCACTAAGGACCGACGCACATTTTCCATTATTTATGTTACCACAGGACCGTCACAGTTTCCAGCTCTCCAGGCTGGGGACTTTTCACAGACTCCGTTTCAACCAGAGCCCCCACCGCGGCCTGTCTGGCCTGCGGCCACATCTCCCAGGTCCTGTGTCCCAGGGCGATGCCTTCAGTTCCCACATTTGGCCCCTAAGGGTTCTTCCCAGCTGTGACCTCACACCAGTGGGCGTGAAGGTGACATTGGAGGGATTGGCTGAGGTCACTCTAGGGGTGCCCTGGTCCTTCCCCGGGTCCCCCAAATGGAGGGGTGGAGAAGGGACGCTGCAGCATGGAGAAGCCCTCAGCAGCCTCTCCCACCCTAGGGCATGTGTGACTCGCAACCTTGGAGTTGAGAACATGTGAGCTGGCCAGACCCTGCCCACCCCACCCCTGCCCTGCCGGCCCCTCCCGCCCCACCTCCACGTGGGAGGATCTAACAGGCAGCGAACTGGCCTCAAACCTGGAGTCCCAAAGCATCAGAGCAACTGGCCAGGAAGCCTGTGTCCTGAGAGGAAATCTCACCGCCCAGGGCCACCCACAGGTGCAGTGTCCGGGGCCCCCGGCAGGCTGCCACCCTGGGCCCTTTGCTCCTGTGCTCTCACTGGATGGGAAGACACAGCAGCACCCCCACCTCCACCGCTGGACAGCTGCCCGAGGCCACCTCCCCCTCAGGCCTCCCAGGCTAAGCTCGTCCCTTCCCCAGCCCTCGCCAGCGCCTTGCCCAAGGCGGTGGCCCCACCTCCATCTGGGCGTCCACTCAGGCTCTGGCTGACGTCTGGCTCAGTTCTGTCCCCAGACCCTGGACCCTGTGGCCACTGGCCTCTGGCTCTTCTCTTGTCTATCTGCCCCTCTTCACCCCTGCACCCGTGGCCCTCCTGGGAGCTGCAGCCCTCTCCTCCCCTCCTGCAGGCTGGCCCCATGGTGTCCCTGCCTCCATCCTCTCCCATGCTCCCAGGCAGACCGGGGTGCAGGGGCTGGTGTGCTCAGTCTGCCCCACCCCTCTCCCCCACCCTCCAGCCACTGCCGACTCCTCCTCCCCAAGCCCTGGCCCTTCGCTCCCTCTGTTCCCTCATCTACAATGCTGTTCCGGCCCCAGCCTAGGCATCCGGGAGCCCTCCCTCGAGGCTCACCCTCTCCCCATCTCCCTCTCCCTGGCAAGCTCTCCCTAGTGACCCCCGCCTTATCCACTTCCACACACATGGGGATGGGGACACCTGGACCCAGAGAGGAGAGGGGACATCAAGCCACAGCTGCTGGGCTGGGCAGTGGCCTCCCGCTCCTGGCCAGATGTGCCCAAGCTCGGCTGAGTTCCAGGCACAGGGGGGCGCTGGGGGGCCACTCACCCTGACCCCAGCCTCGCTGGCTCATTGCCTGAGCCTCTGGGCAGAGAGGATCGAGGAGGGCAGGGGGCACTTACAAGTCAGCCTTGATGAAGCCTTTCCCTTCCGTGTCGAACACCTTGAAGGCATGGAGGATGGTCTCCTCTGGGTCCGTGCCTAGAAGCAGCACACACAGGGCAGGAGAGGGATGGTAGAGAGGGTCACACAGAGACAGGAGCCTGGCTGGGCAGGGGCTGGGGGCTTGGGCAGGTCGCATCCCTCACAGAGGGGGACAGCTGTGCGGGGCTTCCTCTCTGACATCTATTCCCCAGTGGAGGGCGAGCCCATCTGAAGCAAGAGCAAGGAGGTTTCAACAAAACAAGAAATAGTCGTAACAGATGAGGGTGCTGCTTACAAATAATGTGAACAACCTGCACAATGGTACATGGAGACCCTGGCTGAGCCTTTACTATGTGCTTAGCCCTCCTGACAATTGTCCCTGTTAACAGATGAAGAAACTGAGACTCAGAGAGGTTAAGGGACTTGTCCAAGGTCTCACAGCTGATGCTGCCACATGATGGGTGAGGTCCATGGGGTGGCAACTCCAGGGCTCACACATTACCCAAGCTGTGCACAAGAGTCTGTGGGTGGAAGGAAGAGTGCTCTGCACCTGGGGGCAGCTGGAGCAGTTCTGCTTTTGTCACTGTCACAGCTCCGGGGAAAGACATCATCGGAAGAAGTAATTTTGATACCCACAGTAGATTGAGTGCACAGCCCCTCATTTTACCAATGAGAAAACTGAGGGCTAGAGAGAGGAGGGGGCTTCCCCAAAGCTTTGCAGGCAGCGTAAAGGACAGCAGGTGACCTGGCGACCCTCACCCAGCACTTTCTCCTCTTCTCTGTCACTCTGCCCCTCTGGCTCTCTGCGGACCCAGGAATGCCCCCTTCCTTTCTTTAAGGCTCAGCTGTGTCATTGTTGAAATGGGGACAGAGGTGGTGTTTGCTGATCACAGGATAATGGTAAGACTTCGAGAAACATCAAAGCATCAGGGCCACAAACACGTCTGTGCCAAGCTCCGTGCCTGCAGCGTCACCGTGTCATCCCACGAAAGCTCCAGAACAGCCACGCAGTAGGCGCTGCTGTCCCACTCTGCCACAGCGGGGCCGAGCTCACGGAGCTTCCGGCACTCGCCACAGCCCCGCTGATGAGAGAAGGGAGAATTTGAACCCCCTCCTTGGAGCTGCGGAGTCCCCCCTCCTTCTCCCACCTGTGCTCCTGCCAGTGATGCCGGGGTGGGGCCGTGTGACTCCCCCGTCAGACTGGATCAGGGCTCTGTGTCTCCCCTTCAGACTGGGAGCTCACCCAGGACGGGATGGTGTCTGCGTCACTCAGCATCCCTGAGACAGGCCCCTCGGGAAGGAGCCTGGCCCATGCTGGCCCTGCTGCCTGGGAGCTCCTGGAGGGCAGCGCTGTGGGCTCCCCCTGGGCAGGGTGGCAGGGAGCTGGGGTGTCAGCCCAGAGGCTAGGCCCAGGGTCCAGCTGGGGCAGGGCTCCTGGCCCTCCTGGCCTGGCCAAGCAGGGTGGGGGTGGCTCCAGGCCGGTGAGGGTCGAATGGCCAAAGGGTCACGATGGGGACTGGTGTGGGGTCTCTGCCTCCAAGCTCACAGCCTTGTGGGGTGCACGGAGTAGTGGAGAATGCCCAGCGTCTTTGAAGGGCATCACTGCTGGGCAGGCTTGTGTCTGGCTCCAGGACCACGCACACAGACTGCGCCCAGCTGCTGGACACTCACGCAGCCCTGCCACGCCCTGTCGGGGCGGCTGGGAGCGCTGGGCCAGCCGTCCTCCCTTCCCACCTCCCCAGAGAGGGCCTCCGCTCTCAGGACTGCGAGCCTCATAAAATGCGCTGCAGAGTGGCAGCTTCCCCCATCATTGTTGGGACTCTCATGACAAAGTCTCCTCTTCCCAATTAGCGGGCAGGATAAGGCGGTGCCTGCCCCAGCCCCCTGCCCTCCCGGCTCCGGCCCCTCCCACCGGCCTGTCACGCAGGCTGGCCGAGTTTGCATGACAGGCTCAGCTGGAGCCGCAGCTTGGCACCCTGCAAAATGAAAAAAAGCTGCAGCTCCACGGCCCCCACCAGACCCTGGGTCACAGCTCCAGCCCAGCCTTGGACGAACGCCAGCTTAGGCCTCTGTCTCCCCATCCGTAAAGCAGGTTTGGGGCCCCTCATGAGCTGAAGAGCCCCCTCCCCTTCCCCTGAGCACTTCTGAAGGGTGTCACTAAACTCCTGCCCATACAGCAGGGCCCCCTCGCCCATGCCCGGCACACACCATGCTGGGGGCAGGAGGTGCCTACTGTCTCAGCCCCTGGGCTGGGCCCTAGGTCCCCCTGCCCTCCCGCAGGCTCTCCTTTCTGCTGGCCCTTTACAAGTTTCCCTCAGCCACGTTGCTCTGGATAAAAGCGGCAGGCCCGTCCGTCTGCTTCCTTTGAAGTGGCCGGCTGGAGTCACACAGCTTTCCCATAGTGCACACCCTGCCCCAGCACCTGGGCTTCTGGACTTTTCTAGGAGGCAGCAGCCACAGTCCTGGGAATCACTGCTACCTGGAGGTGGGGCCAGGGGCACCCCTGACCCAGCTGGACAACCCTAAGTTCACAGCCTGCCCCAGATGGGGGTGCCTGCCCTCCCCACCCTCAGTGTCCTGGTCTCTAATGCCCGGGTGGAGGTCAGCTTCCTCCTGGCTCTGGGATCAGCCAGGACACATGCGTGGAGGCTACTGTACTCTCCAGGGGGGTGTGACCCACAAGAGCATCTATTTTTCACCCAATAGGTCTGTGGTGTTAGGTAGGGTACCCCGGCAGTGGGTTGTATGGTGGCCCCATAAACATATGTCCACCAGAACCTGTGACTGTCACCTTATTTGGAAAAAGGGATTTCGCAGGTGTAAGTTAAAGACTATGAGATGGAGGCGGTCCTCCTGGGTGACCCAGGGGGCCCTAAATGCAGTGCACATGTTCTTATGAGAGGAAGGGGCTGCGTGGCCACGAGGAGGGACGGCAGGGGTACCACCCCGGAAGCTCCATGAGGCAAAGAACGGTTCTCCCCAGAGCCTCTGCCAAATCTTGGACTTCCAGACCCCAGAGCTTCGAGAGAATATATTTCTGTTGTTTTCAGCCTCCACGTTTGTGGTTATGCCTCACAGTAGCCTCTGGAAGCCAATACAAACCCCATTTTACAGATAAAAATTACGAGTCCAGAAAGCAGATAATCCTGTCCCAGGTCACCCAGGGGGGCAGTGGAAGTCAGGTCATGACCCTATACCTGGCCAAGGCAGGGAGGACAGGGAGAGCGCTGGGCAGGGCAGCCTGAGAGGGGGTGACCACAGCACTCACCTCCTGGGGCAGCCACTGCCCAGCCTAGCCAACCCTTCTCAATTCAGAGGACACCATTATGGGGGAGCTCCCCAGGGGCAGGAGAGAAAGGGGGCAGAGATGGCCCCCACCCTCACCCTAGGCCTGATGCCGTGGCAGGAGGTGCAGTGGTTAGAGCCAGGGTTTGAGGTTGAGGCTCCATCCCAGCCACTCTCTGCTGGGGCACCTGGGGCAGGTGTCACAACCTCTCTGAGCCTGAGAGTTCTCATTTGTGAATGGGGCTCCCTGACTCTTCCACTGGAGTCTTGCAGTGACTACAGACAGGGTGAAGAACCCATCCCGCACTGGGGTCGCCATAGAAGCTTTCCAAAATCCCGTCCCCAGTGACCCTCAATGTGCCCCCATCAGCAGAGCAGGCAGTGAGCCCACAGGTAGGGAGGTGAGAGGGGGAGCGGGCAGGGAGAGGTGGGGGGCCCTCCTGACGGTGGCAAAGGTCATACATGGCAGGGTTTATACAGTCACCCCTGGTGCTGAAGGAGTGTGTGCCCAGGGGCTGTGTCTGGGGGCCACACCGTGCTCCCCCATGTGCTGTGTGTGTTTGCACCAGGGCCCCCCAGGCCACCCACCCCGGCCCCTCCCCGGGGCCCCAGCCCGCTCACCCTTGAGCTTCTCCCCGAACATGGTCAGGAAGACGGTGAAGTTGATGGGCCCGGGCGCCTCCTTCACCATGGCCTCCAGCTCCTCATTCTTGACGTTGATGCGGCCTGCGGAAGGAGGGGCCCCAGGAGCGTGATGGGGGGCCTACAGAAGGGCCCTGCCTGCAGGCAGCCCCGGGGAGCAGAGCTCGGGACCATGGAGAGTCCTGCAGCCTCCCCACTTTGTCACCCCACCCACCTGACTCAGCCCTAAGGTTGTGGGGGCCCCTGTGGGGTCATCCAGCCACAGCAACACCCTTCTGCCCCTGCCGGCCTCCCCGGGAAGGAACAAGTCTGTCCTTATCCTCATCTTACAGGTGAGGAAACTGAGGCCAAAGAAGCTGTAGCTGAGGCGCACAGGGGCTGCAGGCCTGGCTCTCAGGGCTCACGCACCCCAGGAGGGGGTCAGGACCCTGCCCGAAGGTGGGGATGCCTTGGAGATGGATTCCTCATGGTCTCAGGGGACACTCAGATTCCCAGGGGCTCCGGGCTCAGTACAGAGTTGACTTGGTTAAGTCCTCTGCCCCACCTCACACCCCCACTGGCCCCTTCAGGCCCTTCACTGAGCCCCTAGACAGGGACAAGCCTCCCTGGGGCTGCAACCTCCCCTGCCCCCAGCTTCTCGCCTGCTCTCCCGATCCTGCCACCCCCAGCCACTCCTGCGCCTGAACCGTCCTCCGCTTCCCTGCCTGAGTCCTCCTCCAGCCCCCAGGCCCTTCCCCTGGCTTCCCCGCCAGCGGCCACCTCTCCCCTGTGCCCTCAGCACAGGCACCTGCCACACGTCTGTGCCCACTGCCCTGCTGCCCCCGCTGCCCCCGCTGCCTGGGCCCAGCTCCCCCTCCAGCACACACTTCCCCGCTGCCGGCCACCCACCCAGTGCGGCGAAGGTGTCCCTCAGGTCCTCCTTGTCGATGAAGCCATCCCGGTTCTGGTCCATGATGGTGAAGGCCTGGCAGAGACACGGCACTAAGCAGCCTCCAGCCCAGTCCCTGCCGAGTCCCCACCCCAACACCTTCCCCTAAGGGCTGTCCTCCTCCCAACTGCTCCCTGGCTCAAAGAGGGAAACTGAGGCTCAGAGAGAGAAAGGCCTTGCTCAGCGTCACACAGCAAGCACAGCCTCAGATACAGAGAGAGGTCACATGTCTAGTCTCTGAGGCATGCCAGGGTGGCCTCAGAAAGTAATGACAACTGCTCTTCGGCCCCGGGGACTGAAGGCTGACCCTGTGTCCAGCTCCCTAAGCGACTGACCAACCTCTTTAAACTCCTGAATCTGGGACTGATCGAACATGGAGAAGACGTTGGAGCTGGCTCCGCCTTCCACTCTTTTCCGGGCTCTTCTCGGCGCCTGCGAGGTGCCAGGTGAGGGCTTGCAGCAGCCCCTTCCTCGGGCGTCAGCGACCCCCATCTCCCAGAGCGGCGAGGTCCCCAGCGACACCAACTCGCCCTCCTGGAGCCCACGGCAGACAGACCCCGCTCCCAGGGAGGCCAAGCAGATAATCAGGACGTCTTCCCAGCCCACGGCCACCCCCAGGGCCAGACAGCTGCTTCCTGGCCAGCCCCCGGGCTCCGGAAGGGGGTCAACGCCCGCGCTGTGAAGCGGAAGGGGCACCTCTGCTATCTTCAGCCTCTGCCCGGGGTCCCCATCCCCTGCCCCGCCACCCTCTGCTACGCCTGGAATCCTACCTTGCCATCAGCTGCTAGAACCTTCCCTCATGGTCTCAGGAGAACGTCTGGCCTTTGTCCCGACCCAGAGCTTCTACTCTCTCCCACCCAGTTCCTCTACTTCCCCAAACCTGCCTTCTCTCCTGACGTGGCCCTGCCATTCCCACTGCCTGGAAGGCCTCCCTGCCTCCGTCTGGAAGGATCCTATCCATCCTTCAGGCTTAGCTCCTTGTCACCTCTTCTGAGAAGCTTTCTCTGACCCCAGGGCATTCTCTCCTCCCCACAGGTCTCCAACGTGGACTGTCACCCCTACAGCGAGTACCACACTGTCCTGCCAAGCTCTGGGTGTCTATCTCCCCAACTAAGTGAACCCCTCGGGCGAGCCCTGTCTGTCCCATTGCTGGCCTCTCCTGTCCCCACCCAGGCCTGGCTCAGAGCGGGGATCAGCTGGTGTTTGGAAATAGTCGCCCAGAGCTCAGGCCCACGGCAGCAGGCAGGGCGGGCGACCACCCACGTGGAGGACATGGGGGTCCCTGACTGGCCTTCCTGCCTCTGGGGTGTCATGGTGCCTGAGTGTCTCCCATGAGGCAGTCACTGAAAGCTCTAGGTCCCTAAGAGCCCCCAAGGGACCTCACCCTCCGCAGCCATCATTAGAGCCCCCAGAGCACGGGCTCCCCTGCTCCTCTGCCCCCCACCTGCCCCCAGAGCCTGTGTGGTCCCCCTGCCCCCAGCTCACTCCCGGCCCCACCCGCACTGGCCCCCTCCCCTCGGCTCCTGGCCCCACGTCAGGAGCGGCAGCGCCCGGCTGACTTATAATTAGCTTTTACTGGGTGCTTTGTCTCCACTAATCCTTTGAAAGGGGCTGGCAGGGCGGCCGGGACGTTATGATGCTGTAAAAGCTCTGTAATATTTATAAATCCCTTCAGACATCATAAAGAAAAGAACTTCCCTGCAGAGTTCATCTCACATAATTACATATACATTTCCCTCTGATTAATAAAAAACGATCACTTCCGCCTGTGGGGATTCTGCGCTGGCTCTCGGGGACCTGGCCCCGCCTTGGGGTCCCCAGCCCTGCCCACCCAGACTCTCGTGACCGCCCGGTTGCCTGTGGCTTTAGTGTGCCCCAGTGCTCGGCCAGGAGGAGGGGGCGCTTTGCTCTGACTGCCCAGGGGGTCCCCAGGCCTGGGAGGCCTGGCAGTCTTGGAAATTCCCTCCGAGAATGGGTCCCTGAAAATAAAATTTCACCGAAAGGAACATCTCAGGAGAGAAGGGGGTCAGCTGGGTTTCAATCCTGCTTTTCTGATCACAGCCTCTGTGATGTTAAAAACGTCGCTTGCCTTCTCTGAGCCTCAGTGTCCCCATTTGTCAAACCAATAGCACACCTACCTCACAGCATCAGGACATGTGTTAGACACCTGCCGCCCTCCAGCCAGGCCTGTGCCCAGTCACAGGGACCCAGGGCTGAATCAGGCCCTGTCCTGTCCCCGAGGACCTCTCAGAACCGCTAGAGATGGGCAATCCTGAGGGTGACAGGGAGGGACTGGCCCTCAGGACACAGGAAGGCCCTAGGCCCTAGGCAAACTGAGCTTTGACAGTGGTCAGAGTTCCCAGGCCAAGGAGGACTAACGAGGCGGGAGACACAAGCAGTAAGGAGTTGCAAGACCGAGAACAGCATCACAGTCCAGGGGAGCCACACTGTCCCCCAGCACTATGTCCTCTCAGCGGGAACAGAGCCCTGAATCCTGGTCCACCCCATCTCCCCCTGACATCCTCTTCCTCATTCCCCCCACCCTTCACCTCAGCAGCCCCCACCAAGTCAGGGAAGCAGGGACTCAACTCAGGGCCCCCTGGATGGACCAGCCACACATTGAGGGCCGCCCAGGGCGGGCCAGGGCCAGGCGCAGCACCCAGGGTGAAGAGCGGGTCAGACCAGGGACAACACCAGAGCAAGGTCAAGGTCAGGGGAGCTGGGCCCTGAGGTGGAGGTCAGGATTGCAAACGAAGTCAAGGTCATGGGATGAGGTCAGAGTTGAAGAATGAGGGCAGGAGGGTAGTCCCAGGGGCAAGCGGGCGGGGACAGCAGCCACAGCTGCGGCGGTGGAGCTCCCTGGGAGCTTGCAGGTGCGGGGGAGGCGGCGGCAGGAGGCAGGGCAGCCCCAGCGTACCATGGTCTGGAGAGCTCCCTCGCGCTGCAGCAGGGCTGGGGGCGGCTGGGGGCTGGCCCTTAAATATGCTCCTCCCAGGCCACGTGCCAGGCCCGGCAACAGTGTGGAAGGTGACAGAGGACAGGACCGGGCCTCCCTGCCAGGCACCTGCCTTGGGCCATTCGGAGTAGGTGGGGTTGTGGGATGCCTGGGCCAAAGCCCTGGATCCAGAGACCGCCTAAGCCTGGAGGATCTCCGCGAGCCCCGGCCAACTGTTTCCTCTAGAGCCAAGCGACCAGGGCCCAGGAAGGGGCACCTGGCCAAGGACAGGCAGTAAGCTGAGGCCTG
Source organism: Microcebus murinus (assembly GCF_040939455.1). Classification (NCBI taxonomy): domain Eukaryota; kingdom Metazoa; phylum Chordata; class Mammalia; order Primates; family Cheirogaleidae; genus Microcebus; species Microcebus murinus. The sequence goes on from NC_134122.1 coordinate 29,483,852, forward strand.
CAACCAGTTGGGAAGACTTGGCCTGGGGCCACGGAGGGTCAGGGAGACCACCACGTGGCAACTGGGGACACTCAGGCTGCAATGTGTCCAGCCCCTGCAAGCTATGTGAAATGGGGGACAGAGGACACCTCCTCTAGGGAGCCTAGTCCTCTCCTATCAACAGTGGGGGGACGTGACACCCCCAGTCTGCTTGTGGAGATGATTTCTGCATCTGCCTCTCCAATACGCCAGCGTTAAGGCGGACCCCGGGCCCGCCCAACCCAAGGACTCCCCAGTAGAGGTGCCAAACTGAGCCCACACCTGGCCCGGCAGCCCCATGAGCCCAGCACAGCCCCGGCCCGGCCTCAAAGGCGGCTCCTGGGACTCGCCACATCTGACCGGCTGCCAGGGCCGGCAGTGCTGGGGTCAGGCGCTGAGCCCACTGGTCCTCAGGAGCTGGAGAGCTTAACTGTCCCCGGAGCTGGCCTCAGGCCCCCCAGCCCCGGCACGGCTGATCCCTGGTGTCGGGGGAGGGTATGTAATAACAACAGATGACATTTCTCACACACAGGGGGGCAGGCTGTGTCCTGGAACATGTGATCCCACATTCGATCCTTACCCCATGTTCCAGATGAGGAAACTGAGGCACACAGGTTAAGTGACTCACCCCAGAGTGGTAAGAGGTGGAGCCAAAATGAGAGCCCCTCTTTCTAGTGATTCCAGAAGAAAGCTTCCAGAAGGTTCTGCCCACCCAAATTCTCCCCTCCCTCTGCCCTCTCCTCATCGTCCCTGGCTACAGCTGACTCTGGCCAGCCCCTCTGACCTCCCTGAGCACCTGTGATGGGCCCCTCTGCCCAGAGCTGGGGTCAGGCCCTGACATGCTGTATCCAACAGGGTTCCTTTCCTGGTGCCCACCCTGGAGGGCCAACCACATGCTCCGCAGGTGCTCGGCAGGCCGGGGTGGAGGAGGACCCAGCTCTGGGGCAGGATCCTGGGTTCCGGTCCCACTGCTCGACCTGCCGTGGGAGGTGGGCTGTGTGACCAGGACAGGTGCCTGCCTCTTTCAGGGCCTGGGTGGCAGGAGAGTGGCCAGGGTGTAGCCTTTCCCTGCCCAGTCTGCAAGCCTGGCCCTGGGGCGTCCTGGCTCTGGGCTGCGGAGCGGGGGACATGATGCCATCTGGAGAGATAACTCCCAACCCGCCCTGCTTCCTGCCTCTGGCTTCCTGCTGGCCCGAGGCCTCCGCATGCACAGCTCTGGCCTCCGGGGAGCACGCCCAGGACCTCGGAGGGCTCCTGAAGGCCGGACAGGCCTGAGCAAGTGGAGAGCCGCCCAGCCTGCCTGGGGGAGGGAAGTGCAAGAGTCACCATGACATGTGAGTGAATCACAAGGGCTTTCCCTCCCTGGCCTGCCCCTTCCTAGGACAGAGGCCGAAAGAGCGAGTCGGAAATCTTGTGGAGACTGGAAACCCAGGATGAGACAGTTGGGAGACATTTGTCCCGGAGGCAGGGGTGTGAGGGTGCAGCGGCCCCGAGAACGGGGAGCCGCGAGTTCTGCCCTCACTGTGGGGGCCCAGCTCAGAGACACACAGACCCTCGGTTTTCCCCATCTGAGAAACGGTGCCAGCAGCCCAGACCCCTCGAAGCTGTCATCAGGCAACCTAGTGCCATGGGAAGCAGGTGGCCTTTAGAGTCACCGTCCTGGGGTTTGGAGGGCAGAGCCCCCCCGCATCGCTGGCGTCCTTGGTGGAAGTCGCAGCCTCTCCCAGCTGCGACTGGATGGGGCTGCAGCCAGTCAGTGCCATGGCTGGTCACACTGTTTGACCCATCCGGCCACAAGGCCATGGCTAGTTCTTGGGGTCAGAGACACTCCTGAGGGATCTCTGCTCCCAGCTGGGGACACCTGGGGGCAAGTAGCCTCCAGAACTGGAATTCCAGGTCTGCCTGGGTTGAGTCCGAGGATACTTAGCCCCTCGTGAAGACCACGCCCCTTTCCAGAGGTGACCTGAGAATGACAAGGCCAGGAGGGGAGCTTGGAAAGAGACCAGCTACCTTTGAGAAGCCAGCCCCTGGCAGGTGACAGCTGCTACCCAGACACCAGGGAGTACCAGGTGACTCCACCTTCAACCCTCACCCCTAACCACCCACCTCTAACTCCTTGGGGTCAACAGGCTGTCCACGGCCCCTGCCCTGGCCAGCCACCACTCTGTTCTCCACTATTCTCCAAATACTTCCAGAAATCTCCTTCTTCCAAGGCTTTGCCCACATCGCAACCGCCCTCCCCCATGGCAAACCTCCTGCCTGCCTTAGAGCACCCCTCCCGTGCCCTCCCCTGCTGCAGTCACCGGCTCCCTGAGACCTGCACCCTGCAGAGCAAGGACCACCGGCCTTCCCTTCGGCCTTGTGTGCTTGCCACCACTGATGTTCAGTCTGCAGCCCCCTGGCCTCCTAGGAACACAGAGGGGCCCCCAGAAATGCAGCTCTGAACACCCCCACCCAGCCTCTCACACAGATCTCAAGCTCTCGGGGTTTGTTCATACACACCTCCCACCTGGAAAGTTACAACAGACTTTCAGGCCAGGGGGACCTCAGCAGCCCAGTGGAATCCATCGGCCCTCTGAGTCCAGCCCTGCCAAGTGCTGAGTGCCCTTTGCTACTTCCCATCAAGTGGCCCTTGCTTGCACACTCCCTGTGATGGGGAGCTCACCACTTCCCACACAATCTCAAAGGCAACTCAAATTAGCAAATACTCGTCAATTATCTGCTGCAGCTCTATACCATGTGCTCTTGGGGACTAACTCATCTGTGACAATCCCTGGGGTTTGGAACCTTCTGGTAACCTAGTCACAGAATGTACTGAGTTTATTCATGTATTCAATATCTGTTGAGTACTACTGAGTGCTGGGCACTGCAGACGGTGGTGCCAGAAACAAGTGTGGCTCCAAGAATGAGGGGACACAGACAGAGTGCCACACCCCATTCAGAGGGGCCCTGAGCCTGCAGCCTAGGCCTTGAGGGAAGCAGAGGACGCGAGGAGAGTTGTCTGTGTCCTGGTGGAAGGGCAGGTAAAGGTGTGGACAGTCCCAGCACACTGCACAGAGAGGGGAGCAGAGGGGACAGGGCTGCTCAGAGGGACGGGCCGGACCATCGAGAGGTGAACTCAAAAGCCGAAGCAGGACCCAGCCAGGAGCTCCTAGACTCAGTTCAGAGACCCCTCTGCTCTGGGTTAGGGCGACTTTGAGCCAACGGGGCAGACAAACCCTACCCCTTTCTCCTCTCAGCTGTCAGCCTTGCAGCTGTTTTGACATTGGGACGCTGTGACCACAGGCCCTTGGGCAGGATGGCTCTGTGGCGCTTCTGCCAGTGGGAAAGCACATTCCCCAGCCCACTGGGCCGGAGCTAGAAAATGGGCAAGAGGCGTTCTTCTTCATTTTAAGGTTTCCTTGTCTTTTCTAATTGCCTCCAAATTAGAGGAAGGTTCCAGATAGAGTGGGGCTGGGGAAGACGGGACCCTGGGGGCTTTGGGAAAAGACCACCCCTGATTGTCCTCAGAATCGCAGCTGTCCCACCTGGTAATGAGAGTTGAGGGACGCGGGTGCGAGAGGCGATTTCCTGTGGGGCGAGAGGGAGAAAGAGGCAATTGGCCCCAGATCAGGGTTCGGCCCGAGGCATTCGGTGTGGGCTGCTCTGGCTGAGCCGGCCTCTGGCCCCGGGTCGGCTCCGGCCTGTCAGGAACTCCTCAGTGTGGCTGCAGGAGGACGCTCCACGCTGGGGCCTTTTCCTGAGTACGTGACAGAGATGGGAACAGGAGATGTGGGCAGGCGTCCCGTGGCTGTGGGTGTCTCTGTGGACTCAGCCCACTGTCTGTGTTTGGGCCACAGCGTCCGAGGGGAGCCGTGGTGCGTAGCCATGACATTGGAGTGGGGGAGGAGGAGCCCAAGGGGCCATTCTGCCCTGGACAGGCCAGAAAGGGCAGGCCGCAAACGCACCTCCCCTCCACCATGGGCATGGGAGCCATGGTGCCAGTAGAACATTCTAGAAGCCTGAGAGACATGTCTCTTGGCAGAGGATCTTGTCACACGAGCAGCTGTCCTCTGCCAAGGACCAGACAGGTTGGTAGCCGCAGTTTACCAGCACCCACCGTGCTCCAGGCACAACTCTCAGAGCCCTCATGACAAACCTGGGAAGTCAAACACCGACTCCATGGGACAAGTGAAGAAACTGTGACCTCAGGCACACCACTGAATTTTCCTGAGGTCCTGAGACCTCAAAGAATTTTCTTGAGACCTCAGGAAAATTCAGTGGCGTGCCTGAGGTCACAGCACAAGCAGGCCCAGCAGGGCATGAACCCAGGGCCATCGGATTCCAAATTCATGCTCTCATCTTCCCACGGCCCCCAGAGTCTCGGGAGTGGCCTGTGGCTGTACTACTCGTCCCCTACAGATCACATTTAAATCTCACTGCTTGAGTAATTATTTGTTGTTTTGTAAAAAGTCACCCCCAAAGCATAATGGGGTGCTTACAGGTTCTATGAGTCAGAAATTCAGAAAAAGTATAGTAAGGATGGCTTGTTGTGACGTCTAGGGCCTCAGCTTGAAGGACACTAAAGCTGGGGGTGACTTGATGACCAGAGCAGAGACACAGGGCCTCTCAGTGTGACTTGGGCTTCCTTAGAGCATGGCCGCCTCGTGTTGTCAGACTTCTCATATGGTGGCTCAGGCCTCCGGCACAAATGTCCCTGAAAATAAGGTGCAAGCTCCATGGCTTTTGGTGACCTAACCTCAAAAGTCCCATGGTGACACTTCTACCAAAGCAGTCACAAAACCCTGCCCTGTGGCAAAGAAAGATGATCTATCTAGACCCCGCCTCTCCATAGGGAGAGTGTCCAGAATTTGCAGATGTTCTACAACCACCACTCCCACCCTGCCTGGGCAGAAAATGGCCTAAAGTCACAGACCGGGTAGGCAGGGGAGCCGGAATTCAGATCCAGGCCTGAGGGACTCTGTCCCACAGCCAAGCATGTGGGCCCAGGAAGGCCAGGAAAGCCAGCCAGGGGTGGCAGCTGGTGGCTCTCCATCCATAGCCAGGGAGGCCTGAGTTTGCACAGGAGCCGGAGAAGGGAAGAGAAGTCAGGCCCTTGTGCTGCTGAGGACCACGCTGAGAGCAGGTTGGGCCTTCCTTCTGTGCCAGCCCCTTCCATCTTGGCCCGGACCAGGGACACCCCCGCGCCAGCACCTCTGTGTCCCCAGGTGCCTTTCCCTGATCCCAGGAAACAAGCCCTGGGCGAGAGGGGCCCCCTCAGCCTGCTCTTGCCTCGCTCTCTGTCACAGAGTAGACACTGGGGCTTAGAGAGGGGAAGGAGGTCACGGCAGCTTCGCCACCCGCAGGTGCAGCCCCTTGCTCCCCTGCTGTGCCGGCCCCCTGCCCGCTGCAGGTGGAGCCCAGGGATGGTGTGTGGGGACCCAGGCCCCTGCCGGCATTTCTGTGGGGCTCCGAGCAGGAGAGAGCGCCAGGGAGGGAGGAGCCCCTGGGATCATGTGCAGGAGGGGAGGGACACGCTGGGCCCTGGAGGGTGCTGGGGGCCTGACCCTCTGCTTCCCTGTTTTTCACCCAAGAGCCAGGCAGACCTCCTCGTCCCCCTGGACAGCCGAGGTGCCAGTTCAAGGTGCACCAGCACTTTTCCAGCCGGACCCTTCCCACCCCATCCATGAAGGTGTACCTGGGAGTCGCTCAGCCCAGAGGTGCATCCGGATGGGCCTCCCGGGCTGGGGCATCCTGCAGCGGGCGGTGGCTCGAGTGTTGCCTGGGCTTTGTCCCTCGTAGGGCCTGGAGGCTGCCACACAGGCCCCGTTTGCTGTGTTAATGGGGGCTCTATGCTGCTTGGAAACGCCTCACACCCTCCCCGGAGAGCCGGTGGCAGCAACAGGACAAATTATAATTATGTCGAGCTACATCCTGCTGCCCTGGCTCAGAGATCAACCGAGTCGCCCAGTACCCAGCAGCTGACAGCCCGGGCAGGGTCGGGGCGAGCTGAGCCACTTGTTAATCCCCCACCTGCCACGCCCAGACATGAGCCCGACTTTCCCTGCTGTCACCTTTGTCTGACCTTAACCACCCTCCAGGGGGATCACTGAGCCAGGCCACCCACCCAGCCCACAGGCCGGGCACCCCCAGTGGGAGATGGTGGAGAGCAGGAGCTCCTGGAAGTCATCCCTCCAGCGCCCAGCGTGGTGGGCTGACCTGCAGGGCACCAGCTGCACGGCCACAGGCCTCTCCACAGGGCTCTGGGGCCGTGGGAGGATGAGGGCATGGATTTGGGTTCCGATGGCCCTGGGCTGGAGTCCTGCTGGGCCCGGCGCTATGACCTCACCTGCATCTTTCCCCCGAGGGCTCAGTCTTCTCCCTGTCCCCTGTGCACGTTTGTCGTGGGGATTAGCACACTGTGTCTGGAACACATTGCTGTTCACAAACAGGGGCTGCCAATCCTGTCTGGCCATCGGCACAGGACACGGCTGATAAGGTCCCCCCAATGTCAAGGCCACATGGTCCCAGCACACACGTGGGCAGTTGGGCCCTGCCCTTCTTGATGTGGAGTTCCTAGGAAACACAAGCCACGTCTGCTTCCTTCCTGCACCCCAGCCCGAGCACAGGCCCCAGCACGCAGTGGGCACTCTGGCAGCAATGCGTGTGGCCTGGGTCCCTGAGCTGGTTTCGTCCACTTAGGCCAGGTCCCGCCCTGGGTACGCTGAGGAGAGACAAAGACAGGCTCCGTTCAGAAATCAGATTGGCTTCGGACTTGTATCAGCAACACGGAGCAAGAAGACAACAGAATGATGCCTTCAAAAGTCAGAAGGAAAATAATTTCCGAGCCAGACGTCTATACCCCAGCCAATCACTAGGGGGTGAGGGCAGAACAAAAGGCACTTCAGCCATGAACGTTCTCTAAGTACTTTCTCAGAAAGGACTGGAAGATGTGCTCTCCCCCTTCATCCCCTTTCCCTGTCCTCCCTCTGTCCCTCCTTCCCTCCCTCTGTCCCCTTAGAGGAGGTGAAGTTTCCAAGGGAGGTGGCATCAGCATGGCCTGGCCAGGTCACAGGGTGGAGAGAGGATGTTTTGGGCTAAGGTAGCCACCAAGGCACAGGTGTGGTCAAAGCCTGTCACTTCCAAGGACTGTGCAGAGCCCTGGCTGCGGAGGGGAGGCATGGCAGGAGAGCAGGCTGAGGGCCTATTGGAGCCTTGTTTCTGCCAGGCTAAGGTGCTCATCTCCACCTGTCTTTGCTTGAGTTCCTGGGTTCCTCTCTTGCTCCATGCCTCAATCTGGCCACAGATTGGTCTAGAATCACAGGTGTCCAGTGATTCTGAATGCTGCTGCAGGAGACCAAAGCTCCTTGGACATGGTCCACAGCAACCCTCACGTTTCAGCCTTTAATCCCACATCCCTGGAATCAGACTCGAGGCTGGGCTGACATGGCTGTTTGCGCAAGGTATGCCTCGCACAGCTCCAGGGTGCCACTTACACAGACCGCAACTTAGAACCTAGGCTACAATGGAAATGGTGGCCTCTTCAGTTGAGCAATGCACAACCTGGATGGCTGTACATGGTAAACCTTCTTCAAGGCACAGTTTCCCAACTTCTTGCCTCAACCAAATAAGACACATGTCCTAGAGGAGGCACAGGGCCATCCCCCCAGCTGACCTCTCCTGGGGCTGCAGTCCCAGAAGGATGGTGTTCTGTGTGAAGTGTGAGAAGGATTCTACTCTTCTGGGTGGGTGCCATCGTAGAGTTCTGAGTACAGTCTGGGCCTCCCTTGGGAGAGAACAGCTACACTGCAGGAGAGATTCTAGGAGCTCGGGGGATAGCAAGGACCCACACTCACTTTGTCTGGGTCTGGCTGGTGCCTTTACACAGCAGATGGCCTAGCAGAACTTCCTGGACCTCACATTTAGAAAATTAGATTAACTGTAAACATTGGTTCATGGGACACCCTGATCATTCACCAAGGCTTGGCCCTTTTTTTTTTCCCTCCATTTACCTGATTGATTGACTGATAAAATGACCACCCATACACCCACCATCCAACCCAAGGACTAGAATATCACCAATAACTCACATCACTTATACCTCCCTACCCACTTGCCTTCCCCAAAGCCAAGTAACAGCCATCCTAAATTTGCATTTATTATTTTCTTGCTTATTTTATTTTATTACATATATATGTACACCTAAACAATATAGAGTTTTGCTTATTTTTAAACGTTAAATAAAGGGGTAGCCAAAGTCTCCTAGTCTACAACATTACACAGTCATGTGTCACTTAACAATGGGGACGACGCATTCTGAGAAATGCGTCATTAGGGGATTTTGTGATTGTGTGAACATCACAGAGTGTATTTACACAAACCCAGGTGGTATTGGCCCACTCCACACCCAGACTATGTGATACAGCTCGTTCCTAGGTTACAAACCTGTACAGCATGTTACTGTACTGAATACTTTAGGCAATTGCAACACAGTGGTATTTGTATAACTAAACATAGAAATAGTACAGTAAAAATATGGTGTAAAATATTTTTAAAATGCCATACTTGTATAGGGAACTTACCATGGATGGAGCTTGCAGGACTAGAAGTTGCTCTGGGGGCGTGGGGGTGTCAGTGAGTGGCGAGTGAGCACTAAGGCCTGGGGCGTTGCTGTGCACTGCTGCAGACCTTAAACACACTGCACACTTAGGCTACACTGAATTTATAAAAAATATTTTTCTTTCTTCAATAATAAATTAACCTCAGCTTAGTATAAATTTTTAGCTTTATAAACTTTTCAATTGTTTTGAACTTTCTGACTCTTTTGCAATAACACTTAATTTAAAACACAAACACATTGTACAGCCGTACAAAAATATTTTCTTTCTTCATATCCTTATGCTCTAAGCTTTTTTTCTGTTTTTAATGTTTTTTTTTTTTAACTTTTTAAACTTTTTTGTTAAAACTAAGACACAAACACACACATGAGCCTAGGCCTACAGAGGGTCAGGATCACCAATATCACTGTCTTCCACCTCCACATCCTGTCCCACTGGGAGGTCTTCAGGGCGGTGGAGCTGTCATCTCCTGTGACAACAATGCCTTGTTCTGGAATCCCGCCTGAAGGACCTGCCTGGGGCTGCTTCACAGTTAACTTTTTTTTTTTTATGTAAGTAGAAGGAGTACCCTACAAAGTAACGATAAAAAGTATAGTATAGTAAATACATAAACCAGTAACATAGTCATTATCAGATATTATGTACTATACATAATTGTCCATGCTAAACTTTTATAAGACTGGCAACGCAGTAGGTTTGTCTACACCAGCGTCACCACCAACACGTGAGTAATGGGTTATGCTGCAACATTACAACAGCGGGGCCATAGGAATTGTTCAGCTCCATTATAATTTTATGGGACCACCATCGAATAATAAACGCAGTCTGTCATTAACCAAAATGTCGCTTGTTATGCGGCGCATGACTGTGTTAGAAGTGTGGGAGACTGAATGAGAGGCCCCAACTTTCCAAGCCTCCCAGATCAACACCTTTGCCGCGGCCTCATCACGGGAAGACTGCACTTCCCTATCCCGAGCTCTGAGCTTGGCCGTGTTGTATTATAAGGTCTAAAAATCCAAGTGCGGCCATGACATCCTTGAGCCTCAAAAGGCCCCAAGGGCCTAAACATGAGACGCCCTGCTCGCGTGCCGCCACCGTGGGAAAGGCACTGCCTGGCAGGCGCCCACAGCCGGAGAGACCCTGCTGGTCTCGCCCTCCCAGACTTGGTCACTGTTGCCAATTCAAAGAATCCAACCCGTATCTCGTGGTGTAACGGGTAGAACTGTGTCCTTACCCAGAAAGGATATGTTAGAGTCCTAACCCCTCCCACCTTAGAATGTGACTTCCTGTGGGGCCAGGGTCTTCACAGAGGTAATCAAGGTGAGCCCTAATCCAACACGACCGCTGTCCTTATAAAAAGGGAAATTGGGATCCAGACATAGGCACAGAGGGCAAAGGGCATGAAGGCTCGGAGAGAACCATCTAGAAGCCAAGGAACACCGGAGGCCACCAGCAGCCTGGAGAGACTCAGGGAACAGATTCTCCTCCGCAGCCTTCAGGAGGACCCACCTGCGCACACCTTGATTTGGACTGGCAGCCCCCAGAGCCAGGGGGCACTCGATTCCTGCTGTGCAAGCCCCCGGTTTACAGCATTCTGTCACCACAGTCCCTGGGAACCAGCCCACACGGGGACCTTGACTTGGATCTCCCTGGTTACCGGTGAGTGCGCAATCTAGGTAGAGCTGAGTCCTTCCGTGCAGGGAAGCAAAGAGCTCTTTGCCCGGGTACAAGCCCGGCTCCGGCTGGCAGATGCACTGCTCCGAGGGGCAAGACCAAACGCTGCCGGCAGGACAGACCGCCACCCTGATGTGGAATTGCCTGTGTTGCCTCTGAGAAAGAAATGGTGAAAACAGTGCCCGCTTTGGTGAGCTGTGCTTCGCTCTTGTCCTCATGGGGGTGGTCCCCGCAGCTATCTCCAGAGGGTCCCGAGCCGGGCCTGGGGTGCTCATCTTTGTCCCACAGCAAATCTCCAGAGGGGGTGGGGGCAGAGGAAGGGGGTAAATGTCAGGAGCAACAATCTATATTGGAAAGCGGGGCTTTGAGATTTGCATAAAAGTTACATTTGTGTAACAAATGCCCTGATTTATATCGTCCAGGTGGCTGGTGGGGGGAGGGCTCTATGGAGATCGGGATTCCTTTCAAAGGAGGGGAGGGGGTGGCCAAGACCAGGAGGTCTCAGACAGAGGGACTTGGGGGCTGCAGGGGAGAGGGGAGAACGGGAGGATGGTCTTCCCCTCCCTCTGCCCCACCGCAGGGCCCCCCCAGGGCTGGCCACGCTGGGGGTTCTCGGGGAAGCCTCTAAGGTCATGTTCGGGCTCCCACCTGGCCCTCATGCTGCGGGGAGCCCGGGAGGCGCCCGAATGAGCCAGGGGACTGTTTGAAGTCCCGGCACCTTCTAAGGATCCTGTTTAACAAGCTGGGTGCTGTGGGCACCGGGATGAAAGACGCTGTACAAAGACATGATATAATCACCAATTAAAGCTGGTTTTCTTAGAAACAGGAAGGTCCGTCTGCCAAGAGCGAGCAGTGAGGGCAAGCCCTGCCCGGGCACAGGACCGACAGGTGGGCAAGCCGCGCTGGGTGGGCTCAGGAGCCGGGGTGAGTCAGAGCACGGGGTGAACAGGGTCAGAGCCCCCCCACCCCAGCGCCCAGGGTGAGGAGTCGCAGAGACAGCAGCAGGGGGCTCCTTTGGCCGGAAGGGCCCCGCCTTGCCTGGCAGGAGTGAAGGAATGACTGGACCAGCCCAGGTGGAGGGGCCACGACGTCCCCTGCAGGATGTAACCTCCATGAAGAGACAGAAGGGGGAGGGAGGGGGGAAGTCGGCCCCATGACACCCTGCTCACTAATCTCACAGATACCTGTGGGTGCCCCTGTGTGACACTGGGTGCTCAGGATACATGACAGGACAAGGGACACGCACCCTGCCCTCCGTGGGGCTTCCCTTTAGCGGAAAAGCCATAGTGGGGCTTATGATGGGCCGACACCGTGCCAAGCGCTCTGCCCAGGCTGGCTCATTTCACCTTCCCCACAACCCCAGGAAGTGGTTGATGAGGGTCCCCATGAGCCTCAGAAGAGACTAAGTGACTTGCAGGGGTCCCCCAGCTGGTAGGGCTGCAACCCAGGCTGGCTGCAACCCAGGCTCTGAACTGGTCACCACCACACGGCCCTGCCCCTCCCGGGGCTCAAGCAATCTTCCTGCCTACGCTTCTCAATTATCTGGGACTACAGGCACACGATCCCACGCATGGCTAAGTTTTGTGTTTTCTGTAGAGGTGATGTCTCACTGTGGTACATAGGCTGGTTTTTTACTCCTGGCCTTAAGCAATCCTCCTACTTTGGCTTCCCAAAGTGCTAGGATTTTAGGCGTGAACCACCGTGACCAGTCCTTTCTCTGGTTTTTTGTTTTATGTTTTTGAGACAGAGTCTCACTCTGTTGCCCAGGCTAGAGTGCCGTGGCATCAGCCTAGCTCACAGCAACCTCAAGCTCCTGGGCTCATGTGATCCTCCTGCCTCAGCCTCCCGAGTAGCTGGGACTACAGGTATGCACCACCACGCCCGGCTAATTTTTTTTCCTATGTATTTTTAGTTGTCCAGCTAATTTCTATTTTTAGTACAGAGGGTTCTCGCTCTTGCTCAGGCTGGTCTCCAACTCCTGAGCTCAAACGATGGGCCCGCCTCGGCCTCCCAGAGTGCTAGGATTACAGGTGTGAGCCACCGCACGCGGCCTGACTTCAATTATTAATAATGTATCAATATCGGTTCATTCATCAGGACAAACTTACCCTACTAATATAAGATGCTAATAATAGGGGAGACTGGATGTGGAGTGTAGAGGGAGTCTGCTATCTTTGCAACTTTTTTGTAGATCTTAAACTGTCCTAAAATAAAAACTTAATAAAAAATAGTAGGTATTGTAGGAAACCCATTTATATAGAATTCTAGAAAATACAAACTAATCTCTAGTAACAGAAGGCAGGCCAGAGGTAGTCTGGGGCTGGGGGGCGGGATTCCCAAGGGGCGAGGGCGTGACAGACGTGCTCATCATCTAGAATCTAGATTCTAAATTCTCAATTCTCCATCATGCCATGTTTTAATGGGTTTGTTCACACGTCAAACTCAGCAAATCGTGTAAGTTAAATACGTGCAGTTGTTGCATGCCAATTATATCTCAATGAAACTTTTTTTTTTTTAAAAAAAGAGCAAGCCCAGGGGAGGGAGGAGTGGGCTCACCTGCGGTCAGGGACCTGGGGGCTGGGCGGGAAGGCAGAGCTGAGCTTCCCCACCAGGGAGAAGAAGGACAGGCTCTTCCAGGCTTGTGGCTTCTCCCTCTTCCTCTGCTTTCGCAGAAGAAAGTGGGGGAGGGTGACCAACCGTCCTGGTTTCCCGGGACTTTCTGTTCTTAAAACAGGACGAGTTGGTTGCACCATGTGGCATTGAGGCTGGAGGGACGGGAGATGACAGAGCATGCCTGGCACAGGGTGGCAGCACCAATCCCTGTTGCAACCGAATGGGGAAGGTTCAGGTGTCTTGTGGGGGAGGACAGGGCCCCCCGCCAAGGTTTTTCTCCATGGGCCCGTGCTCAGCCCAGTGTCCCCTTGGAGAAGTTCCTTTTCTTCCCTTTCCTGGGTCCACCCCCTCCCTGCGTTCCCAACAGGCCCAAGCCCCGCAAATGCTGCAGTCACCCAGGTGGCAGATGGCAGGGCTGGGCTCACACCGGACACCTGGCTCCATGTCCCGCCTCTCCAGCCTCCTGTGACTGACACTGGGAAGGAGCCATCACTCAGTCACTCACTCACTGGCTCCCCCCTTGCTCCTTTGGGACCAGGGTATGTCCTCAGAGGTGGGGACCCCAGGGGAACCAGACACAGTCCTGCCCCAGCGAGCCCAGCTCCAGTGGGCAGGAACCCCCTGCACCCTCCCAGTAGCTGGGGCCAGTGGAGCCCTGTAGGCCCTGCCCCAACCCGGGCTTAGGGAGGGTGGGCTGGACACTGCTGGCTGCTCCCTCCCACCCAACAATATCCATCCTCCTCTCTGTCCTCCCTAACAGCACCTGACTCTGCTAGGGCCACCAGTCTGCCCAAGATACTACATTTCTCAATCTCTCTTACAGATAAAGGTAACCAGGTGACTAAATTCTTGCCCATGACATGTAAAAGGCATTGAGTGCTATTTCTGGGAGGTACAGATTCAGATGGCTTGCACCCTTCTGAGTGCACCCTTCTTGCACTTCCTCCTTTCCTTTTGGTGCTGTTGAGGACGTGGATGTGAGGGCTGGAGCTGTGGCAGCTGTCTCCAAGCCAGGAGGAGACTTTGAAGATGGAAGACAAGTAGTGAGAATGGTGAAGAGGAAAAAAGGAACAGGAGACATTGGCAGTACCCTGGAGCTATGACTCTCCTGTCTCTGTACTGCTTGTTATAATACATGCTAAGCCCTCATTTCGTTTAAGCCACTATTTTGGGGCAGAGAATTCTGCTACTTGCAGCTGAAGCTCCCTCTGAAGGACAAACGGGAGTTGAGTGGACTGGGCGGCAGGTAACTCCAGCGCCTTGTATATGTCCAGGATTCCAGCTGCAAAGCAGCTTTCCCCCGTTGCCTCTGCAGATCCTCAGGGGCCCGAGCAGGAGGAGGGCAGAGGTCCCCACCCCTTCACGAGCGTGAGGACACCAAGGCTCGCGGTGGGCCTGCGACCCCGCTCTGAGCAGGCCCCCAGCTTCCTGCCCGGGTCTTCGCCACCCGCTCCGCGCCAGGCCCCGGCGCCAAGGCAGTGCCACCTCTGCCCGCCCTGCAGAGCCCGCTGGGCGCCTCAGCACAACCTCAGGCCACGGCCTCGCAGAGAGCGCGCGTCCTCTGCCTTGTTTACACTGCTGAACTATTTCCGTCAAATTAATTAAATACACGCTAAATTCTCCCCAGTTTGTTGTGTGATAAACTAAAGATGCTAAGACTGTGAAACACACAACAAAACCTGCGTTTTCTGATAAAAGCCCACAGGACAGCGCGAGGCGACCGTAGACGCCCAGATGTGCTGCCGCCGACGGCCGGTCGGAGCGGGGACTCTGGCGCCTCAGCGGCTGGGGTCCCGGGAGTCCCCCGGCTACCCCCACGGGGACTCAGGGCGCAGAGGGCGACACACAGCTGCCCGGAGCGCAGAACACGGGTCCTTCCCCAGAACCTGCTCTGGGCGGCGGCGGCAGGACGCTCGGCCGGGTCGCGCACCCGCAGCGACTCCCGCCATCCGAGGGCCACTCGGGCGGGCGCTGCCGCCATTGCCTCGTGGCGCACAGGAGGAAGTGGAGGCACGAAAAGCAACTGTCCTCGTCTGCACAGCCCAGGAGAGGAGGGATCCGGATGGGGACTGCGCTGAGCCTCTGTGGAATCTGTGCGGGTGACCACTGTGCACCGGGACCCCTCCAGCTCTGGCGCCAGGTGAGACCCTGTCTTGAAAAAGAAAAACGGCCACTACCTTCAGTGAGACAGGACTAGGACACACAGAAGCCCACGGAACCCAGCAGAGCCAGGAGGGAGGGGTGGTTCTGATTTGGGTGGGGAGAGTGTGGCCAAGAGAACCAGTGGAGCACAGCTGACATTGAAGCTAAGGTTTTGAGGGATGAGTAGAAGTTTTCCAGACAGATTTAGGAGGGGAAGCAGAGGTAGGGGATTCTAGACACGACCTGGTGGCAGGACACTGCCTTTCCCTCTTATTTTTCCCAGGAATGATCATCAGAGACCTGGATTCAGCAGGGGGGACGTAGGGCGTGGCTGAAACACAGCGCAGGGTGAACAACTGGCGGGGTGTCGTCGACAAAGGTGGCGAATGCCAGGCCTGGGGACAGGGGCTTGAACTCAAGGTAAGGGGCTTGGTCCTGTGAGTGGCAGGGAGCCGCGGGGAGGCTTGGGACAGAGAGAAAGATGAAGCAGTCACTGCGGCCTCATGGCGCTAGACCAGAGCTGGAAACCCAGAGAAGATGGATGTGACAGGGCAGGAGACAGGCACCGGGGGCCTGGCTGGGTCCTGGGGTGGGCATCCATTAGAGAGAGGGATGAGCTGCCAGGATGCAGGGAGCAATCAACTGTGCAAGGCAGAGGGAGGTATCTGGCGCCTCCAATGGCTCTGCTGTGATGACCGGGTAGGTGGCAGTCGGGCCCCCGGGGAGGCAGCGCCAGGAGGAGATGCAGAATAAGAATCAGCGTTGACACAGATGGGGGCGTCCGCCTTACTGGGGAGCAGGGGAAAGGCGCCAGCCAGCGCTCCCACCGCCGGAGCACGAGCAAACAGTCGGAGCTCGCAGGGGGTCCGGAGCGGGAGGCCAGGGCCGGTGCAGACGTCGTCGAGGAGGGCTGCGGACAGCCGTGTCTCTTCGTAGCTGAGCGGCGTGTGGAAGTCCCCAGCCACTGTGAGTCAGCGGGGCCGGCGGGCGGGAAGCAGAGCTGGCCGTGGATCAAGGAAGAGGACACGCAGAGGGAAGAGCGCGGACAAACGGGAACCTGCTGGCACCTCTGGGTCTGCCTCTCCCCCACCTCTAGCCAGGACGACACTCAGAGCACAACGTTCTCTTTGGTTCATCTCGAACTCGGACCCACAGTGGGGAGGGGGTTCCGGGAAGCAAGGTCCCTGCTAGGCCAACTCGACCCAAAGCAAAACCAGCACAGGGGAAAGTGGAGCTACTTGCCGAGACTGGGCACCTGGGATGGGCACAGGTTCAGGGCCCCCTGGTATGGTTGTGTATGTTGTTCACTGCACAAGGCCACCAGGCTAAGGGGCCGGTGGGGGCTGAACCCTTGACCTTGGCGTGAAGCTGTATCTATCTGGAGGAAGGGGCCCCTTTTTCTAATTTGCTTAAGATGCCATTTGAGCCTGGGCAGGTGGGGAAGAGGATGTGTCCCAGCTGGGATAACAGGCGTTTGGGGGCCTGAGGGGCCGAGCCGCTCCCAGCATCTGTCTTCCCCATCAGTGACCAGCACTGAGGAAGGGGTCATCTCCCTGTAAGGGCTCTGAACCCAGGCTCCTTGCTATTTGTTGGACCAATAACAGGCTCGGGGGGATTTGGGTATGGTCCTAAAATTCCCAGACGGCAGAGCGAAGCCCAAGGGGGGAGTGCAAAAGGGGGCAGCGGCAGGCTTGCACGGAGGGCGAATTTGCCCTAAGCAGAGCTGTTTAGGATAGAATGAGATGCTTTTGAAGGTGGTGAGCTCCTCATCACCAGAGGTGTGCAAGTACGGCTGAACAAACGCTTGCAGGTTTGGTGCAGGGATGTCACGTAGGGCATCAGGTGGCAGTTCAGCCACTTGCCCCTGCTGGGCAGTGATTCAGACATGAGTGAGACCTCAGAGGATGGGGGGGCTCCTGTCCAGCCCTCCCCCACCCCTTCTCCCTGCTCACTTCTTTTTGGAACCAGCTTGGGTATTGAGAAGATTAATTTCATGTTTGTGCAAAGCAGGGGATTAGGAGGGGAGGAGACCAAGGTTCTCTGTAGGTTGTTAATCTAAAAAAGGTTGTTAATCTAAAAAAAGACTCTGGCAAAATTGCTCTAGATACGGAGTCACAGCTGAATGTGCTGCTCGCTGCCAACGACGAGGCGCTTTTCGTCGGTGATCTGCTTTCGTTCTCTGCAGTCTCAGGACCAACACCCTTGGGCTCTGGGCATGTTAAAGGCAGAGCACGGTAGAGTGGCCCCCATCCCCCAAAGCAGGGAGGCCGGGGTGCCACCCCCACCCCTACCGTCTTGCCCAGGTCCTGACCACATACCTTAGACAGAAGTCCTGCCAGGAGGCCCACTCCAGCGCCTCTGCGCATGCTGCCTCCTGCATCACTTCTCAGAGGCTCAGAGAGGGTGTGGACCCCCCTCAGCACACACAGCAAGTTGCTGATTCCTGGGCTGGAGCTCCTCATCGTCATGGCTACTTAGAGTTGAGGCGGTGGGAGCCGCTGGGCCCCAGCAGCCCTCCTGAGGGCATCTGGAGGCCCAGCCCATGCGCCAGGAGTCTGGGAGGGCTTTTGTGGGTAACAGCTATATTGAGATATAATTCACATATCGTACAATTCATCCATTTAAAGTGTAAAATTCAGGCAGGGCACGGTGGCTCACACCTGTAATCCTAGCACTCTGGGAGGACAAGGCAGGAGGATCGCTTGAGCTCAGGAGTTCAAGACCAGCCTGAGTAAGAGTTAGACCCGAATCTCTACTAAAAATAGAAAAATTAGCATGGCGGCGCGTGCCTGTAGTCCCAGCTACCCCGGAAGCTGAGGCAGGAGGTTCGCTCGAGCCCTGTGCCCATTAGCGGTCACTCCTCATTCCCTCCCCTGTCCCAGCCCCTGGTGAATAATCTACTTTCTGTCTCTGTGGATTTTCCAGTTTGGGGCATTTCCTGGAATAGAACAACATAACATGTGGCTTTTGGAGACTGGCATAATGTTTTGAGGTTCATCCACATTTTCGCACTTCATTCCTTTTTATGGCTGAATAATACTCTGTGACATGACTATGCTGCCTTGGTCCATTCATCTGCTGGTGGACACGGGTCGCTTCCACTTACTCTGCCTGTTATAACATGAGTAGCGCTGCTGTGAACATGTGTGAACAAATGTTTTTGCAGATGCATGCTTTCATTTCTCCTGGGTGCTGCTGTCTGTTTGAAGAGGGAAGAACATACTGGATGTATCTGAGCACAGACCCAAGAGTGGCTGATGAGCAAGGTGGGCAGGAAAGGTCACAGGGCAGGGGTGGCTGCGGGAGGCTTCCCGAAGGGTGACTGCAAAGGGACATGAGGGACCTCTCTGGGTTGGAGGAATTGTTCTATGTCTCGATTATGGAGGTCGCCCAGGTACGCACTTGTCAGAACGATTTCACCATACGCTTAAAATGGGTCCATTTTCTTATATGTAAATTAGACCTTAACAAAATGATTTTAGTTTTAAAATATATCTCCCAAGATGGGATGCTCCTCTCTTGGGAAGGGCAGAGACCTCAAGGATCCCCTGGCAGTGCCCCCTTGCAGCCTCTCCTGCTCCACCCCTGCCAAGCCACTATTTCTACCTGAAGCTCTTAATCCCCCAAAAGGTCCTTTTGTGACATTGTCAGATGCAGTGAGCAGCTAATCTCAACAGTAAACTGGGATCAGGGCAGCCCGGCCCCACCTTGGGCTTCTCCTGTCTCCCCAAGATTGGCACCCTGGCAGGTCAGGCCAGTCTGAAGTGGAGAAGCTGGGTCGGGGTGCTGGGGAAGCGGGACAGCTCTAGAAGGAAGTGGCTGCGTGGCTTGGTGATCCCCAGACAAGCAGGAACAGGGGGACACTTCCAGCTGGCCGTCCCCACCCCCATGCCCCCAGCCGGCCAACCCCCTCCTCTCTCCCTTGGGCCCCAGCTCTCTGACCCTGCAGCACGACTCAGGAGTTCTGTCCCATCACTCGACAAACCTCCACTGAGCACCTGCGAGGTCCCGGGCACAGCAGAGAGCAAGCCAGGGCACCTGCGGGAGCAACTGGGGGTCAAGCGTGGAGACAGACACAGCAAAGGGCCATTGCCAGGCACGAATGCAACTTGCTGGGAGGCACATGGGAGGGCCACCACTCATCGTACCGGTTCCGAGGAGGCTCCCTGCAAAAGCATGGCCTTCCCAGGGGACTAGAGAACAGGCAGAACTCAGCCAAAGAGAAGGACGAGAGTTCTTGGTCCAAGGATGAAGGCCCTGGCACATTCCGTAATGGCATGTGGCTCAGAATGGCTGGAAGGAGCAAACACAGAGAACAGGGAGGAGGACTGGGAGGGTGCTGGGGCCTGAGCTGCACAGCCCTGGAGATAGGACATGGCAAGGAATATTGTCCTGAAGGTGGTAAGAAGCAGGGTCATCTCTAAGCTGGACCCTACGCAGTTGGATCTACACTTTTCAAAGCTCATGCTTGCTACAGAGTGGGGAATGCATTGGAGGGAGTGAGGCTGGAGGCAGGAAGATGTTTCCAGAAAAGGCTGTGATTGGACTAGGGTGGTGACAACAGATATGGCAGAGATTGCCAGTTTTTCACCCAAATCATTTCCTCTTCCTCCTGGGCACATGGCTAGACCACACTCCCAGGGTTCCTTGTGGTCTGGTGTGGTCCTGTGGCTGAGTGCTGGCCAATAAATGTGGAAAGAGGTGATGTGCACACCTCAAGTCCTGGCCCATAAAAATTGCCCATTTGCGGTAGTTCTCTGTGCTCTTTCTCTTTTTTCCATCTGAGTGTCAATACCCAGACTGACCCAGGAAGCCACCCCCTGAAGATGGCAGAGCTGTCACAAACGTGGCGATGAGATGCTGGCGGTGGCCCGCGTGGAAGGAATGACAGCTCGGAGCAGACTCCCACTCAGTCTAGGAAAACCCCCACTGACCACACAGGAGAGAAAAACAAACGTGCATTGAACAAGTAAGCCACTAGAGGGGCTTACTCGTCACAGCAGCTAGCGTTACCCTAACTAGCGCAGAAGAGAATGGAGTAGCACTGCTATAATAAAAACCTAGAACATGTGACACTGACTTAGGGAATGGGTGGCAGATGGCAAGGGAACAGACGCATCAGGTTGGAAGGCTGGGGAGCTAGTTCTGTGCTACCGCGGCAGAGCATTTGGCGATACTGCAAACATTTGGTCTGCGACCACTCAGAAGGCAGACCATGTGCCCACAGAGCCCGCGGCGTTAGGAACGAGGCGAAGTGTGTTAGCTGCCAGGGGCTGGCTTTAGTAAGACATCACGAGAAAAGATGAGCTCAGGAAAGATTTTTGGCCAGTTTATAAGCAAGCATGGAAGGGAATAAGGAAGACTCCAGAAATGTGGGGGTTTGCAGGGCTTGAAAAGCAAACTGTTTCTGGCTCTCAACTTTATGGATGTAAAATGTCAATAAAATTTACCCTAAAAAAAGAAAATGCCCTCAAAGGAAACAAACTTAATTCAAAGGCTAGAAGATAACTTGAACGCAAACCCCAATTAACATTTCCAGAGGGATTCACTAAGGAAACAAAAAAGAGCTCTGGAAAATTAAAACTATGTTTGCTAGAATTTTAAAAATGTAATAAAAGAGTGAGTGATTAGAGTCGAGGAATGTCGCAGAAAGTAAGAAAAAAGGGAAGGAAGATAAAAGATTAGATGTAGAGGGTCAACTGAGGAAATCTAATGGTTAACACCGAGTTCCAGAAAGGGAGGGCAGGGAATACGGAAGGAATAAATGATCAAAGACACACAGAAGAGAAGTTTCCAGAACAGATGGCCGTGAGCTTCAGATTGGACCTGGCCAAGTAGCTGGCACGACAAAGGAAACCAATGAAAAGGCACGTAGGAACATCCCTGAGAAACCTCAGTGGAAAATAGATGGTCCTAAACCTTTCTGGGGGACAGAGATGGAACCAGGTCAACGAGGGGAAGAACCACGAATCAATTGGCAACAGAACTCGGGTCCACAGCACCGTCTATCAGAAAACAGCAGAGCAACACCTTTCACGTTCTATGGGGAAAGTATTTGCAACCTAGAATTCTACGCCCAATCAGACCAGCAAGCCACCCTGAGGACCAAATAATTTTCTAGACAGCTGAAGTCTCAGCAAGTGTATCACCTACCCATTCCTCCCAGGAGGCAGCAAAAGTAAATAAATCAAGAAAGAGGAGGAAATGGCTTGTAGGCAACGGTGGTTCCAGCCCAGGGGGAGAAACAAAGAGAAGTCCCTGGAGGACAGGGTCCGGCTTAGCAAAGATGATGGGTGAGTAAGAAGCATCAGAGAGGAACAGCCCAGGGAAAATGAGGGCCTCAGTAGATTTGATAGTTTTCCTAAAACATCAAAAGAACTTAACATGCAATAAATGTAAGCAAAAGAACAGCATTTAGGGGAAAAATTAGACCCCCCCCCCAAAAAAAAGCATTTGCAGACCCCCGGTACTGAGTTTTACAGTGAGCACTGTTGACATCACTGTAACAAGGTAATCACTGATTATGTATTTTTAACTTTCATTATCAGCCTACAGACAAAGCAGGAAGACTTAATTAAGGTTAAAAATGCAAATCCTTTCAAGCATAACAATGGGAAAGTGCAAAGGAGACATAGGAAAGGAAGAGTGAGGAAGAGACGGAACATGAGAAACTTGAAGAACCTCAGTGTCCTTATCTTGTGCAGCAGCTTGTCAATGAGCTATGAAACACAGTTCTGAAGATCACTGATAGAGTCACTGAAAATGATGGGGCAACTGGTGGGAGGAGGAAGGGGGCCGAGAGAGGGATAAATAAGTCTTCAGTTCACAGACCAAGAAGCCATCAGATATTATCTAAAACTGATAAATCAAGAAATATCCACATAGTGGACCTAGGTCATTCTTATCGGCCACTCTGCATCCGGGCCACGCTCTGTTGTCTGGGGTCTCTCCCTCCTACCCATGGAAAGGGAGAAATGCCAAATACTCTTTCCCAGCCTCCCTTGCGGGCAGGGCCATGGTCATCCCCAGCTCTGCCAATGAGATGCCATGACTCAGACTTTAAACAAAGGCCATGAGATGAGGAAGCACAAAGTTTCAAAGGCTCCCCCGTACTGGTGAGGCTGGGAGGGAGGGAGGGAGGAAGGAAGGAAGGAAGGAAGGAAGGGAGGGAGGGACGGAGGGAGGGAGGGAAAGGAAGGGCTCCTAGAAGTGCCAGGGACCACAGAGCAGTGTCACATCAGGGCTGTTGGTCCCACAGGCTGCAGTGTCTGGGTCCAGCACAGCTCTTCATCAGGCTAAAGCTGGGGCATGAATTGGGGCGTCGTTCTGTGGGAGTCCCCCATCTCCAGACTCCCGCTGACTTTATGAATCTCCTAATATTCTCTAATGAATGTCCTTTCTCTTTAAATTACCCAGAGTTGATTTCTACCATTTGCACCTCAAAATGCAGACACAAGTGGTATGAGCGTGTTCCTCAGAGACAGGAAGGCTACCTCCAGGAAGAGCTGAACACAAAACAGCAACAAGTGCTGTCCCCGCAGGAAGGGACACGGGCAGGGCTCTACTGCTTTTCATCATCTAAGCCCCTCCAGACCATCTTCGTTCTTAACCCGAGTGCATTTATTAATTTGATTAAAATTTAGATTTTGTTTAAAACATGTTTAAAAAAATTGCAGGGGTCACGTTACAGTTGAAGACCAAGCCAAGGTGTGACAGTCAGGGTGGGGAGGAAGTCTCTGGCCAGGGTGCAGGTCGGGTGACCCACCAGGCTTGGAGGCCACCAGGGCAGAGGAGTGAGAGGAGGCCCCACCCTCCCCCCAGTCCCTAGCTGCTGTGGGCAGACATCTGCAGAAGAGCTGAGAAAAGGAGGCAGACCACCAGACTACTGAGCTATCAGCAACGGGTGGGTGCTGCAGGGAGTCAGATTTGGGTTCAAATAAGGAAGGAAGCCCACTTGGAGGAGTGAGTTCCCTGTCAGGGGAGGTGTGTAAGTAGAGGCTGCACATCTGCCCTGAGTGCTGCCAGGACTCAGGCGTGAGAAGAGGCTCTCCTCCATCCCCGACACTCTCAGGAAAGGAGATGAAGAGCAAGGGAGGGACAGGGAGCACAAGACAGAGCCCAAGGCGAAAAAGGAGACGCCACAATAGCAGCTGCGGCAACAGCAGCTCAAGCCCTTATTTGTGGGGAATTTGTCTCCGCAAAAGAGAGACAGTGATGATGCTCAAATTGTCTCCTGAAATGAAAACCATCTGGAAAAAATACCAAATTCAACAGGACTAGTTTTTTTTTTTCCACTAAGAAACCAAGCCGATTTCAGTGCCATCTTGATTTATCTGTTTAGAGAGAAGGTCTTTATTCCCAGGGGCGGGGACCCCCTTCTAGCCAGATGAGGGCTCACAACCACAGAGAGGTTCCCTGTCTGAGCCTTTTGGTAAAACGCTGTTGATTGTGAAATACATCAGCTATACACAGACTGCATGGAATGCATCGGTACAGTTTATAATCATTAAGTTAACACTCAAGCACCCACTTCGCCCACTTAAGAACTGGAATATTGCCAGAAGCTTAGAAGCCCCCTGTGTGCCCCTGGTGGTAGCCACTGTCCCAAATTTCAAGTTATTTTTTCCCCTTTTCTTTAAAGCCATCCACCTATGTATTCTTAAATGACATATTGTTTAGTTTTGCTTGTCTGCAACCTTAGTATGCATTGTGTATATTCTTCTGGGACTTTTCTTCTTTTGCCTAAACGTTGTTTAGAGAGTCACTTGCATGGATGTGTGTAGCTATATTTAATTTGCTTTTATTCTCTGCAGTATTCCATCCCGTGGATATGCCACAATTAGTTGCTTGCTTTATTGTTTACTTATTTACTTTAGTGTCGATGGACATTTGGGGTTTATTGTCGATACGTACATCTCAGTGCACATGGAACAGCAAGAAAGTCTCCAAGGCGCACGAGCAGGACTGGAACTCCTGAGTCACAGGTCCCACGTATGTTCGACAGCACAGTGTGACGCCAAACTGCTCACCACCAGCAGAGCATAAAACATCCATGTCTCTCATTCTAGATGAGAATGGTATTGGCTAACTTTTAAGTTTTTGCTAATCTGGTAAATATGAAATTGTATCTCATTGTGATTTTATTTTATTTGAGACATTTTTTATTTTGTTGCCCAGGCTACAGTGAGTGCTGTGGCGTCAGCCTAGCTCACAGCAACCTCCAACTCCTGGGCTCAAGCAATCCTTCTGCCTCAGCCTCCCGAGTAGCTGGGACTACAGGTATGCGCCACCATGCCCGGCCAATTTTTTCTATGTATATATTAGTTGGCCAATTAATTTCTTTCTGTTTATAGTAGAGACGGGGTCTCGCTCTTGCTCAGGCTGGTTTCGAACTCCTGACCTCGAGCAATCCACCCACCTTGGCCTCCCAGAGTGGTAGGATTATAGGCGTGAGCCACCGCACTCGGCCTCTCATTGTGATTTTAATTTACATTTCCTTGATTACGTGGTTGAACATTTTTTTAAAGGCTTATGACCCATTCTGTGAGACACCTGTTCATGTCTTTTACCCATTCTTCCACTGGATTGTCTTTTTTTTAAAGATTCATAGAAATTTGTTTTAAATTCTGGTTACTAGTCCTTTGTCGGTTATAGGAGCTCTGAATACCTTCTTTCTCCCTGTTGGTAGCTTGTGTTTTGACTCTACACTGTCCAATGTTGAACAGATAATTATACCATAGTTGAATGTCTGGATCATTTCCTATCTGGTTTGTGGTATGTGCGTTGTATTATCCTATATTGTCTATTTCAAAGTTTACTTTTCCACATTTTTCATCTTTAAGCAGGCTGGAATTGATTTTTAAGTAGAACATAGGATAGTTATCCAATTTTACTTTTCCTGGGTATTTGAATAATCAAGCCCCTTTTACCAAATCGTCCATCTTTCCTCACTGATCTGTAATGTCTGCTCTGTCGAGAAACAAGTTTCCAAGTTCCCGGACTCCACGTTCTGTTCATTGGTCTGTTTGTCCAGCCCTGTGCCAATATTACCTTATCCTAATTGCTATGTCTTCGAAATAATTCTCAAGACCTGGCAAGGATAGGGCCCACATTTTGTTCTTCTTGGCTATAGCCAAAGTCTTGTTATACTTAGCCCCTTGTTTTTCCATATAAAAGTTACCTTGTGGCCGGGCGCTGTGGCTCACGCCTGTAATCCTAGCTCTTGGGAGGCCGAGGCGGGCGGATTGCTCAAGGTCAGGAGTTCAAAACCAGCCTGAGCAAGAGCGAGACCCCGTCTCTACTATAAATAGAAAGAAATTAATTGGCCAACTGATATATATATATAAAAATTAGCCGGGCATGGTGGCGCATGCCTGTAGTCCCAGCTACCCGGGAGGCTGAGGCAGAAGGATCACTGGAGCCCAGGAGTTTGAGGTTGCTGTGAGCTAGGCTGACGCCACGGCACTCACTCTAGCCTGGGCAACAAAGTGAGATTCTGTCTCAAGAAAAAAAAAAAAAAAAAAAAGTTACCTTGTGAAGTTTCATGAAAAACTCTGCTGGGATTTTCATTGGAATTATATTGAATCTACAGATTAATTTAGAGAGAATTGACATCTTGACAATATTAAGTCTCCCTATCTATGAACATGGTATACCTCCTCATTTATTTAGGTCCTCTTAAATGTCTTTAAATAGCTTTTGTGCTTTTCTGCATTAAAGACTTTCACCTATATATGTTTGTACTGTTATAAATACTAACCTCTTTTAAACTGCATTTTCTAAAATGTTTTAGCTGATATAAAGAGAGGCATTTTTGCTATTTATGTATTACCCAAGTTTTATTTTGAAAGTTTTTATTTTGTTTTGTTTTGAGATAGGGTCTCGGTTGGTCACCTGGGCCAGAGTGTAGTGGTATCATCATAGCTCACTGCAACCTCAAACTCAAGCGATTCTCTGGCCTCAGCCTCCTGAGTAGATGTGACTACAGGGCATGACACCATACTCAGCTAATTTTTTCTATTTTTGGTAGAGATGAGGTCTCACTCTTGCTCAGGCTGGTCTCGAACTCCTGAGCTCAAGGGATCCTCCCGTCTTGGCCTCCCACAGTGCTAGGATTACAGGTATGAGCCACTGCACCTGGCCTCCATGTTATTTTTGGCTAGCATTTTAGTATTAAACTGTTTTCCACACACATGTTAGATATTATCATTATTTTATACAGTCAAGGTTTATTTTTACCCTCACATTTAGCCTTATCTTTGTTCCTCAGTCCTGTTTGCATCTCAGTCTTTTCACCTGAGATCATCCTCATTCCTCAAGTACAACCAAATTTCCTTTCATAAGGGTCTTGCCTCTTCTTTTCACACTCATGATGAATATAGAATTGATTGCTTCACTCAACAAATATTTATTTGCAGAACTGTTATGTGCCAGGACCTATTCTAAGCATTTGGGACAACTCAGTGAACACTCCTCCCACTCAAAAAAACCCCCAAAACAAAACAAAAAAAACCCAAAACATGACCTATGTAGACCTCATATTCTAGAATGGGAGTAGGAAGAATAAACAGTAAACAAAATAAATAAATCGAGTCTCCTGTGTGTTACAAGGTGAGAATCTATGTCAAAAAGAAAAAGAAGAGCACAGTAAGGGAAGTAAGAAATGCCCGAGGGGTGGGGGAGGAGAGAGAGAGAGAATGGGAATATTACAATATGAAACAAGGTCAAGGTAGACCTCAGTGACAAACACCTGTGCATATCTGAGGGGCGAATATTCCAGGCGGACCAGAGAGCTGGAGCAAGAGCCCTAAGATGAAAGCGTTCTTGCCATCTTCAGGGAAGAGCGGGGAGACCAGAGTGGATGGAACAGAGGGTATGAGGGAAACAATACTGTGACAGAGGTCAGAGAGATAACAGAGGTACCAAATCACATAGTGCTTAGAACCATTGTAACATGTTGAGCAAAATGAGTAACTACCTCAAAAATTTCAAGAAGAATGACATTTATCTGAGTTTTTGTAACAATCATTCTGGCTTCTCCACTGATACTTATAAGTTATTTTATTTCAACACATTGGAATTATTGCCTTATCCACTGTCCTCTGGTTTCCATTGTGGCTGTTGAGAAGTCAGCTGTCAACCTACCTTGTCATTCCTGCGTAGGTCTTCGTAGGTCTTTTGTAGCCTTCGCTCTTTGGCGGCAATTTTCCCCCAGCATTATGCAGTTTCACAGTGATGTGTTTGGAAGCATATTTTATTGCATTTTTTCCTGCTTACGAGTCATTGGAATTTCTGGATCTGCAGATTAGTTTTTCAATAACTCAAGAAAATTCATAGCCACTATCATTCAAAATGTCGACTTTCCACATTCTTCCTATTATCTCCTTCTAGAACTCCGATTAGATACATGTTAGATCTTCTCACTTTATCTTTCATATACCTTTGCTTCTTTTTAATATTTTCATCTCTTTTGACCATTTGCATTATGTTATGAATTATTTCTTTAGATCTCTCTTCAAGTTCATTAATCTTTTTCTTCAGCTGTGTCTAGTTTTTCCCCTTCCTCTGTGATGGAAGGGGAAAATCGGTGACAGATTTTTTTTTTATTTTCAATTATTGTAACTTCCATTGGTACAAGTCCTGTTGGGTTCTTTTTCACATGTGTTCATGTTCCTATTTTCAAGCTTATCTTATATTTCTTTAAACATATAAACATAGTTCTTTTGCATTCTGTGTAATAATTTCAGTAATCATATGTTTGTGGGTTCAATTTTGTTGCTTGGATTTTTGTGATGTGACTGTGAGCTGCTCATTTTTGTTGGAAGTTTATGTGTGAGGCTTATTTGAGGATAAAAGTTATTAATCTGAGTTTCTAGTAGCTCAAGCCAACAATGCTTCTACTGGTATCTGAGCTCAAGCTATTCCTCTTCTCCATCTCTTGGTATCTTTTTCCAAAATTCTTTTGACCTCTGTCTTGTGTGAATGTGAAAATAATACAGTCAATTTTTATTATTCTTATTAGTTATGTTCTATAAAGTTGCTGCAAACACTGAATTAACAAATACTGAAACATTGCTCCTAGGAGAAATATGTGTATGTACACACACACACGTACATGCACATCGTGTAGTTCATAATCCTAAATCCTAAAAGCAATTCATTCTGGTAGAGTCTATTTTATTTATTTTACAAAAGAGAAAATGAAGTTTTGAGGTGTGAAGTGACTTGCTTGGGGCTGCACCACTAACAGGTGCCAGAGTTGGGATTCAAACCCTGTCCAACGGGCCCCAGAACAAGAACTTCTTCTGCTATTAACACATCGTCCCTCCCATTCTCTCTCTGGCCATCTCTGTATGAGACTGAAACAAAAAAGTAGAGGCTTGCCTTGTTCAGCCTCAGCTGGGAGCAGGAGCATTTACGTCTGTAATGACAGTGAAAATGAGTATCAACTCACTGTATCAACTTTAGGGTTACAAATACATTTCAGTGAGTAGGTGCATTTGCAAATACAGCATCTGTGAATAACGAAGATTACTATATATTAAGGCCAGGTGTGCCTGTAATCCTAGCACTCTGGGAGGCTGAGGCGGGAGGATCGCTCAAGGTCAGGAGTTCAAAACTAGCCCAAACAAGAGTGAGATCCTGTCTCTACTAAAAATAGAAAGAAATTAATTGGCCAACTACAAATATATAGAAAAAATTAGCCAGGCATGGTGGCGAATGTCTGTAGTCCCAGCTACTCGGGAGGCTGAGGCAGGAGGATCGCTTGAGCCCAGGAGTTTGAGGTTGCTGTGAGCTAGGCTGACGCCACGGCACTCTAGCCCGGGGAACAGAGTGAGACTCTGTCTCAAAAAAAAAAAAAAAAAAAAAAAACCACAAAAACTGTATATTAATAGACATTCCTAGACTAACGATGAGGTTGCATCCAAATAAAACCATCTTAACACTGAAAATACTGTAAGTTGAAAATGCATTTCATATGCCTAACGTACCGAACACCATAGCTCAGCCTACCTTAAATGCGCTCAGAACACTGACATTAGTTTTCAGCTGGGCAAAATCATCTGCAACACAGTACACAGCAGAATACCGTTGTTACCCTCATGATCGCGTGGCTGAGTGGGAGCTGTGGCTTGCCATCATATCCCAAGGGGGTACCGTACCGCATATTGCTAGCCCAGGAAAAGATCAAAATTCAAAATTCGAAGTACAGTTTCTACTGGATGCGTATCACTTTCACACCATCATAAAGTAAAAAACTTGTAAATCAAATCATCGTAAGTCAGACACTGTCTTGTATCTTCTGCCACAACTATCTTTTTAATAATTGTCCAGTGCTTTAAGTGTACCTCCAGGCAGCTATGGGGAGGGAGTGGGGAGGCTTGAGCAAAATGGGCTACTCCTCTGTGCCTAAGAATGTCATCTGTAAGATATGAATAGGAAGAAGAATGCAGGTTCAGATGATCAGATGGAATAATGCAAAGTGCTTGGCAAACAATAATGTATGTGGAAGTGCTTAGCAAACAATAGAAGTGATAACGCCACTTGCACTCTTGCAATGGTCCCAAACACACAACTGCAGTGACATTCTGGTCCTGGGCACAATTTCCAGATATTCCCCAGGGAACTGAAGTTTATGTAGCCAGTAAATGTCCCAGGAGCAATCAGACCCTTTCCACTTTTCCTGTTAGTCATTTGACACACTTTTGTTAAACAGCAATTACGAGTCCAACCCAGGAGACAGAGACATCAAAGGTGAGCTAAAGAGACAAATACCTGGCCCAGACCTCAAAGGATGGGCCAAAGGAAAGATCTGTCCAAAGTTGAGAAACTAAGAGAATGTTCCATCCACCCCAGCAACGTGAGGTCCTAAGGAAGGGTCTGTCCACCCTGACCGTGCCAGTAGCTCAGCGCGTCCATCCTGACCACACAAGAGCTGCTGAGGAGCGGCCAGTGGACTGACAGGAGCAGGAAAGTGGGAGGACAATGAGGCAGGAGGAGAATGTACTTCCAGGAGGTCAGAGGTCAATCTTGTCAACTGCTGCTGAGATGTCCAGCATGACACAGACTGAGAAGTACCCATTGGACCTGGCTCACGTGTCATCTCATTTCAACCCTCTGGAGGTGAGTCCACAGAGGCAAGTGGCTGGCCAAAGGGCACAGAGGCAGGAGGTGCCAGAGACAGGATTTACACTCCAAGAGCTGCCTTGCTGAGGGCTACTCTCCCCTGGCCCCCAGTAGCCTCTGGGCAAGGGCCACGGGTGTGCAATGTCATATGACACTGAGCCCATCTGTCCTGGGAGGACATCTGACAGACATTCCCCAGGAACACTTCCTGGCCACTTACCACCCAACGGGCCCAGTTCTAGGGGCTTGGCCCATGTACACTTGCTCCTCACAGGTATTCCAGAACATTCTATAAGGTGACAGACTGGGAGGGGTATTGACATTGCCTTTCAAGGAGAGACTTCAGAAGTCTGCCCTCTCCCCCACTTCACAGCTGTGGAAACTGAGGCACGCAAGGTATAAAAGCTCTTTTCAGTTTGTCCTTCCTGGACCAAAACCTTAAATTTCAAGAATTCAGCTCCTGTCTTGTCCGGCCCAGTCCTGAAGGCCTCGGGCCACCATCTGAGCCACTCAGGCACTGGACGGGGAAGGCGGAGGTGGGGAGAAACCTGCCCTTGTCTGAGCTGAGAGGCTGTTTGCTGCCTGGCGTGGGGAAGGGTGGAGGGGCGCAGAGCGCCCGCCCCGGCCTTGGCAGACAGAGCACACGGACAAAGCTCAATCACGCGGGGACATTTGAAGCCTCGGTTTGGGGTCCATGCATTCACATTGCTTTGGCTAACACAAGTCACACGGTCAAGCTCAACATCAAAGGTGGGGAGGGTTTGAAAACCAATGGCCTACGGCTCACAGATTTCGAAACTTGAACGTGATGAGACTCTCCAGGGTGCTCATTAACTCGCACCTGGGATGGGACCTGTGTCCCCAGGAGGCCCCGATGAGAAGCACGGCCTCCTTCCTACCGGCCCTAGTGGTGGGGGGATGGGGGGTTCCCAGGTCATGCTGGGCTCCACTCCCAGCCCCACCCACGAACCCCACACCCGAGCACGTCCTCTTGGCCACACCCAGGCCACGGCAGCGCTGGGGGCACCGCGGCCCCTAGGAGCACACGAGGCGCCTTCCCCCTGCCCGGCTCTCCCCTGAGCTGTCGGCAGACTCCTTCTTAGCAGCCAGAAAGCTGCCTCCCCCCACCTTCCCAGCCTAGCAGGGCCTGGAGGGGCTCAACGCCAACCCCCAACGGCCCCCCAGCAATCCACTATTATCCCTTCCCTCCCAGGCCCACCTGCAGGTAATTCCATTGTTAATTAAAATCCTGCAGCCTTTAATATTGGGGGTGGTAATTGCTGTTTTCGCCAGCCCTGGATCGGCTGTGCAGGCCTTGGGGGGACCTGGTTTGTGTCTGGGCTCTGCTTTCCCGGAGCTCACCACACGGTGCTCACCTGCGCCCCTCAGCCGGGAATCTCCTCCACGGTTTCAGCAGTGGAGCAATGGGGACCTGGGTCCCCCACCCTGGGGGCCACCCTGGCACCCCCTGGACATCTCCTAGGGAGGCAGGCCAACGACAGAGGCACGCCCCACCCCCACACCCAGGGACAGGCCTCCAAGTACAACCCCCACGTGCAGCCCAGCTGCTGATGTGTGCAGGGCTGGACAGCCCAGCACCAGCCCCACAGTGGCCCAAGGTCTTACTGCAACCACCCAGCTCCTCTGTCCCAGCCTGCTGCAGTCCCTCCCTCCCAGCTGGTGGTCCCAAGAGCGTCACCATTGAACTTCCTATGCACATGCCTCCACCCAGAGTCTGCTTTCGGGGACCTGAGCTTCTAGAGCCGTCCTTCCCTTCTGGCTTTACAGGGCCTGCTCCCTCCACTGCCCACCCCGCGGGACCCCAGCCCCCACACAGCATGGCACATGGCCGTGCTCTGGCTGCCCTGGCCCTTCCAAACTGGACAGCACAGGCTTGTCCTCTCCCCCTCTAAAGTACCTCAGTGCCTGGAGGCCCAGGACCCTGCGTGCAGGCCCTCTGAAGTGGGCTGTTGCACCCCCATTTTGCAGGTAGCAGCTGGAAAAGCTGTCACCTGCCCCAGTTTGCCCAGCTGGGTGGTGTCAGAGATGGAGCTGGGACCACATCTGGTTCTCACGAGACCCTCCACTCACTGCTGCCTCCGCTGACCTCCTAGAAGACGCCTGGGTCACTGGAGGCTCAGTGAGAAAACCTGTCCCCAAACTGACCAGCCTTTCTGACTCCTGAGGAGTAGGATCAAGTTTAAAAAGCTCTGCTTGTATCCCTCCATCCTTCTATCCCTCCCTCCACCCACCCACCCATTCATTCACTCAACAAATACATTTTGAGCAGCTGTCTTGCACCAGGCACTGTGTTTGGTGCTGGGACACCTTAGTGAACAAGAGGGACAAAGTCCCTGTCCTCCTGGAGCTTACAGTCTAGGGATGGGGACACATAGCAAGATAAATAAGTAACATGAACACAAAATAGTTTAGGCAGTGCTAGGTGCTGAGAAGAACAGCAGCGAGCGGGACGCAAGAAGTCCGCGGTGGGTTAGAGGGATAGCTGAGTCAGGGTGGCCAGGGAAGGCCTCGCTGGGAAAGCGGCTTTTGACAGGAGGGGACAGGGCCTAGCCAGGAGCAATAGGCCACATGGCGCCCTTTCTCTGGGCTCTTGGTGGGGGTGGGAGCAGCTCCTCCAAGCAGTGGCTGAGCTGTGGCTGCACCGCTTCCCTGCCCCGCGTCCCAGCAGGGGCAGCCGGCAGGGTGCACGGCCACCCACCCAGGCAATGCAGCCTGCCGGCAGTCAGGGGGCCCCCCCTGGTCCCCAGGCTCCCACCAGTGCACCCAGCCTGAGCCCTGCCCATGTCCAGCTCACTGCCCTGGGTGGCCGGTGGCCTTCCAACGCTGAAGCCCCCACTCGGCCGCATCCTAGTAATGACACACTGGCAGGCTTCTTGCAAAGAGTACTGTACGCTGGAAACACTCAAGGTCCCCGATGAAGGGGATCACTTACTTGGGGGTGTTGTATGTTCCCCCGCAGGTGCCAGTGGGTGCAGACTACCCAGCTTCAACCAGGCCCCAGCCGCTGTTGGGGGTGAGCCCTGCACCACCACCCTAGCCACGATTCCTGGGAACCCTGAGCAAATTGTCACATTCTGCAGATCTGATTGGCTGGCTTCATCTCTGTCGGCGACAACCCCCAGGTCCAGGCTAGAGCCCTGTGGCATGCCACTAGAGACCATTAGCCTGTGCTGGCTGCCCCTCTCTCTTTGCTCACAAGCCTTCTAAGGCGCCAGGGACAGACATCAAACTGTGTGACCAGAACGTCTCTCTTTAGCTCCCATGCATGGAGGAAAAGAAGGGAAAGGCACCAGTGAGATCTAAGTGGAGAGTAAAATCATGACAAACGCAAGAAAAGCTGCCCAGCGTCCTTTGGAACCAACCTGGCCCTGGGAAGTATCTGAC
This sequence comes from Microcebus murinus, assembly GCF_040939455.1. Classification (NCBI taxonomy): domain Eukaryota; kingdom Metazoa; phylum Chordata; class Mammalia; order Primates; family Cheirogaleidae; genus Microcebus; species Microcebus murinus. The sequence continues at coordinate 29,517,427 of NC_134122.1, forward strand.
TCCACAAGAAAGACTCAGCGAGAGTTAAAAAAACCATTCTGCCAGAGACTGCAGGGCGGCTGAGATGAGGATACAAATGCGTGAGACGGGAACTGCTGTGGATTGAGCTGTACCTGTCCCCGATGGGTGGGGGACCACACCACCCCCACGCCAAGGCCACCTTGAGTGCCAGCAGGAGGCCGTGTGGAGCACAGGAAAGAGCAATGGCTCTAGAATCAGACCTACTTGGGATTGCAATCTCAATGCTGTGCTATCTTGGGCAAGTTACTAAGCCTCTCTGAAACCCATTGTATTTTTTCCCCTATTGCTGCTGCAACAAATTTCCACAAACACAAAGGCTTAAAACAACACAAATGTATTATCATACTGTTCTGGAGATCAGAAGCCTGAAATGGGTTTCACTGAGCTTAAATCAAGGTGTCAGCAGAGCCTCAATCCTTTCTGGAGGCTCTGGGAGAGAATCTGTCTTATTAACTTTTCCTTCTACAGACTGCGGCATTCTGCAGCCCGTGGTCCCCTTACCTCTTCAAAGCCAGCAGGGCAGCACCTTCAAATTCATCTCTGACTTGTTGTTCTGCCCCCTCCACTCCTGCTTTAAGGGACCCAATGATGACAACGGATCCACCCAGATAACGCAGACTGAGCTCTGATCTCAAGGTCAGCTATGAGCAACCTCAATCCCGACACCACCAGAATTCTCCCTCGCCGCGCAAGGTGACAGATTTGTAGGTGCTGGGGATTCGTGAGCTGGCAGCTTGGGATGGGGGCTGGCATTATTCTGCCCACCGCACCCATTTTCCTTCCTGCGCAGTTATGAAAGTAAGACGAGTTTATGCGGCCGGGAACGGTGGCTCACGCCTGTAATCCTGGCACTCTGGGAGGCCGAGGCGGGCGGATTGCTCGAGGTCAGGAGTTCGAAACCAGCCTGAGCAAGAGCAAGACCCCATCTCCACTAAAAATAGAAAGAAATTAATTGGCCAACTAAAATATATAGAGAAAACATTAGCTGGGGATGCTGGCGCATGCCTGTAGTCCCAGCTACTCGGGAGACTGAGGCAGGAGGATTGCTTGAGCCCAGGAGTTTGAGGTTGCTGTGAGCTAGGCTGATGCCACAGCAGGGCAACAGAGTGAGACTCTGTCTCAAAAAAAAAAAAAAAAAAAAAAAAGATAAGTTTGTTCAATAATAGCCCCAAACACAGTAACTGTCACAGTAGACAATAAATGGTCCCAAGGAGTGTATGTTTTTATACTAAATTATTTAAGTAAAAAAAAAAAACAGCTTAGAAAGTGATTCTCCTACCAAAGATCTCAAAAGCCTTAAAGAAGCCAGGGCAGGTCCTCCCTGCAGCCCCCAAGCCCACCCCCGGTCTGCTGCAGGCAGGCTGGGCCACCGCAGGCCCTGCGATAAGGCGGTCCCTGGAAGAAGAGCCCCCTCCAGCTGGAGCCTCGTGCCCTGGGGGGTGGGCTGGCTCCAGTGTGTGCCAGGACTTAATGAACCCTGGAGCAGTTAGACCTCCAAGGCCAAACTCTGGAGCTGGCAAGAATGACCCACCCCAGACCTGGCATGTCCCCAAACAACCCCAGGTGCAACCGGCCAGGGGGCTGCCTCCCAGATAGCCAAGGCCAGCTGGCTCTTGGCCTCCGGAAGGGCTAACACTTGGGGTCCGCTGAGCTTTCTGACTCTTCCTCAGATATTTCAAAAGTCCAGGCCTAAGTGAATTTGCTACTTGTAGTCTCGTGCATTTAAGTGAAATTCAAGCCACTGATTCCCAGAGTCTGATGTTACCTGGTGGTTTTACAAAAAGACATACAAACTCCTAGATTTCTCTAGCTGTTTGCCTTAAGAGATGAGAAGTCAAAATTCTTTTATGAGGCAAGCCCTGAACCCCCAAAGGTCTAGCTTTGGGAGAAAAGAGGAGGTTTAGGCTGCTCAGGTCCTTGGTGCAGGGGCAAGCGCTCATGGCTGCCATAGACAGTTGTGCAGCCTGTACACTGCACAAATGCCTCCAGCTGGGGTGAAAGGGAGAGTGAGCGTGGGAGTTGAGATGCAGCCACACTGCACTCACCAATGGCATGTGTGACCCTGGCTGGCTCCTCCCAGAGAAGCATGCACAAAACACAATACAGGTTCAAGCTCTGCTTCTCAAACTAGCTGTCCGTCATGGACACGACATGGCCCTATCGCACATAATCAGGGTGCTGGTCAGATCGAATGTGACATACCTCACAAGTTGACAAAACCCAAACTGATCCATCCCCTGTTCGAGGAGACAAGTGCATGGATCACAAGCTCAGACGTCACAGTAATGTCAAATTCCTAGCTGAGTGTCTAGACACTTTCTCTCAATGCCTGTGCTCATTTTGTCTCAACCAGTGACTGTTTGCATGTTGCTGGGCCTGGAGACAGCCCTGCTCCCACCCGCTTTGGGTCCCCTGTGGACACTCTGGGGCCTTCTGACCACACTTTCTGGGCAGGGATGAGTTCTGAGAGTGATTTGGGGTGAAAGAAGTCTATCCAGAAGGAGGAGCAGTGAGGGCCTCTGTCCACCGGCCCCAGCTCTCCCCGCACCTGGACAAGCTCTCAGCAGCTTCTTAGCTGGCATGGAGAGGCCACCGCAGCGGAAACACAGACTCTCTGGGCTCTCAGACCTGCTTGTGAGAAGGCTCGTGCTGAAACCTCCCCATCACCCTGGAGTCCTGGTCCAGGCCCAGGTGGCATCAGCAGTGCCAGGTGCTCCAGTGGATTATCTATCACTGCATGACAAGCCACCCCAAAACATAGTGGCTTTACCAATTTCATTATTCTCACCCTCATGGTTCTATAGAGGTTCAGTGGAGTAGGTGGTTCTAGCCTGGGGTTGCCAGGTAGTTACAGGTAGATGGCAGCAGGGGCTGAGCCAAGCTAAAAGCCCAGGATGATATCCTCACTCACATGTCTGGGACCTTAGCTGGGACACCCAGAAGAGCCGGGGCCTGGGCAGATCTCTCTGTCCCCTACAGAGGTCTCCATGTGGCTAGCTTGGGCTTCCTCACAACATGGCCGCCCCAGAGTAGTCAGACTTCCTACATGGCAGCTGGCTTCCCCCAGAGCAGGTGTTACCAGGGTGCCAAGTGGGAGTGGCAAGGCTACTAGTGACTTAGCCTTGGAAGGCACATAGTCACATCCACTGTGTTCTATGAGTACATACAGGGCTGGCCTCTTTTCAAGGGGAGGGGGCTGTACAAGGGCATGGATACTGGGGCCATGGCTCTTGGTGGGGCCATCTTTGGTGAGCAACTGCCACAAGGAGAGGGGAGGTCCAGGGTGGGAGAACACGGCACGAGACAGCCAGGGCTGGACAGCCCACCTGTTCCCCCTGGCTCAGGACTGAGCTGGGCTTTCCCAGAAGCATTCTCATCCATTTATTTCACAGTTGTGCTCTGTCATGTGCCACAGTGAGGACTCAGCCCATGCCCAGAGACACCAAGTCTGGAATGCAAGTCCTCTTTCCTACAGGAATGTCCTTTCAGGTGGAGAAACAGCATGAGACATTCCTGTCCTCACGACTCAATCCAGCCACTCATTAAATGTCTATGTTGTATTAAAGTCATCCCACTCCATGGTCCAGCTAGTTCAGAAATAGCCACGATTTTTTTCCTCAAGCACAGCCTCCAAATGCTTTAACCCATTAGCCGACTTACAGCCAGACCAAGGACACGCACAGCTCTGTAACCACCCACCCAGGGGCTCAGAACAAGCTCCCCCCCCCAAGTCTTGGTTTTCTTCTATTAATAGAAGAAAGGTGGCTATGGAGAGGGAGAGGGGGTTGCAGGGGACTGGACTCCAAGTCCAGTGGGCTCCAACAACCTCCTTGGTCTCAGGCAGCTCCCTGCCACTGAGAGTCTTCGTCTCCCATCTGTAGCACAAGAAGTTGGACAAGAAGACTCCATGGGTCCTTCCAGCACTGTCACTCTTCAGACCCCATCCGACCACTTCTGCACATCCGGAAACACATCCATGACCTTAGCATTGGGATTCAAAGGCCAGGCATGGTGGCCCACGTCTATAATCCTAGCACTCTGGGAGGCTGAGGTGGGAGGATGGCTTTGAGCTCAGGAGTTCTAGACTAGCCTGAGCAAAAGTGAGACCCTATCTACTAAAAATAGGAAAAAAAATTAGCCGAGCAACTTAAACAAACAAAAAAAAAATAGAAAAAATTAGCCAGGTGTGGTTGTACCTGTAGTTCTAGCTACTCGATACTCGGGAGGCTGAGGCAGGAGGATCACTTGAGCCCAGGAGTTTGAGGTTGCTGTGAGCTAGGCTGATGCCACGGCACTCTAACCCAGGCAACAGAGACTCTGTCTCAAAAAAAAAAAAAAAAAGGATTGAGATTCAAGCCCGGAGGTGCAGTGCAGATTGTTACTCGTCAGATCCAAGTCCCCAGCAACTCAAGCCATTGCAAACGGGCAGACACTGCCATGGAAGCTGACCTGGAACCCATCACCGGACCCCAGCTACCGCCCAGGGACGGGCCAGGGCGGGCAGCAGCTTGCAACAGGAGAAAAATTCAGAGAAGGGGGTCCGGCAGACCCAAGTAGGGGTCTCCTACTTGGTTATAGCATGACCTTGAGAAATTCCTTAACCTCTCTGAACCTCAGTTTCCCACCTGTAACATGCAGGGGGGTGGGGGGGAGAGGGGGGAATGCCACCTCCCAGGAAAGGCCCAAGGATTAAAGATCACATCCAAGACCGCGCCTGTTTCGAAGGCAGTGGCGCTGATCCTTGTCTCCAGCGCTCAGAGCCTTCCCTGAGATAATTTAGGAGGGCTGTGCTGGGGGAGCGGTCCTGGGCACAGCTGCCACCTCTCGCGACATCCGCAGGATGGATAAGCCCGCGGCCCGGCTGGGAAGGCGCTCCACGCGGCAGCCGCCGAAGATGCCCTGGGCTGTCGCAGTCTCCAGCACAACGTGCTAAAAAATGACTCCAAAGAAAAGTAAGCAGACACTCCAGGCCATAAATATTTCAGAGCGGAATGAACGTCCTTTCCCCGGCACTGACTTGCCATATATATTATTTATAAAACCATAACTTGAGTTGAAAGGTAGTCGTCGGAAGAATAGACAGTCTCACTCAGATTCACTCGGTGATTGAGAAAACAATCTAGAAGGAGAGAAAATAGTGTCTGGGCTAGATGAGGTCCCAGGAGGTCACCTGGCCCCACCCCCAGGCTCCAGCCTGGCCAGAGGGACAGGGCAACACAGCTGAGCGGGGCCCACCCTGGACACCGGCAAACCCCGGGGCTTCCCTGCTGCTCAGGAAATTTCCATTAAATTGCAAACAAAAGGACACAACCTAGGAATCAAAAAAAAAAATCTTTTATCTTCTTTTATAATAGGGGGTGGGGCTTGTCATGGGAGAGGAAGCAGAGAAGGGCTGCCCAGAGCTCCTGAGTGAGCAGAAAGAGCCCTGAGTCTAGTCCCATCCTGCCCATTCGTGCTGCGACCTCCCACAGCTCACTGGGCCTCCAGACTCAATGTTTCCATCTGTGAAATGGAGGGATTAGTGGTCCCCATGCTATCAGGCCCGTCATCACCAACCTATGGCAAACACTTTATACATCTCCTTTTCCCTCCAGAAATAAAGTTTGTTGATAGTATAACTTATCCACACGTGGAATTTTAAAAAGCATCATAGTAATGCCTTTAACCTGTGATATAAAGGAGAATTGAAAGTGATTTACAAACACAAACAATATTTTAATTTTAAAATGCTCAGGTGTGTCTACATTAGAGAACACAATGAAGCCATCATTCTGGGCACCTGTACATAGAGGCACCACCAACATGGCACTCCTGCATGCAGGCTGACACCGTTCTGTGACATCAGCAACGCACATACCACGAGCTGTCTCCATGCAGGGAGGAGACGGTGAAATGGTGAACACACTGGAGGAAATCCTGCCACAAAACAGAGGACAGTCCTGCTTGCGTTTTCACTGTCACTGCATTCCTGGGATATTCAGTAAATGTTAAAGCTGTACAAAAAAAATGGTTCTAGGCTCAGATTATTTTGAATGGGTTTTTCACCCACAGGGATGTCTGGTCCTTTGTGATTCGTGTGAGATGCAATACTGTTCTTCACTGGGCAGGGCCACCGGGCACCTTACAAAGCACCTGCCTCTCCACCGCCACCCACCCAGGGCCAGGGGCCCCCCTCCCAACAATGCCATGGCTGATGAAGGCCCCCCTCACTTGTCCAAAACACCCCCGGGGTGGAATGACCCCACAGAGAACCAGGGACAAGCCGTCCCCAAGGCACTCCTACATCGCTCTGACCACCCGACTCCCACCAAGGCTCCGTCACACACACTAGCCTGAAGCCCAGACTGGCCCCACTGTGTCCTCTTCAGCTCCCATCCTGTTGTCACACGGTGGTGGCTGCGGTAGCTGGACTTTCTCGACCCACCGAACACTGCTTGTAGGAAGCCTAGAGCAAGGGTGCTCGTCAGCGCTGCCCAACACTTCCCCTCTGTCCCTCTGGTTGGGACATCTGGTGGGAAGAGCAGGCATCGGTACTCCAGAAGCCGGAACCCCAAGCTGTCCAAACAGCACAGCCCACGAGCCAGTGTCCCGGGGCTAGGAACCCCCACCCTGCCCACCCTCAACACGCCCCCTTCAGAGTCACTCACCCTCAGTGGGGAAGGAGCTACCGGGGACAGCCCCCCCGTAGAGGGCGCAGGACAGAGGGCCATGCCCTCCCGAGCTCGGGCAGTGGTGAGGGCTGCAGCTCCATGGAACACACGAGTCTGAGCTCTTCCTTCCAGTCCCCCGGGAGTAAGATGGACTGCGGTTAACCATAAAGACTCAAGATGTCTCAGCGACAGAAATAGAAGTGAGGTTTGGGGAAGGCAAGGTGCCACGCATAGGACGAGTGGAGGATGGCCCTTTGAACGGTCCAGTAGGGCTGCAGGGAACTGCTGCACACAGCCCTGCAAGACGGAAGGGCACAGTTCAGGCTACGGCTGGACTGGGGACTTCCCAGCTGCCATCAAGGGTGGCTGTCCACACGCACGCCTGCGATGAGGGCTCCTGGGAAGGCGATTTATGGGGAGATCCTCCCAGGAGAAACTGACAGGGGGCGGGGAAGAGTGTCTGGAGGGAGAGGCCCGTGGAAGCCCTGAGGACCCGTCCAGCAGGGCCCTGGGCTGTCTCGCTGGGAGGCTGGGGGAGGGGAGTAATTTCATCTCCATATCCAAACCCGTCAGCCATTGGTCAAGGGCCACCTCCAGGGGACATAAACTTCTAGGCCCCTCCAGCTCTCCCCCTTGTCCAGCCAAGCGGGATCCAGTATCCAAGGGCAGTCCCTCAACAAAGAGGAGCGGGTGCTGGCACTTGGGCGTGACAGCCCCCTGGGAGGGGCAGGGCTCAAGGGGAAGGGGACAGAGCACCAGCCAGCTGCGTCTGCCACACCAGCCACCCAGGCGTGCGCTCGGGGAGGGGAGGGGTCTGTGAGGTCCTGGCTTGCCGTCACTCGTGTGCACATGCTACTCTCCAACTGTGCTTGTGGCCCTGAAAGGCCACGGTTTTGCAGGAGGACCCTCTGGCCCCTCAGGAGCCCTAAAAACCCTTGCCGTCAGCCACAGCGGGTACCTGAGCCTGTCCTCCCTGTCCATCGCCCGGTGCTGCGGCCCCCTGGGCTCCTAAGACCCTCAAGGGATGGCCAAGTCGCCCAGGTCACAGAAGATGCCACCACTGCCGATGCAGGCAAAGTGTGCTCCAAAGTGTGGGTGTCCAGCATCCAGGACATCAGAACCTTCCACGAGGCCACCATCTCATTGCCACCAAAGCTGCCAGCCCCTTGCTGCCAGGGCACAGAGGGAAAGACTCTCCTAGGGTCTCCCAACCCCCCACGGGCTATTCTGGGCCACGCCCTCCCCACCCCCTGCGTCTCAGAGGTGGAGGAGGCTTCTGGGTCCTTCCTAAGAATAAACTCCTCTGCCACGTCCCCCAAAGCCCATGAGCCCACGACCCACCCACAGTCCCCGGCGGCCCACCCCTCCTCCAGACAGGACAAGGCACCCGAGTCCCATGGGGGTGTTTTTCAGGCCCAAGAAAGGCTTCCTTCCTGCTAGCACAGCCTCAAGTGGCCGGTGAGCTGTCTTCCTTTTTAATTTTTCTATTGTGTGCTTCTTGTGGAAAATGGAGAAAACACAGAAAAGCACAAAGATAGAAATAAAACTCAGTGGTAATTCCATGGCCCAAAGGTAGCCTGGTAAACATTTGGTGTCTATGTGTGCGCGTGTGTGGATATCTATGTGTAAATGGATATATGGAGACATAGGTAGGTCATACGCATATACATACATACACGCCCATGGGACGCTGTGAATGCATGTTAATTTATTTAAGCTATTCCCTCCTTCTGTTCCCATCTAAGGAGCGAGACTCTCAGCTCCGGCTGGAGAGAGCCTGTCCCAGGGCAGCCCTGTCACAGCACAGAGATCGGTGAGTCACCAGCAGAAACGAGGGCCTCTGGGCAGAAGGAAGGGGACTCCAGAGGCCCAGCAGAAGCTCCTAGAACCAAGGCTCCGCCCAGCTGCTTGGGGGCTGTGCAGGATCTGGGGCCAGACTGAGGAAGGATGGGGCCTGGCGGCGTCTTGTCCAAAGTGGACACAGCCCCATCCCTCCCTGCCCCCGTCCCTCGTGCTCCAGGTGGGCGGCCCCTCCTCCCCTCCCCCCACGCAGGCTGGGACATTTCTCTATCCCCACGGTGGACACAAATCCAGCGCCCGTTGCCAGCAGTTCCGTGGCAGAGAGCAGTGGGGCAAGGGGAGGCGGCAGAAGGGGAGGGGAGGAGAAGGGAGGGGAGGGCACACGGGCTGGGGACAGTCGGGAAGGCTCTCAGGGAGAGCAGAACTGGAGCTGCTAAGGCCTGGATGGGGCCTGACGCAGACGGAGCGCTGGACCTCCCAGGGGAGGACGGGTGTGCAGCAAGGCCCCAACCAGAGGCAGACGTCACCAGGTTGGCTAGGCCACCCCCGCCAGGAGACCCCAGGGTCTGACCCATCGGCTCATTGGCCTGGTTTGGCTCTTTAAGATCAAATGCCTTTGTACCCCCCACCATTTGGTGGAGGGGGGGTATGTACATGGCCCTGCTAGAGACGAGGGGGGGCAGGGTCTGGGGTCGCCGTGTGAGCTTGGCAGGGACGGCCCTGCTCAGGGGTGAGCTGGGGTTTGCAGCACCCACTCGGGTCGATGTGGGACGAAGTGCGAGCGCGAATGTCAAAGCCCCAGGGTGCCGTGGGAGCCACCGCAGTGGGATCATTCGCACACACAGGCCTGGTGGGATCTTCCAGGCTGGTGCCTTCTGGCGAGGACACAGGATGTCCCTGGAGACCTGCTCAGGCCCAGGAAGTCTCCTCACTCACTCACAGCCCGGCTCCCACGCTGTCCGGGGTGGTGGGCACAGAAGCGTCAAGGAAACGTGCTCTGTGGGCACCGAAGTCCCCCCTCAAATGGCTGTTTCCACCCCCAGGTCCCAGCAGGATGCGGGCCACGTCAGCCCCCAGGACCAGCATCCCCTGCCCGACACAGCCCTGGCCCACCCTCTCGGGCAGTCTGCCCTCCAGCACCCTCGGGCCTTCCGCGCCCGCCAGCTGCCTAGGGCTCCGTCGGACTCCTCGCCATCTGCAGCTCCCACCCCCCAAATTAAAAAAAATAAAAATAAAAAACTGGACGAGTTAATTTGCTAAAATGGACCAGAATGCAATAACTGATTACATTTTTCCCCAAAGGAAACTTGAGTTAATTTGGCCAGTGACTCATGTGCCCGGCTGCCAGTTACAACACACACCAGCCCAGACACAGCCCCTCGCGGCGCCCAGCTGCCAGCCCCCTCCCTGCCGCTGCGGCCCGGTTCCCTCCTGCGAGAGGCGGGACGGGGTGGGAGGGCAGAAGTGCCCACTGGATAGAGAGCCGGCGAGGCCCTTCTGAAGGTGCGGGCACACACGCACACGCACACGCGTGTCTGTGCAGAAGCATGTGCACACACGCACACACGAGCATGCACCGCAGCTGAACTCTGGCATGGGCCACTCAGTAAATCATTCAACGATAACCTCTGCATACCAATACTGGGGGGAAATCCAATTAAAGTAACTCATTACTGAGCCCTTCCTATTTTCCCAGCGTCTTAAAGCTCCTGGGAAGAGGAGGGAAGGCCGGGCAGAGTGAGAACGTGAACTCCATGGTGGGGCGGGAAATTCCCGGCCCGGCTCCCATGGGTGGAGGCCCCAGATGGACTTCGCTGTCTGCTTGGGGTGAGGGGAACACTGGGGACACCCCCATACTCCTTACGTGGCCACAACTTCTCATGAAAGCAACACACAGCGCTCAGGCAGAAACCCTCAAAGCAGTCCCTAGAGTCACACGAGAGTCAGTCTTGTCATTCCCACGCTGTGCGACCTTGGGCAAGACACTTAACCTCTCTGACCCTCAATTTCTTCTATAAGATATCTTCATCATCTAGTTGCACAACAATAGGAATGTACTTAACATCACCGAACTATACACTGAAAATGTTACGTGTATTTTCATACCGCTTTTAAAAAACTGGGAGGAAAATAAGGAAAAGTAAAAGCTCTTCCCTTCCTCTTTCCTTCTTGCCATTGGTTGGGTTGTAGAAACGATGGCAGGAGCTGTAGTAGCCACATTGGACTCAAAGGCAGAAGTCACCTTTTGAGCAAAACAAAAAGAAAATGGTTCTTTGACATTTTGAAACTATCAGGGAAACCCTGGGTTGCTTGTGCTTGAACAATTATTTGCAAGAGAAATAAACTTCTCTCTCTATACATGATCATCATCATCACTGTGCTCATACGTGGAGAAAGCTAAAACCATTCAGAGAGGGTGAGATATTCCCAGGACTCCTCAGCCAGCAATCCCTGGAAAAAGAACACAGCCCAGGATTCTGAGTTTTGCCCCAACCATCCTCAGACAAATTATTTTCCTCCTCAAGCCTCAGTTTCCCTACCTATCTCTTAACAATAACACCAATGAAGGGCCCAAGCAGAGAACAGGCAGGAGGTCACTTTGCAAAGAGCAGGGAGGAACAGGGACCAGGATCCAGGTATGTCTGGGGGTGCCTCGGCAGCTGGCTGGCTTCGTGCTCACCTGGTCCTGTTGCTAAACCCAGCTCACAGGAGAAGCTGAGAAAGCATGGAGAGGTCCGAGGGGCTGGCCAGAGCCCCAGAGACAGCCAGGAGAGCAAATGACCGGCGGGAGAGCCGGAGTCCCACCACCCAAGCCTCACCGCACAGCTACAGGTGGGCAGAGGTTTCTGGGCCCTGCACCTTCAGTCCCAGGAGAGTGAATGGAGGCAAAGCTCCCTCCCCCGAGTGGGGGCACGGTCCAGGGCTCTGGGCATCCTCAGGGTCCCCGCCACACCCTGGGTCCCTCCAGCAGAGCTCCCTGAGAGAGGCCCGGCTAGTCCCTTGGAGGAAGACAAGCCCGAGCCTAGACAGCAGCCCTGGCATTGGGCGGAGGGCGGGAGGGAGCTGGACAGTGAATTCCCGGCAGGCGCGAGGTGGGAAAATACTTGCTGGTCTTCCAGGAGGGCCTCTTGCTTCCTTGGGAAACTCGAGAGTTGTTAGCAAGGATGGACTGCGATTCCGGTCCCAGGATAAGCCCTGAGACAATCTCTCCCTGTGGGATGCCACCCAGGGCCAGTGCTCAGAGAGGCCAGATCCCCTCCCGGCCACCTGTCTAAACCCAGGGCCACCGTGCCCTTGATGTGGGTCGGTGCTCCTGCCTTTGGCATCTGCACAGCCTTGGGTGTGTTGGGCCCGGGTTCTAATGTCCTCTCTGCCACATACACGTGGAGGGACCTTGAGCAAGCAGGTTCACAACATCACTGAGGTTCAGCCCCTGCCCCACACTGGGGGCTGCCAGGAGGCTACACGAGGTGCCGGTGTTAACAGCACTGCACACAGCAGGCCAGGCTGGTGGGAGCCCCTCCCCCTCCGCCGTGGCCATCTGTGGCCTGCCAGCTCTGGGGATGGGCGTTACAAAATGGCAGCCAATGCCAGTCAAGTCTGTGGGCAGCGCCCTCCGATCCCCACCCCCTGTCATGTCAGGACAGAAAGCTCGCTGCCACGCCTCCTCTGCAGGAAACAGGGTCCAAGCGTGCTGACAGGAGAGGTGACCATGCACATCGGAGTCAGAGAGGCCCACTGGGCACCCAGGCCTCCCTTCCTTCTCACTCAGTTCTGGAGCCGCATGCTCTAGACTTTTCCAGGCCCCAGACACAACAGAAGAAATTCACAAGAGTCCTCGTGCACCTGGCTTTTTAAAGCACGCTCCACATGGCTGCTGAATGTCCTCATATTTTCCACCTGAATGTCCTTATGTGGGACTCTCAGGCTGACACTGTGAAGCTGGGTGGCCCCGAGTCCTCCCCGAGCAGAACACCTGGGCAGAGGGGCTGGGGGTTGGGGCTGTGGCCTGAGGTGGGGTGGAGGAGAGGAGGGGACCCCAGGAGGAGTTTGCAGGCCCCTCCAGGAAGACAGGAGGCCACCTGCCACCCCAGGGAGGGGTGGAGGGCGTGGAGGGCAGGTCTCCCCAAATGCACAGCCTCTTCTTCTGCCCGGTGCTGCACACACACACTCACACACACACACTTGCATACACACACACGTCACACAGACACACACTCATGCACACACTCTGTCACACACAGTCACACAGACACATGGATGTGCATTCACATACACACTAACACAGAGACACACTCACAGTCACACAGATATCGCACACACAGATGCACACAAACATGTTCACATACATCGTCAGATACGCACAAACACACTAACACACAGACGTGCATTCACGAAGACGCACACCCCACCACACTGATGCCCCATGTCCTAAAGCAGGTGTGCACAGCCTTGCATCCCACTCAGGTGCCCCAGTAGTGACAGGTTCCCACTCGCCCAAGGACCACAGCCACCTCCAGACCCCCAGCAGGAATTCCCTAGCGTCACAGGGCCTTTTGCTGGGGGGGGTGGTAACCGGCCTGCCCAAGGTCACCTGGACTGGGTGGCACAGCCAGAACTACCTCCCCCAGGCTCGGAGCTGGGCATGAAGCCCCTACATACACAGCACCACTCGGACTATGTCACCGTGATATCAGGCTCAGTAACAATGTGTCGGTTTTGTTTGGCCTAAACTTGGTCTTCCTCCTTGGTGCTTTGCAGGACAGGGATGTCAGGATAGAGAGACGGGGCCATGGCGGGGGGGCTCAGACTCCTGAGGACTCCAACTACAGGGCTGCAGGGTCAAGATCAGGGCCAAGGCTAAGACAGTCCCGCCTTCCTCTCTACGGCCCATTTGGTGTCAGGAACACAGTCTCGCCCATAACCTCCTGCTCCTCTAGCCAAGGCCTAGGCCAGTGCGGCCCTCTCTCCCACGTCTGTCCCTCTGTCTCCTCCCCTGCTCTGCCCCTCCCTGGGGAGCAGAACTCCAGAACCTCGACCACCTGGGGACGAGGTCGCGCCGCCACTTCCCCCGGACGCCGCTAGGTGGCGCCGCGCTAACGAGGATCAGGTGGACGAGAGGGCCCGCGGCGGGGATGCCCGGCCACCTTCCCACACGGCTGCTCCATCCTGGGTCCCCACTGCCCTGGCCCCTGACCCCAGCTCCCCTCCAGGCTCCGGGCTCACCAAGGGGCTCAGGACACACACCCCGGGGCCCCTCCACCACCATCCTGCCCCCAACCCTGGCAGCACTTGGCCCCTGGGCAGCCCCCTTGGTCCCAGGGGTCTGGACAGCTGCCTCAACGCCAGGCCTGGAGCGCCTGGCCCTTCTTTGGCTGGGCCCAAAGAGGTGGCCCTGCCCCTGGGGCACAGGACAAATAGGTGGACAAATAGGAACCATGGGGGAGGGGAAGGCCTGAGATGATGGGTGGGGCTGGCCCCACCAGGTGGGTCCTTTACTCTCTGGGCCTTAGTCTCTCTCCCTGTGAAATGGGACTGATCCCAGTCCAAGGAGTGAGGTCAGCATGCATGACTCCTGGCACAAGGCATGGCCCAGACTCGGTGCTTAATGACAGTGCCTCAGTTTCCCCTTTACATCCCCAGGATAGTACTTCACCTCTGCCTTTGCCTCCTCAGTGTTGAGGTGGTGACTTCAAGGTCTATACAGGGCTGAGAAGGCCCAAGGGCACCACCATCCGCAAATCAAGGAACAAAGGGGCAGAACCCACCTGTGCCAGACCCTAGGGAAGGGGCTGCTTTAATTTATCCCTCACAATAATTCTATGTTTTGCCCATGAGGAAGCTGGGGCCCAGGCCACATGGGGGTGGGTGGCAGAGCCAGGGTTGGAGCCCAGGTCTGGTGCTGCTCCTGCCATGTTCTGGGGTGCCCCGACTCTGACTGCAATGAGCCCTCCACCCCAGCTCCGTCCCTGCCTGAGACTAAGCAGGGGCACAGAGACTAGGTGGCTCTCAGTTCTCCTCCACCTGTGTCCCTGCGAGGAAAGATGCCTCCCAGCCTCATCCCCAAGGCCCACCCCAGCACCACCGCCTATAGGAAGCCTTCCATGACTGATCCCTAAGTGGAGGTTTCAGCTGGACCTTCCAAGGCAGGGGGTCCCCCAGTCTCAGGAAACCCAGGCCTCAGAGCCTCTCACGGTCCCTGGCTCAGACATATGTCTGAGGACCAGCTGGGGGAGCAGCTAAGAACACACCACCCCTGTGATGTGTCCACAGAGGAGCCTGCACCATCTCCCAAACACCTCATTTACTAGGAAGCTTGTACAAGGATATTTAGGGTAGATGATAAAAGTAGGGCCCAGAGGGGCCAAGTGACAGGTGCGGAGTCACACAGCAAACCAGAGCAGAGACTACACACAAACCAAAGTCTGTCACTACATTTAGTGAAAGAAAAGAGAAAAAAAGAAAAAAAGGAAAACCACAAAGGATGAATTTAACCATACACACACAACACACATTCACACACACTCGAGGGGCAGGGCAAAGTGAAGTTGTGGGGTGCAGCAGGGAGAAGGGGCGACTCCATGCCGGAGATGTCCTGCCCTGGGCCCTGCACTGCTGAGAACAGTCCAGAAGCTGTCCCCGCATGCAGCTAAAGCCACCCCCTCTGCACGCACATCTGTGAGGGTGTGCCCGTCTGTCACCCACCACACTGTCCATCATCACCTGGCTGGTGTAACCGAGAAAGCTCAGCCCTCTAATCACCAGCTCAAAGTCGCCAGTCACTAATGCCCCTGAGCGCCTGGGGTAAGTGGGGCAGGGTCAGGCCAGGCCAGCCCAGGCAGCTCCCGGGACCCCAGAACCCACCAGCACCCACTCCTTCAGGGTCTCAGGCTGACAGCTTTAAAGTACCCTGGACATCCTGGAAAGTGCCTCCAGGAAGCCACCGTAGAACAAACCCCAGAGTGGGGTTGGGGTCTGCCCTGCCCCTGTGCAGCCCAGGCCCTTCTGTGGGCTTCACCAATACAGCGGTGGAGGCCAGGTGCGGTGGCTCACACCTGTAATCCTAGCACTCTGGGAGACCGAGGAGGGAGGATTGCTTGGGGCCAGGAGTTCAAGACCAGCCTGAGCAAGACCCCGTTTCTACAAAAAATAGAAGAATTAACCCAGAGTGATGGCGTGTGCCTGTAGTGCCAGCTACTGGGGAGGCTGAGGCAGAAGGATCGCTTGAGCCCAGGAGTTTGAGGTTGCAGCGAGCTATGATGATGCCACTGCATTCTAGCCCAGGAGACAGAGAAAGGCCCTGTCTCCAAAAAAAGTACAGTGATGGATGGGCTGGGTCGGCTGGCTCTGAGTAGCACATGCTAGAGGGCTACAGCCCTCGAGAGAAACCAAGTGTCTTGGCCATGGCAGGAGAATTTACACCACGGAAAGCAGCAAACACTACTCCTTCCCCTTTGTCTGTCTGTCTGTCTGTCTGTCTGTCTGTCTGTCTCTCTCTCTCTCTCTCTCTCTCTCTCTCTTTCTTTCCTTTTCCTTTCTTTTCTCTATTTTTCTTTTTCGTTTCTTTTTCTTTTTTTGAGAGCCAGATGTTCCTCATTTACCTGCAGGGCTGAGGGGGCAGCGCGGCATCCTCCAGCCCAGGAAGCGAGGCGGCAGCACCTCCAGCAGCGGGCCTGGCCCCTCGCGTGCCCTGCCGCCCACCAGGCCACCCAGAGGAAGGCCGCCACATCTGTTCTTCCACTTGCCGTATTTCTCCGTTTCCTTGTGTGAGCATGGGAAACCGTGCTACCCTCCACCCCCGCCCCCGGCCCTCACTTGACATCTGTCCTAAGGATGTCTGGTCCCAGGGTGTCCCTAGAGGGGACGATATTTCACAGAGTCGCCGCTGGGCCCTTTTAGGGACCATCAGGACAAAGGGGTGACAGTTTCTGAGGCTCAACGCTGGGGGACACAGCAGCAAGCCCCGAGCTGCCCAGGAAATCTGTTCACCCCACTCTGAGCAAGAGCAGAGCTGATTGATCGTGACCAGGGGCAGCAGGGCCATCACTAATTCCGGCAGCACCAGCATGGACTTGGCCTAATTTGGACATGGGCTCAGCTAAAGCTGGCCTCGAACCCTCTAAGGAAAGAAAAAAAAGGCTTTGCTAAGCTCTAAGCAGGATCGCAATGGAGATGCTTAACCTACTTAAGGGAAGTGATCATGTCCAAACACTTCTAATGCATGCATTGGGGCACACCGAGAACTGATGTCCTGATTGTGGCCCGCCCTTTGTTCCTGGAGGTCAACACCCTCCTTAGCGCCACCCAGCAGTCAGAATTGCTGGCTGCCACGAGCAATTAATAAACTTCCCTTTTAAGAACATCCAGCCACCCATTGGGCCGGCCAGCCTTTCCCTCCTCCATTCAGCATCATTTATCACCGGACAGCTGTGGCCAAGGCCCTGCTGAGTCCACACGCTCAGACATTTCCTGCAGCACACTGGCCCCGCCGTCCCCTGCGTAGGGTCAGACTGAAGAGGCTCTGGGGACGGGCCATTGCTGGACTGGAAATTAGCGCCTGCCGTCCCTCCCAAGTCTAACTTGGCTCCACATAGCTGCTGCTCGATCAGTGTTTGCTCAATGCGTGTTGACTGGTCCCGCTCACGCCCGAGCCAGGCTGGTGGGAAGGCAGGGGGGGGGGAGTAACTGCCAGATCTGGATGGGCTCAGTGGCTTTTAATTGTTTTTCAGCAGAACTTTCTTTACAAGTGAACTTGTAGGCAGAACCCGTGAAGTCAAGCAGGTGTGAACAGAGGGCTCTGGCTGAAATGGGCTCTGCCCGGCTGCCCCTGTCCCAGGGAGTCTCTGGACCTTCCCTGGGTCTTCTGACTCCAAAGTCTTTGTTTTCCACCCAGGTCTGATCCTCCTTTCATCCGGGAACCCAGGTTAGAGCTCCGACCTAGGGATGTAAAGGAAAATACTAGAAACAAAAACTAGACATTGCAATAACAACCCCAAAAACACTACTTCCCAGGCTCTGGCCTCATGTGCTGCACAGATGGGGATTGGCTCTGTGGGTGCTCCGGCTCCCTGGAGTCCCCGGGGAGAAGAAGCCTCTTGTTGCCCCTGACGGTGGCCCTCTGCCCTCCACTGCTCCGGTCACTCCGGCAGTGATGTTTCTGGTTACAGCAGCTGCCGCACCAAGGACAGAGATCCCGAGGACTGCAGGAGACCCTGCTGCCCCTGCCAGCACCTGGGACACCAGACTGGGCCATGGAGGCATCTCCCATGACGGCCCAACTGATGATAAATCACTCACATGTTCATTCATTCAACACCTGTGTGCCAGGCCCTGGGCACCAAGGTGGGGGGGACCCAGGTCAGAGTGGCTGCCCTCCTGGAGTGCGAGGTAGGTGCTGGCAACGATACAGGCAGTTCTAGCCTGGAGCCACCCCTGAGGGCAGGCAGGGAGCTTTGGGGCACATGGGAAGAGTCTGACTCAATCTGGGGGTCAGAAAAGGCTTCCTGGAGGGAGTGGCCTCTGAGCCGATACCCGGAGAGCTAGCCAGAAGAAATGGGGGTTCTTCCCAAGGAAACAGCATGTGCAAAGGACCAGGGCAAGCGAGAGCATGGGGGATGGAGGTCCTGTGGTAGGAGCATGGGAGCTGGAGTTTGGTGTCGCTTGGAGAGAGAGGCCAAAGTGAGGGGCCAGGCTAAGTAAGGCCAGAGAGGTACCTGCAGGCTGCACGGCAGAGGGTCTAGGGGAGGGTGGCAGCGGCTCCAGCAGGAACCGGCCTGTCAGTCAAGGATGCCCCGCTGCAGGGCTTGGGCCAGGGTGGCTGCAAGAAGCCAATGGCCATGCTGGTACTGGGTGTGCCTCGAGGGAGGACGAGGAAAAGCCACAGAGGATCTGGACTGGGCCTGCTATTACCCTCTGCGCTCCGGTGTCCCCACGTCCCCAGAAAGCAGGTGTCAGAGCCTGCAGTGCTCTGTGTGGCAGCCCTCCCCAGCTGGGCCCACTAGCCCGTGCATGAACGAGTCAGGCCCTCTGCTGCTCCAGGACTCCAGCTGTTACTGACGGTGGCCGGAAGATTACCCTTGCCTCTCTCCCTGGCCTCGGTCCCTGGAAACAGTGTCCATGTCCCCAGCAGCTGCCTGGTTCCCCAGTGCACCCATGGATGTGATGAGGGATCAACTTTCCCTCTTTGCTTTGCCTACTAGGACCTCAGAAATCCAATGATCAGTCCCAGCAAGTGGCCTTCAGGCCATGCAATAAATCATAGCATTATTGATTGATGATTAATTGACTGATGATTGCTATTATTTATTGAGTAGTCCATATCAATCACTCTGTTGGCTCCTCTGTAGGTTTTTATCTCATTTAATCCCCACACCAGCCCCAGGTTCTAGATGACCCCATTTTAGAGCCAAAGACATGGAGGCAAAGAGACAGGTAGATTCCTGAGGTCACAGAACTTTGTACAGCTGGGACTTGAACCAGAGCTGCAATCATCTTTCTCTCATTTCCTTGTCTCTAGGAGCCCCTCATTCCCCTTTATTCCCATTTCCTAATTTATTTACTTATTTATTTGTTTTAGAGACAGGGGCTCACTCTGTCGCCCAGCCTGGAGGGCAGTGGTGTCACCATAGCTCACTGTGACCTCAAACTCTTGGGCTCAAGTGATCCTCCCCCTCAGCCTCTTGAGTAGCTGGGACTACAGGTGCCTGCCACCATCATGCCGGGCTAATTTTTCCTATTTTTTGTAGAGACGGGGTCTCACTATGTGACCCAGGCCAGTCTCAAACTCCTGGCCTCAGG
The DNA here is from genome assembly GCF_040939455.1 of Microcebus murinus. Classification (NCBI taxonomy): domain Eukaryota; kingdom Metazoa; phylum Chordata; class Mammalia; order Primates; family Cheirogaleidae; genus Microcebus; species Microcebus murinus. The sequence continues at coordinate 29,536,695 of NC_134122.1, forward strand.
CAATCCTCCTGCCATGGCCCCACAAAATCCTCATTTATTTTTTATCCTATCATCTGTATGTAACTCTATATACCTCCTGAAATCCTTTTCTGAACAAGGTAGATACAAGTAGCCAAACAAACGTATTTAAAATGACAACTTCATTAGTCAGAGCACTGAGCCATCCTCCTCCACCCAAAGGTGTGTGTCCTGAGGCCGGGTGACTTCATGCCCAGGAGGCCCTGAGCTTCTCATGCGTCAAATCCAGGCAGGCCTGCCCACCCATCCTCCATGTGCCTGGACATCTTAGCGGGGCAAGGTCCCTTCCTGCCCAAACCACCCATTCATTCAGGCAGTCGGTCATTTGTTCAGCAAAGGATTGATCTGAGGCTCCGGCGAGGCTCACCCACTGGCCACCCCGTGCCCAGCAGCTGAGTGACAGGACCAGTGGCCACGTGTTCTTCTCACCCTGGAGCAAGGCTTGCTGCAGTCGGAGATGAGAAGAGTCACCGTGTGCCTCCAGGGCCTGGATCTGTCCCCAAGACTGCTCCCTGGAGCGGACACATGGGGGCCTCAGAACCCTAGCGCTGCCCATTGTCTGAGCCCTTTGTCACCTGCTCAGGCAGCCCAAGGCCTCCGCTGCAGACAGAGCACCCACCTCCCCAAGCATCATGCCCGGCTCCCTAAAGGACAGCGCCACCCCAGGGGGCCTCTGCCCTCCAGGGACCTGCAACCAAGGCTCCTGGCTCTTCGGGAGGATTGGAGACACCGCTGTCCTTCATCTGCTCCTCCCATCCCAGCCTGGACCTCCTTCCCCAGGACAAGAGGCCGTGGTAGCAGTGAAACCTCCACTTCTCCTTTGGGCCAGACGGACAGACAGACGGGCCCAGCATCTCCCAGACTCCCAGGCGAGGAGGAGGCGTTTTGCCAGAGCAGGTGGCAGCTTCCCCGGGTCCCCAAGCTGCGGTGTGAGGGATGGCGGCTGACCTGCCCCCCGAAGGTGGAGAGCAAAGACAAAGCGAGGGGCCGCCCGGTCCTCACCCCCACGGCCCCCTCTGGCCCATGAACTCTTCGTGGCACCCAGAGGCGCCATCGCCCTCATTTTACAGGAGGCCGCCCCGCGGGGCCGAGGGTGGGGGAAGAGTGGCGCGTTATTGTGCACTTTTTCTTAAGTCTGTGATAAGCTCCTTCTATTAGACTATAGATCTCGTCACATAAAATAGATTTGTGGACTTGCAGCCAGGAAGAGCCACGTTCTTGAGCCGCGGAAACGGCTCATTTTTTCCCCTCTTCCGAGAGTAACTGATGGTCATGAATTTTTCACCCAAATGTCGCCACTAAAGATGTCACCGGCCTCCCTCCCCTGGAGGTTTTATGATCTGGCGCTAATGGGTTGGGGGCGGGGGCCGAGGAGAAGGGCCTGGCCGTGTCCTGGAGCTACAGAAAGAACTCAGGGGTGGGGGGGGCAGAGGCTGGGGTGTCAGTTCTGGGCGTCAAGGACAGCCCTGTTGATTGAGCAGTTACCGTGCGTGACACAGAGCCCAGCACGTGCGTGACACAGAGCCCAGCACGTGTGTGACACAGAGCCCAGCACGTGTGTGACACAGAGCCCAGCACGTTACACTCACTATCTCGTTTAATCTCCACAACAGCCTGCTGAGAGAGGCTACCGATGGGCTGGGACTCAGAGAGGCTGAGTAACTTGCCCAAGGTCACAGAGCTTATTAGAGCAGCAGAACCAGGAGGCCAGCCCAGCGCCAAAGAGCCCCAGAGCCTGCACCGTTCATCACTGGGTTACGCTGCCTCGGCCAGAGACCCCGGGTGACCTTGAACATGGCGTCCACCTTCTCTGCTCAAGCTCTTGATAAGCAAATAAGATGACATGAAAGAGCTGGGCGGGGAGGGCAGCCATGCGCCTGCATTCCCGCCTCCACGGAGGGAGTGGCTCTTCTGCAGGGACTGGCGTCACAGTCCCGCAAGGCCACGCGCTGGGAAATTGAGATGCTGGCTTTGGCAAGGTATGATTTTTTTTCCTGGGTAACTAGTTAGGGAAGCATCCATAGCCACTGTGGGAAAGGGGACAGAATTGGGACTTCAAATACCCACTGTTCCTCTCCTTGTGGAAGCCCAGCCAGCATCCCAGCCCAGGGAGGGTGAAGCTCATGCCAGGAGGGCTCGCTAGCACCTGGCCACACGGGGATGGGTAGCAGGATGGAAGGAGGGGAATCTGGAAAGCAGAAGGAAGAGAGCCGCGTGGGGGGGGAGTGTCCTTGAGGTACAGCCCCCACAAAGGTCCAGGCTGGCAGGACCTGCTCGCCTGGGACAGTGCGGAGGAAGCAGTGGGTCAGGCAGGTCCCCTGGTCCTCCCACTCCGAGCCCTGACAGTTATATAGCAGCAGTATCTCCATCCCAGACCAGTGTCTGCCTGGCCCATGGGGACCAGCAGCAAGCAATTGACACTTGGGACAGGGGTGCTGCTTCCTGATCATCTGAGGGGGGAGGATCCAGCAGAGAAGGGACTAAAGAAATGCCCCCACCCCAGGTGACTAGGTAGAATCATTGCCGTTACTGGACATCTGGAGCCAGAGGGACCCTCAGACTGGCTGTGGCCAAGAGGATGCCTCAGGTGTTAAGAACTGGAAGTTAAGCATGAGGTTCCTTGTTCCTGCCTCAGCTTCCCCACAAACACCCCCCCCCATTCAAGGGGGAAAGGAGGGGGCCCTGCACACCTGGAGGTGGGCACCACTGCAACTTCTCATAGCCTCCCAGTCAAGGGAACCTTGACTTTCAACCTTTTCACTTTCAAGGTGAAAGCCTTTGCTTTCACCCTGCAGTGACGGGGAGCTCACCACCTCACAAAGCCACTCAGTTCATCTTCTTATTAATACAACTCTGACTGCAGATTAAATGGAATCAGCTCCCCTGTAACTCTGGCCTCAACCATCCATTCCCTCGAGGTCTCTCGAGGCCCTGCAGAGACGTGCAGAGAGTGGCCATCAGGCTGTACAAATATAATAGCAGAGCACAGAGCTGGTTTTGCTGCTCCTGGGGCATCCTCACGGCCACTGCCTGCTCAACACTTAGTCAGCTCAGGTAGGACGGGCAGGCCTGGGTTCTTATCCCTATTTTTCAGATGAGGACATCTGAGCCCCGTGTAGAGATGGTGGGGGAGGGGCTAGAGAAGTCAGGGCGCTGTCTTCCGCACTGGGTGGCCATGCCCAGTTCCTGTCACTCTCTTCTCTCTCCAGCGACACTCAGAACCAGCTCTAGCTGGCCTCTGCCCCAGCTGTGGGTCTGGCCCTGAGACCTCTGGACACGGTCTCCCGGGACCTAGGACCCAGGGCACTGACTGAGAAATCAAAGTCCTCTCCCCAGGGGCAAGGGGACCAGCTGGGGGAGGGGCAGGGGTTGCCTGGGGGAGGGGGCAACGGGGAAGGGAAGACAAACTCAGCGCCAAACCCCAAGAGGGAACTCATGAAATGTCTGTGGATTGATTGACACTTTACAAGACTCAAACATTTTGCACGTGGCACTCCGAGCTGTAGCCAGATTATTGCCCTATAAATGAGTGAGAAGCATGTTGACTGATTCACGATCAGGCCCGAGACAAGTAAACAGGCGATTATGGTGCGGCCCAATAGCGCTAATAGGTGCTTTGAGAGAAGTAAGCGCAGGGTTAGCTTCCTAAGCTCAGGGTTAGGAACCGGCTTGCTGAGCAAGTTGCTAACTCTGCCTGGGGGCAAGGAGCTGTCTGGGAAGGCTTCCCAGAGGAGGGGACAGCTCAGCTAATAACCATTAAGGGCACTGGCTACACTTCTCCTAATGGCAGAGAGTGATTCACACCCTGAGGTGGGTCCTCAGGGTGTGAGGAGAGAGGAGGGTGGGACAGTAGAGGAGAGAGTAGGGTGGACAGAGAGGAGAGACAGCAGGGGAGAGAGGAGGGTGGGTCCTCAGTGTGCAGGAGAGAGGAGGGTGGGACAGTAGGGGAGGGGAAAAAGGTTGGGGACAAAATCCAAAAGCCAGAGGGGAAAAAAGATGAGCAATTAAGTTAATATAAGTTAACAATAATAATAAACTTCTACGTGACAAAGAACACCATAGGCAAACGCCAAAGACAAACAGGGAGAAAATATTTGAAACTCATATCATAGCCAAGGAGCTCATCTCTCTCATATGTAAAGAGTTCCTAGGAACCAACAAGAAAAAGACCAAGAATCCCATAGAAAAATGGGCATAAGACTTGAACAGAGCATTCAAAGGAAAAGAAATATAAGTGGGCCTTAAACATATGAAAATGTTTGACCTCGTTCATATTAAGAGAAATATGAATTCAAACTACACCAGAATATCATTTCTTGCCTATCTGATAGGCAAAAATCCAAAATATGGCAACACAGCCTGTCAGTAAGGCTATCATGGAGTGACACGGGCACTCTCGCACATTGATGGTGGGAATGCAAAATGACACAAAAAGCCCCAGTGGGAGATGATTTAGTAATTCTTTCCTCGAAATGACACGTGCATTTACCCTGTGACCTGGCAACCCCACTTCTGGGAATTTTCTCAACAGATACACCTTGAACCATGTGAGAAATGATGTACGTACAAGCTTGTTCATTGCAGCTGCATGTCATAGCAGAAAGCTGGCAACATTCCAGTTGTTTTACGAGTATCTATGTAAAAGGACTAGTGAAATAAACCATGGTACATCCACACTGTGGAATACTACACAGCTGTTGAAAAAGGAGGAGGAGGAAACTCTATAAACTGATGTGGAAAGATCTCCCAGATATATCACTCAGTGAAAATACAAGTAGCAGAACAGCCTGTATATATGCAAATCCAGACTACTTGATGCATGTACATGAAGAAATACCGGACAGAGACACGAGAGACTAATGAAGTGCTTCTCTAGGGAGCAGGGGCTGGGATGGCTGGGACATGGGTAGAAAAGGGACTTCTGACAAACACCTTCTTATAGCAGTTTGGATTTCAAACCATGTAAACATATTACACGTCCAAATTTTCATAATGATATTAAAATAAATAACTGGCCATGTAAGTAAACATCGACGTCTATCACGTATTTGTGTGGTGGTTTGTATATGCCTGAACACCAAGTCCTAGATCCATGGGAACTTGTCCCCCCAGTTTGGGGGCATGGGCGACAAGGACCCATTGGAGGGTTCTGAGCAGGGCAGACACATGCAAACCCAAGGAAGGCCACAGTCCGGTGATCAGTGCTCAGGGCCAACATTCATCTGCAGGGAGAGGGGACCTATGGCCACAGCCGGGGGAGCACCCAAGCCCCCATGCACCCCATGTCCAATGTCCACGCTGCCCTGGAAGCAGCTCAGCCCGGCTCGTGGCTTCTGCTCTCTGCATGAGGACGAGATTCTCTGCTATGGAGAGAGCAGCATGTGCCCGGCCCACAGGAACCCACACGGTCCAGGCCTGGGCTGGCTGGCCCCGGGCCCCTCCACCTCTACTGCGGCAAGTAGGCAGCTCTGACGCCCAGCGAGGACCTAGTGGGTGTCCCTTTGCTCCCTTTCAAAATGAAGACGCCCTCCCAGCAGCAGAGCAAGGGATTCCTGGGACCACCCTCCACAGCCCACCTCCTTCAGGAAGCCTTCCTGGGGTCCCCAGGATGCTGGGACACCTCTTCGCCCCCCCTCTCCTGGGCCACAAGCTGCCCTGATGCCTTCTCCAAGCCCTTCATCCAGGGTGAGGACCCTTGGTCCTGACTGCACACCACCGCATGACCTCACTAGCTCTGGCACAGTGACCCCCCTCACATGGACCACCCAGCCGCTCCCCCTCCTCGTCCCAGTGTGAGAGCCTGGGGTTCTGCCCATGCAGGCACTATGCAAACTGTAAAGGGCTGTGCACCGCCAATGTCTCCTGGGTGGGAGGAGAGGGAAGGGGAGGAGGAGGCCTCTGACCATGGCTCCTCCACCATAGGCCTGGGTTTACAGCCCGCACAAAATGCCGTGTCTGCGCGCACCCCGCCCGGCGGCTTGTACACACCTGTACGCGGAAGGCTGTAATTTTGCTGCGTGAATCACAGGTGGGATCACACCCAAGTTCCTGGCACTCCGCTCCGCTCCCCAGGGCGGGCTGGCCAGGCTGTCGCCTTTGTCTTCCAATTATGCTGTCTTTTATTGCTCTTTTAACGATAACAGAAACACCCAAAGAGGCACGGTCTGAGGACAATTAATGACACACAGAAAAGCCACGCAAAGACACCGGATTTGGGGCCCAGAGGAAGTTCTGTGTCTGGACAGGGCACTCCCTGCAGGTGAGGGTGAGGGGGCTGTGTAGGGCAGTGGCTAGCGTGTGACTCTGGCATCCCACAGGCCTGGGTTCAAATCTTGGCTCTGGAGCTAACCAGCCGTGTGACCCCAGGCAAGTGGCCTCCCCTCTCTGAGCCTCCCTTTCCTTATTTGAGGACTAAGGACTGAGATCACTGTGGGAAGAGCCTGCTACTTAGTAGACCTTCCTCACTGCTAAGCCTTCCACAGACCTCCCGTGGCTGTGTGTTCCTCCCTCCCTCCAACTTCCTGTTATTCCTGCAGGCCCTGGCACGCTGCTGTGCACACAGTAGGCACACAGGGCAGCCACCACCAGTGCGTGGACTGTGGAGGCGATTTTCCATCCACTCCATGAATATTAACCCACTGTGCGCAGTGTGCTGGGGACCCGGAGACCCATGCCCTGCCCTGGAGGAGCTCACAGCCCTGGCTCAGTAACAGGCCAAGAGGAGACAGGTGACAAGTACCGGCACAGGGGGAAGTCCAGGTCACGCCCCCTCCTCAGCAGGCCAAGCTGGCACTGCGGGTGCCAAAAAACATCCCTGGAGCGATGCCTCCCTGACTCCATGCCCTGCAGGAAGGGTAGGACCGGGAGAGGCGAGGCCCAAGGCCGGACCCTAAAGGGCCTTTGGATTCAGGCTACCTCGACTCTAAGCTCGGTCCAGAGCCCACCAGGGTGCTCTGGTGCTCAGGTGCTCTGGGGCAAACATGAATGACGAGGCAGAGAGACAGCATGAGGCTGCGGCAGCAGTCCAGTCCCAAACAAGGGGCAGGCCCTGAACCCCGGCCTTTGCTTCCGTCCTCAGCCTCTAGCCCGCTGGGAGACCTCGGGCTCACGTGTGACACATCCCTCACTCCTGAATCCCCATAGCGATGCCTGGTTCTCCAGGTAGCATGATTTAGTAGGGATTAAACTAGGGGCTATACCACAGTGATACAAAACAAATTGGATAAATAAATAATGGGGATGTAAGGACAGCTGTTCCATGGAGTGCCCATTAATACATGTTGAAGGAAAGAAGGAAATAAAAGAATCACTAGTAGGCAAACACCCTGGTGATCATTGTTGCAATTATGACACCCACAGATGGGTGCTAAAATTAATGGATAAAAGTTGGAGGAGAAACAGGATGTGCCTAGCTCCAGAGCATCACCCCCAAGAGATGTATGAACTGGTACAGGAAGGAAGACAGCAACTTTCTGGGGAGAAACCTGGCAGGTAGCACGATAAGCAGGCGAGCGAGGCACGTGTCTTAAGACGCATCGACTGAGAAGGGCATGACACCATTTGTGTGATGTCTCCACCAAAATGCATAACCTCACTCGGATCCCGAGAAAACATAGGACAAACTCAAATTGAGGGAAATTCAACAAAATCACTGATCAGTGTGATTCTTCCAAAGTGTCAAGGTTAGTTAGCAACTGCAGGAGATGAAGGAGAAATGACAGATACATGCCACCTGGGATCCTGGATCTGATTTGGGGACAGAAAAGGGGCAGCAGTGGAAAAACAGTTGAACTTTTAACAGGATCTGCAGTTTGCTTAATAGTATTGTACCAATGTTAATTTCCTGTTTTTGATCATTGTCCTGTGATCATTGTATAACATGTTAACTTTAGGGGAAGCTGGGTGTGGAATATACAGGAACTCTCCAACTATTTTTGCAATTTTTCAGTAAGTCTAAAATTAGTTTAAAATAAAAAGATGATTTTTTTTTAAAGTACCATATCAGTAGTTCTTAACCTTGGAGATACATTTGATCACCAAGAGAGTTTTCTTTTGCTAATGTCACCCCTCCTCGGACCAACCACACCAGCATCTCTAGGGGCGGGGCCCGGGGAACAGTAGTTGTTAAACATCCCCAGGTGATGCCAATGGCAGCCCCCGCTAACAGGTGAGTCTCGATTTATATGCAAATTACCTGGCCCACAGTAGGTCTTCAATAAGTGCATTGGTTCATCAACTGACACCTTCATGCATTCAACAATATTATTGAGCACCTACTGTGTGCCACATGCTAGGAGACACAGCAGGGATGCAGTGGCAGGCAAGAAAGACAAGGTCTTTATATTCTAGCAGGGCAACAAATACTAAGTAAGATTATTGCACATGTGACAGAGACTTTAAAGGAAATAAATGGATATGATAGAGAGTAACTTGGGGTGGGTGGAGAGCTCCATTGGATGGGGTCACTCAGGGGAACATCCCTGGGGAGGTGACATTTTGGCAGACATTTAAGCTGGAATGGTGAGAAGGATGGAGCCATGAGAAGGGAACAGGGGAGGGAGGGCGCATGGGAGCAGGGGCACGGAGAGGAGTCTGGATTTGACTTTCCAAGCAAGGGAAAGACTACAGTAATCCGCTAAGCAGGTGGGCATGGGGAACATTCTGTGATCTGATTTAGGATTTTAAAAATCACTCTGGCGGCCAGGTGGAGACTGATCCGTGGAGGACCAGGTAGGGGGCTCTCAGCCTGTCCAGGAGAGACATGATGGTGCCTCACACTGGGGGGACCACAGCAGAAGAGGTGAGATGCCACCAGTGGAACTGGTCTGTGTTGAGCTGAGGTTCGGGGCGAGTGGCGCCTGCTGCCCAGCTCCCTGGCCGGCCCCTTTGCTGGGCAGCAGAGCCAAACTGTCCTTGAGGACTCAGCCAGCGCCCACTTATTAGCACTCCATGGTGGGCAGGTCCCCCAGCCCAGCATTGTCAAGGCCACGAGATACAAGATCCCCTCCTGCAGAGGCCGCCACATGCCTTAACGTGTCACATCCCGCAGTCACCCGGTAAGCCACACGCCCTTGGAGGTCCCACACTGATGGCAAAACTGGCGCTCAGAGAGAAGGCACCCACTCAACATCACACAGGAACCGGAACCCAGGGAAGACTGTCCCCTGCCCCAGGCTGGGGCCCTGATTCGGGGCCACCCCTTTCTCTGAGCCAGGGGCATGAGGGGAGGTGTTGGCAGAAAGCCACCCTAGTTTCTGGGCAAACAAGGCAGAGCTGACCACCAGAGCCAAGCTGGGCCCGCATAGCCTGAAGATGGCAGCAATGTCATCGCCAGGGTGCCTGGAGCCACCGCCCGGAGATGTGCTCCGTTCACATTCACCCAGCCTGATCCCAGATTCCTTGACGTCCCAGCCCAGGGAGGCCAGGTTCCCAGGAAAGCTATTCTCACTAAGGTATAAATGACTGCTAGCCAGTCCTTTCCTGAAGGGGAGACAGAGCGAGGGGACATTGGGCTCCAGAAGCAAGAGGAAGGGGAAGGTACTAAAAATAAAATCTTCGCCCCCTCCCAGTTACTCCCTCTTGGCAGTGGGTGCCCCTTGGGGCTTGGTTAGTTATTAGCTGCAGACTCCTCCGCTTAATTCCCCAAATCAGCAACAGATGTAGGAATCGGCCCGCAGTCCAGCCCCACCTAAGGCGGGAGTCCTGTCCACGGCTGGTGTTGTCCTCCCCTGGCTTGGGCGCCTCCAGTGACAAGGCCTTATGTTCCTCAAGGGACCGCATGTCTCTTGACAACAGCCGCTAGGAGGTCCCTTTGAATAGATACGCACCAATATGGAGGCATGTATGAAACACACACAAGTGCATCTCTTAGTTTCCCTTTTACAGACGAGGAAACTGAGGCACAGGGAGGTGACAGCATTGCCCAGGGTCGCACAGGAAAGAATGGAGCTGAGATGCAAACCCAGGCTGGGAACCTGATTGCTGAAACCTCTCCAGTAAGTGACCTGTGGGCCCCGCTGTCAACTGCTCCTCTGGGTGAAGTGTGGTCTCCCAAGGCTACTGCCAAGCCCCGGGCCTGTGCCCCAGGAGGAGGCAGGGTCTTCCCGACCCAATTCACCGCTTTGACCACGCACTTGGAGCCCCTGGTCAAGGCAGCCTGGAAACCAGAAGTGAGGGCAGCGTGGGTGATTCAGTGGCCCCCAAACGCACTTGGCCGTGACCTCCCTGACCCATGCCTCCTCTCCCACTCTTCCCTACCCATTCACACCCGCCGTGGGACCTCAGTCTTGGATCACAAAGAGGAGCAGGAGGAGGCCGTCTTCCCCTTCTAGCCCACAGAGGGGGGCAGTGGGAGGGGCACAGGCCTCCTGGTCACAGCCAGGTTCAAGGTGAGGCCTCGTCCTTTCACTGCACCTCCTGAGCCACGTGGAGCCTGTGGGCCTGGTGACAGCCCCCCCAATCCAGAGCATGCAGGGGCTTCTCTGCCCTCTCACCCCTCCCGTGGTGACGGTGGCCTCTGGGATGAAGGGGCACCCAGGCTGCAAAGGCCTGGCCCTCCCCTTCTGCCGGTCCTCCAATGCTCGGCCACGCCTGCCCTGTTCTCTGGGGACCCCAGCAGACCCCAGCCCCAGGCCCCCAGCCCCATCCTCCCACCCCGGCCTCGGCTGCCTCGATCCAAGCCCTCCCTGCAAAGGCTGCAAACGCTTCTGAGGGCTGGAACATCTGGCTAATGACAGGGAAAGTGCTGAGACGACAGGTTATTTCAACACTGTCATCATCCGTTGGGTATTTCAACACTCAGTGCTTGTGCAAGAGACTTAATGGGACCTGTCATAAACTCGCACTGTCTCAAAGCTCGGGCACGTCGTGGCGGGGCTGGTGGGGAGTTGGTGGGTTTAGCAATAGGCGCTGTCTCGGGCCTGCAGCCTCCTCCGGGTTATTTTGGCTCTGCTGCGGGAGGCCCGGAGAGAGATCTCAAGGTGTCAGAGAGAACCCAGAGCAATTACCTCTCGGGGTAATTAGATGCTGGCACAGATGGTGGCACGGATAGCCGCCTCCTGCCTTCCCTCCTGCGGGCCAGAGACAGGCGAGGGGAGGACCAGCGCGGCCTCCGCGCCAGCCCCGTGGGGGAGGAGGCCGAAGATGACCTCATAGAGGCAGCGGCCGTGAATCATGGCCCAGACCGCGTCCCGCTTCCCTGGGGTGGGCAGGGGTGCGGCACTCAGGGGGGCAGCCTCCGTGCCTACAGCCGCCACCCTCCACCATAGTGGCAGCTTCTCCAAAGAGCTGGGGGACGGAGGGGGAGCTCCAGGGGCTCGCCGGCCTCTCCACGGCAGGCCACAGCCCAGCGCTGGCCTCAGAATCCTTGGTCCAGCTCAGCCTGATCCAGGATTTTGTCTGAACCCCAACCACACCGTTAGGAGGCAACGTGAATCGTGGAGGGTGGCGTGGCAAGGCCCAGAGGTCACGGCCACACTGGGACAGCTTCAGCTGGGGACAATGCCTGGCTCCTGCCACTCACTTTCACACTGGAAGTGGACAGCACTGGGCAGGGCAGGGAGGCCGGGGCCTGCACAGCCACAGAGGCCTCCTGGGCTCAGGGACCCAGGGAGGGTCCTGGGGGAGCCCCAAGGGATGAGAGATTAGCGACCCCCACAGTCAACTGGAGCCCGTGCTGAGCACGTCCAGGCTGGGGTGCAGCCCCCTCCTCCTGACCTCCCTCCTTTCACCCACAACACACACTTACCTCCAGAGTGTCCTGGTACAGGTGGTGGGAGGTCACGAGAGTGCACTGGGCAGGGAGCACCGAGTCCCATCCTGGACAGGACACTCAGGGAGAGGGACGAGCATGGAGAAGGCGTGGGGTGGACCAGTGGGAGCGTGAGCCGGGAGGACAGGCTCCAGGCCCCATGGGGACACACAGACATGGCCAGGGCAGTCCTGGGCCAGGGTGGCCCAGGAGCACAGAGTCCTTGTGCAGGCACTGGGGAGCCACAGAAGGTCTCTGACCACAGGAGTTCCCAGTACTCCATGGTACTCTCAGCCCCTTCTTAAGTTTGTTCTGATAGCAGCAAGTGGAGAGTTCTGGAGGTGGGTAGGAGGAGGGAGGTGCAGAGAGGACTAGAAAGCCGGGCAATAGCGTAATGGGGACAGTGGCCAGAATGAGAAGGTGGAGGGGAAATGGCCTAAAGATACTCGGGGGTAGACCCCCCCAGGACTGGGGCCCACTCTGGGAGGAGTGGGCCGAGGAGGGCCCCTCTCAGAAACAGGCTGCAGAGGTAGTGGGGAGGGCAGCTGGGGACAGGCTCACAGGGCACTTCGGGGTCTCCATGGCGATCAGCCCCACAAGATACCCACAGACTTCACGCCCTGCGGCAGGGACGGCGGCCCTCTGCTTCCATCTGACCCTTCGGAGCCACTCGGACGCTCTCCCAGCGGACACGCCGCCTAAGAACACGGTTTTCTACAGTTCTCACCTCCTCCAGGAACCAAGCTTTCCCCCTAACAGGCCCCCTCCTTGCACCCCTCCTGGCCACCTCCTCCTCCTCCAGAGCCACCTCCCTTGACCTCTCCTGGGCTGCACCGATGTCCCCAGCAGGGTCACCACGGCAGCCCTCCCAGCCACCCAGCCCCGTCCTCCCCTGTTCCTCCCCCGTGTGGCCCCCAGCCCAGGCCCACGTCCCCCCCCCCAGCTCACCTGCAGGAGGTGCAGCAGCCCCACCGTCATCCTCTCCGGGGCAGGGACCTGTCAGCAGGGCTGTCCCCCCCACTCCCACCAGGGGCCATTTGCCAAGTGCTGTCTCACAGGAGTGCGTCAGCACCTCCAGGGAGAGGAGAAGGTGCCGGTCCCCCATCTTCACAGGTACGTGGGCTGAGTGGGGGATGGTTTCCTCTGCGTGGGGCGAGGGGCTCACCTGTCACTCACACCTGGCCTGTGCGGTAGGCACTGTTATCATCCCGTTTTACAGATGAGGAGACGTGTTGCTCACATTCGCAGGGCCAGGGCCAGCCATCCTGCTGCCCGGCTCCCGTGGGGGGCGGCTACCATGTCCGGAGGGGCCCCCTCTGTTTCCTGGGCAGGCAGTTGCTGAGGTCCCCTGGGCAAGGCGGCAGGCATCGGCGCCCGCCCCTCACCGACACTGCAGTGTGGCTTCCTCTCGGGCACCTGCCTCCCTGCCAATGCCGAGGACCCCGCTTGCCCGTGTTTTTCAGGGGCCCACGATGAACAGCCATGGAGTGGACAGGGCCTGGGGAGTCGGCAGACGCGGTGGCAGTCCCAGTGCACCCCGACATGCTCTGCCACCGTGACGAAGCTACTCACCATCACTAGGCTTCCGATTCCCGCCCTGCAAAAGGAGGCAGTGGCCTCGGTTCCTCTGGTCAAGAGATGACATTGTGGTATGGCAGAGAAAGGTCCCTGAGCACAGCTGGCCCTTGGGCCAGGGTTTTAGCTGTTTCCTGTCTTCTCGTCTGTAAATGGGGTATAATAACCACCGTCTCAGACACAGCCCAGAGCAGGTGCCACATGAGCACTGCATGATGTTCTCAGTGTGACAGGCAGCATCCCATCTTGTCCTAGAACCTTCTATGGTTCCTTGATAGACCGTCCCCAGCTGTGAGGCTGGATCACCAACCACTTGCCAAAAACAGATCTGTGGGTTCAGCAAAGCAAAGCTGTGAACTCAGGAACTAGCCCGTCCCCAGAGGCCCCCGGAGAGCTGCTGGAGCCAAGCCACGGGTCTCTGAGGGGTCAACACCCCTGAGGCTGGGAGACCCCTCAGGAGACACCACAAGCCACTAAGCCCGGAGGGCAGGTGGGCTCAACCTTGCTCACTGTCTCTCCTGCTCCCCTCCCCCTCCCCCCCCCCACAAATGCCAAACTGCCCCTCCCACGGGGAGGCACATCCAGGGCCTTGGAGAACGTGCTGGGAACTCAGGATGGAGCAACATGTCCTCGTACCCGCGCCACGCTAGGCACACGCCAGGCACACGTCGGGCGGGCACCAGGGACAGGGACAGGAGGTCCCCGCTCCGCCGACCCCAGCAGACTCCCTGAGCCCACGGGGGCTGGGCACGGCACACAGAGAGGCCCCCAGCCCCTTAGGACGAGGTCCCCAGGCCGGCCGTGGTGCTGGGGGACCCCCAGGAGGGCGCCCCGACTGGCCCTGACCCGGGCTCTGGAGTGGCCTCCCGCCCCGGCCTCCCGCTTGGCAAGGGGCAGCCCAGACGCCACGGCTCAGGCCGAGGGCCTCCTGCCGTCGCCTCCCCCACTGCCGTGCCGGATGGCACCGTCTCCTAATGCATCTGCCTGTTTACATTCCCCCAACGAAAAGCAGCTTTGTTTATGGAAAAGAGCTATTTTGGTTCCACGTTTTCTCTCAACTCCTCCAACTCGCAGGCGGAATGGCGGCTGCTCTCTTGGGGAGCCTGGGAGCCCGTCTCCGCCCCTCGGGGGAGGTGCTGCAGGGAAGGGGACAGCGTCATCGCCCCCATGTAGGCTCTGAAGAAAGGACCACCGTGTGGGCCGGCGTCCACATAGCTCAGTGCGGCCTCGCCCAGAAGCTGGAGTACGGGGTCTTCCTGCGCCAGTGACTCAGACACTGCCCACCCCATGGGGACCAGGCTCTCCTCGCTTGGGGACAGGCCCTCCTCCCTCCCACGGCCCTGCCAGGGGAGCAGCGTCCTTATCCCCACTGCACAGAGGGGGACTGAGGCTGCAGAGAGGAAGTGGCACCTGCAGTATCAGAGGCCCTTCCCAGGACCCAGGGGTCTTACCCCAAATCTCACGACTCTTCCCCCTGATGCCACTCCGTGACGGAAGGAGACACTCATATCTCATGGAGGGGGGGTTGGGGGAGTCCAGGGTCACAGCCACTTGTTTGTAAAGCCACGGTGAACGTTAACTGCAGCCCCAGGACACCAAGAACAAACGGTGAGCAGGAATAGTCACGTTCTCCAGCGCCGGCGCCTCTCCGGCAGGAGGCTGCCGTTTTCCAGGTGGGAACCCCAAGGGTGGGGCTCTGAAGGGTAGGAGGGCAGTCACAACACCCCTGAGAGCAAACAGCAGCACCCCCATCCGCGTGCCCAGCAGGGGAAGGTGTGCAGTGGGGGCGCAGATGGCTCCACTGAGGCCCACCTGTGGCTGCGGGTGGGACGCCTGCCCCCTGCCCCCATCCCTCAGGCTCCTCTAGCCTCCTCGGCAGGACTGGCCATTTCTGGTGCGTTCGTTCGCATTACCTGAGCCGCCAGGGCAGGTCAGCAGCTGTCACCATGACGACAAAGAAAAAGAAAAAGCCTGACGCTCCCTAGAGAGACCACAGGACACCTTCCCCTGCCCTAATTCTCAGGCCCCAAGATGGGGACCACTGATGGGGGTGGGGTCACTCTGGGCCCCCCATGCCAGGGACAGTGGTGAGGGTGTGATCAGAGAAGAGCTTCAAGGTTCTCAGACGAGAGGCTGGACAGCTCCGGCCCTGTAATGTGCTTCCCCGATGCCCTTGTAGGGGGCTCACAGCCGGAGGCCCCTGGTGCCCCTGGGGCTCCCGCATGGCAGAGCAGTGTCCTGGGCCTGAGGCCACCTGCCCTGGCATGAAGCCATCAGCGCTAAGCCTAGGGAGACACTGCTTCCCAGGGGACCTGTCGTCACGGGCTCCTGCCACACCACGCGCAAAGCCACAAGGGAACTGTGGACCCTCGATGGAAGGACACACAGCAGGTGCGCCGGCTCCCTGGGCAGACAGGCGGCTGCCTCACAAAGGAGCCAGAAGCCAGCCTGGCACCAAAGCGGCTGCCTTTTCTCCATCCCCTCGGGGTCGTCCCTGGAGAAAGAGAAAAGCAAACGGATGACCTGGCAGAACGAGGAAGAGAAGCTCTTCATTCATTCACTCCGTGCTGGGCTGAGGAGGGCGGGGCAGGGCTCTTAGGGCTAGATGACAATCACTGTCATCGAGTCAGTGCCAGGGTCTTCGTGAAGCATCTCCCGAAAAGCCATCCCCAGGGGGAAATGTGGCCACGTGGCCCAGTGGCCCAGTGGCCCAGTGGTCCCTGGTGTTCTTCCCAACAGTGATCTCTTTACCTCTAAGCATGGAAACAGCCAACTTGACCCAGGCCCCGAGGGCAGTGCCGGGAATGGATGCTGGTGGCAATTTGTAAAATACAGTCTTGGCCGTCCCCTGCCTCCCTTCTGTCACCACACAGGAGAGACTCCATGGCCAGAGTGCCAAGGCTCATTTCACCCAGCCTCACCCCTCGGGCCCACAGCCCTACCTGGAGTCCAGGGACCCCTCACTTGGGCACAGCCCTCTACAGGCTACGAAGGGCTTCCCCCTCCCTCCAAGGTGTGCAAGGAAACAGCGAGGGGCTGGGACTTCGCTGATGGCAAACCCCTAGCCAGTACAGTGCCCTCCTTTCTCCCCGTTGGCTCACAGTGTCTCTCAAGTGCCCACTCTGTGCCCAGCAGTGGCAGAGGCCTGGGGTGGGCTGGGGAAGGGCCCCTGTCTATGAGGACCACCCTGGTGGGGGGAGACACAAACATGGAGACCAGAATCTGCGAGGGGCTGTCTGGAGTGTGCGTTGGGAGAGGCGGTCCTTCCGTGCCCCACTGCCCTGGTGGGCTCCCAATTCCACCCTCACCCTTACCCCCACACATCTTCCATCTGGTCTGCCTCCTTGACTCTGCTCACACCTGCCCCTCCACGCCATGCCCATGGCAGACACCTACATCCAGCCCTCCCCCCCACCCCGGCCCCAAATGCAGCAGGGGATCCCAATAAAACCCAGATTCAACCCCGTTCCTGGTCCACCTGGAAGGATCCTGCCGCCCAGATGACCAACTCCGATTCCTCCGCCTGAATTTGAGGCCAACACAAAATCACCTCCGTATCACAGCTGACACAGGTCACTCTCGCCTGGCATCAGAATCATGGGCCTACCTCTCACTCTTCCCACCAGACGGTGAGCTGGCGGGGGGTGGGCACATTCCTTCTGCTGCCCTCCCACACATCTCTGAAAGCTCCTCCTAGGCCTGGGCAATTCCCCACCTTACAAACGACATCCACCTTTCCAGACTTCCTTGCAGCTAAGGCTTCATCGTGTGTCCTGGGCTCCACCCATCAATGCACCTGCCAGGTGACCCGGGAGGTAGATGTCACGTGGAATCCATTCTGGCTGTTGAGGGCTCGGCTCTCATGCCCAGTTGCTGGAGGCAGCACCGAGTCTGGTGTCAGAGCTTCGTGGGGGGCCAGCTCAGCGTGCCCACCCTAGCGTTCTGTGGCGGGGTTTGGGGCCCCACTGCTGGTTGTGCAGCCTTCAAGCTTGGCACTCTGGCTTTCCCGGAGATTCCATAAGCCATGTAGGAGCCTTGAATAAATTCCTCACCTGCCTACACCAGCCAGAGAGTTGGTTTCTATATCTGAAATTACAGACCCTGATGTGTTCAGGATAATGGAAGTGCCCCAGGGGCCCGGCTCAGCCCAGCTGCAGGGTCAGAGGCGTTTGTGCATGATCAGGAAGGCAGCCCTGCCCCCTCCAGGCCAGGCCTTGCTGGGTGGTGGGCTGGGGTGGGAGGGAATGGAGGTTCATCAGGCCAGATCCTCCCTGGCCTGTGAGAGGCCCAGCCACCAACTGGGCCAGGACAGAGGTCTAAGCAATGCTGCCTTTGGACCTCAGTGGGCCAGCACACCCAGGTGGCCCTGAGCAGAGGACTCCTGAGGTCTGCCCCACCACTGTGAAGCTGGCTCTTACCTCGATCCATGGCCTCCAACCTCTGCCAACTCCTTCTCATCATCCTTTAAGACTGGGCATCTCAACATCTCTTTCAGGAAGCTTCCAGCCCCACCCCTTCTTGGTCAGGTGCCTCCTTGGAGGACCCAGAACCTCCGGGGCCACATCTGCCAACACACATCCACACCGTTTTGTAACTCCCTACTGAATGGTGACCCCCCGAGGGCAGGGGTCATAGCTGGTTCACTCTAAGAATCCAGTGCCAGGCATAGTCGTGACGTGGTAGGCGCAACAGTGAATGTTTGCTGAGTGACTATGTGAGTGAGTGCATGAACGTGCTCCCTCACGGAAGAAGCCAGAGGCCTCACCTCTGTGAGAGCAGGAGAAGGCCATTTCAGGATGGCCCTGTGGCTTGGTGGGCAGCACCTACCCCTACCTGAGCACCCTCCCCGCCCCCCCACAGGTGTGGGGCTGGCTGACACCCGCCGCTCCAGCCACCGTGGGTTTGTTAGCAAACTCAATGGAAAAGTGTTTCCCAGGAAATAAATCTGGAGTGGCCAACTTGCTCCAATGCCCCCCTCATCCTACTATTGATTTGTGTCTCGCAGACTTAACCCTCCCCGTTTGTTCACCAGGGACACTGGTCCAGCACATGTCAAGGAATGAGGCTGCAATCGCCACTTCCTGAGTGGCTTTGAGTAGACGTCAAGCGTGTTCCTTTGGAACCACTCTTCTGCCCCTCACGTGGCAGGTGGCAGGGAGCTCTGAGGGGCCCCGTGGAGGGAATCTAGCAGCTCCGCCCCACCTACCTGGCTGCACGGCCAGCGCAAGAGGCCAAGCGCAAAGTGTCCCCACTCCTCCAAGCCACGGCTGCCCGAGACCCACAGGCTGGTGCTGCAGCTGGCGTGGGTGGCACCATCATCCACCTCACAGGGCTAGGGCAGAAAGATTCACGCCCACCCCAGGCCGAGGATGGTGGCAGACTGAACTCTCGTCCCAGATGGCTGCGATGTCTTGCTGTGGAGGCAGCACTGGTCACATCTCACAGACCCGTGACCTGGAGTCCAGCCTCCTCTGAATTTCAGTTTGGGGACAGTCTCAGCTTCTTACAAGAGACGCCTCAGTCCTCCAACACAGCCACCTGATGTAAAACTCCTCTTCCCAGTTTCCACCCAAACCCGCTCACACCAGGCACCTGCGTGGGTAGAAGGTCTACTGATGGTTGGACAGACGCGGGGATCAGCTTTGCAATCACAGGAACCTATTAAATCCCTCTCCCTAGATGTCTCTCTGCCGCCTCTGCCCTGGCATTCCCCCCTCCCTCCTCCTGCCCCCGAAACCCTGCCCACTGTCAAAGCGGAACAGCCCAGCCCCCTCGGGCCTGCCTTCTACCCAGGGGCATCTGATTCATTTTCCTAAACAAGGAGGATTTCCTTCTAAGCAGAATCTGGTGCCAGTTCTTAAAACAATGGATTTTTACTCCAGGACACTGGCATCAGAGTCACCTTCACAGCACAGTTCCTATTCCAAGAGCTGGGAACCAAGTGGGGCGACCAGGGGAGGAGACCCTGAGTAGACCAGAGCGCACAAGTGGGGAGATGCACCACCCAGCCCTGGGGGGACTGAGGAGGGGCAGCCACCTGTACCTAGAAGAGCCAGAAAGGGCTTTGCCAAGGAAGTGATGGGAAAGCCAGCCTCGAAGGGGTTCCAGGAGGGGAAGGCAGCAGGAACAGTCAGCTGTCAATACCTAAGACGCATGGCTCATGCGGCACCGTAGTCATTGGTTTGGCATCTGCCTCCTCCACCAGACTGAGAGCTCCTGGAAGGTGAGGCTGTGCCAAGTTCAATCAGCCCCAAGCCCCAGGAGGAAGAAAGAGGGGAAGTGGAGTAGGGCAGGAGCTGCAGCAGCGGCAACTGAGTCCCACGGCCCCTGGAAGCCACAGGATCCCTGAGGCTGCAGCAGAGACAAGAGGCGAGACTGGCTGAAAGTCCACCCTGCATGTGTCAGCGGAAGTGGTGGCTTCCAGCTGCAAGTGGGCATGGCTGGACTGTGGGTCCTTGGCCCCCACCTACAAAAGGCTTTTTACATCAAGCATTTGTGATCCACCAAAAAGCCCGTCACAAGCCCTGTGCTCTGACAAGCGCTGTGATCTCACATCTCTCCAGGACTCTGCAGTTAGGACGATGTTTTAATGCCTGCAAGCTCAGAGCTAAGGTGCAGACCCTACACTCCACCCTGGACCCCACAGGATTGAGGGGGTGAGGGTCAAACAGTTGCAGGCTCCAGGCACTGGGCACAGTGTGGGATTATCACTAGTGAGTGGGTTCTCTGTCCCCCCAATCTCCCCGTTCCTGGGACTTACAAAGCAGTGAGCGTGGGCAGGGCAGAATGTAGAATTAACTGAGTGCTGTCTTGCTTTGCTCTCTGATGGCTGTTTGAGTGTCCTGTGCTGGATCCTGGAGCGCAGTGCAGACAGACGGAACCTTCTGTATTTTGTCTGTGCCCACCCACTCCCTGCAGTGCCTCGCCCCATGCCGGGTCTATACACACCTGCAAAAGGAGCAGTGACCAGCTGGCTGCTGCATATAAGGGCTATGCACTAAGATCATGGGGGCGCAGAGAGGTGTTAATAAAATGCTAATGCCCAGGCTCCACATCCAAGGATGTTGATTTAATGGCGGGGGGGGGGGTGAGGGGGTGGAGGACCCAGGCATCAGTATTTTATCAAACTCCTCAGATGATCCTAGGTAGAGCAAGGGTTGAGAACCGCAGCTATAGTATTTCCTGCAGTGCATGCAGCCAGGGCCCCTATGAAGCGAGTACCTGGAAGGCTGGCTCCTGGGAGTACGTTTCATTTCGTATCAGATGTGACCCACTCAGTGGCTCCACGTCCCCACTGTATCTGCTGACTCCTCAATCCCGATGTCCAGCCTTGACATATTTTAGGCTCCAAAATACAACCAGGGCAGGGGCAGCTCTACCTGCAGGCCCACAGGCACCATACAGTAAGGGGCTGATTATCTTCCCAAGCAGGTGTCTGCCTCCACCTACACATAGGACCTTGGCCAATGGCACTGCCACCCTGTGTTTGTCGTAAGCTGTTGGTGTTGGAAAGTCAACGTGACTTAGCCCAGGCAATGAAAGGGTCTGGGGTATCTTCTGCAGCTAAGGAGGTTCAGGGTACAAGCCAGCCCAAGGGGCATTTGTCTCTAAGGCTCACTCACACTACCTCCTCTCTTCATGCTGAACTATCCCAGTGAATGGCTCTGATTGTCCTGGTGGAGTGCCCACCCTCCACCAGTCCACTGAGGACACACATGGGGTCATGGAGCACACACAGGGCTGCTAGGGCCACATCTAGCACAGAGGCAGAGGGACTTCCATTTAGGATGAAAGAAAAGCCACATCTCAGCCACCTCTCTTCCCCAAAAGACTCACCATTTGCAATGTTGGATGAGGGACAGTGAAACACCCAAGGATGGGCCGTTACACCCCTATTGTCCATGCATGAATGGGAAGCTGTCACCAGAACCCAGCAAGAACAGCAGCATAGGAGTGGGACGTGCAACTAAAGGCTGCTACAGCCACTGCCCAACATGGAAGAGCAGGTATTGGGGCAAGAGAGCCCCAGCCTCTGTCTCTGCCTATCATCTAAGCTCCTTGGCTAAATGTCACTGGCAACCAGAGAGAGCCCGAGTACGGCACTCCATGGAGGTGAGCCTTCCCTGCACAGAGCAGGTAGAGAGGCATGAGGAATACAGCTGGAGGGACAAATGCAAAGCATCCTACCTGTTGGGCAGCCACTCAAATAGCACCTGCTCTCTTGGCTCTCTTGGCTTATCCACTGGCAGCAATAAAGTCACCCTTGTAGCCACCATGTGTTCTTTCTCTGCATTTTATCACCAAGTCCCACTGATTTCACCTCCCAGATGCTTCTAGAGTATGTCCTGTCCTCTGTCTCTCCACTTTCCCTCGGTTCAAGCCTTCAAGGTCGCTGGCTTTGGACGACTGCAGGGATTGGCTTCTCTATGTCCGAGCAAATCCACCTCCCAAGACTCAGTTGACCTGACTGTGGCCCTTCCCAGCGGAGACCCTCCCAGGGCCCCCACTGCACGCTGAACAACAGCAGCCGCCCCCTGCGTGCTCCAGAGCTACCGACCTGCTCCAGGTGGGTCGTAGCAAGGTCAGCAAGGTTGGTGACTATCTGGCTAAGGAATTTGGGACTCCTCCCTTAGGCAATGGGAAACCATTGAAGGCATAATTATGATGTTGTTGTTGTTGTTGTTGTTGTTAACTTTTCCTTTTGCAATACTTTCAACTTTCCAAGAAGTTGCAAAAATACTACAAATAATTCCTATATACCCTTTATGCAGGCTCTCCAATGCCACCATCTTACACAGCACAATTATCAAAATCAGGAGATAACATGACCTAATCTATATATTTGAATTTCAAATTTAGATTCAAATTTGATTGTCCCCACTTGTCCCACTCTGTCCTTCTCCTGGTCCAGGATTCAATCTAGGATCACCCAGCTCTTAGTCTCCTTTCATCTGGAATACTTCCTCAGTCTTTGACCTTGACACTTTTGAACAGCACTGGCCAGTTGCTTTCTAGAATAACCCTCCATTTGGTTTTGTCTGATGTGTACTCACGATTAAATTCAGGTATGCATTTTGGGTAAGAAAATCACAAAAGTCAAATTGTATCTTTCTCAGTGCGTCATAGTAAGAGGCACCATGAAGTCAGTGTGCCCCAGTATCCTATTAATTTTGACTATTGGATTAAGATGTTGCCTGCCAAGTTTCTGCAGTATGAAGTTACTATTTTCCCCTTTGTTATTAATAAGTATCCTGTGGGGGAATACTTTGAGACTGTGTGACCGTCCTGTTT
The DNA here is from genome assembly GCF_040939455.1 of Microcebus murinus. NCBI lineage: Eukaryota > Metazoa > Chordata > Mammalia > Primates > Cheirogaleidae > Microcebus > Microcebus murinus. The sequence continues at coordinate 29,559,328 of NC_134122.1, forward strand.
CTCACATACTTTTTGTCCACCCATTTTAACATCCATTAGTGATTCTTGCCTGAAACAGTGATTATTGTGGCATTTGCCAAATGGTGATTCGAAAGTCCATCATTCCTTCTCCATTTAGTACTTGGAATTCGACTACAAGGAAAAGAAAAGCAAGAAATACATCCAACCAGGAGATGAGCTGCAGGGTTCAAAACAGCCCACCAGACACATTACAAATCACATACCTGATAAGGGATTTGTATCAATAATATATACAGGGCCAGGCACAGTGGCTCATGCCTGTAATCCCAGCACTCTGGGACTCCCAGGACTCTGGGAGTCCAAGGCAGAAAGATCACTTGAGCTCAGGAGTTTGAGACCGGCCTGAGCAAGAACAAGACCCCATCTCTACTAAAAATAGAAAAATTAAGCAAGCACCATGCCCAGTCCTATACTTCCAGCTACTCCAGGCTGAAGCAAGATCACTTGAGCCCAGGAGTTTGAGGTTGCAGTGAGCTATGATGACACCACTACACTCTGGCTTGGGTGACAGGGAGAGACTGTCTCCAAAAAAGAAAAAAATATATAGAGAGAACTCTTACAACTCAATAATAAAAAGACAACCCAATTTTAAAAAATGGGCAAAGGATCTGATTTAACATTTCTCCAAAAAAGATTTATAAATGACCAATGAGCACATGAAAAGGTGCTCACCGTTATTAGTCAACAGGTGAGTGAAAATCAAAACCACATCCTAGTGGATGGCTGTAATAAAAAGGACAGATAATAACAAGTGTGAGTGAGGACATAGAAGAATTGGAACCCTCAAATACTGCTGGTAGTAATGTAAAATGGTGCAACCACTTTGGAAAACAGTTTAGTTGTTCCTCAAAAAGTTAAACATACAGTTGCTATATGACCCAGCAATTTCACTCTTAGGCACATACCCAAAAGAAATGAAAACATATGTTCAAACAAAAACTTGGACGCGAATATTCATACCAACATTATTCAAAATAGCCAAAAAGTAGAAATAATCCAGTGCCCATTGAGTGAGTGATAAATGGATAAATAAGACATGGTATATCCATACAATGGAATATTATTTGGCAGTAAAAAGAAATGAACTACTGCTACATGCTACAAGAAGGGTGCACCTTGAAAACCATTATGCTAAGTGAAAGAAGCCAGTCACAAAGGACTACTCACTTATGGACAATTCCATTTATATGAAATGTCCAGAACAGGCAAATCTACAGAGACAGAAAGTATTAATAGATAAATGCTTGCCAGGGGCTGAGGTGGGGGAGAGAAGGAGGAGAGACTGCTAATGAGCTTCTTTGGAGGGTGATTAAAATATTCTAAATTTGATTGTAGCGATGGCTACACAACCCTGTGAATATCCTAAAATCCACTGAATTGTATTAATATATTTTAAATGGATGAATTACATGGTATGTGAATTATAGCTCAATAAAGCTGTTATTTAAAATGAAAAAACAAAAACCAGCAACAATCCTCAGCTGAACTGCTTGGCAGTAGGCGGCATCGCACTTTCCACCCAGCCCACCTGAGTTCCTGCCTCCAGCTGCTTTTTGCATACAGCTGGAGCCAAGCAGAAAAGCAGCCCTCTCTCAGGCCAGGCAAACACAGTACCAGCACTGACTTCACAGAGTTTCCCGTGATCAAGGCGGGGAAGATTCATCGCTGTGTTTTGACCAGCTATCTCTTTATCCCCAGTGAAATAGCCTGAGCCAGACTGTGGTTTTGCGACTTGAAGTCCAAGGCCATGAATCAACATAATCTACTTATCAAGACCAAAGGCTGCGGTCACTGTGCATGCAGAAGGAACAACTCACAGCTCTTGGCGCCTTCATGCCAGAGGGCTGGGCCGCACCCTGGTGCCCACGGGGGGCCGTGCCCATGGATCCTGCTAGACTAGCCATGCACCGCCCTGGGTCATACCTTTCCCACAGCTGTCTCGGCTCTGCCACTCGGAGCCTGGGAGTCTGAGTCCCCACGGGCCTGCTCTGTGACTGCTACAGGGGTAGCCAGGCCCAGCGGGCCCAGGCTGGCTCCGGCTTTGACTTTCTTGCTGGCATTTACAATACGTTATAAGACACAACTTCAATCAGGGCCCCTTCCTTCCATTTAAGGCCCTTGCATGCTTTCCAGGGATAAAGACGGAGCCCCTGCACATGGCTTGGTGTGACCCCTGGAGCCCTGCTCCTTGCAGGGGCCCCAGCAGCTCTTGGCCCTGAGAGACCCCTCACTGTGAACACACGGTCTTCTTTCAGCTCCTGGGAGTCCCCCGTCCCCTCTCGCCTCCAGGCCTCTGGACAAGCTTCTCACCCTGCTCTCCTGGCACCCGGCTAATTAGCTAATTAGCCTACTGGGATCATCCTTCAAGGAACTGTCATCCCGACTGGGCCTGACCACCCTGGACTCTCTCGTGTCTCCCCCGCTGGCACTGGTCAGTGTGTCCATGTTGCTGCGATCGCTGAATTAATGTCTGTCTCTCCCTCCGGGCTGCGCACTGCACAATGACACCCCTGTAGCTGGCACAGAGCCTGGCACTCAGGGGACACTCAAAAAGCCCTTGTGGACAGAAGGAGAGAGTGTTGTCCTGGAGTCTCACTTGAGCCCGCCTCTGTTGTCAGCTTCTTGAGCGATCCCATTTTTCCCAAAGGTAAATCAGATCACAGCCCTCCTCTGCCTATAAGCCATCAAGAGCTCCCCGCTGTGATTATAACAAAGTCCAAAATCCTTGTCGCCGTCCACAAGGCCACTCAGGGCCTTTTCCCCACCCCCTGTCCCACATCATAACAGGGGGCCCCTGAAGGGATGTAAGCAGAGAAGCATCGTCCCTCCTGGACTGACACTTCAGCCACTTGGTGCCCCTTGAACCCCCCCCCCCCGGTCCGTTTCCATCTCCCCCTGGGCAGGGCCGAATCTATCAGGAACTGACCACACGCTGAAGAAGCCACGCCAGCCGTGCACGGGCCTCCAGCACGGGGCACACACTGCGAGAGGAGGGGGCTGTTTTCGCTGACGTCACTCCGCATTCCAGCACAAGGTGATAATAAAGAGCAGGCGGCTGAGAGTGATTTTATTATTGTTATTAAATTGGCTACAGACAGCGCAGCCCCTCGCCACCTGCACCCGGGAGGACCACTCGCACCAGTATGGCCGGGTGACAGAAGGCGTCAGCCATCCACCCCGCTGAGGAGCAGGTGCAGGAGGAGGGAGGAGGACATGCCCTCATGCTCACCCCATAGGGTTACCTGCTATAGGACGAGGCGGGCACGGGTAGGAATTTCATGTCACCCCACAGGGCTAGGGGGGAGTAGGAGCACAGTCACTCCGTCACAGGGCAGAATCTAGGGAGTCTTCACATGACAGGTTTTCTGAATTGGGGCATGGGAAGGGCTGAGGCATCCACACTGTTGGCTGTTGGCTTCCTCTGTGATGAGCAGGGGCAGCAGCCTCTGAGACCCTCCTAGAGCCCCTGCAAGGGGAGCTGGGCTGCTGGGGGCCATGGGAGATGTTGCTTAGGACAAGCAAAGCAGGAAGGGGCTCTGAGCATTCCCCTCCTGGCTGTTCCCTCTGCAGGACATTGTCCTTGCCCCCGATCTACGCCTACCCCCCTCTGTCAGGAAGGTCCCATTCTGTGCATTTCTTCTCTTTCTTCTTTTCTTCTTCTTCTTCTTTTTTTTTTTTTTTTTTTTTTTTTTTTGATGAGTAATTGGAGCAAAGCCAACAGTAGCTGGCAGGTCCGACACCAGCAGGGGTCTTTTCAATGTGCCTCTCTGGGAACCCTCCTGTTCCCTGGACCCCCGTCCCCCAACAACAGGGAGGAGCAAATGGCAGCAGGAAGAGAGGCAGGATTGGGAAAGGATCAAACAGGGTTCTCCTTAATGACGAGCCAGGCAGTGGAAATCCTGTGATCTGTAAAATTTCAACAGAAACACCAGGGAAAGGAAACACTGGCCAAGTGGGCAGAGAAACCTTGGCCAGGAAAACGGCCTCCTGTTCCAGATTCCGCAGGGGGATCAAAGACAGATTCGGCCGCTCACATCCAGCCCTTGCCAGGGGCCCGCCACTGTCCCAGGCATTAACACCCACATCGCCATTTGTTTTGTCCTCATGACAACCGTTGGGGGAGGACTAAGCATGCCCATTTTACAGGTGGTGGAACTGAGTCTCAGAGGAAGGCAGTGACTGTGGAAGGAAGCCAGGCTCTCTGCCGTCCAGCTCAGGGCTGTTCTCAGGGAACGCTGACGCCTGACCTCCCAACCCACCCCCGTTCCCCACCCTGCATCCCTACGCAGGCCCTGGGTTTTCCAGACCCTCCGCACCCACCTGCCTGCAGGCCTGTGGCCTGTGGCTACTGCAGGAGGCATTCCAGGCCCTCCTCACAGCCTGTCCCTCAACATTTTGTAAGAAAGGAGAGGCTGGGAACTTTGGGCCAAACACAAAGGACATTAGTAGGTGTTAGAAAAAATAGTCAAGTGTGAAATGAATTCCTGCAACCTCCTGGGCACTCTAGGAACCTTCCTTTCCCCTCTGACAGTCCCTCAGCTAATAAATCAAAGCGGCCAGGACTGGAATGACCAAAACAGAGCTGGAGCTGGAGCCACACGGAGCCGCTGAGGGGCTGGGAAGGGACTGCACTGGCCACCTACCTCTCCCCTGTAGCTCCAGCTTCCTGAGCTTTCTGAGCTCTCCTGGTACACCTAGAATCAGAAATAGCTGCAGGAAGGCAGGCCCCACAGCCAGGGCTGGGTCCCCTGGTCATGAGGGGCTCCTCGGAGCCTCTGGACAGACAGGGTCTCCAAGAAGGTGTACCTCCCACTCATGGAGCACCCCCTAAACCATATTCCCAACTAGCAAGCCCTGCTCCGCCCCTTCTGACCGTAAGCCTCTCTGAGTCAACCAGACAGGGATTTCTGCTTGGCTCACAGAGCAGAAGAACTATCCAGAAGCTTACTTTGAGTTCACATCCTCTGAGCCCCAGCATATTGGATCTGCACCCCAAGGATACATTTACAACCTAACTTCTGGCAGACATATGAATGTCATCCTACTGGCCCACCCAGAATCCATGCTCTGCAAAGGCAAGGCGTGGGTCTGGCCTAAGTTCTGCAGACTAGCATGCTATTGCTGGCCCAGCTGTAGAAGGAGAGAAGAAAGGAGGGAAGGGAGAGAAGTGGAAGGTGAAATGAGAAAGGTGGCCTTGTCCAGGAACTGGGATTTTATTCCAAGGGCCACAGTAACAGCAGAAACCAATCATGCAGCAAATATTTACTGAGCACTACCTTAAGCTCAGCACCATCACAGACATTGAAACAACAGCAAGAGATGAAGCAAAGTTCCTGTTCTCATGGCCCTCACATTCTAGTACAACTTCCCAAGGGGGCAGCTATAAGGACTCTTTGGATGCAAGTGACAGAAACCCAACTGGAATAAGCTAAGTAAAAGTGGGGATTTTACTGACTTGAGTGGTCCACATGTAGGTCAGGCAGGAGAGATGCTGGCCGTTAGGGCCACTGCAGCCAGGGCCCTGTGTGCCTCTGAGCTCTGCCTCTCTCAGTGTGCCAGCCATGTTCACTCCTGCTGCAGACCTCTGTCTCCATGATGAAAAGGACATGACTTCTGGAAGCTTCTGATTCACCTCCTCAGAGCTCCATGATCAGAACAGAAAAGGAAATTTGTTCTTCCTGCTCCAGATTGTAAAGTCCCAGAGAAGGATTGTGATAGGCCCAGGCAGAGTCATGTGACCACCTCTTGGACCAATCACTATGGCTAAAGAGTTGAGTTTGTCAAAAGCAGCACAGAAGTGGTGTGGGCAGACAGAGTAACAGATGTCCACTACATGGGACATTTTTTAGTTTGTTCCTCATATTAGCTCTGGAAAGAGGGGCAATAAGAAGGGGTATGTACTGTGGCCCCCACTTTGTGGCTAAGAAATTGAGGCCTTGAGAGATTTCTCCCATGATCTAATACTGTTAAGTGGAGCCTGCGCCTGCCCAAACCCAGCCCCCCAGTGGCCAGGCCACGGCTGCCCGCACACCAAAGGGAAACTCAATTGGGACTTAATTCCTTCTAGGATTAAAGTGAGAGAAGGGAAAATGGATGTCAAATAAGTTTTGAGAAATTTCATCAACATTGAAATGGCATTTTCTAGCACATATCTCAGCACAAATCCATGCAGAGAGCAGGAAGCCTTGTTCGGATGAAAATCTCATGCATGGTAGTATTGGAAGAGGTTTTAGCAAGAATGGCATCCACCCAAGTGGGTGGTCACCCAAGTTCATGCAAAACTGAGAATAGGATGATGGCCATGGTTTATTGAGTGCCAGATACTCTCTATATATTGGGGATTGCTTCTTCCCCACCCTGAAGTTTCCATTGAGAATAGGGAGTGCCCTCCCCACTTCCTGCTTCCCTATTCCTCTTCCTTCTCCCCAGGGAGGAAGACAGACTTATCTGACAGGTGGATTTGGCAGAAGGAAGTGACCATGCCCATCTTAGTCCCTTTTTGGCATGGTCCATTCCAATCACCTGCCCACAGAGAGGTGCCTTCCAACCTCAGTTGACCCCTTTCCTGAAAGTCTCTCTCTCGATAGAGTTCTGAACTTGGGAAGGGAGTTTTTATTTGCTGGCCTCCCTGAATCCCTGACATGTACTATTATAATTATCCAGCAATACTGTGAGGTGAGCATTATTATCCCCATTTTAAAGACAAGGATATTGAGGCTTAATGACCTAAGATGATCCAGCTAGTCAGGGATGCAGGCGGACTCAGAACTAGAGGTGCTATGCTCACCCCAAGCCTGAGCTCTGGGCCTCTCTAGAACTCAGGCTTGAGGACTCCTGGTCCAATTCTCTCGGTAGCATCTGGTCAACTCCCCTCAGGGAACAGACCTCAGAGAAGGCCATCAGATGTCACCACTGCCTTCTAGAAGCTGGCAATGGGAAACAGACAGACCAACAGAGTTCATCATCAGAAAATCCTGGATGAGATGCTGTGTTCAATCTTATAGAAACACGGGCTCCTTACTACCCACTTAGAAATAACACTACCTTGCAGAGTGACTATGTGAGCATTCAGTGTGAAAATCTGCATAGAATGATTCAAAAGGAGTATGGCACACAGTAAACACCAATTCATTCTGGCTACTGCAGTTATTATCTGTGTGACCTTGGACAAGTCACCTGCCCTCTCTGAACCTTGGCTTCTTCATCTGCATAACTGGTGAAATGGTAGCACCCAGTGGGATGGGTTATGTTCCCAGCTTTTCCATAACTTTTCCATAAAGTTCTTTGCAATGTGTCCAGCTCACAGCAAAGGCAAGGGGGTGCGATTCCTCACTACACCCTACAGGAACCTTGGTGAGCTCTCCTGGATCCTTGACCCTAAACCAGTGCCCATCTGCCTCACACAGGGCCAGGTGACCATGGGGGATGGGGCGATTCAGGTGGGCAGAGCATTAGCACTGTGGGCTGGGTACTCTCCTCCCCAGCCCAGGAACCCCAGTAGGCCAAGCACAGGCCCTGATTCACCTGAGTTTCCCCAAACCAGTGCATGGCCCGGCACAAAGGAGGGGCTGGGTGAATGTCTGCGAGACAAGCTGAGTGTATGAGTGAAACCGTCAGTAAACGAATTAGATCCACACATACTTACTGAGCGTCTATAAGTGCCAGGTACCATGACTTGAGAAGTGCATGAAAGTGGACAGTGACCCTACATTCATGGACCTTACAGGTCAGTGTAGGGGATATTAAACAATAAGAATAGACATATCCGGCTGTGGCAGGGAATTTCAATTTTAGCTTCAGTCCAAGGGGAAGCCATTAAAAAGTTCAAAGCAGGGGAAAACATGATCTGATTGACTTTTCTAAAAATGACTCTGGCTGCAGTGTGGAGAATGGCTGGCAGGTGGAGTGGGGGCAGAGGCCCCTGCAGGTGCCCAGGCAACGGCCGGTGGTAGCCAAGACCGGGGTGGTGGCCACGGAAATGGTGAGTAGTTGGATTGGGAGCATATTTTGGAGCTGGAGTCTGCAGTTTGCTGTCACATTGGGTGTGGAAGGGGAAGGAGGGGAAGGTGTCAAAAACGACTCAGGTTCCTGTCCTGAGCAATTGGGTAGAGGGTGGGGACATTTCCTGAGATGAGAAAGCGTCCCAGGTGAGTTTGGGACACTGAGAGTTGGGCATGTCCCTAAGACAGCCAAGCGCAGAGGCCAGGGGCAGCAGGGTACCTGCGTCCGGTGGTCAGTAAGAGGGCGGATGCATGACCTAAGGGACCGAATGGAGGGACGGGCAGGTGAGTGGGTGCACCCACAAGGGCTCAGAGTGGGTCTGCTGTCCTTGGAAACTGTACTTCAGAGGACCTGGGAGGTGAGACTCTCTGGCTAGGGAGACCTGGATGGCCCCAGCCCCTCCCCACATCCCACTCCTCCCAGGCATAGGAGAAATCCAGAGCCTTCCAAGGACTTGGTTCTACCCAAGTGCTGCGCATTCCTGCAGTTTTCAGAGAGAGAAGAAGCCTGGTGGGAAGGAAGGGGGTAGAGGTGGCCTGGGCAGACGCCAGGGAGGAGGAGGAGGAGGAAAGGAGGAGAGAGGGCATGGAGGTGTGGCCTGGAAGCCCCTTCCTCATCTGTTTGCTCAGCTGTCCTGGCCTGTCCGGGCAGGAGAGTGAGTCAGGCTTCCGGTCACACCCCCACCTCCAGGGGAGGACATTCTGCCTTGAGGTAGGAGCTTGGTGATGAAGTTGTACCCTGGGGTCACTCCTCCTCTTCCCCCTCCCTGCCCTCGGGCCACGCCTCTGTGAGCACCCAGGCTCTGGCTCCTAGGAGCCCCTGGTGCTGCTGAGACATTGTCCCCTCCCTCCCAGCCACCTCCCCGGGCCTAGATCCATGTCCTCGCCTTTCTCTGGCTGTCTCACACCTGAATGAGCAGCCCTCCTCTGTTCCTCACTCCCCATCACGGCAGTACTGGAGCCCCCATTTCCAGCGCCCCCACCAGCCTGTGAGCAGGAGCACAGGTGGCGTCTGGGCCAGCTCTGCCATCGCTTCCGTGTTTCGTGTTGGACACACTAGGGGCTTCATCAGTGTTCAGTGAATTGAATTAAAAGGTGCTTTATTCACATTTCTCAAACCATGAGCAAGAACAAGGATCTGTCCCTCTCTGTCTCTGTCTGTCTCTGTCTCTCTGTCTCTCTCCCACCCAGGCCCCTGTGATCTGATGGCATCAGACTGGGGACAGGGTGGTGTCTCTGGGAGACCTGCCCCAGCTCTGGATGGCTGAGAAAGTTTTTCTCACCAGGACCCAGGTCTGCGAAGGGCACTGACCAGCCTGTTCCCTGCCCCAAAGCCTGGCCTGGCCGAGGCCGACACTGCTGACAGGGGCCACATACTACATGCTCACGCTGCGGCAGGTGCTGTGTCACCCTCCCCTCTCAGTTGCTGGGAGACCCCTAGGCAGGAACCAGAAGACCCTGGAGCCATGACTCAGTCACTCCTCTCCTTGGCCCCACCCCCAGCCCGAGGTGCACAGAACCCTCCCCTCAGAGGCCCCGGCTGGCCAAAGCCTCAGTCCCTCGTGCCTGGGAAAGGCAGATGCAGCCCCCCCCCGCCCCCCACCAGTGCAAATAACGGTTTACCCACTTGGCTTCCTGTTAGGTTTTTTTCTTCCTTCCCCCCAGGGGTGTCTCTTATCTCAAGGTTCTTGGGGGCTTTGGTGCTGGGCTGGTCACCATTTGGTGACAGTTGGTGCCAGAACCAGCTGCTTGGGAAGAGTAAAAAGGAGAAAAGCTAGGCCAGGTGGGCCCTTGGCCACCTCCACAGCCATGGGGACCCAGACTGGACAGGACAAGCAGTCAGTGACCACAGCCTGGCCCAGATGTCCTGCCAATGTCAGACTCCATCTTCCAAACGGGGACAATTTAGGCAAGAGAAAGCGAGTCGGCCTGCCCTGACCCCTTCCAGCTTTGGGAAGAGATCAGTAGCTGCTAACAACCCACCAAACAGATGAGGGAGATGCGGCTGGGTTTGCTGGGCTACAGGGCTCGCTTGGCCCTTGAATTAGGGTCTCTGGGTTACTCGAGACGAATGCAAAGTGAGAGCATCTGCTGCAGAAACTGGCCCTTCCCCATCTTCCCTCCTCCTACCCTTCCTCAGGAAAGACCTGATGCCCAAAGTACGAGCTCTGGCTGGCCACTTGGCCCACTTCTTCTTCTTTAATTATTTATTTATTTTGAGACAGAGTCTCGCTTTGTTGTCCAGGTTAGAGTGAGTGCTGTGGCGTCAGCCTAACTCACAGCAACCTCAAACTCCTGGGCTCAAGCAATCCTCCTGCCTCAGCCTCCGAGTAGCTGGGACTACAGGCATGTGCCACCATGCCCGGATAATTTTTTCTATATATATTAGTTGTCTAATTAATTTCTTTCTATTTATAGTGGAGACAGGGTCTTGCTCTTGCTCAGGCTGGTTTCGAACTCCTGACCTCAAGCAATCCGCCTGCCTCGGCCTCCCAGAGTGCTAGGATTACAGGTGTGAGTCACTGCACCCGGCCAGCCCACTTCTAACAAGTGTCCTACACCCTCCTGGAGTCCCCGGGTCATAGCCCAGCCCCAGGTCCTGGCACCATGTCATCCTGGGCCTCCCCGGAACACTTGGCAGCCTGGGGCCCTGTCCGTACCTGGCCATCCTTGCTCCTCCCCAAACACCAGAGCCCCGACCTCAGCTCTACTCGGTACTGCCGGGCTACTCGACCCTCCTCCTGTCTGCTCCTGGGACACCTACCTCCTGCCCAAGCATTACTATGCATCTCAGCCTAGGAGGATCCGGGGCTGGACTCCTGATCATCCATCACCTATAGGCCAGCAGCTCTCCTGCCCACCCCCTGGGCCTGTCCAGGGTTCAGGTTCAAGGCCAACCCAGATCTGACCAACCCTGCACCTCTGTCCAAATCCCCACCATGTGCAGCATCTGGGCCGTGTAAGGAACAGGTGTGTGAATGAGCAGAGAGGTACAGCTGACTCAGTTCACTCAGGAGACACTGTCTCACTACACCCACGGATGGAGGCATGGCCTAGGGCCGGGTTGGCCAAACTCTGAGCAGAGAGGAAAAGAGGAAATTCTCTCACCCTGTTACCCAGAAACAGGATTCCTAGAGCCAGGTAGGGCTCAGGGCCTGTGGATCCCTGACTTTAGTAAGGTGTGACCAAAAGATGGGAATGACCTCACTAAACCCCACCCCAGACCCAGAACTTTGAGATCTGGGGGAAAGTGAGCACTGCAGAGGGTCATGGAGCCTTGGAGCATGGCAAGGTGTCATGGGGGCCCCATGTGCCCAGGGCCGAGGGTGAGCTCGAGTGGTGTTAGAACAGCGCAGAGATTAGTAAGAGCAAAGACCCTAAAGCCTGATGGCCTGAGTTCAAACCCTTGCTCTGCTCCTGATCACTCTGTGACCTTGTTACTTAAGTCTCTGTGCCTCAACTTCCCCATCCATAAAATGGAATACCGACCTCCTAGGCTGGGCTATTTTGAAGATAAAGTGGGTCAGTGCATATTAAAACACTAGAGCAGTGCTTGGTATATAGCGATGGCTCAGTAGGTGTGAACTTACCCACAGCCTGTGCAAAGAACCTGGTAGGCAAAGACTGTGAAGGACATACTATCCTGCAGAGAAATCCCAGGCCTTAGGATAGCTCTAGCTGTGCCTTTCTTGGGCAAGGGGCTGGGGAGGAGGGGGCTGAAGCTTGAGCCACCTTCAAAGTGACTGGGGGAGTGGGTGGGGAGGTTAGACCACATGCTGACCACTCTGTGAAGGAGACCTCCAGGGAGAGGGTGGACGCGTGGTGGGTATCATGGCAAAGGGGTTTTAGGGGTGACAACGGTGTGTGTGACCTGAGGGAGGGGAGTGTTGAAGACACAAGAGGTGAGAATGGACGGAACTGCCCCTAAGAACAGGGCAGGGGTCACCTCTTCCCTGGAGAAAGGACAGCCCCTTGCACTTGTCTGCACCACCCTGAGAAGCAACTGTCCAGGAAGGTGGGTTTGGCCTTGCTCAGGAGACCACCACTCACCTGCCGCCCCTGGGAGGTAGAGAGGGCTGGGGTTGCCATGACAGCAGCCGGGAAACGCATGGGACACCAGGAAGGCCCCGGTCTCCACTTAAGGGCTGGCGCTTCTCCCTCCATCAGGGCCAGGTATAGAATCACAAGTGACAAAAAGAGATTGTTAGAATGTTTCCCCTGGAAGGGCCCTTCAAGTCCCACCACCTCGTTGAACAGATTGGGAAACTGAGGCTCAGACAGGCGCCCCCACCCCTCGCGCAGCCCCGGCGTCCGGGTCCGCGCGCGCCAGGCAGGGGGCGCCCTTCCCCGCCGCCGGGCCGGGCCGCGCCGCCGCGCCAGGCGGGTCCCGCAGGAAAGCCCTCTCTTAAAGAGTTCTTCCTTTCGCGTGAACTCGCCGCCGCCTTCCAGCGGCGCGGTCTCAAAGGTGAACCTCGCACAAATGCATTGCAGATGTGCTTCCTTCCAGTTTTGGCTACCGCGGCGCGGCCGGCAGCGGCGGCGGCGTCCCCGGCGCGATCCAGCCCGCGTTTTCCGTCCCGCCTGCCAACTTTTTCAAGCTGTAGTTATTTGATAATGATTTTTTTTTTTAACCTCTCCCAATAATTGTTATCCTCCCGGCTCCGTGCAGCTCAGGTGCTGGGCACAGACCGCAGGCGGCGCCTGCTCCGGGTGCGCGGCTCGCGCCCTGGGGTGAGGCCGCAGCGGTGTCGCCTTCTGCGGGGCCAGGGTGGCGGGGCGCGGGGCCTGGCCTGGGACGCCCCCGACGACCCCCACGGGACCTTGCACACCCCTTCCCCACCCCCACTCCCTCCCCCGGCCCAGGCGCCTCCCCTAAAGCCCACGATCTGGGGCCAAGGCTGATGAACTGAGTGGCTGCTGGACATAGAGTGCAACACTGCAAATATTTATTGGGCACCTACTGTATTCCCAGGCCCTGCGCAAAGAGCTGGCCTCAAAAACAAGGGAGGACGGCCCCTGCTCTCAGGACTCCCAGTTCAGAGGAGGCCAGGGCCACCACCCCTTACCTGGCGAGGCGAGAGGGGCTTCCAGGGTAGGGATTCTCCTGACAGAACCTGCGCAAAGTGCCAGCGCCCGACAAGGAGGGAGGGCCAGGCCTGCAGCAAGGCCGGAGGCAGAGCTCTGCCCCACCCCCACAAGCTTCAGCCCCTCCTCGGCTTCTGCAAAGAGTCGTCACCCGCCTGGATGAAGGCCTCTTAGAGCCTCTTCTAAAAAGCTACAGGGCTCAGAAAACTGGGTCATGCAGGTGGGGGTGGAAGCAGGTGGCTGAGGGGCGGACCCCAGCCAGAAACGCTGAATCCCTTATGGAGTCCCCTCCCCCTCCGCACGCGCACAGGGAGGGGGTTGGGAGCGGCACAGGTGGGCTCCTGCCTCCCCGCCCCAACCCTGGGGGTCACATCTGTGCATGACATGCACAGCCCTTTGCTGGGGGGGGGCAAGTGAGCCCAACCTCAGCTAGGGTAGATCTCCAGAAAGCCCAGAAAGTTCTTTGTTGAAGCTGGAGTTCATTTTAAGTTTGTAAATTAATACTAAATTTTTGTTAAAGTTTTTAAACCAATGCTAAGTTCTTTCTTCCTTTTAAGTCTGGATTAATTTTCAGTTTTTAAATGAATGCCATTTTAATTATTTATTTTAAATACTAAGTATTTTAAAACTTGTTTTTAATGAATTCCTTTTATGTTTTTAAAGCAATGCGAAGTGGAATACAGGCAGCCAGGAGCAGGGGGAAGGAGGAGGAAGCGAAAGATTAGGCAGTGAGGGGGTGCTGGGAAAGGGGGTGCTGGGAAAGGGGGTGCTGGCAGTGGGCTTGCCCTGTCCAGAGAGTGGTGTCCTCTGGGAAAATCAGCTCGTTCTGCCCCTCACCACGGCCCCCCCAGCCTCTCAAAGCCGTGCCCCACCACTTCCACGGCCACTGGCTAGCTCAGAGGCACAGTGAGCCCCAGAGATACCTATCACTTCGGGAATCCCACGGTCAGAGTCATGGTCAGGGAAGGTTTCCTGGAGGAGCCCAGGCTCTTCATCTTCACCAGATAAACCCAGACCCGAGTGTGGCCTCTTTGGGGCCCCTCTTGCATCTGCCCTTAGACAGACCTTTGATAATGCCAACTCTGTCCGAGCTCCTGCCTCCTTCGGCCTAGTCCAGGCAGTAGAAACGATACGTTCCCTGCCCCAGAGTCACTCATGGATCAGAGAAAGCCATAGAGTTACCGGGGTCCCTTACCACCTGAGTGTCGCCTCCTGCCTCGGGAACACCTCCCCACCATCCCCCACCCCACCCCCACCCCCAGAACTCCAGCCATCGCCAGCCCTGACACCTGCTGCCTGCTCTCAGCCCCTCCCATGAAATGCCCACACTCACATTTTCTGCCCAGGTCTCCTCGCAGCCAGTGCTGGAAAGCTTGCCCGAGTGTATGCACGTGGCAACAGCAGAACCGATGAATAAATAAATAAGTTTCATCGATGAGCTTATCTAAAATTTTCCAATCAGAAAGTCTAGAAACAAGCTGTTTTAACATAGGCCTATGGGTAAGTTTCATGGTTTAGGGCTTGGTATCCTTTCTTATTTTTAATTCTCCATGGGTAGGACACATCATCTGCTCCAGGTGGGACCTGCACAAGGCCCAGATCAGGGCTGCCTCCTCCAGGAAGCCTCCCGGGCTCTGCAGGCTGTCAGGTCCTGTCTGCCACACTCCCACATCCCCTGTGCCCCCCACCATTGCTACCCCCCCACACACACACACATACACACGCAGTATTGGGGTCATTGGTTTACCCATCCCTGTCTCACCATGAGCTCCTGGGAGCAGAAACTAGATCTCACTCCTCACTGAGTCCCCAGTGGTGCAAGGAAGGTGCCAGGGACAGTTCACAGAACTAAATCTGACAAACGGGCTGGCCTGCATGAGCTCCCTGCTGCTCCAGCCGTGCCCTGGGTCTTGATGGGACAAGGCGCCCTTATAAGAGGCCCTTTCACAAGCCTGCTACCCTCCCCCACCGGGTGGTGGAACCCTCTTCAGAGGCTTGGAGAAATCCCTCTCTTCCTGTCTCCCTGGGCCCAACCAGGAGGGGGCTCCCACCGGCGCCTCCCCTCCCCGTCCAGTCTGGATGAGGGAATCAGATGTGGGCTGGAGGCCCCTTGTCTGCGCAGAGGCAGGATTTATCTCAGATGGGGAAGGTCCAGGGCCCCCGAGCCCTAGATCATCATTAGTTCCATCAAAGAGGCGGCTGTGCTCTCAGGGGCGCGATGCACGGCCTTCAAATTGGAAACAGCTTTGTGAGCCATGGGCAGCCGCCCCCGGGGAGCCCGGGACACTGGAGGAGTGCCACAGACAGTCACAGGAAGGAGAAGAGGGAAGAGAAAACATTCCACTTGGGCTCCAGGGAAGAGAGACGTGCAGAGATGGAGTGGAGCCAAGTCCTCGAGTCCAGGCAACCTCCCCACGGAGGCTGGGAGAGAGGACGGCAAGTCCCACTCAGCACTCACCGTGCCCTGGGCCCTCCACCTTCTCGGTCCCGTGTCACCACCCCCAGCAATCCCTGGGAAACAGAAAGCATTGCCTTTGCCTTACAGATGGGGAAACTGAGGCTCAGAGGGGAGAACTGATGTGCCCTAGGTCACCCGGAGCACCCGGCAGAGTTGAGGTTCCAGCCCAGGTGCTTGTGGCTCCAGGGCTTCACCCCTACCCTGGCTGGGGCAGAGCAGGGAATCAACAAGCGTGTAGTGTCAGGTTGTCTCTGCCCCGTTAGCGCCTGGCACCGAGACAGTGGTTCAATTTGAAACTTCAGGTTTACAACGGAGATAAAGAAACAGAAATTTCTTCTAAGTATTGGGAAGTGGCCATACCAGCAGACAGAATGGGATTGAAAGGGCACATTCAACTATAAAAACAAATTTAAAAGTAGGAATTTAGAAACCCTACTGCTCTTTGATGATGATCACTTCTGTCTAGACCCCACCAGCACCAGAGGAAGTCCTCTAACCCCTGTTCCCCGCCCACAAGCCTCGGGACACAGGACACGCCCACCCTCCCAACAAGCCCCTCTCTCCAGCGGGCAGAGGGGCTGAAGCCACTGTGTTCACTGGTGCTAACCTGCTGTGGGCCACCCGGTGTGGCTCTAAGTGAGTGTGGCCTCCAGCCCCAAATGGGCCCAGGGAGCCTCTCAGAGGCCCCAAGAGGTAGCCTGGGAAGGACACTGGGGGAGTGGGGATTCTTTTTTTTTTTTTTTTTTTTTTTTTTTTTTTTTTATTTATTTTTTTTTTTTTTTTTTGAGACAGAGTCTCACTTTGTTGCCCAGGCTAGAGTGAGTGCCGTGGCGTCAGCCTAGCTCACAGCAACCTCAAACTCCTGGGCTCGAGTGATCCTTCTGCCTCAGCCTCCCAGGTAGCTGGGACTAGGAGTGGGGATTCTTTATTTAGTGCATGATAGAGCCAGAGACTACTCAGGCTAGGAAGCTGTCCCAAGGAACAGGGGACAGAGCTGCCAGGGGGGTTTCAGAGGGTTTGTTTATAATCGTGAAAAATGGGGAAACAACTTAAATTTCCAATAATAGTTAAATAATTCCATGTGACAGAATATCCCGTAACTATTATAAACGAAGCTTGTAGACTTTGTTTATTGGCATGGGAGAAATGCTGTCAGTGCGACGCAAAGATTAAATGAGATCATTTATGTAAGGGATTTATCACAGTGCCTGGCACATTATAAACTCTCAAAAACTGGTAACTGCGGTTGGTGTGTGATAAAAGCAAGAATGAAGAAATATGTATATGGAACGATCCCAAATTTATAAGCAGCAACAAGTACATAAAAAAAGACAGGAAGGAAATACAGCAAGCATATTGCTGAGTTATGGGATTATTGGAGACTGGAGGGTTCACTTTTCTGTATTTTCCAATTTTTCTATGAGTGGACTTTTTTTTAATTAGTGGAAATTTTTTCCCAACATTTTATTACGAAAATTTCCAAACACATGTCAGAGTTGAAATGAAGGAATATATACCTCTTCCTGACCTTCCCCACTGTGAACATTTTATTATACTTTATCACGTAACCATCCATCCAGCCCTCCCTTTATCCAGCCATAAATCCATCTTATTTTTATAATGCATTTCAAAGTAAATTGCAGACAACAAAATACCTTCCCCTAAATACTTCAACATGCATGTCAGGAAAAATAGTTTTTAGTAATTATCTAGAGCAGTGGTCCCCAACCTTTTTGGCACCAGGGACTGTTTTCATGGAAGACAGTTTTTCCTCGGAAGCAGGTGGCACGGGGATGGCAAGAAATAGGGAGCGGCTGTAAATACAGATGAAGCTCTGCTTGCTAGCTCCCGCTCCCCTCCTGCTGTGGGGCCCTGTTCCTAACAGACCATGGACCAGGGACCTAGAGGACAGAGGCTGTCCTTAGCCCTGAGAAAAGCAGTCCTCCACCTCCACCCTCCTTGCAGCAGTCTAGAAAGCCCTGGGCCTTCCTCTCTGGGTGACCCAATCAGCCCTGAAGCCCAGAGGCAGGGACAATGAGGTATAAATAAACCTCTCTTCTCCCAATCACCTGAGGGTATGGTGAGGGTCACCTGAGAGAAGCCTGAACTCACCTGTATAGGTAGAGTAGTCAGATTTAGCAAATAAAAATACTGAACACTTACTTAAATGTGAATTTTAGATCAACAAATTTTGTAATGGAGGTACAAAATTTGTATTATTTACAAATAAATTTTGTAATTTACAATAAATTTATTTACAATAAATTTTGTAGTGGAGGTATATCCTATGCAATATTTGGGACATACTTACACTCCGGGCTTATTTAGTCTGCATTTTATCCGCCACCCTATGCAAGATGGGGAAACAAAAGCCCGGGGAGGGGAAGTGTGTTGGGACAATAAAACATCACATTTGTTGCCCATTGTAGCCCACAAAGTGTTTTCAGTCTGTCATCTCACTTGAGGCTCACTGCCACCCTCCAGGGCAGTATTATTTTATTCCCATTTTAGAGTTGGAGACACTGAGGCTCAGACGAATCCAGTGTCCCCACCCAGCTGACAAGGTGCAAGCTCAGCACTTCCATTCAAGTTCTCCCCCACCATAGTTTGACTCCTCAGCAGACCACAAATGAAATGGCAAGAGGTGGAGACCTTGGCAGGCCACATGCCACCTGGTGGAGCTGAGGCCTGCAGGGGTCATGGGACAAGGACAGACACAGGATCCAGGCTTCCCACCTCCGAATGCTCTTTTCAGGGCTCCCTCAGGCCCCACATGGTTTCTGGGGTAGGAGGCAGCTGCAGGTGGTGGCAATGGAGTGACGAGCTATGTGCCAAGGCACATGGCGGGCACCGCAAATGGAAAAGTAGGATGTCAGAGGCAGTAGAACCTGCCACGTCCTCCCACTGACTCTGCTGTGTGCCTCTAGTGGCAGCCACCACCTGGAGCCTAAGGCAGCATCCTCGAAGGAGCTGGACCCAAAATGTGGAGTCTGTGGAAAGGAGATTGGGTGAGTCTTGCAATGCCACCCAGACTCCCCTTTGGTCCCCAGCTCACCCGTCCTTCCTGCCTGCAGCCATCCTGGACAACTCCTTGCCTTTCACTCGTTCATTCACTCAGCAGAATTTGATCCGTGTTTGCCATCGGAGGGCGACTGTATATTTGCACACAGGACGACTGCCCTCTCCACCAGCGGATCTAAGAGAGAGGTCGACAAGATGTTTCCAGTTGACTGTTTTGCCAAAACACCTATTTATTTTTTTAATAACCTGTGAACATTTTCACAAAATAACATGGTTATTTCTATTATGTCATTCCCACGACCACCTGATTCAGCTGAAACTGGGGCAGCCAATTTGGGGACTTGTGAGTGAAGGTTTGAATGTGAAGTGGGGGGAAACGGGGCTCACCCCAGGGCCCGCTCCTCGGAGGTGAGACGGGATCCATAGAGCCCACTCACCTCTCAGACGGTGCCTGAAAGTTCTCTGCGATACCACTGAGCCGGGTCCTTTCCCTTTGCTTTGGAATGAGCACCTACCAAGCTATTTTCAACGTCAGTCACCAGACCTGACACAGGGTGGAAAATGAACCTACTCACCTGCCACAGGGTGTGGCCAAGTCAGGGCCATGTGCAGAGCTGAGAGGCTGGCACTTGCTGGGTGACGGTGTGGAGCCACCAGCCAGGACCGGCGATCCTGGCAGAGGCTGAGCTTCGTGGAGTTAAGGTGAAACTGAGGTTCTAGGATCTTTCTTACAAGTCTGCAAATTTACCCCATACATCCGGCCATTCCTTCAACTATTGGTTCATTGCATTTAAACAGTGGCTGTAAGATGTGCTTTCTTTTGCTGTCATCGTTCACTGTAAACTGTGCATTTAAATTTAGTAATACTGTAACCAAATCTTTCTAAGTGGGATATTGCTGGAAAAATTCACTATCTGAATTTCCGTCACCTCCCTCCACACACAGACCCACACACTCTGCCCCACACCAGAATTTTTCTACTCTGAAGGGAAGGTTGTTTTTTTTGTTGTTGTTTTGTTTTTCCTTTGAGCCCCTGAGATTCGTTTTTGGCAAGTTTCCTTTGCTCTCCACCAAATGGTTTTGAAATCGTCATCATTTCTCTGAGATGATAAACAGTGAAAGATCGCTTTTACTTTTGAAGGCAATGAAAACATGTCTATGCTTTCACATTGAAGCACATGGGGGGGGGACCTCCTGTAACATTTAGCACGTGTAAAGGAATGCTCCATTCATGGGCCACCTGTGTGTCTGGTGTCGTTTAATGCCGCTTCCCGAGTTTCGACAATCACAGGAAGCCGCTCACTCAGGGCAGATCGAGCCTGGTGATGCACCTACAGCCCAGTGTGTTTTTGGCAAACTACCCACCATCCTGCGTGCTGCCCCGTCACTCCTGTTACGTGTGTTTTGGGCGATCGCCAATCTTTTCACAGATGAATGGACAGCATTGAACAAAGATTTGAACGCAACGAAAGCGCGTCGCAGTTTTTTTTTTTATTTTCTCCAAAAGCCTCAGCATCGCCAAGTGCAAAGGATGCGACACAGTCTGCCTACATAGGGTTGGTTCTTCCTCCTTAAAGCACACCGCACATTTGTCAACCCTTCCCTTGTGTATTTGGCCACCGTGTGATGAATTCCACCTTGGTTTGCTGCAGTTGCCTTTACGACCATATATAAGCTGGTCTCGGTCATCTTTCCAATACCAGCAGCATCCAAGAGTCTCTGTGACTGAGATAGTGATTGAGATTTTTCTACATAAATTTCAGTGGTTCTCTCGCTGCCCAGCGATGCCTGCGTCACATTCATTGGATCAGAAAACATTGATTTCATCTGCCATGCTCTGCAATGTTTCGGGTTTTATTTTTCTGCTGATTTTATTTTGAATTTGTTGACTTCTATAGACACCAACAGATTCATAAGCTAGAATATGGCTCCAGCAACTCCCTCCAAATTGCCTTTATTCACAGATGAAATATACTTGTCATGACTCCTTAACGATAAACACTGTTTTTCAAGAAATAAAATATGTTTAACTCTGAAGTTCAGGTATGTTCTCGTTTCCTCAAGCTGTTATAAGTGAGCAGATAATAATTTGTTAGTGACAGTTTTACTAAGAAATCAATATCTTCTCCCCCCTCCAACTCCCCGCAATTGCAATGATTTCAGATGCGTTTTACTTCTGTGTTTTCGGAATTTTTACAGAGATTTTTTTTTCCAAAGAAAAAACTCCTGTTTGTGCTGTGTGAATGATTCTCCTCTGCAAAATGTTGGCACAGATAATGAAGGAGCATGCTTTTTTACCCCATCTCATAACTTGCAAATCTTGCTCTAAGGGTCCTCAACATTTCCCAATTTGCCTTAAACTCCTTGCACGTTAAAAATAATAAATTTTAGCTCATCCATCACAAATTTCAAACTATGCGTATCTTGGCTGGAAACCATATTATTTTCTGTATCTGCATTAGCATCATTTCTATACAGATTAATTATAGGGGATAAGTAAATACTTGAAGCACTAGATCTCACGATTTTGACAACATGATTAAAGAATAAGAAACAAATAAATGACACGTTGTTGGTGTTCCCAAGCATGGGTCAATACCTTCCAGGTCAGATTGTCCTGTACTCAAAGTAACCCCACATTTCGACTGTACACATGATTTTTAGATTGGCTGAGCCAAACTCTTAGAAATACGAACACAGACTTTTATTTTCACATCTTTTTCCAATAACGGCACTTACCAAGGAAGAAACCATAGCTGACTGTGACCAATATATCCAATAACTGAAGGAGAGTAAGACATTTGTCTTCCCAGCAACACAAAGGTATGCACTTGTCAACGTGAACAGGAGGTTTACTTGGGTGAGCAGACAGAGTATTTGTCAACCGAGGGTGCAAAATTGATGGATCCCACTACCGTGCACGTGGTGTTAGCGTCCATTCTCTAGCTTGATGAGGAGATGGCTATTTTTTATATTACTGCAATGTAAAGAGAAGGATGGATTGTGTTTCCCATGAATGTAGCTAATTCCATGTCTTTTGACTCTTTTCTGTCACCTTTTTGACAATTAACGCAGTTTTTTCTTCTCTGTCTCTTTGGGAAATCGAGGGATCTCCTGGGACACTCCATTCATTCTCCGACTCCTGGGACTTTCAAGGGACAGTTTGGTGCCAGGTGCACGGCTGAGCCTGGGGCACCCAGGCACACCATCCATCCCATGTCCTGGAAAATTCATTTGGCAGAGGGCAAGACAGATGGTGATGATTCTAAACTGTTTGTGATTATAACACTTCCAACACCAAATGGGTGTGGTTTTCTTCCCCTCACCAACCAATTCTCCAACTTTCCAGGCACTAACTGGGTGTCATGCGATTTAATTCCATTTTGACATTCACTGCATGAAGTTAGGGCAGATCCCATGGTTAAGGACTCAGTCCCACAAGATTCCCTCCCACTTCAGATGCCAGTCGCAAGTACTGGGGGCCCTGGGTACCCACATTTCTGACGGACTTGGCTACAAAGATGGGGGTTCCCAAACCCCCTTCTCAGATTCGATAATTTCCTAAAATGGCACATAGAACTCAAGGACACACTTTACTTACTATTACCGTTTAGTATAAAGGATATTATAAAGGGTACAGATGCACATGCACAGGAGTGGCACAGGGGACAAGGTGTGGGTGTGGGTGGAGCTTCCATGCCCTCTGGGACATGCTCCTGGGACATGCCACCCACCTTAGAACCTTGATGTGTTTCCCAACCTGGAAGCTTTCAGAATCCAGTCATTTAGGGATTTTTATAGAGGTTCCAGTAAATGGGCATGATTGATTACATTATTGGCCATTGGTGATTAATGCAATCTCCAATCTCTCTCCCCTCTCCGGAGGCCAGGGGTGGGGCTGAAAGTTCTAACCATTTAGTCACGTGGTTGGTTCCTCTGGCCACCAGCCCCCATCTTGAAGCTGTCCAGGGATCCAGCAAGTCACCAGGAACCCAGCAAGAGTCATCTCATTAGCATAAACTCAGGTATGTTTGAAAGAAGTTTATTATGAACAACAAAAGACACTCCTTGTCATTCCGGAAGTTCCCAGGAGCTCTGTGCCTGGAGCCAGGGACAAAGACCAAATAGATACGTAATCTTTACTGTATCACAAAGTCACAATGTGATAACTGTAGGAGATCAGTGGGTCATTTATTCCCTGGCTGGAGTGAAGAAGGAAGAATGAGCAAAGGTTTCCCAGAAGGAACCTTTGGCAGTGGCAGGGACAGAGAGTGACTTGTGTTCACCCCGAAACCCTGCCAACATCCCAAGCCAACCACCGGAAAACATACGACCTAAGTAAAAAGAACGTGCAAATTCAGCTTTAAGACAAGTTCCTCCTCTCTCCACCCAAGCTGATCTTGACCCTCAAACCTTGATCTGATTGATATGTATATAGGGTTGTGTTTTATTTTTACCTTAACTGAATTATTTTATTTCTTATGTTAACATGAGAAACGTATGTATGCCAAATGATCAGTTAATGTATGTTTTTTAATTTAATATTTAAATAAAATATTTGGGGGGGAAGAAACGGGGGGGGCAGGGGTGAGTTTTCTAGGGAACTTTGCCCACCTTTGGGGAGAGACAGGCTCCTCCACCAGCGCTAGGAGGATGCAGGTGTTAGCTGATGCCACTGTTCACATCCAGAGAGGACTCTGCTGGCCCCAGCCCCACAGGAGGCCTTGTTTGACCCGCAATGGGGCAGATAGATGTAACACGCGGGTGCCTGGGCCCTGAGTCAGACACACTGAGCAGAATCTCTGGGCACGGGACCTGGGTGTCTGTGCTTTAAACAGTTGCCCGATCACCTGTTATACAGACCGGAGCTTGAGAACCACTTCA
The DNA here is from genome assembly GCF_040939455.1 of Microcebus murinus. NCBI lineage: Eukaryota > Metazoa > Chordata > Mammalia > Primates > Cheirogaleidae > Microcebus > Microcebus murinus. The sequence continues at coordinate 29,582,797 of NC_134122.1, forward strand.
CTCACCTTTGGTTTCGGAAAGGGAGGAGGGATTCATTCCCGGGATGCCACAGCCCAGGGCCCGCCAGGGTCAGTGATGGCGTATGAAGGCATCCCCTAGAATGGAAAAGCCTGCCTGGTTGGGACCTTGGTTCTGTGCTCCATCAAGCCAACCTGACCCCCATGAAAGCCAAGCCACAGGGAGGAAGCAAACCAAACACAGCGCCTGGGTGCTGCCAGCAGCTGGGCACTCAGAGACCCTTCCCTGCTCGTCCATTCCCTGTGCTCGCAGCCGCCCCTCCTCCCTGTGCCCCAGGACACTGTCTCGGTCAGGCCTCATCAGCTCCTGCTAGGACAGCTTCCTCCATGGTCCCTCTTCCTCCTGTTCTGCCCCTGCTATCCATATGCCATCCTGAAGCCTGGGCAATCGTCCACAAATGCAAATTGATCTAATTCCCCCACCATGTAAATCCTTAAATGACTCCCCATTGTCTACAACGAAACGTCCAAACTCATCAGCTGGGCATTTGAGACCTTTCAGAATTCCAAAAGACTTTCCTTCCTTGCCTCTGAATAGCCCCATTTCTGCACCCACCCCCCTACCTACCTGTGCCCTCGCCACAGCACACGCGGGCACTGCTGGAGCAGTGGAGTACAGTGGTTAGGAACTCGGGCTCTGCAGCCAGACTGCCCAGGTAAAGATCCTGGCAATGCCAAGGGCAAGTTTTGGGGCACATGAATTTAAGTGAGTTGTTTAAATTTACTGTGCCTCAGTCTCTATGTCTATAAAATGGGAATAAAAACATAGACTTCACAGGCTTATGTGAGGGCCAAAATATTTCACAGGTGCAAAGCCCTTGAAAATATACCTAGCATGCAGTAAGTAGTTTAAAAATATTTGCTATTATTATTGTGTCTTTGGTCAAACTGTTCCTTCTACCTGCATGCCCCTCCACTCTTCTCACCTCTGAACTCCTATTCATCCTTCAAAACAAAACCAAAGTCTAGCTGTGGAGCCCACTGACTCCTCTGGGGTGTCTCCTCCTCCTCGTGTCCCCTCCACCTCCTGGGTGAATTCCATCCCAGCACAGGTCACACTGAGCTCTGAGTCTCTTTATTTCTCTGCCTCTGCCACCAGACTGTGTCCCACTTATCCTTGCCCAGTGCCCACAGATCAGTTTGATGAATGACTGAATGAACTTTCAGAAACGGTGATAGCAGGGCATTTTTACCTAGCATCATCTTTGGGAATAAACACTTAAAACTGCATTATAAAGAAGAAACTTGATTTCTATTTATGCAATCTTTCTTAAAGCCATAAAAGACTATTAAAGTTTCCAAAAAGAAGAAAATTTGAATGGAATAAAAGGTTGGACTTTTTTTTTTATATGCCAGAGAGATAATAAGATAGAAACCCTTTTTTGTTTAATTAGTCATTATGATCAGGTATCTATGGAAACAACTGTATGATCACGCTCAAAATAGGTAATCATGTATCCGTTTAACAATGCGCAATCAACACAAAAGCCAGAGCTGTGAAACTCAACGTTCATTCCTTCAACAAGTGCCTCTTGACTGCCAAGGATGTGAGGAGAAAACAAAAAACTCAATCCCTGCCTTCCAAGACACCTCGGGGCAACAGGCAACCCCGGCACCCCTTCTTCCAACAGGAAAGTGTGTCAAGGGAGGGGTGCAGGAACATGTTTGCACACCAGTGGAAAAGGCCTGGCAGCAAGGGGGATGAGGTGGGACAGATGGGAGAGAAATACAGGAGCAAAGTCCTCATGAAGGTTGGCTGGGAGTGGGAGAGAGCAACAGCAAAAGGGCACAAGGGAACTTTTGGGGGGTCATAGAAAGTTCTAGAACTCCACAGAAAGTTCTAGAACTCCATCCATGTGATGGCTACATGAGCCTTAACAATTGTCAAAATGCAGTTAAAATGGGTACATTTTATCGTATGTAAATTGTACCTCAATAAAGTTGATTTTTTTCAAAGTACTTCAGAGGAAGAGGATGATGGTGGTGCTGACCAGGGCTGTGGGCAGCACAGAACAAGGGCAGGGCATGGTGTGGAGGGAAAGATACTGAACTCAGCTGCAAACGTGTCAAGTCTCAGGTGTTTATGGTGTTCTACAAAAAGTGTGGTCCCTGGGCCTGCAGCATCAGCGTCACCTGGTAATAAAAGATTCTCCCCTTGACCGAACTCTACCCAGGCTCTCCCGAACTCTTTTTCAACGAGGCCCTGACTTTTGGACTTCTGTCTCTGGCATTGTCCTTGGCAAAAATCCTGCTAAGTCAGTTTAATCAGAATCCCCTGCCTTTGAGACATGACTACCCTGGAGGTCTGATCAGGCTCCCCATCCTCCTCTATCCTCTGAGTGATGTGTGGTCACCCTGGCTGCCTTCAGCTAGAATCCCCCTTACCCCTGATGTCCACTCTTAGTAATTTTCCATCCACTGACCCCCTGCTCCTTGGCTGTAAATTCCCACTCTCCTTGTTGTATCCTAGCTGAGCCCACGCTTTCTCCCCCACCGCAAACCCTCATTGCAGTGGTCGACATGCCGATTGCAATAGTTCTCACTTTATTCAAGGTGTTAATTTTTTCTTTAACACCAGAGCTTGTTAGAAGGGCAGGACCTTCGGTGCCATCTCAGACCTGCAGAAGCAGAATGTGCACATTCATAAGCCCCACAAGTGGGCTCATGCACACGCTAGAGTTCGAGAAGCACTGATTTAAGGGGCTGGAAATGGCTCCGGGAAGTGAAATGCACACAGCTGTGAAAGTTTAAGGCTACAAGCAAAGCAAAAGGGATGTCCAGGGTGGGAGATGGGAGAGACCTACCCGGGACACCCTAGGAGGTGGACTGGCCAGTCTTGGGCAGCAGCCAAGTCACATGGAAAGGCAACACCAGGAGTCCAGGGCCCCGATTTGGGTCCTGGTCACCTCCCCAGTTCAAACCAATCTGGTCATAGCATCGTGTGATTCCCCAGGGGCTTTCCCTGCATGTGGTCCCATTCGAGTCTTAGTCCTGCAGGATCAGAACGAGCCTTGTCCGCATTGCACAGACAATAAGCTTCAGCTCAGAGTTGGAGACTTCCCCAAGACAGACAGCACCGGGCGGCCTGGAGCTCTACTCCCAAAGGCCTTATTGGTAGACCCCAGAGGGTGGGCTAGGTGGTCTCCATCAGTCTCTGAAGGCGTGTCCTGGGAGGAGGGGCCACCCAGGCTTGGAGTGTCCTGCTCCCGACTGGCTCCAGCTCCAGGAACGCCAGGACAGCTTCCTGCCACGCCCACCCAGACTGAGGAGCCTTCCAGGCATCTGATCCAAGAGGACTGCATAGACGGCTGTGCTTGTCACCTGGATGTGCAGGGGACCAGGGAGGGCTTTACTTCAGCCACTGGTGCCCACTCCAGGGCCTGTCCCTGCAGCAGCTGAAACCAGGGAGAGTGAGGGGCTGGAGTCTGCAGGGGCTGTGGGGACCGGTAGGCTGCTGCTGTCCTGCAAGAGTTCGTTTCCAGCCCCAGGGAGGGCTGCTTCCTGCCTCCATGCTACTCCAACCCCTGCCCCACAGGCCCATCTGCTGCCTCCACTTCCAAGCTCACACAGGTCAGAGCGCACCTTTGGAGCTCAGACCAAGTCTCCCCTGTGCAGAGAGAGAGAGAGAGGGCCCAGAGAGGGGAAAGGAGCTGCCTCTGTCACATAGCAAGCCAGAGGCAGAGCCAGCCTGGCATCCAAGCTTTCCTTATTTGGGGCTTCAGCCCACGTGTGCACTATGTGCCTCTACCTGGGCATAGCCAGAGCCTTGCCCCAAACGCCCACCACAGGGCCCTTGCACATGCCGTCTGCTCTATCTGGGAGACCCATCCCCTCAACACGCCCACAGCTTAGGTTCTCAGGACATGCAGGCAGGTCTCCGCTCACAAAGCAGCCCCTTGGAGAGGTCCTCCGGGACCCTCCTCTGTAAACAGCCCCTCATCCTGCTGTGTCACTCTTCATGGCTCAGCTCGGGAAGTTCCCTGATACTATGTTCTGTATTAATTGTTTTATTTTGTTTACTTTCTGTCTTTCCCTGGCCTGAATATAAAAACCAGAGTGGCACCGACTTTATTCATTGCTGTATCCCCAGTGTCCGGAACATTTAAGATGTGCTCACTAAATATTTGTTGAGTGAATGAATGAATGCATTCAACCCATGCTTTTAGGGTCTGAGGGTAGCGGGGCATTCCCTTACTATCGTGTATGGAGATCTGTGAACACATCCCTGTTTCCTCCCTCCCTGTCCTCCTGGGCTCAGGTGATCCTCCAAGTAGCTGGGACTACAGGCATGCGCCACCATGCCCAGCTAATTTTTTCTATATATTTTTAGTTGGCCAATTAATTTCTTTCTATTTTTAGTAGAGACGGGGTCTCACTCTTGCTCAGGCTGGTTTCAAACTCCTGACCTTGAGCGATCCACCCACCTTGGCCTCCCAGAGTGCTAGGATTACAGGTGTGAGCCACCGCACCCCAGCAGGGCTCATCTTTATCTTACCCTTGGATGGTCAGCCCCGACCACCAGCCACCATCCTGCCCTGCGTCCTTCTAATTACCCATCTTAGAATGGCCTCTTCCACCCTTCAGGCCCAATAACAGATAGTTTGTAATTCTGCCTCCTTACCTATATGATCCTCACAAGCACCCAGGGAGGCGGACACAGTCACACTTAGAATCCTCAATCTCAGGCTCAGAGAGGTTAAGTAACTTCTCGGAGGCCACACAGCTAATGAAGAAGCAGGGGGGGGGACTCAATCCCCAGTCCCCCAATTTGGAATTCTGTCATCTGCCTGTGTCTGTGCCAACTCTGTGGTCCCACACGGAGGGAACAATGCCAACCTGGGGTCACCACTGCGGTAATACACATGAGGTGTCTAGTAAGTGGTTGGCCCTCAGTGAGGGCCTGAGATCCCAGACAGGGCTCTACTCCTGGAGTCTGTTCTCTTGGAATGCTGTCCAACAGGTCCAGCAGCCCTCCCTCTTTGGCCTCTTTTAGAGAACACCCACCAGGAGCACGTTGGACCCACAGGGGCTCTGGTGGGACGCTGTGAGGTCACACCCGCACTGGCACTGCCCCTGCCCCCTCTGGTTTCTGCAGATGATTCCAGGGCTGGGAACAGAAGAGCCGGGCGGGTCCCCCGCAACCCAGGCAGGGGCAGGGGAGAAGCAAAGGGCCTCGCCATCCTGAGCAGCCCCTGTCGCACGCTCTGCCTTAGCCAGACGCAGGGCTTGAGGACCCAGCCAAGCCGTGGGTCCCCATGCTTTAAAGACGAGGTCCCACCAGACCAGCAGGACAAACCTGGCCTCAGCCTCAGCGGGGGTCAGCAGTTACAGAAAACTAATGACCCAGCCACATTTCCCAACAGCTCTGATGGGAAAGAATATTCTTCCTTACATTGAGCTGAAATCCTGCTTCGTGGACTCTGTCCTCACAGGCCCTTCCAGGGGGAGTCTCCTGCCTCATTTTCTCTCTACTGGTTCCACACTTGGCAGCTCCCTTGCCAGCCTGCTCCTTCTTTGAAAACATTTAAATATTCTAGAAAACAGAAGAAATGTCACCTCCCTTTTTATGAGCATTAGGCCTCTAGTAATGCAGCCTAAATCCACAGCCATCTCCCAGAACAGGAAAGGTATGCGCTGAGCTTTGCAGAATGAGGGGATATTAATCCAGCATCCAGCACAGTGGTGAGCATGCGGCCTTATGCCGAAAATAGGCAGAGGAGAGTGTTTAAGGAGGGAGGATGGCATGGCCAAAGCAGTGAAGTCAGGAATGATCGTGGCCTATTTAGAGGAAAAGTAGGTCTGGCGGAGCCGAGGGTTCACTATGCGAGTCCTGGATTGAACAGGGGAGTTGAGACAGATCATGCGAAGCCGTGAATGAAAGGTTCAGGGATTTGGACTCCTCACTGGCCGGGGGACACAACTGAACGTTCCTTAGCAGAGTGGCAGGAGGGCCCGTGATTCAGAACGTTACGGGTGGATTGTGGGGGTGGCCAGAGGAGTAGGGAGTCCACACCAGTATCCTAGTGGAAGAGGAGGAATTGTAGAACATTCTCCTGGGACATCAGCCTGCTCATCCACAAGGCAGAAAATTGGGCTCTAGAGAGGGAAAGTGACTTGCCCAAGGTCAAACAGCTTCCAAGGAGCCTCTGTTCCTGGTCCAGTGCTGGATTTTTTTTTTTCCTAATTTCTAGCCCCCATGTCTTTCTGTCGCACAAGACCCTCCCAGGGGGCAACCCAGCCCACGGTACTCAGCAGGTGTTCAAAAAATAAAAGTCGGCTTGGTTTGAGGTGCTGCCTGGCTTAGGCGGGTGGCATAAGGAGGCATCACAAATGTGAATGACAGGGCTTGGGGCCAGATGGAGGTTCGGGGCAGTGGGGGACGGGTTTGAGGTCCTGGGCCCCCATAACAGAGGGACGGGAGCGAGAGGAGGTGGCGGCAGGGTTGCCTGCGACAGGTGAGCTCATTCCCAGAGGTGCCGCACAAGAGGGTCTCCTCCCGGATGGAGGTGCTGAGGAACCCCCACCCCAGGGTGCACACAGGGCCCGGGTGTGGCCACACAGCGAGATGGGGAAGGAAAATGCCCGGATCCCTGGAGCGCCTGTGACTTGGAGCGAATCACTTACGTTCTTCGTGTCTTGGCTTTCTCATCTGTAAAATGGGGGTGATGATACTTACCTACCTCATCGCTGAGTTATGAGAATTAATTAATGTTTATAAAGGACTTGGAGATCCACAGATGAAAGGCTCTGTGGAACTACAAAGTATCATTACTGCAATTACATTACACTATTATATCTCGGGCCAAGGGCTTTCTGCAGCTTCGCTTATTACTGAGAAGGGTGATGGCGTGTAGATAAAACCCAATCTCCCCCAACCATCGCTCCAAACGGGGGCCCATCTCCGTCCAGATCTAAACCCCGTGAGATTCCATCATGCTGGGAAGACATGACAAGCGTCTCTGGCCCCAGAACTCCCCAGGGGCAGCCATACATCAGACTGTCTACTGAATTTCCTCCTGGGAGCAACAGTCCTGGGGTCCCAGGGGATCAAGGGGGACCCTGACTTCATCCAGAGGCCGCCCCCGACAGGCAAGTCATCTGGCCAGGCTCTCTCTTTTTGGGGGGTCCTCTTTATGTTAAACCCACAGGGGGCCCTTCCCATCATTTCCCTGGCCCCAAGTCAGACCCTGCTTTCAGAGCAAGAAGAAGAAGCCTGCTGGGCCTCAGAGCTCTCCCGTGTTGATTGAACCTCCAACGATTCTGGCGTTTACCCATCCTCAACTCGTTTCACAATATCCCAATCTGACCGGGTAGGCGAAAGCTAGATCAGAAAGAAATATAATTACCTTTTTACGAGCTTATGACATGGTTGCACCCTTCTCGCCTGCCAGCTTGTCCAGTCACTCATGAACGATGATATACATACTATAAATTATATCATTATCGACCTATAATTACAGGCAACACGTATATGAATCCCCCTGAAGGAGATTGAGGCTCCGAGATTACGTACTTTCACCCCTCGGTCCCTTGGGAAAAAGCCCGTTGCGAGAGGGGAGGTTACCGATTTCCAAATATCACAGACGCCGTGTTAAAACAACAGAGACGCCCCCTCCCACCTTCGTGCACACACACCCCCGGGCTCCCCCAGAACGGATCAGCTCACCCCCCAGCGCTTACAAAGCCTGAGACTTTGGCAGGAGCGAATCTGGACATGTGAGGGCAAACTCTCGGGGGAGACCCAAGGCAGGGCACCCCGGCTCCAGGAGCGCCGGGGGAAGGGGCCGAGTCCGGGCCGCAGGAGGAGGCCCTAGGATACGGGGCTGGGTGCGGCTGGAAGCCCTGTTGCCCACCTTGGGCCTCAGAGGACACTCTCAAGGACACCTGTGCCTCCCAGGCCTGGCTGAGCACTGATGCCCTCAGACATGTCCTCACTCCATGGGGACACTTCTCTGTGCCGGGCAGTGGTTTAGCAACACCCACACCTTGCGCCATTCCGCAGGGTGGCCCAGAGGGCTGGACCTGGCTGACATGGGCTGTGGGTCCTCCCAGCCCATCAGCTGATGCCAGGGAGCTATCAGCCACTGAGCTCAGCTCAGTTCTTCATGGGACCCCTGGGCTGGAGGGAGATAGTGGCCAGGTGCAGGAAGAAGACAGGACGACCCCAGCCCCCACTGGGTGCTGGAGCCGGCCAGACACCCACTCCTTCCTTCTCTCCTTCTTCGGGCGCCTTGCAGCTCTGAGCCAGGCTCTGGGGAGCCGTCAGGAAAAAGGCCAGCCCAGTCATTAGGGGGTCAGAGAGAGGGGCCCATGGCCAGAGGAGCACCTCCCCTGCCATGGATGGGACAGCAGAGCACCCAGGCAAGACTCGGGGCAGGACAGAGGGAGGGGTGGCTCTGGGCAGGGAAGGCAGGAGCTGGGATTTGAGAGATCAGTGGGGATTCTCGAGGTGGGCAGATGGGAGTCGGAGATTCTGTACGCAGAGAAGGCCCCCCGTTGAGGGATGGGGGGATGCAGTGGGACGGGATGTCTAGGCTGCAGTGCGCATGCCCGTGGTACTCACAGGCAAGCCGGGCATGGGTGGGAGGGAGGCTGTGTCCCGCCAGGCCCCACCTGGCCCGTCTGCTCTTCCTCATCCAAACCTGCGCTCAGCCTTGGTGTCTCCATTGCTCCCTTGGGTCCCCCAGCCTTTCCTCCTTCCTCTTCCCACCAACTCAGCCCTGGGCCCTCCTCTGTGACATCCCGTCCTCCTGGGCCCACCTGCTTGCCTGGTCACACTTGGCACGTGAGTGCCCAGAAGGTTCCCGTCGGGGTTTGCACACTCAGATCCCCCATAGCCTGGTCCTGCTCAGCTCCTCCAACCAGCCCGGCCCGTCCACGCAGCGCCAGGAGCAGGAAGAGGGAGAGGGAGAGCGTGCCGGAGACAGAAGGGCTTTGCCCAGAGTCACAAGTGGCAGACTCAAGGCAGACGAAAGCCTCCTCCATCTGGGTGGCAGGCGACCCCAACTGTGGCTCGTCCTTGAATCACATCTTGTAAAAAATCATTTGCACATTTGAATTCAAAGCCCCTCAAAACAGTATAAACACCACCATCCTGAGTACCATAAAAACCACATTGAGCATTTATGGAAATTCAAACATGTGTATTAACATATGGCAAAAATTTCACTTACTGCATCTTTTTAGCATTGGACTGATGCACAAGGCATCTGTGCGAAAAGCGTTGGAATAGAAGCTTCAGAAAAGAGCAGACCGAGAAAAAGGCTGTCGCAGGGGCTGGCTGGCAGGGCTGCAGGGAAGCCCGAGGGTCTGTCCCTGGCCAGGCCTGGTGGCTTCTGCAGAAGGCCGCCAAGGGGCAGGACGGCGTGCACATGCGGCATAGTCATTCACCCCAGACCCTCCGAGGCAGCCCCCTGCCCCGACACCCTCCTTCTTTCTTCCCTCATTTTCCTCTTCCTCCACCTCCGAGGAGCAGATGGGTGTCAGCAGTTGGAAACAGGAGAAGGAGGCTCTCCCGGTTCCATTCCCCAATCTCTGTCCGGCCCCTGCAGGACAGAATGGAGTCATTCTGTGCCCTGCAGCCCATGGACCAAGCTTTGATGGGGTCTCAGGGTAGGGCTGTCATCAGCTTCTACCTGGAACCAGCAGCCAAGTGTCCCTGTGGCTGCATCTTCCCCATGACCCCATCTAAAGTCGGGAACAGTTCTCTTTTCCCTTAAAGGAGTGTTTATGGTTCCAGGGCACACGGGGTCCCGCTCACAGGGCATGCTGGTGCTGGGTGGCATTGCCAGGGGCGGCACCCAGGCAAGAATGCCAAGGACCTTACGCTTACCCACTGGACGTTCTGACGACTCAGTAGGTCACGGAACATACCTTCCACACTAGCTTGGCCTCGGCTTGGCAACTAGGGCAGTTCTGGGCCTGCAAATGGGCCCTGAATTGATTCCTCAAGCCAGCACGTGTCATGGATCCCTGCTCAGGGACGTGCAGGTCATTCTGAATTCCTTTGAAAGAATAAATCAGGCTTGGAAATAGCCACCGGCCCAGGGTGAGTTATGGTTGAGATGAAACAATTAAAAAACGTGCTTCGAGTTACTCTGATCCTCCGTGTCTTTGTAAAGAGGCCAGGTGGCCTTTCAACTTCCCTCTAAGCGAGAGACCATCCCAAAAGGTAATACAAAGAACTTGCCACGAGGCCATGGTGCCTATGGGCTGAGCGCTTTGCAGCAGCTCCGATCATATCATTGCACAAACGCCAATCGTGAAAGTACTGGACCCTCCACGCATTGCAGGGTCAGGCCTGGGGCTGGCCCTCTGTCGCCCGATTGAGGTCTCTCCTAACTGGGGGGGTAGGGAACGTGAGTAAAAAGCCATATTTCTGGTAGCAGGTTGGAGCACTGTCACCATTGCACAAACAGGCTAGCTGCCAAGAAGGGCTTTTCCCGTGTGAGTGTCTGTGGGCCTTTGGGTTCTCTTGTCCAGGGCTGAGCAAGTCAGTCTTGCTCTCAGGTGACACGATCACAGCCTGAGGCAGGCGGCATGGGGTAACCAGGCCACTCTGGAACTGGGAGCTTCCATCCATTCTTCCTGTTGGCAGCTTTCCAGGTGTATCTGATTGACATGCTCTGCCATGGTGTCCTATGTGTTAATTGGTGGCGTGGAGTAGACTGTGGACCCCTGGCCAGGTCCCCACAGTGCCTACTGAAGAATGACACTGGGTCCCAGCCTTACAGGGGAAGGAGGAAACTAATCCACTGACCTCGGGCTCCTGAGGCTGCTCCCGGCTGCACCTGGACGCGCAGTGTGCAAAGTGCCTTCACACGACAGTCGCGGTTGAGATGTGCAACCGCCCTGGGAGGGAGGCTTCCAGACTGTCACCTTCTTACGTGGCAGGAAACTGAGAGTCAGGGAATTGAAGTGACTGGTCTGGGCCCTCATGGTTGGTGGGTAGTAGGGACAGGACCCAGAACTGCAAACATAGCACCCTGACTCCTGGCCCATGCGTGGGTCCCGCTGTCCCCAGAAGACACCCAATGGGGAAATCTTGACTTTCGTATTGAAAAGCCAGAGAGTGGGTCCCACCTCCTTCCTTGCACAGTGGGTGCTATCTGGGTACCTGCCAGCTCCCAATCTGAGGGTGGACTCTCCTACTTAACCGAATTGCCTGTCTGTTCCATCTCTTTATCCATCAGAACCTGACACTGAGACAAAATAATGTCTAACTTTCCTTTTTTGCTTTGATAAAAATCAGAGCCCCACAGGTAAAAGTGCAAGATACCAACCGCTCCCCCAAGCCAGCATCCTGGGTTTGGGGTTGACCCCCAACCCTATGGGGTCTCTGGCCAGGGGAAAGGCAGACAAGTCTTCCCAGGTCACTTTTGATTTCCTGCTCCTCTTTAAAAAAATAATTGGCTGGTACCAGAGCACAAACAAACTGCAGGAAGATAAGATGAGACTCTCTCATCACCATCCTGGTATTTTAAGGTCCAGACATGGCAGCCCAGTGCTTGCACTGGCAAAGAAGGTGGGGTAATTGATCTACCTTGCGACACCTTTCAGAATGTGCTCCTCCCTGCTTTAATTTCCGCCTCAAGGTGTGGAGAAGCAGGCTGCTTTCTGAAAAACGAGAAAAACTCATCCTTCCGTTAACCAGGGTTCGAGACAGCTACAACCCGAAAGGATCCCCGAGGGTCCCTGGGTTGTCTAGGAGCCTTTGTAACTGGATCGGTCCCAGCTACCGCCTGCTGGAAGAGATGGGTTCGAATGGCCTTCCAGAGGGTTCTGAGTGGCCATGGGAAGTCGTGCTGAGACAGGTCCAGAGACAACTGCGTGGACAGGGAAAGCCGGTTCTGAGATGGGCCAGGCAGGGTCTCTGTGTCCCTGACATTCAGTGTCCCCTGCGATGGGAGAACGAAGCCCCTCCTGACTTCCAGAGGGAACTTTGACTGACGCTGGGGACACAGGCACACAGGAGTGCAATGGATGTTTGCCAGGAGAGTGGCAGGGGCATTGGCAGGATTCGGGGTGCAGGAGTACTTCCTGGGGGGCTCAGTGGGGAAAGGAGTGCTTCAAAGTGGCTGGGAGGGCAGGAGGACCTTCTCAGAACAGGTAGCCAGCAGGGCACCACTCCATGGACATAGCATGATGGGAAAAGGCCACATCGAGGGCCTGGGCACCACTGCCTGGGTGACCTCTGGCGGTGGCTTCAGATGTCTGGCCTCAGACTCGTGTTCCATCATAAGAGATAACAACTGACCTCTCCGATTCGCTGCAAGGCCCACGTGTGCCGGTGGGCGTGCAGGAGCCTCACACGCTATAAAGCCCCCTTCAAAAGTCAGGAGGAAGCTGAGGGAGTGGACATTGGTCTAGATCCAAGTGACATTTCTGAAGTTCCTCTGAGAATCCACCACCATCCGTATTCTGCTGGGAAGAGCCTCTGTCTCAGGTCAGCCACTGGGACGTGGACAAGAGTGAGCGCATTTATAATGTTCCGAGGGAAAAAAGAGGCGGCCGTCCACGCTGGCTGGCTCACGGTCACACACATTTCTGGGCCCTTCCCGAGTAGGCAATGACATCTGGTAACCCCATTGTCTGCTGTGTGCAGGGAAGAAAGTGTTAGACACGAGGGCAGATGGAGTTTGCCTAACGTGTCTGTTCTCTTCTTTGCTGCCTTTTCAACTCTTCTTGGGAATGCAGCAAAATAGCAGCTGTTCATAATTTCATGAATAAAGAACTATGTAAATTTCAACTATGAAAATGTGTTGCGTCTCTTGTGGGCAAAGTGTGGTGTACGCTCCCGCTCCGTCTCTATTTCCATCTCGTGCGCATGTTGGAGTTTATCTAAACTGCATTCTCTGGGCACTGCTCAGTTTCAGACTCAGTCTCGGCTGATTGACGACAAACAGCTTCGCTACCTATCCCTGCTGTACCTATCCCTGCTGACCAGAGCAGCAGACTCCGAGGCCATGCTCCCAGGTTGCAATTCAAGGTCCGTTGCCCCTGAGTGCGACACACAGGTCTCTATGTGTTTCCTTTTCTGATCTGTAAAATGGGTATAATGATGTTTTTTCATTTGCATAATAATTATGGAGGCCAAGTATGTTTACAGTTTCTTCCAAATCCCTGGATGAGGCCAAACTTGCATGCAAAGGATTCCGGCCGTGTTTGTGCAGCCACTGGCACTTTGACCGGGTCTGCACAGGTACGTGCAGCTCTGGAGCTGTCTCTTTCCCCATATCTTCTAATTGTGGGGCTTCCAGGCAGCCTCTGGACACTGTATTGACATCACATTCCTGGGAGGTGTATTGCATTCTTTGCTAACCGTCTTTTCTAGTTCATCTCAAAAATGGCAGGAGGGGCTGGGTATGGTGGTTCAAGCATGTAACCCCAGCACTCTGGGAGGCCGAGGCGGGAGGATCGCTTGAGCTCAGGAGTTCAAGACCAGCCTGAGCAAGAGTGAGACCCCCATCTGTACTAAAAATAGAAAAATTAGCCAGGCATGGTGGTGTGTGCCTGTAGTCCCAGCTACTCTGGAGGCTGAGGCAGGAGGATTGCTTAAGTCCAGGAGTTAGAGGTTGCAGTGAGCTGCAATTGATGCCACTGTACTCTACCCAGGGTGACAGAGCAAGACTCTATCTTAAAAAAAAAAAAGGCAGGAGGTATCTGGGAGGGATATTAAACCTATTGGGAAGGAATCCAAGGTGTGGAGCCAGGACCCATGAGTGGATGCTTAGTGAATCCAATTCTTAGTGAATCCAATCCGATTCTTAGTGAATCCAATTCTCCTTAGAGGAAGGAGTTTTCTGGTAGCACCTGAAGGACAGACCAGGCTACTCAGGAAAGAGGAGGGCAGAGGCACGGTGGCAGGTTGGTTAGGGTGTTGCAGGGAGCAGCTCTCAGGAACCACCTGGGGACCTTGTTCAAATGCAGACTGACTCGGCGGGCCCAGGATGGGGCATCTCCAGCCAGCTCCCAGCTGCTGCTGCCGGTCCCAGGTCATACTTAGGACTGGCTGGTCTTCAACATCTCTCCCAGCCCCAAGTTCCTAACCTTCTGTGACTCTATGATCAGGCGACCACTGAGTTATTTCCACGGGGTGGTGGTGGTGGGGTCCTGTTGGCTTGGGCAAGGGGAAGCAGCAACAGGAGTTAGAGAACCTCCCTCCACAGGACCTTCCTTCTGCTTTTATCCTCATGGACAAATGTTTTTCTGTTTTGTGATGAAGGGAAAGCCAGCCGGGCTGCTTCTGCCCCTCCTCCCTGAGGCCCTTTGGGAAATCTTGGAGTCAGACCACATTGGAAAACTCAGCCTTTTCTCTGTGCACAAGACTGTCTCTGGCCACTTGTCCTTTGCTGCCTGCAGCTCTCTTGCATCCCTCAACCCAATCTGCCCCTGTGTAAAGGTCACACTGAGTCAAGCAGGCATATTCCATAGGTTTCCGTTCCTTTGCCAGGCACCAGATCTGGTGCTGGAGACACAGAGGTGGGCCAGGCACGAGGCCTCTCCTCATATTGTACCACGAAAGCAAAGCAGTCAGTACACGAAGGTGGGGGAAAGACCCCTGTGGCCTGGGACAGTCAGGGAGGGCTTCCTAGGGGAGGTGAGATTTCAGATGGGCATTAAATTATGAAAGATCATTGAAAACAGGTCAGAGATGAGGATGGGGAGGGGGTGATGACTGCACAGGAAGACCCCACAGGAAAAGCCCATACAGCAAGCATGAGGGTCACACTGCTGGTGGGAATGTCAAATTTGGTAGCCACTTCAGAAAACAGACTGTAGTTCCTCAAAAGGTTGAACACAGGTTGTGCACCGTGGCTCACGCCTGTAATCCTAGCACTCTGGGAGGCTGAGGTGGGTGGTTTGCTCAAGGTCAGGAGTTCAAAACCAGCCTGAGCAAGAGCGAGACCCCGTCTCTACTAAAATAGAAAGAAATTAATTGGACAACTAAAAATATATAGAAAAAATTAGCCGGGCATGGTGGCACATGCCTGTAGTCCCAGCTACTCAAGAGGCTAAGGCAGAAGGATTGCTTGAACCCAGGAGTCTGAGGTTGCTGTGAGCTAGGCTGATGCCATGGCACTCTAGCCCGAGCAACAGAGCCAGAATCTGTCTCCAAAAAGAAATAAAATTAAAAAAAAGGTTGAACACAGAGTCACCCTATGACCCAGCAATCCCACTCCTAGGTACATACCTATGACAAGTGAAAACATATGGTCCTCCAGAAACTTGTACACATATGCTTATAGCAGCTTTATTTATAACAGCCAAGCAGTGGAAACAACCCAACTGTTCATCAACTGAAGAATAAACAAATTGTGGTATATCCATACAATGGGAATATTATTCAGCCATCAAAAGGAATTGAGCACTGATGCATGCTACCCATTGGTGAAACTGGAAAATATTGTGCTGAATGAAAGAAAGCAGTCACAAAGGACCATGTATTGGATGGTTCTGTTTATATGAAATGTCCAGAACAGGCAAACCTGTAGAGGCAGAAAGAAGATTTGCAAATGCCAGGCCCTGGGGGAGGGGAGGGTTGAGGAGTGACAGGTAAAGGGCTTCTTTCTGGGGGTGATGAAAAATGCTCTAAAACTTATGGAGGGGTTGCACAACTTGGTGAGTATACCAAAAACTACTGAATGGTGCAATTTACATGGGTGAGGTTGTCTAGCCTGGAAACTGTGTCTCCATAAAGCTGCTCAGCAAGAAAAAGAGAAGCATGAGGGTAGGTCTTGGCCCTAGAGTCCTCAGTCATGTCCTTAAAGCTTAACCCTGACCAGCACCCTGTCCCCTCAGCAGCCTCTGCCCAGGCAGGTCCCCTCCTGCCTCCCTCCTCATATTAGGTGTCCTTCCTTGTCTTAGGAAGCAGACTCTGAGCACGGCTTTGAGTGTGGGAAGCTTATTTGGGAATGGACCAATACTTCCAGATCCCCAATACTTTTGGGGATGTGTGGGAGCTTGAGCAGGAGGAGGGTTGAGCTGCCATGAAGTCATAACCCAAGGCCTTGGCCAATCTTACAGGGCCCTCTGGCACTGGGATCACCCATCAAGCTGTTCCACCTTGAGGCATGGGGACCGGGCCTTTATTCCCCTGCACTGACCAGCCGTGGCATGTTGGCTGCCCCCCAGGGAGGGACATGACCTTGAGCAAGGTGGCTGTCTTTGGGAAGGGCCATCCTTGGAAAAGGACTCAGCTGAACCTGAATGCGGCCAGCCACCCGCATTCCCAGCAGCGGGGCATGGAGGGTGCCAGAGAGAGGAGCCTCACCTCTGAGGAGTTTACCCCATGCTCTGAGCCTCAGCACAGAGCAAACAAGAACAGCCAAACTTGTTTCAAAAGGATCGTGGTCAGATATTCTTTAAAATAGCTGCGCGATAGGACATTTCTGGCACAAAGAGGAAGAACCCAATCCTTGGATTGTCTCCCTTTTAAACATGTTTAAAAATGGAGATAAAATCCGCATAACTCATTCCCTCTTGTTTGTTCATCTTTTCCCCCCTCCCCTTCTGCTGTTCGAAGGCCCCAGTCTCACCCCTGAAGCAGCAGCAACCCTGATAGCAGAAAAATAAATAACTCTCAGTGGAGAGTTTTAAAATGGCAAAAATAATGACAGTAACGAGCTGTCTTGCTACTTACTAGGGAATTGGTGAAGTCAGTCTTTATTTAAAGAGATGGAATTTCCAGCAAAGTTCCCACATGTAACCCTTATTGGTTACATGCTTAGGTCACTGAAAAACACTGATGTGAAATAAAAAGAGACGGGCCATTCCTTTCAGTATTCCTTCCACAGACAAGAGGGGGAACTGACATTAAAAGTGTTGCTACAGCTTTTTTTCTTTTTTAAATAATACATAATGTTCTGTCCCACAAATGAAAACAAATTGGATCATCAAATTGCCTGAGTCACCTGAGAAACCACAATTTAATGCCACCTTCCAATACTCAGAGTTCCTATCTCTGAATCAAATTAAGTAGAAAAACAAGTAAAAAAAAAAATCCTTAAATAATTATGGAGGTGGGCAGAGGTTTTTTTTGTGATCAAAATTGGTGATAACGCTTGTATAAGGAGTGAAAAACATCTCATATAAAAATTTAATCTGAATGTTTTTGTTGTTAAAAATCTCATGTGAATCATGAATTATGAAAAACATGACCCGGGAAAGCTGTGAACAAGTTGATTCAAGTATCTTAGGCATCTGATGATCTCACACCCCAGTCCGGCTTGGCTTCTGGGACGGTTAGGATTTTATCAGGTTCAGAGCTTACTGATGGCTTCGTGCTGGCTCCAGGCCTCACCCGGTTCTTTTCACACTGGCGCCAGATGTTTGGGAAACGTTCAGGGCTCGTAGACAACCCGAGATCAGGCTGGTATCGCTCTCCCATTCTTAAATACAAAGAGAGACCCTGAAAATGAACAATGTCAAGGGACGGCCCCTGACCTTGGACTCTTCCCTGAGGGATGAGCCTGCCTTTTTCCTTCCTGCCTGCCTTTATCAGACATTTATTAGACACCTACTATGTGCCAGGCATGTAGCACTATAAGACAAGTTCCCCACCCTCACATTGCTCAGTCCAGTGCAACAAACTGGGAAATTACTGAGATATGGTGAGACCAACAGATTGCAGGCAATGTTCATTTCTGGGATGGAATCCAGGTAATGTGTGCTGAGGGCCAGAGCACGGCCTTGGCCTAGAGAGTCCAGACGGCCTTAAGAAGGGGGATGGAAGACATGCCTGCCCCTTGCATGGGGGGTGTTTAAACTCTGAGCAAAGGAAGACATCAGTGACAAGTCTGGTGCCTGGTATGCTCAGACAGGTATGCTGTTAGAAAACTCTCTAACAACTATCCGATTGTAAGAGAGCAGTCAGGGTAGATGCTGGCCATTAAAGGACGGGGGTGCCTATTGGTGTGTGCATTGTGTCCGGGAGCAGGGAGGAGTCTGGTGGACTGGAGCATGGACTGAAGGACAGAGGCTGAGATGGTAAGTGGGAGTTCAGAGCTTGACGCCCCAGAACACAGGGCAGAGTGGCCAGATGAGAGCGTTTCAGGAGGCTCCCCCAGGTGGCCCCGTGGAGTGGCTGGCAGATGATTTGTTCCCTAGAGCCTGCAATCTTGGGAATACAGAAGCTGAGATGGAGGGAATGTAGGAGTGGGAGAAATAGAAGAGTCTGGGCCGTCGTTGCCAGTCTTCCTCTCTTTCCAGTGCACAGCCAAGGTCCAGTGGCTCGGTGTCTACTTCCATCACATCTCCACTGTGCATGACCTAGAAGCCGCCAAAAGCAGGAATTGGGCCGTGCAGACTTGCTTCTGCATCACCTTCGACTCCTCCCTTTTTCCCAGCTCCACTTAACACCATGCAAGTCGGGGATGCCTGGCGCAGGGCGGCCCAGCCCAGCCTGGAGGAGAAGTGCACACTTTCCTTGCCCCGTGGGGGGGTGTCGCCTTCGCCAAGGTGTGTACCCGTGGAGGCTGGCCTCTTTGAAGAGTTTTTAGCCAGAGGACTTGAGGTGGCCTCAGCGCACTGTGGGCAGACTAATGACATCAAAGTGGATCCACAATGAGAAGCGCTAGCTCCCAAGAATTTGAGCAGCAGCTGTGTGCCAGGCTCCGTACCAGACACTTTACATGCTTTACCTAAGTTATTCTCCACCGCAAAGTTTTAAGAAGTTTCTCCTGCAAATCACAAAGTCACAACATATTCTGTAGCATAGGTCTACCCCTTAAAATGAGTATAAGTGATAAGTGGACCCACAGAGGTGGTTGGACCATGAGCTAGACAACTCCTTGGCAAAATAACCAGCCCCCGTGCACTTGCCTGCTGCCACCCAGTAAAACTACAAATCAACACAGATCACAGATCCTAGGGGTTGTGATCCTGGAATCTGAAGATGTTAAGTTCACCGGTGCTGAGAGTCTATGGAATTATGGACACTTTAGAGATGAGGAAACTGACACCCAGTGAGTCGGCGACCTGCCTGAGGTTGCCCAGCTAGACAGCAGTGGAGCCAGGATTCAAACCCATCCTGCTCCACTCTAACGCTGTGCTGATTTCACTTCCCTGTCCTGTCCTCTTGGGGCTGACCCTACCCAAGTGATCTTGATGTCTGTGATTTAAGGTGCATAAAGTCCCACCTGAGCTCAGAATGGCTACTTTTCCTTTTCTTCCAAGAGAGACTGTTAAAGTTAGACTTGACCAATTTTTTTCCACAATCTGGGCACTCTCACAGGCCTAACTTCAGATTCAAGCTTCAAGGGTAAGTGTTATTACTAAAAGTAATGGAAAAGCTAGAGGTCACCCAGCCAGTGACTGGGCTTGCTTCTTCCTGTCACAGTTCCCTGGCAATGGGGGACGGCCGTGCTCTCCAGCCCTGGATCTCTGTTGGCCCTCAGCGACAGCAGCACTTTGCAAAACTATCTTTCCCCATCTTCACCCAGGCCAGAAACCACAAGTCTTCCCACGAGACTTCCCAGGGTACCTCTCCAGCAAGAGAGTATGTTATCTTTAACTCACTGCTCTGTGCTGTAAGAAACAAGGGTCAAACTGTCCCACCCTTTGAGCACATGGCCTCAGTGGCTCCTCACTTAATCCTAGAGCTAAGGACTCTTGGATCAGAACAGCAAAGGACTCTGGCCCCTGTCCCAGTGAGAGATGCTGTTGTTAAGATCAGCTACGAATGTCTTCTTCATTCCTCAGCACATCGTATTGACAGAGCCAGGGCCTGTGACAAAACAGTGAGAAGGAGGAAGGCAGACCCAGTCCTGCCTCCTTGGGTTTAGAGGGAGGCAGGAAGGAGAAGCCAGCCCGGGAAGCTTTAGAAGCTTGGCATTATGCATAATGACAACAGGGAAAAATGAACCAACTCCTAACTGCATTCCACTTTGCTGAGTTGCATACAGGTTTTCTTTATTCATTTCCATCCACTTATGTATAAATTAAATATATATTTAAAAATTCCTGCTGTATCAGGAGACTAGCAGGAAACAGTCTCAAATGAAGATGATTCAAGAGAAGTTACAAAGGGACTAGTAACAAGGTGGCTGCAAAATGAAGGGAGCCCACAAGGGGTGTTGAGACCCCTGAGATTAGCAAGAGTAGGAAGCTCTTACCACTCCCAAGCCTGAAGGGACAGGGGGAGGTATTCCTGGATGTATGATGAGAGCACAGCCAGGTGGGGGCCATGGTTGTGGGCTGCTGTCCAAACTCCAGGGGCAAAGTAGGGAGGAGGGAAAGAAGCAAAGTCCTAGCTGCCATTCTTCCCACTCTGCGATCTCCAGTAGGGACCTTCTGTTAGCCAAACTCAATGGGAAACCAGAGTGCAAGGGAACCTGGCAACATGGCCTGCTCGGGGCACTGGACAGGGTGTATTACAGGCTGCAGAATGGGCCGGGTGCAGTGGCTCATGCATGTAATCCCAGCACTGTGGGAGGCCAAAGCAGGAGGATCGCTTGAGGCCAGGAGTTCGAGACCAGCCTGAGCAAGAGCAAGACCCCATCTCTACAAAAAATAGAAAAATTAGCCAGGCATGGTGGCATGAGCTTGTAGTCCCAGCTACTTAGGGCTGAGGCAGGAGGATCTCTTGAGTGCTGGAGTTTGAGGTTGTAGTGAGCTATGATGATACCACTGCACTCTAGCTGGGATGACAGAGCAAGACTCTGCCTCAAAAAAAAATTTTTTTTTTTTTTAAATGGTGCAGAATGGACTTAGGGGCGAGAGGAGGTAATTGAGAATAACCATGCACTGCACTGGGCAAAGAGAATGCAGGAGGGACTTCTAAGGAAAATAAACTAAGGTGCCTGCCCTCAGGGAGTCTTCTGTCCAGGGTAAAATCATTCCTCAAAGTTGAATGTGCTGAGAAGGCAGAAGTATTAAAGATGAAAGAGTCTTACTTAACACGGAAGAAAAAGGACAGTTAAGTTAGCTGGTTACTCTTTTTCTTTTTTCTTTTTTTAGCTAGCTAGAATGCACAGTTTACTCTCAAAAACGGGAGAGAGCGGGGAGTGGCAATGGTGGTGGTTTGTCACTATCTCTATATATTGATCGACTAAACTGATAACTGCTAGCAGTCCCTCCCCTTCGTGCTGTGAATTCACAGACATAATGTGTGTGCATCTGGGTCTTAACAAGAGATCATGGAGGCTGAGTAATGTTTGGGCAGAGAAAAAAAAATGATTGCATTGAGCAATATGATCTTCAGCAATCGACAGCTGGTGATACAGGAGCTTCCAATCTTTTATTTTGTCTCAGGCTGAGCAGCTAAGTCTGGTGTTTAGCTGTAGTTTGTATTGATTTTCCAAATGACAAAGAAAATTTCAAAAGCTGTCAAACAAACACGAGACACTTATGAAATGAAGTTATATTTCATTGCAGTTTATGCCTTCTTCCTCATCTATTATGGATATTTCATTAGCGATTACCCAGAAACTTTTGAAGCTAGCTTCGGAGTTTGTCATTTAGAGCTTTCATATCAATTTCCTTAAAACATAAGAAACAAACATTCCTATAAATAAAGCAAAAGGCTAAGTATGTAGGCAGATAATGCAATGCAGAAAGGAAAACATAATTTCCAAACATATGCAATTATGAAAAATAGAATAACAAAGTAGGCAATGTTTCAAATGAAGTTCCTAAATGTACATTTCATTTAAGCTTAATAAAATATCACTTATATTGCAGTAATACCATTTAATTATTAAAAATCCTATCCAACCAGATTAATAACTATGTAAAAGATGCTTGTCTAAATTCTAAATTTTCCTACACTCAGTAGTCCCTCCATATGAAGACTATCCCTCATTTTAGAATGAATTTTCTTCTGTCCCTCAAAGACCTGCTGTTAACTCATTTTTAACACTGTAAATTATTTATATCAGATGCTTGGAAACACAAAACAAAACAGAGACGATGTCACTGATATATCACTTCATGTTTAATTTTCACCTACTCTATCTTCTTAGGCTCCAGCAAATTTTAAAGAAACGTAATTCATAAAGATTCACAATGATGTTGGAAGATGGGAAACTAGTCTTTATATGTGTGGGTATCTCACAGACACCAGACATATGCTGTCTTCATTACTCCTTATAACAAGTTTGATTGCTCCCATTGTACAGATGGGAAAACAGAAGCTTAAGGAGGTCATATAGCTAGTTCATGGCAGTGCCCAATTTGAAACCACATGTTTTGCTTCACCATTTTGGGCTTTTTTCTACTAAATGACACTACTAAGGCAACTTGTAATAATGACCTGCTAATTTAATTCCCAATATTGCTGTTCACAAGAAATTCCATGGCCTTATGATTTGGTTTTTGCCGGATGGTGAGCAACCTTAATGCCTAGTACAGCAATAGGGCTAGTCTCATCCATGACACACTTTGGAAGTTGTATCTAAATTGATGGTTTCATTAATCAGTGACATACCATGGAAATTCAATCTCCCAGAGTAAGAGTTTGGAGACTAGACGACCAGACAGGATGTGCTGGGGAAATTTCTGTCTATGTTTAAAATATGTTTTGAAGTTTCTGTTGGCCTGTTGTGGTTGCCTTCTACTCAATGGTTCTTGCAATCTTGGCCTCAGGACACCAAACAAGGAGACCTCAGTTGCTCAGTGGATTTGAGGGGGGTGGAAAGGCTGTTTTCATTCCATGCCACCCATGGCTTCTTTCATTTAATTTGGCCTTCGGAGCCTTTGGATTTCGGGAGAAGCTTTGGTGACTCACTCCACCACGCTTTCTAGTAAGGCAGGATGATGAAGCCAGTGGCTCAGGGCTAGAGGCCAGAGCCTGAGAAAGGCAAGTCCATTACCATGGTTACAGCAGGGCCCGGGACTCTAAAGGTTGTATGTGTGTGAATGGGGCGTGGGGAATGACAGACGGTCCCTTCTGCTCTTTGAACTCTAAAACAAGGAGATACAGGTGTGAGGGATAACTTATGAGACATTGGAGGGCCCTTGATCCAGAGATCCCTGGTCAGACCAAAATAAAGTGTGACCTGAGATTGTCTCCTGTCTCATTCTTGGTTTGCTACCTCTAAGGACAAAGCTGGCTCATTGTGGGTCATTAGCATATTACCTGGGAACAAGATGGCATCAATTTCAGGTTGATCTATGAAGGCATGGGTCCCTTCCTGGCTGCTGGTCTTTATTTGGGAATGGTTAGGAGGGGCAGGGACATGCAAGAGCACCTGTTTACTTTGGAGGCTAATCTTTCTATTTTGCCTTTTTTTAAATTAATAAACTTTATATTTTAGAACAGTTTTGAGTTTACAGAAAAATTGAACAGATAGTACAAACAGGTCCCATGTACTTCCTTCTCTGCAGTTTCCCCTTCCACTAACATCTTGGTACATTGCTACAATTAATGAACCATATGGATACATTGTCATTACCTTGTTACTAACTAAAGTCTGAAGTTTACATTAGGGTTCACTCTGTGTTGTACAGTTCTATGGGTTGTAACAAATGCAGAATGTCACATACCGTTACAGCATAGTACAAAATAGTTTCCTTTCCCTGCCCTAAAACTGCAGTGCTATGGGTTCATTCCTCAGGCATTTTCATCATCCTGAAGTTAAGCAAAAACACCACTCCTGACCAAGACAGAAAGAACAAATATTACACCCCCGATGGGCTGCAAACATAATAGGACATGGATCTGGGCTGGTGAACAAAATGCCGTGAAGCTATGAAAAAAGACAGAAGAGTGTGAAACAGAGTGGGGCCAAAGATCCCTTGTGGAGTGAGGAATATGGAGGAAGAAAAATAAAACTGTCACTGAATGATAACTGTGTGCCCAGGCGTAATGCTTTCTGTGTATTAACTCATTTCGATAATTATCTCAACCTCCAGTCATTGGTTGGCTCTCCTCTCCACCGCAGCCCTATGGGATGGGTTAGTTATGGTTCAGATATTACAGGTGAGGACACAGTGGCTCAGAGAGGTTAAGTGACCAGCTCAAAGCTGTCCAGCTAAAAAGCTGCAATGCAGAGAGGCTTTGCACGCAGGTCTGTCCATCTGATGTCCACACCTGTGACTGTCCCTCCCCCTGGCTCTGTGTCCGCCGAGATGCAGAGTGGGTGAGGATTTAGCTCTTTCCTCCATCGGTTGTAGCCACTGCAATTGTTCCAGCAGCAGGAGCGAGGCAGTTTTTAAGGGAAGCAGCAACAGGAAATTTGGTCTATTGTTTGAAACAAGAGGTGCAAACAAGTCCCCGCTTTGAAGTGCTGAATAACAAATTCCACCGGGAGTGGAAAGGCGAGAAGCTACAGGATTCTTGAGCTGGTGTCAAATGTGCGAGGCAGAGGGCACAGGGGAAGAGGCGGCCCTGGCTGAAACTGGGGCAGGGTTTGTTTGAAGAGAACGGGTCTTAAATAGATCAGGCTACGGAGGACATCAAGGGGTGGGGGGAGGGGGAGGGGGAGGGTCATTTCTCATTCTCTGTCTCTCTCTTTTTTCCCCCCTAAGGGAGCCTGTTTTTTGAAGGAAAACATAGCAATCAAAGGTGGGGGTGGGGTGCAACCAGCTCAACAGTAAACCATAGAGCAGTTCCAAAAGAAAACAAAACAAAACCCCACCACCTGGTCTGACTTGGTTGGTAATAAAATGCTATGGGATAAACGGAGCTTGTGTAAACTAATCCCACCTCCCACTCACAAGTCAGTATTAAATTTAGGAATGAGAGAGGCTAAGATACCAACTTGGAATGACTTGCAATTGCTTTACTAAACTGCACGCCTTGGACTCTAATAGCATATCCATGACCCCACCCTCCTAGCCATAGTTGAAGCCAGAATGGGATTGTTAATCAGATACTTCCCCAGACAGTCCATTAAACCAGACTCCCCTAAAGTGAAGAAGTAAGAAGCATAGGCAATTAGCAAGTAGATTCCCAATGATGACTAGGAAAACACACCCTCTTCCAGCAGCTTAGATTGCCAAACATCCAGTCTTCCTGTACTCGAGGGGGACTTTTGACTCTCCCCATTGTCTCTCATCTGCAATTGATGTCTCGTTCAAGACCAAGGTCAAGTTATCAATCTTTGTTATAGATGCCCTGGACCAGGGTGTCTGGAGCCTCCACTGCCACGGCGAGATGTCTGGAGACAAAACTCCCATCGGGCAGGACTGCTGGCAAGCCGGCTGCTGCAAGGTAAGAGGAAGGGATCCCTCCTGGGCGGGCGACACCCAGGACTTCCTGAAGGGATGAGAGGGAGGCTCCCTTTTGGACACCCTGGGTAGGTTCTGACCAGGTTGTGGCCCAGGTGGCAGGGCAGCTGCAGGTAGGTCTGGGGAAGGACCATCTCCCTGAGCCTCAGTTTTCTTACATGTAAAAGGGGGCTAATGCTTCCTACCTTGCAAACCTGCTTTGAGGATTAGAGATAAGCTCGTGTAAAGCTCAGTGGATAGTAATTGTTGTTATTAGGTGGTTTTACAGGCAAAGATGACTCTTCCAGGGTTGTGACTTCTCATGTGGCCTTTCCAACCTCTGGAGGTCAGTAGGTAATAGTGATGTCCTACATGGCTCTATTCCCAGTCCCCTGCCAAGAGTTCCCATAAACATTTTATTTGGGGGAGGCTTGACCTCAGAAGTCCCCCAAAGGGAAAGAAGTCTAAAAGCCTGATCTGGCTGCTACAGCAACGAACCTGTGTGGGACTGGGCTTTGTGGAGTCTTTACTGCATCAAATATTGTTTTCTTGTGCACATCAAATAACCTATAGGAATAAACCAATTACACATTTCTGAGACCTTTCCAGCTAGGTTTTAAGCTCTCTCCAGGGCAGGAGCTACTGTGTTTCATGTGGCTTTATATCCACCCTGCCACCTTGCCTTCCCACCTGCCCCAGCACACACACACCACCACCACCACCACCACCCCCATTATAGGCTTCGTGAGTGGTTGTACAATTGAGCTGATTTTATTTCACATCACATTTGAGAAAGCAGGAAATTTGGCTTCTCTGTATATGGTTGTGGTCTCAGCCCTGATTTCTGAACTGAAAGGTCCTGGGTACACAGGCCTTGAAGCTAAATATTAGAATATCCTATGCCACGGTCAGACTTACCAAACTCACATTTCATTCTCGTAATGAGTGGTTACATGGCCAAAACAAAGAAGGCTGCAGGATTACAATGCTCCGTGGCATGAAGACTGCATGGCGGGGAAGTGAAGGCATTTAATAATCAGGAATGATAGGCTGCAGAATGAGGTGGGGGGGGCTCTCTCACTCTGGGGTTTCTTCCCACAGTGCTTCGCCCTCTGATGGGTGGAAAAAGGACAGAGAACTGGCACTTATGACCCTAGCTCAGGCTTCGAAGCTGGCACTCAGTAGGCCCTCAAAAAATATTGGTTGGAAGAATAAATAAAGGCTTTGGGAGAAGGTAGCCGAGTTTGTGTCATTGAAAGGTGGCCAGAATATTGAGCAGGTCCCTGGGAGCCTGCCTGAGAAACTCAATCTCTTTATCAAAGGAGAGCTTTTTGGGTGCTCTAGATCTCAGTCTGCTTGTCTATAAAATGATACTAAAATACCAGTGGGGGACAGAGAAGCAAAGTTAGGGTATGTGGGTGTAATGAAGTTGAATGAGACTAAACAGTAACAATTGACTTTGGGCACTTAACTGTTTGCAGGTAGGGTTCTAAGTATTTTATATGGATTTTCTCATTTAATCCTCGCTGCATATATGAGGTGTGCCCTTCTGTTGCGGAAACTGAGACTCAGGGAGGTTAGATAACACGTTTAAAGTCAAATAGTCCTTTGCCAGCGTTTGACTCAGTGATTGGTGTGCCTTAGCAGCAAACCACCTCTCCTTAGCTCTGCTGTTTAAATGCTTCCTGGGCTGCTAAGGAGAGGGTGCTTCTGGACACAGTGAACTGGCAACGGGGCTCTCCTGTGGGAATGGGCCACTCACAGGAAGTGCACATGGCTTGCAATACTGTCGCACATTGTCTGAAACGACAGTTTCCCCGCTTACCCTTTCAGAGATGCCACCAGCATCTTCCCCTGTAGCTGGCCTTTAAGAGGCCAGCCTGGGCTCCATCCACCTCCGGGGCTCCCAGCTTAACATGCCACACTTCCGCCTCCTCCTGTGGCTCCAGTCTGTGCCGCATTGAGCACGCTTTTCCTGGCCCCAAACATCCTCACCTTTTTGTCCCTCCCTTAAATCCCACCCTGTCCAAGATTCCATCATTTCTGGAATCTTTTGCTCACCTAATGAGTTCTCAGTTCCCTGCTCGGATCAACGACACATTAGCATTTAGCCAGTTCCTTTCCTGGATATTGTGTGTCTTGTGCTTAAGGTAGCATCATTATTTTCTTTTTCCCCTGTTGTTTTCCTATTGCTTCTCCCAAGTATATTGTAAGCTTCTGAGGGCAGGGACCTTGTCCACTGTTTCTGTGTTTCTTTACAGTGTCTGACACAGTGCTTCGCTCAACACATAGTGTTTGGTGATTGGACAATGGGCCTTCCAGCATTACTGGTGACATCTTTATCTGCCCCCCACCAAAAAAAAAAAAACTTTTTAAAGAGCACAAGGATCCCACACAGCCACTGTTTGGCATTGTGTCCTCTGTGCCTTCCTCCACTTAGACCATAATGGCTTCAATTTCACTCAAATGCCTTTGTATTTTATATTCACTTCAATTAGCACTAATAGAAGAACACTTTGCACCTTTATAGGATCTTTCCTTGGAGAGCTCAAAAGCATTTTACAAGAAAGTGTTAATTATTCCCATTTTACAGGCAGGAAACCTGAGGCAAAGTCAAACAGTGACTCAATGGCAAAATTAGGACATGATTTTCCCTCTCTGTTTTCAATTGTCTACCATAATGGCTAGATCACAGCTACGCTTTCTAGGTCAGAGTTAAATTACTGTTTAAAAAAATGACAAAGTCTCTGTTGTATCCTTGTTTTAAATAATATTTGCTATTTCCCTGCATTATAAAGTTAGTATATGCTCATGTAGAAAATGTATAACATACAGAAATATTAAAGAAAAAGAAGTCACATATTCATCATTCAGAGACACCCACTGTTAGGGTTTATCCTGTTTGGTTCCCCCCCCCCCCCCCCCCCCGCATCCTAGATGTACATAGAATGTGCTATTCTTTATAGTTGAGGTCAAACTACATCCTGCTTTCTTCTTATCATGTAATAAGCATTTCCTCACGTTACTACATATTTTACTAAACATAATGTTAAATGGCTACATAATATGTCATCATTCATTTGATAATTCCCATATTGTTGCACATTTAGGCTGTTCCATTTTGTTGTTTTTTTGGTTTGTTTTGTTACCAGAAATACATCTGTGATGAAAATATTTGCATTTAATTTTTTTCTTTAACATTTATGCCTTTCAGATTATACAAGAGTGTGTGTGTAGCTATTTTAATAAGAAAAAATTTAAGTGGGCTAGATTCAAGGCCCACTTTCCTGACTTCTTCCTTCTACCACCTACCTCTCTTACCCAAAAACAAAATGTTGACATCCTCTGAGATTCTCCCCTGGTTAAAGCTAGCAACCTAAACCTCTAAAGATATTATAATATAGAGTCTCAAAAACTGACACTAGATCAAATATTTAATGTGAACGGAGCTTGAGGGAATGAAAGAAGTTTTCTACTCCTGCTAGAAATATCAGCTTCTCTGGATTCCACTGGAACAAGCTTTCAAAGTCTTACAAACCACACTTACCCAGGAAAAAAATATTATACAGTCTGACAGGGCTTATGACAAAAGAAAATCTAATTACAGTTCATGAAAACAAATCTTCATTCAATGCCAACTGTATAACTGCAGAGATGTGCATGAAGAAGTACGTGTAGAAACAAAACAATACTTTGTATCGTGAAAACAACTAAAAAAAGAAAAGCCAATCCATGTCTATGCCCTATATGTCCTGGCACCAGGGACATATTTGTTGCTTAAAATATTGGATGGCAAACTGTTATTGTAAGAGCAATATTAATAACGAAAGCTCAATATAAATAGAATACACATGGCTCACATCTCCCAGGAGGGAAGAAAAGGAATTAATATAAGGTCTTAGCTCAGAACTTGAACTTTACATTAAGCAAGATAATAATATTTATATAGCACTTTACATATTTCAAGCCCTTTCAAGCTACTATATACACTATTAATTTCTAGCGATTCAGCAATGACATCACTGAGAGTCATATAGGGTGGCGTTTATTTCAATAGTGTACAAGAAATATGTACTATGACATTTACGTGGGTGTCTCATGATGAGGAAGAGGTAAAAAAGGAAAAGTTGAGAAGCTATATTTTTAAAAACTCTAAATATCAAGAAAATTTATCTTAGAATATAAGTTTGGTAAAAAAGTGACTGGAGCCAGGGATTCGTGGCCAGGGAGGTGGGGTTTGCAAGGTTGTGGGATAAAAGAGAAGCTCCAGGTCACCTCTTAGGAATTTGGAAGTCTCAAAGCAAGGAGCAGTTGAGTCCATTAAGCTAGATGTATTTTCAAAATGAAAGCCACTTCCATCTGAAAGACCAAGCTGTGAGCTTTCTTGTTTAAGACAAGCAAAAGGAAACAGAACATAATCATTAGAGGTGTAGAAAGATACCTACAGCCAAGTGTCATCAACATATGCTGTCCAGAAGTGGAAGGCAGGGGCAAATGGTAAGCTAGAAATTAAGTCTTTAAAGATTCCAAAAAGGGTCTTGGAAACTGAGAAATACTGTCGCCAGAGTCAGGCTGGGAGGGTGGTGGACAGGAGAGTCTACTATTCAGAAATCATTACAGTTTGTTCTTACAAGTTTGGCAGGTTCTTGGTACAATTATATAACTATACATGCATTCAGCGTATAGAGATGAATTATGTACTATGCATGTAATTACATGTAGCAAAATGTGCACTTTTATTTGGTGGGTATTTACATAGTAAAGTGAATAGTGTACTTAGAAATAATTAATATAAAGTATTATTTAAAAAAACAAAACAATTAAAAGTAGTTTGATTTCCTAAAGCTCAAAAAAATCTGGAATCTTCTTTTTATTTATTCCAGTAGTCTATGCCAAATTTTTCTGTAAGGCAGTCCCCAAAGCCAAAAGGAAGAATAATTTCCCTCCATTATTCATAATCTTTTGATTTAAGGAAAAGGCCTTTTCAAATTTAAAGTGTCTCAAAACTTCTGTCTGGCCTTAGATATTCCTAGATTTAAAATACTTACAAATTCAGTCACCTAGAATGAATACCTTGATATATATAATTGTGAACTTCTTTATTTGTAAAATTGAGATTTCCCCACATGACTTCTTAAGAGTATGATTCAATTTTACTGTATATCATAAAAGCCATATCTTTATTGGTGAATAAATTATGATGTAAGCATTTAGCATTAGGTTTTGTTTCTGATTATTTGAAATATTTCTTGTTGAAAATTATTAAAAATTAGTTCTAATTTGGATGTAAAAAAATTAAGAAAATTAATAATTAAGGTTTAGAGTGAATCTCTTGAATTTTCTTTTGAAGCATATCACATAGAAGATTTCTGAATTTATTCATTTTTCTTGTAGTTTGGTAAAAACTCTAGATTATTCCCTAACTTTTTCTGGGGGGGGGGGATAAAATTTTTCAACTTTAGGTGAAACTTAATTTTATGAGTCCATAATAAATAAGATAGCAGAAGAGAAAGACTCTTCTGAGGATAGAGAGTATGGCTTTTTTATAATGGTCTGTAGTATAAGACATTTTTTCAGTTTGGAAGAAATTCTTGACAGTTAATTCCTTCAAAGAATTAGGTTAAGTATATCAGAACAATCACTAAATTTGAATCTTTACAAAACATCACAATGCATTTTCATTTCTTGGGCCACCATATGGTATTTTGGAAAATTTGCCAATTTTTACCCTCATGGATTTAACCCTATACTATTTGTAGATGTTGGGGAGAGGAGAATCCACCAATGCTAGGAGGATAGGGAAGAATGAACTCCTAAAAGTGCTTTCTGATTTTCTGTAAGTTACATTGGTTCATGTAATCACATCCCCAAGGTGGCCACTAAGTTTTTTTTTAGGCAAAATAAAATGGATCAGAAAAGATATTTAGGAATTCGGAGCTCATGTATTAGTTATTTAGTTGCCTTATTTGGTGCTAAGCTGTATTTCATGTAAAAGTGTCAAGAACAAACATCATTGTGGTCAGTCCCCCCATCTGATTACTGGGGGTTTGATTTTGAAAGCTTGGGGTAGCAAATTAGTCATATACTTGGGAACTGTGAGCTTTCTTCCCCCAAAGGGAGAGCCTGAATGTCCAACAGTGACCAAATGCCTGTGGATTGTTTTTTCTTGTGCTTCATTTTAAGTAATACCAATTATGAGTCAAGGTGTTCCGGGTGCTTCTTGGTCCTGGGCCAGTTATCTTGCTAATCCACTCCTTCCTCACAGTGTGTTTTGGAGGGGGGGGCATAGTCATCATTGTGTTATCTTTGTAGGTGCCAGTGGAGATCCAGGTCCTAAAACCTTTCTATTTTCTAAATATTTTATACAGGGTACAGCTTTGTAGATCCACTGTATTTGAATGCCAACGAGTCCTAGTAGCTTTTACAATGGTGAGAAAGTCAATCTGAAAAAAAGTCTTTAGAAATAGATATAATTTGCTCTTATTTTATGTCTACACTTGCTCAAGAAAAAAATGATTTTCGAAAGCTTTTTAGGTCTACTTCATTTAGCTAAGATCATTTTTGATGAATGGTTTATTTTGAATGATTTTCTTTTTAAAAGGCGACAGGTTGTGGTGCTGGCAAAGTTATATAACCCACCCCCACCCCCCAGGGAGCAATAAGGCTTGAATAACCCAAAACTTTGGTAGAAGAAATCTAAATTTTATTTAAATAGAGCTTAACCTCTGGATCATACAATGTAGTGTTTTTCTTCTAAGTCAGGTTAGCATTTGCATGATATAAATATGACAAGAAACAAGGGTATTTAATACTCATCAAATTTATTTCTAAAATATTGCCGTGGGTTCAGAACCCTGAATTCCAACCAGATGTACTTCTGGAGCATTACACAGGTCATATATATTTTACTTTTTTGGTTCAAACCCAGGGGACCTACACCGTAATTAGATTGAGAACATCTGCACTAAATCCAAACCATTTCCCTGATCCTTCCTTGAGCCTTCCCCACGGGAGGGATTTTTATTTTTTATTTTTTTTAAAGCCCCTGCTCATTTTATTTGTCTAGCCACTTTTAGAGCAATTCCTAGGTCTCGCCTGCGGGCCACCGCACAAATGCAAATTCGAAGCGGAGGGTAGAAGACCCCTGAGGGTGTACGGATCCTTAGAAGTATTTCGTTCAGACAGGAATGGCCTGAGGTGGCATTGCCGCTTCCCGCCAGAAGCCAGACTCCGGGACAGGGCGTGGCCAGGCGCAGGGGCCGGGGCGCGCCGGTGGGCACGTGCGCCGGGACCCGAGGACCCGAGTGTCGGGGCGCCGCTGCCCTCTACCGGGCGG
Source organism: Microcebus murinus (assembly GCF_040939455.1). Lineage (NCBI taxonomy): Eukaryota > Metazoa > Chordata > Mammalia > Primates > Cheirogaleidae > Microcebus > Microcebus murinus. The sequence goes on from NC_134122.1 coordinate 29,615,299, forward strand.
CGCGGTCGGAGCTGCAGCGCGGCCGCCGGCCGACTGCGCGCGCGGGCTCGGGCGCCCCACACCGAGGCAACCCGCGGCCACCCCAGGTCCGCAGTGCCCTGCCCAGCGCGGCGTCACAGCACCTGGGCCGAGGCTCGCGACGCGCCCCCCAACGCCCGCGCGCTTCCACCCACCTGCTTCCTGCCCCTGGGCGAGTCCAGCCCGGGACGCGTGAACCCCGCTCCCACCTCGGGAGCCTCCTCGCTGTGCAGCTGCGGACCCTGGCCAGCAGTGCGAGACCTGGGGACACGTGCGGTCCCCAGCTCTTGGGACTTTCATTTCTAGTCCCTTCCTTCGAAAATGCTGAATTCATTCCGCTGATCAGCGCTAAACCCTCGAACTCAGTTGAGAAACAATTATTTTCCACGTAAATGTTTTATTTTGTATTCCATACAGATTTTATTTACGTATAATTTTCAAGATTAAGGAATTTGGGGATTTGTTTTAACTAATTACACGTTAAATGAAGTGCGGGAGAGTCAAAGTACAGTATCCCTGCTGGAGACTCAAACTCACACGTGTGTATAATCAATTAAAGATGACGCTCATAAAACGTGCTTTTTGCCAGGTTCCTGCGAGGAAAGAAATCAAAAGAGAATTTATTTTTTGGTTTAAATTTTAGCATTTCTGTAAACTTGGAACCATGCTTTCTGTGTTGAGTGAATGTGCCCACACTTTCCAAGTTTCTGCACCCAAAGGAATAAACCCGAGGTGTCTGAGCCACAGGAAGTTTCTCGGGCTGTTCCGCTGAAGCACAGCGAGGGGACACAGAACTGTGCTTCAAGACTTTCCCTGTCGTGGCCTGAACCGGAGTGGCTCGGGCGGACGGGCGCCGCCGGGACCCCTGTGCCCCTGCCGTTGCGGTGCGTTCGGGGCGACCCGGGGCCGCGCGGCCCGGGCGTGGGGCTTCAACGGGTGCAGCGACCTGAGGGTCAGGGCTGGATCCCCCCACTCCACTCCCCCAAACACAGAACGCTGTTTCTGGCCGCCTCGCTCTCCGAGTCCCCGCTGGGCGCTGAGGGGTCGGTGTGCCACCGCCCACGGCCATTGCGCCTCCCACACGCGCGCCTGTCGCGGTCTGGGCCGCGCGGGGTCGGGGCTCGGGCAGGTGGTCGCGGCGGCTCGGAGAGAGAAAGGAGCGCTGCGCGGGCGCCCGCCCTGAGGCGGCCGACAGCACCCCGGCCGAGGCCCTGAGGGGCCGCCGCCCGCGACCCCCGGGGCCCGAAGCCCGCTCCAGGTGAGCCGGGCCCGGGGCCTCGCGCGGGGCCCGGCGCCCCTCCCGCTGCCCTCCAGCGCCCCCTCGGGGCCGGGCCCGCCGCCGCCGCAGCTGGGGCTGGGGGCCCGGGAGGGCTGGCGGGGGTCGCGGGCCGGGCGCCCGCCAGCCCGCTCGCCGGGGGGAGGGGGCCGGGCCGCGCGCGCCAGGCCGGCCGTCGGCCGCCGCGCCCTCGGGCTCCGACTCCGGCTCCGGCTCGGGCTCGCCATGGCTGCGGCGGCGCCGTGAGGAGGAGTCCGCGTCCTCCGTGGCGGCGGCGGCGGCCGGCTCCAGGCCGGGTTTTGGCGCCGCCCGCCTGCTGCCTCCTGGCGGCTCCTGAACTCCAGCCCCCTCTCTATCAGCCTCTCACTCCGTCTCAATATGTCTCAAGATGGCGGCCAATGTGGGATCGATGTTTCAATATTGGAAGCGCTTTGATTTACAGCAGCTGCAGGTCAGGCTTCTCCTCGCTCGGCCTCTCGCCCGGGGGTGGGGGCTGCGGGCGGTCGCGGCCTCCCCCGGGGCCCCGGGCTGCCCGGCCGCCGGGGGGCCGCGGCGGCGGGGAGGAGGGGGTGCCGGGGAAAGCGGGGCCGAGTCGGGGACAAGTCCCTCTCGCTCCCCGGCCCCCATTGATAACTCGCTTGATCAGAAATTGATCCTCTTTGTTCAATTCATCGATCAGCCCAAGATGGCGCCGGGAGCCGCCGCCGCCACCGCTGCCCCCGGTGTCTGCCCCCACCCCGGGCGCCCCCCCGGCCCTGCGCCGCCGCCGCCAGCGCCGCCGCCGCGGGACCGGGGAGGGGGCGGCCGGGCGGCGCGGGGCGCGCGAGCGGGGAGCGGGCGGCGGGCGGCGGCGGCGCCGCGAGGGGGCTGCGGCCCGGCGGCGGCGCCCGCCCGCGCGCCCCGCGCCCCCGGCCCGCCGTATTCCCGGGGAAAGTTTGTGGGGAGTTGCTGTGGGGGTGAAGCGCCTGCCTCTCCAGGAGGAGCCGCCGCCACAGCCGCCGGCGCGGCGGAGCTGGGCTGGTGGCGCTGTGGTGCCGCCGGCTCGGGGGAGGGTCAGAGCGGCCACCGGCGGCGGCGCGGCCCGGCTCCGGCCAGGCGGGCGGGTGGCCGGGCGGGCGCCCGCGCTCCCTGCCCCGGCCGGCCCGGCCCCGGCCGCCGTCCCGGCTGTCAGCGGGCCGGGTCGCGCTGCCGCCCGGCGCCCGGCGCGGCTCCCGGGCTAGCCCCGGGTTTGTTTACGTCCGGGAGCGCCCGGGACCACCCGCAGCCCCGCAGCCGCCCCGCTCTTTTGTGTTCCTGCGCCGGCGGCGCCGACCTGGCCCTCCGCGGCCGGGAACCCCGCGGGGCGCTTCGGGGAAACTTGGCGAGGGGCGGCAGGGCTGCCCCGCACGCGGTGCCGGCGGATCGCGGCGCCCGGGACCGCCCGGCGGGCGCGGGAGGAGGGCTGCAACTTTCCCCGAGCGCAGGCCCCGCGCTGCGCCCCGGCGCGCCGGCTGCCGGGCGGGGGACGCTTCCTCCCTGCGGCCGGCCGGCCGGCTCCAGCCGCGCGCCCCGGGGCTCCGGCCGCCCCGGGCACCCACCGCCCGCTCCACTCCGGCCCTCTCCCCTGGGAGCCGGCCCTCTGTGCAGGGTCCGCAGGCGCAATGGAGCGCGCGGCGGGTCCGCTGCGAGATGCTCTCCCCGGCCCGGTTCTCGAAAGCCAAGCCCGGAGGGCCGGGTTGGACAGTGGCGTGCCGGGCGGTGGTCGGAGCGCAGAGCCCCGGGCGCCGCAGGGGGAAAGTGCCGGGGCTCCCCATCCGGCGCGGGACCTGCCGCCGTGCCCCGGGGGTGAGTTCCTGCCTGTCACCCTCCACCCGGAGGAGCGGCGCGCCCTGAGGGTCCGCCCCGCACGCGCCAGCTCCGCGCCCGCGGCGCCTGGACAGCCCCGGGACTCTGCCAGGTGGATGTTGTGCGTAGCCGGAGCCAAGCTGAAGGTGAGCGGCGTGTGAGCAAGAAGCACTGTCTGCGTGAGTGCTGGCGCAGGGGGAAGTGGAAGTGCCCTGCGGCTCCCCTGGGCTGCCTGGCGCTGCGCGAGGGGGGTGTCCCCTAGAGCCCCTGGGGACCGGCTACTGCTCCCAGCTCTGAGGTGTGCGTGAAGGTGAACTTGGCTGAACTTTCCTAGTTGGGAGGACTGGTGATAGTGACCTGCACTACCTGCAGGAGTAAAGCAAATGAACTCCAGATGCAGGCTTGTATGAAATGAAGCGAATTGGATTAAAACTTACATAAATGGAGTCTGACAACTTTAATTGTATATGCTTGTTTTCTGCTCTTGCCTACGTAAGAACGATAAAGCAGACTCAAGTCGTTATGAAATTTCCTCAAATTTCTCGCTTAACTAGAAAGAAGACTATGTGAAATATGTATTTCCGATAAGATTAAAACTTAAAGGAGTTTGAGTATTTATTGACTAAAATAGATTACTCCAAAGTGTCTATTGTGTAAATTAGATTCCCGAATGTAATGAACACAGCCGAATGGCATTTTTGATAAATTGGTCTACCCTGTTTTAGTAAAAATAGCTCCCTTTTACCATAATTTAATTCCTGTGCTTACTGTAAAACCCGTTGTGGAGTTTTAAGAGACAAACCTTATTATTTTTTTTTTTCTTGTCTTCCTAAATGTGACATGCTAGCTTAATTATCAATGAAGTCTCTTTCTTAAGCATCCTGGCAAAACTGCAAAATGGATTTGGTTTGTAGAGCATTATTAGGTTTCATGAAGTCTGTAACCCTACCCCCTCTCCCCAAGTGATTATAGCTACTTCTTCAGGGGATCGTGGCTCTGGGATTTGATTGAAAGTTTCCCTCTTAGTTTACTTGAACTTTATGTAGATCTCGAGAAGGGGGGAAAAAAAAACCCAAACCAAAGTCCCTCATCCGAGCATCATTCTCTTTACTGAGCATCTATTCCCTTTTGGTGGTAGCTCACGATTTCGCCTTAGATGATTTCCTGTGGCCGCTTCATCCCATGTTTGAAAACTTCAGTTGAATGCAGAATGCCAGAGTTCAAGTATAAGGCCATACTGGTTCTTTCTGTGGGCCCTGAGGAGGCCTTTTGAGTTGGTATCTGGTGGAGTGTCCTGTGTATTCCCACAGACAGTAAGCGAGCCAATGAGACTGCACTTTGAGAGGGAATTCATTAGTTTCAGACTCTTCTCATCTTTCCAGTCCTCTTTATACTGCGATCGGGTTGCCTGCAGAGCCCAGGGTAGGCTGTGGCATTGCCACCTGCAGGTAAAGAGGCTGGGTCTCAGCGAGGTAGATCCAGGTTGGAGAGTTCTGAGGGTCTGGGGTTAGGTGGAGCAGTTCTGCACCTCTTCCGTGACCAAGTGAGCCGGGCTGGGTCCTTGTCCTGCTTTTTGGGTCTGGAAGCTGCTGCCTTGGGATGGGGTGAGCGCCCAGGGAGAGTTTCTGATGTTTCTTCTTTATTTCTCTTCCTTTTTAGTCCCAAAGGCTTGCGGTGTGGAAGCTTTAGTGCTTCGGCCTTGCTAAGACTAGTTGGACAAGTTTTTATGCTATCCTAGACTTGTAAAAACCAGGGTTTTTTTTTTTTTTTAATAAGAAAAACACCATTGTATCAATTTATCTTTTAAATACACGTTTGAAGAGAGGACACTTTCTAAAACAAACTCATGTAGCGCTGCGTGTTAGTGGAGCTTTGAACTTTTTGGGATGGGGCCTGCCAGGGAACAGCTTCCCTTTGGAGCATTATTCCCACGTGGTGACCAGTGTTCTCCTTTAAGGAACCTCTCTGCAAAAGTAAACTTTAGAAGTTGTCATTTTTTTTCAAAATTAGAAAATAATTTCGATTTTGCCGAAAGTCCATTTTCTGGTTGCTTTTGTTTTCTCCTGTTTTAGAAGTGTGTATGTTACTGCCTGTCCAGTACTGTTACCTGTAATAAGTATATTATTTTAATTAAAATACTCTATCTAGTACCCTTTATAAAATAATACATAAACAAATTACACTGGTGCTGCTCCTTTTTCTGTTTTCATGATTCTTTTAATGTCAGTGACTTTGAGATTTGGTATAGAAAGAGGTTATTTTCAGTCAATTATAGTTTTCCTGTGTGAAATTATTATTATTTTTTTTTGAGTCAGTGGAGGGATAGTGTTAATGCAACACCTCCTGGTACGGTTGGGTCCACAGAGCCCCCATGCTTGCATCCCCAATTTCATGTGTCTTCTGTCACTAGTTAGGTTGCATGAGAAAGTTGGGACAAATAGCCCAGTCCCCTCTGGAATTATTCTTTCCTGATCTACTAAGCTCACCTTAAAAATGCTGTCTGATGAACCCATTGAGCCCAAGACCTTTAATGGTCATTTAAAAAGTCTTTTCTCCTGTTACTGCACAATTAAGACAAACCCAGCAGGGTTTATGTGGGAGCTGTGCAGAAACCATAGTTTGTGCTCTGTGATCCCCCTCTGGGTGTACCTGTAGCAGTTAGCAATCAAAATCATTCCTGAGGCTGTGCTCACATTCTGTGTCTTAGTAGAGAAAACAAAGCTAGAAGTAGAAAATCCATATGTGCTTCAGCTCATTTATAAAGCCCCAGGAACATCTGTAGTGAAATGAAGGACACATTTGTTAGGGAAAAACTTGTACAATTTTTTAAAAAGAGAAATTTCATCTGGTATGAAAAGTCCTGTGGAACTAGGTTAAATTCCTACCTGTGCTTGGCTCATGTAAATTTCACATATTTAAAAGACAAGCGTATCTGATGGATTGCAACATAAATGCTATGTAAAAGTTACTGTAACAGTTATTCTAATATACAAGGATCATAAGGTATTGTAGAAATTATTTAAAACGTATTTAAAATTACTTATTATATAACTTTTTAAAATGTAATTGCTCTCCCTATGAAAAGTCTGAATTTTATTAGTAGTTGTCAAAGACAAAAATTCGTTTATCTGGTTCCTGTTGTTTTGTCTGAAGCTCTGTATTATCGCTGCTGAGAGAGATAGACAGTTTTGGTTTCAACTGAAATTTCTCTGCCTCTGATTGTTTAAACCAGACCCTTAATCTTATTTTAACATATTTAAAATGTCCATAGAACCCAGAAGAATTGTTTTGTGTAAGTAGCTAGTGAACGTAGTTTAAACACTCAAGCAATTCTGGTATCTAATTGGAAACAGGTGGAATTCTTGGAATCCTGTGTTTGAGTCTTATTATAGCAAAACGTAGGGACACTTTTTACTTGTGGCCATTCACTCTGTCATAAGCTATTTGAAGAGGGGCCCTACAGCTGCTTGTTGTGCCCACTACTGTTTACCTGGGCGTTTTAGGAACTGAATGCCTATGTATGCTTAAATGTGGAGAGAATTTATGTGCCGATAATGGAGTGAAAAAGGAATCTACTGGCATAATTAGACAAGTGATTTAGTATCTGTATTATGTAACTTTTATAGCAAAGAAGTTGTGAATTCATTTGTGATTTTTAATTTGATAAAGATTTATTGATTTGAGCATTTAGGGTACATTTTATTATACCCTGATACAATGATTTAGAATTCAGGGAGAAATTACAATTTTCCCGAGAAATTCTGCATTTATAGATAAGAGGTTCACTAGCAACCAAAAAAAAGGGAACTAGGTTAGGGGGATATTTCAATAAAATATTAATGGGGTGCTCTGAATTATCTGAGTCATTTTATCCATTCTAGTTTTCAAGTTGTGTTCCTGAAAACCAGTTGACAGTCCTGGTTTTGGAATGTGTTTCAGAATCAAGTTTTGGTTTGTGTGAAGGTGTTGGATTTTACTGAAGAGGACAGTAAAAGTTTGTACTGAGCTACTCCTGCCTGGGTTGTGGATTTGCTGAACTGTAAACAGTCCTGCTTTTCAGCTGTGTTCTGAGAAAGTTGGTGGAGGAGCATAGTCTTTGGAGGGGAAGAGGTGTCCCTGCAGGAGGTTAACTGGGATTGGGGGGGGCCCTATGGTGTTGCCCTCATCTGTGCTGCTCCGGAAGCAGCTTCAAAGCACCTGGGTTGTGACTTAAAGATTTTAAAAAAGTGCTTGTGCTACCCTGTTCACATATGACACAGTTAAAAAACATAATGAGGGTGAACAGCTCTCTTTGAAAGACATCAGAATTGTTGCAAAACCCATCAAGAACCTTTCCTTTAAAAAGCAAAGAACTCTTTAACAAAAATAATTTTAATTCTTTCTGTAATTAGATTCCAATAGGAAGATGATAGCACGCGAAAAAAAGGCTGTCAGTTTCTTTATTTCAATCTGAAGATTTTTCCTTACTGCAGGAGATCCAGGGCAGTTGGCAGAATTTTTGTGTTTGTTAGAGACTGGGCCATGGGAAGCCCGGGCAGTTCTGTGGCCACAGGGAACCCAACACCCCTCCACACCCTGCTGCTGCCCCCCAAGTGAGATTGGTACAGATCCCACACACAGGGGGGTCTTCCTACAGGGAGAAACACAGTCACAGGGGACAGGATGGGAGCAGGGATGGGACTATCCATCCCAGGGATTTACCGACACTGCAGAGCAACTGAAAAAATAGCCAGGTAGGAAATTCACAGTAAGCGAAACTGACCAGGTTCTGCTTCCTTTCATTAAAGTATGAAAACGAGTTGAGAATGTCAACAAAGGGGCCCATACCTTTCTGAAATAGAGCCCATGGGAGTGGACTGGGCCTACCGGGTCTCCTGCAAGGCCGACTTCATCAGCTGACACTTGAGATCTTGGATGCTCCTGACTGTTTGTGATTTATGTAGTCAACGTAGGAGGAAATTACCAGAGCTTACTCTGAAACGCCAGGGAAATAGCTTGTTCTTTCTTAGTAAAGCTGCAAAGGGACTGTTTTCTTACAGACGTCTTTCTATTCGGGTGTGTTTAATCAATAAGTAAATGTAGTTAACATTTTTTTAAAAAGTTATCTATGGTTGTGAGGTGTTCCAAGTTTGCTTAAAGAAGAAACAAATTGACAAATTTGCTCTTTCTTAAGTGAATATTGTGAAATTGTGAGAAATAGAATGCCAGGCTTACTATCATTAAAAATTTATTTGGGTGTTGACAGCTTTTTGCTAAATCTAAGACATTCAGATCCTATCCATCCACCATATGAAAGTAAAAACCCCCAAAACAAAATACAACCCAAAAATTTATTTCCATTTGCCCCCCAAAGCAAGATAGTCTTTCTTAGATTGGATCTTTCTCCTTAATAATTTGCTACTGTTTTGTTTTCAAATGTAGTTTTATGTTTTTTAAGACCAGGAGGAACATAAACTCATCCTAGGCAGCTTTGTTCCGTTGTTAGTTTGGACCTGTGAGGTTCTTTGGTTTATTGCCACCTTCACTTCTGTTTTTAGGGAAGAAATTGTTATTTAGATAAAAGTAACTCGATAAAAGCTAGTAAGTGACACCAAAGGCAAATCTTTGTCTTAAAGAACCTGCAGCTGCAAACATCATCCAGGCCGTGGGCAGCTGGAGAAGGGAGGGCCGCCGTGGAGCCGCCTCAGCCTGCGCGGTGCCCGTGCTGGGCCCCTGCTATCAATACTGCCTGTCACTTCTTGCCCTTCTCCTGCGTTTCCGCCCTGCCAAGCTTGTCCTCTCCCGTGTCGTGACAACTGTTTTTTGTTTTGTTTTTTTTAAAATAAGTATTTGCGGAGCTTCATTATTTTGAGATTCTTGGGAGAAAGATACTATGTAAATGAAAATTAAAAATAAAATTCTTGCTGGAGGGAATTGTACGTTTAACATTTTTGATGTGATTTGGAAAAGACTTTTGTTTTTCCCCTGCAAACAGGAACATTTTGTGGCTCCTATCACTGTTTTTGCATCATTCTGAAAGGTGTGGCAGATAATGGGAAACACGTTCTTTATTTTCTGATTTTTTTCTCTTATGGTAGTTAACCCAGAACTTGAACCCATGCAGTTCTGTGTACGGTGAGTTATTTCTGTTTCATACTGTTCTGTTTAGATAGCAACGGCCTGTGGAACACAAACCTTTCAAAAGGAAAAGGATTTGAGTCCTCAATATACAGAAATTACAAGTAAAATTACGACTAGAGCTATAAATCAAATTCCATCTTCCTTTCCTATTCACACGGCAGAGATTTTATAAGTCGTACAGTTTTGAGACAGAAAATTGTGAGCACAGGAACAATCATTTAAACCAGTGCAGAAATATTAATTTACTGTAGTTGCTTCACTTCTGCTGTACCTCTACTCCTCGCTTACACAGTGACGTGCGGTCATATCATTCAGCCAAGTGGGAGACAAGTTCAAGTTTGGAGTCATGTTTCTGCGGTGTGGGCATGTGTGGGGTCCAGGAGCCAGGCAGGAGACCAAGGCTGCTGCAAGGCACCAGGTGACTGGGTGTACCACAGACTTAGCAGTCACTGGTCAGCCCAGGGGACCGTGAGGTGTCTGGGGGCCTTGAAGAGCTGTGCTATGCAATCATAAAGCCATCATCTGGAGCTGGCTGTCCCAGAGGAACACTCAGTCATCTCCTCCAGCAGGTCGTCAGCCCTGGTACCACAGTTTGTCAGTATTGATGTGGGATTGGGAGAGGAAGGATATTGCCAGTTATGGTTGAATGTCATTGTCGAGGGAGTAAGAAGTGGTTTGAGATTGTTTTACGTGGCTCTGCGTTGGTATGTAATTATGCTGTCATCTTAAAACGTGCTGATACTTTCATGAAATCTTTTTTTTGTGTGTGTATGCAGTTCGTTTTGGGAACTGCTTACTGTATGTTAGAGTTAAGTCTTTCTAACACACAGGCTAAGTGTGTAGTCTTTTTGTGTTTCAAAATTGTCCACTCGAAACAGGTTGCAATCCATTATAGATATGGCTGCCAGATTAATCTTCCCAAACCCTGTGCATTTCATCATGTCATCCCTCTCCTGAAACATTCACAGTGACTCACTTTGGCACAAGAGGGAGACCACATTCCTCAGGCTGGCAGACAGAGTTCCTGAGTGTTGTCTCCACCTTACCTAAACCTTTTTGTCCCAGGGAGAACGACCCCGCAATCTTGCCCATTTGGGGAGGTTCCTTCCCCCTCCCTCTGCTTGTTCAATCCCCATGCCTATTTCATGCCTTCCTTCTTAACTTCGCCCCCTGCGCCAGGCGCTGGCAGTGGCTTTCTGCCTGGGGGAGTGGATGGGACAGCCAGGCCAAGACCGTGATGGAGCTGTGAGCCTGGGGAGGCTGCAGGAAGGACATCGAAGCCAGGTGGTGGGTGTGGGCAGGAAAGCCCCTGGAGGAGAGGTGACGCTTGATCTGAGTTCTGCTTGATCTGAGTTCTTCTGGCCTGGGGAGGCGTGAGAGAGAAGCAGCGCTTCCCAGCAGGACAGTGTAGGGTGGCCGGGAGTTCCCCCCTCCATTGCCCTTGACTTCCCACTCGGCACCCATCACAGCACCCGGCCCTCCTCCCCATCTGCACCCCCTGCTCCCCGGCTCCCCTGCTGTCCCCCTTGTGCCATTGTGTGCCTGCTGTCTTGGCCCGCCACAGTTGTTGGCACCTAGAAGTAACTGCTGTGTGACAACTGCGGGCCTCTTTTAAGGGGGCAGGTCCTGTGCATTCTGATTTAGGATTCATTAGCTAGTTAAGACTACAAACTTAATTGTTTTTAATATTGTGAAAGGTAGGTAGATTAATTTTAAATGGCTGTTTTGAAATCTGATAGGTGCATCTACAGAATATCTTTCTTTTTTATTCTCATTTATTAAATTCTTTCTCTGCAAAGTAACATGTATATTGGTTAATATGCAGTTAACCCTTGAACAGTGTGGAGGTTAGGGGTACTGACTCCCCGACACGGCTGAAAATCAATGTGTGAGTTTTGACTCCTCCAAAACTTAACTACTAATAGTCTGCTGCTGAATGGAGGCCTTACCAGTAGCAGATAGTTGATTAACACATATTTTGTTTGTTATATGTATTATGTACTGTATTTTTATAGTATAGTACATTAGAAAAAAGTTATTAGGAAAATCATAAGGAAAAGAAACTGTTTACTATTCATTAAGTGGAAGTAGATCACCATAAAGGTCTTCATCTTCGTCATGTTCATGTTGAGTAGGCAGAGGAGGAAGAGGAGGGGTTGGTCTTGCTGTCTTGGGGTGGCAGAGGAGGAAGGGGAGGCAGGAGAGGCAGGCACACTTGGTGTAACTTATTGAAAAAAAATCCGTGTATAATTGGACCTGTGCAGTTCAAATGTGTGTTATTCAAGGGTCAACTGTATACATAATTGTACTTGTGGCACATAAAACAAAAAAATAAAACCCCACATTTAAAAAAAATGAATGGGGCAGAACAATTCTCTGACAGGGATTTATTCTTTGACTTTGCTCACAGCCTGAATGGGAGGAAACTCTTATGAACGGGGAAAGCGCGTATTGTGGTTGTCAGAACCCAACAAACGTGCGAGAAAGCCGGTAGCAAGAAACACAGAGGGTTGGTGTCAGCGCTGGAGGAATGTCTCACTCATGTCTGCTTGTCCCCCCCCCCCAAGTGCTGTCCCATGGGTCGTCTGGCCTACGGCTGGGCAAAGGCACGGCCTGCTCTGGGCCAGCCGGTTTTAGAGCAGTGGCCCCCATAGCCTGCGTGCTTTTGCTGCCTCTTCGTTTAGTCAAAGAAAGTACCTAGGATATTTTTGTAGAGGTGACGTCACTGTCTGGCTGCATGGTGTTTGCATGGATTTAGGGAAGTGAGGGCTGGGGGGGGTGCTGAGAGAGTCAGGGTGCCGGGTCCAGTGTGGGTGGCCGATGGGGGCTGGGCCTGGCATCTGGCCACCCCCGGCAGGGGGAGAGGGTGTGCTCCTTTTGGGATATGGGGGATTTGGGGGGACTGGTAGGAATTCCCAGGGTTGAGCCTGTCGGGGAAAGGAGTGTTTAAGCTCAGTGGAGAGGTTGGCGCTGAAGTCCGGAAGATGGGTTGAAACCTGGAGTTTGAAGCCCGGGGAGGATTTTGTTGTTTTGGTTGGAGCATGAGGGTTTTACATGGTTTGAGGGGGAGTTGGGTGAGGAATTAATTTTAACCGGGCAACCTCCCCTTCTCGTCTTACCTTTCACAGCTCTGGAGCAAGGACTGCTGTGAGTTTCAGTAAAAGGAGTGCAGAAGAGAAGAAAAGCAGTGCTCATAGGACTGGGTTCTGTTCATTGCAGCCGTTTTTACATCCACTGATGACGAGATAGGAGCTTTTATTTTTTAGTTTTTATTTGTTTGTACACTGGCAGCTCATCTCCTGAGGATGGACAGCGGGCAGGCACTGGTTTAGGCCCTTGGTTTATCTCATGTCACGCACATGATGGCCTTATGGGGGAGATGCTGTGACCGCTGTAGGGGAGAAGTCAGCCAGTGGCAGACACACACCTGTGTCTGCTGAGGGCCAGGGCCTGCTTTTCAGCCAACTCCTGCTTTTTTGCCAACTCCTGCTGTTCCCTAGACCTGTGGTCCCCAAACCCCTGGGCCAAGGACTGGTACCAGTCTGTGGCCTATTAGGAACCAGGCTGCACAGTAGGAGGTGAGTAGCAGGCAAGCAATCGAAGGAAGATGGATCCATATTTACAGCTGATCCCTATTGCTGGCATCACTGCACGAGCTCCTCCTCTTGTCAGATGGGGGGGGCATTAGATTCTCATAGCAGGTGAACCCTACTGTAAACTGTGCATGCGCGGCATCTAGGTTGCACTGTCCTTATAAGAATCTAATGCCTGGTGATCTGAGGTGGTGATGCTAGCGCTGGGGAGCAGCTTCAAATACAGATTATCATTAGCAGAGAGGTTTGACTTCACAATGAATGTAATGTGAATGAAACTATCACCCTCTCCGGTCTGTGGAAAAATTGTCTTCCATGAAATGGGTCCCTGGTGCCACAAAGGTTGGGGACCACAGTCCTAGATGACTCTCAGTTGAAGCAATGGGGTCATATCGGGATTCAGGAGGAGAACCCTGTCTAGGTGGGTCTGGGTCACTTAGCTGCCAGCAGCTAGGGGTGGAGATGGGGCCAGGTGGGGGGTCTGGTGGGCAGCTCCTTCTGGGGGAGCCTCCCTGGCTGGAGCCCAGACAGGGCTGTCTGATGGACAGAACCACTAGAACCACAGCTGCCACGGCCCCTTAGCAAACCTCATCTGACAGCTGGGGGCAGTCACAGTGTCGGGCTACAAGGAGCCCTCCTTGTCACGTCACCCGACAGCCTCAGATGCCCTGTCTGTGATTAAGCAAATGTGTTGTTGAGTTTTAGGGAAGTGTTAGGCAGGAGAGCGGCCTAATCTCGGGGCCTGAGGGGACTGGAGGAGACGCCTGCCCTGTGCATTGGGCAGTTCTGTGAGCACAGCACCAGCGAGTCTCCTAAGCAGGACGTTTCTCTGAGCTGCTGGGCCTGATGTGGGTTGCCCTTCGATACTGATATTTGTATTTAGCGCTGTGATGGCTAAGGCCAAGTCCCCACTCTCCAAGCCCCTGGGAGACTGGCTGATTCGGTCCCTGCAGTGATGTCGGACTCAAATCGGTGCAGACCCCCAACGTTGTGAGGATACACCACTGCACAGGATTCTGTTCCCAGCTACACGTGATGCTGAGCGTGTGTGCAGAAAGAGATTGACTTCATATGTGGTGGCCATCTGTCCTCAGAGAAGCAGTCTGGTCACAGTGACACCCCTTAGATCTTAGCTTATTTTCCTTAGGGAATAGGAAAACTGAGCTGGAAAACTGAGCTTTTAGGACACTCTGGATTCAGATGATTTTTTTTTTTTTTTTTTTTTTTTTGAGACAGAGTCTCGCTTTCTTGCCTAGGCTAGAGTGAGTGCCGTGGCATCAGCCTAGCTCACAGCAACCTCAAACTCCTGGGCTCAAGCGATCCTCCTGCCTCAGCCTCCCGAGTAGCTGGAACTACAGGCACGAGCCACCATGCCCGGCTGATTTTTTTTATATTATATATATTAGTTGGCCAATTAATTTCTTTCTATTTTTATGGTAGAGACTGGGTCTCGCTCAGGCTGGTTTTGAACTCCTGACCTTGAGCAATCCGCCTGCCTCGGCCTCCCAGAGTGCTAGGATTACAGGCGTGAGCCACCGCGCCCGGCCTCAGATGATTTTTTTGCATGCCTGATTTTTTTGTGATGATGCGATTTGTTTTGTTAAGAAATTATAAATTTAAAGAGAAAATATGCAAAAATGTGTACTGGTCTTGGAAATAATGCCGCACATTTGAATGACATTGCTTGCTGTTTTGTACATTTTTGGAGCGGCTCATATTTTTCATAAACTCTTGGTACCGTTCATCTGTTCATTTATTCAGCATCTCTGTGGGGTACCTGATTACAGCACCCAATCCTGTTCAATCCCTGGAGTACCAAGAGGGACAAGCCCCCAGCCTGCTTGTGAGGGACCTGCGGCACAGACTGTAAGGCACTGGGTGTGTGACGTGTGGGCGGGGCAGGGGTTTGGAGAGATGGGCTCAGGCCATCTTGTTCCACTGACTTGTATAGTCAGTTGTTCAGAATTTATTGAGTGTCTTCTGTTTGCCAGGCCACATTACAGCCCGGGGATCCAGTGACCAGAACAGTAGGGAATCCTTACCCTCAAGGAACTTATATTCTCGCAGGGGAGACAGAAAACAAACGCAAGGAATAAGTGAATTGTACAGCCTGAGTGCCCAAGTACTCTGAGCCCCACGGGGTCCTTTCTGTCTCCCAAAGGCCCTGAGAATTAACTGAGTGTAAAATTGAGGAGGGATTGCTCAGTGTTCAGACCTGTGTTTAGGAGGACCCTTCTGGAAGCCTCAAATGAAAGGCAGACCAGACTGAGGAAGGAGGGATGGGTGATGAAGAGTGGAACCAGGAGGGTGTGGCCATCAGGGTCCCAAGAGACGATGCTGGGTGGTGGCTGTGCCAGACTGAGTGTGCCGGGCCTTGGCATTTTGGGTGAGGGCTGCTGGTGGAATAATGATGGCTGAGGTGGTGCCAGGTGAGTGGCATTTCCACGGCCTCCAGTGGGGCTGAGAAACTGAGGCAGCCGTGGAAGGGCAGGGAACAGCCCATGAAGGGAGTGGTCTTCAGTGTCCCGTCGACCTTGAGCATCCTGCAGGCCAGTGTCCCTGGTGCCCGGGTGCAGGTTGCTGGCACTTGCAGAGGCGGACCCCATGCAGATGTCTGCCCAGCCGGGGCCCACAAGTTTGTCACACACAGGTGGGGTGACGGGACCTGAGCTGCAGCATTGGATGTGACTCCGACGCGCGGGAGTCAGCCTGGAGTTTCTTTATTCATCATTCTTTGCTTTTGTCAGTAATCCTTTGTAATTCCCCAGTTTCATGATGTAATTCTAATGGAATTAAACTTGAACACTTCAAAATTATGTAATTAATTGCGTTCGGCTTCAATTACGATGACTGATTATAGTGATACCTGGTGGCAAGTCAGGTACATACTGGCGGGGGTTCGTGCCTGCTCCGTGTTAGGATGGCTGCTTTCTGTTGGCTGCTGGTGGCTGCTCAGGTGCCTCTGGTCCCTGCCTCGCCAGAAGCAGCTCCACAGGCATGCAGGGGGGCAAGCGGGGAGGGCGATGGTGTGCAGGGAAGGGCTGCTTTAGGATGGGGTGCCTTGAGCCTGTCTGCTAGCAAGGTAAGTTTGGGACCGGCTGGAGGAAGCTGAGGGTGTTCAGTGAGTCTCTTATTTGAGGGTGGGTGCATTCAGGTGAACGTGAAGGATTCAGAAATTGGAAAGGCAATTTATGGAGAAGGGATAAAGTGTGAGAACCACCATGCGGCGTGGTAAAGGGGAAGATGGAAGTCAGGTGAAAAAATGTTGCTGTGCCATAGTATTTCCAGGAGGCCAACGTCCAGGGCTCTGGGACCTGTAGACTGAGCCAGCAGACCCTAAAACCGAGCTCTGTGTTCTCTGTTTGCAGATTTCCCAGAATGTCTGGATCCTTTTTGCAAATCAAGGTAGTTTTATTTTGTGTTAGGAGGAAGGGCATGTTGCTAAGAAACTGTCACCTCGACTGACTG
This sequence comes from Microcebus murinus, assembly GCF_040939455.1. Taxonomy (NCBI): domain Eukaryota; kingdom Metazoa; phylum Chordata; class Mammalia; order Primates; family Cheirogaleidae; genus Microcebus; species Microcebus murinus. The sequence goes on from NC_134122.1 coordinate 29,631,598, forward strand.
TCTGCCCTAAAGCTGGTCACTTGGCATCTCCCTAGGATGGGAGGCACAGTGTTTGTGCAAGCATCGAGAGTTCAGGGCGCCTCTCTGATCCTGTCCTGTCCCTGCGTACAGGCCTGCATTTCCTCATTCCCCGGCCCTACCTGCTGTCGCATTTCCTCCAGGGAAGAGTCTCAAAATCGACTCTGATGGGTGATGCCAGGTGTGGCACTGAGTGTCCAGTGTCCTGTTTCTGAGAGGTGCCTCTTATGTGTTGAGAGGCTTACTTAGGGCATCTTTTCAAAAAGCTGATTCTTTTATGTCTTAAACTGCAGAGATGTTCTTAATGCCGCCAGCTGGGTTTTCCAGCGTGCTGCCCTGTTTAACGCGCAGAGTGCCGTGCTGGCGGCGGGGCCCTCATTTCAAAGCCCTAGTCAAGGCGGATATTTGGGTTAGGTCCATTAGGATGCCCAAATGTCTTACTGATTATTTTCTATTTTCTTAAGAGAGAGTGGGACTTGAAAACATTCAAGTGCACAACTAGTTTTAAAAAGTTCTTTTTTAGTGGGGAGAGTCAAGATGGTGAAAATTTGAAAAAAATTTTTTTTCCATTCTGAACATGCTGCTTGCTGTTCTGGTGTAGAGAGTGGGTTCCTTTGACACAATGTCTCCGTCCTGTTACCTTTTTTTTCCTTTTAAGATTCACATAACATAACATTCACCTTTTTAAAGTTTAAAATTCATTGGTTTTGAGTATATTCACAATGTTATACAACTATCACGATTGTCTAGTTCCAGACATTTCCAACACCCCAATAAGAAACCCCCCATACTTGTGAGATATTACCCCCCACCCTCTGCGTAATCTACTCTCTGTCTCCGTGGATTAGATTTGCCTGTTCTGGGTAATTCACATTTAAATGGAGTGATACAATATGTGACCTTTTGTGTCTGGCTTCTTTCACTGATGTAATGTTTTCAGGGTTCATCCGTGTTGAATCATCGCATGTTGGAGCTTCATTCCTTTTTATGGCTGAGTGGTACCCACTGCATGGGCTTACCACGTTTTGTTTCTCCTCCACCAATTGATAATCACTTGGGTCGTTTCCACTTTTTTGGCTATTGTGAGTAAAGCCACTGTGAACATTCATGTCCAAGTTTTTTTTTTTAATGTAGTTTTCCATTTTCTTAGATATATAGACTTAAGAGTGGAATTACTGGGTCACGTATGATAACTCTGTGTTTAATTTTTTGCATCTGTTACTTTTTGACCTCCTGTGTATAACTAACTCCTGTTTGTTCTCAAGAATGCTTCCTTTAAGGCCCGGGCCATTCCATTTTGTTCTCTTCTGCCCTGGTGGTGCTGCTGACTTCTCCGCAGAGTCCTCATGTGGTGCAGTTGCTCCCCTCGGAACCACTGCTGTGGACAAGAGGGTTTTGTGGACATAGCTGTGGAGTGGTTCGAGATGAGAGCAGGTACTGTTGGTTGCTCACCCAGACTACACGCCCCACTGCACCCCCCTGGGGATGACACTTAAAGCTTATCTAAATTAGTCCTCGATGTGCCATCCCTCTGGCCAGGAGAGCTGGTTCAGTTGTGGTGGGCATTTCACTTTGCCCTGGCCGGAGGAATGGGGAACATCCAGTAGCGTTGCTCTGAGAAAGCAATTCTTCTCTGATCTCAGGAGATGAGCCAGGGTAGACTGCCATTTTCTGCCTGTGCCCAGGCCTGTTCAAGAAAGGGCTACCCGGACCTGCCACTGCCATCTCAGCATGAGGCAGTGGGGCAGGAGCAAGACAGTGAAAATCGCAAAGAACGCGGAGCAGGATATGGAAGGAACCTGGGCCCTTAATGGTTCTGAGTGGCCTGGTAAGCCAGCCCTGCTGTCACCCTGCCTCTAGCTTTCTGTGAAGTGAGAAAGTAAAATTTCCTCCTCGTTTCTTGTTACTTGTAGCCCTTCTGTTACTTGCAGCTGGAAAGGCATTCTGAAACAAGACAGTGCAATTAAAATCCAGATCCTAGAAAGTTGCTCTTGATGGCTCGGGCTTGGTGTGGACTTAAGAGTGATGCCTTTGAGGGGCACTGGTCCTGGGTGAAGGTGGATTTGAGAGTGTGAGGAGGACATATGTCCTCTCAGCGCTCTTTTCTCAATGGCAGCAGAATTCCATTTGCAAAGCCAGATGTCCCTCAATACGTTAGATACAGCCAATAAAACATTAAGCAATTAGAATGGTTAATATTCAGTAGAGTATAATTAGAAGCTGGTGTAAATTGAGAATGAAATTGGCAGGTTCCATAAGTTACAGCAAAATTCCAAATCTTTTTTAGTTGCGTACGTGTCTCTCTGTGGGTCTGTCAGTTCAAATGGCTGTATTATCTTACCTTCTTCCTGGAGTAGTAGTGAAGGGCCATTATCAGCTCGGCTCACCATGATTTTGAGTGTTTAAGAACATCTTACTGGTTGTATTGTGTTAAAGATACCAAAGTCAAATTGCAAGCGTTTAACACTCCCATTTCTACACCATGTGTGAGAAAAATCAAATCCCTGCTTTCTGCCTGCCTTCAGGGCGTGTGTGTGTATGTGCACGTGAGTGCACGTGTACATGTGGGTGTATGCACATACATGTATGTGGCACCATACATGAGTTGTGTTCATCACACCTCCATTCATCACACATCATGATTCATTAATTTTTTTCTCCTTTATGCTCCACTCACATTCTTATGTGTTAAATATAGCTTTATATGGATGCATCCTTGTAAACTATGTGGACTGTTTTGTGTGTATAGGTAGTTTTAATTCGTACTTTTTGAGATCTGTCCATGTTGTTCCCTGTGAATTTTGTTCTTTATGAACGATGGCTGCATCGGGTTCCATTTCAGAGTCTACCTGTCTTAGGCCGCTGAGGCTGCCATAACGGGATACTATAGACTGGGTGGCTTAAACAGCAGACATTTATTTCCCACAATTCTGGAGGCTGGGAAGCCCAAGGTCAAGGTACCAGCTGATTTGGTTCCTGGTGACGGTCCTTTTCCTGAGTTGCAGTTGGCCACCTTTTCTTTGTGTCCACATTGCAGAGAGAGAGAGAGAGAGAGAGCGCGAGAGCGAGCGAGAGAGCACACGTGCATAAGCCAGCTAGCTCTCTGGTGTCCTGTCTTACTAGGGCACAATCCCATCATGGGGCTTCATCCTCGTGACTTCATCTAACCCTGATCACCTCCCAAAGGGCCCACCTCCAAGTACCATCACAGTGGAGGCTGTGGCTTCAGTATGAATTAGGGGGAGGGGAACACAATTCGGTCCATAGCACTGTCTTCGCTCATGTGTCCATTTCCATGGGGTTGGTCCACTTCGGTGGTGTCTGATGCCCCAGCTCCACACACAGCACAGCTGTGAACATCTGTACACAACGTCCCTTGACTGCTGTCTGGGAGCCACATTGCTGGGTCCAGGGTGAAAATGTTCTTAAGTTCACTAAGTACTGCCAGCTTGCTCCCTAGACTGGATGCCCCACTCTACTCTCCTACTCGCCGTCGAGGATTTCTTTTCCCCACAATCCCATCATCACTTTGTAGAGATATATATACTTTTTTGCCATTCTGATAGTTTTAAAGTGGTACTTCAGTGTTGTGTCATTTTTCTCTGTTTACTAGGAAAGTTTATACTTATTATAAGTCATTTTATGCTTGTTAGTTTTTTAGAGTTCCCCTTTTGTAAATTGCCTGGCCATGTGTTTTCTTTTTCCTTTTAATGGTTTACCATCTTTTTGTTGATTTGCAAGAGTTCCTTGTATGTTTCACCTGCTAGTGTTTTGTTGATTTCCATTGTTTGATTTGTCTGTGGAGTTCTATAGGAAATCATGCAGAAAATAATGTAGGAAAACTTCATTTTGTTGAAGCCATATCTGTCAATTTTTGACCAACATGTTTTGTCTTACTTCAGTCTTGAGAAATCTTTCCCCACTCAAGATCACAAAGATGTTCATATTTCTCTAGCCCCATAGATTTGTCTTTCACATTCAGATCTTTAATTTAGGTCAGCATTGATTTTTGTATAGAGTGTGAAGTAGTTATCCAGCTTCCAGAGAGAGTCTGTTTTTCCAACACTAGGCTGCTGCTTCTCCCCCTGATTTGGGCAGTTGCCTGTTATACTCCAAGTCCATATATACATGAGTATGTTTCTAGGATCATTCTTCTGTTCCACTATCCTATTGGGTGTTTTTTTTTTTTTTGCACTGATACCATACCATTTTAATTGCTGTGGCTTTAAACCATGTCTTAATTTCTCATGGGGTGAATTTGTCCTCTTTTCTTTTTCAAAACTTAGCTATTCAAGGTCTGTTACTCTTTCATGCACATTTCTTTCTAGTTCTGCTGGAATTTTTATTGGATTTGTATTAAATATGTAGATTAATTTGGGACGAATTAATATCTAAGTTGTCCCATCCTTAAACAAAGATATTTCTCTATTTAGGTTTTCTTTCTCCATAAAGGTCATGTGTGTTCTTTATTAAAATAAATTTTATATTGATTACTGTGGTATAGAGGAAAACAATTGGCTTTTGTTTATTGATTTTGAGACTGGTAAGCTTGCTGTTAATATTTTTACTAGTTGGCTCACGACTGTGATCCCCACACTTCAGAAGGTCAAGGTGGGAGGATTGCTTGAGGCCAGGAGTTCAAAACCAGCCTGGACAACATAGCAAGACCCTGCCCATACCAAAAAAAAAAAAAAATTAGCCAGGCATGGTGGCACATGCCTATAGTCCCAGGTACTGAGAAGGCTGAGGCAGGAGGATAGCCTGAGCCCAGGAGTTTGATGTTGCAGTGAGCTCTGAATGAGCCACTGCACTCCAGCCTGGGTGACAAGAAAGAAACACATGTATATTTTTTTCTTTTACTAGTTAACATGCTTCTGTTGCATTTAGGTTATTAAGTATAAAATGTCCAATTTCCTTAAGTACTAAGTTTGACAGTTGATATCTCTGACATTTCACTTTGGTACCTCTTGTTTTGTTTTTATTGTAAAGGTACATCCTCAATCTTTCAAATCTTGCATGTTTTGGCTTATTATCTTTCAAATTATTTTTAGAGCAATTTTTGTGAAACTATGGATAAGTAAAACATTTGTGTTATTTTTGAATATGAGTTCTGTTGTAGAACCAACACAGTGCAGACAGCTTGAAATATCAACAGAGTGTTTGGGAAGGATGTGGCTGATGAATGCACAATATAGTATATCGATGGTTTGAGAAGTTCCGTTCTGGTGACTTTAATCTTGAAAATGAGCCACGTGGGCGACCTGAGACCAAGGTGTGGATAATGATGAGCTGAAAGCTGTAGTGGAAGTGAATCCATCTCAACTTACACGTGAATTAGCAGCAAGGTTTGATGTTACTGTTCCAACAATATCGGACCATTTGATGCAAATGGGCAAGGTAAAGAAGCTGGATAGATGGATTCCACATGAATCAAACCAGTGTTAGCAAAAAAATTGTCTGGAAGCTTGCCTTTCTTTGCTGTCATGACATAAAGGAGAATCATTTCTACACTGTATTGTTATATGTGATGAAAAGTGTATTCTTTTTGACAATCACAAGTGTTCAGCACAATGGTTGGATAAAGATGAAGTGCCAATACACAGTCCAAAACTGAATATTCATCAAAAAAAGCTAATTGTGTCTGTTTGGTGGTGCAGTGCTGTTATTATCCACTACTGCTTCATGAAATCTGGTCACTTGATTACAGCGGATATCTCCTGCAGCCAATTGGATGAAATGAGGATGCTTGCGATAGAGATAGGCCAATCCTCTCGTAAGACATTGCTCGACCCCGTGTCGCACAAGCAACACTGCTTAAACCAGACCAGCGGCTGGACTCGGAAACTCTCCAGCATCCACCAGACCTTGCACCAACTGACTACCACTTCTTCCAGGCTTTGGACCACTTCTTGCAAGGAAAAATATTCAATTCTCAACAAGCTGTGGAAAACACCTTTTGTGGTTTCATTGCCACTCACTGTCCAGGCTTCTTCGCTGCTGGCATAAACAAGCCACCATTAAGATGGCAAAACTTGTGTCGATAGTTTAGGTGCATGCTTTGATTAATTGTACTGCTTCTCGTTTGAGATATTATAAACTACACTTTTGATTTGAAATCAGACATTTCATATTTAATGGCCTAATATTTTTGTCTGGAGATAATATCATATGCAAAAGAAAATGACAGATTTATTTATTCCTTTCCTTCCAATTCTCCAATTCTTATACTGGAGTAACTTGTTGTCTAGACTCTCAAGGACTCAGTTGCATAGCAGTGGTTATTGTGGCTGTCCTTTTCTTTCCTGGTCTTAAGAGGAATGTGCCTGATGGAGATTTTTGGTAGCTATAACCAGGTAAAGAAACTACCTTTTCCTTTTCTCTGTTTTTGGAGAATTTTTGTCATAAGTAAGTGTTGATTTTTAACAAATACTTTTCCTTAAAAGTCTGTTCATGTCTATGCAATTTATATCCCTTTGTCCATGAATGTGGTGAATTACTTTGACCATATGATGTTGAGTCATTCGTTGTTTCTGGGATAAACTCTTCTTCCTCTTATATTTCTAAAATATTGTTGCATTTGCTTTACGGTATTTCAATCTGTTAAATAAAATTGAACTACAATTTTCTTATCCTTATCCTGTTGGAATTGAGGTTATACTTGTCTCATAAAATGGGTTAAAACTGTTTTGGAACAATTTATATAAGATGAAGATTATCTGCATCTTAAATTTGATTGGGGTCACAAAATCATCATGGCTTGAAAGTTTAGAGGGTTGGCTGGGAGACCTTTAACATTTCACTCTTTTTCTTAGTGATATATTCAAGTTTTCTTATACCAATTTTGGCATTTTTATAATTTTCTAGAAATGTTTCTATTTCATCTAGGTTTTAAAACTTGTATGATTTTTCATTATTTTTGTAAATCTGATTTTAGCTCTTAATATTTCCCATTTTCTTTCTACATTTTGTATTGACAACATTTTTTTCTTTTTCTTTTCAGTTGTGCATAGAGTTTTGTTTATGTTATTAATCTTTACAAAAACAGCTTTTGGTCTTGTTAATCTTCTGTCTTTGTTTTTTGTTTATGTGGCTGATTTCTTACAATTATTTCACTCTTGTCTCTCTGAGTTCACTCTCTTTTCCTAACTTCTTTTTTTGAATGCTCAGCTTTTTAATTTGAATTCTTTCTTGTTTCCTGATAAATGTTTTCAAAGCCAGAACATTTCATCTAAGTACTACTTTATCTATGTTCCACAAATTTTGACATGAAGTGCTTTCATTTTTATTCATTTTGTAATTTTGTATTCATTTTATAATTTCTCTTGTAATTTCCTCTTTATCCCAAGAGTTATTCAATAGTATTTGTTTTTTAGATTTTTGATATATTTTTTAATGGCTTTTGTTATGTTATCGATATCTGTTTTTATATCATATAGTCAGAGAACACAGTCTGCATGGTCCTGGTTCTTTGGAATAATACTAGACCTTTTTGCTGCATTGTACGTGGTAGATTTTTGTGAATGTTTTATATGTGCTCAAAAAGAATGTGTTTTTTGTTTGAGTAGAGAAAACTTTATGCAATAGGCATATATATTCATACAGTTTGCTCAGTATTTGCAATATATTCATGCTATTCTGTATCATTGATAATTTTCTTCCTATAGTTTCAACAGTTATGTGATATTTTGTTAAGGCTATATCATGAGATGTGTATATGATCATGATCTTTAGATCTTCCTGATTTGTTTCTTTTTCTGGGGTATAGATAGACTCCTTCATCTTTTATGATGTTTTTCACCTTAAATGCTATTTGTTTTGATGTTAAAATTATTCTCCTGTTTTTGCCTTTTGTTTTTGGTTTCTATTTGTTTGATAGAGCTTTTTCTCTATTATTTACAGTCCAGTTCATTTCGCTTTATATGTGGCTGTTGCAAATACATGATGCAAGGTCTTGTTTGTTAAACGCGAGTTGAGAGTCTTTGATTAGTGAATTAAACTGGTAGACATTTCTGGCCATTGTGACTATAGTAGGACTTCTGCTATTTTATTTTGTGTTTGACATTTATCATTACTTAAAAAAAAAATCTTTTCTTGTGATGCTTTATTGGGTTGAATTTTCCTCTGCCGGATTTTAAAATTGTGCACTCTATTTTTTCTTTTGGAATTCAGAATCTGGATTATTCTTGAAATTTTTAAGACTCAGTCATATGTTTATTTTTACCTATCAGTTTCTTCTTTTTTAGAATAGAATTGATTTTTTAAATTCACATATTTATTTCAGTTGTCTGGAGTAAAAGATTCCTGTCAGTTTCTGCTGACAGTTTAAAGCTTATCAATATCTTTGTGTTTCTATCAAACAAGTTAAGTGATAAGTGCCTGTTCCCCTCCCTGTCCCTCCTGCATTGTTGGCACCATCTAGAGCTGTGGTCCATGGGCAGGCATGGAGTCAGCATCACCTGGTCCTGGATCAGAACTCCAGGTTGGGGTGGGCACAGTACATGCCTCCCAGGAGGTGATGGTGTACACTCGTGCTTGAGAACCCATGGGCTAGAATTTGAGTTTTTGATTGTGTGGTTTCTCTGTATTATGTGTACATTTGCTTTTAGTTTTTGTTTTTTTCTTGTGACTTTTTTTTAAAGAATAATAAACTTTCCCCTCATTCTTCCCATATGTCATTTTGGACTTAGAGTGTTATTTTTTCTCCTTGGTAGAGTGTCTGTAATGATACAGTGTCTGCATTTGAAGAAGTCTTTCTGTGATAAACTTCCGGAGATTTTTAAAGCACGAGAATATACTTATTCCACCCTGACGTTTAAATGTTAATGTAGCTGGATATAAAATTCTAGGTCAGCATTCTTTTTCTTCAATACTGAGATTATTCCTGTTTTCTTTTTGCTTAGAGAGTCACAGTTGAGAAATATTTGGATAGTGTAATTTTTTTGATTGCTGTTATTGCTGTGTTTGATTGTTCTTTGTCTGATTTTTCTTTTTATCTTTATTTTTGTTCTTAAATGTCACCCTAATGCATCTAAATGTAGATATTTTTCCTCCTCACCTATCTTATCTGGTGCTTTATGGACCCTTATATTCTTTCTCTTTTTTGAGACAGAGTATTACTCTGTTGCCCTGGCCTGGTCGTCATAGCTCACTGCAACTCAGACTCCTGAGCTCACACGATCCTCCTGCCTCATTCTCCTGAGTAACCTGGACTACAGGTGTGTGCCACTGTGCCCAGCTAATTTTTTTTCTATTTTCGGTAGAGAGGGGATCTCATTCTTGCTCAGGCTGGTCTCGAACTCCTGAGCTCAAGCAATCCTCCCATCTCTGGCTCCCAGAGTGCTAGGATTACAGGTATGAAGCCATTGGGCCTGGCCAGACACTTTTATTCTGATGTCTTATTTTTTTCTTTAATTTTAGGTAATTGTCATACATTTATCTCTCCAAATGTTTGTCCTTCTCTTTACCTTTCCTTCTTTCTGGGACTCCTACCATACAGATACTGGCCCTCCTACTTCTTTTCTCCCTATCTCTCAATTTTAGCCTCATTCTTGAACACGATGGAAGTGGCTATAGTGTAGACTGGCCATGAATTGATAATTGTTGGAAATGGGAGATGGGTGGTTAGGGGTTCATTATGCTGTTTGTGTATATCTGAAATGTTATCTGTGCACAGCTAGAATTCTGACTTACCTCCTGGCTGAGACCCACTGGCCTTAGCCTGTGGGGTGGGGACTGAGGTGGGGAGAGAATGAAAGAAGCTGGCTAGATAGGCCTGGGGTGGGCTGCCAGAACATTTGAAGTGACTCATGTGGCACATATTACATTTCTATGGGACAGTGCTGTGCTGATCTAGACCCTTGCTACTCAAAGTGATCCATGAACCAGTAACGTTGCATCACCTGGGAACTTGTTAGAAATGCAGAATCTCAGGCCCCCACCCTAGACCTACTGAGTCAGAATCTGTATTTTTATGAGATGGCCCGGTGATTCATACACACATTAAAATTTGATGGCACTGGTCTTAGATCCTCTTAAAAGGGATGGTTGGTTTTATTTAATTCCTATTTTAACAGAGTGACTCCTCCCTTATCTTCTAAGTTGAGCTCTCCAAACATAAGTGGCTGAGCTGCCGGGATGACGCACACAGTCTGTGCATAAACAGGGGAGGTTCCCGAGCCCTTCCCCAAGCCTCTTTTAAACCTAGCCACTTCTTTACACACAGTTCTAACAGTATTGATGATCTGCTTTTCAGGGTGCTATAACACATTAAAACGGCAAATCGGAAGCAGGCCAGGGAGGGGCTAGTGGCAGGCCCATGGGCAGTAGCAGTTAGGACCCCCGTCCTCTGGGTAGCAGGAGACCAGGAAGGCTAGAGAGGTCGGCTCTCTGCCGTGTGGATTATGCAGCCTTCAGTATCAGCCTTTATCGTGATGAGCCGGGGCCCCTAAGAGATGACCAGCTTCTCAATGTTGAGAAGGTAGTGTTTTTACCAACCCTGTAGCAAACATCAAGGCCATGGCTAAAGACAAACACTTGTTTGGAAAATTAACTTTTGGAGAACCTTTTCTTCCCCAGTTGTGCTGGGTCTGTGATACTCCATCCCCTGGGAACGGCAGCTGTGCATGAGAACCTGCAGTTTTCCGGATGGCCTGCCTTTGGATGTGCCCCCACCGTCCTTGCTGGGGAGGTCTAGGCAGTGGCTAAAGGCACTCTGGCTTGGGCAGCAGATGGCCCATCTGATTTGAAATCTTTGCTCCTACATTTGGGCACTTAACCTGCTTGCTTTGTAAAATGGTGATGATAAAACTATCTACTTGTAGAGGATTCAATAAGACTCAACTCAGGGCAGTGCCTGGTGTACTATCCTAAATTTTTTTTTGGCCTCCAAATGAAAAAGTCAGAGTGTTGTGGTGTTGGCAGCTCGCCAATAGAGACTGCCTTATATTGAAGGAGTAATAATGGTCGTAACTCAGCCTGAGATGTCAGTGTCAGTACCCAGGCCTAGATCGTCTGGGTCACTGGGCACGCATTGATGTTGTGTTGTTTACAATTTTTATTTCTTTTATACATTTTCCCGGAGATTATTTTTTCTCCTTGATATTATTAAAAAAATCTGCTTACATGTTAAACCCAGCTCGGTTTGTGTGTTGTATTTTTAAGGCATAAGCTTGCTTCCTGGGTGTGAGCAGCTTCCACATCAAATGCTCAGTGGGCCAATGAAAAATGTGAGTCGTGTAACACTTGGCACCTTTGTGGCTTTTAATATTTGGTGGCAAACTTCCTACAGAGAGGAGAAATCTTCGAAGCGGAAGTCCTTTCAGATCCAGATGGCAAAAGAATTCTTTAGATGAAGGAACTTGATGCTTCATGTTGATGGGGACTAGTAATGTTGGAATTTTCTCCGCCTCCTATTTTCTCAGCCTTCTAGGCCTCCATGGGGCCACATTTAGTTCAGAATTTACCACTTTTGGGCAGGGAGGCTCCATTTACAGAATGTGCCTAACCATAATGATAAGGACAGTTTCTAGTAGCTTCTTAAATGTATAGCAAATAGAAGACAAAACAGTGTGTAGACCAATGGAACACTTGCAAGGCATTTTTCTGACCACGTGGAGAGCTTGGGTTCACTCTGTCTAGCGATTCCTGACAGCAGGGAGCAGGAGACAGCCATTGTGCCATGTGGCTTACATGTTGCTCTGAGTTTTGTTTTCATGGCCAAGATCCTGAAGACTGTTTTCAAGTAGGTGTTTCTTACGTGGTGGCAGGTTTGGGCTGTTGAGTACTCAGCCTTGAACTTCCCTGGAGGAGAGGAGTTGGGGGTGTGGGAAAGGCTGCAGAGTGGCTAATATTGGCACCTCCTCCTAAATTGTGTAAGTTTGAATGGAGTGGCACTGTTACCTGAATTACAAACATAGGAAATTTATATAAGACACATGTTGAGGCTGGACACGATGGCTCATGCTTGTAATCCTAGCACTTTTGGAGGCTGAGGCGGGAGGATTGTTTGAGGCCAAGATTGGATACCAGCCCAAGCAACATAGCGAGCCCAACATAGCGAGTCTCTACAAAAAATAAAAAAAATTAGCCAGGCATGGTGGTGTGTGTCTGGAGGAGGCTGAGGCAGCCTCAGGAGGCTGAGGCAGGAGGATTGCCTGAGCCCAGTGAACTCAGATGAAGCCCTTGCTCTCTAGCTTGGGCAATGGAGTGAGACCCTGTCTCAAAAAACCCACCCCAAAACAAATGGCAAACAAAAAGACATGTTGATCTGACTTTTAGTAGATATATATGAAATTTGGAGAAAATGGTAAGATAGTTGCATTGTTAAAAAATCTTGATAACAAGAAAAAAGAACTCAACTCCCAGGAATGGGTCAGTGGTCCCCTGCAACACAGTTGTACCCAAGTTGTCTGGCAGGCACAGGACCTCGGGGACTTTGGGAGGCAGAGGGAACAGTTGGCCCAGGTGTGCCTGGCCCTACCAGGCTGCACTTTCAGTCCAGCTGCTCCAGGCAGCCTCTCTGGAGGCCTGAGGCCAGGGAGCCTCCTCCACCTGACATTTGGAACCCTAGAACCCCAGTCAGGGCAAAGCTCCCGGGTATTGCCATTAGACAGCAGGCCATGGTTGAAAGAAGCTTGGGAGTAAAAACAGCTATAAGGCAGAATTAACACTTTCCCAAGTGAGTCATTATCGTTATCACAGTTTGGAATTGTTTAAGGAACCAAAAAAAAAAAAAAAAAAAAAAAAAAAAAAGGAAGCTTTATAGCCTACCTCTTGAATGTATTTCATTTTAAAATAAAATTTTTCTAAAGGTAGACATTGCATGTTTTCTTTTTTCAAAACATTTTTTAAATCGCTTTTTTTTTTTTGAGCCAAAGTCTCGCCTGGGCTAGAGTGCAGTGGTGCAATCATACCTCACTGCAACCTCAAGCTCCTGGGTGCAAGGAATCCTCCTGCCTCAGCCTCCTGAGTAGCTGTAGATGCGTGTCACAGTGCTTGGCTAATTTTTTCCTGTTTTTTATGGAGACAGAGTCTTGCTATGTTGTGAAGGCTGGTCTTGGACTCCTGGCCTAAGCCTCCCCAAGTGCGGGGATTATAGGTGTGAGCCACTGCACCCAGCCTAAATCAAAATTTTATAAGGCTTAGTATTAAAAAGGAACCAGCCCCCTGTCCCACTTCTCCCCACCCTAATTTCTTGCACCCCAGGGTAGTCTCTGGTTTTCCAAGTAGCAGGCACTTGTCCTTGGCATTTCAGTGTTAGGTATTTACTTACTGACATGCTTTATGAGACACAGATGAGGATTTAGGCCTCAAGAAAGGTCCCCTCCTTCTTTCTCTGCTGCTCAGAATAGTTGTATTTCTCTTTTTGGCTCAATCGATTTTCAGCTATTTGATGTTTAGATAGTTGTGACTACGTAAACACTAGTTTCTGTGTACACTGCCTAATGTATCCCTAAACTTTCCCCCAGTAATATAAATCTGTTAAAGCATGGAAGCCTGTCACATAGGTAGAGTGTCTTTTTTCTTGGTGACACCCTCTCGGACTCCCCTATTCTGCTCTAGCCTGGACCGGCTGCTGCAGGGCCCAGGGCCAGCTGCCCTCCTGGGTCTCCCCTCATCATCTTGGGGCCTCCCCTCCCTCCCTCCTGCTTTGGATCCCCTGTCTCCTGAGCTCTGTGGCTTTGTCCTTGTTGGTTAATCTCTCATTTGGGGGGACCTTCTCCAGAGGGCATCCATTTCTGCAATCCAGCAGGGTCTTCATCCAGTGCTGGAAAGAGCGGGACAGATGTGGACCCACGTTTTCTAGCATGTCGAGGGCGTTCTGAATTCCCGTCCTTTGCTGTTTCTCTCTAACACCTTGTAGAGTGGTCTTTTTCTTGTCATCGTCAGGTTTTAGGAGAGCACAGCGTGGTGGGGCCCTCACATCCTGCTCTCTTCCTCTGGGGCCGTGTTACTCTGATGTCGTACCTCATGGCCTGATCTGCTCATTCTCTCTCGTTTTCACATCTCTGTCTCTTATGTGCTCCTGTGAGACGTTTTCAACCTTCCGTTCTTTCTGAACTTTCACTCATCCAATTTTAAATTTCTTAGTTTTCTTCCTTGTTCTCTGAATGCTTCATTCTTACAGTCAGCTATTTTTCATGGAAGCAGCATTGTCTTTTATCTCACTGTGTACGTTCATCAGGTTTTAAAAAATTTTTTCTTCTGTGCGTTGATTTCTATTTGTTTCTGTTTTTAATTTGGAAAACCTTTTAAAAACATGTTTAGTACATGCAAACAGTACATGTCGTATGTCATATGTTTTGGTTACAACGTGTAACATAATGAACTCCCCACCCAACCCCAGAACCAGAATCTGACCAGTCGCTGGCATCCACCTGTGTACTCTCTGCCTGTCTCCCCGCCTCTCTACCTGAGACAGGTGACCACTGTCCTGAGTTTTTCTATTTATTATGCTGTAGCCTTAAAATAGTGTATTTTTGTCACAAATGTTTGTGCTTATGTGGTACATCATGACTCTTGCCTGGGTGTGAGCTCTATAACATGGTATTCTGCACGTGAACTTGCACAACTTGCTTTATTGACTTGAGTTATTGTGCTGAGATTCTTCTGTGAGGTTGTCATAGTGTGGTCTATGCATTTTCTGTGGTGTGACGAGACCCAAAATTATCCTTTCTCCTGTTGATATCTGTGCTCTTTGTTTCTCGTTGTTTTGGTCCCAGTTAGAAGTGTCCTCAAATGTCTGGTGACATTTTGTTTTCTGTTCATATATAACAGCAGGCTCTGCAAGCTGTGTGTATGTCTGTATCAGAGTAGGGGGCAGTTTGGTGGCCTTCACTGTAAGTGATCAACTCAGGTGTCTTGCTGGGGGGAGTCCCCCAAGCATCAGTATCGGTGGCTCATTTCTCTTGGGCTGATCAGTTTCTCCAGTGAGGAGCCCTTGGTTTTCCTGGTAGGGTGGTTGGGAGCTCTCGGCCTGATCTGGGAAAGGGGCTGGGACATTCACTCAGTCCTCTGCACATGGCTGTCAGAAACCCTGGCTTTCTGCCAACAGTGGGCCTGGCTGCTCCTGTCAGTGGCATTTTACACCCCCCCCTTTCCTGAGCAGCTCCAGTGAACCCCAGCTTGTCCAAAGCTTTCCAGCTTCTGAGATTTGGGGGCTTTTCATTTGCTCTCCCCCATCCCATTCTCTTTGTCCAGTGAGTTTCTATCTTATGTTCCAAAGGGAACAGAGCTACTCTGCCATATTGAACTGGAAGTCACAATACCTAAATTTGTGTATGGGACCAGGCAATATATGATAACACTGATTTTATAAGAAACACATTTGGCTTTGGAAATAGTCTTTTGGAAACACCTTCCAGCCAGGCTGCCAGTGAGTAACACATGATAAACTCAGGTTTGGGGATTGTCTTCAGAGCAACTTTATGAAATGCTAAGAAAACTGGCTCATTAGCTTCCCATGGCTCAGAGGGAAGCAGTGTGGGCTTTGGAGTTAGAGGCCTGGTTTCAGATTCTGCCCCCATCATTTAGTGGTTGGGTGTCTCCATCCCCTTGTATGGGAGTGTGGTAGGGGAGACCTTCCTCATGGAGCTGTTAATCCAGGTGTCTTGCAGGGGAGCCCCTCCCTCCATGAGGGAGGGGCCTCTTGGTCACTGCTAAAGGGGAGCTGGTGTTGACTGTTGCCCCTTTGCCTGCGGGACTGAAAAGTCACACCCCCTCTCAACAGTGGCAATAATCGAGCTTACACCTGTTTTTAATTCACACGCGCATACTCATAAGGACTAAAACGGAGCTCAGCTTGGAGTCTGCCTCCCTCCCTGTTAACTCCTCCCCGCCACCCTGGCATCTTCCTTCCTGCTGCGGTGAGTGCTGGTGCTGTGCCAGGCAGACCCCTTCCCTTTCTGCTTTCCCAGCTTCCTGGGCTCCAGCTCCTCCAGGACCCTGCATCCCATTAATTGGCCTGGTGGCCTTGCCTGCCAGGGAGGATCGGGAGGCCAGGGACCACGCCTCACGTGTGGTCTCTTTCTCCATGGTGCTGGCGGCCCAGGAAAGGTCTGGTCATTTCTCTTAGGTTGAGAAGGAAAATGAGGCTTAGGTAGGGTTTTCCTCCTCCTCCTCCTTTTTTTTTTTTTTTTTTTTTTTTTTCAGACAGTGTCTTGCTTTGTCACCCAGGCTAGGGTGCAAAGACATCATCATAGCTTACCATAACCTCAAACTCCTGGGCTCTAGTGATCCTCTTGCCTCAGCCTCCCCAGTAGCTGGGACTATAGGCATGTGTCACCACATCCAGCCAATTTTTCCTTTTTTTTTTTTTTTTTTTTTTTTTTATAGAAACAGGGTCATCTTGTTGCTCAGGCTAGTCTTGAACTCCTGGCTTCAAACAATATCCCCCCCCCCCCCCCCCCCCCCCCCCCCCGGTCTTGACCTCCCATCCCAAAGAGCTAGGATTATAGGCGTGAGCCACTGTGCCCGGCTGGGATAGGTATGATTTAACATGAATTTATAGAGAGCCATTGGTGGTTCTATAGGTATTTTATAATTTAAGTTACAATGTTCAGTCTGGTACTTTCTCTGTGTTCTTCCTGTGTGTTCAAGAAGCAGCTTAGATCGCTGGAAGTGTGCAAGTGAAGCACATGTTTTAAGTCATCGCCGTGGGGAGCCCTTGATCACCACCCACAGTGACCAGAATGTGACTCCACAGTTGCAGTTTGTTTGCTTCGTTAGAGCAATGTCTTCACCCATTCTTCTCCCTAACCTTAATTGTTTACCCGAGTTGGTGTTAACTGAAGGCTCTGAAAACGGTCCCTCAAGAAGTCTGGTAGAGTTGAAAGATGAAGTGGGCTGACAAGGTGACAAGGGCAGATGAATTTTATTCCCTGAAGCTGGGAAACCCATTTGGAGTGTCCTGTGTGCATTTCCCAGCCAGGACAGACACAGCAGCACAATCTGTTTCCTGCAGGCCCAGAAGGGAATGCTTCCTCCTTGTGGTTAGTGACTTCAAAAGCTGCCCCCATGAGACGGAGTTCCGCTGTTCCTCCAATTCTGACAACGTGTCGTGGCAGCCGATTGTGCTGCTGCCTGGCCCTTGCTTTCTCTGTGGAAACCCTCCTGCCGGCTCCCAGGAGGAGTTGACAGGTTCCTCTTCACCCTGCTTCCCTTGTGGTCGGTAAACCGAAACTACCTTCTGGAAGCCACGTTAATTCTGCGGCCCCTTCTCTGCCTGGCCCTCTCATCCTTCTCGGAGTCCTTGGCGCTCCCACGCCTGCGGGCTGCTCCAAAACCCCTGGGGGGCTGAACTCACCTCCTGGGTCAGGGTCAGGCCCCCGTGCTACCCCCAGCTCTGCTCCTCCCTGGAGCACCATCCCTCTCCCTGCTTTAGCTCCGCTGAAGGCCGGCCCAGCTGGAGTTCCTGTTTCTGTGTGAGGAAGGTCCCTCCAGCAGGTGGCTTCTGGGCTGCTTTGGGCCGGCCCTATGTTTCTGCCGTCACCCTCCCCCCATATTGGGGTTACCTGGGTCCTTGGTTCCCTTCCAGGCCACGGCTGGTCCGGGCAGGGGCCGTGCTTGACTCTGAGACCCCAGCAGCTCCTGCTGTGCCTTGCACGTCACAGGCATGGCATTCAGCAGATGTCATAGTTTTGAAATATCTGTAGAAATAAAAAAGAAATAACTTTTTTTTCTTCAGGAGTTAAAATGCATGGCTGTCATCCACTTCTCAACACATAAAAGATGTTTTCAACACAGAGAAGCCTTTCACGCTCTTAGCAGCCAGCTCTCTGGGCGATGGGGGCTAGAATGAAAACCGAGGGCGCGAGCCCTCTGAAATCAGCTGTTTCGAATTAAAGCAGAGTGAGGTTTGAATCAGGTGACGTGAGAGTTTGGGATTGACCCAGTTGAGGATTAATATACTGGGCTCCCTTAAACGCCAAGGGACCATCCTTCAGTAAGTCAGTGAGGCAGGAAGGGAAGGATAGAGCTGGTCTGGCCCAGGTTGGACATGTGACCTCCCTCACAGGGCTGTCACCCCCCCTGGGTGGACTTAGCCAGCCACAATGACTTAGCCCTCCTATGGCTTTGCATAATTGCAAGTTTTTTTCCCCCCTTAGTTCTTCCTCCTGGCGATTTGTGGAGATCAGTTGCCCCGTGCTGACTTCATAGTGAGTACACCGTGGCCAGGGAGCACGTGCTTTGATGGCGAGGCCGGGCGCCTGCTCTGCGGCCTGTGCCACTGGCCTGGTTCATGGAGGAACATCCCCGGCGCGTGCGGTGGTTTGGATGTCCCGCCCGGCAGCCCCCGGCTGCTGTGCAGTGGCCAGCTTTGCACAGAGGCAGTGTGTCCCACTAGCCATATGGAAGCCGGCTAATGAAACTGAATATGAAACAAATCCACCGAGTCCTTAGACTCGCTGAACTGTCGTCTGTCTCACTGGGGTAGTGGGACCCCCTAAGTCTGATGACTGTGAAGGCAGCAGTAGTGATTCTCCCGTGCTGAGTAGGAAACTTTGCCAGCTGGTGAGGGAGAGGACCAGGCCTTGCCTGTGGCCAGCTGATGGAACCGACCCCGGGAAGTTCTGGGGCCTCCAGGTCGGCTGACTTGTAGCAAATCGTGCGGACAGCATGTAGCCGAATCTGTCTGGGCTTGTAAAGAAACCCCACTCACACCCGTCTGTCCTCCGTGGGCACTTTGTGTGCCCATCAGGGCACCCACTCCCTGGGTGCTGTCTGGATGGCCATCCCAGATAGTGGGGTCCTGTGCAGGGTGACATCACGCATCTAATTAGACCCCAGTCTGACATATTCATGCTGAGAACACGGGAAACCCAGGTGCTCTGCCCAGTACAGTTTCAATGCAAGAACAAAGAGTATTTTGAAAACAGAACACTGTATTTCGGTTGTTACTGAGGAGCAGGGCTCATTACCAGGCAGCTCGATTAAAAAAAATCCACACATTATCTAGATTCCTCAAGGTCATGACAAAGCTAAGGCAGCTGGAAACCAAGCGAATGGACAAAAACGTCCAAGAGCATTTCAGATTCTGGTTTTGGGGGCGGTGGGGGGGATCCCATTTTAGAGGCCAACTTTGGTTTGTGTTGGTTTTACATCCTCAGGTCTCAGCTCAGATGTCCCCTTCTCAGAGGACCCCGCATAAAACAGCACCTCTGCCCCCTCATGTGACCCACTATTTATAAAACCTGTCTCCTCCCCTCCCCACTCCCAGTGCATGAACCTGGAAATAGGGACTCTGTCCTCAGCGTCCACAGCCCCAGGTGCTCGGTGAGCACTGTGTTGACTGGCTAGTTGTGAACCGCAGCAGGTTAGTAGCCTTTAGAATGGGGATGACTTTTCTAATCCCAAGAACATCTCCCTCTTCATCATGGATCGTGAAAGCCAATGGGACACTAGTACTTGTTTTTTTTTTTATTTTGAGACAGAGTCTCACTTTGTTGCCCGGGCTAGAGTGAGTGCCATGGCGTCAGCCTAGCTCACAGCAACCTCAAACTCCTGGGCTCAAGCGATCCTGCTGCCTCAGCCTCCCGAGTAGCTGGGACTACAGGCATGTGCCACCATGCCCGGCTAATTTTTTCTATATATATATTAGTTGACCAATTAATTTCTTTCTATTTATAGTAGAGGCAGGGTCTTGCTCTTGCTCAGGCTGGTTTTGAACTCCTGACCTTGAGCAATCTGCCCGCCTTGGCCTCCCAGAGTGCTAGGATTACAGGCGTGAGCCACCGTGCCCGGCCTTAGTACTTGTTTTAATTGAAGAAATCCAGTAGCCTTCGGCTTTCTAGATCTGAAGTAGGTCACATGGCTAATGATTGACAGTGGATTGGCAACGAGAGGGTCTTTGGAAACTTAAGCTGGACTTGAGGCTGTATTTCCGTTTGTACCCTTGTCATTAAAGTGACTGGCCCCGAGAGCCCAGTCTGCTGTCTCTGCTGTCCCTGCCGTCCCTGCCGAGCTGGGGTGGGGGTGGGGTGGGGGGGTGGGGGTGGGGTGGGGGGGTGGGGGTGTAAGAGGAGGGCTGTGGAAACTAAATTAAGGCGCCCCTCCCTCCACCTGAGCCGGAGGAGAGGCAGCTTATGATTAACTCAGTGATGTCTTAAATGCCATTTCTAGAGGCTGAAAACATTAACTTTTAAAAAAATGATTTAAAATTACCAATTGACCATATCCGGGGCTGAACCTGCATGATTCAGCTCCTTTTAAAAATATCTTTTCTCAACAAATTGCTTCCTTAACATTTTAATTTGTTGATCGTGAAGGAAGCTTGCCAAATATTAGCTGTTCTTTTCCATGTCCTACAGCTTCAAGCTCTCCTTATTTGGCATATTTCAGTGGAACTGTAAGGTCACTCCCTATTTTTCTTCCCAAATAACTGTATTTATTACTGTCAGGTATTGGCGGGTTTGATCCAGCTGTCATCAGACCATTTGGAAATACTGTTTTTTGCCAGAATGCTGATTTAATGATCTAATACTGACATGGCTTGTTTTCTCTGCTAACTTGATAACTTGTTGAATAAGCTCCCTCGTCTTATTGAGCAATGAATGGTGCTCTTTTAAAGTTTTTCCCAGCCACAAGGCTTTACGGGCAGTGTCTTTACGGAAGGTTGTGTTTTTTTCCCCTTTGATTTTTCTTTCTCCCTCTCCCTCTCTCTTTCCCCCTCTCTTCTTCCTTTTCTTGAAGACCTAAGTTGGTAACAGATATTGTCTTTGAAGAGGATGGCATTGCCGCTGTTTGGTATTTTGAACGATACTTAAGAAAATTTCTCCTAATGGATAATTTGAGACACGCACGAGGAGAGAGTACTGTGCCGCTCCCGGCTTTTCCAGTCCCCAGCTTAGGGCAAGTCTGGCTTCATCTGCACTCCCACCCACTCTTGGGGATTTGAAAAGGACTTCGTGTATTTTCTCCCTAAATGTTTCAATATGTATCTCTGAGAGATAATGTCTCTTTAAAAATAATACCCTAATGCCATGGTCACACCTAAAATGTAAAGGGACAGTGAAGGCTGAGTGTCTGTGGTGGGGCACCGCAGGGAGACTGTCCCAGGTATCCCGGGGAGGGTGAGCTGGGTTCAGTGCTGCACCTACTGTCACCGGCCCCAGGGCTCAGCTGGCTCCTGCTCATTTTTGAGCCTTAGTTTCTGACTCTGGAGATCTTGCATCTGCTTTAGCCCTGTTCCCAGCCCCCCAGCTCTGGTGAAGCTGTGATCTCTCCTGGCGCTGCTGGTTGTGGGCGTTTTTGAGGTGTCTTCCTTGAGCTGCATCCGCCCATAGTTGGACATGAGCTCCTGGTCATCTTTTTGTCCTGGCAGCTGGTCTCGTGTGCAGTGGAGGATCATTTGTTGCTTTTGTTGGTCCTCTGAACCTCAGTGCAATAGTTGATTGTCTAAAGAACAGAGTCTGCTGGCTGGAAGATCTGTTTCCACATTTAGCAGTTAGCTGTTAAGAGCCCAGTAACAGGTGTCAAATTTGCAACCCCAAATCTTTTGCCCCCATCTCTTGGAGTTGAAATGGTTCAGTCATTTAAATGTAACAAACTGCCTGCCGGGATGCCCCAGATGCGGGGCTGCAGAGCTGTGCTGGTGCTGGTGGCACCCCCGGGAACCCCTGTCTTCACAGGGAAGGGCCAGGGGCAGGGCTGGGCCGGGGTGGCGAACAGGTCCTGACCGGCCCTGACTTGGTGATAATGATGCTGGGCCTTGAAGCCTAACGAGATTTCCACATGCCCGGGCAGGCATTTATCAGCCACCTGTAATCCCACTACCAGAGTTATAATAATCACCACTGACGTCGTGATTCATTGCCTTTGGACTATTTTCTCCGAATAAATGGATTTATGATGTCTATTCACGTAGTCAGTCCAGAAATATTTACTGAACATCTGGCCACATGCCAGAGACTCTTGGCTCTGAGCGGGATGGGCTGCGTGGCAGGGGAGGTCGGGGTAGTTCTTGCCTTTAGGGGGCTCACACTGTGGTGGGATTACATAACAAGTTGCGTCGTGCAGTAGTGAAGTCTGTATCCTACTCAGCTAGCGTCACAGCCCCCGCCAGGCCATCTGCGGACTCCTCGCCTGCCCTTGCAGCCTGAGCCGCCCTTCAGCTTGACAGAGAACAGCTGCCAGGGGAAGGCGTCCTCCCCGCTCCAGTGTCAGGGCAGGCCCGGGGCTGCCGGCTCAGAACTGCACCCCTGCCTTTGACTTAACTATAAAAGGGTGGGTTTACTCTTTTTGAGTAGTTACACCGATCTCCCGTACATTGATGAGCATGTTTAATCCTGGTGTAATTTGCAACCCAAGTATGCACTGAAATGGTTTATCAGGCTTGTTGTGGGCTAGTCCTGTCCCTTTCCTTAAGATTGGGGGTGTGTGTGGAAATGTCACACCTGAAGTTTAGAACTCGGAAAAGATAAAGACCCGTATTATTAATTTTATCTGGAAAATTTGGCTCCAGATTTTTTTTTTATTCACAGCAGCAATTTCATTTTATTTGTTTTTTGCTGCTTATTATAGAAAATTTCAAATAGTTACTAAAACAGAGGATTGTCACGAATGCTTCTGTGCCCATTACCGGCTTCAGTCTTGTCATATCTGTACTTTCTTATCCCTCACCCTGACTTGATTTTGAAACAAATCCCAGACATCGTATCTTATTTCATCCATGAATATTTCAGTGTCTATCTCTGTAAGAGGACTTAAAAAAGTGCAACCACAATGACATCATTACCCCCTCCAAAATGACAAAAATTCATTAGTATCAGCCATTCAGTTAGTGTTCAAACTGCCATTTTCCCACAAGTGTCATAATTTTTAAAACATTGGTTTGAATCAAAACAAGCAAATCCAAGTGAGAGCCAAGAATTGAAGTGAGACCCTCCTGTTGTAATTGGTTCATGTCTTTTAAGATCTTCAATAACCACTTCCCCCTTTGTTGCCCCCTGCCCCTTTATAATTTCTTTCTCAATCTGAAGATGATGATAATTGGTCTTTGTTTTGTTTTTAGACTAGATCACTTCCTGGGTGATGGCATGTGTTTCCATCACGAGAGCTCAGGAGACACTTACTGTATGTGTGATGGCGTGTTGTTTTGTTTCCAATTTTTTATTGTGGTAAGGTTCACATCACATAAAATATATTATCTAAACCTTTTGTAAGTGTACAGTTGAGTGGCAATAGTACACTGTTGTGTACCCATCAACACCGTCCATCCACAGAACTCTCTTTATCTTGCAAAACTGAAACTCTATACCCGTTAAACAATAACACTCCTCTCCTCCTTCCCCTATCTCCTGGCAACCACCATTCTACTTTCTGTCCCTGTGATTTTGACACCTCTAGGTGCCTCATAGAAGTGGAATAATGCAGCATTTGTCTTTCCGTGACTGACTTATTTCACTTAGATAATATCCGCAGAGGTTCATATGTGTTATAGCATGTCAGAGTTTCCTTCCTTTTTAAGGCTGAGTAATACTCCATTGTATGTGTGTACTACATTTTGTGTTTCTGTTCACCCACTGTGGGCACTTGGGTTGCTTCTACCTTTTGGTTTTTGTGCATAATGCTGCCATGAACATGGGTGTGCACACAGCTCTTCCAAACCCTGCTGTCAATTCTTTGAATATATATACCCAGAAATAGGATTGCTAGCTGTATGGTAATTCTATTTTTAATTTTTGAGGAGCTATACCATTTTAGATCCCCACCAGCAGTGTAACAGGGTTGCATCTCTCCGCAGTCTCACCAACATTTCTTATTTTCTGTTTTTCTTTTTGGTAGTAGACATCTTAATAGAAATAAAATGATATCTCATTGTGGTTTTGACTTGCATTTCCCTAATAGGTGACAGTTATTTTTAATAATTATTTAAACTTCATGTTTCAACTTGGGGTGCTTCAAAATGGGGAACATATTTAGTGATCCATCTTCTAAAAAACAGTGTGGGGGGGAAATACCATCTTTCGAACAGTATTTATGATGTATGTCATTTATGTAGCTTTTAAAAATGTTTTGTAGAGTCACCAAAATTGGACCAGTCTTCCTAGTTTATCACAAAGACACTGAAACCCAGAGAGTATGAGGCTTTGCCCGAGGCCTGGGCCCTGTGAGACAGAAGAGGAGGCTGGGGCCCGGGTTCCCCTGCCCTGTCCTGCCTAGTCCTTCCCCCGCCCGTTTCGAGGCCCCCTTGTGGTCCTCCGGTGGGGAGGCCAGGTGCACAGAGCCCTGTTTGTTTGGCTACAGATGCCCACCAGCAGTTGCTCTTATTATAGAGTGGTTATTCTTATTTGCCAAGAAACCCAGAACAACTGTTTTTATTCTTTACAGTGGATGTTTATGCACATGACCTTTTGAGAACATATTTCTGGATGCTGTGGAGGCATTGATGTTCATGCAGATTAGCTAAGTTAAATCTTTATTTCTTTCAGCTGAAATTGCCTAGCTGTTCCTTTAAGAATTTCACTTTGTGGAGTTATGGTGTTTCTCATGCTGTTAAATGTCTATTAGTGATCCTGTATAATTTAGTATATTGTTGTCGAATGACAGAAGAGCTCCTTGGCAGAGAGCTGTCATGCAGCGTGTATGTCTGGGGGCAACCATCGTTCGTTTGTTTGCACATTTGCAGGTAGTCAGTTACGGGATGCTTATGAATGCGGAAGTGTGTGAATATACCTTGCAAGTACAGAGATGTGTTGCATGCCGTTTGTGACGTCCACGGTGGGAGGTTCATTTGCTCGTTCATTAAGCCAACATTTTATTGTTTGTGTAGTAGGAGCTAAGGCACAAGAGTGCATACTGGGGGATTAGTGCTGGAAAAACAAGAGCACCTGCCCTCGTGGGACTTACATTTTAGTGGATTCAAGGGAAAGCAGGACTAACTTGCCTTTGAGAGACCTTGTCAAAGCAGGTGACCCTGACGTCTACCAAAGGAAGAGATATTTGGCATGCTTGTTTTACAGTCTCCAGACACAAGAATCATAGGGGACCCTTTATTGTAGACGTGAACATTTATTTCGAGAACTCAAAATAAACTAGAGTAGATAAATGAGCAGGCATAGTTTGCTGATCGTTCATAGTTGATACAACGAACAATTCATTAAATTGAGGGTCAAATGAAATCAGGAGAGTTTCAGTCCTGGGCCAGTCTAAACAACACAAGCCATGCAACTTTGAGCTAAAGGTGGCCCTCTAAGCATTTTGGATGACTTCAAACCTTACAAAGAAGGCACCACTGAGGTCTTTGGAGAAATTGACATATAAGAATAAGAAGGTTGAAAAAGTTTCATACAAGTTACATTTGGATTTTCATTTGATTGGATTTTCCATGGTGGTAATTAATATGCTCTATATTTCCACATCATTTAACTTCTTTGTTCTTCTGTATGCTTAATTTTACAAAGTGGAAAAGTGTTAACAGCAATAGTTGATACGTCAGGCTCCTTACCTGGAGGTACTTTCTAGAACAAGTATGGTGGAGCCAGCCCAGGTGGCAGGCCCTGGCTGTTCAGAGGCTCTTTCAATGCCCAGTTTTAATGGCAGACAGTTCAGTGGGTCTGGCCACCAAGCTGTGAGTCCCACAACCAAAAGCTACACGAAGTCCTGCCCTCCTGGCTGAAGCCACACACAATGTGCTGAGGCACCACAGCCGGGGCAGACCTAATGCCTGCGTGCAGCTCGTGGCTGCTGTGATCGGTCTCAGGGGAGGACTGGGGTGAGGACAGCAGGTGGGACCCTGGCAGGATCCCTGGGGCAGGGCAGGGTGAGCACATTACCAAAGCCGGGTGAGTGCATCGGTAATCAACACTTTTCCCAGCTGCTCCTTTCCCTTCTGGACCTTTCCTTAAAGCTCAGACTTCAGATAATTGGCTTTTCTCCTTTAAGCCAACTTGTTTGCAGAATCACTCACTCGTGGTTCTGACGCCTCCATGTCAAGGAGTCCAAAGGCCAGCCCTGCCAGACTCGGTGGGTTGCTTGCTGGCCAGAGTTTCCTGCAGCTGAGTTAAATGTCTCACCCACCCGCAGCCCCTCTGCGGTGCTGGCCCACGCCTATGATGGAGCTGGCTCTTGTCCTCTGCTTGCCCCGAGGAACCTTGGCCTTGTCTTGGGTGGTGCCACGTCCAGTGGGCTGCCATGTCCGTTGGCGTTTCCTGGGCATAGGCTTGCATTTGTTCCTTTCTCTCATCTCTTGCCTCCCAGGCCGTGCAGCTCAGCCGAGGGCCAGGCAGTGTCTGTGTGTGGGAGACGCCCCCCCTGGGTCCGTCTGGCATGCCCAAGGTGGATTTGTGAGCACATAGTGCTCTGGGGTGAAGCGTTCACTGGGCACCCAGCTCTATGCTCTGTGGTGACTGCAAAGCTGCCCCTGCTCTTGGGGAGCACCTAACTTGGCGATGGGATGTTTAAGGGAGAGTTATCCATATAGGAGTTGGTCTTAGTTAAGCATGTAGGAAATGCCACCAGTAGCACAGAACTGAGTGGACGGCGAAGTGATTTGGGATCGACAGGGCAGAGGCCATTGTATAGGAAGGATGAGAGAAGCCCTGGGGGAGGTACCCTCTGAAGCGGGAGTTAAAGGACGGGGCCACTTGTCATGGGGGGACAGCATGTGAGCAGGACCCTGTGCACTCGATGCCTTTGAGGGCTATATCTGAAGGGAGTCCGGGAGGGACCAGTGGTGGCCTGGCCTGGGCTGGGGTGGGAGGGGAGGGCCTTGGGTGCAGGCAAAGTGCTGTAGATGCTCCACATGGGACATGGGACACAGCTGGTGGGGGCAGACCAGGGTGGGCCCCATGTACGCGTGACTGGGAGACTTTAGGGGCTTGGTCAGCCCCCAGGTGGTAGGAGGACATCGTGTGTGGGGAGGACATAGTGCCTTTCAGACCTTTTGAATAAGAGACAGGGTGGGTCTTTCCTGTCTGGACCAAGTTCCCCATGCCTGGGACATGCCTGATGCACAGTAGACGTGAGAGGCTGGGGGAAAGTCAAAATTGACCACAGGTCTTCCTGATGCCTGGCACAAATGCGAAAGTGTCCCTGAGGGATAAAACTTAAAGGCAGAAGCAGAAGGCCCAGGGTTGAGGCTGCAGTGGGGGTTGCAGGCAGTGGCAGGGGGTGAGATGGAAAGCAGTGTGGGACAAGGTCGGGGGGATGCGGTTAGCATGTGTCTTGGAGGCAATGGGCACCTGAGAGCCAGAGTGGGCTGGAGGGAGCGCGGGCTTTGGCTTTTCCCAGGAGTGTGAACCTACTTGCAACTTTCTCAAGGCTTCCTTCTGTCAAGTCTCAAATCTGCGTGGTCTTGCTAAGACAGCCCCCCCCTCCCCCCCCCGCCCCCAGTTCTTCTCCCAGCACAGCCTCATTTCCCACTTCTCTTTAGGGCTGGTTCTGTGTGCCTAGTCCCTGGTCTGCCCTGCCCCCACCACGTGTGCTCTCAAAATCCACTGCTGCCCCTCCCCCCCCAGCTGGGTGCTGGGTCCTCATCCCCCTCCGTTTGGGCCCACCCTCCCGAGACACTGTGATGGGGACCGCAACTCCTGCCACCTAGGCCCTGTGGCCCACTTGAGCACCCTGCAGTGCCTCGATCTGGTGTCCTCGTCCCCTTTGCTCCTTGCAGGCGTCTCACCCTCTGTGGATCCCGAGGTCACCCGGGCTCTGGCGCTTAGTTGATAGAGGGGTCATGCCATCCCAGCCCGAAGCGTGCTCTCCTTGGGATCTGCCGCAGTCCCCTCAGGGCTGTTTCTTTCCTGCCTGTCATAAAACTCTTGTCTCAAAATTAATACACAGGGAAAGCTAGGGACTCTTGTCAGGTTATTTCTTGAGAAAACCTCAGGAGTATGAATTTAAAGGGAAATATCACGGCTATCTGGATGTGGACTGCAGGTTGGAAAATACCTTAACCTTAAGTGGCAGAGCTGGTTCCGCAAGATTTTTCCACCCCTTTGTGGTACATTTTTCTCCTTTTGAAGTTGTTCAGATAAAGCTGTGAGGACAGTATAGAATTTTGCTTTTTTAAATTGGTAAGGGGTAATTTTAGAATAGATACTTATGAAGTCTGTATAAATAATACAGTGCACTTGTCAGTCCCACGGCTATTTCCCGAAGCTGAGCTCACCTGTCTGTGCTTTGGAAGGGGCTCAGCAGCCGGGGGCCACCGTGTGGTGTGCGAGCCAGTGTTGCTCAGAGCAGCGTGGACACCCCTCTTCTCTCTCTGATATTTTCTTCTCTAAAACCTGCTCTCTGTGGCCCTTTCTCTGATGCATTTTATCGTGTGATCCTCACATCCGTGGTTCAGGAGACCGTGCAGTCAATGCGCCTGCATTTTCCTGGCTCGCCCGCACTGCCGCGGGGTACCCGGCTCAGCAGCAGAACGCAGGCCCCTGCTCCACTGAATTTGCGACTGCGAGGTGATGTTCTCAGTTACACGATAGCTTTAAAAAAATAAAAAGCTTTTATTTTTTTACACCCATCAGAGCGGCAGGATTTTAAGTCAGCATGTAGGGAGAGTTGGCAAGGGCAGTGGAGCCATGTGGGCCCTGTGTCGTGTTGGTGGCAGAGCAGGCTGAAAAGCCCCCTGAGAGCCGTTTGCTGAAGGTGCTAGTCTCCTTCCTAGATGAAACCCGCATCTTAGAGATGTTCTTGGGCACATGCGTGTGTATGTAGAGACAGGCGTGAGAATGTTACTGTCGTGTATGCCGTGGGAGTACAAGACTGGAAAGAACCCAGATGTCCGTGGGGGAGACTGGCCACCATCAGGTAGATTCTAGTAGAAGAAAAGGTCGTGGTGACACATGCTACACATGCCATCACCTCGCCACCACGGCCTTGAGCAGATAAGGGCTGTTGAAGGTTGTGTGCAGTGTGATCCTATGGATAGGGCGTTAAATATGCAGAATCATAATGTATGTGCTATGGAACCATAGAGATCTAGTAAATATAGAAGGATTTTTTGGGGAGGGCAGAGGGAGATAAATGCCAGATTCTGGAAAGTGATTATTTTGGAGAAGGAGGGGAGAAAATAGGACTGGAGAGGGTATAATGGGGGCTTCAACTGTAATGTTTTATTCCTTTAAAAATAGCAAATGTGGCAAAACGTTAAAATTTGATAAAGCCAGATAGAAGGTACACAGGAACTTATACTTTTCTGTATGCTTGAAATGTAACATTAGGAAAAAAATAAAGCAATATATACTATCTGTGTGTGTGTGTGTGTGTGTGTGTGTGTACATGTGAACAGGATTTAGGCCATTTTTGCACTTCTAGCTTAAAGTTTTTAGGATGGGGGTGTTCATCTCTTTGTTTTTCTGCTCTCTTGTAGAATACTAAAGTTCTTTTGGCTTAATTGTATTCACTGAAGAACTTGTATGTTGTCTTTCTTTGTTTTAAATATTAGGAGATAGGTGAAACATTTTAGGTCTTCTCTACATTTTAGGAAGACGGCTTTCAGGTGTATATTTTCCTGTAGATTCTTCCTTTTGATAGAAAAAAATAGGTCCTTGCCTTTGTTTCGGCGTCAGTGAATTGTCAGAGAAACACGAGGACCGGGGAGCTGCCGGAGGGAAGAGACCGCTCATGTCCACGTTTCCTCGTCTTACGCAGCCCGTCGACGACTTAGGAGGCCCTGAAAAGACTAAACTGTAAATTATATTTCATATTACCCAGGCTGTGGGTCTGGAATGGTTTCATGTTGCCCCTGAAACAAGAGATGCTTCTCAGAATGAGATTTTGGGCTTAATTGAATTAGGATTATTGCCGTCAGGATCAGGATGGGAGTGAAGCGCGGTGCATTCCTCTCGTGCCAGTCGTGGGGGATGATCTTAAAGCAGGCTGTTGATAGAGCAATATCCTGTACTTACTCGGTGTCTCCCTCTGAGGAAATAAGGGCTTAATATGTCCCATTCAATTAATCCTCACAACATCCTTAAAGGTGACTAGAAGGCAGATAGTATTAGCTCCATTTTACTTAAAGAGCAGCTGAAACACACTGACTCTGAGCTCCCGGAGCCCTTGGACTTTCCTCTAAACTCCACCGGTAGCTGAGAGCACGAGACCCCTGCAAGGAGGAAGGAAATGTTTGTGGTGCGTCACCTCGGTGCCAGGCACCGTTGGGAGCTCTTAGGATCGTGATCTCTTCTAATTCTTGGAACAGTTCTTCCAGGTGGCTGGTGGTGCCATGCTAGGTTTTCATGGAGATGTAGAGTCACTGGCCCAAGACCCCAAGCTGGTCATCACTAATAGGATTAGTGGTGATTTCTATTTCCCTCACTATATTTTTTTGTAGTTTCTTAATGTTTTCTAGCATTTAAAAAATCAGAGATAGGCTGGGCACAGTGGCTCATGCCTATAATCCCAGCACTTTGGGTGGCTAAGGTAAGAGGATCGCTATGTTACCCAGGCTGGTCTGGAACTCTTGGCCAGGCTCTGACTCTGGGGTTCCTGCCTTTTCCTCCAGGCTGTACCTCCCGCCTGGTATGAAGTGACAGGAAACAGAATGGGGTCTGCCGTTGTAGCAGATAAAGATTGAAAGAATTCGAAGCAAAATTGACAAACTGAATTGTGGTGGGTGTCACATGGTTGATACCATTAGAAACACTTCTACCTAAATGAGATAATTTGATGTCATTGCGTAGAGGTCCAGAGCGCTTGAACTCACACCTTTTGACACCGGGCAGGGCCGCCTGCCCCAGAGCGACAGGAACAGACGCTGCCTCGTAACATCTATTGTTAGACTTCATTCCGCCACTGTACTGGAGCCCCGCCGCGTGCCAGCGGCTAGACTGTTCTAATTTCTAACAATTCTGGTTGATGACAGGGAAAAGCCAAAAAGGGGAAACAAAGCTAATTGGGGCTCTTCTTGCTGCTGTTTCTCAGTGTCTTGCCGGGGCCTCCTATATGATGCACATACTGTTTTACAGGTAAGGAAAGTGAGGTTTAGGGCGACTACCTTTTTTCTAAGATCACTTTTCATTAAGTGCAGATCTAGGATCCAAACCAGACCTCTTGGATTACAAAGTTCATGGTCCTTCAGGTGCAATAAACCATGTGCCATGCCTTTGGAGGGGTGATGTTTTTTGTTGTTTTTAAAAAATATTGCTAATCACTCATGAGAAACAGGGACAAGGGCTTAGCCTTCAGCTGCTTTGAATTAGACAATGATTTCTCTTATTATAAGCAGAACTCTTTATTAACTGAAAACACTTGGCTGTTAGACATGGTGTTTAATTGCTGTTAGAATGTATTTTTGTCACACTGCCCTATAATAAGCCAAAGAACTGTTTGTGCCAAACATAGAAGGGAAGAAAAGGGAGGATGAAAACCATTCTGCTCCTCCAGCTCCCCGTTTGAGCCTGCGGTGTTTTGTTCGCTATTTTGGTTCTAGTTTCTGTTTACCACTTCTACCTTTCACAGAGAGAACACCTGGTCTGAATGCTGGTCAGGACCTGAGAGGGGCGAGACCTCCCCATTATGCCCAGGGGTAGGTGCGCCGAGCAGGTGCACTGATCTCTGTGCCTTAGCAGGGAGTGTGCTTTTTCTGGCCTTAGAGATTTCTTTCATTCTCTCTTGTGTAGGCCTTACGTTTTGCGTAATAGAGGAAAAACAACCCTTTAATTGGCATTTTTTTCATAATAAAAGTGACTTCATCTCTCATTTCATTTTATTATTTGTTTATTTTTAGATACAGGGTCTCGCTCTGTCACCCATGCTGGAGTGCAGTGGTGCAATTGTAGTTCATTGTAACCTCCAACTCTGGGGCTTAGTATTCCTCCTGTCTCAGTCTTCCGAATAGCTAGGACTGTAGGCACCCCAAACCACACCCTGATAATTTTTCGATATTTGGTTTTGTAGAGATGGGGTTTCGCTGTGTTACCCAGGCTGGTCTGGAACTCTTGGCCTCAAGTGATCCTCTTACCTTAGCCACCCAAAGAGCTGGGATTATAGGCATGAGCCACTGTGCCCAGCCTATCTCTGATTTTAAAAAGTAAAAAATGCTAGAAAACATTAAGAAACTACAAAAAAATATAGTGAGGGAAATAGAAATCACCACTAATCCTATTATTACTTTTGGTGCTTTGGTATATGTTCTTCCAGATATTTCTTCTCTGGGGGCTTACATAAACATAAAGCTAGGTAAGCAGAGTAACACTTTATCACAGATACTGTTTTGTAACAATTTTATCCCCTAGACTAGTTTATTAAGAATATCTTTACATATACTATGTGTTGAAGTGGTGTGTTACATAGTATAGCACTGTATGATTTCCCATATTTCATTAAATAGAGCTTCTCTTTTTCAACTTTTTCCTATTTTATTTCCCACCTTCTTACTGTTCTGCACCACAGTGGGACGAATATCCTTGTACATCCATGTATCTTTTCTATGATTATTTTTTAAATGTCTGATTATTTCCTCCAGTTGAATTTCTAAAAGTAGAAGTGCTGTGTGAACAGCATGTTCACATTTTTAAGACTTTGGGTACATATTATTACGTTACTTTCCAGAAAAGTTGGACCAATGCATAGCAGCAACTGCACTAAATTCCTTGTATTACTTACTTATTTTTAAGCAAGTAACATAATCTCATGGTTCAAAAAAGCACAAAGAGAGGGCTCTGTTTGCCGGTGTCCGCTCCTGCTGTTACTGATTTTTTGTGTATATCCTTCTAGCATTTCATTATGCACCCAGAAATGAATATGAATGTTATTTTTCTCCTTATGTACATATAGTCTAGCATGCTGTGCATACACGTTGCTTTTTTATTTTTTAAAATTAACAGTGTTTCTTAGACTTTCAAAATCAGTATATGAAAGTTTAAAGACCCTCCCGCCTGAAATGCGTGTGTGTGTGTGTGTGTGTGTGTGTGTGTGTGTGTGTGTGTAAAGGCTGCACGGTGTTCGATGATATGTATTTTATGTACTCAGTTCCCCGTCACCCTATATTTGGGTTGCTTCACACCTTGAGGAAATTTGTACATACACCCTTTAACACAGGTGCAAGCAGATTTGCAGGATTCATTCCTGCAGGGAGAGTGGTGGGGTCCACAGACATATGCATTGGTGAATGTGGTAGGTACTGTCATCTTACACGAAAAGCATTATAGACTCCTCTCCCTCCCCCAGTGTAGTTGGGGATAACCCCCTTTTCTGAGGCCCTACAGTTCTTACTCTTCTGTAGATATATGTGCAAACAGTATGCACATAAAGAATGCAACAAACAAACCAAACCACCATGTGTTGTAGGTGTGTAAGTGCATAATGAAGCCAGGAACAGAAGAGAGGATAAAATAAAACTGGTTACTGTGGGATACGAACCTTCACCCTGGGCACCCCCCTGGGCACTCTCCCCATCTCCATCCCTCCCCTCCTCACTGAAATAATGCCACTTCCTTGTACAAACAGGCAGTGACTCTCAGTGTATGTGCCCAGAAAAGTAGTGAGTCCTTTTAGAGACTGACCTCACAGTTAGCCAGCAACAGGCCTCAGCTTAGCTAAATGAAAAGTTTGGGGAACTGAAATCGTGGCTGCTAAGGCTGGCAAAATGTAGGCGGTGCCAGATGAGGAAAAGTCGCAGCAGAGGCCAGTGGCCTTCACTGTAGAAACCCACAGTTACCGCCCACCGGGGTCTGGCATGGCCGGGAGAGTTGGCCAGGGTTTGGGTGGACTAGGGAAACCTGTCTTGATGCAGTTTTGTCCAAAACTGTGTGGTTTCCAAGCCACAAAAACAAACTGATCCTTTTCAATACAGTATGATTAAAAAATTGTATTAATGTAGAGAAAAAAAGATGTGGCTTGCAAGTTCTTTAAGTAGAAGGAACTACAGTATTTTTTTCAAGTGTTCCATTAGGATGAGAAGCCTGTGTTGTGCTGGAACCATCCTGGCCCTATGCATTCTTTGCAGGAACGTAAACCAGTGTGCCTAAGTAGGTGGAGTTACTACATTTCAAAGCCTTGTCAAGCTTGTCTTGGGGACAGGGTCACCAGGGGTTGAGCTGAGCCTAGGAAGAGCCCCTGGGGCTGCCCCTTTGGGGTGCTGAGCACCCACCTGGTGGGTGGCCTTGCCTCCTTGCCCTGTCCCCTTCAGATAGCTGTCACATAAAAGTCTCTGTCAGTCAGATCTACCCAGAGCAAGAGTGTTCTACTCCAAAAATCATTTTGAAATTAGGGTAGATCCTGCCTTCTCTTCTATTTTGTCTGGTTTCTAGCTCTTTAAAATAATGTAACTTTTGCTTTATTTTTCTAAATCAGTGCATTCTAACCATTGGTGTTTCAAAGTTTCTTTCCTGGGCTGTGAGTCCCTTTCTTTGGATGAGGCTGGTCTTAGGATCATTGCAGTATCTTCGGGGTTCTGGGGCTTGCTGCGCCCACGGAGGCCTGGGGCCCAGCCGGCCTGGCCGTGTGACCACCCACTGTGGGCTCTCCTGGCTGGCCCAAGGGGTTGTTTGCTTTGTCCTGAAATCCCGGGTGGTCTGGTCTAGCCTTCCTGGGAGATAAAAGCGGGTTCTCTGGGTGCTGTGTGGGCTGCCTGCTGGGTCCTTGGTGGAGTTCCAGATGTGGGCATCAATTTGCCGATTTGCCTGTGGGTTTGGCTCCTGCCCAGAGGCCGCAGGGCAGCCCCTCAGAAGGTACCCAGCTGGGTGAGCCCTGATCGCTCAGTGCAGGGTGGCCTGCTTCTGTGATAGGGCGTACGAGGGACTGTAGAGTCATGCTCTGATTTTTCTGTCACCTCTCAGCTTGTGGACTTTGGCGGTGGGTGGTGACAAACAGGAGTCAGCTGGGTCTGTGGAAGGGAAAGGTGACTTTGCTGGGGTTAGGGGAGGACATGCTTTTGGACTGCAGTGTATACCTTGTCCAGAATTGTATAAAAGCTGACAGGCAAAGGCTGGTTTTAAAAACCAACTCAATGCACACAAAACTCCAAGTGCAAGAATCCGGAACGCATTATGTAATGTGCCCCATTGACAGGAACATTTTGAAGAACCTTAGGAAAAAGATTTTTAAAAATTGCTGTCATAAAAATACTCCCAGGCATGGGTCGTTGGGTTTGGAGAACTTGCCTTCAGAAAGTTCTGTTCCAGTGTGCCTACTGTTGATTGAAGCTTGTTGCAGAGACGTTCCTATGCTTTAGAAACGGTGTCTTAAGAGTGACGGTTCGCATCTAGTTAGGAGGGGAGGAGGATGTGCATTCCTGGCAAGGACGGGCTGGGGGGCTCCCCTCCTTATCACTGCCCCCCAGACCCCTCTCGCAGGCCTCATAAAGAAACAGATGGTGCACCAGGAATAGCTCAGAAATCACGTTGGCTCCTGGCTATACAAAGAGGAAGGATTGGGACCATAAAAATTTGAAATCTCCCAGGAAAGGGAAATTATTCCCTCAGTGAAATATCGATGTAAGGGGAGCATTTAAAAAGACAAAAATTATGAACCCACAGTCAGGTCGAACCTGATACTGTACTTTAACCTTTTTGAGAATTGTTAATTTAAAAGCAAATAGAATGAAATAAAGACTATAAAGGCAGATTAAATCATTTTTATGCTTCCTGGGTTCTTTAGTGTCACGTGATAGGAAGAAGAGCAGATTTTTGGAAGGACATGGGGCTCACAGCTCACGAATCATAGGCTGTGACCCTTTAGGAATTGCAGAGAAGCAGGCAGGCTCCAGGACCCAGCCAGGCCTCCAGAAGGGAATTCTCTGTTAAGAGAAGTTTTTAAAGCAGAAGTTGCCCATCCCCTGTCCGACGAGAGTGCACAGATATTTAAGAAAGGTGTCTTTGTCTGATTGATTTCAGAGGAGCCCCCCAGCAGTCTGATGTTTGGCGTGGAGGTGGGGGAAACTGGGGCAGAGTTGCAAGTATCTACCTGCAGGAATAAACAATTCTTTTGAAACATCAGTAGGGGGGAAAAAAAGGCAGCTTAAGATTTATCTGAAAAGGAAGTGGAAAGTTAAAGTTGCTGGAGCTCTCATTACTGTCTGTCTCGCTTACCGTAATTAAAAAATGCCTGAATGATCTTAATAACACATGATTCAGCTGACAAGCACTAATTGCCCTGTATCAGGCCAAGAGAAGATGAATGTTGTCAAGAAAACCACAAGTCAGACAAGCTGATTCTCTGTGAGTCTGACACCGTGTTCCCGTGTACAGACCAGTTTTTACTGGAGTCTTTCCAGCGTCAAAAGCAGCTCTCCACCTTCCCATTAATTCTGGGCGCTCGCAGGCTGGGTTGTTTGTGGCCGCTGTTCCTCCCCGGCTAGGGATTGGGCTGCAGACAAAGTGTAAATACGTTTCTCGCTCTTATCTCGGTCCTTTATAAGAAAAGAAATCCACTTCCCTTCAATACTAATGCCCTGGTGGGCTTGTCAGTGAATTACCTGGTATTTGGGAATTGATTTCCTGACGCCGCAGATTTGTCGAGAATTTCTTCTGCCTTTTCAGTGATTTGACAGAACCCGTTGGGCTGCAGGATCCCGTGGTTGGGTGTCTCACCTGCAAAGAAAAGGGAACTGACACCTCTTTGTCACTTGCATATCCAGAAACCTCCTTGAAGGTGGAGATTTTTGAGGAAGGAGGGGGTAGACAAATGATACTGGCTTTTTCCTGCACTTTTACAGAACAGCCGAGCCATTTTGTCATAATAAAACCAAATCCCAGTCTTCAGGAGTCTGAATCTCATATTGAAATTTGGTTTCTAAAAAAGGGGGGCGCAGTGCCTCTGTACCTGAGCAGTGCACTTGTCAGAGAAGGGGTCAGGTCTATAATTAGTGTGGCCTTGGTGCCCCTGACTGCGCCTGTGTGCATGGGTCCCCTTGGCACCATGCCCTGTGCTAGAGGGTGAGGCCACCTGCAATGGGGAGAGCTGGGCATGGTACCTGGACAAGGGGTGAGAGAGGCACAGTGGCTTAGGTCACCAAGTCCAGACCAGTATCTTCTGTGACAGCCCTGTCCCTGCCCTCTGGAGAGGCTGGTAATTGGGAGTGGAGTGGGTGGCTCTGAAGCCTGGCAGAGCTGGGCTGTGGCCATGGCTGTAGCACCTGCTGGCTGTGGGGCCAAGGGCACACAGCTCTCAGCATCTCTGACCCTGTTATCTGGGAAAGGGCAGTGACCTCACGGGGCCATTTAAGGTTTGCACGAGGGAGGGCTCATTGCATTGGTGTTTAGTACAACGCTTGGCGAGGGGCAGGGGCCAGTCTGCGGTAGCCTAATTGTTACAGGGTAAACATCCCTCATCCAAGGAGTGCTTGGGGCCACAAGTGTTTCGGATTTTGGATTTTTGAATGTTTGCATATACATCATGAGATATCTTGGGGATGGGACCCAAGTCTAAACTTGAAATTCATTTATGTTTCATATATATCTTATATATATAACTTGAAGGTAACTTTTATACAATATTTAAAGTCATTTTGTGCACAAAACAAAGTTTGTGTTAAATATTTATATGTGGAATTTGCCGCTTGTGGCATCATTCTGGTGCTCAGAAAGCTTTGGACTTTAGAGCATTTCGGACGGGGAGGCTCAGCCTGTGTTGCCTCAGCTGGAGGAGGTGGGTGAGAGGGTTCGTATGGCCTGCTGCAGTGAATTTTGCACAATTGCTTTAAGCAAAGGCACTTGGCTCCTAGTAGAAAGAGGCAGATAAGGCTGGTAAATAAATAAGCACAATGCGTAGGTAAGTAATCCACTAATTTGTTGAATTAATTGTGGTTACAGTTGCTGAGTGTTTCCCGCTGCAAGGGTGGTGGCCATCCCACAGGAGTGCCTTGGAGCCACCCGCCACAGAGTGGCTGGTTTAGCCTAGTTGGCAAGTGTCTCTTTTCAGAGTCAGAGACCTGTTCTCCTGGAATTGAAATAAAATTATTATTACTTTTTAAAAGACTACCCTAAAGGCAGTTGTGCATTAAAACACCCACGGAAATAAAGCCTGAGGACTCTTTTTGGTTTCCATTCAGGTGCCACTGTGTTTGGTGGCATCTCTCATCACCTTTTTACTTTGGCACGCAGGGCCTCGCTCACTCAGCAGGGGAGCAGCCCACACAGTAGGTGCCCGGCACACAGTAGGTGTTCTGCACACAGCAGGTGCTCAGAATGTGTTCCAGGAGGAACCAACACAGGAATCTGCATGTGGGTCCCTGGCCTTTCTCAGCAGGTGTGGGATGGCATCATCCTTTTGTGGTGCCTGGTGACCTCTGGGGCCATTGGAGGCCTGGATGTCCCTGCTGGGTACAGTGACCCAGTCGCCTTGTTCCCTGTCTCGCCGAGCTTTGGCTGTCCTGCGATTTGAAAATCAGGGATAAATCCTCTGCAGGCTCCTGAGGCCCTGCCGGTGCGTGTTCAGAGTATCCGCACCTCTGTGTGGTGGTGTGTCACCTTTGTTTAATTTATGCGTAGCCCTGAGTCACTGGGAGCGGATCTGGGGAGTCCAGATCGATGACTAATTTCAGAGTCTAACATTGTTGGTTCGGTTTTGAAATTTTAGGCTGTGAAAGGGATGGTTGCTCATTTTGTTGTCTTCATATCTTAGCGATTTTTTTTTTCCTATATAGCAGTGGTGCTCATTTACTCTGATTATTACTTTTTTAAAAAAAATCCAGTTATTTATATTATGGGGTGAGTCTGTCACACAGTCTGAATATGGAGTGTTGCCCTCCTTTTACTCAAGAGCCTGCCAGTGATTTCTGTTTACAACGGAAGTATTGAAATTATTATACATTGGGATGAAATTAGCATAAGACAGAAAAATTGTTGACTTCCCTGAGATTTTTGTAATATGTACATATAGAGAAAACTTGGCTTTGGTTTGTAAAGCCATTTCTATTTTTTGTTGTGCTTCTATTAGCTGGTGTCATAGAGCCCCCACGGTGTGCCAGAGCGGGGAGAGGGTAGGGGGAATAGAGTCCCCGGTCATGGATCTTGCAATCTGTCATCTGTAGTTAAGTTTTTTCCTTTTTCTTTTTTTTTAAATTTTCAATTTTTAATTGTGGGTACGTAAAAGTTGTGCCTATTCATGGGGTATATATGATTTTTTTCTTTTTTTGGAGACAGGATCACACTGTGTCGCCCCGACTAGAGTGCCGGGGTGTCATAGCTCACTGCAGCTTTTAACTCCTGAGCTCAAGCGATCCTCCCATTTCGTCGGCCTCCCAAAGGGCTGGGATTACAGGCATGACCACCTCGCCCGGCCCATGTACAAACATGCAATGCGTAATGATCCTATCAGGGTAACTGGGATATATATCTGTAGTTAGTTTAGAATCTCCCTGATACATTCCCAGAAAGAACTCCTTGCTCTTCTCTCACTATTAGATACCTGCTTTTCTCTCTGGTAATTGTTGCAGTGTTTGCTTTTTAGATGGGGCGGGTAAGGCCATGTGCCCATGGGGGTCTTATCCCAAAGACGCTGTGCTGTTTTGGACCAGGTGATTGTTCAAACCCTGCTGCGGAGTGGGCGAGTGTTCAACTCACTCTCTCAACACTGTCCCAGAGTGCCTGGGAAACAGGCCTTTCCTCCAAGAACGTGGACTAGCTAATAGGCGGTGTGCTAGACAAAAATACATGTGATCGTCAATTTCATGGATTACAGATAATTCCGTTTAATGTCCTTTTTTTTCCTTTTTGCAAATTCCTATGCATTATAGAACATTGACTTTAGCATGGAAAGTGCTTAATACTTGATTTGGCGCTTTAATGGATATTTACACAGTGACACCACAAATGTTGGATAAACAGGGGATTTGTTTTAATGAGATCTTCAGTGATTTGAAGCCGTTTTCCTCCTTGCCTTCTGGAATCCGGGGCTCCGGTTCTGCTGGTTTGGGAGCTGCAGCAGCAGAGGGGCTGCAGGCCTCTCGATAGTGAGCCTGCACTTGGTCTCCCTCTCATTTCCTCACTGTGTTGCAGGCGCTTTGAAGCCGTTGCATCCTCCCCTCTCTTGCTGCGTCCTCTGCAGCGCCTATTCTGTGATTTGCATGTAGCGGAAATATTTGTTGAACCGAATTATTTTTACACACGAGCCTTTCATGTGGCCAACATTTTGAGGTCTGTTTCCTTTGGCTGGAGGCTGGGAGGAATCTTCCAGTTCATTATAAAGAGCTTGCGATAGCCTCAGGGCAAGGAAGCCCTGACCAGGGCTGGATGTGGCCCTGTCTCTTGCTGGGAGGGTCTCCAGCCAGGAGGGGAAGGAGGTGAGTGCCCAGATACCCCTCTGCAGTGTTTACGTGGAGGTGTCACTGGTAAGTGGTGACAGTCCAACAGGGAAGGCCTTTGGATTGAAGCTGTTGGAAAAGCAAGTTCTTCCGCAGGCTCAGAGGAGGAAGAGGGAAGAGAGAGGAACCACAGATGGGGGGATTCTCCCCAGGAAGCCCCAGGGCTCAGAGTCCCCGTGTCCAATAAGGTCCAGCTCAGGACTGCAGCCCCCCTTGCCCCACCTCCCCAAGCACAGGGCAGGCATGGCCTCAGAACGACTTCCTCTTTGTGTCTCCTGGACTAGTTAATAAATATGAATGTTTTCCAAAGATGTCTTGCCCAGCTTTTCCTGCTGAAGCTGTTGGCTTAAAGGAATAACAACACTAGCTTACATTTATGG
The DNA here is from genome assembly GCF_040939455.1 of Microcebus murinus. Taxonomy (NCBI): domain Eukaryota; kingdom Metazoa; phylum Chordata; class Mammalia; order Primates; family Cheirogaleidae; genus Microcebus; species Microcebus murinus. Next base: position 29,672,179 of record NC_134122.1, read on the forward strand.
AATATTAACTCTTTGCCCAGGACTCTTTTGAGCTCTTCACAGGTGTTGACTCAGTCACTCCTCACAAGCTGATAGGGCAGATGCTGCGGTCACCACCATTTACAGGGGAGGAAACTGAGGCACAGGGCCATTCCTGGACTGGCCCCATGAGCAGGTGGCAGGTTTGGAGTTCTGTGCCTCTGTGGGAGGCCATTCTGAGAGTGACAGGTGAGGAGTTTCTCAGGCCTCTCTAGATGTCCTGATAGACCTGAATGTGGGTGAAACCCTCTTGGGGTGCAGTCAGCACCTTCCTAGGTGTCCCGGTGACCCTGCAGGGATTGCCCTCGATGCAGTGCCCAGCTTTTTGTGGACTTTTCTGTTGACTTGGCACCTGACAAGGTGCAGGCTTTTGCCGTCACACATGGTGCTCGCTGGGGAGAAGCCAGACAGGCTCCCCTGCCCACTGAAACCTTAGGGTCCCGTGCCAGGGCCCTTGCGCATGTGCAGTGCACATTTGGAGAAACCTGTTCTTTTAAGTCTCCCCACCAGCCCGGCTGATGTCAGGTTATTCTGCAGGAAAGTGTACAGAGCAGGGGCTGCAGGTCCCATGGTGGTTGGGTGGGCTCTGGACTTTGGAGATGGCCCCCACGGCCACCTGGTCCTCTTCCCTCCCACGGGCTCGGGGCATGTTGTGATTTGGAGGCATGTGAGAGCTCATGGTTGTTTTCTGGCCCACCTGGGTCTGCTGAGGGGGACGTGCTGCTCCACAGGCCACAAAAGGAGTCCTCAGGTCTCAGCCGCAGGGCAGCCCCCTCCCTGCTGTCTCCCCTCAGCACAAGTGACACATGCCATTGTCCCGAGGACAGATCAGGCAAAGCAGTTGGACCCAAGAACAGATTTGCTTACAAATGAGATCAGTGATGGGTGCTGTTGGTGTCACTGGGTTTCAGGCTGGCAAGGACCCTTTTGCAGTGAAGCTTTGGAAGGGGCTCCGCTAGTGGGGGTTTCTGGGAGTGGCAGCCCCTGACCAGGGTGGCGTATCCTGCCCTCTTCCTGGCAGGGGCAGAAGCTTACTACCCTTGTTAACCACTCCCCTGTCCTCTCTTGTTCTGAAGTGGGAGTTCATAGAGGGTGAGGGCTCCCCACGACACTGGTGTCAGCATTGGGGGCATCTGGAGGACCCCCAAACTGCTGATGCCCTGGCCCTGATGGGGACATCCGGGAGGAGCTGGTGGCCAGGACAGAACCCTCAACTGTTTGGTACACGTCAGTAAATGGCATCATCCTCTGGGACTTGTTCTCATATGACATTTCTTGCTCTTAGTGCCATTGGATTGAAAAACCAAAGCCTACAACTGTATGGGGTGATGATGGTGACCTTTATTTTGTTTAGAAGCATTGTACCGTTTCTCAGGTCCTTCTTGATTTATGTGCAGCTCAGCACCTGTGGGTTCCCTCACTCTGGGAGAACACACTCATCGTCAGGGAACCCCGTAGTGCGTGAGTTTGAATTTAGGGATTTCCAGGATAAAGTGCACTGAGAGTCAGTGAGTGCCATTCTTGAGTGTCTTCCTTGTGCCTGGCCCTGTGCTTTATCTCATTTGATTCTACTATGTAATAAATTGAATCAGATTTGTTCCTAGGTTTATATATATATCTGTGTATTCACATTTACTTCTAAGTAAATTCACTTAACACTGTTGGTTTAGTGTGTTTCTCTGTGTCTACACTGTCAGCTTGATACCTTGTTCACTGTGGTCATTTAGATGCCTCAGTTACATGAGTGAATGAATGAACGAATATGGCTCATTTGTTCCTTTCTCTCCAGGATCCGGTATGTAGGAGATGGTGGTTAAGGTTTGCCAAGTGCAGTCAGTCCTCACAAAAACCCTACAAAGTTGGCATCACCCGTATTTTGCAGGTCAGAAAACTGATGCTAAGAGAGAAAGTGTTTTCCCTGAGGGTCTTCAGACGGCTTGTGCAAGAACCATCTGCTTCCTTCTAAAACCCAGTGTCCCCTTTTCCTATTCCAGGTATACTTTGGCCTTTGGTTTTTTTTTTTTAATTCCCCTCTAGTTTTTTTTTTGTTTTTGTTTTTTTTTTTTTACATTAAGCTTTAAAGGGTTTATGAAATGGCCTTAAAGAGCAAACCCACGTTTTCCCTTTTGAACACATCCCGTGCATGTGAAATGTTCCGGAAGTAATGTCTCAAAAGAAGGAATTCTGCAGCGGTGCGCACGTGCTGGAACTCCCCTTCGATCCCAGCGATACATGCTCCGTTTTCTGGAAATCTGAGCCTTTCCACCTTCACTCAGTGTAGACGGGGTACTGGAGACATGGCTGCCCTGAAAGCGGAACCATCTCTGCTGGCATGCGGAGGACGTCCCCAAGGATTTGGGGGGAGAGAAGGCCAATGGTGGGGACTGACTGGAGGAAGAGGGTGCTAGGAAAACACTGCTCACAGATGAACAGGTTTAGTACTCATTCACTCATTCACTCAGTCACTCATTCATTCACGTAATTGAGGCATCTTCTTCCTGATGTGAAGGGCTGGTGTGGAATCACCGGTGTCTTGGCAGACGGGCTTGACAGGGAGCCCTGAAGCTGGCAGTGTTCAGGGACCCTGGGGAAGCCTGCCTGGCGGCTCACAGCAGCAGTCCCAGCCTGGCACCTGGGATCAGAGGGTACAGGTCAGAGAAGGGCAGGGCGCCAGGCCCAGAGATGCTGAAGTCCCAGATGGTGATCAAAATGGGGACACGAGAGCTGGGGGGTCAGAGCCCACTGGAAGAAAGGCCATCACCCCTTGTCGCCCCCACCGTAGGTCAGAGCTGGCTGGAGAGCCCAGCCGGTAGTCTGTCCTGGGCGGGAGTGTTCTTGGAGTCAGAGTGAAACACGAGCCTTGCATTTTTAAGCTTTTGGTTTTGGGGTCAGTGTGGGGGAAAACTCTGAGTCTCTTTTGTAAATATTCTGTGAAGTGGGAAGTATGGGGGGGAAAACAAAACAAGATAAAAAAAAATCTCTCAGTTCTACTTTGTCTATTTTCACTCCCTGCTAGAACACAGATCTGCCTTCCTGTTTTCTGAATTGTATTTATTCTAACTATCATTTAATCATTATTTACTTAATGCATGGGACAGGTTAACCTTGAACTTTCGTGGCTGAGCTGTTGCCGCATCTACCGCTTCTCACTTTCCATGCTAACATGAGATCTTTTTTATTTCTGAAGTGTGGTTTGACATTGTTTAGGCTGTTGCTTGCTTCTTATTTTTAACTCTTCTTTTGTCACTTAAGTAGGATGTCTTAATTCTTATTTAGTGTTAGCAGAATTTTTTTTTAATATGATTTCGTGTTGAGTTTTGAACACTTTCCTAGGGTGGTATCTTTTAGAATTATTATGGATTCTGTATTTTTGTTCTCAAAGCCATTTAACTATTAGATGTAGACGAAAAACACTCTGTTTAACATGTTGACTGCCACCCTAGAAAAAAAATTTCTTTGGGGCCACTGTGTTTTATTATAAGAATAGAATAAAAACTTTGAAAACAAATGCAACAAATGTAATGTGTACTTTTGTGTAGAATGCTTTTTCCTAAAACATACATCAATAAAAAAAATATAAAAACTTGAAAATTAGTAATGTAAAAAGTTATGTGAAAACTTGAAAAATAATAAGGGTAAAGTGTTTTTCTTGACTTGTCAGGCTTAAGTGTAACTTAAAGGTAAACATAAATAGAAAGACAAAATTTATTGACTTCTATTCATTTAATCCACATTTTTAGAATTAAATTGTCAATATTGTAACAGTAGAAACATCAAGTAAGATTTTCATGAACCAACTGCAGAATTTTGCCCGGGGGCCACCCGTCATGCAACACGTGTGCTACTGCATGGCAGCATGAGTTGCCTGCACAGCACGCGGCTCCCAAGGTAAAGAGACGTGTGAGTTACATATGCTTCACAAGGCTCTGGGCTCAAAACTAGGTTAAATACAATTTGCATGGCAATTAGTGTGTTAATTGTTTCATTTGGAACTCCAGTCCAGGGAGTTGGCTGTTTGTGGTCTGGGACTGGGTCTCCTGGCTCACTTAACTATTGGGGTGCACTGCTAGCCTGCGCCAGGTGCTGTGGGAATCCACAGAGGGTAAGACAGCCCCTGCTTCCTCGGAGCTATGTTCTGGAAGATCAAGAAGTCACACTTAGTGACTAGAAACCACCCAGAATGTGCTCCAGAGACCACAGGCTAGGGAAAACAGGGGGTGATGGTTCATGGAGACAGTGGCATTTGAATTCCAAATTTGGGGGTGTAGGTTTCAAATATTATTATCATTTGGGGACAGTAGTCTTTATTTTACCCTCTAAAGTCAAAGAAAGGGTGACTTGTTAAAATCAGTTGGTGTGGGTATTAGGTCTCCGTATGGAGAGAATGCTCATTTTTTCATCGTTTCCTCCATTGCATAATGTCAATAAATGTTAAGTGGAATTATTTGTAAGGCTTTGTTGTTAATTTTACTTTGTTTTACGTAGAATGCAGACTGGAAGCCCTGCGTGGGTATGGCTGCTGCCTGTTCTAGCTTTTTGTCCCCACGAATTGACTCCCTAAATGCTTGTTGAATGAATTAGGTCCCGGGAGCATCTCTTTAGTGTTAAGAACAGAGCGTTCGTCTGTGTCTGGTACCGCTCCTTGCTACGCGCTGACCAATGGCAAGCTGGAGACAGTTGGACTTCAGAAAACTGCATCTAGAAGCAATATGCTGGTCAGATTCTTCCAATTTTAGGTTTAGTGTTGCTCCTTTTTCTCCCATTTGGTGAAGTGGTGTAATGCTTTAGCACATTTTAAATAAGATTACACAAGCTGCTGTTAGTTGGCATCAAGTGTCTTTTAATCTGGAGAGAAAATGTTACCTCCTTCATTTGCAAAACAGAGTGTTTCTGGCACCATATCCCAGAGTGTCTTCTGGTTGTTCTGTTTTTCAAAACTTATTGTGGGCTTCTAATTACCCTCATTTAGACGTCCAGGACAGAAATTGCCACTTCAACAAGAAAATTTTGTAATGAGCCGGAGGAAATGGGCTCATCATTACTATGTTATATGCAGCCTAAAAATCTATGTGGATTTTTATTTTGCAAGAATGTGACTGTTTAATTGAAAAATGTTGTTAAAATGTGTTTTCCCTTCCCATCAGTGTGTTGTTAATGCTTATACATCCAAGCTAGAGTCAGTTACAATTGGTGCCCCTTTGCCAAAATACTTTTCATTTTTGTGCAGAATTTTGTGATGCTACATCTATTTTTGTTTAATTAGGCCCTGCAAGAAAATGAGGGAGAGTTGTATTTAAATTTTTAGACCATTAAAGGGCCTAAGACTATCTTAGATGAAAGGCTCAAAAAAATTAGCTTTAATATTTATTGTATGAATAAAACCGATAGGGAGGACATTTCCAGAGACCCTTTCTCTTTCTCCTTCTTCAGACAGCTGGCTAAAATTAATTGCAGGACTGAAAGCAGGCATGTTTGCTAGTTTTTCTTGTTCTGTTACTAGAAAATAACTCTTTAAGGGGGACTAGAAATGCTTAATCTCCTTGTATTTTTCCAGCAAGCTGTAAATTTTATAACTCACCCATATAATAAAAATGCTTGTTGATAACATCATGTTTTGATTTTTGATAGAGCAATCCTAATTTCTACTTTCATTGGAATTCCTTTAAAAATTCTAATCTAGAAAACAAAACCATGTATGAAATATTTGCCTTGTAAATGGAAAGTTCTTCAAACACCCCTATTCCAGGGCTGTGGAATCAAGCTGGCTGGCTCGTGGCCCAAAAGAAGCCTGGTAAGAAGTGTGTTTTGGGCATGGCCTGTCACCCTGCCTCTTGTGACGTTCTTTTCATCATTTGAGCAGCCAGGCATCCCTTTGGGCCAAAGATTCTCACGTAGAAAAATGGACAGACCCGGCTGTGTGCCTATGTTGATATTAATGGGCAGAAAGAGAAGGGGAGCTCTCTGTCTGGCTTGAGCTCTTGTGTTCCTCTCCTACGTTTGATTTCCCAAATTGGATTGGCTGTCGTGATTGAAAAGATTGTCAGCACTATGTAAATGAGAAGGAGAAGTGAAAGTGCATCTCATGCAGATAATTTCTATGTAGATAATTTGCCATAAAAATTTATATTGCAGTCCTTAAAACCTTCGGAGATTTAGTCTGTCTAGGGAAAGGTGATTTATATGGTATTAAAACACTTTTTATGTTCCAGTCCTTTAGATTTAATGTTTATTGCCTATAAAAATGAAATCTTCTTGTGGATATTTAAAAGTTTTGGTACTGTGTGAAATATATATTCAAGTTAGGAATGCTTTGGAGATGTTGTAAATAAGTGACAGTCCTTTGCCCCAAAGTCTGCGCTGTCGTCTGGGCCCACGTCTCCGCTGTGTGCACTTGGCATGTTGCACAGGCCTGGGGTGTCATCAGCAGGGCGAGGTTGCCAGAGAGGAAAATATTTTATGTGGCGGATCGTGTTGGTTTTCCAAAAAAATTTTAATTAGCTAACCAGTATAGAACTATTGTAATTCCTCAGAAAGTTATGCAAGGTGTGACCAGAATTTCATTCAATCTGCAGAACTACGTGAATTATGGCCCAGGTTTGAAGGAATGGAAGTACTCTGGCATTGCAATCAATATCTAGTGCAAAGCAGTTTGTAGACTTTTGCAGCCCTTCAGATTCCTAATGGGATCCTTTAATGCTGATCTTAAATAAAACTCTCATGAAGTAAATAAATTATACGGCAGGGGTGGCACTGCTGGGGAAGGGGGGGCCATTTAAGCATTTGAAGGCCTCCCGAAAGATGTCCCTTGAACTGACATGACAGCCCTGGAGATGAGTACCTGGTTTGATTGTTGAACTAAAGCGTAGTTTCTGTAGCCCTGGAGAGGGCTTCACTGGGCTGTCCCATCTGGATGCTATTCATACTCCGGGAGTGGTTGGCCACCGAGTGCTGGAAGGGTAGCCTTGCCAAACCTTGTTCCTTGAGCACCCATCCCAGGCTGAGTGGTAGTCAGCTTCCCGATTCTTCAGACACTGGACCTTTTAGAAACCACATGGGAAATGCTTTTCCTGGAGATTTGCTCATCCTCCCAAAGGTGGAACTAATCAACCAGGCCGCCCCATTACAGCCACCGTGAGAATCCTGTTGGCAAGGGCCATTGGGAAGCTGTGATCTATTAAGACTGGGGTAGTCTGGCCTGAGACCCTGGCCAGGAGAAGAGGCCGCAGGTGTGAAGACTTTGGCTGGGCTGTGTGGTTTGGACAATATTGGGAATAAAGGAAATTTGAAATTGCTGTGACAGGGGTTTCTTACTTGTCCATGAAGGTGGGGTATCAGTAAGCTTTGCTGGTGGCTGTCCTGTAGAAAGGGCTCTGCTCAGTGTCTCAGCAGCAAAAGGACCTGCATTCTTAAGAAATCTTGGAGAAGAAAGACTAAGAGAGCGGCTCAAATCCTGAACACCGCAGCGTGGAATTCATTGGTGCCCGCATAGTCCGTGAGTCATACCCTGCGCTCCAAAAGATGTCGCTGAGTTAAGTTTGCAGCTAGTCAGTGAAAAGGTGATGTTTGCCTAAGGTGAAGTTGAGCCAGTGTATAAGGAGGTAGATTAGTGATGCTCTGGGGGGCCACATTTTCTTACGTCACCAGTAAAGTGAAGCAGAGTCCAGGTTTCAGAAGAGCAGACTGCAGCCAGCTGGCAGGCAGGCAGACTTTTTGTCTCAGGTGAAGTCTGAGAAACAGGCAGGTAAGGGAGCAAGGGTAAGAAAGAGAAACACCGGGCACTGTGGGGACAGTGGCCGCACACAGTAGGTGTATAATCAGTGTGCATTTGTGCAAAGGTAAACGGGCGTGCAAGGGAATGCAGGAGCACTACAGTCAGCCTTGTGTAAACAGGCCCAGTGAACAGATTGCTGGTATTGCTTCCGACAGCTCTGCTCCTCGGGGAGAAGTGGTGAACTCACTTCAGAACTCTCCTTTGTCAGTTCCAACTAGACTCTCTGGAAGGAACGCGAACATTCCGACTTCCCAGTGACAGTGTGTGAAGTGAGGCCAGTATGCAGCTACATCTACTAATATTTTTGGTATAAATCAGTTGCTAAAATTAATTCCAGTCTGAAACTTGATGAATTCTCAGTCATGGAATTAACAGGTTTCAAATGAAAAACATTAGCTTGATTAAAAATAAATGCTTATGCTGGAAATTTGGAGACTGTCTGTCCCTAACAAACTAAATACAAAGTTTTTTTGTCTTAGTGGCTTTGTTTGCCTTTTTGTATTTATGGGAAGCGTATATATTCGTACCAGAAATTGACAGGCCATTAGCTGCTACCCACTCCTGGCAATCCCTGATCCCTTACGCTAGCCGGTATTATCCTTTTCGCATAAGGCTGGCTGTCAGTCCTTATGAAGAATAAGTGCAAACCTGTCTCAGTGGTGGCCCCCTAAACCTATTTGGTATGCAGGAAAGTCTCTGTCTCTGTCTCTCTCTGTCTCTCTCTCTTTCACACACACACACACACACACACACACACACACACACACACACACACACACACACACACTGCCTTAAAGGGCACCCTTCTTTCAGCCAGCATCCATCGCCTTATTACACCTTCCTCTGAATTTATATCGGGCAAACTATTTAGGACACATATGTGAAGCAGAAAGTGTGTTTCATTTTGTTTTTAATGAGGTTCCAAACTATCTCTGCCTGTCTTGGTCCTCTGGATGACAGCGTGGAGTCTTATGCCATTTGTTATTAGACATCGTGTAGCTTGACATCCTCGAAGTCTCAGCCAGCCCTGGGTGTGCGAGGTTAATACAGGAAAAGAGAAGGGGTGCTCTATTAAGAACTTAGAGATTCTCTGCTTAGTTAGATAGAAGATTTCTAACAATGAAGAATAAGTCAAGCTTTCTTATTTCTGCTGGTGTAAGTATCACAGCTCGGGTCACGGTAAACAGTTTACGATTTTCACGCCGAGTTTCAATGTTGAATAACCCCAGAATGTAGTTTGACTAGTCTGATGTTATCCTGCCCAAATCTTCGTAGGTTTAGCTGTAGGGCTGGAAAATTGAGTAGCCAGATTTATTTCCAGTGTGGTGGTGGTCTTAGGGTTTTGCTTGTTTGTGTGTGTGTGTTTCAAGAGGAACCTGTGTTCCAGGACTTGATGTCAAGTGGCAACAGTAATGCAAAACACTGGATGTTATCAATTGATTCTGTAAAGAAAAAAAAATAACCCTGGTGTCACTATAGTACCAGTGTTTGAGGTACACCCCCTTGGGCCCCCACCCAGCTGGTGCTGATGCAGTAGCACCCCAGCCCTCCCACCTGGCTTTCTGGCAACCCCGAGGGGTCGGGGATCCAGCGGATCCAGCGTGGGATGAGGTCACTTCAGGAAGGGCAGATGCACTTGGAGGGGGAGCCCATTCCCCTGCTTTAAACCACAAATGTCTTTTGATAACTAGTAAAATTGGCAAGCGGAATGATTGAAAACATGTGAGAGGTAACTGGATCTAAGTTTCAAGTAGTACATATTTGAGAAGTTTTCCCCAATGTAAAAGTTAGTCTTTAAGAGCCTTAAACTAATAAAAACAAGGAAATTCCATGTTACGGCTGCCACTCGGCCTTTCCATTTTTATTCCAGAAGTCAGATTTGACAGGTCAGCGGCTGGCTGGCTCTGGGATCCCCATGCGCGGTTAAAGCGGGAGGGATGAGGAGGAGAGCTGGCAGCCGCCGGGCTGGGGAAGTCTCGACTGCGTTTTGGTGCCAGGCTCATAATTCCGTTTTAGCATATCCTATTTTCTCTTCTTGGGGCTGCTTCCTGTATTCACTTTATTCGCTGAAGCTAGTTCAGGATTCTTTTAGAGACAATTCTTATTCCTTTCCTTTCTTGTGTCTTGAGGTCATTGCAAGTTTTACTTGGTGGCTGCCTTTTCACCAGGAGTTAAGGCTGGGTGTCCTGCACCCTTGCAACCCCATCCCATGGCCTCTCTGCTGAGCTGCAGTGGCTTTTAGCCACTCCTCCTGCCGATCCAGCCCACCTTTGCCAAAAGGATCACCCCAGAGACAGCAGTAGCCTGTTCAGCAAGAGAGTGAAGTCCATGCTCAAGGCCTCCCGCTAGGTGCCACCAGCCTGTCTTCCTGTATCCACCGCCCACCTTCCTTATCGACCCAATAGGTAATGAGTCATGATGGCGCCAGAGACCCCAGTATCTTGCCTTTTTAAGAAGCAGCCGTGGCACCAGCAACCTGAGGCAGCTGCTGAGTTCATTCCCTGTCGTGCCCCTGTTGCCCGCTGGCCATCTATCAGCTGTAGGCGGGTCGCACTGCTGAGCGTGTTCTGCTGCAGCGGAAGGAGCAGATTTAGGCGCAGAAAATAACTGCTTTCAAAATCTCACCCCGCTGCATGACAGCTGTGTGTGGTCCTGGGCAGGTTACTTTTACCTCTGAACACCAGAGTCCCCATCAGTGGAGTGGGCACAATAACGTCTTGTCGGATTGTCGTGCAGATTAAAAACTACGGGGGCTGCACAGCGTGAGTCCGTAAACTGTAGCTGCAGCTATTTTTATAACTTCTGCCCGTTCTGTGCCTTCTGGAATTGTCCCTCCTTGCCTCCTTCCTCCACATGAAATCTTGCCCTTCCTTAAGGCCACCTCTTGCTACCTTTCCCACAAAACCTTCCCTGGTCTTCTCAACTCCCAAGCAGTCTTGGTCTCTCTTCTGGAGGAGTCCACCTTCCAATTGTCCAGTTTTACTAAGTTGTGGACTCTCTGAGCACCAGCGCAGCTTGTGGGCCATTTTATTCCTTGTCTTGCTCTGCCCCCCACCGAGGGCCCAGCAGGTGCTCAGGAGCAATTTGGATCAGTGGACAGTAGGTTGGCAGAGGGGCAGGGTAGCAGGAGGGTAGGGTAGCAGAAGGGGTCTTTGGGCCATAGGGCTGTCCCATGGAAGCGATGCTCTGGGCTTCGTTGGCTCTTGTTTCACAGCCGTGTGCCCTTGCACACCTGTCTCTGAAACCGGACTCGTTCTTTCTTCTGAGACAGATTCTTCGTGATCCTACGGTATTCCTCCCGCACAGACTGAGGCTTTGCTCTTGGCAGCTGTGTGTGGAGTTTTAAGTGTCATACCGATGTGTAGAAATCCAGGGAAACCCATCAGGCAGACCCCTTAGGGATGGGGGTATAGCCAGGAGTAAACTGGAATATGTTCTTTTGTTTCAGTTCTTGGTAAAAATCTTGGTAAAAAAATTCGACTGGTGTGCGTTCCAGAATTATTAAGTAGAGTATACCAAAGATAATTGTTTTTGTCTTTTGATGATTGAAGATCTTGATCTTCATTTTGGGTCTGTAGCATATGTCATTTTCACATGGGCTTGGTCAGATGCCGTGCTCCCTGGCATAGGAGGCAGTGGTGCCCAAGGCCCAGTGTCCCAGAGTCCCTGTGGCTTCCAGGCTGTGATGGAATGACATAGGCAGGGAAGTGGCCCGAGAGTGTGACTGAGTTGGTCCCTGGTGCTGTGTGGGCGGTGTCCTGGTGTCCAGGCTCTGATGAGATGGTGACGGGTTGGGGTGGGAGGGCTCCTTTGTGTAGCTCACACTTTCCCAGGAGCTGCCTTTTGCCCCCCAAACCAGATCAGAATCCCTGTGCTCTCCACTGACCCTCAGGAAATCACAAGATGCACAGCACACAGAGGAGGTGGTGTATAGAGAGATGTCATTCCTGGGCCAAAACAAGTGGTGCCATTTTGCCATGTTTGATAGAGAAAATCTCCTTGATGTCTGTGTAATTAAGAGCTGACATACAGAGTTAGAGACAAACTGGTGATGAGAACTTGGTCTTGGAGCAGTCACAGAGAGATTGGGAACACTTTGTAACTGGCATTAATTTCCTGCCACAAGTGGCCTGGCGGAGAGAGCCTGGATGAAGAGGGGGCCGTCAGCGCTGGTCAGAGCTCGGAGCATGCTGGCAGCTGCGCCGACTGCGGGTGGTGGGTGTTAGGTGGGGGTCGTAGTTCGTTGTGACGGTGCTGTGTAATTGTGCATCCTCGTCCTTCAGTGCGGGTTCCGATAGTTTAGCAATAGCTATTTAGCTGGCTTTATAGGGTCTGAATCAAAGAGCCCTTCCAGCTGTCTTTTAGAAATGGCCCCTGGACAGGATGGCATGCCACTGACAACTGGAGTCACTGTTCTGGCGCCCAGAGTGGGCAGACTGGCAGCAGCACTTCCGGGACAGCTCATGGAGCAGCCCTTTGCCTCCCTGGGTGTCCCTCACACCTAGCATAGCCGAAGGGGAGACTCCTTGAGGATTTAAATGTCCCCTTTAAAATCCCATCTCTGCTCTTGGCACTGGGAGCTGTCGTGTGGAGTAACCTGTTGGTGCCCAGAGCCCAGGTTCGCACGGCAGCCAGCGGTAGCGGTGCCAGGAGGGAGTGGAGGAGTCACGTGTGGTGCTTCCTTTCCCTGCCGCACGAGTGTCATTCTGCGGGGCCATCTGGCTGGCAGCAGCTCTCAGCCAATGGCAGGATGTTGTAAACCTTGCTTGCTGAACATGGCACCGAAAATCTTGAAAATTAACTGCAAAAATAAAATCAAAGCTGGCGCAGAGGTGGTATTTCTTGGCCTGGCGTAAGCTGTGCGGATGAACTTGCTCTGCCTTGTTGATAGATGCATGCCTGTTACTGACTGGTTTGGTTTTTCCCAGGAGCCAGTTGGCATCTTTTAACTTTTTACTTATAAAATCCAGGCAAAAACATTTTGAGAGCTTTCTGGAGTTTTTATTTGCTAATTAAAATGTGAGAAGGGAACACAGCCACAGGTAGAGTTCTAGTGCAAGCCACAGCTGTGATTTAAAAAAAAAAAAAAGAAACAACCAAGCCCGACAGTTTCAAAATGAAGTTATTAGCACTTCACCTGTAACTGTGATAGCTTTTAACTTTCATGATCTGTCTCTTAAGCACCCACCCCCTGGCGTTTACAAAAAAAGGGAGTTAAGTGTGGAAGTTGAAGTAGTTAATCCTTGAGGAAGATAATAGTAAGAACTATCATTTCTATGGAACTTTTTTAACTTGTAAAAGAGTTTTTCTTGTTCTCTATGTCATGTTGTTTCCAGTGACCCTGGGAAGTAAGGTAGGTGGTATGTTTTACAGATGAGGAAACTGAGGCTGAGGAAGCCTTGGTGACTTGCCCACGTTCCCTTCGTGAGGACAGCTGCGTCCAGGAGGGAGCCTGGGCTGCGCGAAACGTCCCTTCTGCTTCCTGGAAGTCAGCGATGCACCTGGCCGGGGCGGCCCCAGCTCCATGAGAAAAGGGGCTGCGTGAAAACGCGCCCAGTACTGGGTTATGTGCCTTTCTCCACGTGTAAAATAATTAAGTAAAATCTGCTTTAATTCTGAAAGTCATAAGCAGCGAGCTGCCCACCAAGCCCAGTTATGTGGTGACCCCCCACCCCCAAAAGCGTAGCTGTCCCCGCACAGATGCACTGGCTGGTTCGTTTTGATGCCTGTGTCTGCCCTGGCAGATGTTCGTGGCTGAGCAGCCCAAACAGGCCGCGTGAGCCACAGGCGGGCTCCGCCGCCAGCGCCTCCGCCGAGCGGTGGAAGAGGGAGCCTTTGCCAGGGTGGCTGGTGCCCTAACAAATTGATTCCTGCCAAACAATAGAAATAAATATTTTCAACAGACAGAAATTTTGGCTCCTAAAGGATTCAAATTAAAGGCTTATTTCTGAAACAAATACTTTAGGAGGAAAACATTTTTACCAGTGTAGATGAGATCAGAGTCATTCCTTTTGGCAGCAGCGTAATTATTTTGAGATTAAAACACAATGGTTTCCCCATCCCTGCCTCATTTTTCACTGATGAACTTGCACCGTATTTGCCGGAGAAAGGAAAAGTGTGTTCAGCTGGAGTGTGGGGAGGGGGCGGTGGTGTGGTTTATTGCAGACAGCCTCAGCTGTGGGGTCGCCAAGATCTGGATTCAGATCTTGGCCCGGTCCCCTCCTGGGCAAAGCCAGTTGATCATCTAATTGTCAGTTTCCTCAGCCAGTGGGGTGGCAGTGTCTGCTTTGTAGGGGTGAATAACGTTGCCCTCAGGTCAGTGCTGGCCTCGAGAGATGCCCTCAGGTCCTAGGGATCTCTCGAGGCCAGCACTGTCAGCGAGAACTTTTTGTGTTGGTGGGATGGTCTGTACCTGTGCCACCAAATACAGTTGCCACTAGCCACACGTGACTGTTGAGCCCTCGGAGCGTAGCATCTGCAACTGAGAAACTGAGTTTGCGGCCAGTGGCTGGCTACCACTTTGGATAGTGCAGTTCCTCTTCATCCACCTCATCGGATTAGTTGGTCCCTGGGTTCCAGCTGGTTGTTGGGTCAGCCTACTAAATATTGCTCAGCTCTGTCTCTTTCAAGGTTCTGGATACAGCTGCAGAGTTTGGGCCCATCTGTTCTCACTGATGTTCAACCTCTGTCCTGCAGCCAGAGTAGTGGGGCACTTCCGTCAAGCTTGGCAGAGGAATGAAGAACCCTTTACGAACAGTTCTTTCTTTTCTTTTTTTTCCTCCCTCCCTCCCTCCCTCCCTCCCTCCCTCCCTCCCTCCCTCCCTCCCTCCCTCCCTCCCTCCCTCCTTCCTTCCTTCCTTCCTTCCTTCCTTCCTTCCTTCCTTCCTTCCTTCCTTCCTTCCGTCCTTCCGTCCTTCCGTCCTTCCTTCCTAAAATGGGGTCTCACTATGTTACTCAGGCCATACTCAAATCCTGGGCTCAGGAGATCCTCCCGCCTCAGCCTCCCAGGTAGCTGGGACAACAGGCTCACACCACTGCTCCAAGCTGATATTGCTTAGTTTTAACAAGTTCCCATTTGTCTCATAATACATACTAAGTCTAAAGAAAAAAAAAGAATCCATGAAGTCAAGGGGTCTGTCCCCTCTGCATCTGTTAGCAAAGGCGAGTTGCATACATGTGGCACCTCGGTTTCTTCAGCTGTGAGACCAGATCAGCAAAGCTCCTGTGGCCGCTTCTCTCCGCAGCTGACCCTGAGGCCCACAGGAGGGGCAGTGTCAACAATGGGCCAGGCCTCAGCAGGCCCCCCAGCTTGCCAGTGTGGCTCTTGCAGGGGAAAGGGGTACTGTGGCCTGGGGAAACACAGGAGGCAGAAGACACGGGGCCCACTCAAGGGGTCCCACTTTAACCCAGGAACGAGACAACCAGGGGAGAGTGCAGTGGAGAACCCAGGCAGACCTAGATCATCCCGCCCCGAGAACCACGCCCCACATGGCTCTGCTCAGGGCTCCGTGGAGAAGGTGAAACTTGGAGAGGGGTGAATCCTGCCATTTGGAGCCGAGTGTGTCTGCAGGGCTGAGGCTGGCAGGCAGAATTCTGTCGTTTTGAGATACAGCCTAAAGAGAGCAGTAAAGAATACTGCTTATAAAATGAATGTTTTTGTAGCTCAAAAATGGTCAAATAGTAATTTCATACAGTTCAACTAATCTGTACAGCGGAGTCCTTCTCTTTCGGGTTGAGAGGCACCCCGAGTCTCCCTGCCACGGTGCTCCAGCCACGTGGCCTGCGCCGCCCCATATTTCATTATTCGTCCCCGAGACACCGTCTCTCACGTCTCACCATTTAAATGAGAGTCTAGCGAGTATCACATGCAGTGCAATGCTTGTTGGATACATCTGGCATTTTTTTGTCTTGGCGGAGTGGGTTTTTGATGGAGTGAAATAGAAAAACCCAAATCTTGGTTCTCTATTGAAATCTCTCAAGCCTGAGGAATTCACAAAAAGGCTTGTAGGAAAACTTTGTACTCAGCTTTTGTTAGACTAATTTATTTGTTTTTATTCAATTTAATGAGTAGGTAATGTATTCACTTGGTCCAGAATGAAAATTATACACACACACATTGAGAAATCCTGTCCCACCTCTGTCCTGAAAGGGGCAGCAAGTAAGCACTGTGCTTGCTAGTTTCCTGGGGGTGTGATGAACGGATTTGGCAGTGAACCTTTCCAATGCAGGCCACAGGTAGTAAGTATGTACTGGATTAAATTGTTTCACTTGAATTTCTGAAATTAGGAGTCATCTCTCATAATCTCGAAATACTGAGTACCTGTTAGATGTGTAATACCATTTTAAGAGTTTAAGGAGTGTGGGAAAATAATCTGTATATGAGGCGAGGTCAGGTTGAATAGCAAAAGGAAAACAGAAACTGTCTTCGAGAAAGTCTTTGCTGGTGATCTTGGGCATTTTATCTTAATCCTCATCACAGTTCTATGAGGTGTGTCATTGTGTCCCCATTTTAGGGTATATAGCTTGCCTGGGTCGCAGAGCTGGGAAGGAGGAGAGCCAGTAGCCCTGCCCATGGCTCTGTCCCTGGGCCCGGGGCTCAGAACCTCTCTCCGTGTCTTTCCCCAATAGAGAGCAAATGCCGAATGTGGTATAGTAAAATCGGTAGTAATGAACCGAAATGAACATGGTCTTTTCCCGCTCTGTGATTTTGAGAGAAAGACTCAGCACACCTAGGAAAGCAACATGGCATTAGGAGTTTATCTTTGTGAAGCTATTTTCTAAGCATGCTCACTCTCCTCCCAGTTTGGGAACTGTTGCTACCCTGCTGATGTCTGTGGGGCCAAGGGACCACAGGTGTCAACCACAACGGACATGCTCTAGGTTCCTATATTTCTTCTTGCTAGTCCTATGGGAAGTAGCAGGGTAGGTGGCATTGCACCCATTTTGCAGATCAGGTGGCTTGTTGACGACATTCACCTAAATGGCAGTGGGAGTCCGTATTCACACTGGTTCCTAGGATCAGAAATCAGTGCCCTTCCTTCCGCACCAGCCTGCAGGTGCCTCCTCCTCACTCCTGGAGCCAGGACATTCTCCCTTCTTTCTCTAGGGTACTGGGAACAGGACCCACTCTTGTGGTGGGAAAACCACCCCATAAACACAGCCCCCGCACGCCTTGGGATCTGGCCAGGAGGTTTTGTTCTGTTCATTCAGCCCTGACCTCCAGGATGGGAGAGGAGGGCCAGCTGTGCAGAGATTCCCAACAAGGGCTGAAACTCAGTGTTTCTTATTAAGCCCCCAGATAACTAGAAACTGGATCTATAGGCAAGCGCTTGCTCCTTCACACGCCTGTTGTTGCTTGATTTCTTGTTCCCTGAGTTGGACAACGGCAGAGAGACCAACCCAGAAAGCTCATCGTTTGTCCAGAGGATGCAGCCAGTGTTCGCAGAACACTTTCTCCCTGCCGGGCTCTGTGCTGGGTGCTGCCAGCTGTGGGCTTGGCCTGCCCTGGGGAGGACAGTTAGTAGTCCCATTGCTGGAATGGACTTTTGCACTTTTCCTCTCCCCGTTTCCTGTCCCCATTCTTACTGTGGAGCTGTGATGAAGGTGACTTTCCAGGCTGCAGGGAGGGCTTGGCCAGCCTGGCTTCAGTGGGGGAGGGGCCCTCTGGAGCACCAGCTGCAATTCTCTGAGACTGAGCTAGAAGGAGGGTGTGGGTCCCCCAGACCCCCAACTGCCCTCCTCAGCCCCCACAACTTCCTGGAAGCCTTGCCAGTCTGCAGAGTCCCCAAGTTTGTCCCCTCTTCCCTCCTATGGGAGGCTGGCTCTCTTCCTTTCTTCCTCTGGGTCCCATGCTGATGCTGTCGTCTTTATGATGTTGTTTTCTGATTTTTTCCCTCCAAACCCTTTCTACCATTTTTCTGAACTTCTGTTATAGAGTTAGTGCATTTTCCCTTTTTTTTCCAAGCTTTTTCTCTCAGCCAACACTGACCACCTGCCTGTGACATGCCCCGGCACTCTGCAAAGTGCTGGGGGGCCCAGGGTGAGCAGAGCGCAGGCCTTGCTGTAGCCCACGGGGGCCAGCGTTAGCCCCAGGCGCAGGCAGAGTGCATGGGGACGAGGACAGGTGTTGCGGGAAGGGCCAGGAGCGGGCACACACGTTACTGCCTCCTGCAGTGAGGCGGGAGGGGTGGGGAAGTGGTGTTTGAGCATTTCATGGAAGAGAGAAAGGTAAAGCCTCCAAGCCTAGGGAGTAGCCTGTGCTGGCGTCCTAGGGGAAAATAAGGGGACCCAGTCCTCGGGGGCGTGAGGAGAAGGCCAGCTTGCTGGTTCGGGTCTTGGGGGGCCTTCTTGGGCTTATTCCAGCCCCCTCGTGAGTCACAGATGTCTCCTGAGCAGGGAATAGCGTGTCCCCTTTCCTAGAGGCAGGTGTCCTGGGTCAGGATGCCTACTGTGGCCCACACGTCCGACATCACATCACAGAATGACGAAGCTGTAATTCAGACTTTTGTATCATGTGGTGTGAGTCAAAGGTTGTGACGGGGAAGGATTAAGTGTCTGAAAAACATTTGGGAAGCAGGAGTTCCGACCTGGCTATCAACCTAAACTTAGAAAATAAATGGAATCATTGACGGTCAGTTTGGGAATCCTACAAGGCGCTCTTTTAAATGGAGCCCACTGTCTGTCCACACACCCTTGAAGAGGACAGAGTGAACTTCTGGGGCACCCTTCTGGGAACGAGGGATCCTAGGTACCTGTCAGTCCTTCAAAGGCTAGGTCTCATTGTAGGAGGAAAATGAGATTTTAAGAGAGAAATGTTTACTTTTTAGGAGTAGACATTACATTTACATGCACAAAATGTGAAAGGTACCCAAGTGGAAACCTTAAAGGACCCCCACCCCTTGCCGGGTGCCCCTATGTGAAATTACCGGCATCTTGTGCTTGTATAGCCTTCCAGAGACTTCTCTGTATATAGAAGCAAATTACATACGTATATGTGTATCTGGGTATCTGCAGTGGAGTGCTTGTGGACATATTTTGGGGAGGTAGTTTACATTTCTAATTGAGCACAGTTATTTTCGCGCAGCACCCCCACCCAGCCCCTTTAACCACTTACATGCCAAAGCCAGGCTGGCTTCTGCTCACCGACAGCACTTTCCCGTTCCCTTGTTCTGCCTGGGTGGCCGTGATGAGGCTTGTCCTTGCTGTGTCATGTGCAGTGTAGTGCTGGGTGCTGGGCGAGCCCTGATGGGGAAGAGGGTGATGGAGATTAAGCCCCTCTCCCCACAGGCCCCAGCTAAGACGGGCATCTCTCGTGAAAACTCAGAGTCGTCTCTTGCTAGATAGTGTTTTATCGCTTTTCTAATCTCTTCTTCTGTTGTGTTCCACGGCCTGGTCCCTGTGTCCTGTTGTTCTTTCATGCCTGCCTCATTCCCTCTACTGGACTCTGGGCACCTGGAGGTCAGGGTCGGCTTCCAATTCCTTTGTGCGTTGTTGGAGCCCCCAGCCTGGTGTGGGTTGCTGGTGGCAGAATGAATTGGAGTCTGAGGTCAAGTGTGTGGCTTTGATGGTACAGAAAATTCACCTGGATGAGGTGTTTACTGTGCCAGGAGCTTGAGATGCATCATCTTAATTATCTCCAGAGAGGGGAGGTCACCTGCCCACAACCACACAGGTCACAGTAGGGATGGAGCCTGCATCCCAATCCAGGGTTATGTGACGTCACTGAACGAAGGGTCTTCAGATGTTTTCGGTAGGGGGCTGGGACGGTGATGGAAGGAGGATGGTGGGTGGGTTTGGGCCCACCACCCCTTTCTAGCCAGAGCACCTGCCATTCGTCAAATGATTCAGTTGTTGGAAACAAAACGAAAAATGCTCTCAGGACTACCCAGCGCAGGAACCACACTGGCCTTTCCCCTTTTGCACCAGCGATCTATTTTTTTTCACAAACAAAAACCATTCACAATTTTCATATAGGATGTGTTGCTTGATTAGTTTGACAGATAATCCCTAAAGAAACACCAGATGAATTAACTCTTTGGGTTAAAGTTTGAGATAATAAAATGAGGATATTAGCGTCGCCTATGTGGCCGGCCCAGGCATGTTGTCCCCACCACCCCAGGGGTGCTGCAGGGAGGACGGCTGTGGAGCCTTTGTATCTGCAGGGACAGAATCTCAGAGAAAGATTCTGAATCTCAGAAAGACAGAATCTCAGAGAACGTCGTAGGGGCACTGTAGGACCCCCCAGTTCAAAACCAACAGACAGCTGGCAGGCATACTTTAAAGAGCAGCAGTTCCAAACTGATCACTGACGTTGTTGTAAGACTTATTATGTTGGGGGGAAAATTCTCACAATTTCCTTTAAATAGGCAGCTTGTTATAGGGTAGTTGTTTTTTTTTTAATTTTTAATACGTCTTTAATACTTGGCTGAAAGGCTGGAGTTCAGGCAGAGAGAAACTTAATATGTTAAGAGCTTTGCCCTTTGAGAATCTGTCAGAAATGGAGAGAAAATATCGCAGAAGTTATAATCAGTGGGGAAAACAGGATTCCAACCATCCACCGTTCTCGGGCAGGACACCAGCGTCTCGGAATGAGGCTGCCTCTGCACACAGCCCTCGCTTTCGGAGATGAGAGGAGATGCCAGCAGCTCAGCCCGGCTGCTCCCGTGGTGGATGATCCTGGCCTTGGCCTTGGCCCTGGAAGCTCTTCTGAGGAGGGCACTGCCCTCTGTGGCCCCCGTTGTGTAGCGGCCTTACGGAAAGGGGAGAGGGGCACCACTTACAGAGTCTACACCTGGGCTGCTGCAGCCTGACGACTCAGGTCGGGGCTGGCTGAGGCCCAGCGAGTGCCAGGGGCCAGGTCGGGGCTGGAACCCGTGCCGTGCAGGTGCAGAGCAAGGTTTTCCCCTGGACCCCTCCTATCCTGATGTTAGTCACCATCATCACTCAGGAAGATAGAAGCGCACTTTCTGTGTTCAGGTCCTTGCCAGACAAAATATTTTCTCAGTAAAATTTCTGGTTCTTTCAGCCTTGTTGGAAGTGCCAGGTTCTGAGCCTGTTGTCAGCTGTCCGACCTCCCATGACCTGAGATCTGGAGCAGCCCTTGGGTGTTTCCAGCAGGAGAGAACTTCTAGACCAGGTGTCCTCAAACTACGGCCCAAGGGCCACATGCCGGTGTTTTTGCCCCTTTGTTTTTTTACTTCAAAATAAGATATGTGCAGTGTGCTTAGGAATTTGTTCAGCGTGCGTTGGTTTTTTTAACTATAGTCCGGCCCTCCAACAGTCTGAGGGACAGTGAACTGGCCCCCTGTTTAAAAAGTTTGAGGACCCCTGTTCTAGATGGTTCTGAGGGGTCACCCTCCTTTGCCTTTCCCTGGGGGAGTTCTGGCTGGGCTGGGGGTGTTTTCGGTGGCGGCCGCCGCCTCGTTAGCACGCCTGAGACTGGCCAGTGGGCAGCACGTTGTGCAAGAAAGCAGCTGCTGCTTGACGGGGGACGTGCTCACCTCGCCCTCTGAACCCCCAGACAGAGAGGCCGTCGCTTCCAGGCCCTGGCCCCTGCAGGTGGACACACTGACCTCGAATGCAGAGGCTCCCGTGTCGCAAGGTTGTGTGATGGACACATTACATAACGTGTATTTCCATAACTGGGTGCATATGTGTTTTTTCCCATTAGAAGGATTTTAAAAGTTAATCTATATTGCAGTTTTTCCAATTAGATAATACATGCATATGGCAAAATAATCAAATCCCTCCTCGTGGGCCCCTCCTGAGAACCAAGCACGGGTACAGATTTTTTTCTGTGTCCTTTTAGAGATAATCTCAGCCTATGCAAGCATATGTGTAGATAAACATTGTTTGCACTTTGCTTTTTGGGTTGACTATATCTTGACGATCATACAATACACGTAAGACTGTAGATTTTTTAAGCATTGCAGAATAATCCGTGAGCGGCTATGCCAACAGGGAGTTGCTGGACATGTAGGTTGTTGGTTCCAGGGTGTTTGCTCTTTATGGCTTTTTAATGCCTTTCAAATGTGGGCACCCTGTTTTTCCCTTCTTAAATGTGTCTTGTGACTCATGGGCCAAAGGGTCTGTATTTGAGTCCCCACCCCCACCTCCCTGAATGCATTACATTCCCCTGTTAATGTGTCATTATATTTGACACTTTGAGTATAGACAGGCTTGGTAGATAATAAAACAGTATTTGGCTTATGTTTAATAGCTGTCTCCTCCCTGTGCCTGAGAACGCCTTAGCGTCCTTCAGAGGTATTTGGTGATGCCACCCCCCCCTCCAAGGGACTCAGTCAAAATTGTGAGCCTTAAATCTGACCAGCCCGGTCTGGGGCGGTGGCAGCTCCACGAATTGGTGGCAGCTCAGCCTCTCCTCCTCGCTGTGCCAATCTGTTTCCGTGGTGGCGGGTGGCAGCACAGTGTTAAATTTGGAGACCCCCATTGGTTTCCCATGCCGACCTGCATATGTCTTCGAGCGTGGGGCAGGGAGTGCGGTGGACCCCTGCCGAGTCCCCGACTGCCAGCAGCAAGTTGCCTCCGGTGAGCTGGTTCTGCAGCCCCGTGATCAAGGTGGGTCTGCCTCAGTCGGGCCACCTGTTTCAGCTTAGCCCGCCTCGCTCTGGCTTCCTGACCGGTCTGCCTAGGGAGGGGCGGATGGGCAGCCAAGGGGGACAGAGGGGCCTACAGACCCCGTGCCCTTCTGGCATCCTCCACAAAGTGTCCT
The DNA here is from genome assembly GCF_040939455.1 of Microcebus murinus. NCBI lineage: Eukaryota > Metazoa > Chordata > Mammalia > Primates > Cheirogaleidae > Microcebus > Microcebus murinus. Next base: position 29,694,699 of record NC_134122.1, read on the forward strand.
CCACTCTCCCCACCTGATGGGGGAAGGCTGGGGCCGGGGCTGGGACCCCGCAGTCACCTTGGTGCATGCAGCATCCTGCACCTGGCCGGCTGGAAGAAATCAGCAGATGCCCACTGACTGGGTGACCACCGCCCAAGGCTTCCATTCAGTGGAGGAAGCAGGGACCCTGTGGAAAGCAGTCCGTGTTCTTTTGTTTTTCTCTAAGTTTTCTGTGTCTGTGTGCGATTGGAATGAAACATCGACTTTTTTTCTTTTTTGTCATATTTCAATATTGGCTTTTTCTCCCCCTTCTCGAAGTCTCCTTTTATAACTTCTTCTGCTGCTGCTTAAATATAGATGTCGAAGTCCTCCTCCTTCCCAGATTGTTTATATTTCTGCGGAGCCTTCTGCTCGTCTGGGACTGCTCTTCTCTCCTCCCCACTCTACCACATTGGTCTCCGTTGCTCTTTTTTCCCTGCCTTCCCTTAACTGGGATGCGTTTCAAATGTGGTCTATCAAAATGTTCAGTGTTTCCCTCTTTTCTGCAATAGCTTTGACATCTGTTCTTGAATCCTAGCCCACGTTATTCTTTAGGACTTGTTTGCCCAAGGTTTACTTTAATGCCAGAAATACTAAGGGGAGAGTGTGGTGTGGTGGTTTCTCCCCCCATCGCTGGATTGTTAGGGTTTTCTCCCCCCTCCCCTCCTTTCTAAACTCTCTCCGATTTCTGAGCTGACAGCACGCTGGATGTGTGTTCCAGCACTCTGTCATCCTGTCTGGCAGTGGCCCACCCCGTAGTGGCACTGACGAAGCGTTTACAGCAGGGCTTACAGACTTGCTGGGTTGTTTCCACCGAGAAGGCAGGCAGGTGGGACTCGGTGAGGTGGGCGGAGAGGGGTGGAGAGAGACTCTGCTCGCTTCCTGGAGGTCTGGTCTGGTGATGATCCCCGGCTTTGACCGTCCGAGCCTTTCTGCCGGTGCCTCATTGGGTTTCTGCTCTGCTCGGTCGTAGGGTGGTGTTCCCTGCCATTGAGAAACCACTCGGAGCAGCCACCTTGAATCTAAGCAGAATGTGCTGCCGTGTGTCTTTAGTCACTGAAGCGACTCAGCAAGAAAACAGGCCTTTTGGTGGCTACGGCAACGTGTCCCTGTCCTCCTGCTGTCAGCCTGGAGCACCATTCTGGGCCCATCTGCTGCAGGCTTGTTTGAAACAGATTCTCTTGGCAGCTCCTCCCAGAATTTCAGAGGCCAGGGCACGGGTTCTTGGATGTGCCGAGTGTCAGTTGGTTGTGCGTGGCAGAGGCCAAAGCCCTCGGGCCCTGGCAGGTCCTCTAGTACGGCACCCGCTCCTAGTGGTCCTTGGAGTTCCTGGGCGAGTAACACGATTTGAAAAAAACTGCTGCTTCCAGGTGCCTAATTTCCGAAAAGTTTACAAGATACTGGAAATAATTATTCTTGGAATTAACCTCTTAAAGGTCCCTCTTGAAAACTAGTAATAGGTTAATGGTCCCAAACATGCTTGGCTTAGAGGAAGCTCACAATAAGTATTTGTTGAATGAGAACAAATCAAGGCTGGGTGTGGTGGCTCATACCTGTAAACCTAGCACTCTGGGAGACTGAAGTGGGAGGATCACTGGAGGCCCTGAGTTTGAGACCAGCCTGGGCACAAGCAAGACCCTGTCTCTACAAAAAAAGAAAGAAAGAAAAGTTAGCCAGGCATGGTGGTGCATGCCTGTTGTCCCAGCTACTCAGGAGGCTGAGGCAGGAGGACCACTTGAGCCCAAGATTTTAAGGTTGCAGTGAGCTAGGATAACCTCACTGCACACTAGCTGAGGTGACAGAGTGAGACTGTCTCAATAAAAAAAAAAAAAGAAAGAAAGAAAGAAAACAAACCAACTCAGTCATAGGGTGGTTTTCCCTGCCATTGAGAAACCACTTAGAGCAGCCACCTTAGATCAGCACACACGGTCCCAGGCTCACACGTTGAAGGACAGCCAGGCAGAGTGCCCCGATAAGCGGGCAGAACTTAGCATAGGGACCAGCGCCCTCCCGGATAGCTGGAAGAGGTGCTTGTGAAGAACACATAGGAGCAGCTCCAGGGAGGGGTGTGCATTGGCCTGACTGGGTTTAGCAGGAAGATGTTTCTGCGTGTTCTGTTATAGGAGTAGAGTCATGCAGGGGGTGGGGGGTGCATGCAGGTGCGTGACGCACCAAGCGGGGCAAGTCTGGCTGTCTCAGACCAGTGCGCGTGGGCTGGATGGACTGTGTCCACCCCCTTCCTGCTGCCCCCAGCCCCTCCTCTGCCAGTGAGTTAGAAATCCCTGGAGCCACCGGGGTCTCTCCCCAGCGTTCTGGTCAAATGCAAATATGATCTCCTCTGGTACGAGGCGCAATTACAATCTTGCTTTTCCTTTTTTGTTTTTCTCACAGAGAGAACTCGATGCCACCGCAACGGTATTGGCGAACCGGCAAGATGAAAGCGAGCAGTCCAGAAAGCGGCTTATCGAGCAGAGCCGAGAGTTCAAGAAGAACACTCCAGAGGTGAGGTGGGGTTGCCCTCGAGCTCTCTTTGAAGGGGTCTTATTATTCTGGTGCACACTCAGACAACGTGTCCTAGGCATTTCATTTCATCAAACATGTGGCAAACAGCCTGCTCTTTTCTCCGATGTCCTCAGCCGCATCCCAGCAGGCTCATGCCACCACGCAGGCTGTGGGGACATGGCACTTGATAGGTTGTCTGGAAATAAAGCCGAGCTAATTCCAAATGCAGATACTGAACAAGCTGGGTACGTGAGAGTTTGTGGGTAGGTGTGTGGATGTCTCAGACCCTCGAGCCCAGCCCAGCCTCTGTCCCCATGTTGGGTAGCATGCCACCAAAGACTCTGCGGGGCAGAGGGGCCTCGGGGCCTGCCTCCCCGCCTCCCTGGTGCTGGGGCAGGCAGAGTGTGTCTGGAGGCCGCACATATCTGAGAGTAGACACTTGCTAATACTTCTTAAAGACAGATAGTGAGTCTACAAGGGCCTTTTAAATGCCTCTGTGTTTCTTCAGATAATCTGTAAAGGGCACTGGGAATGTCCTTGTCATCTGCTCCTTTTTTTTTCTTGCATGTATGCATTAGGAGGGCCCATGTTGAGAGTCACTGGGACCACATTTTCCTAATCTGTTTCTAGGTCCCTTTTCCCCTTCTGTCTCTATCAAGGTGTATAGTAAGAAATAAAAAAGAAGTAAGAGTGTCACAGAGGGATGAGCAGACTTGGGCATTGCTTTGGTGGGGGTAGGCTGGGGGGTATCTTCTGCCGGTTGGGCCATGATGGTTCCCTTGCCGTTGGCTCGGACCCCAGCCTCTGCACTTCCCCTCCGATGGGAGGGCTCCCAGGCCTTGGTTATCCTCCCACAGCTCTCAGTTCTTCCATGTAGGACAAAGGAACAGGCCTGGAAGCAAAGCCACTTTCTAGGAGAGATGCCCCTAACTTGTATAATATGATATTTTTAAAAAAATTAGGTGTGAATTAAAATTTTAAAAGTAGACCCATTTAAAATGTTTTGAAGGAACTTTGTTGTTGAAGGAAGTACTATCTTAAATCATTTTGGAAAACAAGTTATGAACCCTTATTTTTAGAATAAGTGTTTTGGAAGAGAGCAGGGTAGGAAGAAAGAAGGTTCCAGTAGTAGACACACCCAAGAGGTTCAGGTCTTAGACCACTGCTTACCCTCCGTCTCCGCCCGCCCCCGGGTGTGGGTCTTCACGTCTGCTCAGAGCAGAAACTCCGCTCGAAGTCACAGCCACTCGGGCATTGCCGCTCCCTGTGCCGCTGTCGGGGTGGGGGGGTGAGTCCCTGTTCTCTCTGTTCAGACTGGTGGGTAGAGGCAGCAGCCAGCGGCAGCCTCTGCTCCTGTCTCTCAGCTGCTGCAGAGCAGACCTTCCCAGAGGGCCCAGTTGTGGGGTTTCCTGAGCTCTCGGCCTTGCCTCTGTTTCTCTAGGCTGACCCGCTTCCTGCCCATCTCTCGATCCGCTCTTGGCGCTATTCCTATATCTAGCTGTGGCCGTTGTCCTGTGTTCTCACTGCCCTTTCCTTGGTGACCAGATGTCCTGGGGTTTCCCTAGAAAATCCTAAAGAAGAACAAGGCCATCCTTTTGAGGCGACAGGCAGCAAATAAATACAATCTGTCATAAGTCGGCGGGGATGGAGCAGAGAACGGCATCCCGAGTAGGCCTCAGAAATCCCAGACTCCTCAGCGGCGAATGGTGGTGCCTGTGGAGGAGGATCGTCCTCCCCTCCGGCTGCCTGGACCCTAGCGGGGCTGGTGGGTGTTGATCCAGCTGCATTGAGCCTGTCCCTCTGTCGGCACCCAACAGGCTTGTCCTGCAGGAGCTAGCAGGCAGCTAATGTAGCTCGTGTTGAATCCCACATCAGTTACTCAAAAAAACCTTGCCTCAAACTTTGCCTTTTTATCTTCTTCTAACCCCAGTAAGCGGAAGAGGCTCATGGAAGGTTAGCCTAGTTGATAAATGGCATTTGGGGCATTTCTTTTCAGGGTACCTGAATAGACATTGTCTTCCGTGGGGGCCAGAACCCCACCTTGAAGGGATGGAGGGGGTGGGAGGGGGCCGTCGTGGTTGTTCCCGGCCTGACTTCTGCCAGGTGGTCACAGCTGGTGCCTGCTTCCTCTTCTTTTGCGGCAGTAAGGAGGGTCTTCCTGTGGCACTAGTGTCTGGGGAGGCCGGGGGTGGGGCTTCCCTTGCACTCGCCTGTCTGAGGATCATCCTGGAAATCTCTGTGGGGCCCCGTGGGAAGCCTGACCCCAAAGTGACCCAGTTCACTTGTTCTACGGGCCAGAATCTCCTGCCAGATATTTTTAAGCCACTTAAAGTCAGAGTGGTGGTGAGAGCTGGTAGCTGTAGGCAGAGTCCTCTGGGATGCACAGGGGTGCGTGTGGGGCTCTGACAGCACGTACGTGCGTGTGCATGTGTGTGTGTGTCTCCTGACAGCACATTGGGGGCAGGGCTCTGACAGTACGTGCGTGTGTGTGTGTGTGTGTGTCTCCTGACAGCACATTGGGGGCGGGGCTCTGACAGTACGTGTGTGTGTGTGTTTGTGTATGTGTGTGTGTCTCCTGACAGCACGTTGGGGGCAGGGCTCTGACAGTATGTGTGTGTGTGCACGTATATAGCTGCCAGTACATGAATGTGTGGGGCAGGTCTCTGACAGTACATGCGTGCAGGTGGGGGGCTCTGACAGCACATGTGGAGCCTCAAAGTGAGTGCCTGGCCTGGGCCAAGAGGGGGTATTGAATCATCATTTGTTTGGGGTGTCAGTCTCGAGGAGCCTTGGTCACTTCCTCTGGCTGTGCCACTGCACAGGTTATTACATAACCAAGAAGCAGATTAACACTCACTGTGGAGGTAACACTTCTAGAAATTGCACATGTGAAAATGAAAGTCGCCCAGAGCTTCGTTCTGCAGGGTAAAAAAACCTGGCTTGTCGGCAGGGAAGACCTCCTGTTCCTTAGGGACAAGGCCCAGGATCCTCGAGGCCTCACGTGTGGTGGAGCCAGGGCCGGCGGTGTTCTTGCTGGCATCACACCAAGTGTGTCGGTTCCTGATGAAAATACCCAAGTCCCTGTTTGTTCTGAGAAGGGAGAAAATTTCCTCCTAGTGTCTCTTGAGTGTCTGACATGTCTAACATGTAGGATTAGACACCACCCGAGAGAATTCAGAGGTGAGTAAGGTTTAGTCTCCCATCAGGGAGTTCATATTCTGCTGGACTAGCCCTTCCCAGCAGCGACTGGGAAAGAAAGTTGGGCTGTGACAGGAGGTGTCTGGGACGGCCGGGCAGGGGTGCTGGTGGGCAGGTGGGCACCAAGGTGGCTAGAAGCCTTGAATGCTTTTTGTTTAGAATGAATTTTTTAAAGTTTCAATGTCAGTGTCGTTAGATGAATGCAGGTGTAGTCCCTTGGTATTATTATTTTGAGAGACAGGGGCTTGCTCTGTTGCCCATGCTGGAGTGCAGTGGCCTGATCATAGCTTTCTGCAGCCTCGAACTCCTGGGCTCAAGCGATCATCCCACCTCAGTCTTCTAAAATGCTGAGATTACAGGTGTGAGCCCCTGTGCCCAGCTGCTTATGTCTTTTTGATCCAAAGTTGTAGTTAATTTGAAGGAGATTGCAGTTATCCTATGAATAAAATTCTATACATTTTGTTTGAGTCAATCAAGAGTCCTTTGAGAAAGAAAAGTGTTTTTATTTTTTTTTATTTTTTATTTTTTTTATTTTTTTGAGACAGAGTCTCACTTTGTTGTCCAGGCTAGAGTGAGTGCCGTGGCGTCAGCCTAGCTCACAGCAACCTCAAACTCCTGGGCTCAAGCAATCCTCCTGCCTCAGCCTCCCGAGTAGCTGGGACTACAGGCATGTGCCACCATGCCCGGCTAATTTTTTTTTTTATATATATATCAGTTGGCCAATTAATTTCTTTCTATTTATAGTAGAGACGGGGTCTCGCTCTTGCTCAGGCTGGTTTTGAACTCCTGACCTTGAGCAATCCGCCCGCCTCGGCCTCCCAAGAGCTAGGATTACAGGCGTGAGCCACAGCGCCCGGCCAGAAAAGTGTTTTTAAATATTCTAACTGAACATCCACTCCCTATTGAACTAAGAATCAGCGGTTGAACTTAGTAGGCAGTGGATATTTCTAGGGCGTCTTCTTTCCATGGTTATTACTGCAGGTGACTTTCCGGCCATGTGTATTTGGGCAAATTACTTACCTCCCAAAGTCTTAGTTTCATCATCTTTAAAAAAAGCAATGACAGGGCCCAGCTCACAGGGCTGCTGTGTGTGCATGCGTGTGTGCATGTATGCGCACGCATGTGAAGGGCTCCACAGAGGCCTGGCACCTAGTGTCCAATCCAGTCTGTGTTGTAGTTCGTGTTAGCTTGGAGCACTCATTAGGTAACATATTAGATGCAGTTGATTCCTGCGCCTCAAAGCTAGCTTGGGGAACTTTTTAAAAAACAGGAACAGCTATAGGTAGTTTTTGGCTTAAAGTGTTTCAAAAGTTGGTTTGTAATAAGACTTAATCATTTTACAAATATTTATTGAACACCTTCTATGTTGTAGACGGTTTGATTCTGGGGGCAAAACTCTATCACTGTTCTTAAAAAGTTTCTTATCTTTCTTACCAAGCAAAAAGAATGCAATCATATAGCATGTCAAGTGCTGGGATAATATGCCTGGAATCTTCTTGCCATAGACTTTCCCCACAAAAGCCCTCTTATGGTGATGGTGATAAAAGTTGTCTGGATAAGCCAGATATGGCTCCGTGACCCTTATTGTAGATAAACAGTCCTGTTTTCTGAGCTTTGGTTATTAACCTTTAAAATATCGGTGAATGTTAAAAACCCACTCCCCTGAGAAATGCACATGTTTGCACACACTTACTGGCAGACCTTTCAGCATGCATCATGTGCCCCTGGTTTGGGACACATTTCCCTGGGCCCACAGTGTGATTTCAGTTTGCCACTCCAGGAGCACCACGTGGGTCTCCTCCCTTCTCCTCCTCCTCCTCCTTGTGCCCCAGGACAGGAGGGGATCAAAGAGGGAGGTGGCTGGTGCTGAGCAGGGACCAGCTGTGCCCTGGCCCTGGGCTGGGTGCCGGAGACTAGCAGATGCATGGAGGGTCACATGGGGCTCCACAGGCTGGTGGCAGCTTTCTGGAAGCCTGGTGGTGGTAGAGCTGTGTGTATGGTGGAGGCCAAAAGCCTGTCTCCCACAACCCCCAGAGATGTCTCTTAGCCTTCTCATTCACCCTTTCCTTTTCTGTTGCTTTGATCATAGGTTGAACTCTTGATCTCCTATGTGCGATCCCAGAGGTCTTTTCTGGCCCCAGGTGCCTGGGGATGGGCGAGGCCACAAGCGCCTGGAAACTGAGTTATTTCTGATGGGGCGCTGTGAGAAGGATCACTTCAGGGCTTCGTGATTCTGCCTGGAAATTGCTCTTCTGCTCAGTTAAATTTTAAGTTTGCTCCTGGTGCAAACATTTGTCTGAGGATCCCACAGCTACTTCTTGGCCAAGCCGGGACATGAACCCGTGCAGTCTGGCTCCTGAGCCTGTGCCTTAATGGGCTCCCTGACAGCGGGCGGCCAGAGCTAACCCAGATGCACTTTGTAAAGCCAGGGCCCCAGGTGAGGTCACGGGAGGTTGCAGGAATGCACTGCCTGTCACTTGCAGTCCCAGCTCACTGGCCCTGCCCTGGGGTGTTCAGGGGCCCGGGATGGAGTGAGTAAGCCCGTGTGGGGTCCTCCCTGGAGGAACTGGCAGCAGAGGCCTTGCTTCAGGACTGTGCCACTTAATGTGACGCTTGACTGTTAGGAAGGTGGTCTGCAGTGTCGGACTTGCTTCTAGGAAGAGCACAGGGGAAGTTATGTTTTGTTCTGCTGCTTTTCAGTTGGGGAAGAGCCATCCTTTATGCGGGCAAGAAAGGAGGAGAACTGCATTCCTGAGATGCAGTGATTTTATCATAAACCAGGCTCAGGGCTCATCCGTGTCACTTCAGCGGGCCCAGTCCTACCCCAGAATGTTTCTGGGTTGGCGTGGAGGATTTTGTTAGGTTAATTGGGCCCTTCGCTCTATATGGCAAGCTGAACTGCAGCTAAAGGGCTCTCGTTGGTCACTGTTCCCCCTGACATATTTTTGCCTAAACATTTCTGGATCTCGGGAGCATTAATCCTAATGACGCCTGGTCCACCGTGCTAGCAGTCTGTGTCTGCTTTCTGCGTCTGTCCTGCTCAGTGCTGTGACATCTCTCCCCTGTCTCTGGCCCCGACCGTTGGGGGCCCAGTTCCCTGTGGTCAGGACTGGGGATCAGCCGCCTCTTCCTCACTCGCTGTTTGCCCCAGGGAGGGGTCTTGGGCGTGATGCCAGGAGCAGCCACCTAGGCCGAGACAGCTGACTCAGCATGCCCTGTTTGTGACAAGGGACACCCTCTCTGCTGCTCACGTAACTGCCGACAACTGGCTTTCATGTTCTGAGTCTCCCGGCATCTTAATTTGCCTTTTCTACCTCAGGCCTAGAGTGTCTTCCCATCTTTACATTCCTGGGTAGCTGGTGAAAGACCAGGCTCGGGAGCTGTCTTTGATGTGACCTGGAGAGATTTGTCAACTCCCTCCGGGCTCCCACCGGTGGGACGAGGGGCGGGGTCTCTTCTGTCCTCGAATCACCATCTCCCTGACACCGTCTCCCTGACACCTCAGCTGCTCCCTTCTTGCCGAGGTGAGGAGGTGAGGATGACAAAAGAATGGAAGACGCGAACATGACACCTCACTTTCACTCCCTGTGAGAAAGGGAGTCAGAAGGGTGGGGGTGGCGGAGGGTAGTAATATATAGTTGTGGCCTGGGCCCAGATGCATTTAGTCACTGCCTCAGCAGCCTTTATATAGACACTGCAGGAGTGACTCAGCCTGGAAAGAGAGAGTCACTTAAAAATAAAGTTGCGACTCCAGCGGACACGTGTGTGCAGGCTGCCCCCGGATGGCGTCGCCGGGGCCTGGCGGGAGCCTGGTGGGCATCCCCAGGTAACTAGGGTGAGGGCAGTCGGGATGACCCCATTGTGGAATTGGTATGAGGATTCAGTGAGGTCACGTGTGATCCCTGAAACAGTGTCCTTTAAACCTGAAACAGTGTCCAGACTTTGTCAGCTACTCCTCAACAGGTTCACGGTAGCCACTGGACTCTCACCTCCTTGTTTTCAACAGATTTTGTTTCAAGTCTTCCTTAGAGTCTAAAACCACTTCGCCCAGCTTCATTTTCCTTGTGTCATGTTGGGCCCATTGAGTTGGAGTAATCAAAGGCATGCAGCACTGATTTGACAAACCACGGCCTTTAGAGAAGGGGACACACCAGGCTCGTCCTGGCAGGAAGGACAGTGACGGAGAAGGAGGTCTCTGAACTGGGAGGAAAGACTTGGGACCCAGGGTGGTCACACACTGGGGATGCGAACACCTCCCACCGCACAGCAGGCAGCAGATCTTGGGGACTTGGGGATCTCGCTGCAGCAGCTCTGAATCCACAGCACAGGTACTTTGTCCCACTTCTAAAGCCTGAGGGCCTGCGGGGCAGGAGCTGTGTCTCTGCCTGTTTATATTCAGCCCTGAGCCTTGAACGCCATGGCAACTGATGACTGCAGTTGAAAGGTTCTATGGCATTTATAGCCTTCACATAGAAAGTTTTCTTTCCGTAATAATTTTTTAAAAAATTAATTACATCGCTCTATAAGATTTATTTCTCAAACAGGCAGATAAATAAAACGTTATTTGATGATTCAGTTTCATTTTAATTTTTTGTGCAAAATTGAAAAAAAAATTTCAAGAATTGCCTTTCTTTGGCAGTTCCTCAAAAAGTTAAATGTGGGCCAGGTGTGGTGGCTCACGCCTGTAATCCTAACACTCTGGGAGACTGAGGTGGGAGGATGGCTTGAAGTCAGGAGTTCCGAGACCAGTGTGAGCAAGAGGGAGACCTGGTCTCTACCCAAAAATAGAAAAAATTAGCTGAGCGTGGTGGCACATGCCTGTAGTCCCAGCTACTCAGGAGGCCGAGGCAGGAGGATTGCTTGAGCCCAGGAGTTTGAGGTTGCTGTGAGCTACCATATGGCTAGCACTTCCACTCCTAGGTGTGTACCCCAAGAACTGAAAACATGAACTCCCAAAACCTTGTACATGAATGTTCATTGTGAAATTATTCAAAATAGCTCAAAAGTAAAAGGAATCCTGATGTCCATCAATGGATGAGCTGATTGTAAAAAGTAGTATACAATAGAATACTATTCAGCCAGAAACAGGAATAAAGTACTTGGTACATGGTATAACATGGGTGGACCTTGGGCACATTGTGCTGAGTGGAAGAAACCTGACACAAATGCCACATGATTCCATTTATATGAAGTGACTGGAACAAGCAAATCCATAGGGACAGAAAGTAAATTAGTGGTTGCCAGTGGCTGGGGAAGGGGAAATGGGGAGTGACTGATGATGGGTGTGGGGTTTCCTTTTGGGATATAAAAGGCGGTCGGGCATGGTGGCTCATGCCTGTAATCCTAGCACTTTGGGAGGCTGAGATGGGAAGACAGCTTGAGGCCAGAAGTTTGAAACCAGCCTGGGCAGCATAGCAAGACCCCGTCTCTACAAAAAGTAGAAAAATTAGCCGGATGTGGTATTGTGTTCTTGTAGGCCCAGCTACTTGGGAGGCTGAAGCAGGAGGATCGCTTGAGCCCAAGATTTTGAGGTCGCAGCAAGCTAGGATGAGGCCGCTACACTCCAGCCTGGTTGACAGAAGTGAGACCCTGTCTCAGAAAAAAAAAAAATTGTTCTGGAATCAAACAGTGGTGATAGTTGCACAACTTTGTGAATGTGCTAAATACCACTGAATTGTATGCTTTAAAAGGGTTTTATGGCATGTAAATTATATTTCAATAAAGCTGTTATTTTTTTTTTGAAAAATTCCTCTCTTCATGGTGGTGTGGGAAGTCCCAAAACAGGTTTTTATTCAGCTGTCCTCTCTTAGTCCTCTGAAGAAACTCCCCACATGAAAGTATCTTGTGAATTTTCATCTTTGCAGTGGCGACTTAGTTTATAAAAGGCCACTCCAGTATTTGGCAAAATTATAAATCCCAAATAATCAACTTGGGTGTTTAATCATTCTAGAGTCACCCACTGTTAAGTTATAATAAGACTTTAACCAGAAAAAGTTTAAAAATTAAAAGTGAACTTTTTAACTGTTACCAATTAAAGAACTCTTGAAGCCAGTTTATCAACCCAAGAAGTTATCTTCTCATGTCTTTTGGGTCCCTAGGGAAGAAAAGCTGCCTTGAGTAATGAATGCACGTCAGCCTAATTTGGCCCCAGGTCAGGAATGGCTGGTGGCCACGTTCTTCCGCTGCATTCCAGAAAGACCCTATAGCACACCAGGGGAGGCCTGTGGAGCAGAGGAATTAGCCTGGGCTCTGGCGCATTTGGTGCATTGTGTGGTAGTGGAGAAGTGGCTTCATTGCTCAATATAGTGACCTCAGCAGCCTTGGGACAGAAACTTCACCTCAGTGCCTTTAACTGGAAAACTAATATTCTGCCTGCTTCAAGGGGTCCTAGAAGGCAAATGTCTAGTCTCAGGCCAGGAGTGGGCTGCATAACTAGTTAGTGGTGAGAGGCAGTGACCTTGAGCAAGGTCACTAACAGTTCTGAGACTTAGACCCTTATTTGGCAGCAGAAAAACTGGTAATATCCCAGCTGCTAGGAGGGTGACATGAATTAAAATGTCCAATGCACTTTAGTAGTGGCTCAATATGTACTTTTCTTCCTCTCTTTTTCTGTTCCCCTCCTTTCTTACAAAGTATCGTGGAGCCCCTTACGGGGACCAGGACAGTCTGAGATACGTCAGGGACAGAGAGAGAAGGTTCCAGCTCTCACAGAGTCTCCGTCCTAGCAGGGGCAGGCAAACAGATGACAGCAGAGGACTTCAGGTGGTGATAAGGACGAAAGAGGACAGGTGGCTGTGAGCTTGAGAGCGTGGATGGGGGAAGGCACTTCAGGGAGTCAAGAGCAGGTTCCCGCACTCTCTTTGTCACACACACGGGGCCGTTCGTGGAGATTTTGAAACAACTGTTGGTGAATTTGGGCGGGTAGTTTAGCATTGGGGCCCCCCAAATTTCTTTCATCTAAGCCCTGAGCGTCTTCGTTGGCTCTTAGCACTCAGTTACTTTTAGACATCAGATTCTGTGTCTCTACCCGCTAAGACCAGGGATGCCATTTAATTTGGGCGTTAGAAAGTTCTGTCAGTGAATGCCAGAGTTTGAGGGAGACCTCATTTTGTAAAGTGAGTTCTCAGGTAGGCAGTGAGGAGTTAACCTCTCAGGTTCTCTGTTCTGTGTCACTGGCAGCAGTCCGAGCTGTGAGTGGGGCTCGGCCCAGGGGCAGCTGCGTGGCATCAGAAGGCCACACCAGACGCACGCTCGTCCCGGGAGCATCTCAGGACAGACGGACAGTGCAGCCTCGCTCCCGGAAATGCCAGCAGGGCCAGCATTCCTTTTCCTTCCTGAGCCTTGCGTGGCCGCCTCCGTGTGCCCAGCCGTTTGTAAAGGGCTATTTTAAGGATAGCAGACAAATTAACTGAGAGTTTAATAACTGTCAAAAGGAAAAGTCTGTCATTGGATTCATGTGTGGAGTTTTAGTTGAAACCAGGCTGAGTTATATCACCTCTGAGCCTCCATTCTCTCAGCCAAAATATGGGAGTGGTGACAGTGACCTTGCAGTTGTTACTGCTCAGACGAGCTGCAGTAGAATATCTGGAGCAGCCCTGGCAAGTGGTAGAAGTTCAATAGATGAGGTGGCGTGTGTGCATCATTAAAATAATACTCTTTTAAAAGGAGAAATTGTGTTTAGGAGTGGGTTTTAAAGCTGTAAATGAACACTAAAATAATAATAATAAAAAAAACACTTAAGCATAGGGTGTACCCTAGTTTCTACTGCAGATTTGAATAGATTTGGTAAAATATAATATTTTCTTTTGCATATGTTGCCAGATGTTTTCCTCTCCCCTTGCACTAGTTTTACCTTCATAGAGTGGAGATATTCGCCGCTGGGCGCTCTTCTAGGAAGCTGTTCTTTGAGAGTAGCTCATAACTTGCCGTTTTGGTCAATAATCTCACCTGAAATGCATTTGGAATGGAGAACATCTTTCTGTCTAGGATTCAGTAATAATGTGGGTAGAGAAAAGAGCTCCCTGCCTTTTTTCAATAAATATCCTTGTTGAGCACAATTTTTAAGGTATAATGGCTAAACGTGAAAGCTGTGAGATGTGGTTAAAATCATGGTGAACTATTATTATTTTTTGAGTCCTTAGTAGTAGCCAAGCATTATGCTAAGTGCATCACTGCCCTTTCTCTGCTCCTTGGAGTCACCTGAGGGAGGTGGGTATCACCACTGCCGTAAGCCCCCCTGCCTGCCAGGATTTACCCAGGCGGACAGGCCCCAAGAATGGGACCATAACCACAGAGCAAACTGTAAGGATCCAGAAGTCAAATTTCTAGTCACTTAATTGTAAGCGACTCTTCTTCTGTTTTTTTTAAAAAAAAGTGCTTGGAGGATTGCTTCTAAGTGGTATACTCATTTAATAGGGTGCTTGGGGGTGCATTTTGTGGGGGCACACCCAGGGAGGAGCAGTCAGCTGCAGGCTAAAATTTGACACTTGCCTGAGAATGCTTCTTAACTTAAGGAATTGACTATAAACCAAAGCACAGGAAGATCTTCCCTTCCGTTTGAGATTGTGTCAGTGGAGAAAGGCAGTGGGATGCCGAGTCCCACCGACTCTGAGAGCTGCTGTCTGGGGTTTTCGTGCTTTGGCCAGGGGTGGCGTTGGGTGGGCTAATCCCTGACCATTGATTGCTGACTAATGTCGGCTCTCGGTTTTAACTTGCAAGTGTGAGTTGCATAAAAAGTAAGTTTACAGGGAGCATTTCTAGCCTGTTGTGCAGAGTGTAGTAATTTTGTTTGCGGCTCAGTATTTTAACAGGAAGACACTGCAGTCTAGTCGGTGTAGCTGAAGGAGCATTTACTTGGGACTCAGGACACTTAGGTGCTCATTCTGACTCTGTCACCAGCTGGAGATCTGAGCAGGCCACGCCACCTCTGCTGTTTGCCCCAAGAAAGGAAGTGTAGGCAACGTTCGTTGTGGCAGAGAACCGCACAGGCCTCTGGAGCAAGGCCTCCTCCTGCTTCCGAAGGTTCCTTTGTTTCTGTTTGCTCCCTGTGGGCCCAGACTCGGACACAGCCCTTTCTTCTTGGTAGGCATTGCCTACCTGAGAGTGAGGTTTTCCTACCCAGAATTCATTCCTGTGTGTAGCAGGTATGCATGGCAATCCCACCGCATGCCAAGTGGGGTGCACCGGGCAGCCTTCGTTTTAAGAGCTCTGGTAACTTGAGGGGTACAGTAATAGTAGCTTTTAACAACAGCTGGCATTTATTGAACACTTACTATGTACCAAGCACCATTCTAAACACTTTAAATGCATTGACTGATTTAGCTTTCACAGGATGCTTATCTGTTTCAAAGAGGGAAAAACTGAGGCCCAGAGAGGAGGAGTAAGTCACCTGGCATAGCTGGCTGGAGGTTCTGAATCCAGGCAGACTGATGGCAGGTCTGTGCCAGACCAGGTCCCTGGGGAGTGTCCCCAGAGCCCCCGCAGCTACCTTCCGTGCCTGGCTTGCCGGCAGACAGTGTTTCCCGTGTGTTTAGGGGAGAGAGATTGAACTGCTTCTCAAGTGGGTCATTTGCATCTGGAGGCAGTTTCTAGCTTCAGGACCCCCCTCGTGGTGGTTCCCTACTTCACATTCGAGAGGTCACCATTTTTAGCTCAGAAGGCCTGTTGGAGCCCTGGTGTGACCCTTTCACTGACTCTGCACTTGGGATGCTTTCAAAGAGGGCCTGCTACAAAGCGGCCTGTGACAAAGTGTCCCAGATTTGACAGCTCTGTGACAGCTCAACTCTTGCTGGGGACGCCTGGTGGGGGCAGGGGTTGGGGCACGCTCAGCTCCTGACATTTCCCACAGCAGCTGCCACGCTGTGGGATGAGAACACCGCGTTCGTAAGGTACGGGTTACACTTCTGCTCTAAGAAAGTTTCACATCAAACTGACTCTGCACACATTTCTTCCCAGAATTGCTTGTCCGAGGGGTGGTCACGCAGGTGGACCCAGAAGGTACAGCCACCGCAGCCTCCCCTTGAGCCACTCTCGGAAGTACGATCACTGGTTACAGGGTGTGCCCTCGTCACCTTGGCCAAGTGTGGCCAGGTAGTTGCTCGCCAGGCAGTCGAATGCTGTTATCCCTCTGGCCAGCTCCCAGCACCTGTACTGACACGCGGTGTTAGCCGATTTTTGCTCATTCGACGAATGTGCAGTGGTACTTTGTTTACTTTGTATTTCCTTATTTTTAATGTAGGTAAACGTCTTTTTGTACCATGACCGGCCTGTATACCATGTCCTCTTTTGTGTCTTCCCAGATGGTATCATTCTCCCATTTCCTACTGGGCTATTTGCTGTTTTCTTGCCAATTAGTAGGAAATTTTACTATTCTGAATCTGAATCCTTTGTTGAGTGTTTATGTTGCTGATACCTCCTCCCAGGCCATAGCTTCTCTTTTCTCTGTGTTTATGGTGCCATTTGTCATGTAGAAGGTGTTCATTTTCATGCAGGTGAGTTTCTCCCCATTTCTCCCTCTAAGGTTTATGGGGTTTTTGTATCTTACTTGGAACTCTTTCCCACGCTGATGTTGTAAAGACTCTCCTGTGTTTCCTTGCAGCAGGTTTTTGGTTTTGCTTTTCCCTGCAGGCCTGGAGTGCTTTCTTGTGGCTGGGGACTCATTTTATTTTTTCCCTTGGGAGCCCCTCCTCCGTGTCAGAACACCTTTCCCTAGCCAGCTGCCCTCAGCAGCCCCGCCAGGTACATGCTCTCTGGCCTGTCCCCGTTGTCTGTCCCGGCCCCACCCTGTGTCGATAATTCTTACTGTGTCGTTACTGTGCCGTTAGCAAGTCTTGGTGTCTGGGAGGAAAGGCGCTGTCCTCACTGCTCTGCGACATTGTCTAGACCGTGCTCAGTGCTTTATCCTAACATATGGTTCTTAGAATCCATTAAAAAAAAATTCGTATTTTTCAAATAGAAATTTTAAATGGACTTTTATTGGAATTTCATTGACTATGCAGATTTGCAGGGGCTTTATGAGGTGTTTTAGAGTTTTGACGGGATTATTTTAGGTCTCATTCTTAGGCGAATTTCATTCCCTGCGTGGCTCGAGGGATCCATGAAAACTACACGGACTTAACTTACTCTGGTTCATTGTGTGGACACAAAATAGTCAAAATTGAAGGATTGATCATTGTCGTCTGGAGCGAGGCATAAAAATAAACCCCACTCTGTTATCATAGGTGGCTGTGATTAAGATCGAGGGAAAGGTCGGCTCGGGGCCTCCCCACATTGACAGTTTCCTTCAGAAGATTAAGTGCGTCTTCATTTTTGGCCCAGGTCATCAGTAGCTTAAAGCCATTACTGTCTATTGGCTGTTTGGTTTGTCTGAAATATGGGGCTGGTCTCAGCCTATTTCCCTGGGGTCAGATGTGTTCACATAATCAAAGTGCCAGGAACCCGTTCTGTACGCGGGTGCGCGTTCAAATTAGCCTTCTCCGGGGAGGAGTTCACGGTGCCAGCAACACGCACAGAGATGTTCTTTTGCAGCTCTGCATCTTAAAACATGTGTTATTAGTGGAGTGTTTTCAAGCTTATTCTTGAGATAGGCTCGTTCAGCCACAGTTACATGTGCTTTTGAAGATGACCATTTGCGAAGCTGTCAACTGTGGGGAAAGTGAAGAAAAATGAAGATTCCTTCTCTGTTGATGTGTGCTCAGGGATTTTCACGGGCCCGGTACCATTCCCGTGACCTAGTCAGGGAAGGGTTGGCAGCTTCTGTTTCTTTGAATTAAACGTTGAAGACAAGTATATTTTTATTTATTTTGTTTAGACATAAACAACCTATGAAAAATATCTCACGTCTGTGTAAATGATTGTTTTGCCACAATAAAGAAAAAAACTGGTTCTAACAGTGAAATGAGACAAGGAAGTGATCTGTGATTATGGAGCTAGAATGAACAAATTACAATTAAAAAAATATGATCAGGATAGATTGGGCTTAATAAGTGAAGAATAAAACATGTGGTTTAACTCTTTTTGCTGTTATAAGATAATGGGATGTGATATTTTTATTTTTACTAAAATCAGATTTTGAGATGCACTTTTCATTCATACTTGAAACAAGATAAAATATTGGACTGTATTTTAGTTTTCTTGATTACAAGTACAGGAAATGAATTTGTTGATAACTATTTTAAAGTAAATGAGCTGATATGTATTAGAACCAGAAGAGCTGAGAGTCATTTTTATTTTTAAATTCTTTTTGCATTAACACATCTGTAGTGTTGAGGAATATATGGAAAATTGAAATAGTGCTGCTATCCTGCCGTGTCTCCAGTGCGTCAATAAATCACTTTTTTTTCCTTTTAAAATGTCTGGCCTTGTAATTTATGTTTGCATAACCCATTACTAAATTCATAGTAGGTGTTTTAGTTGGCAGGCATTATTCCAAGGATTCTGAGGAGTTTAAAAAAAAATACAGACCTTTTGTTAGTATTTATATTTAAGTGGACACTTTCCTTTAAAAAAATGATAAGATTTTTAAAAAATAATTTGGAGCTAGTTATTTACATTTTTGTTAGGCAAACAATATTAAATCTGTATTGCCACACTGTCAATTGTTGTGAATTTCTTAATGGATTTTTATGGCTTTCCTTTCTTTCCTTTTTAAAAATAAAACTGGGAAGAAGAAAATGATTTTGATATTAAGATTGTACAAATTTCTACATAACTTTCAGCAGGTTCTGTGTTACATAGAAAATAAAAATTTCTTCTGTTTTAGTCATTTTTAAATCTCTTAACTACGCTTGCCTGTTTTGGTTGTAGAGTGAAGATGAATATATTCATTCATTTACTGTACTCTTTGGTATTTGAGCAGAAATAGAAATGTTCAGGGTTTGTTCGCATACTTGTGGCTTACCTTTGAGACTTTCTAATTTTTAACCAGACATTTAAAAATAACTATTATGTCTTTTAGCCCTAAGTTAGAAAAGCTTTTAGAGCATTACTTCGAAATGATGAGCAAAAGCTATTTCTGTTTTCTATCATAAAAGTTTTAAAAAGTGATGTTTAGTCATTAAAAAGCCAGAAGGGGGCCATTTATGGTGTGCTGGTGAAGTTCGCTTTATTTGATCATTCCTCCTGTCTCTCCTCTCACCCTCATCAGCCAGTCGATGATGTTCTCAATATAAAATATGGATCTCCGACCATTGAAATCACTGTGGTCGGTAAGGAGAGGAATTGTTTCTATCCCAAGGAGTCTTAATCCAGTTGCAAGGAAGTCTGTCGTGTCTTCAGTCTCTTTGTAAGATAGGATGCCTGTTATTGTGCAAAAGGATAGTAGTATGTTAAAAATTCGGAATTGAATGTGTTCTAACTATGATCTAAAAGTCAAGTTGCATAAGATACGTTTGAAAATCCCCCTCTGACTTCCTCCCACCTGAGTTAGGGATGAAGAGCAATGACAATTTTATGATCGTTAATTTTAAAGATAGTTTATTTGACGTTTTTTAAAGTGCCTTATTTTTAATGTTATTTTGTTATTAGAGATGTTTATTCTGGTTGTATTGCTCTGATGATCTTCTACACTTACAGAATAATTTTGTTTGGATTCAGAAAGTGCCTCTTCTATTTCTGTATTTGTTTCTAGAACCTTTGCGGGGCAGTTGTTATCCATTCTTCTTGGCAAGGTGCAGGGTTTCAAGAATCTATCCTATTTTAAAAAACTCAGCTCTCAGCCGAGAGCCTCTCCTGACTTAAAGAAACGGCCTTGCAGCTTTTGGTAGATGAGAAACACATTTTATGGCTCTTTGTGAGGTTTTCTTCCCCCACTCCATCCACCTCCTCATCTTCTTCCCCCTTCTCTGTCCCCCGCCCCCCCCTCGTTGTCATGGGTCTTGTGGTTATGTCCCAGAAAGCGCTTCCACCAGGGGATGGTGCTGCGCCAGGAGCTGGGAGAAAGGAAAAAGGAGGTGTTTATCGCCCTGAAGACGCCTTCCAACTTTTATTATTAACTCCTTTCCAAAGTAAACTTTCAGGTTTGTTTCAAGTCAGTTCTGGCCAAAGTACAGTTGGGTTTGTCGTGTTCTCCAGGAGTAGAGGCGAAAACAGCATCACCCTGGGCGAGGAGGAGGGAGAGGAGGAGGAGGAGGAATAATGGTGCAGTCGGGGAAGCAGGCAGTGGGGACCTGCACGACAGCTGCCGGGGCGGGTCGGCCGTGGGTACTGCAGCACATGAATGGACTAGGCATGGCCCCATCCACCCTTGCACAGCTCGTGTCCTGCAGTCGACACGCTGGCACGTCAGCTGTGGGTCCCCGGCACTCCTGGGGCACTCACTCCTGGCCCGGCCGGGGAGGTTGGCATGGTGATGGACTGCTTCCATATGAAGTAGTAAATGAAAACACAGGAATACTGAGAGAGCAGCGCCCAGTGTATGTTTGGAGCAAGAGACAGGGCGCTGGGGGATGCGTAGGGGTCTGGACCTGGTGTGGCGCCTGATCGGGGCTGTCGCCAGGTATGAACAGCGTCTGGTGGGGGAGGGGGAGGGCACACAGTGGTGATGTTGGACAGCAAGGGTGAGGAGCTTGGACTTCCTCTGTCTAAGGCCTTGCCAAGGGTCAGAGGGTACACGTAGGAGTGACATGGCCAGGCTTACATTTTAGGTTAATGTCACATGCTGCAGCATGGATGTTCAGGGAATCAGGTGTAGAGCCAGAACAGTTTGGACACTGTCATAGTGGACTTAGCAAGACACACGCTCTTAAAATAAGTAATTGAGGTTATGTCTTACCTGTTCAACAAATATTTTCACTGGACCAACTGTGTGCCAGGCAGTGCCAGTCCCTGAGGCTGCCCAGGCCCCTGCCCTGGTGGTGCTGACATTCTAGTGGGGGAGACAGACAGTAACGCAGCAGGCAGGGAAGTGCTGTTCCCAGGCTGCAGGGTGGGGTGCTGCCTGCGGACCTGGGGACGTACAAATGGCGAATTTAGGAAATGCCTGGCTGAGAAGGACGGGGAAGCGGCAGGGTACAGCTGGGGAAGGAACAGGTTTGAGAGGGTGGGTTTCCCCACCCTGGGGGGAGCAGCCCTGAGCTTGTTTCCAGGTGGGGGTTGGTGGGGAGAAATGGAGCATCCGAAGAGAGGCAGCCTCATCCTTCCAGAGCAAGATCAAGGTCTCAGGGTGTGGGAGGAGACGGTCTCCGGCCATCTGGCTGGCAGACGGGAGTGAGCTTAGGGAGACAGTAATGGGGTGAGATTCCAGAAGGTCAGGTGGGTTCCAAGTGTGGCGTGGGTTTCCCTGGGGAAGTAGGGGAAAGGGCTGTCCTTCAGGGTGAGCATGGACCAGGTGCGAGGGAGAGGGGACAAGGAGAGGAAAGCACAGGGTCTTGGGTGATGGCCATGTCCTGCCGCCCTGGGTGTGTAGAAGGTGCTGGGAGGCCAGGAGAGGACACGGCTCAGACACCAGCCCTGTAGTCCCCACTGGCCACTTTGCTTTGGGGTTTTGCTTCCTTCACCCCATCAGGGCTCCCTGTCACTTTCCGTACTTGCTCTGGCCTGGGCGCTTTTGAAACCACGTAAGACCAGCCACCTAGAGGTCACCAGGTCAGGCTTCAGGGCACTCAGAACTGTCACGGTTAAGAAAGCAGCTTCATTCCCAGCCATGCAGGAGCTACCCCATGTCAGCGTTTTCCTAATTTAGCTAATCAGAACAATCTCTCCCGGGTGTGTGCTGGTTAAAAATACTGTCTCTGGGCCCCACCCTGGACTTAGTGAAACATAATCCCCCGAGGAAGGGCCTGGGGACCTGCATTTAGAACCAGCGCCTGGAATTCTTACTCAGAGGCTAGTTTGGGGTGCCGGGCTCCCTCTGGACCCGAGGTATCTGCCGGGTTCCCTTCTCTGGCCTCCCTCCGGGGCTCACCCTGCCCAGCCTTCTCCCTGCCTGCTCCAGTGACCAGGAGGTGATGACTTCTTCCTCCGGGTGTGGATTTAGGAAGTGTCCCCCACTGGGGCTGTGGTTTACATTTCTCTGTCTCCCCTACAAAATAGATGCCTGGAGAGTGTGCTCAGTGGCCTCCTGCCACCTGGCCCTGGGGTGTCAGGGCAGCCCCCGGAGAGGAGCCCCCTGTGAACAGATGTTATTCCTGGGGGGGCATTGTTACATCCTGCAGGGCGGCTGGGAGCCATCCCGGGTTCAGGTGTGGAGATGAATGTGGCCGTGATGTGTGGACCTTAACAGTGTTCTCCAGGTTACCTAGTCCAATCTCCTTATTTCGTACACGAGGAAACTGAGATATGTCTTGCCTGAGGCCACAGCACGGACAGAGACAAAACGAGGTGGCTGTAGGATTATTTTTGAGCAAAGATGAATCAAGCTTTGGCTTAGGACAGGGTTATTCAGACGTTTGAGCTCTGGAGAGTGGGGCATGGGGGTGTCCTGGAGCAGCCGGAAGCCCTGCAGCCTCGGCCCCTATTGTCTGAGGGCCCGTGGCAGGTTGTGCATAGAGATGACAGACAGCTGCCTTCAGAGTGGCAGCGGTTTCCGTAATGTTCTTAGTACAGTGCCTTGAGGTGTGCGTGTGTGTGTGTGCTTTGTGCGAATTAAAGCAGTGTTACAGGCAGAACATGTGACTAATAATAATCCTAGATGCTCACACTCCTAGATGCTAGATGCTCACTAGATGCTCACAGCTACAGCGCACCAGGTGCAGCTCGGCTGTGTGTTCTGGGAGCCTCTCGAGACAAACCGGAGCTGGGCTGTCACTGCCTCCTCTTGCAGGGCAGGAGATGGAGGTTTGACTTGCTTGAAGCCACCTGGCTGGGCAGTGGCTGAGTCAGGGTCCGAGTGGCTCCTGTAGGTTGGCACATAGCATCACTGAGCCCGTAGCCGAGCCAGGCTCCTGTTTCTCCATTATCGATGTTAGTAGTTTCTTATTTATTCACTACACCATCCCAGCACTTGCTAGCAAATTTGAGTTCAGCAGACACCAGAGATTTTTGTAAGTAATGGGAGACGATCTTAAGTTGAGAAGATTCTGTTAACTCATCTCTTCCACCTGTGCTCTTAGCACTTCCGCACCCCCACCCCCAGAACAAGCCAAGAGAAGGGTAAATACCTGAATTACAGCAGCGAATATCCTGGTCTGGCTGCTCACGGGGCCTTAATGATATTGGTAAGAAAGGTAGAGTTTCGTGTTCTGACCCTCTTTTCGGTTGCACTCTAATTCCTTGTCTGCTGGCATGGAGATATTGTTATAAATCAGTTCTTCACTGGGGGAGAGAGTCTTTTAAAAGTGAGGTTTAAACTTAGTAAAATCCACCCCTTTCAAGTGTCCCCTTTGATGAATTTTGACAGCCGTGTACAGTCACACGCCACTTCCACAATTAAGATGCAGGACAGCCCACCCACCTCCCCAGTTCTGTGCGCCTGGGTAGTCACTCCCTTCCCCCATCCTCAGTCTATGGTGACCACCCATCTGTTTTCTGTTCATGTAGTTTTGCATTTTCCAGAGGGTCATATAAGTGGATCATACAGTATGCAGCCTCTGAGTCTCGCTGCTTTCATTTAGCATAATGCATCTATAGGGCCATTTAAGGTCACCCAGAGCCCCACACCTGACCTGGCCTCATGCCCTGATCGGCAGTCTCACTGCCTGATCACAGTCTTCACCAAGAACAGTCCTGTGCTGCAACGCGAGTGTGAGCACACAGGTGAGATGAGGGTACAGTTGTTGGTTACCCAGAGAAGATGCTCTGCAGGGAAGCCAGACACCTTGCTCCTTTTGTAGATACTCTTCTAGTATTTCCTTATATTGCTATTTAAATCCTTCATCCTTTAACTCTCTGTGTGACTGTGTTTTCTACTTAGATTGTAAGTTCTGGGATCCTCCTAAGGATCCTCCTTAGATTGTAAATACCTCGGATCCTCCTAAGTCCTTGGTTGGGGGTACATCGTTGCTCAGTGAGCATTTGTTGCTTGGTTGGTTGATTCAATGCTGTAATGCTGGTGTTCAGGGAGTGAACTGAGTGACCCTGGCCAGGGGGATGCCTCAGGATGGGAATGCTGTCACAGCTGTCTTAGCAACCAGTAGCCCAGCCTGTCAAGTTCTTCAGGAGAAAACTCCGGCCCAGAGAGGGACAGTGACTTGCCCAGAGTCACACAGCAATCCATTAGCGGGGCCAGGACCCATCGGAAGGGTCTGATTTCCCCCTGTAATCCACAGCTGTGCACATTTCATTTTCCTACTGTAAATCTGAGAAGCCAGAGGGAAAAGGGCCAGGAGCTGGGCTTCCTTGGGGCAGGTGGCTCTTTTAAAGCCGGGGCTTTTTGTTGCCAATCTGACCTTGTTTCCATGGACATGTGGGGCAGCTTGTTCCTATCAACCTGAGCCCTGGTGGAGCCTCAGCCCTGACAGGCTGCTCAGGGAGTTCGACAACCCACTGGGGTGGGGGAGGGTAGGGGCCTCAGGAGTCTTGCCTGAGTCTCTCCTGCTTACTTTTTGCTATAAGAGATTAGTTTAAAGAGAAAGTGAATCCCTAATCCTGGCCTGCACTTTCCCCCAAACTTGCACAAGGGTGGCCTTTGTCACTGCACTGGGGATACCTCCTTTGGGGGCCCTGCTTAGTGTTGAGTGAGCTGTCTCTGTAGAGTGCGTGGCTGTCCTCATTGTTCCTGGAGAATCTTGAAGATGAAAATAGGAGAAGTAGCTTGCATCTTTGTTTTGTGCTGCAAGCAAGCTCTTTGAAAAACAAAATACATCAATGGAATCTACTTCTTGAAATTAATTTCGTCAAGCTACTGGATTTTCTGTACTGCTGCGATTACAATTCTGCAGTTGCAGTATGATAACCCAATCGTGAGAGTGGATTTGTCTCCTCTCTTGTCCAGCAGTGTTCACGTCTTGGCATTACTGAGCTCGGTCTGCTTCATTTCAGGCTGGGATAACAGCTCAGTAATGAAGCCTTTATTATATTAAGTAGTCATTCTTTGAAGAATTCTGAGTTTTTAACTACCTTACTTAAGCCTTTGGACACATGGGTTCTGAGGGGCTTTTTATGTTGCTAAATTCCAGAGTTGATTGCAAACCTTAAAAGAGCAGAAATTGCTAAGAACAGTTTGTTAAACTACAGACAAGGAGAGGTTTCTCCCTCTCCTCCCTCCCTCCCTCTCTGTCTCTCCCTGTTTTTAAGTCTTTTTGGTTGGAGGTGTAACTGCAGTATTATCAAACATGCCAGTACACATTGTTTCCCAGGTCTGTTTTTGCATTAATTTGGGTAGAAACCTACCCAACTTCTGTTCCAGTAGGTGGAGAAAGATGCTTAAATCCTAGAAGCACCACTCACCTACCTTTTTAGGGTATTGCAGGTTCAGCTCAAGGGTTGGAGGACTTCCCGAAAAGTATGACTAAGGGAGAAAAAGACTACTCCCAAAGTTAACAGGGTGGAGTATCACGGCCAGGACAGGCAAATTCCCAGCAGGGAAACGGCCTGTCTGTAACGCAGACACATTGGGTCATAGGCTTGCTTTCACAGAATAAGTGAAATGGAACAAAAGGTTTCTTTGAATGCTCCTTCCAAGAGGCCCACTTTCTGCAGGTGTGTCCTTACATCTCACCTTGTGTTCAGTATTGTTTCGGATGGTTTTCGTTTTAGGCAATGTCTCCTCCAATCTAGAAAGCTGGCTGAGAAAGGGAGACGTGCTGTTGCCCAATCCCTCTGCCCAGTGCTCATCTTAGGGCAGAGCATGAGCAGAGATTTTCCCTCTAGGACCCGCCTGCCCAGGTTTTCCTTCCTTTTTATGCACTTTCTCCTTGGTCCTTTAGTGGCCAGCGAGGCATCCCCAGCCCTCTGAGAGCCACTGCAGGCTTTTCATGTGGCAAGGGCAACTCGTGCTCCTCCTATCACGGCCCCCAAGCCTGTGCTCCGGCTCTCAGTGCCGAGCGGAGGCAGCAGTGTGGGCTTCCGAGCGACACAGACCTGGGCTCAGATCTTGGCTCCATCAGCTGCTGGTACATCACTTCCCTTCTCCGTACCTCCATGCAGCTTGGGTAGAAGTCTGTGCCTCCTAGAATGGCTGTGATTAACAACTAATGCTACACCCGTGTTCGTTGTGGCTTAGTGCCCTGTAACCAGCTACCCAGTGGATGGTAGCTTTCTTTCCTGTCCCGATAAGTACTCATGTTGAATCATAGAAAAATGAACAACTCATCTAAAACTCTGAGCTAGCAGGCAGATGCTTTCCTAGGAGCTCCAATGTGGCCGATGTCAGCCCTTCTTTGGGCATCTTTTTGCCCAGTCTTAATGTTTGCTCTCAAGTGGGCATCATAGGATGAATTTTTGGTAAAAAAGAAAAAAGAAAAAAGAGGGCATCGATTAGGTTTTTGGGACGTTTTGACTTTTGGAGGTTCGCGATATAATTTTGGTCATTGCTATATACACAGCACAATATACGTGCCACATAGATATTCAATAAATATCGCTAAATAAATGAACTAATTAAATGCATTAAATGAATTAATAACTTATGAAAATATTGTTGATGCTTTTGCATTCATGGGACTTTTGGGAACTTTTTGGGACTTCATGGGAACTTTTTGTTGATTATATCTTTATTGTATTTAGATATTCTTGTGTTATCCTGCAATGCTGTGTAAAATCTATATAGAGCAGATTTTTTCAAAAATAAGGAGGGGGAAAGTTTGTTTTTCCCCTCATTGTTAGGATGATACAGGCTAGTTTAGTTAATGAAGAGACATAGAATCACCCCAAATTCTGCCATCCTGAGATCACTGTTAACGTTTTGCAAACATTTCAGATACCTCTATATGCTTAAATGCATATACAGGCTCACTTCTGCTCAGTAGTTTTGAAAAGCACCTACTATGTGCCAGGGACTTTGGGGCCATGTTCTTTTGCAAGCTGGTGTGTTGTGACATCTTCCCACAGTCAGTCTGCATTGAAGTGGCCTATTAGTGGCTGCAGTTTGCCAGCGTTTGGCTCATTCTGATGTGTTTAGCCAATCCTCTATCAATGGGAGTTCGGGTTGCTTGTTATTTTAAGTAAACCATTTCTAATCAAACAACATGACAACTTGAGCCATGCACAGGTTCCTGCCAAACCCTCCATTAAGTGCTGTGACTCAGGAAGGAAAACTTGTTTTTTCTTCAGTTGACTGGGCTCAGCCATCCCAGGTGTGAGTGACCTTGGGAACAGGTAATTGATCCTTTGGGAGTCCTGTCCCTGCTGAAATGGACTGTCCCAGCCACTCCCAATGGCTCCTTCCGGAAGAGGGGCCTGAGTCAGCAAGGGCAGACGTGTTCAGGAGTCTTGCAGAGATGGCGTGGAATCGGGCCCTCCAGCCGCACTGCTCTGCCCCGCCAGCTTTTCATCCGCCACACACTGTGGAGACAAAACTGCTGCTTTCCCCAAGGGGGATGTTGGTGAGTTCGTAGGACAGCATTCAGTGTCAGTGACGGCTCCCACGGTCTACAGTATCACATAAACCCACCAAGGCCTGGGGGAAGCACTGGGTGTAAGGTATTGCCTAGCCTGCAGATGGGCTCCCTGGCAGGTGGATCGTGAGAGAGGAGAGTGACCTCGAGGCACTTAAGCCTGCCTCTGCTTCCCACTGGCACCCGTGAGCCACCAGTTGAGACCAGCAATCCAGCCCTCTGCCCCTCTCACTCACAGATGAGGGAAGAAGGCACCTGCTCAGGGTTACCTTCAGCTAGTTGCCACATTGAGCCTAGGAGCCAGCGCCCTGAATCTTGCTACTCAGCTGCTGTCGAGAAACCCAGTTTGTCTCCTCTGGGTTGTCCGTGTCCTCTGCCACAGCATGTCTGTCTGTTGGTGATTCTGTTTTTGTTTTTAAACTCAGTACCTCTTGGTCTTCTACCCCTTGCGGGTCCTGTTGACCTGCAGTAGTCACCTTGTGCTATCCAGAGAGCAGGTGAGCACGTCAAGTTGTCCCTGGAAGAGCCAGTGCCCCCCATTGCCGTGCTGGTGCAGGCTGTGTTCCGCACCCCTGCCTGCCAGCTTGGTCCTGTGTGGTGTGGGGTCAGAGGCCCTCTTTTCTGAAGCGAGGTGTTGTGGCTCAGCCTGGGGCAGAGAATGTGGGTTGGGGCAACCTGCTTCTGATACCCAGAGTTAAGACCAGATGCCACAAGAGTGAGAAAACCAGTCAGTATTGCACCTTTCCAAAACATTATAACCTGGGGGTGCACCCCCCAAGCCTACTTTGAGACCCCTTCTTCATCACACAGTCACTCAGCGACTAACAATCCTGCAGGGCAGGTGCGAGGTGCGTGTTGGGAGTTGGGGGTATGTGGGGTGAGCTATAAATGCAGGGCAGAGCCACTGATGTCCTTGGATAACAGTGGGCTCCCACCTAGCCTGGGCTCTGGTTCTGGGCGTTTAGCTACAGGATACATTTGCTTTCGGTGTATCCACTCATTTAGATATAAAGCACACCACCACTGAAACCATGCACTGGAATTAGAGTCTATTGCCAGGAAAATAAATTAAAACAGCCACTAATACTTTTATTTAAATTGAGAGTAAATTCCCTCTCTGTTTGTTACATTTTGTCCTTTATAGCTGGTAGTTAATTTACTGTTATTTAAACTTGCACAAGGACTCACGGAATCCCTGTGTCTATCACGGCTCCTCTCTGTGCTGGGCACTGTGCTGGGGGCCGGGGCTGCAGGTCCGGTCCTGCCTTTGTGGAGCTGGTGTTCTGAACCGGAGTGGAGTCCCTGGCGGGGCATCCTCTGCCGGACTCAGGTCCTGGCCAGGGCTGTGAGCACTGAGGGCCTGGATGGTGGATGGTGTAGGGACAGAACCCACAGGATTGTGCACGAGAAGTTGGGGCCAGGCTAAGGGAGCTGAGTATGTCTGAAGGCCCCAGGTCTGGGGTCCTGGACCTCCTGTGCACAGGAGCCCACTTCTGACTTGGGGGCCTGCGTCTCCTTTCCTTCTGTCCAGCTGTGGGTCTGGGTTGGCAGGAAGACCCTGGCTCTATGAACACAGGCTGGGAACACCAGAGGCAAAGGGCTTGGTTCAGGAGTCAACATGAGGCATCTGCTTATTTAAAGAATGAGTTCTAGATATTTCCCAATGGGTCTGTGGCCAGGAGGGTGGGGCTTGGAGGAAGGTCCTACAGGAAGCCCACGATCAGGGACTGAGGAGGTTATCAGCCTTCTTTAGCATGCTCCGTAGAACCAGGAGAGCACGAGAACCAAAGCCAGTCTCGAAGTGACAGGCAAGTCAGGCAGCAGCTCTCAGGACTCAGGGTCAGGGCTGCTTAGAAAGAGGTTTCCAGGCAGAGGGACAGTCAGTAGAGGCTTAGCTTGAAGGCAGGAACCTTGGGTTGGATTTGGAGGGCTTTGAGAGATGGGTGTGGCGTGAGGCCAGGAGGTTACAGAAGAGAGCAGGGAAAAAAAGATCATTTGCTAATCGAGTGCCAAAGGCAAGGGCTGTGCCAAGCCTGTTCCATGCGATTCCCATGGTCATCGAGGTGGGGCCTTGCCCTGCTAATTTTACAGATGGGGAAAACCACAAGGGGTTAAGATTTGCCCAGGGAATCCAGAGTAACTCCGCACCATTGCTGGGGAGGTTCGAGGGGCCGGTGTTCAGCGAGAGTAAAGAGGAGGCACTCCCGACCCAGTCCCCCAGCTTGGCGGGGGCAGGTGCAGGGCGAGGGGAACCCCAGGAAGCTGGGCTGTGTTATCCAGGGTCCCAGCGGGAAGGAAGGAGAGTGGAAGCAGGTTCGCAGAGCGAGAGAGCAATGACCAAGCTTTCTTTCAAACGTTTTGGTGACGGATTTAAAACTTGACTAACTTCACTCCAAAATAACCCCACTATCCCAGGCAGGAGCCAGAGCTTGAATGTTTTTCCTTGCCCGACTGTCAGCTAACGCCGTGAATGTCCTCGCTGGTTTCCTAAAGAAAGGGGCCTGGTCGGCGCGGGGCAGGTCGGGGCACACAGGCAGTGACACGGGCAGTGACTTAGACACAGGGAAGAAGAGAATGCGGTCTTCAACCTCAACGTGCACAGTAACATCTCTAAAATTAAAGAAAAGAAAGATTTATTTTCAAAAAGCCCACAGTGAGATAATTATCTCAGTCTGTGGAGGGAGCTAATTTAGCTAGAATGACATATTTTGATTTCTGGGATTTTTTTAAAAGGAAACTTTTAAAGCAGTAAATGAAATATTTTGGGATGTAGACGAAAATGACTTACTTAGCCATTCCACTGGCAACGTGGGAAGGACGGAGACCAGTTTTGAGTTAGCAAGGACACCTTCAGAAAGTTTGGCTTCCAAGGGTGGCTGACCCCGGCTGTACATGTCTGTATTTTCATAGGGCCCGTGCTTAAGAAAGTAATTGGGAATAATTTCTGTCGCACCTGGCCCGGAGCCAGAACACTCGCGCTCTGCCTCATCTGCAGACCTGAGCTGAGTTTTTATCTCTGCGTCACTGCTGAGTGTTCCCTGTCCCCGCTCTGTTAACAGAGCTATAATTAACTCACAGGACGCCAGGCAGCCAGATTCGGCCAGGCGCCAAGAAATCAGCCCCAATTACTATATTCACATTGTCAGTAATGCCCACTTCACAGCTTCTGCTAATTTGAAATGGCAAGTTCCAACTTTCCATAGTAAAATTACCATTTTTGTACTATTCTATTACATGGTGATATTTGTCCATTATTTGGGCTATGTAAACTTGGTATTATAACGACAATTAGATGTTGAGCATTTTCTAAAATGATTTGCAATTACATCTCTTAGATGGGAAACTCCTGTCTGCTCTGATGGAGTGAGCGGCACGATTCCTCTGTGCCCTAGATAGGAACCAGCCTTTCGCAGGGGAGCGCGTGCTTTGGGATTGTATAATAAAGGGGAGACTTTAAAATAAGGGGTACCTTGCAATGTTGCTTGCTTTGTAGATTTTCATTGTTGTCTAATTTCTTTACACAAGTGGAGCAGTGTTCCTGCCCTTCTGTCTTTCTCAGTTCCCTTAGGCTGGGCCACTGGTTGGGTGGCTGGGCCCCTCGTCCCCTCTGCCCTGTAACAAACAGCCAAACCGCCAGGGGCTTCTGAGCTGTGGCCCCAGCCTGCCCTGGTGCCCTGGCAGCACAGCGAAGTTCCCAGTTTTCCAGAGTCCTGTCCCTGAGGAATCACCTGCCCGAGTCCCTTAGTGTGGGACTGGCTGGCCTGGTTGGGTTGTACATTTCATTCTGTCTTCAGCCGAGGAACTCCAGAGGGTCCACTCAAAAGTGTGTCAGCCTGTGGTCCGTGGCCCAGCAAACTGGCCATTACTGGTCTGCAACCACATCAGTGCAGAAATTCAGAGTAGGTGTCCAGAAACTTTGATAATAGTTTATATTTCAGTGACATCCAAGTTCCATTTTTACTATGTTTTTTTTAAAAAGTCCAGACCAGATTGGAAATCTAAAAATCTATAGTGTGTCCTTCCCCACAGATTGAAAAGCAGTGGTCATTATTTAATCTTCTAATCTCTGCTTGGATTTCCTAGGAATTGTTTACTTAGGATAAGGCAGGGTGCTTTCTTCTGCTGCCAGGCAGTGGTCAGCAGGCGAAGTCCCTGAAGGAGGGGCTTCTGAAAGGAGAAGGAGGCAGGAGTGCCCCCGAGGCAGGCAGGCGCCTTGCCCTGGACTCTCAGTGGTTGGCCACGCAGGGAGCTGGGGCCTCTCTGGGGGGGCTGGTATCTCCTGAGAGTTCCAGCACAGGCTTCTCCCTGGAGCACCCACCCACCTGCCTGCTGTCCTGTGTCCCTTCCTCGATCCCGGGCAGGCCCTGACGGGGAGCAGCAGCCCGAAGGTCTCGCCTGTGCCCTCTGTGTTCCCACTGCCTGCAGCCACGTCAGGCCCCACTGGCCCACTGCCTGCGTTTGTGTGGCCCTTGATCGAAGAGTGGCATTTACTTCTTAAGTGGATAAAAGCAAACAAAAGAAGAATACTATTTTATGATACACGAAAATTACACGAAATTCAAATGTCAATGCCCATAATATATATATATATATATATTTTTAATTGTGGTAAAGTACACCTAACATAAAATTAACAACTTTAGCCATTCTCAAATGCACAGTTGAGCAGCATAAAGCACATTCTCAATGTTGTGTAACCATCACCCCCATCTGTGCCCGGAACTTTTTCATCACCCCAAACTGCAACTCCACGAATAAAGTTTGGTTGGAACACAGCCATGCTCATTTGTGTACCTGTTGTCTGTGGCTGCTTTTGGGGACTACAACGGCAGAGTTGAGTCTTTGCAACAGAGACCGTATGGCCCACAAAGCCTAAAATATTTACAATCTGGCCCTTTCCAGGAGAAGAGTGCCGACCCCTACCCTAGTGCACTCTCTTCTCTTCTTGGGGAGTTACCATAGCAACCGTCTATCTAGTTTCCCTGCCTCCAGCTTCGTTCCCTCTCATTCTGTCTAGCTCCAGAGTGGTTTTTCTAAGATACAGTTCTGATGGGTTAACTTCTTGGTAGCATCCCGCAGACTAGCGTGTCGTGTTCTCTACTGCGTTCCTGGAAACACCGGTTCTAGAATAATTACACCAGTCATTAAAGGCTCTGGAAAGTCTTGCAAAAAAGAAGCCTGCTGAACATTGGTTAATCCAGCACCTTCTGAAACTCACTGACTGTAGAAGTCTTTTGTTTTTTTCCTTTCTTGTCATCTATTCTCATAGCCTACAGCTTTGGCAAACTTTCACTGTACAGGGCCAGGTGGTAGAGTACTGTAGGCTTTGTGAGCCATATGTCTGTGTTGCAGCTACTCAGCTCTGCTATAAAGTAGCCATAGACAATACATAAATGGTGGGTGTGGCTATAGTCCAATAAAACTTTATTAAAAATACCCAAAGAGGCCAGGGGCCAGACTTGGCCCATGAGTTATAGTTCACTGACTCCTGTCCTATAGAACAGTAGTTCCCCAAGGTGTGGTCCTAGACCAGGGGCATCACATCACCTGGGAACTTGTTAGCTGAAACAGAAACTCTGGGGACAGGCCCAGCAGTCTGTGCCTTAACCAGCCTTACCAGTTTCAGGTGTGAGGACCCGGCTACAGAACCCAGCATGCATTTTAGAGAATGTAGACCTCAAGAATAAATGCCAGCTTTAGCTGGGATCACAGGGCCTTTGCCATCTGGTCTCTGACTGCTGTCCCTTCCTCATTCAGTGGGTACAGTACTGAGGCCGAACTACCTGGAGGTTCTGGAACATGCCATCCTTTCCCCTACCCGTCTGTTTGCACAGATGTGTTCCTGTGTGGAATGATTCCCTTTTCTGCCACCACCTCCCCCGCCCTGACTGTTGCTGGTCTCAGCTTGGATGTTACCTTGCCTGGGTATGTCTGGAACCCTCCACCGCCCACCCCAGCCTGCTGGGTTTTCCTCCTCGGCAGCTGCCCATGTGTCCTACATCAGCTGCCGGCTGCCTGCCTTTCCAGTTGGATGTGGGCTCTTGGGGGCATTCTACTCATCCCTGTGTTTGCAGCACAAATTGAGCACCCCCAAAACGTCTCTGGAGTGGTTAAGTGTGTGAGCAGAGGAGCACCACCCTGATTTCTGGCTGGCAGGCCGGGTCTTCGGGTGTGAGCGGGACTGGGGATATAGAGTCAGTCCCCGGGGTTCCTGATTCTCTGTGCTTCTGGGAAGAGCTCTCGGTAGAGGCCTCCCAGCCACTTCCTCTTCTCCCCCACTCTGACTCACTGATTGATTAATGTTTGGAAATTGTGACTCATCTTGTTAGAGAAGGAAAAGGAAATTTTATTCTCCTCATTTTCCCTGCGTTTCAAATAAGTAATAAATACAAGTGGCTGGTGTTCCACTCGGTGCAATAAGAAGCATTTAAATACATTTCTGGTTTTCATAATTGGTAGCTTCTTGTAGAAGGGTACTTATTAGAAAAGAAAACCGTCCCTGTGTATTTGTTTTCGGCCTTCTCATTTGTAAAATTATAAAGTGAGTTGGCTATGAACTTGTCCTCCCTCTTTTGAAAGGTATTCGTGGCAGCTCCCATCGTCCTAGTGGAGAGTTAAAGCCACTTCTCTTTTAGTAAGAAATGCTAGGAGTAGCCTCTCCACCTTCAGAGTTTCAAGATGAGTTCGCTAGGGTGGTGAGTAATGATGTCTTAAGCTGGTTTATTAAATGTGAAAGAATAAGATGTTCTAGGTTTACATCACGTACCAAATATAGATAAGTCCTGGATCAGCTGGACTCCAGGCCTGGGGCTCCCGCTGGTGCCAAAACACAGTGGAGTCTGGCGATGTCTGTTTTGTCTCACGACATTGAGCATGTAGGTGGATGCGTGGCCTTTGCTTTTAAGGGTCGTGTTCTGGGGGGGGGAAGACATCAGTTCACTTGTCATTGTAATACTGAAATTATAGTTTGGAGTTTTACATTTGCATTTTAATTCTTTTCATGTGCAGCGCATCCTAAATGTTTTTAGGCTCTTGGTTCTGGAAAATTTGCCAGTAAAATCAATGTCTTTTCAAATTGTAACCCAGAGTAAGGGCTCGATAAATGTTAGTCATTGCAATTATTTTATTATTGCTGCCTTGTATTTGCTGGGCACAGTGCCTATCGTCTTATGTACTTGTATGTATTACCTTTTAATCTGCTAGCAGCTTATGACGCAGGTGCCATACTGGCCCACAGCAGAGACGAGGAAGCTGTGGCTTAGACCGACTTCCAGAATCACTTGCTTCTGCTCACAGGTGACGTCTCTGTGCTTGCTGCTCAGCAGTGGCAGACTCCATGCCATTCCGCTTTCCCTGGTGCTGAGGACTGGATGTATGACATAGACATACTTGAACTTGGAAGCTATTGAAGTGCAGGGTCAAGGAAGGAGAGGATGACTTGTGGTCCCACCTGCCTCTTCCCTGATCCGTCTCCCTCTCCCGGTCAGACTGTTGCTGTGAGATGAGTCCCAGGGAAGGGGAACCTCTTGCTTTTCAGCGATGATACCAGCGGACACCTGCTGCCTGTACTCCCTGTGCTGAGCACTTTGTGTTCATTCTCAGTCTGTACGCCTCCCCTATGAGGGAGGCATAGGGGAGGCATTGTATCATGCACATTTTCTAGACTTGAGGAAACTGAGGCCCAAGCCACTCAGCTGGTGAATGGCAGAGCTGGGATTCTCCTGGGTCTGTCTGTTCTGAGCCTTGCACCATCCCACTCCATGGCTGGCGTGTCCCAGGGAGTGCGTGGTTGGGGCCCCTCTCCTAGCTTGGGCCCTTCCTGGGCCAGTTCAGAAGTCCAGACTGTGTCCCACCGGCTGGCCTGTCACTGGCCCCTCTGGCAGATGGGCATGTGGATGGTGCTGTGGGGTGAAGATCTTTGCCAGAGACCTTCCCCACTACAGAGAAATCCTATGAGGGAATTGATCAGAGAATGCTGTGCCCAAAGGCATGGACCTGGGGATTTGTAGCAGCCTCTCACAGGGAGGTGGGTGACAGCTAAGAGTCACGGCTTTTGTCCTCTACCCTAAAGCAGTGGAATACTTGGAAAGCTCTGCTTCTGAGTTCAGAAAGAAAGCTTCTTTGGGTAGCTTCGGAAGAGAGAAAATCAACACTGTCATCTCCCTACGACTGGGGGCATGAGGGCTGAAGCGCCCGCGCCACCATTTGAAATGGGAATTGTAGTTGTCGCGGTGAGACTGTGGCCTCCCTGATGCCAGGCTGAGGTCATTTCCATTTCTGTGTTGGGACCGGCCTTTTGCAGAGATAGACAGGTTATATTTACCAGCAGCTAGTTTATTAGCATATGACACCAGATATGCAAAATTGTAACCTGACTCAGGAAAGGATATATAGTTCATGACTTGATGGTAAAGCAGGTCAGTTTTTAAAAAATCAAATGGATTATGAAATCAACTTTTCCTTCAAAAAACTTTGTCAAGGTTGAGCTGGTGTAATAGTAACATCGGCTTAGACCGTTCTGAAAACAGTTGCCTGAAGAATGTTATATTCCATTGACCCAACAATCCCATTTTGGAGAATCTGTCCTAAGGCAAAAAATTACAAACGTGGTCAGAGCTTTATGAACAAGAACGTTCATCATAGTAGTGTTTATAATACTTAAAAAAGTGGCGGGCAGGGGGAGGGAATAGCCTGACATCCAATATAGGGGAGTGGTTAAATTATATTAAAGTCATTCATTCCAATTATTATGTAATTGATGCTGGTTTTCAAGAGTACTTAATAACATGGAAAATGATCATGGTATAATCTAAATTAGGAATTACAGATGCTATGTCATTCTAGTTTTATGACAGAAAAATGTACAAAAACAAAGATAATATGAATAAAGTGTATTATGTACAAACACTGGTATCTCATACAAGGACTGGTGAACATTAGGACATCGAAAAAAGACTGGAAGGAAAGAATTCAGAGTCTTAGCAGGGATTATTTCTGGATGGTGTGAGACTGATTTTTTTAAAAAAATTTCTTTGTTATGCTTTTCTGTGTTTTGCAAATTTTCTCTAGGGGAGGATGTTGCTTTTTAATTTGTAAACAATAACTAAGAAAATGGTCAACTTTGCAAAATAGAAAAGAGTCTTTTTGTAGGACTCTGGTGTTTATTAATTCATTCACCAGGCACTTTTAAGTGGAAACAGTGGTTAAGCACCAGAGCTCTGAAGTCTGGCATTCCCCGGGCGAGTCATTCAATCCCTCTAAGTCTCAGTGTCCCCACCTGTGAAATGGGGGAGCTATAGCTCCCATCTCATGGAGTCGTCGAAGCGATTAAAATGGGACAAAATACTCGAGCCCTTCGGTGGCACACGTTTCTGGAGCACTTGCTATTATTAGTGGGGCTGTTGTCATTGTGCCATGTGCCAGACTCCGTGTGAATTGTGAGGAGTGTTAAGTGGGTAAAAATATCTCCCCTGCCCCAGGAGCTTCCAACCTGGAGGTGAGAAGGGGGTGCACAGGTGAAAAAACGACAGCCTGGAGGTCTGGTGGGTACTGTGTAAGTGAAGGCTCGTGTGCTGAGCCCTGGGGATGTTCAGGAAGGATGATGGTGGGGGTGGCATGTGCATGGGGCCTCCCCTGGGAGCAGGGCCAGGGGCCTGGGCTGAGGCTGCAGCAGCAGCAAGACTTGAGATGATTTAGAGACAGCTTGGTTCAATAGGAGCAGTGACCAAAGAGGGGGCACGCTAAGGTGGCACTGAGGCTTTCCCTGGAGCATCTAACCAAGAGAAAGTTGTTTGTACATCATAAGGTGATGATGCCTTTATTTTAAGGAAAAACAGCCCTTTTTCCTGGAGTATTCACCTCGCCTAAGCTGTTTGTGTGCGTGTGTGCACGTGTGTGCGTATGTATGTGTTTCGGAGTTGCCAGTAGTCCTCTTTCTCTTTTTTTCTTAACTCACCACCCAGAACGATTTGATATTTCTCTTCACCCCTATCTGGGATGAGAAGGTTTGTATTCTTGTCTCCTGGGCGATTTGCTTTGCTGGTCACTCTGCGGCAGACCAGAGAGCACTCCCCTCCCATGACGGGCGGAGGTTTGGTTTGGGCTCCGAGGCCCCCATTTCCTACCTCCTCAGGTGCAGACCGGGAGGCTCCTTCCGCTCTCAGAGCAGTGTGACGAAGGCAGCCCGAACGAGATCTCTAATTATTTCTGTTGAAACTGATTATATCGAGGGTGGAGTGCATTGCCTTTAATTTCTTTGTGTGCGTGCATTTTATTTTCTTTCACAAGAAGTATATTCTTTTCTTTCCTGTTTGTTCCTGCTTTATTCGGGGAGGCTGCTGATTTCACTGCCTAATTAATGGGAAGATGTTCTGTTCAGGGTTTCATTGTGTCCGTGTCCTCTGTTTGAACATGGTACAACCTGTGGACCCTTTTAAATGTAGTTACATGCTTGACTCTTTATAGGGCAATAACTAGATTAATTTTGCAATGCTTTTCAGAATACCATTGTTCTTTTTAAAAGGCTGGTTTGCTGTTTTAATAAGACTTTAATGCCATCAAGACGCTTTACATTGGCACAGTTGCTTTGTAATAGCATGGTCCCTTAAAATAACATTTAGAGAGCATTTTGTTGCTGCCTGGCCATTCAGGACTGCCTCGGTGAGGCACTTCTTTGCTCTCTTCCCACTGTGATTGTCCTGATGTTTTCCATTTCATCAGTCTAACATTTCTTTGCAATCTATCTTTTAGCTTATAGCAAGGTTCATTGTGTTTGTCTCGCCCCATTCCAGGTTTTGCTAATGAGATTCTCGTGTAGAGGAGAATTGGAAATTAATTGGATGATTAATTGTGAGAATCTTACTCTTACAAGGAATGGTGTAGAAGTTGTGGCTTTGAATAAAATTCACAACGAGCCCTTAATACACGTTTTTAGTTGTAAACTTTAAGAGCTTGGCCATGTAAAGAGAATTCTGTGAGATGGAAGGTTTTGTTTTTTGTTTTGTTTCTGTGCATTTGTCACCACTTGATTCCGTGGTCAGGCAGCGTGCTGTCCTAGCAGAGCAGAGTGTATGCAGTCAGAAGACCCTCCCTCCCTCTCAGCAGGTGTCGTTAAAGGTGTCTTCTTTGCCAGGTGCCCTGCCCTGGGGTCACAAAGGGAGGTTGACCAAGGCCTCCTGGTGTAACTGGGATGCAGCCTTGGGAAGAGCTGGATGAGGGGTCAGGGGAGATACAGCTTAGCCTTTGGGCTTGGGTTATGGTGAGTAATGTTATTAATGAGAATCCAAAAGAATGAGATTGGTATTTGGAAAGTTTGAGATACTAGTGGGACCTCCAAGCAGAGCTACCCAGGAGGCAGGCTGGCCCTCCAGAGAGCAGTGTTGACCAGAGTACAGATTTGGGAGCCAGTGACCCGCAGACAGGTCCTATCTATGAGTCCCTTGTGTCTCTGGGCAGTGTGATCTCGGGAATACTGTTTCACCTCTAATCCTTGCCTTTCTTGGTCTGTAAAGTAGACATAATAAGATCTATATAAGGTTGCTGTGAGGATTGAATGAGCTTAATGCACATGAAAATGCTCTGTAAACTCTAAAGTAGCTATAAATATTGGTTATTATTGTTATCATTCTTATGTTAAAATATAATTTGCCGAAATCATTTGGGAAGCATTGCATACTGCGGCCCGCATGGGGATTTGCAGTGCATGTTATTATCTGTTTGTTCATTTAGTCACAATATTGACTGGCATAGAACAACTAAAGCAATATATTTTAAAAAGCAATGAGGAACAGCCATTCTTTGAAGTGTTTTACAGCCACTAAAAATTATGTTTACAGAGAGTGTGTCGTGCATGGGGCAAGTTTAAGCAAAAAAAAAAAAAGATGATTTAAGAAGTATGTAGAGATTAACAAAACAAAAGAACCACACAGAAAAGTTATCACTACAAGGAACTATGCCAAAATATTGAGTACCTTAGGGGCTAGGATCTGGAGTATACTATCTTTCTTCTACTTTATGCTCTTCTATGCTTTAACCATGCTCTGCCACGGCATAGGTTACTTCTATAATCAGATAAAATAAATTAATTAACAATAGCAGACTACCCCTGTCCCCAAATATAGGTGGGGGTTAGATATCTGAAGAACTGAAAAGACAAGTGTGTTGATTTCATCTTTTAAATATTTTCCTGCAGTTCCTCTTGCCTTAACCTCATTTTCTGTCCATCAGTGGAAACATGAATCTGATAACATGGAAATTGTATGAACGAAACCAAGATGTCCCTCCGCAGAGCCTCAAATTGCTCTGCCCTTTTGGGATCCCCTGTTTAAATTTCTTGATAATGAAAATTTGATCTTGATTTTTAATAAAGTTATTGTGTATTAAGCTCACACTTCTATTTAGTGAATGTTTTAAGCAGTCCACGGAGACCAGAAATAGCGAGGTGTGTTTATCGTCTATCTTGCCCTCCAATGCCGTGGACTTTGGTAGTAGGCATACATAAATGGATGCGCTTCTGTGCGCTCCGGTCACATCTGGGGGATGATAGAAGCGTGCCGAATACTCTTGCCTGGGAGAGAAGACATTCTCCAGTGCTTTTCAAATGCTCAGCTCCTGCCCTGCACTCTGAGAAATGGCCATCTCACTGTGTTTCATCAGTCTCGGATTCCTGGTTTGGCCTGAGAGATTCACTCTTGAGGTGTAGTGATATTTGTGCTTTTCTGCCTTCACTGTCCCCTCACTCTGCCCTCCCGGGACTCTCGCCCCTGCCTCGGCTTCCGGCACCGACATCTTCTGCTTCTCCCTGCCAGTGCCTCCCCTGGTGCCACCTGCCGCCTTTCTCCAAAAGCATCCCCTTCTCTCACCTCATAGGAAAAATATCCAGATAGCCTTTACCTCCCCCACGACCAGTTTTAGGGCTAGAAAACGTGGTGTCCTTCCTGTACTTGTCTAGCCTGTCTTCCTTCTCACTGACACTTCACTGTTGATTGGGCAGGGCAAGGATCGTGTGGGTTAGTTGCTCATCCACTCATTCATTCATTCGGTTATTCAGTGCCTACCTATGGTGGCCCCCGTGTTGGATGCCAGAATATAACATTGAATAAGGTAGACATGGCTCCTGCCCCCGTGCTGGGCCTAGCAGTTCATCTGTGGGATCCAGAATCGGCCTTTGCTCACACTCACCCCTTCTCACTCTCAGAGAGGTGATTGCTGCTGGTGAGTGGGGTGCAAGCAGAGGCAGGAGGGCATGTCATGGAAGAAAGAGGCAGAGGGGCAGTGGACAGAGGGCAGACCTGGGTCCTGTTCCTGGTCTGGTCACCCACTGGTCAGTTTCCCCATCTGAAGCTGGAATAATAACCAGTTATTTATTACCTGTCACCACCAGCCGGTATTTTAATAGGTCCTTTACTTGTGTAGTTTCACTTCCCCTTCCTTAGAACCCTGTGGAGCAGGTTGGGTGCTCCTGTCTCTGTTTCTTATACAAAGACACTGAAGCTCAAAGACGTATCCAGAAATGACAGAGAAGGAATTTGGACCCCAAGTTTGGTCACCAAACCTGCCCTTTTAAAAAAAATAATTATACTAAATTGCCTTAATTGATCCTTTTGCAAAGTGAACTGCAAAGAGTACACCATGCAGGAAGTTTTCCTCAGGAGAAAGCTTTAGTGACCAGTTGACGTTAGGAAACAGCGTGCCCTGAGTGTCCGGAACGTGTTCACCCATTTATCACGTATTTCCTGAAAACCTGGGAGGCCATGCATAGTGGTGGTTTAAAGGGCACAAATTGGGAGGCAGACCACCCACGGTGTGGATTCTGGCTCCACCAGTTACTGTGTGACCTCGAGCAAGCCACTTGACCTCTCTGTGTATGAGCCTTCTCAGGTGTGAAGACCCTACCTTATCAGGTTGTTACTGAGAATTAGATGAGCTAATGAAAATAAAGTACTCAGAACAGTACCTAGCACAAGGTAAGTGCTATCTCTGTGTTAGCTGTTATTATTATTGCCATTGTTATTGCTGTTGTTGGCTCAGGGGACACAATGGTGCACAAAACACTTCTAGGTTCTAAGAAGGAAGCCAAGAAGAAAGCAAGCTAGCTTTGTTTTATTTGGAGTTTCCTATTTTCTTTTGCCATCATGCTCTTTGATCATATACACCCCCCCCCCCCCCCGCCCTAGAAGCCACAGCTGGCCTCATTGGTCACACTGGGGAATACCGGTTCCCTTATTTGGATGATTTTGTACAGATTTGGAACCCAGCAGGCAAATGTCAATGCCTCCAAACTGTCTCCATCAGCTGGACTGTTGTTGTCACTTCAGAGTTGGAAGGGATTGCAGCTGTCAGTCTGCCCACCCTGCCCGGTGCAGGCCTCACTTGGAGGACAGTTTCATTTGGACCAGGGCAGAGGAAGATATCTCATTCTTGCGAGCCTAGAGATGAAACAGAAGGGCTTGTGCAACAGGCGTCTTATCTAATCTACACCAGATCTCAGGAGCCTGATTTCCTTTCCAAGGAGCAGAGGAGGCCTTTTCCCTTACCAGTGAGAGAAAGAGAGAGAGAAAGACTGTGTGCGTGCGTGCGTGCGTGCGTGCGTGTGTGTGTAGGGTTTAATGGCATGCGTGCGTGTGTGTATGTGTGTGTGTGTGTAGGGTTTAATGGCATGCGTGCGTGCGTGTGTGTATGTGTGTGTGTAGGGTTTAATGGCAATGGTGGAGTTCAGCAGAGACCTCCCACCTTTGCCTTTATGCCTTTTGCTCTGTATCAGAGCACCTGACCATGACAGACCCATCCTAGCCTGATGGAAAAGTCATCCCCGTGCTTTTGGCCCCGTGTGTCCTCAGAAACAGCAGATCTGTTCGTGAGGCATTGTGTCTTCCTCAGGCAGCAACATGTGGGTTGTGTTGCTTTTCCTAACTCAGCTTTTCGGGTCTTGCCAAAAAGTACCGCAAGGAGCCGAGCTGCGACAGGCACCAAACCTCTGCGGTGGCCTGAGATCATCAACTCGTGTTCCAGGTTCACGACAGTGAGCATCCGTGCTCTGTCCCAGTGACCGTGCGGGGGCCCTGAAGAGCCGTCCATTATAAATGGAGTCATAATGAAAACACCCTCAGAGTCTCACAGGCTCTCCTGGTGCTTTGAAGTCTTAGTGGTCTCAAAGCTCTGGAAAGAGATTGCCTTCTATATTCCCCAGCAGTCAAAATACAAGATAATTCTTCTAGTTTCTAACAGGCTCACAAAACTGGGATCCTTCTTTTCAGAAGTGTCTTTCTGAGGCCATGGTAGTGGTGGTGGCATGTTCTGGGTGCTACAGAGGGACATGGGTCTGACACCCCCAGGGCACCTGGTGACCACTGTGCTATAGCAATGACGAGCCAGTGCCTGGGTCTACCTACCAGCCCCAGGACTTCTCCCCACACTGACTTGGGGCAAGTCATTGCGCCTAGTATTTTCATCTGAAAAATGGGGTGACTGGTACCTTGTTGTGAGCATTTAGACCAGCCTGGCACAGAGTAAGGGCAAGTTGACATTGTTCACTCATGTGACACAGGCTTGACATACGCAGTAGCTTCCTGGTCACCGAGAGGAGGCTGGAAGGATGTGCGTGGAAGACGCACCACTTGCCGTTGAGCTTCAGGAGCCAGCTAGGAGCCTGGCGGATGTTCTGTGTTTTCAGCAGCCACACAGGCTCACTCTTGTGGATGGTGATTGTGTTCCATGCTGGACACTGGGAGGTCTGGGTCTAGAATTGGTGCCTGCAGTGCTGGACAGAGGGAAGGCCTCAAAATAGGTGCTGTTAAAACAAGTGTTTTTGTTATCATGGCACAAATGAATGCCATTATAACATAATGAGTGGCGTAACAGGATTCACACTCCAAAGTGAGAGGTTGATTTCAACTGGAAGATCTGAGAAAATGTTCCCAAGAATGGGATGTTTGAGTTATGACGTCTTACAAGGTGGGCTACCCCAGTGGATGGTGCTCCAGGTATGGGGGGCCCATTGGGGTGGGGGTGTCGCCAGAGATACTGACCAGGGAGTGAATTCGGGCCGTCTAGACCCAGAAGAGAGCCTCCCTCAGGGCTTTTGCCTGCGACCCTGTCTTCCCTTGATGGCCTCCGGCTGGCTTTCCCTCCATGCAGGCAGACCTTGGGGGAAGTTGGCGCAGGCCAGCTGGCGCCTGGTGAGCCGGAGACAGGGCGGGGGCTGGGGTCTGAGGGCCGTGCCTGCCTTCCCGCCATGCCTTGCAAGCCCTATCTGCTTCACCACAGCTGGCCTGCAGGACTTCTCAAATTTCTCAGCCACCCACTCCTAGATTATGGTTTAGGGTGGCTAGTCTCACTCATATTTTCCCCATAGTTTTATTCTCAAAAGGTAGACTTACCTGCCATGTTTTTGGGCTGCCTTGCCCTGTTCCTTTGTGTCATTTGCTTGTGGCATTGACAGTGGGAAGCAGTCTAGCGAAAGGGGAATGGTCTTCAGGGAGGGGTCCACCCTCCTGTTTTGCCAGATTGCTGGGACATGGGGAAGACGTGAAGTCGTGCATGTTAAAGCCTTTATCACTTCCAGTAATAAAGAGGCAAGGGAAGAGGGGGAGGGGAGGTGCTTGGGCGTGAGAACGTGTGTGGGGCTAGAGAGGAGGGAAGGCCTTTTATGAGCTGGCTGTGTGGATGGACGAGGCCCCCACTGGCCCTGGATGGCAGGGCCCCTGCCCCGATGGCATGGGCGTCAGGCAGAGTTTGCATCCATTGAAGAAGTTGGAGTGAAAGGGAGAAGCCATGAGAAGGAGGCTCACAGACGCCTTTGCCCTGAGAGCTATCACCCAGTCATTGTCACAGTCCTGCATCTGCGAGGCATCCTGCCGCACCTGCACGTGCACCCTTTGTGCTGAGTGTCTTCAGCCACCAGAGGCTGTGCAGGGTGATGAGGGCCTCCACATTTGGTCCTGGTATCTCTCCTTCAGGAATGCTGGTGGCACGGTCAGATCTGTCTTCTAGAAAGGCCCCTCTGGCTGCTGTGTGTCCCTGTGTAGTCCTGGGGTTATCAAGTCCCCCTTAGGCGAGGTTGAGGAGGAGGCCTGGGTTCTGCTCTGTGGCTGCCCCGTGACATGAGCATAAGCCGGACTAGCTCTGTAGCACCTGGCCCATTCCCGGGCGGCAGCCTCTCCTCCAGCCTCTTATCTGTCCTCGCTGCAGGGACGGCGGTGCCTGCCTGGCGAGTCGTCAGCCTCAGGAACCTATCTTTGGGAAGGGTCGTTTCTTCTGCAGTGATTTTCTGAAGGGCAGTCTTAGAAATAGGTCTGGTTTAGTGCTTGCTGTCTTTTTGGCGTAGGCCCTGTGTCTGATTTCACCAACGTGATGGAAATGTCCTCACACTCTGT
This sequence comes from Microcebus murinus, assembly GCF_040939455.1. Taxonomy (NCBI): domain Eukaryota; kingdom Metazoa; phylum Chordata; class Mammalia; order Primates; family Cheirogaleidae; genus Microcebus; species Microcebus murinus. Next base: position 29,739,220 of record NC_134122.1, read on the forward strand.
ACTGAGATTCACACTGTAGAAATGGACACTGTTACCCTGACAGAGGCAGCGAAGTTCTGGGACCTCTTAGGAGCCCACTCAGTTGTAGGTGTGTTCATAGGCACCGACTGCAGTTTTGTGGCTTTGGCTGACGTTGATCGGGTCCTTGATGTGGATGAGGTGCTGAGCCGGGGGCTTCCTTCCTGTGTTCCTCCCTGGTGCCGAGCTGCAGGCCATGCGGACGAAACTCACGAGCCTCAGGTGCCCGGGTCCAGCTGGCATTGGCACCCTTGGTGTCTCCTCCCCAGACCAGTTCTTCTTCCGTGATCCTAAAGGGAGCCGAGCCGGAAGAGCTCTAGGAAGTGGCTGGGGAGGCGGGGGAAGCGCGGGGCCAGCAGAAGGTGTGGCCTGGTGGCCACCTTCTGCAGTCGGGTTGACTGCCACGCTGTTCCAGAAAAATGGAAATTGTTGACAGCATTTAAAAATGAGGATTTGTAGATGGAAAGAATCCAAGGAGATAGGAGCCAAGTGCAATGTGTGGACCTTGTTTGGGTCTTGATTTGAAACAAAGCAACAGTAAACATGTATTTCTGATACAACTGGGGAAATTTGAACACTGGATCACTATTTGATGATATTGAGGAGTTACTGTTATTATTTTCAGAAGTGACAATGGTATGTGATTATCTTTTTTTTTGAGACAGAGTCTCACTCTGCCGCCCAGGCTAGAGTGCCGTGGCATCAGCCTAGCTCACAGCAACTTTAAACTCCTGGGCTCAAGCAGTCCTCCTGCCTCAATCCTCCTGAGTAGCTGGAACTACAGGCATGTGCCACCATGCCCGGCTAATTTTTTCTATATATGTATTTTTAGTTTTCCATATAATTTCTTTTCTTTTCTTTTCTTTTCTTTTCTTTTCTTTTCTTTTCTTTTCTTTTCTTTTCTTTTCTTTTCTTTTCTTTTCTTTTCTTTTCTTTTCTTTTTTTTTTTAGTAGAGACAGGGTCTCGCTCTTGCTCAGGCTGGTCTCGAACTCCTGAGCTCAAACAATCCTCCCACCTCAGCCTCCCAGAGTTCTAGGATTACAGGCGTAAGCCATGGCGTCCAGCCTCTGATTATCTTTTTTTTAAGGGTCCTTATCTTTTAGAGATTCACACTGAAATATTTATGGATAAAATGATGTCATATCTGAGATTTGCTACAAATAACACAGTGAGGGGGAGGAAGGATTGTAAATGAAACCAGACTGGCTGAGAATTGATCATCGTTTAAAGTGGATGGTGGGCACGTGGGGGTTGGTTCTTAGGTTTGTTGTTGAAATTTTCACAGTAAGATTGTATTTCACACAAAAACTCAGCTTTTTGATTTTTGGGGAAAACTTGGATGGTCTGGTGGTTGCAGGTCCCTCCTGGCTGCTGGGGCTTTAGCTGGGAGGGGATGTCCCAGGGCCACGTGGCGGGAAGTATGGAGAGTGTGCAGCAGCCCCCTAACAGGTGGGGTGGCCTATAGGAAGTTCTCCAAGGGCTCATGACCCACCAGCCATAGCTCTCTAGTGTGTTAGTCCCTCTGAGCAGGTGACGCAGCCCCCCATTGGGGGCAGGTGTTCCTCTGGGCTGAGTGGGACTTCCAGGATAATGCTCTAGAACCAGCTGGATGGACCGAGTTGTGCGGCTTCTACAACATGCTGGTCTACTTCCATGTCCCCACCCCAAAGGGATTTGAAAATCCATTCCAGTTCCATAACTTGGGTCCTAGCTGCCTTTGGAAAGGGATTATTTGGAATCTTTTCCCGTTTAACACATTTGTGTCTTAGCCAAGTGTCTTTTGCAAAGACTAATAAAGCCTTTACAGCTTCTGAAACACCACACTAGACCTGATAGTAGCTGACAATTTGGATTCTGGCTCCAGTGGGAAAGATTCAGAACTGCAGGTTTTAGAAGCTTTTAAAGGCTTCTTGTTTGTGTAATGTTCATTGAAAGCAAATTCTTTTGCAAATAATGGTCTGCAACTGCCTTAAAGAAATAAACTCGACTTGCTCAGCCTGGGCATGTATCTGTCAATGGTAGAAAACCACAAACACACATTCTATTAGCTGAATCGTTTAATTAAACCACATCCTTGAAATGGTCTGCGCAATAGGAAGGGACGATACGTGTACCACACTTTCTGAAAAGATATGTAAAGGGTCCCCAGAAACAGATACTCAGAATTTATCCTAGAGAAATCATTTCCTCTGCCCAGATCTGTTCCGTCATCTGTAAAATGAGACAGTGGGGCCAGGACATCCCCAAGATTCTTGGAGTGATGCCGTTCACAGGGGCTATCACTTGGAGTAATCGTTACACTCTAGGGTTTTATCCACTGCCTTTTTCTTTCTTCACATACAAATGGTAGTGGGGTGGGGGGTGGGGGCTCCCATATTAAGTGCATATTCAAATACAGGAATCAGGAGATCAAGGCTCAGGCCCAGGTGGGTCCCCCGTCAGTGCTCCCCAGACTTGCCTTTGCTTAGTGGATCCTGAGCACATGTCAGGTGAGGGCACAGGGAGAGTCTAGAACTCCCCAGCCCTTTCCCGGGTGTCCCTGCTGCCTGCGTGGGAGGCAGGGGAGAGTGGGGGGAAGAGACTGTGCGCTGTGGGGGTGCAGCTCTGGAGGGTGGCCTTGGCTCAGCCTTGTGGCCTTGGGCTGGGCACTGGGCGCCCCTCGCCCCTCCATCTTCCTCTGTAGGGGGGCTGGTGGAGGGATTTTTGGGGACAGAGTCTGGTCTGTCACGGTGAGTGCCCAGCAGGCGCTGGCTGTCCCCAGCCTCCCCGGACTGAGAGTCAAACAGACAGGCACCCCGATTTCCCCATGTCCAACCCTGTTACAAACAAAAGTGACCCAAACCACACTTTTTGAAATTCGCCTCCTTTTTACAAAACCGGAATCCTCGTGATAAAGAAAGCTCTGATGTCTCGTCAGCCCCCAGCTGCAGCTTTTCCAGCCTGTGGGTTTATAGAATCACGTACTTTCGGTGGTTGAAAGCAACTTAAGATGTACCAGTTATTTCAAAGTTGTGAAGCATAGACTAAAATAGTTTGAAGCTGAATTTTAAGCCTCTTTTGGCCAGATCAAAGAAACCCAAACTTCTAAAAATACCAAATTAGCTTTTTAAGCATAGTTTCTATCTTTAGTTGAAAATGTGTGCAGTGTGTGCTCCTGGAACCTACTTAAATGTATCCATTGAAATGAGCATTTACCTTGAAAAATGAGGCTTCTGGCCGCGGTAATAATTAAGTAACTTTCTCTGGCCTTCACCCCCTCCAAACCCATGCCAGGATTCCACAGTATGGATGCAGTCACCTTCCCTTTTCTTCTGAATTCATCTTTGTCTTCTCGCTGCAGTTAGTCATGGTACAAAAGAAATTACACTTTTGAAAACCAAGATAAAGAGGCAGGGGATAGAACTTTCAGTTTACATGTCGTGGATGGAAATGGATGTTCCTACTTGGGGCCTAATCTGAAATATTTGTATTTGGGTTTCAAATGTGTTATAAGATGCTCTTTGTGGCAGATCGGCCTTTCTAATTGCTGTGCTTGTTAAAATTCAAATTAGGCTTTACTCTCTTAGCAAATGTTGACTGACAGTTTGCAGAAAGTAGCCCAGAATCACGCTGAGTGATGGGGGCCAGGCAGCCTGGGGTAGAAAACTTGCGACAGAGCGATCACAGCGAAGTGGTTGCACTTGACTTTGAGTATTTCCATTCTAGGTGCTTTAGAGACAGAGCTTCTTGCCATACTTGCTTGGCCATGGGGAGCATGGAGGAGGCTGCTGTCCCCTGCAGTTGCTGAGGGACAGGCTATGTCAGGTACTGGCTTCATGTGGACCAGCCAGACCCCACCCAGGTGGGGTTCAGGGCCGTGGCCTGTGGGCCATCCCCAGGAATACGGAGCCAAGACTACAAGAGGGAGCCACCACCTCCCCACGCCTCTGCTGAGCATCTATGACCTTCACATTCCCGGCCAGGATGGACCCTGGGGACAGCTGACCTCTGTGGGCCGTGGAGGTGCCTTGGGTGGTCTGGGGATTCTAGTGGGTTCTCTGCTGCTTTTGCCTGCAGTGGAGGAACAGCGACGTGACTTATCTTAAGCACCTCCTTTGTGCAAGGCGTAGAGCTGAGCATGTTCACATATATTAGTTAATTTAATCCGCACAACAACCCTGAAAAGATACTTTTCCCCTTTTGTATCTTAGGAGACCGAGGCTCAGAGAGGTCACTGGCCTGCCCAGGGTGTTTTGCTGCCAGCAAGTGGTAGAGCTGATACGGTGTCTAGGTTCGTCTGACCCTGAAGCCATGGTCTTGTCACTATGCTATTCCTGTTTGTTGGCTAGCTGTGTTCTGCCCACTCCCAAAAAAAGGTTTCCAGTGGCTTACAAAGGCACAGTTAGCACAGTAATGCAAGCAAGGCAGTGAGACTGGAAGCTCGTGGGAAGGAAGAGGAAATAAAGCGAGGGGAGAAAGGCAGCTAAACTCAGAATTAGGCTACTGCCCAAAGTATATTCCCTAGACTCTACATACTTAATAAAGATGAGACACAGACTTGACTGTGAACTTCCCAGCAACTAATGCAAAGAAAACAACTGGATGAGTCATGTGACTCCCACTATCCATGAGCTAAAAACTAAGCCCTTCTTTAAGGAAGAGCACAGCTTCTGTGGTGTTGGTGAAATCTCTCCCCAGGATCCTCTTAAAGAGGAGTCACTCAGTTTCATTACTGGTTACAAGTCTTTGGCAACCAAGTGCCACTGGCATGTATCTAATAGGTTAATAGACGCAACATCACATTTATCCAAAGGAAGAAAATCGAATTACAGGCCCACTTTTGGGAGTATACACCTATTTCTAAAGGTAGAAGAACATGAGGTATGGGTGCCATGCTTTGATTCCAGGTACAGAGCAAATGTGTGCGCAAAGCGCTTTTCATTAGAAGTAGAGAAGAACGAACTCTTGTCTCACTCTCAAATCTGCCTGGTTCCCTCTTTTTAGGTACATACTGTTTGGAGACAAAGAGATCTGTAAGAATTTTCTTGGCTTCAGGTACAGCATGTGACCTGACTTGGTTGCGGGGCTCTGTGGAGAGAGAGGGTTGTCTCCTGGAGCCCCTGCCTTGGACAGCCTTGAGGGGGGCCCAGGGAGGCCCTGACTGCTGGGCGTATCTGCTGTCTGATTCCCCTTTGACCATGCTCTGCCAGGGGCCTTTGCTGCTGCATTCACGTGGTGGCACATGGCCTCACCATCTCTTGTGTATTTGTTACCTGGGTTATTCCACCGAGAGAGAGAGAGGCTCCTCTCCCGTACAGCTGTTGGCTCTGGGTCCAGATGTCAGGGAAGGACGCTGTCCCGGTGTAGTCTTGTGCCTCCCATAGGCCAGCCTGCCATAGTCAGCCTGCTGTGGTGGGCCGGAGCCTCCCAGGCACTCTCTGTGGCGGTGTTGGGAGTTCCTGGGGCCTGTTGCACGGAGACACAGCCCTTCGCACATCCAGGATGTGTCCTGATGCCTGCCAAGGGGCCGTGTCTTTCTGTCACCACTGACCGGGACAGGTTTTTAACCGGTGACCTTAAGGTAGAAAGCTCCAGATCTTATTCCTGACCAGTACAGCCAACCACTGCCTTCCTTTTTGATTATAAAAATGATCCTTGAGTTTGAGAGGGTTGCTTTTTGGGCAGCTGAAAGCACTGCTTGCACGTCCTGGTACATTTTGGGAGAACAGAGTCAAGTCGCCTGCTTCACTGCTACCCAGGCCCTCGACTCCATCAGGGTGCTTTTGGGGTTCCAGCAAAGCCAGGCAGAGGCTGGACTCCTCTGGATTCTCCCTGTAGCCTGAACGCACCTCCCAGCCCTGGCCCGCTCAGCGCCTGCAGCCCACTGGGTCACAGTGACCCTGATCCCATGGCTCTGTGACCTCAGAGGGATACATTTCATACTCACAGCCCTCACAGCCGGCAGAAGTACATGTTTTTGATGAGAGGCTCGTCTCAGCCGCTAGGGCGTAGGCATCTATTTTATCAGTCTGCTAACAGGGACACTGGGGACTGGAGGGAACAAGTTTTACTTTTTCTTTGACCATTTAAGTTGCAGTCTTGCATACAGAAAAAGTTACACATACAGAAAAATGTGCACGTCACTAAGTGTGCATTTTTAATTTAATTTGCATAAACTGTACACATCCATGCCCCTAACACCCAGGTTGAGAACCCCACAGCGCCCTCAACAGCCCCCTCCTGGCCCCCTGAATTAGAGGGAATTTTAAAGGAAGGAGGAAAGAAAGACAGTGACATTTACTGATTAGATTAGGACAGGCACTTCACATGCTGTTCACCTCACCCCAAATTCTCATTTTAAAAATTAAGAATCAGATGCAAAAAGAATAAGTTACTTGACCAAAGCCAGGGCCACCCACAGAGCCTGAAAGTCTTGATCCCAAAGTCTCAGTGCAGTGCTGTCTCATCTAAACCACACTGTTGAGTTTCATTCTCTCCCTGTCTTTTATAGATTATAGGAAGCGAAATAACATATCAATATTTTCAAAACTTCTTAGGAAATTTGAAGTGTTGTATAATGATTAAGATAGAAAGGAGAAATGAGAGCTTTTAATTGTAGCTTACAGGAAATTCTGACTAGTAGGAAATCTAATTCAGGCAGCACTGGGAAACATCACACGCTATGAGATGAAAGTCAGCTAAATTGAGGTCTAATTCTATAATCTAAATATAGATGTAGATATATTACAGGTTGGCCTTCAGCTGGAGAGAGTATCATTCACTCTAAAAGTACCTTTTGTGTTACAGAGAAGGGAGCGGCTAGCTGTGATAACAGCTGAGGAAGGAAGGGAGCTTGGCATGAGGGGCTTTCCCATTTTATTCCTTAGTTGCCTTGATTTTCATAAATCTTATAAGAAGAATTTCTTGTGTGTTAATATGCACGTATTATTTTTAACTTATGAAATAAACATGTAATACACAAGCAACAAATGGAAAAGACAAGAGGGACGGCATCTCCAAGGAGTGTTTTTGGTGGAGAAGGCTGTCACGGCATGCACACAGAGGGGGGCCTGGGAGTGGTGTTGGCTGGGCCAGAGGGATGCACATGTTCCCCTTTCACTGGTCCTGCCAATTTGGAATCAGAAAACGGCTGCCTCAGCTATCACTCCTCACCAGCAGGGCATGGGACTGTCTTTTTCCTCACAACTTCACCAGCCCTGGATAATATCAATTGTTATAAATCTTCTACTGGTCAAAAAATGTCTTGCTTTAAACTCATATTTCTTCAAGTCAACAGTGAGGCCGGCCATCTTTTAGTGTGTTTATTAGCCAGTAGTATCACTTACATAAATTACCTTCAGATGTCCATGAGTATGGTATTCTTTCTCTCTTACACATTGCATATATTTTCCCTAAATCTACCATTTGTCTTATAAATATAATATAAATGTGCCTTTCTATATTCTCTTATAATAACTTTATAGTTCTGGTTTTTCACTTGGTTTTTTTATCTGACGGCAGTTTTGTGTGTATGGTGTGAGGTATAGGGATCTCTTCCCCCGCCAACCACAGGCGTATAGCTAATTTTCCCAATACAGTATTCTTTTAAATACTCTGAATAAAAGAGAATACAAAACCTGGTTTTGAGAGATGGGGATTGTGAACCAAAAATATGCAAAGGCAATTTTTATTTAAAAACCCAATTGGGGAGCAGGAGTTTGAAATGAATTTCCCCTAAAAGCCAAAACTTGTAGAAGTGGTAGCCCGAGGGCTTTCCAGAGAGCTGTAAGGGAACATTTCTACCACCAGCCTGCCTCTTCTTTCCTGTACTTTTTTGAGCAGCCATTAAAGATCTGATGACTAGTGTGAACGTGGCAGCATTTTGGCATTTAGGATGGTGGCATAATTGCACATATTGAAAAACTCTAAATTTACATCGGTTGATCTACAGTGTCTCATTATCCTGGAGGTGTAAAAATTCCATGTGCCTCTTTGTACGATTGTCCTGCTATAGCAGTTTAGGGGAAACAAAAGTAACTATAATTTACAGAGAATTGTTTAAATCGGACTTTATTCCATTTAGTTGATACTGAAACTAGAATTTGAATATTCTTTCCCTTTTCTGATTTTTATTTCCCCTTTCATCTCTCCTCTCCTGAAGATACTGACCCACAAGGAGCTTCTTCCCAGTCCCTACTTCCCCCAGCCCTGGCCTGCCCCATGCCTGCCACGGTACCTTCTCGTCCCTGGGCAGCCTATGAGAGCGGCTGGGTCCAAGCTGAGGCTATTCTTTGAAGAAGTACTATTATTTAAAAATTTAAAAATTCCTCCTCCAGGAACCAAGAACTAAGAATATCAAGCTGAAATTTTGCCTTTTTGGCGTGATCATGCGTGGGGTTGGCGGTGTGTGTGTGTGTGTGTGTGTGTGTGTGTGTGTGTAAAGGGTGAGATCTTTCTTAGCTCTCTGTAGCTGACCACTTATTCTCTCCTTTTTAAAACACTATTCTTCCCCTGACTGTTGGGGACTCTCCTGGCTTATGCCACCTGCCAGTCACTCTGCTGAGGCCCCACCCCCGCCTCGATTCTAGGTTAGGGTGTCCGCAAGTGCTGGGGCCCTGCCCTTCAGTCTCTCCTGTCCCTGTCCCTAGGGGATCCCATCCACTTTCTTGGCTTTAAATACCACCCATAGAAGGATGGCATCTAAATTTATATTAACCCAAATGTTCAACTGAATATTCAACGGCCTGCCCTACTCAGCATCTCTACTTAACATGGCTTAAAAAGAGAATTGTTGATCCCCCCCCCCCCAATCGCCTCCCCTCCAAACCCAAGTGATGGCGCCACCCACGAGCTGCTCAGGCTGCAGCCCAGGTGAGCTCTGGCCTGCTTTCGTGCCCCCTCCTCATGCCCGTCCGCCAGTGGAGGAAGCCTGTCCTTTCTCCTGCTACACCTGGCTCCAGTAGCTTCTCCCCGCTCCAGTGCTGCCACCTTGGCCCAAGCCACCATCATGGCCAGCTCCACCACTGCTTCCATTCTTAGCCACCTTCTGTCCGTTCTCTTTACCCAGCGGCCCTAGTTTTATTTTTAACTAATGCAATTCAGCTCATATGGCCTCCCTGCTTAGGCCCCCTGATGCCATCCCGGCCGACCTTCCGCGGTCTCTGGGGCCCCTCGCCACCCTCACTCTCTGTGCCAAGGCTGCTCCAGCCAGGCCGTTGTTCCTGGAACTTGCCTGGCCACCTTCCTGCATAGTCTGTGCCCTTTGGTTCCTTCCACCTGGCATACCCAGGAATCCCAGCGGCTCGTGTTCCCATCTGAGCCTGTCACGCTGCTCCTGTGTCCGGTCTAGTTTCCCCTTCTCTGTCTTTTCCTACTAGAATGCTAGCCCCACGAGAGCAGGGATCCTTTTTGGCCACTTCACAGATCCTGGGGTGTGATAGCTGCTCAGTAAACATCGGTTGACCGGCCAGCTGGATACGTGTGTGGACACAATATACCCAGTGGTCACAAGTTGCCGGGGGGCACCCAGCATTGCCACCCACTGCTTGCCCTTCCCACAAAGCCAAGAGCGCCCATTTAATGGGCACGGAGCAGGACTCCTGGACAAGCCGTACATGTGTAAGCTCTCCGGAACGTTTTCACTAGTCAGATAATATTCCAGGAGGTGACTAGAAGGAGACACACGTGCCCCAGCCTGTGAGGCTGGGAGATGGGCGCTGGGCTGGCAGAGTGGCTCCGTAGAGCCAGTCTGTGGGCTGCAGGAAGGCTGCCGGGACCCTCGCCCTGGAGCAAGTCATCACATACACCAGTGGAGCCGAGTTTGAACTTGGCCATGCTTAAATGTTCGAATTTTTGGCAAAAGCCAAAGTTAATGAAATAGCATGGAAAATTGATGTTATTAGATTTCGAATTGTAATTAGATAAACCACGTAATTAATTATCAATATAACATTATAAATCAAACGTTGGGTTAAAGGATTGCTTCTAGGGGCTTATTCCTAACAGTAACTCAAAAATCAGCCCAGAGCCAGAGCCTGTGGGATTAGCTCACAGCCGCTCTTAGGAAGTCCTTGAGTTGGGCAGGAGGCCCCATCACTGGGCTCGGGATTTCTGTAATATTTCTTCTTTCGTCTGTTCGTTTAGGGACTGTGTTTCTGGCACTGTGGTTGTAGGCCCAGTGGTGGGTGCTGGAGTGCAGGAAGCCAGCCCAACCAGCCAGCCATTTCTGGAAGGGCTCACAGCTAATGCTGGGCTCGGAGAGCAGGAACCCGCAGCATGGTTCCAACCAGGGAGCTGTGATTAATGCTGTGATCAGCAGAGGGCTGCCCGGGTAGCCACTCAACACCAGGGTCCTACAGAATGCTCTGTATTAAAGAACCAGTTTCTCTACCTGGCACTTGTGTGGAAAGTGGCATGAATCAAAGTAGGTGGCAGATCCCTTCTCAGATGTGGTCCCTGGAGACTGGGCTCCCCGCCCCCCAACCTGACTCAAGCAAGAGCACTGCAATGTGAACAGCCCCCTCCTCTGGCAGTCACCTCTGGACTGTGCAGTCCCCGAGTCAGCTAGGCCTCTCCTGACCCTGTGGCCCATGCCGAGGTGGGGGACTCCTCGAGGTCCCAGGACCCCACAGATCCGCCTGGCAGGCACAGCGCCTTGTGCCCTGAAGGACTTTCTCCCAGTGACCGTGCCTGTGCCCTTCTCGCCTGTCTCTGAATCCAGCCTTCACGGTCGATGCCCTGGGTACTTAACTCCAGAGATTTTTTTGTTTTCCTTTAGCTACCATAACACACTATGCCTTGTGGAATTTTGAAAATAAATGGAAAATTAATGTGTGCAATTCAGGCCCAGCCCAGGGAGCTGACACACAGCCTCACCTGAGGCAGCAGCTGAGCAGGGGTAGGTACTGACATGAACGCCCCCCTCTTTTCATGAGCCCTGACCCAGTACTGGCCCCATCCCTGTTTGCTAGACTTTCTCCCCTGCACTTACTCTCTCCTGGCACAGTTTATGTCACAGCATATAGGTTTGTCACTTATCTTGCCCCAGTAGGATGTAAGTTACATGAATTCAATAGTTTGTTCCATTTTTTTGTGAATGAAATAGTGACTGACATATAGTAGGAGCTGAAATATATGCACGATGAGTGATGCATATCAGTTCTGTGGCATGGGCTCCGTGGAATAGCCGATTAGTAGCCGAATGAGAGTGGCAGGCCCTTCCCAGAAGGGACTCTAGTGACTCTTACAGATCTGTGCTTGTTGAAATGACGTCCGAAGGGTTCCGAGTGATATTTAACTTATGAATGCAAATGACAGAGACTGTGAAGTTTCGTCTTGACTCTAGTAAAACCAGGGAGGTTTCGCTTGGTCACGTAAGCAGGAGGGAAAATTAGCTATTGTTTTCTGTGTTCGCCACGATGACCTGAAATAAGAAAGTAGCAAAGGAAAGAAAGAAAACCAGGCCTGTGAGGTTGTACCAGTCTATCTCGGCAGGTATTTTCTTGCCTGTTGATTGCTAGGGTTTCTGTCTACCTGCGTTTCAGGCTAAAAGGTATGACTCAGCTGCAGCCAATAATACACCAATAAAAAGTACTTTATCCTTAGAGCTCTCTCTCCCCCCACAGCTGTGAGTGCCGGCAGCCCCACCGTATCTGGGGAAAGCCGGGGGTGCTCTGCCTGCTTGTTCTCATTGGGGTGTTGTGGGCTGGTGGGGGAGGCAGTGCTGGGGGCAGCAGCCCTAGAGTTAGTGTCAGGAGACAGGAGGACACATCACAGGGCCTCTTGAGTTTCTACACCTACCAATCAGAGACAATCTTAATCCCTTCCCTGGGTGGTGACAAGGCACCCACAGAGGTGGTGTGGCAGTGTGCTGTGTCCAAGGAAAGCACTTGTCCATTAGTGCATTCGTTCGTTCAGCCAGCAGTCACTGACAGCTCACCTATCGATGGAATATTATGCAGCCACTAAAGGCCGAAGTCATGAGTGCTGTTCAGAAGCGTGGAGATGTCGTGCTGTTGGTGGGAGGTCCGAGGACTGTCTGGCTCCGCTGCATAAGTGGGATGGGTTATAGGCGTTTTGAATATAAAGTTTTTCTTCAATGCTACTGTATTTGATCTCCTTAAAATAATTATTCTTAGGGTGACAGCTTCTGTCTTAGAAATTAAACCTTGAAAAAGAAAGGGGGAAAACAAGTATTTGCATAAAACTCAGCCCAGGTGTGGTCTCCTGACCCAGGAACCATCCTCACCCCCATCCCCCATATCCTAGTCATTCCACCCTTGGTGGCATTAGGGGTTCATCTCTTTTCCTCTGCCCCCACCCCCCATGATGCCCTGGGTCCCACTGCTGCGGATGGCAGTGAGTAATTATTTATGTGTCCATCACGGCCGTTTTAACTCGGCCCTGAGTCTTAACTTGCCTTTATTTCCCGGTTGGTCGGCACAGAGGTGTACCTCTTACACATGGGACGAGTGGGTCATTCACCTTTCCAAACCTGTTTCCTGATCTGCAGAGTGTACCCACCTGCAGGACTGTCGTGAGACAATTTGTCTCGAAATCTCAGTTCCAGGCATAGTACACAAAGGATGCTGTGAATATTCTCTTCCATCCTTTGGATTTCTTTTTCGAATGCTCAGATTGTTTTCTGAAAAAAAGAAATTGCTTGTAACAAGAACCTGCCCTGCACTTTATCAGGCTATTTTTACATAACTGTTTCATGAGTGTCCCACAGGACTGAGCTCCGAAGGCCACACGCTCCCCGGGCTGCCCTTTCCAATGGTGTCTCTCCTGGCACAGGCCCAGATGCGCCGTGGGGAGGTGGCACGGCCTGGGAAGACTAGATGTCAGTGAAAAATGCTGGAGGTGGTTGGCATCCACAAAACCTGGTCATAAAACCAGCACGTTCTCAGTACAAAATGAGCACTGTTAAAAATAAAATGTGCAAGAAGAAATATATTTGAATATGAGGGCACTGCAAACAGTTTTGCAAGGTATTAAGATCGCATTAATCTTAATTTTATTATATATTAAAGTTTTTAACTTTTCAAATAATGCAGTTTTCGTTGTTTTAAAACATCTGAGAATTATAGAGCTATTTAGTGTGGCTGTCAGGCAAGGACTCCTGCCATTTATTGGGGCCCTGGTTTTATTTAATAGCCAGATGAATGGAACAGTTAATAAAAGAAATATTGCTTTATTCCCTGACATTTATGTCCTTGGTTTCCAATAAAGAATTGAAATTATGAATAGTTGATGGTTTAAATTGATGTTTTATGTTGAACGCTAGCTATAATTTGCCCTCTGAGGATTGTAATACCGAGAAACAGATGGTTTTTCACAGTAACAAATTGCTATGTGTATACAGTCTATAGTCTTGGCTTTCAGATACTTTCACCTTCGGTTCTGGGCTGCCCTGCCGCTGGCCAACGGGGGGAGGGACACCAGCCTCTCCAGGAAGGGGCCTCCTGCCCTGAGGGAGACACAGCTAGGCCCCAGGGAACGTGGGGAGGTGTGGCCTGCTCAGGATGTAGCCAGAACCTGCACTGGGCCTCAGCGTCAGGATCCAGGGCCGACAGGAGTGTTCTGTCCAAGGTCGTGGTGGCAGCTGTGAGGCGCTGCCCCTGGCATTGCTGCATGTGGCCATCTGATACTACACCCCCCTGCAGATTTCACATCCTTCTAGAATAAGCAGAGAGATGCACTGGAGACGTACACGTTGTTGTGTTCTGCAGGTGCCCTGCATCGGAGTGGTTAAAAGCTTAGACTCTGGGCCCAGGTGGCCAGGGGACCGTGGGGAAATTTCCAAATTCCCCCTCTCAGTTTCCTCATCTGTAAAAGGTGAATGAATAATAGCCAAAGCCACCGCCTCGTTATGAGGATTAAATGAGATGATCCCTGTAAAACTATCGCTTAGCACAGTGCCGGGTACAGTCACTGCCCAGCAAATAATGGTGGTGGAAATTACAAAGCAGACTGATGTGGCGTGATTCCTGACATTACAAAAGCTGCCTTGTTTTTCAGAGGGAGTTCCCACAGGGGTTCTTTAAACAGCAGCGCATTAGGGTTGCAGAAATTTACTTTCCAGAACGTTTTAAAGGAGCACGGCTTCCCTGGCGGCGGAGCATCTGAAACCGTAACCCTTCCAGAGCGTCTCTGTTGTGTTGGCCTTTGAGACCCCCCTGCCTGGAGGGACCTGGGCCGCAGGTCTGACTGCCAGAAGCTGGAAGTTGTTAAACTGGTGAAATTCAACACCAGTGTGAAGGGCCCTGCTAGACAATTCAGGAACACTTGCAGATAGACAATGGTTTCAAGGTATAATCGAGCACAAGTGATAACAGCAGAGACAGTACGGCGATGCACTGGGGTTAGAGGTTAACGTTTTTTGTAAAATTTCATCAGCGAGATCAGTGGTTCTGTCTTCTCTAAGCAGAGTGTTGAATTTAGTGTTTTTGCTTCTTTAGGTTATGTCCCAAGAGCTTATTTTCAAGACATCTATTTATTTAGAATACAGGCTCTTTTCCATCAGGAAAGAGAGTGTTAGAGAAATGAGCTCTGGGCTAATTGAACGAGAAACCTGTTCATCTCATGACTCACCTGAGAGTGAGCTGGCAGCAATTCCCGAATGCCTATTATGTGCGGAACTTTGTCCTTTCGCTTGCTCTGCCCAACTGGGGATGAGGGGCGAGGGCCGACCCCGGGACCCTCACTGTGTTGGTGGGTGACGGAGCTGTGTGCTGTGCCTCACTGGCCTCTGTATGGGAAACCAGGCTGAGCTCCGGAGCTGGTTCCCTGTGGGCTCCATGTCCTGAAAGCTGTCTCAGCTCGCCTTCCAGCTCTCGCAAGAACCAAGCGTTAATTAGTGGTGGTTTGGAGACAAGGGGAAGTGGACTGGGGGTCACTGGGTTGGCGTAAAGAGACCAGACTCTGGATCCTGCTGGAGAGAGGTTTTCTGGACCTTTCTCAGCTGTAATGTTGGGGAAGGAGTGCGTCTTCTCCAACTCTGAGCTGATCCTCTTAGGGCTCTGCAGTGTCTCCCTGTGGCCTGAAGGACAATCCAGCTCCTTCCTGGGAAGCCACGGTGACATGGCCCTAGTCTGTGCTCCCACCTTGTTGACAATCTGTGACATCCCAGGACTGTCTGTCCCCGCTCACCCCCACTGTGCTTCCTTCATCGTAGATCAGCTCAGACATCGCCACCCCAGAGCTCTGACTCCCTCCGTCTGGGTGAGACGCCCACCCGGCAGGCCCCTGCGTGGGTTATGATCATCTGTCTACTTGGCTAGCTCAGTGCGTGGCATGCAGCAGGCATCGATGGGGGGACGGGGGTGCGCCGCGGTGGGAAACTGACAGTGCTTCTCTCGTCCTGACCGGGAAGCCTGGCATTGCAGGGAGGGGTGTGTATGAGCCACTGCTCGGCGGCCACATGGACACTTCACAAGCGCCGTCATTTATTGGCAGTGGTGACTAATGGGTTTTCACTTCTCTGGAAGAGATGACGAGGCCAGCCGCACTACTCGTTTTGAGATCTGTTGTAGATTAGAGTCATGTTTCAAAGTTTTTGAATTTTTTTTTATTAAAAAGAAATTTGTTTGGTGAGTTGACCGTTGGGGGCCTGCGTCCAGGTTACTTCAGGTGGCGGTGGAGGTCCCTCACCAGAACAGGGCAGAGACGGTGTCTTTGTCGGTCACCGTGGTGTCCTGGCGCAGAGGACGTGCCTGCGGCTGCATCGGGGACGCTGGGACACTGGTCTGACTGGAGACAGCAAATTAATGGAATTAGTCTGGCTCCGTGTTATTCCTTACACAGACTAAAAACAAATACACGCTATTTTTCACCCTGGAAATAAGTCTAAATTAACTATTGACGGGAAGCGCCAAGGTCAGAGGAGGTGACGGCATTGGTGTCAGAAGCTGCTCTCTGTGGGTCAACCCGATGTCTAACGTGTGTCCCCAGTGCATTGCCCACAGCTCGAGTCAGCCCACTTCGGGGCCGCGGTGAGAGGGGGGAAACCCAGACTGAACCCTCAAGCTCTCCTCGAGCTGTGAAGAAGGCGTCACCTCTCCCTGGCTGCAGAAGCTCCCAGCTCCGTTTGTGGTATCCGCGCCACAGTGGGTCCTCACTGTCCTGAGAATGAAGGCTCTGCGGATCTGCTCCCCAAGCTCCTGCGTCTCTTTGCTGCTCTTTCTCTTCATGCCCAGGTCCCCCCCGGTCCTGGGCAGGCTTTCTGTCTTCTCTAGGACTCGGCCTGGCCAGTCCTCCCTGTCGCTGTCCTGTTCAGGGGTCTCAGGGCTTCCCAGGCATTTGGAATGAGGCCTCTGCACACTGCCGTGGCCTCAGAGCCCCTGCAGGCCCTGCTGGCGCCCCTTGTCTTTCTGCCGGTCAGGTCCTGCTCACCCTCCAAGGCCCAGCTCAGGCACCCGCCCCTTGGCCACCCTTCCTAGCCCTTGCTCCTCCTGGCCCCTTCGAGCAGCACAGCCATCACCCCATGCTGTCACCTCCATCCCGCCTCACCTGTGGCTTGCTGGCCTCACTCTCCACTTGACTTTGGAACCCACAGGACTGGAGACCCTAGGTAGTGTCTGATTCCACACGCTGTCCCCGCTGGCACCTCACCTGGGACGTTGTCTGCACCAAGCAGTGGTCATGATCACAAGAGTAGCTGGAGTGGTTGAGCGTATACAGAGGCCAGGTGCATGGCACTGCCCGGCCATAGCTTCATCTCACTGTCCAGCATCTGGGGCAGGGGGTAGGTCATGATCTCTTGATTTCACGCACAGGAAGACACAGGCTCAGAAACGTTAGGAAAGTTTCAAAGCTCCCACAGAAGGTCACCGAGCCCAAACTCAAACCCAAACCTGAGCTCCCACCACTGCGCTGGGCTCTGTGTTAATTTTAACTGATGGTCCTGACATTTAAGGCCTCAAAGGCACTTTGGAGGTGACTCGATCAGCCCTTGTAAGATGAGACTTACAAGGTGACCATCTCGGCTCTCTAAGGGAGTTGGGGTGAAGCTGGAGGTGGGCGAGGGTGTGCTGTGCTGACCCCCAGCTGGCCCACGTTCTCAGGCTCCCGTCCCAACCCCTATCCTTCCCAAGCCTCAAATCCCAGGCTGTGGACGGGGAGGGCACAGGCTGACACCAGCCCTGGGTAGCTGTACGGACGAGGGCGGAGCTGGAGCGGGAACCTGCCAGGTGGAAGGCGCTCGAAGTGTGGCGTCTGTCTGCACACACTCACTCTGGCCACCACTTGTGTGTGGCTCACACTCGCTCTGGCCACCACTTGTGTGTGGCTTACGCTCCAGGGAGTGACTTTAAGGGAAATGATGGCATCGCCTCGGGGGAGACACAGCTTGGCTGGGGAGAGGCTGGGAGGTGGAGGCAGCCGTCCCAGTGGAAGATTCTTAACAGTCCCAGCCCCACCAAGAAGAGCCGGCATAAGGAACAATCGTGTGATTCCATTATGCACAGGTTCCCACTGATCTTCCCTCAGCTTTGCCCACCAGTGACAGAGGAGGAACCCTAAGGCTCAGCATGGCCCAGGGCCATATAGTCGGAGAGGAACTTTCTTAAATGTTTCGATTGTAGATAAATATTTGAATCAAAGGTTTCGTGTTAGAATAGCGTCTGCATGTGAATAAGAGTCACAGTGGGGTAAACGGAGAAAATGACATTGAGACAAGGCCACGAAAGCACAGTAGCTGCTGAGCATAAAGTGACTTGAACCCAGGATTTCCCTGTGTGTCTTTGTGTGGCGGGGAGGAGCCCTGGCTGTGTTCCTCTGTGCTCACTCCGGCTCTGAGCTCTCTGCCGCTGATGTCCCTGTGGCCGAGCTCCCTGATAGTGATGTGCCGAGGGAGGGCGAGGCTGGTTGCAGTCTGGATAAAGGCCACAGGAGGGTTTTGAAATTCTCTTTCCTTTTCCACTGTATGTATTCTTCATCTTACTGAGCCTAGTCAATGCTCATTAAAGCTCCCATGTGACCCAGTGCCCACAGACACGGAGGCTTCTGGGGCCACACTGGGCCTACTGAGGCAGCTGCCGTCCCTGGCCCCTCACTCCCAGGTTCAGAAAGGAAGCACGTCCCCTGGGTGGCTCACAAGACCGAATGCTTCTAGTTTCACTTCGTAAAAATCGCTATATAAAAGAAAAAGGCTGTCAAAATACAAGCAGTGTTTGAAATAAAACTTATAGACCCCTTCCCCCCACACCAGCACTGTGGACAGAATAGCTGAAGAGTTCCAGGGTAGCGGCTAAAATGTGTGCCCACCCTGCAGAGCAGACGCGTGTGTCTTTGTAGGACTGAAGCGCACGTCTCTGTTTTGTTGATCAGGTGTTTGCTAGAATTCATAGCCGTACAGTCTGCTGTTAGATTTTTATTTCGGTTATTTCTGCTTCTTTTTAAACTACTGGTTGGTTAATCCACACTTCGTTACGTAGGCCAAGTGGCCAGAGTCACTCGTTAGTGCTGTGGCCTGAGTGGCAGGCAAGCGCAGCTGCAGGCACGGTGGGTCTGCGCGGAAGGATGCCGGTTCCTGTAGCCAGAGCTTTCACCCTGAGCTCCCAAAGTTCAAGGGGAAATGGGAGGGGGCCGGCCTAAAACCCACCCCCACCTGTGTCCTAGCAGAGCCGCCCTGTTTTTAATCTGTTCTACAATATTGTGCATCTGTGTAAAGTTTCATTTGAAAACAGTCTTAAAAAGTTTGAAAATCACTAACTTAAACTCCATCCTCTTTGTTTTTTGATTTGGGAAACTCAGGTCCTCAGAAGGGAGGTGACCAGCTAATGAGACCACCCCCTCACCATCAGCACGAGCGCAGGTGCCACCCGTGGCCTGTCGAGTTTCCGGGGCTTGGGCAGTGCCATCTATGTGCCCAGCAAGGGGGGCCCAGTACGTGTTTGTAAGAGAAAGAAATAGATGTTTTCCAATCGACTGTGTCGCCTAGAAGGTGGCGTTGACTTATATCTTATTTCAGCTTGGTTAGATAGATACACTCAGATACTAACGAGCAGAAGTCTGACCGTTTCTGGAAGATAGTACACCAAACTGTTAACATGGATTAAAAGCTACGAGAGCTTTGATTCTTTTAATTATTATTATTTTTGTTGTTCATGGTAATTATATGCTACTAGAAAATGAAATAATTTCGTTTGTAATAGAGAATAATAAATATATCTATAATATTAATACCTGCTGTCTTCAGAGCTGGGACCCTCTGACCACCCCAGCAAGGGCCGGGGCTCACGGCTGGTCCTTGCCAGGCCTGGGCGGCAGGCCAGGGTCCAGCCTCCCTGGGCTTCAGCCTTTGCCTTTATAAAATGAAAGGCTTGGTCCACAGTCCTTGCCTTTCCCGACACCCTCTGATTTCTGTCTTTGGCCATGGGTTGGAGGAAAGCGGTTGCGACCCAGGAGTGCAGTTGGCTGATCCAGCACAGATATCGAGGACGCTGAGATGGCTGTAGCCGCTCCTGTAGGGGAGGTGGAGGGAAGGGGGTGTCAGGACACTCTGGGGGTGGCTGAGGCCCCCCAGGGAGCCATTTACCTTTCCACTTCATAGTGCGTCAGAGAAATGCTGATGCAAAAAAGAGGCAAACTGCCCGCCAGCGCGCTGTCCTGTGTGCTCTAATTAATTTATGCATCCTTCTGCACACCCCCGGCGCTGCCTAGCTGTGTGGGCCACACGGGTGTCTCAGCCTCTCTGAGCAGGCTGGGCAGGGCTGCCTTCCATCCAGCACTGGCCACCGTCCCTGTGCTGCGTCTCCTGGGGTAGACGGGGACATTCCCAGGCCTTGTTTGAGCCACCCCTTCCCCTGCTGCTTTCCTCCCCAGCTCCCTGGGTTGTCCTCTCCCCCTCACACGGTGCTCCTGGGAGCATTGCACTGGCCCCTTACACCTGCACTCCGTCCAGGTCAGGTCATTCCCTCAATCTGGTTACGCCCTCTGTGCCCCAGCCCCAAACGCGCCCAGCACTGGATCCCCCGCCCCGCTGCACAGCCGATCTGCTGTCTTTCTGGGGGTGGCCATGTTGCCCACCAAGCCTCCCAGCCCGAAGCTGGGGTGTGGCCACGTGTGAGCCCCTCCTTTTCTCTCCCCATGGTCCCGTTATTTCTCCTCCCTGGCTCCAGCCATTTTGCCTGGATTGCTTGGGACCCCTCCTCACCTTGTCCTGAGAGGGCCCCTCCAAGCCACCCTGGCTTTCTTACCATGCCACATGGGCTCCTGAAAGCGTTCTTCATATAAACCCACAGAAACCGTGCAGTCACACGGCACACAGGTGCATCCTGCTCTTTCTGTCATTCTTTTAAAAATTAATGTGTCTCCGTCTCTTCTTACAAAGCAATACCGTCTGAACCTGCTTGCCTCACATTCTGGTCTTAAACCTTTCTATTAAATGACCTTCGTCAAATATCTCTGAAGTAGGAACCATTTATCATAAACATTGTCAGAACTTTAGTTAGCAGTTTACTAAGAAGTAATTTTGGCCACAAAATAGAAAAACAAGCACAAGAAATAACCCCGCAGACCATCATAAAATGTCTTTAGATGGTGGTTGCAGGATTGGATTTACTCGTACAAAACTTGTTGATGTTTGAGAGCATTCGCTGGCCTGGGCCAGTTCCCGTAGACACAATGACACGGACACCCTGTGAGCAGAGATTTGTGTTTACGAGGATGCAGCAGATGGGTGGGTGGTTTGCAGGAAGCGTGGCAACACTTGTTTAATTTACCCAAGAGATGCAAGGCCATCTGCCTGCTTTACATTTTGGTAGAGATCTTTGACCTGCTGGTGGAAGAGAACTTCCCACCCCCACCCCGTGGATCCTGGGAGGCCACACACGTGTGGATGGCAGGAAGGTGACTCGCCTCCTCTGTGGTTGTCCTCTGCTCCAGGGCAGAGGGCTGCCCAGAGTCAAGTCCATTGCTCTCCCTCTCAGAATCCCCAGTCCCTGGCCTTTGGAGTGGAGGTAGCCTGTGCCTCCAGGTGGCCAGGCCCCACCGCTTGGGCACATTGCAGCAAGTCATGTTTTTCTGGTTTGTCTCTGCCCAGCCTGGCGTGACCATGCCTGGAAGGGGCCCAAGCAGATCTGGAGGTGGCGGGTACCAAGGCAAACGTAGGCGCTCAATGGTTTCCAAGGGAGAAAATGCAATGATGATCCAAAAATGCAAAATTTAATTATGTCTCCCTCCTTCCCTCCCTGCCATCCTTCCTTCCTTTCTTCTTTTTGTGACTTGTCAAAAACAGCCCCCTTGCTATCTTTTCTTTCTTCTCTGCTACGGCCTTACATTTCCATCCTGTGTCCACCTGTAAAAATCTCACACCTCTTCCAAGCTTCCTGCCTCTTTTAGGAAACTTCTAGCACAGTCACCTTGCAGGGTGGCCCTCTTGAGGAACTGCTCCTTGGCACTCTTGCACACCCCAGCCCTGCCCTGAGTGTTCCTTATCTGGGCTTGCGTCATGCCCTTTACCTGGGGCCACATCCCCGAGCACACACCTGGGCAGCACCCAGGTCTGGACCTGAAATGGGCCCTTCCGCTTATGAGCTTAGGACCGAAGACCAATTCCTTTCATCTCAGCCCCTCAGTTTCCCTGCTCCTGAAGTGGGTCAACAGCAGTGTGGGCCTCCGTCGGGTCCCCGTGAAGGTTAAATGAGTACATGGAACATGCCCGGCGCATTACCTGCAGGTAGGAGCAGAGCCTTTGGTTCCTCGGAAATCTCTGTAGACATTTCCATAAGTTTTCAATTTGCAAACACTAATACCTGCTGTGTCCCCTGGCCTCATCTCAGCTCTGTGTGGCTGACATGCCCATTGTACAGATGAGAGAACAGACACAGGCTTAGGAAGCTGCTCCACTCGGCCCAGCCGTGAGTGGGTGAGGCTGGCCCTGTGCCGCTCAGAGCCCAGTGCTGTGGGACAGGGCCTTTGCCAACAGCCTTGGGATTCTCCCTTCCCGTGACCAGGATCTCAGGGAGTGTTCACTGTTGGATCACAACACCCAGTGCTAAAGCCACCCCCGACTCCTAGCTCCAAGCCCACCCCAGCACTGCTGGGCCCTGCAGGCACCAACAGCAGTTTTTGCCAGGCGGACTTCTGTTCCTCAGGTCAGGGATTCCTGGGCCACAAGAGAATGAGTTCCCCAAGTGTTCAGTCACTCGGCTAAGTTACTGTGTCATAAACTGGGCACCTTTAGCAGGAGTCCAACTTAGGGTTGTGTACCCGCCTGTCCCCAACCCAGAGCCAGATGTATGTCATAAAAAGCCCCAGGAAAGGCTACTTTGGATGTCCACAGTGCAGGTTGCAGAGCTGTACCCGGGACAGAGGTGAGGCAACCAGTTCCTGCCCTGCCCTGGGCATTGGGTAGGGGTGCCCATCTAAAGCCCTGGGGATCTTTCCCAGTGTGGGATGTACCCCCAGCTATTTGGGTCAGCAGGACTGCCTGAAAGGCATCTGTCACCTTAATCTGCTGACAGCACTGCCTGTTTTGGGAAAAGTAGTATTTCCCCACCCTGCTTAGGCTGCTAGGTTTTCAGGAACGAGAGAAAGGGAGGCTTTTGGCTTTCCCCACTTCAGTCTTCCTGAAGGTGAATCCATCACCTGTGGAACAAATTGGCGTTTTGGAACCACGGAAGCAGCCTCAGCCTCTGGTGCCTGAGCAGGCTCTGGCGGGGGTGGAGGGCCTTTTGCCAGGGCACCGTGCGGGGAGCTGCTTCCTATGTCTGTGTGGCAGCGTCCAGCTCTCTCCCTTGCTTGCTTAAGTTGAGGGAGTCCTGTGTCAAGGGCACGATCAAAACTAGCCCCTGACCACTCAGGTTTGTGGCTGACCTTTGAAATGGGTTTCCTTTTGGCTCCTGGGCACACAGGAGCAGGGGACCCCCCTCATCCTGTCCCCAGGCCAGCACAAGGAGAGGCGGTCTGATCACTGGGAGGTGGGTGTCGCTAGCTCTGCAGTCTTCATCTGTGGCCTGGCTATGCTTCCAGAGGCAGCAGCCCTTGCCCCTTCTCTATAAGGATTTTCCACTTTCTTGCTGGCCTCACCGGAGCGTGGCCCTGTGACCTTTATTGACGGTAAGCATTGGAAGATTCCTTTGTAATCTCAATTCCCCGGCAGGTACACCAGCTCGGTTCAGCTGCCTTTCCTTTGATTTACATTGGCTCCCTCTCGAAAGCCAGCTTCTGCCACTCCTGCGGAGCACCCCACAATTAGAGTGTGAGCACGGTTTCTGCTCTGCCCAGGCCGATGACAAATTGCCTGAGAAGACCCCCTGACAGAGTATGACGGGTTCATCTGCAGCAGGGCCACTTGTGGCCCGATCGCGTCCAAGATTAAACTTTCCCAAGGCAGTTTGTGCATGGTCAGGCTGCCTGGTTTGAGATTACTGACAAACGCATTGAATTGGATCTAGTTTAAAAATATATAGGTTTTGAAGTTTCCAGGTTCAGTAAGAAAATGAAATCTTTTGTCCCAAACCAGCGCCTGTTGGTTTTGTCAATGTCTTGAGAGAGAGAGAGAGAGTGAGTGTGTGTGTGTGTGTGTGTGTGTGTGTGTGTGTGTGTGTGTGTGTGTGATCTAAAGAGTACCTATTTTGAGCCGTTGGGAAAGCAGCTGCCCTGAATTGAGACACATGTGTCTTAAGCTTGTTTCCCGATGTTAGCACTAAAATAGAAATCGGACTCTGCATGTCTCTCGCAGGCAACTTGTCAAGGAAACCGCTTCCAAATGTTCTCCCAGGCACATTCGTCTGACCCAGGCTGCTTTGTTACCGAACCTTGTGTGGAAGACAGTTCTTTTAGTTCTAAAGATTTTTAAATAATGTCATACTTGGAAAGCAGCACGTATTAATATTTCACAACCACGGCAATTTGAAAACATCTTGTATAATCAGTCACCTTGTCCTTGCGTTAGACTCCTTCAGAACTAGCCTGGCTCTGGGCATGTTGGGCTACCGTGCTTTGCACACACCTGATTTCTCCATCACACATTTGTTGTACTTTAGCAAACTGGTTGGGTGCCATTCCCTGTCGTGGGGATGGGTTGGGTGAGTGTTAGGATTTAGGGGAAGATATTTTTAAACATGATTTACTTTGGACCAATGTCCTGTATCCCTTCACTTGGAGAATTCCCTGGATAGCTCAGGGTCTTCTAAAAATGACCAAGCCCATCTACCTTCAGACTCACGCTGGAGGCCTCCCATTCCTCCTGGGCTAACTTACCGGTCCCCTGACCCCTCATCTTGAACAAAATTGTGTTTAATTTTTGTGTACCTTGTCTTTTAGCTGAAAAGCTCTTGTTTATTTAGCTGTGAGTGGGAGGGATATGGTAGGAGTGGCAGTGCTCTTTCTCTACCTTTAAGTTAAATGCGCCCCACTTCCCAGATGCTGTGCTGGGAAAATAAACATCAGTAGGCATGATCCTGCCTTTAGGGGGTTCTGGGTGTGTGTGTGTGGTGGGGGAGTGATGGGTGGAGTTTACTCTAGGTGCAAACTTTGTACCAGGCAGAACAGCCAGGTCTCCCTGGAGGGGTTGGGTGGGCCTATGCAGGAGGTGACCCAGCCGGTGAAGGTCTAGAGCAGCACAGGTATGTTCTAAGGCCTGTTCTTCTCTCTGTGTCTTGGACATGCTCCTGTTTTTCCACTTTTTAAAAATGCTGCATTGCCATTATTTGCATGTTTATCCTTTTTACTGAACTTTACCTCCAAGAGGCCAGGACTATCTTCCCGGCCATATACGTACATGCAGGGCACACAGCAGGTGCTCAATAAGTGTATGCTGAGCAAAAACCACTCCTTCCTTCTGGAGAGATTCATCACAGGTTTACTTGAAGTAGCAAGAACTTACCCCTGCTCAGAAGTGCTTAATTACTAATTAGCTGTTTTTGCCAAAGGCACTGAAGTTTGAGACATCAGTGTTCATTCTTTAGTTATGTCATTGGGAAAATGTGATTGATTTACAATAATTCGACTGAAAGGGTGTTTAGAGACTTGTTCTATAAAACAAGACAATGTGTGCTCACAACTTTTGCCCACAGCCTTGAGTTCTGGGCGGGGGTGGGGGGAATTGAGCTTGGCCCCTCTCCTCTCTTGTGGATGGCAGTGGGATTTGGGTTGGTTCTTTTGCTCCATAGTATGTTTCACCCCATGTTTTCTCAAAGGTTTTGCCCCACTGGGGCTGTTCATAGAGACTGGGGCTTTCAGGTCTCATCTGGCACTTAGGAGTGTGGAGCAGAGTGCCAGGTAGTGTGTGTGTCCCCTGCCCAGGCAGAAGGAACTGGATTGGTCCAAGGACACCTTGCTGTGGACCGCAGTCCCGTGAGAGCTCAGCTCCCCTGTTTGCTCAAGCCTGAAGCAAGGCCCCGAGCTCTGCTTGGGTGTTTTGGATCGGACTGTTTGTTGTCGAAGCATCACAGTGTATTTCTAGGCCGCCCTCAGAGTGCGTGCTCTCTACAGATCTGAGAGCAGCAGGGCCATCCCGCCACCTCTAGCATCGTCCGTCCGGAGTCTGTGTGATGAAAAGCTATGGCCTGCGTCTTGGGTAAAAGCTTCCGCTCCTTGGAAGGGGATCTTAGCTGCTGTGCACTGAGGGACTCTGGAGAGGGTCCTTGATCCTGCACAGGAGTGTGGGGGACAGTCTCTGTCCTGGCCAGCCCATGCCAGCAGGCTGTTTTGTTGCCTGAATGTTCTAATTGTTTTCTTATAACAAAGGGGGGTTACTTCTCTGCTGCCCAGGAGGTGACCCTGAGGGACCCTGCCATTACTCCTTCTCACTCCTCCATTTGCTTTATTAAAAGACTCCTTAGAATTGGAGGGGCTCCCAGAACCAGGTCTTAGCCGGTGGAAGGAAGGGGCTCTGGCACAGTGGACAGAGCCTTGGCCCCTGCTGAGGTCAGGGGTCTGGGGTTTATGCCAGCCCCACCATTCATCAGGTCACTCCGGGCTCTCCACCTCAGCTATCTCATCCTCAGAATGGTCTGTTTATTTGTAGGCTTACAGACATCAGTGAGATGGACTCACGAGGTAGTCAGGTAACCAAGATGTCACTTACATGAAACTTAGACTGCAGCAAGTTTTAGAATGACATGGGATATTAAATATCACCCTTCTCCTGGAATTACTTAGATCCTCAGTTTGCTTCGTGTTATAAGGTGTTTAGTTATTCTGGCTTTCCTAAAAAGTGTGATTTAACCACTTGTCTCCCTTCACCCACATCTGGACACAGAGTCAGAAAGATTTTTCCAACAGCACAGGGTAGACAGGTGGGCCATCTTCACCTGATGGGGCTGAGGCTCGGGCTCCGTCCATGTGGCCTGATTCTGGGGCTGTGCAGCGGCCTTCCTCACAGGTGCATGCACCGCTGGCTTTCAGCATGAGATCGGGCAGCCTCCCCCTCGGCTCAGATGTGTGTAGTGAGGGCCTGACCTGGAACGAGAAGGTTACCTCTGCCTATTGGAATTGGACCCTGGGAGCACAGGTCACACTACTCAGACCACCCCTTTGGTGGTCGATCCAGTCTCCCTCTCGCCACATACTACATTTACGTGGACTAGGACAGTGTGTCAGGTTTCAACGTTTAAGAGAAAAGAAAATACATCTTGGTGCCAAATCAACTCATAAATAACCACAATTAACAATAAACTTTAATTCCAAAAGTGTTCTGAGCTTTTAAAAAGTGTGTTCATGTCCCTCGTCTCAGTGGATGTTCACAGCAGCCATTTAGCTAGAGGTGTTTCCAGGTGGGGAAACTGAGGCTTGAGGGTTATGCCTGCCTGAGTTACACAGGTGGACAGTGACAGGGCCAAGACACTGGGGCTCTGGTGTTCTGGCTCCAGCCGTTTCCACGTGGCCTGGTTTCTGGGAAGGGACGCAGCCTTCTTAGGGGCACACGCGCCTCTGACTGAGGGGGAGGCAAGCAACCAGGAGGAGAAACCCGGTGACAGCTCAGGGTGCACACACCGTGTCCTACAGGGCCTGGCACTAAACGTTTTAGGCCTGGCTGGGCAAGAGGCAAAATCAGAAGATTACGTAGGCACTTACACAATCGTTTTAAATGTAATCATTTAAAAGTGTGAAAACCACTCTTAGCTCGTGGGCCGTGAAAATTGCGGCAGCTGGCTGGGTGTGGCTGCTGGCCCCTGGGTGGGCTCCCCTGCCCCTGTGCAGGCAGGTCCTCAAGCTGCATCCTCAGCCTGTGCCCTCGTGCCCCAGCTCATCTCCTGCAGGAGGTGTCTTCCAGAAGTACCTGGGAGTCCGGGCTCTCGCTGTGTCACAGACAACGTGGCTTTCCGTAGAGTCAGAAAGGAATTCCAGGAAAACTCCCACAGATGCATGGAAAAAATCTTCCTCTGATCCTTTTCCAGCACACGCTGATGCCACTGTTCTCTCGTCACCAAGCCTGACTGCTCTGCCACATGTGCTGGGCCCCAGGGCCCCAGGTCCACCACCCTGTGTCCAGTGTGCGCCTTCCTTCTAGAAAAGTTATTTTGGACCATTTGCGGGTACCTGCCTGTGCTCACCTTCCCAGTTCGTAGTTCTCTTGTAAGCTCAGTGTTGCCCTCTCCTGAGGCTCAGAGGAGCAGAAGCTGATCCGGGCCCTCACCTGTGGAGCCACCTTTGCATACAGCAGGTGCTCAAGTAAGGCCTGAGTCTGGCCTGCTGGTCTCTTTCTTCATGAGGCTGGTTTTCCTGCCCATGCAGTTCCCAAAGCTCTGTTCCCAAAGCTCACTGGTTCTGGGCTTGTCTCCTCTCTCTTCTCTCCTCTGCAGACCCCTGGCTGAGGCTGGGGCTCTTGAGGAGACAGGCAACAGTGCAGAAAAATCTGGAAGGGTCACACCCTTTCTGGAACTTGCTTCTGGAGGCGTAAGTGCTGCTGCTTCTGTTAGATCCTTTCCTTGGAGGAAGAGCAGCTCCCCAGCGTCCAGAGGTGTTGCCTAAAACCCTTTGCTCTGAGCAAACTGGAGGATCTGAAAAGAAAAGGAGCAAGTAGGCACGTGGCTGAGGTTGGCCAGAGCAGGCGGCTTGTTTTTGGAGGGGATGGAAGATTCGCATGGATTGTTAAGGCCACCAGAGTTTGTTGTTCTCAGTTACAGCGAAGAAGTATGGCCCTAGGAGGGGCTGTGGCCTTTCGGAAAGAAAGCCCCCTGGAGTTTCACTGCAGGGTCGCCCTCCTTTTAACCTGGGCAGGGAGAGGAAAGGGCCGCAGGGTTGACGGGCATGGACACCAGTCTCTCCTTCGGTCTGGAGCCTCCAGCTGGTAACCTGGGATTAGACGACCAGGCTGATCATCTAGTTGCTGTTTAAACAGAGAAGCCTTGTTCGAATGGCCAAGCGCAGACTGCACCGTGGCTGTTCCCTTGAAGGCGAGCTCCGGATCCCTGTCGCTCTTAGAATCCAGATAGAATGGATTTTTTTTTCCCAAGGAAAATGGGGTTCTCAGTAAATGGGTTTGTTCCTTCATCTTCAGAAACTGATTTAATCTAGAACAACTTGTGACTGGCAAGTGGACACATCATGTGTCAGGGCCAGGAGCTGCTGGGTTCTGGGCCCGAGAGGAGCGAGGTGCCGTGCACAGCCTTCCATTTTCCAGACTTTCTGCTCAGAAATGTATTTCCTTTAGACTTTGCCATTGTGGTCCTCTTCCTCCTGCCGCTGTAGCTCTCTGTGTGTGGCCTTGGGCAGGATCACCCTTGATCATTGCTGCCGACCTTTTCCAGAAGTGGACCCTGCCCTGCAGTCCGCACTGCAGCTACTGTGACCTCCCCTCTGCTCGCTCTCGGTCAGACACCTGCTGAGGTTTCATAGGCTCTTTGCCCCTGTAGTATTTGCAACTTGCCTGTCCTCTTTCCTTTTCCTGTTCAGTGGGTCCCAGGGCCCTGGCCACAGCCCCTCCTGACCCCACCAGTCCCTCCCAGCCTGTGCCCTTCCTGCACCTGACTTCATCTCCTGAGTCTCCCTTTCCTCTTCCCGTCAGCCCTGGTGCCAAGGCCTATGCATTTTTGTCCTGGGAAACTGTCTTCCTTCCCCCTCTGTGGCCTCCACCCGTTGCTGGTTTTATTACCTTTGCCCATACTTTTATTTCCCGGCTCGTGTCTTCATCTCTGGGCTTTCCCCTCTTGCCTGTTTACTAAACTACTCTCGGATTCATTGTCCTCAAGCAGACCCTGGCCTGGTCCCAGCATCCCTCTTGTGAGGTTGGTGGCCACCCATGGCCTCTTAGACTGTGTCTGGGTCCCTCCACCATCCCTGCCGGCCCCTCAGGGCCTGGCTCAGCCTCTGCCACACGGCTCGCTCCCTGTGCACTCTTCTTTGTGCGTACCTTCAGCTCTCTTTCTTCCTCCTGTTTGCATCATGTCTCATCCCTCCCTGATCGCCCCAAAGTTTGTGTCCAGACTTTGCCCAGCTCAGATATGACATTCCTCCCACTCCCTCGCATCCTTCCCTGACCTGGCAAGAAGGGTTTTCTCCCCTGGGGCCCCCATTGTGTTCTAGCTGCACCTTTCTTTTGGCACATTTCACACCCTACCCTGTTTGTTCTCCTTGCGTTACCTTTGAGGTGCAGAGTATGTGCCCATCCAGCTCTGCTCCCTCTGGGGGTTGGAGCTCAGCCCCCATTGAATGAACCTGTGAGTGACAGTCCCCACCCCATCCTGCTCTACTGTGGACTCACACGGGATAAGGCCTCTTTCCTTCTCTAACCTCGAGTAGCACCAGACCTATGTAGGCACTTAACATTTAGCAGCTACCAAGTTACATATTTTAGGTGAACAAACTGTGTTTTCCACAGGAGAGACTGGGTACGGTCACGGTAAATCACGACTTGCACCGCAGGCCCTTTTATCACAGTTTCGGTTGTTCCAGGCAGGCACAGGTTTGTGTGTTGCAGATCAGAGGCACCTTGGGTTCTCGATCACTCACCGCAGCTCAGGCTCGCCAGGAGTGAGGTCAGAGATCTAGACGGCGGGGAAAGAAAGGAGGGAACCCTCGGACACGCGTGCTCCGGCAGGTACAAGTGATTAACCTCAATTGTGGCGTTCCGAGGCTTGGCCTGCCAGCTGTGGCAGTTCCAGATGAAATACAGCTCAGAAGGCAGCGTGGCACAGTAGCTGTGGCGCCAGCCGACCCCTGAGTTTGCACTGCAGCCAGATGGCCTCGGGTGAGATGCGCAACCTCTCAGAGCCCCACGTTCCCTATTTGCACAAGGAGGGTAATTCCACACGCCTGGAGGGTTTTTCGGAAGCATCCCCGAGCTAGCTGCGTGCAGGGCCTGTTATGGTCCTGGCCAAATGAATGATGCTCTCAGGACCCCTCCCGGGATGTGGCCAGATCACACCCCTGACCTGGCCGGGGTAGGTCCCTAATGTGCACGCAACAGAAGGGCTGTGGGGGCTGCAGAGCAGCTCAGATCTGAGAGGACCAAAGGAATTGCTTAGTGTAGACCCAGGGAGCCGAGCCTCTTCTACAAGTGCAGTGATTCAAGTGAGTTCAGACCCAAGCCAGGGCTCAAACCCTGGCCCTGTGCCCTCGGCCCACCCTCCGACCTCCACCCGTTCTCTGTTGCCACAGCATCTCAGTACTTCTCCGCCAGGGGTGGCAGACAGGTGGGCCAGCCGCCTTGAGTTTCTTTATCTCTGGTGCGTGTTTCTGTAAATTTAAACTTTCTCAGTTGGGTAAAAGCTTTAGAATTACTAAAATTCCTTTTGTGTTGCATAATGTTCTTGCCGTTTAAAAGATTAGCAGCATAATTTCAGTGAGCCTTCGTGAACGGCATGCCTCACTTAGCTTAATCTCTCTTTGGTACATGTTAAAACATATAGAGAGAGCCTCTCCAACTCACATGGGGAGCTTGGAGACGGAAGGTCGCTGTGACCTCTCACAACTGCGGACTTCTTAGAAAAAGAGGAGCGAGTGGCTTCCCTTGCAGCCTGTGCTGGGTTCCCTGAGATAAAAATGCTATGTGCCCGTGGGACGGGCGTGTGAAGTCAGTCCCAGATCCAGCTGGGAGAAGAAGGAAACTGGTGACATTTTAACGCACCTTCCCTGGTCACAAGCTAGCAGGCAGAGATCACCTCTGGAAGCTTTTGTATGGGGAAAGCCCTTTGGCTACCGGAAGTCAGCACGTTCTAGTGAGTGCCCAGTAAATACCAGGCCCATGTCTAGGTGCTTGGAAAGAAGTGACCACTGCGTCCAGGCTGAAAGAAACTTGTGGTCACTGAGGGTCAGACTGCCTGCATACCCACCTGTGACAAAGAAGCACTTTGCAGCCCAGATGGGTAAAAGACACAGAGGCTCAGGGGACTCCTGAGTGGTGCAGATGTGGGAATGGGATAAGGTCATGGTGGTTGTCATCACTGTCATCGGCCTAACAGCCACATTGAGTACCTATTGTGTTCATTCGTTCATTCATTCAGAAATATTTGCTGGGTGCTTCTTATGTGCCAAACCCTCTCTGATCATCAGAGAAGGGCCTTAGAAGGCAAATAACATCAATCCTAATGGGAGAGAAAAGGGAGGTTTGGAAAGGTGAAATTTAATAAGCAGCCTAGTTTATACAGCTGTTAAGTGCCAGAGCTAGGATTCAAATTCAAGTAAACTGGGATTTTTCTATAGGAAAGACTTGCCTGTGCGCTTACATAAGAAAGGGAGAGTCACTGAATAACTGAATCCCGCATGGCATTTCTCACATCTTTATCCTGTACTGCAGTTATTAGGCCTCTGTTTTATATCAGGCCACACACAGGTGACGTACACACCTGTAGCTTGTAGTCTGCATGGGGAAGGAAATAAGTAGAGATGTAACTGTCCATTTGTTTGCATATGTGCATATTTAACATGTATATATGCATATTTATGTGAGTATGCATATTAGCTATATTTAGTATTTATATGATGAAGAGAGTCTAAAAGAGATTCAGGTAAATTACTGATGGAGCTCCGAGGGCCATGTGTGTGAGCACTGGTGGTTTGCTGATCTGGAACTGCTCTGAAGGATGCTGGTCTTGCTCTGTTGCTCAGCCCAAAGCATGGAT
The DNA here is from genome assembly GCF_040939455.1 of Microcebus murinus. NCBI lineage: Eukaryota > Metazoa > Chordata > Mammalia > Primates > Cheirogaleidae > Microcebus > Microcebus murinus. Next base: position 29,771,230 of record NC_134122.1, read on the forward strand.
TAATTGTATAAAAGAAATTACATTTTCATAATCAGACTTTCTTTCTACAATCCCTCAGAAGGTGTTTGTGTTTGGAAGAAGCCCCTTCTGGATGTGTCATTGTAGAGTGTATCCATGCTGCCCTGAGTCTCCTAGTACTCCCACCAAATCAGTAGAACCAGATAAGAGCCTCACGTGACGAAGAAAGAATCACGACAGGGTGATGCATCCAATCTCAGCCAAGCCCAACACTTGGAGTGCAGGCGACATTTGGAGAAGGACACTTGCTGATTTTTTTGATCCTCTGCCTGGCAGAAGCTACTCAGCCCCTAAAGCCCTTTTTTCCCTAAGACCACCAAGAAATGACTTTATGGTCAGGTTTGCTGTTCTCTTAGGCTGGCAGTGAGATTTTGGAGACAAACACAGCCTCTCCTGCCTTTTTTTGTCAATTCCCTCTGTGTAAGAGAACTACCACATGGCTTGGCATCTAGCTGGTCAGGACGCTGAGGTATACCTCCTCATTTGGGGGCTAGATCGGTGGGGATTTTTATTATTTTACCTAGACATTTGAATTTTCTAAAAATGTTTTTTTCCAGATAATTTTGGACTACAGAAAGGACTCCTATAAAGGATATTCTAAAATAATTTCACCCAGTTAAGTTTTTAAGAACTGATTGCCATATTGCTGATTTTACATGATTTGCTCTTACAAATAGACCCTCCAGTGTCTTCCAGATATATAAACCTTCCCAACAGATACCCTTTTCCCATAGAGTCTCCAGCCCCCTGTGGACCATGCCAGGTTGTGACACTTACCTGAGTGGAGCAGTGTACGTTGAAGGTTGGACTGCTGAATGTTGGGCCGTACACTGTACAGCCCGTTTCTTCACTTGTCTTTTGTAGGCCTTCAGTAGCTCTTGAAGGTAGTGGCTGAAGATTTTGCAGTTGTCATGGGGGAATATAAAAATAAAAGCAAAAGATAGACCGATAATCGTACTTTCCCCTACATCCTCTCTGGCTGGACTCCCTTAAGGTGCCACAAGGGACTCACATGGAAATGGCTCTGGCTGCCCCCAGCAGGTGTGGACCCGTGTGTTCTGTGTCCCCTCTGTGTCCTGGGGGCAGGGCACCTTTGCATCTTCATCGCTCAGTACAGATGAATGAATGAATGCATGCATGCATGTAAGCAATAAGCATTCCCACAGAGAATTCTGAAATTGTTTTAGCCATTCGTGGAATTTCCCAGCCGTCAGCTTTTAGAAGCCTGAAAATATTTTTGGTATTTATCTCTTGAAGCAATATATCAAAAACAGTCCATACCAACTACTATTTTTCACCCAATTTCTGAATGTATGATAAGAAACACAGGATTCCTTGGGAGGAGAAGCTTATTCAGGTGAAATTCCTGCAGAAATCCTTGTAGCCCTGTGTTGTTCACCTAAGATGTAGCAAGAATGTAAATAGCTGGGCACTTTGACCTACCTCAGATACTTACCAATGTAAACATTTCTGCCAGGCTACCGGAAAAAAAAACAAAACCGGCCCGGGGTTATGAATGTCATTACTGTCGTTGGGTGCGGTGTCTTGTGTGGCTAAGTCATAGCTCAAGAAAAAATTTTGAGAAAGAGAGTAAGGTAGGAAAATTGCTACAGCTAAAGTCGAGATGGTTAGAGATAAATAGATCTATATTTGCCATATATGGTAATAAAAGAAAAGTCTGTGCTAATGCTCTCGACATTTATGGACTTCTCCGTGATTCATCTAGCAGGGCCAGTGGCTCTAGCCAAGAGATATAGAATGTCTGAAACTGTATTTCTTTCCTAAGTTGTTTCACTACAAAGAAGCTATGCTGTGTATTCAAAAGAAAATTCCAGGACTGAGTGAAAGTTACTACTTTAGTAATAGGGCTGAGAAAGATGGCCGGAGGAATCCGGAGAAAGTATTTTAAAGCCGTTTGTTTACCAAAACACTTAATAGTTCTCAAGGCATTAGCTATTTTCCATAGACCCAGGTTTACATGTACAATGTGTTTTCTGAGGCTGGTCACTTTCCCTCCTACTCCAGAAAGGGGGTCTGTGCTTTTTTGACTAATTGACTCATATGCAAACTCTTCTCATTTTAATCTGTTGCTGAGCTAGGTGTGATCCATGGCTTACGTCCAGGGACAGGGTGCAAGGTGAGCACCAAGCCGTGTGTTCCCTTCAAGTCCAGCAGCTTCCGAGCTGTGTCTGGTTCTTGCTGTCCAGCGCCCTGGTACTGCCCCAGGTGGCAGGCACAGAAGACACCGCTTTTGCACTGGGTGGCTCTTAGACTTGCCCTTGGAAGCCACATTTATGGCATCTCAAAGGACAGGGGTCAGGGATGCTCAGTACACCACTCACTCCCACGACACAGCCACCATTCCTGCCCAGAATTTCCCAGGAAGTATACTCATGCCGAATGGCATGTGTCCTTAGGAACTGCAGAGCTGGGCAGGCAGGTTAATACCTGGAAGACTTCTTTTGGGCACACTCCTCAAGCTGTGCAGAGACCCCGGAGTCTCTGAGGGCTGGGACCTGCTGGATAAAACCAGATGAAACTAAGGAGGTGCTTCTTTGGTGTCCTCAAATGGACTTTCTTTGCCGGAGTGAAGTGGGCTCTCTTTCCTAGCAGGGTGCTGCAGTGGAGAGGGCCTGGAAGGCTTTCTTTGCCTGGGAAGCTTTTTTCCCGACTTGCTGCTAGGTCGAAGTAATCCACTGGGAAGCCTCTGAGCATCTTTAGACGTAAAATCTGATTTCAAAGCTTTAAATTCCCCATTTGCCCACTGAGTTACATATGTTTCTTAGACTTGGTTTCCATCTGTATGGTATAAATAATTCCATTTAGAAATTAAGTAATTTTGGTCTACATTTCCTATCTACTACAGTGGCTCTGTAGTAGACACCCCCCGACCAAAGAAAAAAAAGATATGTAAAGATTATAAGGTCCTTCGTTTAGGTCCCATGTCTGTGTGACTTTCTGGTTGCATGTGGGTCACTAAGCACCTTGATAGGATCCTGCCTCTGTTTCCATCTGCATGTCTGGGAAAGCATGTATAGCATGTTTTGTGTCTACAAGTAGATTTGCCCAGCATTCATTATTAATTATTCCTCTGAGCAGCTCGGCGAAGCTAGTAAATATTAATAAACAATATGTTCTGATTATTAAGCTAAGACGAAAGGATATCTTCTCATGCTGCTTAATTTTAGGTAAGCTAGCTGCACAAAAATGCCGAATACACTTGAAGTAAGGTATTCAGGCGAGGAAACAAAGAAAACTGAGACGAGAACTGGGAAAGGGGTACATCTGAGGTCTTATTTTAAGTCCCGTGTATCTCCCTGTCAAGGTCTGCGCTTTTTCCGCTTGTTCGTGTTTTGTCTCTGAGTACCAGCGTCTCCTGTCTGCGGTCTGGGGAAAGCCCGGATCACACTGGGGCTGTGTGGCTGTCCCTGCCCCTTGCATGTTAGTGTGAGAAGACGTTTTAAGTCTCCTCAATGTTCTCTGAGGTCTTTGCCTATGAAAGGTATCCATGTTCGTTATAGAAATTTGTATGTGGCATAAAGCATTTAGAAGAAGGTATTAATAGTAATAAATCACCTGTAATTCTAGACGTGAGTGTGTCAGCATGTTGCAGTAGGTCTTTCTCATCTTTTTTTTTTTTTTTGCTCATAAATATTACATATTTTAAAACAATTAGGATTATGCAGTACATATCATTTCATAGCATGGTTTTCCCCAACAACCGTAGTGTTTTATATAAATGAAAAAAATGTAAAACACATCATGGACCAGTAGGCTTCCTATTAACACCCATTGTCCTTATAAATAATTCTGCTTTGGAGAAATACACGCGCAGCCTGGCTGTGCGTGAGTGGGTGCAGCATGTGCTTCCTTTGAGGGCTGTGCCCAGCCCACGGGGACGCCTGACCCCCCCGTGCCGCCTGTGCCTGCAGATTCTGTCACTGAGGAGCAACAGGACACATAACTCTGCACTCTATAAGCCTTAACAATTCCTTTTACTTTTTAAAATATATCAGTTGCTTCCCATACTGAGTTTTCAAAAGAGTGCTTTTGATGTTAAAAAGATACAATTTGTTTAACAACAAATGAAAAATAAGCCATAATTGCACTCCATTAGAGATATCTGCCGTTTCACACTGGTGTCGTTCTTGGCATTCTTTTCCAAACGCATATTATGTGTATGTTTATTCATTTTGGTAATGTTGGGGTCAGACTGTAAACACATTTTATAGTTTGTGGCTCCTCTTATCCCCATTTAGCTCGCACTACTCCCCCATGTCTGGGCCCAGGTGCCCCTTCCTCTGCAGAGCCCTCCTGCTGTCCCGGGCCAGGTCTGTCTCTTAAATGCCTTCGCGACACCACGATCCCCCACACACCCCACCACCACCCTGGAGCACCAGCCACAGGGGAGCGTTCTCCATGTAGGTAGTGGTTTGACTGGTCTCCCACCAGACAAGCCCAGGAGGCACAGAACCCATTGGTTTGCACCTGTGCCTGAAGGCTCACAATAGCTGCATTAAATGTTTGTTGAATAAATGGAAATCAAGTGCATTATTCCAAGTATTAGCGATTCTTTGAAAAATAACTTTACTGACTATCTAATATGCCATTGTGTTGCTTTATGAAAATTTCTTTAATAAGTAATCCCCTGTTGTTGGAATACATATTGTTTGTAGGTTTTCACTGTTCTAAGCACATGCTAAACATTGTGCATAAATCTCTGCCTACATCTCTGATTATTCTTGTGGATAGATTGTTGAGGAATTAAACCTGCATCCTAATTGTAAGCCCATTTGTCTAAATGTTAGCAGGGCCTAAGATCTGGAATAAATTACACGGTGGATATGTCTGTCGAAAGTAGGAGTCACACTTCCTGGTTGGTTTCAGAGAGTCCCAAGGTAAAAAGGTGCCTTTGGGGCCCACCTTGTCTGGCACTCGAATCCGCTCTGCAGCAGTGCCCATTAAGGGTCAGCTTGGGGATGAGTCTGAGAAGAGCATCTCTTTGTACGTTTGTTCAATCCACAAATATTCGCTGAGCGTCTGCCTGGACCTGGCACCATCAGAGGCCCCAGGAGTAGAGTTGAGGTATGTGCACCCCCTCAGTAGTCTATCAGAAATCTAGACCCAGGTCACCACTCTTGCTAGGACAGAAGCTCCACAAGGGAAGGGACCACGACTGTTTCATTCGCTGCACGTAGTAAGTGCTCAAATGGTTTTTTAATAAATTAAAATATATGGGTAATGTGGTTTCTCTCTGACAAACTCCAAATCTATTGATGTATAGATATGTCAGCAAATCACAGCAGTATTTTCAAAGCTCTGAAATAAAACTAGAGGTTTAGATACGAGCAGTTAGTTATTCAGAAAGTAACATGGGAGAATATTTTGAAATCGGACCTAAAGGCAAATCAGACTTATTTAAGAGAATCCCTCAAAGGGTGATTTCCCAAGGTTTCCTCCTCCCCTTTGCCACCGCTTGTCCCCTGGCCACCAAGAGCACTGCAGGAAGTCCCTGTGCCAGATAGGCTGGCCCAGGACATACGGCTGTGGAGGCCAAGCAGGGTGGATGCCAGCCAGGCTATGACAGCTGGTGCATGCGCGCCCCCTGGATAGGGGCAGCTGGCTGTACTGTCCAAGTCACCTCCTGGGCTGCACACAGGTCCTCAGAGTGGACACACGACATTGCCATCCTGACAGCCACAGCTCACAGCTCTCAGCTCCAAGACCAGAAACCTTAGAGCGCCCGTATCTCAGTTGTGGTCTCTTACAGCTGAGGGCTCCGGCGAGCTTGTGTATACATGTATTGTGTCTGCCAGTGTTGACTATGTTAGAGGTGAAACCGAGGGGTCTGCAGAGCACAATAATACACAAGCACACGTGCTGAGCGAGGTTGTCATCATGTCACAGGCTTCTGGAACACTCCTCCTTATACCATGCCACTGAGCTGCTGCCACGTGCCGCCAGGTCCTCCATCCGATCGTGGCCTCTGTGCTTCTCGAATCTGCTTTTCTTCTGTGTCCTCGGCACCATCCTCAGCCTTTGTCACCTTAGGTCTAAATGAGAGCATTACTGATTTGATAAACCTGCAGCTTTTCACCATGAAACCGGTTTTGCACGCTCCCTCTTGCTCAGGAACTTGGGTGTGCCCCTCTCTGGCCCTAGCAGCTCAGCCCAGGCACCCTCTGCTCCAGCCTTGCACGCCCGTCCTCTTTGCTCCTGGTCCCATCCAGCCCCACAAAACCCATCCCTCCCACCACGCAGTTTTGTTGGGCACAATGCGAGAGGCACATCGTCAGCGTTAGAGACTTTTTCTGCCAAGACACGGAACATGTTTTAAATGGCGCAAAGAAATTTAAATGGGAAGAAATTACAGCATGAGTGAGTTTATCCCTTTCAAGATAATCTTATTTAATAACCAAAAAACTCAAAAAGATATGCATTTCATCCAGCTACAAAAGCAGCGTGGCGGGTTATATATTGTGGTAATTACATGTTTGGGGTTTCATTCCTTCTTTAAACTAGATTTCTATTATTTCAGAAAATCAACCATTGTAGAAAAAGACTATTCATTTATTTCATTGCCGGGTGGCCCATACACTGTGAAAATAGGTCAAGAACAGTAATCTAAATTGACTGCTGATAAATAATTAAAGCTAATGGAATTTTCTCAAACCTGTGAACTAAAATCTTTGAGAAATTGCCAGGACATACTGTCTGCTGTTGTATAGAAAGATATTTTTTATTTAATACTTCAGTTTAAATGCCATTTAAAATTACCCTTTTCTGTCACCGAGATGGGAAGGAGGATGTGTTCGTCTATAAAAGTGACCAAAAGTGTGATGTCCCATTGATGGCTGCACGATTCATGTTCCGGTGATAAGATGGGAAGTGAAGGTTTCAGAACCGGAACAAAGAGAAACTTCATTTTCTCCCGAGCTGTATTTTAAGTTGAGCTTTACGATTGGTATATCACATAATATACATTGTCTTGTTTAAAAAAATTCCATACCTGGTCTGAGCTCTTGTGTACATTGGTAAGAAGGCATTGCAGCAATATTAAATAACATCTAGGGAAATAATACTAAGAGCAATTTTTCTTTCATAGACAATGACGATTCTCTCATTGGTGCTACCAGAACCTTATAAAATTACATTGGACAAACATGTATAAAAGTAACTATTAGGCCGGGCGCGGTGGCTCACGCCTGTAATCCTAGCTCTTGGGAGGCCGAGGCGGGCGGATTGCTCAAGGTCAGGAGTTCGAAACCAGCCTGAGCAAGAGCGAGACCCCGTCTCTACTATAAATAGAAAGAAATTAATTGGCCAACTGATATATATATATATAAAATTAGCCGGGCATGGTGGCGCATGCCTGTAGTCCCAGCTACTCGGGAGGCTGAGGCAGAAGGATCGCTCGAGCCCAGGAGTTTGAGGTTGGTGTGAGCTAGGCTGATGCCATGGCACTCACTCTAGCCTGGACAAAAAAGTGAGACTCTGTCTCAAAAAAAAAAAAAAAAAAAAAAAGTAACTATTAGAAGAGATGGCTTATCAATAAGGAAGCAGATTGTTGATTGTAGTCAATGAGACTAGCCCCAGATATTGTGCACTGTGTACGTTTTTCATTATTAATAAGGATAATTCAGCTATCAGAATATTTTAGAATACTAAAGGCATCAGAATGACGAATCAGTACTCAGATGCTTTCGAACAGTATGTCTTCAGTATTATGTCTTTAATTATAGAAAAGGGGTCATCTTCTCATTTCCATTTGATGAAATATCCTGGTTGAAAAAACTCACCAATTTGCTGTTAGTTTTTAGAGAAGTCGTTTTGTAAATTGCTGCATTTATGTCTAATGTTGTATTTACTGCGTTTTCTTATGTTTATAAATAGTGAACTCAATTTCCAAATTTGAAACTTTTTGCATTTTTCTTTAAAAAACACTCAAAATTGCCCCTTTCTAGTATCTGTGTCATCTGGAATCTGAGTATTTGTGTTTTGTATTTGTAGAGATCTTCAGAGTTCTTTCTTTGGGGGTAGCCCAGATAGCCCTGTAGACATGTTGGGTATTTTCAGTGACTGTGGTTGGAATCCCAGCCCTTTCTTCTCTGGGACTTCGTTCAGCACCAGCGAGGGCTGTTAGGTGGCTCCCTGAACAGCGTGCATCACGAGAGTCGGTGGCATTAGAGACACTGACCAGGACTTGGCACAGCTAGCAGACAGCTACTATCCAGAATAGGAGGGGGACATGAGAACCTGGAGCAGCCCCAGGAGCGAGGCCCCGGCAGGAGGGCTTTGCCGAGCAGGCGCCCAGAACAGTCCAGGGAGGAGACGGGTGGCCGGGATGGTGAATGAAGGGAGGTGAACTGTTACCAGCAACAACGTCATTGCTCCCTCCTCAGTGCCCCAGACAGCCCTTGAGAACTCCCAGTCCTGCCAGGAAGCACTTCTCTGATGGCCAGGACTGTCCCAGGAGGGGCAGGGCAGCCAGGACGCTGCCGAGGCCTCTGCCCCAGGTAGGAAATGGGACGAGAGGACCGTGAGGTTTCAAGGTGAACTTATGAAGATGGCAGTTTCAGTTCCCTAATTTCTAGCTTATAATTTCAGGGATGCTTCTCTTTGCATGTTCTGTCTGATCAGTCAGCTGAGAGCTCAGTGTGTCTCACAGAGAAATAATGTTTTTTAAAAGCATTTTATATTTCAAACATACACAGATAGGTGGATAGGGCCACGAGCCCCTGCATCTCATCCTCCATCTGTAACGGCCATCAACACTCTTGTCTCACCCATTACCCTTCCCCCATAAATCTGTTTGAAGCAAAAATCGTATTTTATCCATAAATATTTTAGTATGTATCTCTAAAAGACAAGGACCCTTTTAAAAAACATAGCTGTAATACCTACTTAAAATATAAGCTACCATAGTTTTTTTAAAAAGCAAAATGAAACTTTGGGCTTACTATTTCAACCTTATTTCATTTTGTGTTGTACCCTATTTGATCAATTATAGCACATACACTTTTATATGTTTTACCACCTTCAAAATCAGGGTGAGTATTAGAATTAGTGCCATCAGAATTTAAAAAGCAGCATTTTTTTCTCAGTGTAGTATAAGATAGTGTGGTACATCTTACCTTTGGTATCAGATTTAATGAAATATGCTACATTAACAATTTTCTTCTAACATATGCCTAACACATTTTCAAGTGTGAATTTTCTTGCTTTTAGGTCTGAGTAATGAGGGAAAGTGAGGGTCAGTAAACTCACTGGGAGATCATGTTTTTTTTGTCTGGGTGGGTGTGTGACATGTCCCCTCCTCAGGCCAGAGCATTTCCTGGAGTTTTAAGTGCTTGTCAGTCTTACGGTTTTGCCCAGCCCCTGTCAAGGGTTAGACCCTGTCCCAACCCTTCATCACCCAAACACAATGAAGAAAAAATGGGCCCTGAGACCAGGGGAAAGAGGGGAGCTGAGCGTTACCCTGGGGTGGATCAGGTCTGAAACAGGTGACAACTGAACAGGCCAAGTCACTGCTGCTGATGCCACAGAGCCAGGTCCCTAACCGTTCTTGCTTCCAGCACCCGGGGTGTTGTTGGTGACCCTTCGAGAGTCAGAATCCAGCCTTTGAGATGTGACCCAGTTCTGCCCCCAGCCCAGCTGCCCCCAGTGCTCTTGGAAAGACCGTGTTGTCACCAAAGAAGAAAGGCCCCCACTCCCGGTCTGTCACCATAAAGGACAAGGTGCCACCAAGAGATGTGGCGAGTCTTCTATGTAGTCAGAGTTGTTCCCCAGAAACTCATCTAAGATACTGTGGAATAAAAGTGCAAAGACAGTAAAACTTAGTAGAACATCTGGGAAAATCTGGACTATCAAATCTTTTAAAAAATAAAGATCGTTTCATGACTTTGAAGATGCACCTGTCATTCATAGCCTCCTTTGGTTGGCGCATGTGTCTGAGCTCTTCTCCTTGGGCTGCTTCTCCTTCCAGCATAGACGGCACCCAGGAGCCACTGTCTCCTGCACACAGAGACGGACCTCGGCACGGCAGCTTGGTGTGTCACCAGCTCTCAGTCCCTGGCACGTGACTCTGGGCTGTGGGGTCCCCCGCCCTACCCTGGCTTGACATGCGAGTGGAGGACCAGAGAGATGTCACGGGATTAGCAGCTCGAGGCCTTCCAGAGAGGGTCCAGGGAACGTGTGTTTTGCAACTCCCTCTTGTACCTTACAGGTGCCACTGAACACTGCATGGCAAGTTTGTGTTTCTGTCTCCATTTTGCTTTTAAATCTGAATGGTTTTCTCTAGCAATTGTCATTTCTTCCCTTCCCCCAAATTCCTTAATAGCATTCTGCTGTTCAGTTTTTTGACCTAAAAAGTGTGTTGGGAAACAGAGGTTTTGGAGGCTGATGGAAATTGTTTTCACATAGAAGCATCTCTGTGTAAACATTGCTTATTATTTGCTGTGTGCTCAAAGGAGAGATGGTCAAAATGGGCTATTTTGGCTTTTGGTAACAGATATCTGATATTAATAATCTCAAGGACATCACTTTCTGTGCATTAAGGTGTTTATTATTTTTTTGCTCAATAGAGAGGATACAGAATCGAAGAAAACTGAAACCACCACTGAAAAGCCTACAGCTGAATTAAGTGTGTAATAACCTTAAGTTATTGCCACATTTTAAAACATGTGTTCAGTACCTAATTATCATTCATTTCAATGTGGTTTTGATCGGCCTGAACCCCGCATTCTTCAGTTGGCGATTGCAGGAAAGGGTACAGGGGGGTGCATGAGGACTGGGAGTGGCAGAGTCTGCGGTTCCTGGTGCTGCCTGGACAGCAAAGGGCACTCTGTTCTAAAAAGATAATAAATCATATCATGTCCTCGCCAGCCAACGATGGAGAGTCCCTTAGGTCAGAATCAAGCATTTTTGTATTGGTCTCCTTGGTTTAGTACAAAACCGGATCATATTTGCAGGCAGCAGAATTGGATAAGGAATTTCTCAAACTGCCAAAAATGAAATTAGGATGAGTGGTTTTTGGCTGGTGACTCGAAGCACATATGTATCAGTTTGTGTGTGACGCGTGTGAATATATAGTGCTTTTTTCCATCTTCAGCTGTCTTTAAATATGCATGTGTATACAAACACATCCAGCTTTAATATCAAAAAGGTTATTTTAGTAGATCTGTTATAAGACAAATAAGCTCAAAGGAATGATTGTTAAAATACAGCAGGTTGGTTAAGAGGAGTTGGCTTTATTTAAGGACATTATGAGAACATAGCTCACTGCCTTCCTGAAATTCTGTAATAGAATATAGAAATAATTTCACCATCTCCTGTACTTCTCAGAGCTGGTGTTCATGCACTCATGAGGTGCTTGGTGGGGTTGGGGGTGGCCCAGGGCATGCCTGGCAAGAGGCACTGAGGCTCGGGCACCCGGCCTGGCACCTGTGTCTGAGGCCACTGAATTTCTCCATCAAGCTCTCTGCTCTTCCTCCCTGCTGTGCCTGCAAATCCCTCAGCCCTGCCAGCTTCCTCGTTCCCTGACTCTATCCAACACTGCGTTTGTCCTCTGAGTTTAGGCCCTTCATAAGCCATTTGAATGATACACACATCCCCCTGGTCCCCACCACGTTGCTGTCTGGGTGGCTCCCATGTGTCGCCACGGTGAATGAGTCGTTTACAAAATCTCACTGTGGCATGGGTCTTGGAGAGAGCACTGGGTTCAAATCCTAAGTCTTCCGGCTGTGTGACGTTGGGCAGATTTCCTTCCCTTTCTGAGCCTCACAACACGTGTCCTCGCAACACGCCAGTCTCAGTCCCTTCGGTGGGTGGGGTCATTGTGACAAGTGCCTGAGTCCTATGCTCTGCACACAGCAGACACAGCCTGGGATTCTCTCCCCACGGTGCCCCGCAGCCTTGGCTGCCGGCTGCCCTCTCCTTCCCCAGGACTGCTGAGTTCTCACAAGGTCCCCACTCACCGTTGGTTTCCATCTCACAGCTCTGCTCAAGCTGCTCTCAGAGTTCAGAGGGACTCACCAGAGGCTGAATCCAATGGTGTCTCCTCAGCCCTCACCTCTGCCATGAGTGAGCACAGCCTCCTGACGCTCCCTCCTCTGTGAGCCCCGAGTCTTTGGGCTTTGCCTCCTCTGAGCAGGGGCTCTCCATCCTCCTCCCTCTCCCACAAGGTTCCTGGTTTGTGAATGTGTCTTCAGCCCTGAGCTGCCTGGTATGGTGGCCGAGGGACACTCGACTCATGGCCAGTCCAAAGAGATGTGCTGAGGTGTATACCTACAACCCAGACTTCAAAGACCTGATACCAAAAAAAGGAATGTCAAATCCCTTGTTAATAATATTTATATTGATTGCATGTGAAAGGGTAAGACTTGGAAGATGTTGATTTCTTTTCAGCTTTTGTAATATAGCTGCTAGAACAATTTAAGTTACACGTGTGGCTGGCACCGTGCCTCTGTTGGGCAGAGCTGTCCTGGAACATGGCGTCCAGCTCCGAGGGCCATCTCCCACTTGCCAGTTCTTGACACACTTTGAGAGACTGTTTGTTCATCCACTGTTCTTTTGTGTATTCCCTCATGCACCCATCCCGTGTCTTTTGAGTCCCCTGTGTGCCAGGCCCCCTCGTAGGCAGGGAGGTGACAAAGGCAAACACTCATAGATGCAGCCCCAGGTCACGCCCGCTCTCTTGGCAGCAGGTCCCCGTGGATGGCTCCAGTCGGTCTTTTGGCACTAGGCCACAGGCCGCACCTGCAGCCCTCCCTGCTGCGCAGGGTGGAGGTTGGGCTACCGTGGGGTGCAGTTGGCAGGAAGGGCCAGAGGTGGCCCCTCTGGGAAGAGAAGCAGGGGGCCTGGTGTGCAATGGACCAGCAGCCCCCGGAGGGTCAGGGAAGAGGATGCACTCCTGGCCGTGTCCACACTATGTTTATGGAGCTCTGAGGGGGACGTGCAGGGCTGGCTGCTTCCAGTTCTGCAATCCCCAGTCTGGGGCGCATTGGAAGGCCTAGGCGTCCCTTTTCAAGAGCCCAGGGGCTGTCAGTTGTTACTGGCCCAAGGCTCCCCCCCAGGGCATGCTCCAGTCCGGTGTGGGGCAGGAGCGGGCACCCAGCCTCCGAGGTGGCATGGGGGCTCAGGCACAGTTCCCTGCACAGCAAGGGGCATGACCCAAAGGCCAGGATCGGAAGGAGCCATGGTTTTCACTGACAATTGAAAGACAAATATTTTCCTTGAATTTTTCACATCTTATTTTTAAAAATAATATGAGTTTGTAGCCTTTTCCAGTTTGAAAGGAAGATTCACTGCGCGTGTCTGTTTTTTAGAACAGAGACAGTCCTGTGTACGCTGGGCCTGCACGCCGTGCGCTCTGCCAGCACCAGCTTGGTGTGAGTTGGTTTATCTCTCCTTCAGCCACTGGCGCCCGCCTTGGCACCTGCTGGTTGGGGAGAGCGCTGGATAACACAGCGACACCTCATTAACAAATTGCCTTCATACAAAGTCAGCCTTTTTGGAAAACAAACAATAAACAAATGCCAGCCATCATCCTGTTTGCAGTTTGTGGCAGAAGTACCTTGGCATGATCGTCCTGCCCGTTCGTCCTTGCCTTGGGGAGAGGGAACGAGCCACTGTCCAAGAGTGTCTGGGAGGCTCTGTCCCCCCCTCCCCTGCTCCACGCGCCTGTGCCGCCCAGGCACACACAGGGCACTCACACCTCCCACACCCTTCCTGTGCCACCCACAGGTGGCTCATTCTTTAGGATTAAAATGTAGACTTCACAGCTGGCCCCTGCTCGCGCAGGCACCCTTCTGCCATTGTTCTTTCCCCTTTTCATCCTCTTTTTCCCCTAATTTCCCTTCCAGTGTTGTATTTTGTCCTCTGTCTCTCCGAAAAGTGCAGTGGGTGAAACAAGGTAGTGTGCTGGTTCCCTACTGCTACCGTAACAAATGACCACGGATTTGGAGGCTTAAAACAATGGAAATGTATCCCCTGACAGTGCCTCGCATCAGGAGTCCACAGTGGGGTTTGCTGGGCTGAAGTCAAGGTATCAGCTGGAGAAGCTCCAGGGGAGAACGTTCCTTGTGGTTCCCAGCGTCATCCCAGCCTCTGCTTCTGTTCTCGAATCTCCTCCTCTCACTCTGACCCCGGTGCCTCCCTCTAAGGACTGCTGCATCACCGCGGCCCACCTGGATAATCCGGGATGATCCCCCAACTCCCGATCCCTAACATAATCCCATCTGCAAAGGCCCTTTCACTGTGTAACCTAATGTGGTCACAGGTTCCAGGGATTAGGACGTGGACATCTTTGGTGGGGGGCAGGGTGGGGACCGTTATTGTGCCCACCACAGATAGCCTCATTTACTTAAGAAGAGATTGGGAAAGAGTTTGATTGGTTTTTGTCCCTGAACTTGGTGTAAAAATATAGCAAATCATCCAGTGGAGGAACAAAAACTATTGACTTCTCACAAAGAAATAGTTATCATCGCGTTTAGGATCCCTTAGAAAAACGTATAATTAAAAGGGAGGTTGGGACGCTTCTTGACCATCCGTCTTTCGGGGTTACGATATGAAACAACTTGGGCTGGTTATGTTTTGGCAAAGGGCTTTTATGGTACAGGCCTGACCAGCGGGTCAGTCTGTGACGCAGGAAACATTTGTTACTGTGCTGTCCCAAGTAATAGCCACCAGCCTCATGTAGCTACTGAGTATTTGAAATGTCGCTAGTGTAACCAGATGTTTCAACTGTAGTTAAATTCAATTAAGTTACATTTCAATATAAACAGCCACATGCACTAGTGGCCATGGTATTGGATAGCATAGGCTAGAACAAAATTTCCTCACCTCAGGTCTCTGGAGAAGGCCGCAGGGAAGCCCCGAAGAAACAGTTAGCAGAGTTTTTTCCCTGCGGGGAAGAAGGGATAGCTTTCCTCAGATTCCTAGGTGTTTTGTGACCCCAAAAAGTTGAGGTTCAGGTTCAAACCACAAAGAGCACTGGCTCGTACACAGTGCCCAGAGCTGTTCTCCCTAAGGCTCTGCAGGGGCCTTGAGTGAGTTGAGTGGGCTGGTTTGGGGGAGCTTAGGGTGGTGGAGGGGCCTTTGATTTAGGTGTTTGACTAAAGAAACACAAAACGCTACCTGTCAGTCTGTTGCCAAGAGAGCCATGTGCACAGGCGGCTGGCCACGGGGCTGAGCAGGCTAGGCCAGGCTACTTGTAGACCTGCAGCGTCCCAGGGAAGGGAGAGGCCGAGGGGTCCTTCCCCCACCCCTTCTGTGGTCCTACAGTTCTCTCTCCACCCACTTTCATGTGATGCGCGACAGTCCAGGTGCCAGAGAACCCTGCCTTTTGTGGTCCCCAGGAGTAAAAGTCATTAGTATTGTTGAGCACTCACTATGTGCCAGGGACTGTGGAACCCACCTTAACACATTCACTGCCACATTAGGAAAAAAGTTTTTTTTCCTTGGGGCAGCTGTGGTTTATTATGAAAGCAGAATAAAAGTTTTGAAAACAAAATGATCCTTTCTAATTTAATGGAAAATTGGTTATTTGTTATTGTTTTCCGTGTGTGAGTTATATGCAACTTGAATAATAGTTCAAGTGGCTCCCAAGGCAAAGAGATATACGAGTTACGTGTGCTTCACAAGGCCCCAGGCTCAAAACTAGCATGAGTTAAATACAACTCACATGGCAGTTAATGTGTTAACCACACTTTTATTTCTTCTCCTACCAGGAAGACATGATTATCCTTAAGCACAGTAGAGATAAGGTCAGAGTCTCAGGAGGGAGGTGACTTCCTGTGTCCCCACAGTTAGGGAGTGGCTGAGCCAGAATTTGGAATCAGGGCCGTCCTGCTGTGCTGGCTGCCTCCTGTATACTGAACTTTCACTGGGCCCCTACTCCTCTGTATTCCGACTGAGGAGCTCTGGAGAGAAATTCAGGTGGTCATTTGCCTGGTAGCATTCGGTCGGGCATTTGATGGCAGCTGTTCTTGGGGATTCCAGGGGGGACACTCAGACAGGCGTGCTGAGGACAGAGCACTACGGCCCTATCCTGTTTGAACCTGCGCGAGTCCTGCCTATCTACCGAGCTCTTGTGCCACATCCTCTGTGCAACTGCTCCTCGTCTCCTTCCTCTTACGTTCTCCTATAGTGTTGAGTTTATTTCTTTGGAATAACGCCTTTGCTTTACTCCCGTGTTATGGTTTGACGGATACACGTCCGTCTATACCGATACGAGTCAGTTTCATTTGGATGTGTGCATCAGGGTTGGCCTGGGGACTTAAGCAATTTTTATACGTGGCCAGGCCTTGTCCCAGACCTATTAAATCTGACCTGGCACATGGACAATGCTTAGAAAAATAGCTAATAGCCTAAACTCTCGGTAAAGGCAAAGTTGCTGTATTTGTATCTTTTTGAAGTATTTGAAGCACTTTCTCCATTTCTTCATTTTAAATCAAATACTTTCAAGGGGATCACATACACATACCTACAGGACGTCAGAGCGTTATGAAATGGGTACTGATGGCTTGGGATGGAATTTCCAGTGACTTTATCAGATACGGATTCAAAACAGACCATATCTCCATTAATAGTTCACAAAAATAGCAGCTAAAACAGCACAGTGACCCAAATCCATTTCGTATAAAAACAACAACAAAACCTACATTGTAACATATTTTATTCTAAGCATATCATCTCACTTAACTGGCATCAGCAAAAGCTCAGTCCATAGCACATTCAAAGTGAGGTCTATATAACCAGGACTTACTAGAAATAAAGCCTAGTTGTGTTCTGAGGCAAGTTGGTTTGAATCCTGGCACGCTGGTTGGCGTTGTTGATGTTTTTAGGGATGGCGGGACAGGAGAGGTACCGGGGTTGCTGTGTGTAATGATCATCAGCGAAGCTGCCTTTAGGAAGCCTTAACTGATGTTTCCCTTCTCTTTCCTTCTCAAACGGCTGTTTCCTGACCCACCCTCTTGCTCCAGGATTTGCGCAAGCAGGTAGCGCCGCTGCTGAAGAGCTTCCAAGGGGAGGTAAGCATTTATACTTACTTTATATCCCAAGCCACCCTTGGTAGTTAATCAGTCGTTCTTTTTATTCACATCCAGTAAATGCCGTGGGCAGAAGGCACTCACCTGGGTGGGGGCTTCACGGCTGCTCCGACCCAGCGCCGCGCAGACTTTGTTCTCTGCGATGTGAATATCCCCCTGGGTCCCCAGTTAAAGCCTTCCTGGAAAGGGAGGCCATGTTTGCAGTATAGAAAGTGTGGTAGATTCAGGAGAGAAGGCCCCCCCCCCCCCGTGTGATTGCACTTCCCACGGTGAACTGAGGTTGTTCAGGCCACAGCCCAGGGGGGCCCAAGAACACCCTCAAGGGAGCCACCTTGTTCCCTGGGCTGGCCTGGGGCTGCCACTACTCTGAGGCGTCTGGTGAGGGAAGGACTGAGCCAGCAGCTGCTTTGACAGAGGCTGCTGTGGGGGAGGAATGCCACTTGATTCAAGGCTTGAAACACAGAGTGTCAGGCAGAAGCTACAAAGAGCTCGTTTGGGCTCAGTATAAGGAAGTGGTTTCTAACGGATCCTTCCAGAGAAGGATGGAGCCATCTGGCAGTCGGCACGTGGGCGACAAGTCGCCCGAGATGTCCATCCGTGCTATCTGTTAGTGGGAACAGCACCCACAGTGGGTACTGGGGATCGAGGTGGATGACACTCCTTGCCAACTGTTTGTGTAGAGATTCAGTGAAGTTTAGAAAGCCACAAATTGTGTCATTGTTGTGGAATTATTCACTGTCACCGCTTTAGCTTCTCCGGTTGGAAAAATGGAAGTAGGAATAATACCAGGCTGATGAGAGGGAACAAGAGGTTTCCAAAGCCCCTGAAAGTGTGCATGTTGGTACGGTCTCAGGAATTTTATTTTCTTGCAACTACTCAAGTCACATGGGGAAGGGGCAGAATTAGGGGAAGTGAGACACGGTGGGTTCCGCCTGGGACACAGGTGATGTAAGGTGGTGCCTTAGGTGGACACAGGTCTAGGAGGACTGGATTCCCGGGCCCAGAGCTGCAGAGGAAGCAGTGTGGCTGCCGTCAGCAAATTCTTCCGTGGGCACGTGTTAGCAGAGGGTGAGGGAGAGAAGGAGGTAAGTTGGGAAGACTGTAGCAAAGGCCAGAGAGGAGATTCCAGGACAACCAAGGGACCCATGTGTTAAGAAGGACACAGCAGTGGCTGCGGGTGACTGCTGAGTATTTTAGGATGTAGAACAGTGCTTTTCTTTCTCTTTATAATGTCCTGCTCACCAGGCCCCCGTGTACCTATCGTGGAAAGGCCCAGAAGGCTGCCCTCCGCCCTGCGTCTCCACACCCTCACATTACCAGTGAAACTGTTACCTTACACCTGCCTGCGTTTGATCTTACCTGTTCTGTCACCTGTTAGCAACTTTTGAGAAACCCACGGGCTTAGTATTTCTCTAGCTGAAAGGGTTCAATGCTCTTCTTGTGTGTTGGCTTGTGTTTTTTTTTTTTTCTTTTTGGAAAATTTCAAAGCAACATAAAAGTAGAAAGACTAGTACAATGAGCACCTATACACTCTTTACCCAGATTCACACTTTGCCCCAAATCCCCCACCCCTTTGGCTAAATATTTAAAAGCAAGTCACAGACAGCAGACCCTGTACCCTTAAACACATGTGTGGCTCTTAAAATTAAGGAGGCATTTATATTCTCTGGCATTACCTCAGTAACCACAAATGTCACACCTAGGAAAATTAACAGTAATTCTAGGTTATCTAATATTCGGTCCAAAATCAGATTTTCCCAGTTATCCTCAAAATGTGTTTTTTTAACTGCCCTCTCCCCAAGTAGGGTCCAATCTGGTTTCCACATTGCATTTGGAAATGTTAACTTACATCTATTTTAATGTAGGACATCTTCTTCATCTCCCTCATCTCTGTTTTTGTTTTCCATTACATTGATTTTTTTTGGAAGGACCTAAGCCAGTTATCTTATAGATTAGCTCACGTTCTCAGCAAGGTAACGACTTTGCTTCTGGGTGTGTTACACCTAAGAGGCATCTAGGCTTCCATTTGCCTATTTTTAAAGGCTATTTGAAAGGTGAATATTTTTTTAGCACCGTTAATTAATATTTATCAAGCCTCTGCTAATTGCTATATTTTTTAAATAAATTGTATTGTGTATATTTAAGGTATACAACATAATGTTATGGGATACATACAGGTAGTAAAGTGGTTATTAGAGTGAAGCAAATTAACATATCCATCATCTCACGTAGTCACCCTTATCATATGTGTGTGGCAAGAGCTGCAGAAATCCCTAATACAGTGCAATTTTATTTACTGTAGTCTTCTTGCTGCACATTAGATGTCTAGACGTGTTCATCTACATGTCCACAACTTCAGATCCTCTGACATACATCTCCATTTCCTCCTCCCTCCCCAAATGCTGTATTTATGTCAAATAATTTGTGCAGTCTGGTAACCTGACTTCAGTATGAGGGGTGAGATGCCACGTGCTTCTGAAGGATGAGCTTACGTGGCAGAGCATGACTGTGAGGGCACCACGCGTGCAGGATTGGTTTTCCTACAAGCAAGGCCCGAGGGCAGCGTGTCCAGGCTCACTCGGGGCAGGGTCTGTTCTGCTCTCTTGTTTTTAGAGCTGCACCTCTAATCGGAGGCACCTTATCCCTCATCAGTATCTGCCAAATGTGATTTAATTTATTGGATATATATATATTCTTTTAGCTTATGCCAAGGTACATCAGCTCCTTCCACAGAAACGTATAGTGTTAGTGAAAAAATCTTTGCACCAGAATTTATATAGATTACTTCCTTCTTTGAGTCCCCCTAAAAGAAAAAAACAACAAAAGATGTTTTTCAGACAGCAAGAAATTCACATAGGACTTTAGGGTTCCTGCAAGAACATATACTTGTAGCGTGTTATAATGTTATAGAAAAACATTAACCTGGGCCGGATATCTCTTAATGCCTTCAGTGATCTCACATGGTTCTCAGTACAAAGTCCAGACCTCCTCCCTCCTGGGATCTGCAAGACCCAGTGTGATCCTGTAACTGCTGACCTTTCTAGACTCCTCTCACCCATCTCCAATCACTCGATACACCAGCCCTTTGGAATTTCTGCCAGGCCTCAGAACGTTCTGAGCCTCCTTCCTGCCTGCAGGCCTCTGCGCCAGCTGGCCTGCTCCCTGAAACACTCCTTCCCCCCTCCACTTCCCCAGGCTCCCGGCAACTTAGGTATCTTTCTCAAGAAAGGTCTCCCCTAAGTGATAGGCTAGGTTCCCTCTAGTGTGCTCCCATTGCACCCTGCACTACTTGTGGCAGTGTTTGTCACAGTGTCTGAGAGCCACTCCGTTACTCTGTCTGCATTCCCTGTCGGCCATAAGATGTGTGAAGCCAGCCACTGTGTCTTGTTCAGCACTGCCCTCCCAGCTTCTGGTGCAGCTCCTGGAACTGAAAAATATTTGGGCACTCAAAAATGGTTATTAAATAAGTGATTGAACAGCGAAGTTCCTCTCGAGGTGGTTTTAAAAATATTTTATCTCTGTCTTTTCATTATGATGTGTTGCTGTTAATAAGGTTGAAGACATCCCATAAGATATGCTTGGGAATACTTGGGAATACCTTTAGAAGAAGCTAGGAAATCACTGTATTAGTTGTCTTTGATTAAGAAGTTTGAAATATTGTCATCATAACAGTTATTTATAGTTATTGCAGCAAAGTCATGAAATTTAACTCACACTGAAATTATTTATCACTGATTGATTGATTGATTGCTCTCTAATTTTGTGTTTCACAAGCCAACCAGCTGATACAGGGGGAAGAGGTACCCTAAATGTTCAATCCAACTTAAAACTTATTCTAGTCCAATAATTTGAAAAATCCCTTCAGTAAAGTAATACTCACACCCTCTAGGAAAATGCTAAGTCCTTCAAATTCTCTCTTCCCCCCATCTCCCGCTTCTCTCCCTAAGAAGGGTCCTGGTATACAAGGTGGAAGGGGTGAGGGGCTGGCTCAGACAGCCTCTTCGTAGTTGGGGACCAAGTATTCTCAGGGAGGAAAATCCTCTTAAGAAATAACAAAAGTTTTAAAGAGGAAATAAAAGACTGAAAAATCTATGTGCTAAGCATCAACTTTTAAAAAGAACAACATCTCAAAATATGTCAAAGAAATAGTTTTAAAAAATAAAATACAACAGAATAAGTTCACATAGGAAGAAAAACATAATAAATATACTTAATAATAGTAATAAATGTAAGAACAAAAATGAATGAAAAAGAAAACAAAGACCTGAGAAAGAAACATCCCAAAAGTTGGTTCTTTGAAAAGATTACCACAGTGGACAAACAACCTTACTAATCAGGAAAAAAAACCTAGTAGGAATAAAAACAGGGACAGCACTGAAGCTGTGGCAGAGATTTAAAAGATAATAAGTGAATACGATAAGCAATTTTATGCCAATACATTTTTAAATGGACAAATTTCTAGAATACTGTAACTACCGAAGCTGATTAAAGAAGAAGTAGAAAACTTGAATAATCTTGTAACTACTACAGAAATATTTCCTCAAGGTCTAGACAGTTTTCTGGGAGAGTTCTATCAATCAGTCATAAAACAGATAGCTCTAATATATAACACACTTCTTCAGAAAATAGAAGGAACACTTCTGAATTTATTTTCTAAGTCTGGTATACCTTGATACCCAAACCAGACCAGAACAGTACAAGACACGAAAATTAAAAGTCAGTCTTATTTATGAATCGATACGCAGAAGTTGTTAAAAAGGTGTTAGTAAATTGAATCTGTCAAGCTTGGTGTATCCCAAGAATGCTGGTTGGTTTAAAATTAGAAAAATGTATTAATGTAAATCCATGTCATTAACAGATTAAAGAAGAAAAGAAATCATTTCAATAGTTATAAGGAAAGAATTTTCTAAAATTCAAATCCTTTCATGATAAAAATTACCAGCAAACTAGGAATAGAGAGAAACTTCTTGAACCTGGTAAAAGATATTTATCAAAAACCTACATCAATCATCAGATCCAGTGGTGTTAACAACATTTCCTTTATAACCAAGAACCAGACAAGAATACCTACTCTTAACTACTTTTATTTAACATCGTACTACTGGAAGTTTTAGCTAGCAGAGAAAACAAGAAAAAAATAAAGTACAGACAGTCCCCAACTTACGATGGTTCAACATAGGATTTTTCAACTTTATGATTGTGTGAAAGTGATACATATTCAGTAGAAACCATACAGTATTCAATAAATTACATGAGATATTAAACACTATGTTATAGTGTAGGCTTTGTGTGAGAATGATTTTGCCCGACTGTAGGCTAATGTAAGTATTTTGAACACATGTAAGGTAGGCTAGGCTAAGCTATGATGTTTGGTAGTTTAGTTTTTATTAAATGCATTTTCAACTTAGGATATTTTCAACTTAACATGAGTTTATTGGGACATATCCCCATCGTTAGGTCTAGGAGCATCTGTATAAGTATTGTAACAGAAGAAATAAAACTGTCGTTTTTCAAGTGAGCCTCAATTATTTAACAAGATTGCTAGAAACAAAATCAATATACAAAAGTAATTACACACTCTACATCGGCAGCAAACCAAAAATATAATTTTAAAAAAGGATACCACTGGAAATAGCAATAGCAAAAAAAGGATACCTAGAAATAAATACAACAACACATAAGAACTCGTTCTGGAGAAAAAATAACATTTAAATTGAAGGGAGTTAAAGAAGATTTAAATGGAAAGAGAGAAGGAATTCAAGGATAGAAATTTCCATTATTATTAAAGAGGTCAGTTTTCTCCAAATTGATTATAGAATCAGTCATTGTAATTGATTAAAAATCCCAACAGGATTTTTTATAAAACTTTAAAAGGTGATTCTAGAATTTATATATATGCAAGAGCAAGTGGTAACAGTGAAGACAACATTTAATAAGAACAAACTGGAGGATTTGCCCTACCCAATTGTCAAAGCTACAGTAATAGACAAAGACAGAGATAAATACACCAATGGAGCATAATAAACCAGAAACTGACCCATGCATGTATAAATAGAGGCCAAATATGTCACAAAGGTGGCATTACAGATCAGTGAGAAAAAGGGTGGCTTTGCATAGTCCTCTGATAATTGGTTAATCCTTGTAGAATTAAATGATATTGGAGCCCTACCTCACGCCATATGCAAATACAAATTATAGGGCAAGACTTATGGCAAAGCTTTAAACCTTTTAGAAGAAAATATAGAATGTGATGACTTTGAGTTAAGATTTCTTAAATGGAAAACCATAAAGGAAGACATTATTGCGATCAACTATATTAAATTTTTGAAGTGAGAGCTTTTTTTTTTCATGCAAAGATACCCTTTAAAAAAGTGAAAAGATAAGCCCCAACTGCTAGCTCTATTGGACCTTTCTGTGAACTAGAAAAAGGTTCTGCCTTTTCCAAGACATTTCATATCATGTGTTGCAAACATGTCATGATGAAGATTCAGACTTACCTGATCATTTATCATGATAAAGACTCAAATGCCTGTGATGTGAAGGACACCTCCTAGAGTTGTGCCGTGCATAGTCACATGTGGGGTAGCCTTGGCCACAAGCTACAAACCCAGAGGAGGTAGCTGTCACACCCATAATTGATAAGATTGATGTTCACAAAATATTAATATAGCTCTTACATACCAATAGGAAAAAAAATCCCAACAAGAAAATGAGTAAAAGTCATGAACATAATTCTCAGAAGAGAAAATCAGAATGTTCAATACATATATGAAAAGATGTTCAAGCTCAACAATAATCAAGGAAATGCAAATTAAAATAATTTCACGTGGGTAGGGTACGGTGGCTCAAGCCTGTAATTCTGTCACTCTGGGAGGCCGAGGTGAGAAGATTGCGTGGGCTAAGGACTTTGAGACCAGCCTGAGCAAGAGTGAGATCCCATCTCTACTAAAAATAGAAAAATTATCCGGTTGTTGTGGCCCGCCCCTGTAGTCCCAGCAACTCTGGAAGCCGAGGCAGGAGGATCACTTGAGCCCAGGAGTTTGAGGTTATTGTGTGCTACGATGACACCACTGCACTCTAGCAAGGGTGACAGAGTGAGACTCTATCTCTAAATAAATATATACGTACATACATAAATTCATGTGCAAAATTATTTATACCTACCAGGTTGGCCAAAATTAAAAAGTCAAGGTTGCAGTGTAAATTGGTTTAACCTCTTTTAAAAACCAATTTGGCATCAGGTGATAAAGAGGCATATGTACCTTGACACAGCTTGTTTGCCCCAGAAAACAAGTTCAGAAATTTTGAAAATAGTTAAGTGTATACAACCCAGATGTCCATCAACAGTAGAGAGTGCTATAACATTTTGTTATGACCCCTGTAACAAAAGATTAGCAAGAGAAAAGGACACAAATTTGTTAATAAATTATTAATAAAAGTTTTACATGATGCAGGAGCTTTTAGAAATAAAGACCCAAGTAAAGATACTTGTGGTAGAATGCAACATCGCAGGGAAAAGTAAGTGAAATTCGAGAATGTGCAAAATTTAACTTATACTATTTAGGGATGCATACATAAGAAAACTGTAAAGAAAAGTAAGAAAAGGATAAATAGGAAACAGGTTTTCATAGAGGGGCACAAAAAAGGTTTCAAAATTCTTGGGAATAGTCTCACAGCTGTTGAATTTGTTACTTACACTTTACACTTAGTATATATGAAATATTTCTTTTAAAAAATGCTTACAAGGCAGTAGCTACATAATTCTTGTTTGCATGTTAGAAACTAAATATTAACTTTTCCATCTCTTTGCATTTCATCTATGATCAATTTTAATCTCCCAGGTAAATGGATGCTTCAGGCGAGACCAGATAGGTAGGGCAGGCGCACATGCAGTAATGTTCAAAGGGGACCCTGCTGCAACACTATTTGTGGGGCATGTAGGGGCGAAATAATATCTTCCCCTCACCCACAGCAGGGTTTATGGCTGAGACCCCAATAACAGAAGACAGATTAACAGGAGAAAAGCATACACATTTATTTAATAAACTTTTGTGCGACACAAGAGCCTTCAGAAATGAAGATTCACAGTAATAGGGGAAACATGATATTCTTATGGGCAGTTATGCAGAAGTAGGATTGGAGGACAAAGGGGAATGGTCTCATGGAATAACCTCAGGGGACCGAGCAGGGCCTGCTTGTTCAGATTTTTTCCTGCCTCCCTGGGTGACATTCCTTTCCTCTAGGCCACCTGTCCCATGAGGGTCTCTAGGGGAGAAGGGAAGGAGAAGGTCAGAGAGACCTTCCTGCTTCTATTTTTTGAGATGCCAAGGGGCCATATTTTGGGGTGTCATGTCTTGAACCCCGACAAACACTTAGCAAATCCAGGCGTGGTGCCGGGGTAGGTGTCTTTCAAGCATATACTCGCCCAGTCCTCACAGTTCTGAAAGTAGCTTCTGCCTTTCTTGTCCTGTCACCAGATCTCCAAAGCCTTGTCCCTCCCGACTTCAGCTTCCTTCTTTCTCTGGAGGAGGAAGTGCCCCTTCCTCAAACCCACATCCCACTGCAGGTGCCCGGAGCGCACCCACTCCTGTTTTCTGAGGAGTGACCTTGCTCGCATCTCTCATCTCCTCCCCTGTCTTCAGTCCGCTAGTTACCGATCGTCCCATCAGCATTCCTGCAAGCTTTAGAATGTTCCCTCTTGAGAGACAGAAAACCTCCCCAGCCTGCAGCTGCCCCACGCTCCCCTGACCCTCGTCCTCAGCTTTCTTACCGCAGTGACACTCAGCCCACCCAATGTCCTTCGCTGACGTGCTCTACCCTCTTGACATCCTGTGACAGTATGCCCTCTGGGTTCTTTTCATTGCTCTGGCTGTTGCTGTCATGTCTCCTGGGACAATTTCTTCTACTCCGTCAGACTTGTGGCTGCGGCACTCTGTTGTGTAATCTCTCGGTATCTACATGCGGAATTCGCAAACTTCCGTCTTTTTGAGTGCCGGGCTCATACAAGACTGCCTGCCGGATGTTACCGCTTAGACACTCCAGAGGAAAGACCCTCAACCGACAGCCACATCCCCTGGCTCCAACTTCCACACCTGCTTACATTTCCTTGTCCTTTCTTGCCCTCCTTGGGAGGTATAGCCCCAGCCCACCTACGTGCCTAATCTGGAAATCGAGGACACCCTCCTGCTCCATCCTGCTGCCAGCGTGTCTCGGATCTGCCCAGTTCTTTCTGTCCCCATCACCTACCGCCCACACCACTGTGTGTCACTGCAACCCCTGTGATGGTTTCCCAATGGGTCCCCCCCCATACACTTTTTCTCCTTTTGGCAGGGCCAGGTCAGTTCCTCGCTTAGAAACTTCCAGTGCCTCTGCAGTGCCCTGAAGGTAAGCACAGAGCGCTGAGACCTGAGCGAGGCCTGCAGGCTGCCCCAGCCCGGCCGCTGCCTGCGCCCCAGCCACCCCGCCTGGTGCTGGCTCTCAGTGAGCTTCCTGCATCTGTCCCCTCTGCCCAGCCCGCTTCCCCCAGCTTCCTGGCTGGCCCTCTCCTCGGCCATTAGGACCCATCTCAACGTCACGTCCTCAGAAAGGTCTTCTCCGACCATCCATCTAAATTAAGGCCCTCTTATTCATTCTCGTGTAGTACCTTGTTCTTCTGTTTCAGAACAACTTTTCTCAGTGTGTGTGTGTGTTTGGTTGACGTCTCCACTCTCTCGAGATTTTCTGTGTCTGTATCGGCCGCCTCTGTGCGCCAGGGCCTGGCCCTAGTGAACGCTGAGTGTGTCCATTAGACGGGCAGACGGAAGCAGATGAGGAAACTAAGCCCGAGAGAGGGTGAGTGAGTGACCCCGACTCACACAGCTAGTGCTGGCAGGACCGGGTCTGGCCTGGGGCCGTCTGGCGCGCCGCGGTGTTCTCTGATGTTGGCGCGCTCTACCAGGCCGTGCCTTCAGCCCCTCCCTGGTCTCTGCCGGCGCCCCCAGTCTTTAGTAAGGAGCTTGATGTTCATCTTGTGTGAAGTGCTCTGCAGACCCTGCCTCAACTCCACTCCCCTTCTAGCCAGCCCCTCCCATGTGCATCCTGGAGCTCAGGGCGTTGTCCCATACGTACATAAACATCCACAGCTGTGTCCATCCGCTTCGCTGCAACCCTGATCTGCACCGCTGGGAGGAGCGGGGCCCAGGTGAATTGCAGGCTGCGGCTGCATCACAGAATCGCCTGCGGACATGGTCCACCAAAGGGACCCAAGGAACAACCTGAAACTTCCCTTCGTACTGAAGGTCTGCTCTGCACACACTGCTTTACACCAACACCGTTCAGAGCAGTGGGCGGTTTTCCCATCTGGTAGTCACTCATTTATTCATTTAACAAAACCTTTTTGTGAACCACTACTTGCAGCTATGGGCCAAATAAGAGCTAAGGATGTAGCGGTGAATACAGTTGACAAGTCTCTGCTGTTCTAATGAAGGGGAGCAGATGATAAACATACAGAGCAAAGTTAGATGGTGATGGGCACTACGAGGGAGATATGCTGGGGCATGGGGCAGAGCAGGAGAAGAGGGTGACCTCTTCAGACAGTTGACCTGGAAGCCCTCTCTGAGGACGGAGCATCTGAGGGATGCAGCAGAGCATTGGGAGGAGGAGAGCGAGCACCCGGGCTCCGGGGGTGCAGACCAGGGACGCCAGCGGGCCTGGTGGTGCTGGGGCCTGAGGCTGCCATGGCAGGTGCAGGCAAAGGGTGTAGTCCAGAGGGGAAGTCTCAGTGCAGGGGACAGCAAAGGCCCTGTGTGCACTGGCAGGGCGATTTGACAGATTTTAATCAAAATAGATGAAATGGAGAAAGTTGGGTATTCTATGAATTAATGAAAAGTGACTAAGAGTTTCCAGCACGTCCTGCAGCCCTTTTCTGTTGAGCTGTAACATATTTAAGTGTTCCTGGGGTGTCCGTGTGGCTTACTCCAAAGAACCTCTCACAGGGCACTAGAAGACCTGGGGCCAATCCAGCCGCCTCTTTGTGACCTTGGGCAACTCCCTGGGCCTCTTTCTGTCCCACTTTGCTCATCTGTAAAGTGAGCAGGTGAGGGAGATCGACCACCACCCTGAAGTCCAGTGGGGTTCAGTAAACCACTGCTGGGGTTGACTCTCATCAGAAGGACAGAGGACGACATTTCCCAGCCATTCAGATCTCCTCAAAAATTGAATCAGCTGCCGCCCGAGGCAGTGAGCTTCCCATCACTGGGAGTCTCCACACCAGGGCTGATGACCATCCGCCAGGGATGTTGTCAGTTCTCACCCATCCTTCAAGGCCCAGCCCAAATAGCAGATCCTCCCAGCCCAAATGCCCCTGCCAGAAATAAGCTCTTCCCCATCTCATCTCTGGAAGGGCTTCATTTGCATCTCCCTTTTGATTTTGAGCCTGAAAACATTCTGCTCTTATATTTTACTTATTGGGATAAAGTTTAATTTGTCTTGTACTAAGCCTCATGCCTCTAAAATCTAGAGGGTAGGTACTGTGTGTGTACCTATTTATGTCACGCTTGTACTTAGCCAGTTCTGAATCAGGTATCGTGTGTAAGACAGTATTAGAGAAGGTGGGGCCAGATCAGCGGTTCCTAAAGCCGGTCCTCAGATGAGAATTGCCCGTGTGTTTCCAGAAATGCAGCTCCCCTGGCTTCTTTCCCCGAGATGCTGATTTAGCAGGCATGGGCAGGACCGCAGAATCTCTAATATTTCAAAGTCCACATCTGATTCTCTTGCATCACTAGTTGCAGGAATCACTGGATAGCTTCCCTCAAAGGGCTCTTTCCATACGTGAAGTTCCATGATTCCTTACCTCCTCGAGGGCCTTAGATTGGTGTGCGAGGAGCTCCAGGATTTGGTTTTTTAAAACATGTTTCCAGTCCTCAAAGTCCTGGGCTTCTGCTCCGGCCAGACTGGTCTTTGTGTGTCATCTGAACGTACCTTTTGGTTCCCTGAAGCCACTGTCTCTGTTTTTAATACCTTTTACTCTTCCCCACCTGTAAAATGTGTTTCCATCCTGTAAGAATTAACAGGAGGTCCACCTCCTTCGCTCATCTTCCTGACCATCTCAGCCTGCCCCTGACCTCCCCCCTCCCCGAGCTATATTAAGGTATAATTGACAAAAGTTGTATGTATTTAAGGTATATAATGTGATAATTTGATATATGTATACATTATGAAATGATTCCTACAAGCTAATTAATGGATCCATTATGTCATATAGTTACTGTGTGAGAGAGAGAGAGAGAGAGAGAGATACGGACACTTAAGGTCTACTGCCTTAGAAAATTTCATGTATACAAGGCAATATTATTAACTATAGTCACTATGCTATACCTTATGTCCCCAAAACTATTCATCTCAAGTAGCTAAGACTTTATACCTTTTGACTAGGGGACTTGAGTATGTGCAGATTTTGGTATACTTTTGGGTTGGAGGTCCTAGGACAATCCCCTAAGTATACCAAGGGATGACTCTTGGTGTGTGTGTGTGTATGTGTGTGTGCGCGCACGCATGTGTATACACATCTCACGTCTTCTTCATTCGTCCGTCGCGCATTTAGGCTGTTTACATATCTTGGCTCTTGTGAATGGTGCTGCAGAGAACATGGCAGTGCAGATATCTCTTCAAGATACTGATTTCAATTCCTCTGGGTACATACCCAGAAGTGGGGTTGCCGGATCACATGGTAGTTCTATTTCTGACTTCGTAAGGAGCCCCACGCTGTTTCTGTGATGGCTGTACCAATCTGCATTCCCACCACCAGTGCACGAGGGTGCCCTCCCTCCACACCCTCACCTGCACTTGTTATCTGTCTTTTTGGTAATCGCCATTCTCACATGTGTGAGTATGAGCTCACTGCGGTTTTGATTTGTGTTTCCCTGATGATTGTACCTGTTGGCCAATTCTGTGTCTTCTTTTGAGAAATGTCTGTTCAGTCTTTAGCCTATTTTTTAGTCAGGTTGTTTTCTTATTGCTAACTTTACCTATCTTTCCAGCCCACTCTTATATAAGATTTTACATGCTTTGAAGGCCTATATCTTGTCTTAGATTTCCTATCACCTCCTTTGCCTTGCAGAGCTGATTTGGTAAGGTGTTTATTGTTAGTTGGATTTCTCCCTCCCTGTTGCCTTCCCCCTGTTAGTACTTACCAAGTGCTACATGAAATACTCTGCCTAGGTTCCTGCAGACCCACAAGAAAAAATAGGTTGGTTCCCTGCCTGGGGGTGGGGGTGGGTGGGTGCCAGAGCCATCTTCAAGTTTGGGGCCCAGCATCCCTGCAGGTGACTGGAGGGGGCCGGTACCCTGAGCACAGGCTGTTGAGTTCTGGCTGGAGGACACTGGAAGGCTTGGCAAGGACCCCAGTATAGCCCAGTGTCCTGGCTCCTTAAGAGGGACTTCCTTCTCACCCAGCGCAGCCACCCTCAAGCTGTTGGGCCTTGCTTGGTGGTGGAGGTGACAGTGGCCATGGCAGTAGCGATCGAGATGGTGTGTTATAATTATCCTAGGATAAAATCCTGGCCCGACGAATACAGTGAGTATCTTCCCGTAGCTCCGCTCCATGATGGCTCAATTAGGGGCAGTAGGACTGCGGCGCGGCACTCAGGCCAGCTGCATAATTGAAAGCATATTTTCTCCCCCAAAGCTGCAGCTGGTTTGGTTCTGCTCATGCAGAAAAGGATATAACCTTGCATAACATAGGAAATGAACGGTTGAGAGAGAAGCCAAATTCAATTTCAGTCAGATATGTTGAGGCTAAGCCGTGATCTATGGGCGCAGGGGCAGGAGCCGTGCGCATGTGGAAAGGCGCGCACTCAGCAGTCTATTAATCACGGCCGGCCGCCCGCCCGGCGCTGCCGCCGCCCCGGGTGCCACCGCGCCAGCGCGCCCCTGGCCGCGGGCTGGAGCGCAGCCAAGCACTCCAGAAGTTAACCTCTTAAAGACCCGGAGCTGCTTTCTGTTGAATAAATGTAATTTTGTGGTCAGAAATAAATGCTTGCGATGTAGCAGGAGCTTTGAAAACAACAGCGAGCCAAAGCTATTACAAATTGCTCTGTGTTGGGGAAGTCAACAGCAGACATCAAAATTCCGCATGCAGGGCAAATTGATTTCGGCCCAGAGCTCTGCAGCTATTCAATAAAAGTCCTATTAAACCATTGTATGTAATGAACAATCCAGAGCAAATCTAATATTTTCAGCGGATAATTATTTTTAACATCCTCTCAGTAACCGCCGGTAGATTTCTTGGATGTTTACAGCTCAAATGCGAGCGGGGCCGGCCCTCCCAGCCAAGGGACCTGCGCCAGGCACCCAGTTGCCACGATGGGTCCCCAAGTGCGGGGCTCAGGACAGACCTGGGGCTCAAGGGTGGCAGGCTCCTAAGGAAGGGTGTGTAGGACTTCTGGAGTCTTTTAGTGCCCAGCACATAGTAGGTGCTTGGGAAATGTTTATCGAATTGACCTGGACTGAGTTAATACAGAGAAAAGGAAGCTCAAAGGGCTCTAGAATAACTCAGGCAAAGTTGACTGAGAATAGTGGGCCACAGGTAAGGAAATCGAGGTCCCGTGTAATAAAGAGACTGATGTCAGCAGCTGGGCGGGCTGGGGCACACCTGGTGCCCCAGGAGACTCCCTGGGACCTGCCCATTTCCCTTCTGTTCCTGACAGCTCAGGAAACAGATGTCTTTGTCAGGGAATCCACACTGGAGGAGCCACCAGAATGATCTTATTGCCAGCTGAGTGGGCTCTGTCCAGGTTGCTCACAGGGGGCTGTAACCCTCAGTTCCTATAGTTGTGGGATTGTAACTCTTTATGCCAGTGTCCTCTTCCAGACCATGAGCTTCTTGAGGACAGGGCCTGCTTGTTCTTTCTTTCATTCAGTAAGTATTAACTGAACATCCGTCTGCCAAGCTAGACCTGAACTAAACCCTGGGTAAATTAATGCAGACGCTGCTTAAAACATCTCAGTAGGATCTGTATCCCCACATGGCACCGTGCTCAGCATGTAGTAGGCCCTCAGTAAGTGATGGACAGATAGAGGATGGGATGGAGTGATGGGTGGATAATGGGATAGACGGACGGATGGATAGATGGATAGATGATGGGATGGAGTGATGGATGGATGAATGGGTACATAGAGAGTTGGATGGATGGGTGGGGATGAAGATGAATGGATGGATGGGTGAATAATTGGATAGAGGGGATGGCTGGGTGGATGGATGATTGGAGAGATGGATAGATGATTGAATAGAGGGATGAATGGGTGGATGGAGGGAAGGAGTGAGGAAGAGATAGATAGATGGACACACGAGAGTTGAGTTAACACCCCTGGTATATAAATCAAAAGCATTCCCTGCTGGTAAAAAAAAGGGGCGGGGGACTATGTGTTCTGTCTCTTTCCATTCCTAACCCGATTCAGGACATGATGGTATGAGTGCTAGCCCTAGAGCAGGCGTCCTCAAACTACGGCCCGAGGGCCACCTAGCAAATTTATCTGGCCCTCTGAGTATTTTTGCCACTGCTGCCTGTCCTGTTTACCAGCCGACTCGTCCTGGGCCCACAGTGCGTACTCTCCAACGGTCTGAGGGACAGTGAACTGGCCCCCTGTTTAAAAAGTTTCAGGACCCCTGCCCTAGAGCATTAAGGCCTGGGTTTGAGGCCTGACCTGCCCTGACTTTTACCAAGTCAGCTGACTGACCACTTGGGGCCTCCGTCACATTCATGATGAATGTGGTTAGATTTGAGTGAGGATTTGATGTCATATTTATCTATAAGAATAGACTGACTCTTAATAGTTTTTTTTTTACTGGTCTAGAATAATCCAGCTTGTAATACTCAGTCATATAGTATTTATTTGAATATTGTGGAATTTCAATTATTAGGGTATTTTATTTTCTGCACATCTCTCTTCCCTTGGAAAAACTCAGTCTGGATGTTAATTAGGTTTTACTAATGTTCCATCAATTTAATGCAGTAATTCCTTAAATGAAACTGACACCAAGGACCAGACGGCCAGACAGAGGGTCATGTTCATTTGCGTGCGATTCCGAGGCAGGAGCACAAGGTGCCGTTTGATGACAGCTGAGAGCCCCGAGAAATTTGGTTGCTTGAACTTGGAGTTCAGGCACATCCCACATCCTGCCTATCCACCAGTCTCCTTCCAGCTGTGCCATGGCTCCCTCTGCTCATAATTATTTGCACAGAATTGTACGTCGGCAAAGCAATGTTTCTGTGCTCTCTTGCAGCCCTCCCTGCTACCCCATGCTGGGGACGTCATCACCAACCCAAGTGACCGGGCAGGAGGGTGGAAGGGAATTTGAGGGGCAGAGCAGGGGCCTGGAGGTGTGGTCTGTGGCCCCCAGCTTCAGACCTCTCGTGGACTCTGTGGCTCCTAGAGCTTTGTTGTGCCCAGCCCAGCACCACCCTCTTGTCACTGCACTCTCTCCACCTCCAGCAAGTGCTCCCGGACTCAGAGCCACACACTCATCTAGCCACCTGCACAGACAAGCCTCTGTTTGTTTCATCTGCGTCCCTCTAAGTATGAGCTTCCTGAGCCTTCTAAGTTCCAGCCGGGTGGGCTGGCAGTCACCAAGCACTCTCCTCACTAGGGATTGAAGAGGCCTCTTCTCGCATTCCTTAACTGCACTGCTCAGGGCTGGCTGCTCCTTGACATCACGTCCTGGCCTCTCTCCCAGGCCATAAACTAGGATCTAGGACAGGGCCCACGTTGGCCCACCACTGGTAGGAAGTGGAGACTCACCTAGAGGGCAGGTTCCTCTGAAACAGAGCAGGCGATTAACAGCGAATTGGGTAGCTGGAGGGGAGGGAATAGAGCATCTCTGCAGTGCCAGCTGTATGCCAAAGCCTCACATGTGTTAGCTCCTTTCATTTGCATAGCAGCTCAGCCCTGAGTTGTAGAGAGAGCAAATGAGCCCAGAGAGGTCAAGTAACTTGCTCAAAGCCACAGAGCTTGTCGGCCTTAGAGCTGAAACATGGACTCCAACCTCTGACTCCAAAGCCCACGCTTATTCCATAAAGCTTGAGAGGTGTCTCAAAATTGCTTCAGAAGTAGGAGAAGAGGGAAAAACCTGTGAAATTCTACTTTGTTCTCCAGCATAAGAAGAGAGACATGTACCCAGTTATCCAAAGGGACATAGTAAGAGAGAGACCAGTTCCCAGGGTTATGGGGGGAAGGGACACAACCGTGCTCCCCTCCCCTGGTGCAGCACCCCTCCTCACCCCAGCTCTCAAACCCCATTCATCTCCTGAGTCTACTGGTGTGGGGGACTCGAGACAGCAAGTCTGACCCAGAGACGAGGGGCTGGGCATCCTCACGGGGCAAGCACGGGCAGGCAAGTGCCATCACCCTGGGAGCTGTTGTGTCCTGCCACGAGCACATAGGGACTCAGAGGTCTGGCTGGGAGCGTTCCTACCGTCCCTGTTAAGGAGCTGCCACTATAGAACAGGACCCGTCTGCAGGCGCAGGAGCAGAATCCTGGGTATGGACATAGCTTCCCCTTCCACACTGTGTCCTGGCTTCTTCCTGGGTTCCTGCTTAGAGGAGCAGAGAAAACCAAATAGACAAATTGTGGATTTTGGAGTCAAAACAGATCTGGATTTGAGTCCCAACATCATCATTCACTAACACAACCTTGAATATGTTGTTTCAGCTTCTCTGTTTCATTCGTGTGCCAGAAAATCTACCTTACAGGGTAGAGCCTTATTTGTGTATACTTACAGATCGTGGCATAGCAGCAGCGCTGGGTACACGATGGCCATCGTGATCGCAGAATGATGATTACAAAATCCCCTGGGTCCTCTGACCTCTTAAATACCAGTGCCCCCAGGATCTAGCCCCGGCCTCTGGGGCTCTCACTGCATTCCTGTCCCACCTGTGCTCCCTGAACAACCTAATCTGGGCCATCTGGGGGCCGATGGTTCCAGATCCTTGTCTCTGGTCTGGGCCTCTCTTCCCGGATTAGGCCTCCCTGGAGCACCCTCTTTACCTCCCCCACACACACTGTGATCAGCAGACACAGTCACCTCCGTGTTGCCCAGCTCTGGGTAACCCGTCCCAGTCGCCCTGGCCAGAACTCGGGCAGGAGTCACGCCCACCGTCAGACCCAGTGGACTCTGTTCCCCAACCTCACAGGGATTGGCTCCCCTTCCTAACACAGTTTCCTCCATCTCTGTCCTGGACCAGTCTCTCTCCCTCCCGTGGTGTTGCCATTGCATCCCGAATGACCACTCCATGGCATGCCCTGGTTGACATCCTCACGAGCTCTCCATGCCTTTCAGCCCGAAGCTGCCACCCCAGCACAGTGAGCTCTATAGCTCTCCGCGCAGCCTGGCCTCTGCCTGCCTCTTCCCCTCCTGTCCCCCCACTCACCTCTGCTCCAGGGCACAACAGATCCCTGCCCTTCTCTGAACAGGCCCTCTGTTTCCGTGTCTCTGCGTCTCTGCACAGCCCTCCCACCACACAGGGAGCTGATCTTTGTCGTCTTTAAAACTCACCTTAAGTGGGCAAAACACAAGATGCACAACAGTATCTGTCATATCCTACCATTTGTGTTTGGGGGTGGGAAGGAAGACAATGTGTGTAGGTGCTTGTAAATACATAAAATATCTCTGGAAAGATGCACGAGAGAGCCCTTATCTCCAGGCCAGGCAGCTGGGCATGGATGGGAGGGCGGCCTGCTTTTTACTATAATATAAACTTGGTTTTGCTTTCCTTTTCTTTTTATGATTAAATGATTCATAGTATATCTGTAACATTGTGCAACCATCACCCTGTCTAATTTCAGAACATTTTCATCAGCTCAGAAAGAAACCTCACACCCATTAGCAGTCACTCCCCATTTACCCACCCCAAGCCTTGGCAACCACTTTCTGCCTCTATAGATTTGGCCATTCTTAACATTTCATATAAATTAAATAACATATAAGCTTTTGGTTCTTGGCTTCTTTCACTTAGCATGTTTTCGAGATAGATCTATGTTGTAGCATGTGTTAGTACTTCATTACTTTTTGTGACTTAATAATATTCCATTGGATGTGCCATGTTTTATTTATCCATTCATCAGCTGATGGCCATTTGGGCCTTTTCCACTTTTTAGCCATTTATGAATAATGCTGCCATGAGCACTCATACACAAGTTTTTGTGTAGGTATACATTTTCATTTCTCTTGGTTATGTACCTAGGAGTTGGATTGCTGGGATAATAATAAGATGACTATGATTAACGTCTTGAGGATCTGCCAAAATGTTTCCCAAATGGCCACACCATTTTAGATTTCCATCAGTAATGTGGGAGAGTTCCAATTTCTCCACATCCTTTCCAACTCTTACTATTATCATTTTTATTATGGTCATCAGAGTGGGTGTGAAATGGTATCACACCATGGTTTTAATTTGCATTTCCCTAAAGACTATGGATGTTGACTCTTTTCACATGCTCCTTGGCTGTTTATATACCTTTGGAGAAAGGTCTGTTCAGATCCTTTGCCCACTTTCCAATTCAGTTAATTATCTTTCTATTATTGAGTGGTAAGAAGACTTTATATATTCTGGAGTACTTTATCAGATACATGATTTACAGAAATTTTCTTCCATTCTTTGGGTTGTTTTTTCACTTTCTTGATAATGTCCTTTGAAGCACAAAAGTAATAAATTTGATGAAATCCTATTTATCTGTTTTTCTTTTGTTATTTCTGCTTTGGGTCATATCTAAGAAACCATTGCCTAATCCAAGGTCATGAAGATTTACACCTGTGTTTTCTTTTAAGAAGTTTTATGGTTTTAGCTCTTCCATTTTGGCCTTTGATTTATTTGAGTTAATTTCTGTGTATGGTGTAAAGCAGACATCCAGCTTTGTTCGTTTGCACATGGCTATCCAGTTGTCCCAGCACCATTGTTGAAAGACTGTTCTTTGGCCATTGAATTGCCTTGTCACTCATGTCAAAAATCAGTTGACCAAAATGTGAGAGTGCATTTCTTGGCCCTCAGTTCTATTCCATTTTTCTATGTGCTTATTCCTATGCTGCTACCAGTCTTGCTTAATGTAACTTTGTGCCAAGTTTATGTTGGGAAGTGTGAATCCTCCAACAATGTTTTTCTTTTTCAAAATTATTTTGTTCATTTGGGGTCCCTTGCATTTCCATATGAATCTTAGAATCAACCTGTCAATTTCTGCAAAGAAGCCAGCTGGAATTTTGATAGGCATTGTACTGAATCTGCAAATCAACTTGGTGACTGTTGCCATTTTGATAATATTAAGTCTTTCAATCCATGAACATTGGGTATCTTTCCATTTAGTTTACTTTTTTTCAACAGTGTTTTATAATTTTCAGAGTACAAGTTTTGTGCTGCTTTTGCTAAATTTACTTCTAAGTATTTTATTCTTTTTTGGGAATATGTTATAAAGGGAATTTTTAAAAATTTTCACTTTCTGTCGTTCATCACTGAAGTATAGAAAGACAGTTGATTTTTTTTTCAGTTTTTTTTTATTCTTTTTTTTTCATTTTTTCTTTATAGCTACTACTGGCTCTGAAGATACTGTGTTTCATTGTGCTTCGCTGTATTGTGCTTTGCAGATATTGTGCTTTTTCACAAATTGAAGGTTTGTGGCAACCCTGTGCCAATGCCATTTTTCCAGTAGCATGTGCTCATTTCATATCTCTGTGCCATATTTTGGTCATTCTCACAATATTTCAAATTTTTACACTATTATTTATGTTATGGTGACCTGTTGTCAGTGACCTTTGATGTTGCTATTATAATTATTTGAGGGCACCACAAACTGTGCCTATATAAGATGGTGAACTGAATTCATGTGTTATGTGTTCTGACTGCATTTCTGACTAGCCATTTCCCCATCTCTCTCCCTCTCCTTGGGCTTCCCTATTCCCTGAGACACAACAGTATTGAAGTTAGGCTAATTAATAAACCCTATAATGGCTTCTAGGTGTTCTAGTGGAAGGAAGAATCACATGTCTCTCACTTTAAAAGCTAGAAATGATTAAGCTTAGTGAGGAAGACATGTCAAAAGCTAGGCATCTTGTGACAGTTAATCAGGTTGTGAATTCAAAACAAAAGTTCTTGAAGGAAATCAAAAGTGCTACTCCAGTGAATACATGGATGATACGAAAGCAAAACTGTCTTATCAGCAGATAGGGAGAAAGTTTTCATGGTCTGCATAGAAGATCAGACCAGCCACAACATTCCCTTAAGCCAAATCCTAATCCAAAGCAAAGCCCTAACTCTCTTCAATTCTACGAAGGTTGAAAGAGGTGAGGTGAGGAAGCTGCAGGAGAAAAGTTGGAAGCTAGCAGAGGTTGGATCATGAGGTTTAAGAAAGAAGCCATCTCCATAACATAAAAGTGCAAGGTGAAGCAGCAAGTGCTGATGGAGAAGCTGCAGTAAGTTATCCAGAGGATCTAGCTAAGGTCATTGATGAAGGTGGCTACACCAAACAGTGGATTTTCAGTGTAGGTCAGACAGCCTTCTATTGAAAGAAGCCATCTAGGACTTTCATAGCTAGAGAGGAGAATCAGCCCCTGGCTTCACAGCTTCAGAAGACAGGCTGACTGTCTCAGGAGTAGACCTGAATCAGGTCTACTCCTGAGGGCCACTGCTCAGGAAAACAGATTCCCTTCAAAATATCCCTGCTCACTGACCATATTCCTGGTCGCTCAGGAACTGTGATGGAGATGTACAAAGAGATGGGTGTTGTCCTCATATCTAATAATACAACATCCATTCTGCAGCCCGTGGATCAAAGAATCATTTCAACTTTCAAGTTTTATTATTTAAGAAATATATCTCAAAAGGCTTAACTGCCATAGATAGTGATTTCTCTGATGGATCTGGGCGAAGTAGATTGAAAACCTTCTGGAAAGGATTCACCATTCTAGATACCATTAAGAACATTTGTAATTCATGGGAGGGGGGCAAAATAGCAACATTAACAGAAGTTTGGAAGAAGTTGATTCCAACCCTCATGGTAGACTTTGAGGGGTTCGAGACTCCAGTGGAGGAAGTAACTGCAGATGTGGTAAAATACCAAGAAAACTATAATTAGGGGTGGAACTTGGAAAATGTCACTGAATTGCTGCAATCTCATGGTAAAACTTGAATGGATGAATACTTGCTTCTTGTGCATGAGCAAAGAAAGTGGTTTCTTGGGCTGGAATCTACTCCTGGTGAAGACGCTGGGTACACTGTCGAAATGACAGCAAAGGATGAGAACATTACATAAACTTAGTCGATAAAGCAGCAGCAGGGTTTTCGAGGACTGATTCTAACTTTGAACAAAGTTCTGCTGTGGGTAAAATGCAATCAAACAGCATCACGTGTACCGAGAAATCTTATGTGAAAGAGTCGATTGATGCAGCAAACTTCATTGCTGTCTGATTGTAAGGAATTGCCATAGCCACCCCAGCCTTCGGCAGCCACCCCCAGTCAGCAGCCAAGACCCTCCCTCAGCAAAATGATTATGACTTCCTGAAGGTTCAGGTGGTCATTAGCATTTCTTAGCAATAAGCTATTTTTAAATTAAGGTATGCACATTAATTTTTTTAGACATAAAGCACACTTAGTAGGCAATAGTAAACATAACTAACTTTTATATGCACTGGGAAAACAAATTCATGTGACTCACTTTATTGTGATACTTGTTTTTGTCTTATTCACTTTATCGTGGTGTTCTGGGGCCAAACCCATATTACCTTCAAGGTATGCCCATGTATTAATCTTGTATCGTGCTATCTTGCTAAATAATATATATACTTTTAATTTTTTTTACTCTATATATATGTTATCTGCTCACAAAGACAGAGTTTTAAAAACCTCAGGTAGACATTCCTCCTCTGGGAAATTGTCCCCAGGCTGCTGTGATTTTGTCTCCAGGCTGCTGTGATTTACCCCTGGAGGGCCAGAGTAGGGGAACACATGTCCCATCCCGAGCCCTCGGTGGGTAGAAGTAGGAATCTCTGTCCCCCACAGCATGGGACAGAACACCGCCAAGCACACCATAGGCTCCTTAAACAATGTTATGGACAGAGCGAAGGAATGAATGAAGCAGTGGGTGACAAAGGCAGCCAGCACCTTCCTTCTCTGAAGTGTCCTATTCAGGCTGTGATCTGCCTGCCTGGAGCTTTTACCTGTTGGTTCTGGTTTTGCACTCTGGGGAGAGAGAAGACAGCTAATCCTTCTTCCCCAAGACAGCCTTTCAGATATATGTTGACAGGCGGAATGTCAGATGTACATGGAAGGGCTTTGTAAAC
Organism: Microcebus murinus; assembly: GCF_040939455.1. Lineage (NCBI taxonomy): Eukaryota > Metazoa > Chordata > Mammalia > Primates > Cheirogaleidae > Microcebus > Microcebus murinus. The sequence goes on from NC_134122.1 coordinate 29,811,596, forward strand.
TGTAAAGGAGGGTGGAAGTGCCTGCTGCCATTTTTATCATCTTTGCTATTATTCTTGCACTGTCCTCTGCCACGCATCTCCTCTCCGTGGCCTCACACCCTCGTTCCCACGCTTGTTCTCCGTGGCTCCTCCAGCTTTCCTGTGTTAGAAACTTTGCAGAGCGTGGGGAGTAATTAAGGAATACTTCCATCAGTTTCTGTAAGAAGCAGTTTTGTGACATTACCCAGGTCTGCAGTGCGTCATCTTCATAGCCAGCACTGCCCTGTGGAATCTGTGCTCCCTGCTCTGAGCAGTGCAGGGACGTCCAGGAAACCCTGTTGGGTGCCCTGGGATGAGAAGGGGTGTAGGCGTGATGCAGCCTCACTGAACTCCCGTGCTGGGTGCTGGAAGTCATGAAGGAACGTGAGTGACCTTGAGAAACAAAGTGGGTGGTGGCAGCTGGGCTCCCACACCTGTCTCCAATTTCTCTTCTCTCCACGTGTCCCCAGGGTCGGCCAGCGTGCTGGGAGAGGGCCTCCCCACACTCCAGGGTCTCTCGTCTCCCTGTGGAGTTCTCGTGGCAATGGCAGGACTAGTCCTTTGCCAAACATGAAGTGAACATATACTTAGAGGGAAATTACCAGGGGGCTGTCCGCTACTTTCATCTTTTTTCATAAAACATGTATGTTCCTTTTACATGGCCATGTTGAGATAAAATCAGACCTGATGCTTTGGCTTGTGTACATGCCTGTTTGGGACAGGACCTTGTCATTTGCAGTTGCTATCTAGTATTGCATGTGGCTCTTCAAAACATGTTTTGAAAAAAATTCTGCAGCCAAACTTAGAGCAAGACAAAATTGTTCTGTCATGTCGCTGCCGTTCTTGCTGAATCGTATTATCTTATAGTCCAGCAGAGCCCATCGATTCGAAAATTCTTTTAATGGTCTGTGTTTATTTCTGAATCATGAGCTTGTAAACCCCAAGGGTGTGCCGGCTAGTGGATTGTTCCTGGGGATGCCATTGCCACTGTGGGGTCTTAAATGCTGTTTAAGTGTCTGGTCCCCCAGGACTTGGAGCATTTTGGCTTTCTGCTTGGTTTGGTAGTGAAGGGGGACAACCATGGTATAGTGGAAAGAAAGTGTTAAGTTTGGATTTATTAGGGAAAGTTGCTGATGTTGACTTGGTTTCTGTACAGACATTGCCAGATGCTTGATGTAGAAGGTTCTCTTATTTTGCCACAGCAACTCAGTAAGGATAAGTTTGTTCCCCTTACTTAACAGATGAAGAAATCAAGGCTTAAATAAATCTCCCAGCCAGTGTGTACCAGACCTGGGACTCAAACCCCAAGTATGTCTTTTCTTCAAAGCACACACTCCTTCCACCGGCCACGTGGGCCCAGGCCCCAAATCCAGCCCCTGTGCGCAGTGCTGGGATGTTGTCATTTCCTGGGGGCAGGGGGGGTGGGGGTAGGGGCCAGGTTCTGAGTGACATCGTTGTTTCCTGCCTCTGAGAAGTGGAGGTGGCAACATGGCGGCTCCTTCACTGTTTACCAAGTTGCCGCCATGGCTTTGACCTTCACCGCATCTAAAAGGTAGCCTCCCCACTTTCCAGATAAAGAAACCGAGGCCCAGACAGGTTAATTCAGTGGCTCAGGTAGTGCTGCTGTCTTAGTGTTGGAGCTGGGCCCCCAGCCCTGGTGTGCCGGCAACATATTCCAGCCCTCGAACCTGGGGGCGCTGTCCTGCCTGCCTCCCAGTGCGGAACCTTTCTCGTTCCAGCATACACAGCACTTCTTAAGCCCCAGTTTCCATCCCCACAGATAATCTAAAGACCCATCTTTCTGTTTCGTGCTACTTTGGTGATCCCTGGGCCCTCGTAAAAGTCCACGCCATTGTCTCTGTCTGTGCCTCTCAACTCGTGTGCCAAGACACCCTACTGTGTGGCACATGGAGGGCCCAGTGGGGCAGCACCAGGCTTCTGGGGGCCCCTATACATTTGCTAAGTCTGCCACAGTCCAGCGTGCAAAAGAGTATCGCCCTTTTCACCGTGACTGGGTGTGCAACGCTTATGGTGTGCAGCCTGCCCTCGGGCGGGGTTTTTGACTCACCCCGTGCAAACAGAGCATCGTATAATAGTTACAGCTGTAGAATATTCTGGGCCCACCAAGTGCCAAGCCCAGTGTAGGCGCGTTGCACCCATTCCTTCTTAATACTTAGGAGAGGCTGCAAAGAGGTCTTGTTTTCTCCATCTTAGAGATATCACGCAGCCAGTCGATCTCAGCCCCAAAGCATCTCCATCTTTTTCTGTTCTGTGTACACCGCCTCACCAGGGGCTTCTTGTTCCCACAAGGGCAGTTTGCTCTTCCCCAAAGTAGAGAACAGCTTGGTTCCTGTTGTTCTATCCCGGCACTTCCCACTGTCCAGGCGAGATAAACCGTGGTGGATAGTAAAAGCTTTCTTGACGCTTTCAATTATGGGAAGCCACTTCCCCCATGCTGGTCTTCCCAAGTAATCCACGTTGCTGGACTCAGGAGTGAGTTTTAAGCCCCTCTTGGGGCTAAAGAGAAGTGATTAAGGTAAAGTGGCCACCTAGTTCCTCCCGGACCCAGGGCCACCATGGAGGACGTGTCATGTTCGGTGGAGAGGAGAGGCTGTAGGTAGTGTGGTCACCGGCTGCTGGTCTGCAGTGTCCCCACTAGAAGTCATGAGGGGGCTTCAGTTAAGGCTGAAATGTCAAAGGCAGAAATGAGATTATGGCTCTGAAATTGATTTCACTTGCAGATGGGTTAGGGTTTCCTGCAGGGAATGTTATTTTAAGACATAAGATAACCCCTGAGGAGTTGCAGAAACCCATTGTAGATGCTGTTTAAGAGAACATCTTTCATCTAGGGGAAAAAAAGAAAACGAGAGACTATCAAAACAGGTGAATTCTTTTTAAAGTGGACGTTTCTTCTCCTGTACAGTAACTAATGCTCTGAGCATGAGAATTCGCCTCTCGCTGACCTCTAAGATTTGGACACAATGAGTTGCTATTTGCATGGCGAGCAGTTCTCCTTCTAAAACACCTCATAGCTCGGAGATGCTCTCCCACCCTGGAAACTAGCTCGTGGATCGCTCCATGCTGTTGTCGTATCTGCCTCGTGCCATCCTGCTAGAGTTCCTGCAAGACGGGCATTTCCGTCATTCCCCTTTCCTAGCCATGGAACATGAGGTTCAGAGAGGCAGAGGCTCCGTAGCCGGCTCGGTGTTCCAGAACCCATCCTGGAGCCATGTCTTAAATCTAGTCTTCTGATGTCAAATTTAGTGCCCTTTTTACTATTGATATATCATACCATGATTTACCCTCAACCTCTAGACAAAAATAAACAATCAAGCTTCAAAACAAATAAACCAAAATCCTTTAGCTCTCAAGATTTTGGTTGTTTAGTCCTTATTTTTACTTTGTGTACCTTCTTAGAGATGTGGCCATCTGTTAAGACCTGTGATAGCTTTTACTAGATGGTGCCACAGTAACAAACAACTCCCAATCGCAGTGGCCTATAACAAAAGACTGTTCCTTGTTCATATCATATGTCGGCTGTGATTCTGCCCTGGCACCCTGGGTGGTCTTCATTTGAGATCTCAGTGGAAGAAGCAGCTCCTGTCAAGTCATACCATTCTCACGGCAGAGGACGCAATGCAATGGCTGAGCCATGTCATGACTCTTAAATGTTATGATCAGACGTGACACGTGGCACTCTCACGTACATGCCATTGGTCAAAGCCATTCACATGGCCACACCTGAGGTCTTGAGTGGAGAAGCACCCACGTGGCAGGTGCTATCATACCACACGTCAGGTGCAGTGGGCGGGGCTGTGTGCTGCCTCCTGCAGGGACAGTGGGTGGCGATTGGGAGCAGCAGCGCCGTATGCCTCGACTCTCGGAACCCCGCAGCACCACTCTGCTGGCACCAAACACCTGGGCACTTCTCATCCCTTCTGAATCTCAGGGGTCTCCTGATGGATTCTGTGAACTTGCTCTCCAACCTGGACTCTGAGTTTCTCTACCACTATAAGTAGATACTGGTGGATTGAGAGTTAGAATAAAAATCCTTCGTGTAGACGTCTGTTTATGAATGTAATACTCGTTATGTAAAAAACCGAACCCAACATTATGAAAGTGATGTTGCTGAAAGGGTAACGGTCGAATCCAGTAGCAGCCATCGAGCACGTTGCCACAGCCAGGATGTGTGGCTCGAGAGCGCTCGTGGGTGTGTACAGTGGGAAAGACAAGCCAGTGGGCTGCCACCAGCCAAGTGGCTGCCATCACGTTGCAGTGCAGGAGGCACGCTTACTGAACAGAGAACTCTGCATGTTAAGCATTTTTATAAAGATTTGAAACTGGATTTCTTAACTGTTTGCTCACTTCTGCAGCTGAAACAGTTGGCCAATTGAGGTAGACTTTCATTCACACGGTAAAACTGTATTGAACACCTGTGTGCCAGTGGCTGGGAGGAAAGGCAGTTGACACTACAGCCTGGTTTGGGCTTTCCAGGAATTCAGAAACCCCCAGGGAGGAGCCTTATCTGTAGTCCTGGGACTCCAGGGCAGTCCTGGGCAGCAGTGGGAGTGGCCGCAGGGAGGATCAGCGCTGAGCCAGGGATCAGGGGAGCATTCCAGGGAGGCGCCTTCCAGGCTGAAGGGAAATTGCTCATGTATTCAGGGAACAGGGAGTGACCGGGTGTGGCTGGAGTGGGAGGCGTGGCAGGAGGTGAGCTTGAAAAGTAGGCTGATCCCTTGGAGTGGGGCAGGTTCTCCCCAGGGCCTGACAGCCTCTAGATCTGCCCCAGTCCTGCCTATACAGTGGTGCTACTTTTGCAAATGGTTTTAAGGGCGTGGGAATCTCTACCTTGGGCTGACGTGGGTGCATGAAATACCCAGGATCCTAGCTTCAGCAATCCTTGTCTCAAGACTTTACCCCAAACCTCGTCTCGTCACAAATCTGTTCCCTCTTGTAGGGGACCAAGCTGTGACTCACCCCCTCCAAGGCATGTAGCGGACAGCCATGTACCTGGTGTCAGGCGGGTATGGCAGGTGGAGGGCATGAGGATGAGCAGGACACTGTCCCTTCCCTCCCACCCTCCCTCCCTCCCTCACAGGAGGGCCCCTTCCCCGACAGTAGCCGCACGGACACCTGAAGGGAAGCTCCTCCTGGTAGCAGAGTCACTGTGGTATGTCCCTTCCCCATAAGCAGCTCACGCTGACTCACCCCGTCTAGATACGATGGAGCTGGCAACAAAGGCAGCTCGCTGGCCCCTTCCAAACTCAGCACACTGCTGGCCAAGGGACCCCAGCACACGGTGTGAAGACAGTGGCGCTTGCACTGAGTCTTGCAGCATAGATAGTCTGGGGTGGACAGAGATGCCAGCAAAGGGCATTCCACATATCAAAACCACAGGACTAGCAAGTCACGGAAATCGCAAGTGTCGGTGGCTAGAGGGTGGTCCACCCCGGGCAAGCTGGGCTGGGAAAGAGAGAGGATAGACCCAAGCTCAGACTCTGGGGCCACCCTCAGTCTAGGCCAGTGGCCATAGGAGGAGCCCAAAGAGTGGAAGAACATACGAAGTATGCGAATTTCCAGAATCAGCAAATTCTTCCCGACAGTTGAGTTCTAAAAATCTCATAAGGTGGTCAGGGGACCTCATCACGTAGCGCAGCCAGGCACAGAGTACTCTTCATCTCCTTCAGGAGCCTCATGGTCCAGTTGCTTAATGAATCGATTAAACTCATTGGCCTGGCCTTGTTCCCAGCACTGGGCTTGGATCCCCTGGCCTTGGTGCAAGAAAGAAGGGGAGAGCACTCGGAATCGTGGTTCCCAGGGCTGCCTAGCAAATACCACAAACTGAGCGGCTTCAACAGCAGAATTTTATCTTCTCATGCATGGTCGGGAGGCTGGGAAGCCAAGGCCCAGGTGTCAGCAGGGTTGGTTCCTTCTGGGCACAGCCAGGGGCGTCTGCTCTGTGCCTGTCTCCAGCCGAGGAGGGGGTGTTGCTGGTGATCTTGTGCATTCCTTGGCTGACAGACATATCACCCTGGTCTTTGCCTACATCTCCATGTGTCGTTCTCCCTGGGTATGTGTCTGTGACCATGTCCAGACGTCTCCTTTTTGTCTGGTCCGACTGGATTAGGACCTTGTCTTAACATGATCACCTGCAAAGCTCCTGTCTCTAAATGAGGTTGCCTTCACCGTATTGGGGTCAGGACTTCAGCATCTTTTGGGAGACACAGTTCAACCCATCACAGCCCCCAAGTGTGACATACAGATCGCCAGCCCCCACCTCCATGTCCCCATGAACAACCCAGACAGGAGAGAGAAGGACAATGTTCAGGATCCTTCCAGGGCCTGTCCTCTGCCTCCAGAGAGGCAGCCGCCCTTCGTGCCCCCGCGTCAGGAACACCTGACAAGTGTCAGCCCAGTTCTCGGGCCTGGCTGCTCCCCACGACCACACGGCTCGTAGGAGGAGCCAGGAAGCCTCCCAGGCAGCTGGAGAGGCAGCTGCAGATCCACGTTTACTCCAAACATCTCTACATAGTAGTTATATATGGTTGAAATAGTGCCATTAAGACATTTCCCAAAATTTGTAATAGACATTTAAAAAGATGTATGTTAGTGGAAGAAAACACAATACAAAATTTTGCATATGTTTTGACTTCAGATACACGCACATTTTAAACAGCTTTATTGAGATATAATTCACATACCATATAATTTACACATTTAAGGCCTGCAGTTTATTGACTTTTAGTATATTTGCAAAGTTGTGCAACCGTCACCACAATTGTAGAAATTTTCATCATCCCCAAAAAGAAACCACACACCCCTTAGCCGGTATCCACCAACCCTCCCTGTTCCCCACCCCTGGCTCTAGACAACCCTAATCTACGTCTGTCTCTCATTTCCCAATGTGCCTGCATTTCATTCAACTGTATTGTTTAATTAGAAAAAAATGGAAGAGAATTACAGACCAGACAGTGTGACTCCCACCAGTGAATAGCAGAATTATGATTTTAATTTTCTTCTCTATATTTTTTATATTTTTCTAATTATACAATGAGCATGTATTGCTAAAAATGGGGGGGGCTTTTTTAAAAAAAGAGAGAGAGCTATCTTGTAATATTAATAGTCCTTTTGGGTTATTCTGACCCCCCCCCAACACCTAGATCACAGCCTTATTTTGTGATGGCGGGGTATGTCTGTGTTCCAAATGACTGACTTCAGATTGGAATTTTGGAGCACAAGTTGTCAGAAGTTGGAATGCTCTCGTTGTGTTGGTTTGGTCTACGTCAGATTTCCCAGACCATCCTGCTCACCCTGTCCCCTCATCCCTTAGTGTCTAACCGTCCTTAATCAGGTGACCTCTCAGCCCTTAACAAATTGTCGGTTGGCTCAGGCGAGAGGCCCTGTAATTAAACCACATCCTTTGCCTCTTTAATAACATTGGAGACAGAGAACATAATTCTATGAGGGGACAGAAGGAATATATAATTTGGTGTCCTTTTCCTGAGCCAGTATGAACTTCGTGCATGTACAGTCTTGCATGCTTCAGGGTACAAAGTCATCTGTTGTCTCAGCAATTGTGCGTGTGAGCTAAGTACTATCACAAGTCGATCGGCATTTGGAAGCTCTTTGGATGTGTGTCTGGCGTACTTGGGGGTTTCGAACTTCACCTTTTTTTGAGTAATGGATGTCTACACTGGGAGAACAAACTCAGCTGGGTCAATTCACAAGACAAACCAGTCCTGGCCAGTGTCGCAGAACCTCACCCACTGCCTAAGCTAGAAAGCCGGTGCCCTGTTCTTCTGGGCCCCCGATCTCTCACCTGCCTCTCCCCCTCAGCGCCCACGGCCCTGCCCCACACATTTCTCACCGGGACCGGGAAGCACCTCCCAGGGGGTCTCCTTCCTGCCCTTCCTGTGCTTCTTCCGCTTTGGCTGATGCTCAGGTAACATAGGTCGGGATACCACCCCGCTTGCCTGTCCAGTGTTGTCACCTGTGTCCATGTTCCTACCCCAGCAGGCTTGCTCATCTCCCAGCCCCAACCATGGTCTTAATCTGCGTTTCATGGACAGAGCACAAACTGATGTGTGAGTGTCCTAAAATAGAATGCGTAACTCCGCGCGCGCGCGTGAGTGTGTTTGCGTGGGGGAGCAGGCTGGGGGTGGGACAGCTCTTAGCTTCATAAAATTCTTAAAGAGGATCTATGACCCTCCAGATTTCAGAACTTTGCTCTGGGTGTTTGCATGTGTTCTTACATGCATTGCCTCTCCTGTCCACCCCGGGAGCTGCTCTTGAAGACTGTGTTCCAGTGTGACAGCTTTCCTGCCTGAGGTCCCTTTCTCTGTGTCCCCCGAGCACTTTTCTGGCTGGAATTTAATTACTTGTTGACATACCTGTTTCCCCCACTAGACCCCAGCTCCTGGGATTAGGAGCTATCATCGCTCCCTGCCAACCCCCGCCCCACCTTCCCAAGCACGATGTCTAGTGCGCGGTCAGCCCTTAGCAGCACTTGCAGAGGGAAAGAGGCCAGGAAGGGCACGCCAGACCATTTTCTCTGTGGAAAGCTCACCCAGGGGTCCCTGCTTAGTGCGGTGAGTGGCCTCCTTCACCCTGATGGTCTGGGCCACAGAGACTGTCTCCCTCTTACGTGGCTGCGGGCTTTCCCCTGAGGGGCTGAAGGCCCAGTTGTCAAGCATCTACACGGAGACTTTCGTTTGCTCTGGGAACTCACTAGATATATAATGATTTTTAAATTACCTCTTGACAAATTTTGAGATCTTTGTTTTTCTTTTCTTTCCTTCCTCCCCTCTCAGATTGACGCACTGAGCAAGAGAAGCAAAGAGGCTGAGGCAGCCTTCTTGAACGTCTACAAGAGATTGATTGATGTCCCAGGTAAGCCCCGGCACCGATAGCCCCCTGTGGGGCTCTGCGACTGAGTGGTGGGTGTTGGGCTCCTTCTCAGCTTTCCAAGGAACATACGCCCTTAGAAACCAGGGAGTTCCCAGAAACGTGAATTCTCCATCACCCAGTCTTCAGATAGGGATAGAAATTCGATGCACTTATTAAAGTACCCATGTAATTGCTAGTAAACACAGAAACCCAGATCTCTGGGGCTACCGACGGTATAATACATGTGTGCACCACAGAGAAGACGTAGGATGTGTCTGTGTGCTGCGCACAAGTCTCCTGAACTGCTGGGCACCACCTTCAGGACTTCAGGAATGGCCCTGACAGGATATCTCGAATGCCTCACTCCCCTGCCAGGTCATCAGGATTAGTGACCTCCGGACTAGTCCTTCACTTAAGGGTTACAGGCAGAGAGGGTAACTCATGATTTTTAGCCACACTAAATATGCGAGTTGTTTCTTCTTTTAAAGGAACTAAAGAGTTAAAATTTAAATGATGTTTGTTAGGTATTCTGAGAGTTAATGGCTTCTGATTTCTTATTTTAGAAAAGTGAGACGGAATTTACAGCACCTAGACCCACTGGTCCTGTTGTTGGTCCTCTGCTCCCTGGTGACTTAGAATCTGTAGGGAGATGACATGATGACATGACCACGTGGGTCCCAACCCAGTCCTGGGTTGAGGACTGAGAGACTGATGAGAAAATTAGGAAAACCACTTAGATGTCTTCCTCTGCCAACCAAAGAAACCTAATTACCACCACCACCCCTCCCCACCCAGAGTCACCTGCTTACCTATATTAGTAAGCTCTGAATATCACTGACGTTACTAGAGCTACTTCAGCCAAGCAAGGCAGAAACAGGTCTCCTTCGTACCTGTACTTATGTTCTAGTTCAGATCCACTATAGCTTTTCTCTTCCCTCTTGGAGTTGGGATTGCTAAAGGGCATCAGAAAGCACTTTGGCCAGGGAGTGGGAAGATCTGGATTCTCTTGCCACAGGCTTGTTGTGAAGTCTTGATCACATTCCTTTTCCTCTCTGGGAATAGCCTGGCAGCAGAGAATGACTTGCTTTGTTCTAACCTTTTGCTGTTGTGGGAGCTTATCTAACACTTAGTTCCCAAGTCGAGCTCTTTGATTTTCTGCAAGAGTTTGTATGTGACTAGGGGTTCCCCAAAGACTGACCAAGCCCCGCAGGTGGTTCCTTCGTAGTAAATAGATCATCTGATGTCCTGCTCTTCCCCAGGTATCAGCAGCTTGGCAGGCGTGAGGTGGTTGGTGGCTGCGAATTCTCTCTGAACTGTGTCACGTCCATACTGATTCAGGGATAAAGAATTTACAGAAACAGTGCAACCTGGACTTTGATAAACAGAACTTTTGATTTCCAAAGAGTTCCTTCTTTTAAGTTTTCTGTTCTTCATGCTCAGGAGGGTCCTGCCCCATCCTGTTCCCAGAAGCTCTTGCTTCTGAGGAGCAGGGTCCCCGAGGGGAGTGCTTTCCAGCCAAAACCTCTGCGTCCGTCATGTTGGTGACTCATTTGAGAAAGGGCCGGCTTATTCTGTCTTTGCCAAAGACCCAGAGAGCCTTTGCTCCTGTTTTCTGCATAACCTAGAATCTCATTTTTAGAGGTCAAATTTGTACCTGGATTTTCCCCTAGTGAAGTTTCCCAACTGGGCAGCCACTTTAACAAGCTGTTAGGTTCCTTTTTCTACAATTATAGAAAAGAAGAGGCCATTTTCCTCATCAGTGTTCCTCTTTGCCTGAGCAGGCCTTTATTCATACAAATTTTATAGAATTTTGGTCACAACATGGGTATATAGTTATATTCTGCTTTTTTCACTTACTATCATTATTATTACTACTACCATAAGCGTTTTTCCTACATTGATGATATTCTTTATAATTGTCATCTCTGGCTGGAGGATAAATGTTTGCAGTTTAGATTCAAAATGGTGGGAGCAACATAATGTCTGATGTTTTCTCTAATAATGAAAGTCAATGAAAATACATCTACATTCCAGGTAGATCATTTTCATGTACCACCTCCCAGCTATTTCTTACAAATGCTGTGGTCTGACAGATCTAACAAGTTACTTAAAAAACAGGAACGGGGCCCGGAGCACTCTACCTGTGTTTTGAAGTCTGGTTATTGCCTGGGTGAAGTAATCCTGTGGCTGAGGCTTACAGGAAGGGCCTGGTCAATAGCGATGGTGCATTTACTGACAGTCACACTGTTGGGGGGAGGCAGGGCCTTCACTGTCTGCATGCTTTGGGCTTTAATCCAGCAGAATCCAGAAACACTTGGGGGTGCGTTAAGTTCCCCTAGTTGCAAGAGACAACAACTCATGCTATCTCAAAAAAATGGAGGAAGCTCTTGGGAATAGCTCGGCAGGTATTTCAGCTACGTGCCATGTGGCCCAACTCCAGGAAGGGCTGCTGAGCCAGCCCCGGGAAGAGGCAGAGCCAGAGTCCCACCAGCCTGAAACTGTCAGGGGCACCTGACCAAACCAGCTCCCACCCACTGTCCCTTCCTGAAACTTTATTTATTTGTGTGTTTTCTTGTTACTTACCTATTGGTCTCACTGCAATGAAAGCTCCTTGAGGCTTTGCTTTGTTGCTTTCTGCCCAGCCTCTGGCACACAACAGGGATGACATGGTGAGTGACTGAAGGAGTCAGTTGACCCAAAGCCCCACCTCCAAGTCCTCAGCAGCAGAGTTCGTGAAGGGTCACATTGGCGACTCCTAAAGCTCTGTTCTCACTCCTGAGTGCCAACCTGCATGTCCAGCTGCCTCCTGGACTTCCCCCAGGAATGACTGATGGGCACCTTGCAACCATTGGGTATGTCTCCAAAAGCTGTTCTTCCTGCATTCCTGCTCTTAGCGAAGGCATGATTTCCCACCCGGCTGCCCATGCCAGAGCATGTGGTCCCCAAGTCCTGGCCATCCCATCTCCAGGATGTGTCTTGATTCCATCCGCTTCTCTCCACCCCACTTTGTGCAATTCAGGTCAACACAAGAGTCTTTGCACTTGCAGCGTGGCCAGACCCCTTCTCTGCTGGCCCCCCAAGTCTGGCTGGGGTGTGCCCTTCTCATACACACACACCCCCGCCCATCCCTGTCACAACTACTTGCTAAGTCTGTGTCCTTTCTGGCAAGGCAGAGATATCGGGACAGTGTGATCTTGTCCCTAATTATTTCCCTAGCGTCTGCCCCAGTGCCTGTCATGTAGCAGAAACTTCATAAGTGTTTGTCAAATGAATGCATAAATTAGTGGATCAAATTATTTCTTCAAAATGCTCTCTGGGTTTTTTGGTCTCAGGCTTTAATTGTTCACACTGAACCATCCTCGTGAGATTGACGCTTCCCACTGAGGGCGAGCACTCCGAAGCATTAGACACGTCAGTTGCAAGAGAACAGAACGTATCTTTTATGGAGTTGTAGCAGTTTAATAGCTCTCTGAACTCTCATTTTGCTTTGGTGTCACTCTATAAAGATTTACATGCCTGCATAGACATTTATACCGCACTTAGCATTCAGGGTTCATCAAACCAGTGCACGCGCTTCTGGGGGCTTCGGTTTTGTGGCTAGTGTGTTATGTCCAGGATTTGTGTGATGCGTCAGCTGTCCTGCCGACCTGGCACCAAGCTGGGATCTCCCTCCATGCCAGTCCCCGCTTCCGCCCACTTCCGCTTCAATGGTCTGGCCCAGCTGGGAGGGAGAAAGAAAGCTGAGTCATCCGGGGCTCCCCCTCTTCATCTTCCACATCAGAAGTCCCAGCTAATGTTATTTCTCCTTCCAAAATCTCCTTCCTGTCCAAGACACTGGATAAACATTTAGGTACATAGTAGAATTGAACCACCATGGTCCTGAGGGGTCCTCTGAGCAGTTAAAACAGTTAAGACCTGATATTTCCATTCTTTTCATTTGCCACCGGCTTGCTCCTCATTCCTTAGTCAATTCTGAGAGTATTTTCAGGCGCTTTTCATTGGAAGTATCTTCCTTTAGCCAAACCATGCTCTTCTGCAGGCTGCTATGACCCTCATCTTCCTGGTTGTTACTTGGTCAGTGCCTGAGCCTCAGAGACACAGCAGCCAGCGAGGTGCCTGCCCTCGTGGACTTTAGATCTGGTGGGAATACAGGCATTAAAAAGTAATTACACAAATAATGACTGAGTTTTAGGCATGATGAGTGCTTCCACAGTAAAACCCACCAAGACCAAGATGCTTGCAGTGGTCACAGGGCCGCTTCTAGGAGTCACGCTGGGTAGAGGACCCCCTGCTCCCCAGGTGTGGGTCACCTGGCTGCAAAGGGATGCAGGGCCTGGGTGGTTATGTGAAGGCTTCTGGACTTCACCTAACAGAGAAGCCATTAATGGGCTTTACCCAGTGAAATGGTATGATCAGATTTGTGTATCGGAAAGGTCATCCTGGCTGCAGTGGGGACAACAGATTGGAAAGAAGTCTAAAGCGATTCAGGGGCAGGGAGAGACAGGTCTCTTGGCGTCTGATGGTGGGGGCGAAATTTGGAGAGAAATGGATAGATAACCCACTGTTTTGAGGAGGTAGAATGGATTTGACTGTTGGTGGGACGGGAGGTTAAGGAAGGCAAGTAGGATAGCTCTGTCTCGGGACTTCTATCTGGAAAACAGTACTGTGTGTGTGGATCCATCTACTTTACAAAATTAAAAGAAAGACCAAGAAAACGTTTAGTGAATGAGTCTCCTGTCCCTGATTCTATTATTATCCCTCTTTGTGGTTCCAGTTGAAAATGGCCTTTGCCGTTATCGTCAACATCATAGCAGAAGGATAGAGGGTTTTACATTTAGAGTCAGGAGCAAGTTGCAATTTTACGTCGTTAATTTAATTGGCTTTCATCTGTCAGTTTTCTCATGGACAGATTTTTTGTCATAACATGTACGATCAATACATAGGGATTATCGCAAACTTAAATGCTTAATTTTTAAAATTCTAATGCACCTGTAATTGAGATTCATATTTATGAATTTGCTAGTAATTAGCTACATGAGGAAAAGCATCATAACTGTCTGCCAGTATCACACCTTGGTAAGGACACCTGGGCAAGGCGAGCCCCCCAGGACGGGAGGTTCCTCTGTAGCAGGCTCCCTCCTCCGAGAGGCCAGCATCCTCGTGCATCAGCGTCTGTGTCTGTGGATGAGAGCAGAGTTCGGTGACTATCTGTCAAGAACAGTGAGTCACAGCGTGCAAGGAAGGGTTCGAACGTGCTGTTGAGAAAGTCACATAGACGCTTACCCTCAGTCAGCGTCTCCTGGCAGCCCACGGCATGCAGGCCCCAGACCGCGTGCCTAAACAGATACGAATGCAAGCAGAGCTCGGCCCATGGCCCCCATCCCATTCATGGTACTTTTGAAAAAATATTTTATAATTAAATGGGTAAAATAGGCAGCCTCTATCCCTTGCTATTAGGAAAGGAGAAATAAATGTCTCAGCTCTCAGATAGCTGAGACTATTCTGGAATGACTTCCTCTTAAAGGCTTGTATATAGCGAGAATTTTACTGTGTGCTGAGCAAAATTATGGTGGTATGCATAGTCTGCCAGTAATTAACCTTGCGTGGGCGACTTGCTCTTGCTTTTGGTACTTTTCATACTTTTTTACAATGAGCATGTATTTATTTCCACAATGCAGGGAAGCATAATTCAGTAAAATAATCAACTTGCAATCTTCGTTTCTGAATACCCCTTATTAATGTATTACAGATAAGAACTTAGTCAAGTATTTGTAGGATACTTATAAATTTTATAAGGCCCAACTATGACTTTTCTGTCCCAGACATCTTAGTGATGGTCTTTTTAAAAGAGTTCCTAGGTAGAAGAAGAAGATTCAAAGTCGGTGCAGCCACCACCTGTGCCCTGATACTGCAGAACTTCTCTGCTTTCGCTGCAAAGTTCAAGGGAAGAATCTCTTTGCAAGTTGTCCTTGCCTCCATCTGCAACCCCCCGCCACGTATAAGAATCATATTTTACTCCTTGCTGAGATGTGGTTTAGCTCCTACAGATACAAACCCTTCACACATAAAGGCAATGCCTAGAAGGGTTTATTTTAAGATTTAAGTCTTAGGAAGCACATTACCAGTGATATAAAATATTCATTGACTCATGAAACACTGCTAGAACTCGGCGTTTCATGACCGACGCTTCTCACTTTATTTCCATAGGATAACTGGCCTGTAATTGTGCAAAGTAGATGTCGTAGGTTTTTGGAAGTCCTAAACGAGAACTGGCTGAAAAGAGCCTATCTGTAAGTAAGCCGTTCCATTTTCAGAGCCTGCTCCAACGTGCCCATGCTCCCGGGAGCTCCTAGGGGAGGCTTCCATCTGGGTTTAGGAAAACCTTCCCTCCTGGTGAACATCCCGTCGGCCCAGCCTGGGAGGCTCTAGAAATGAAGTGGCATGTCATCGTTCCTGAGAATTGCTTTTTAATTCTCCATGAGAATAAAATAGCAATCTGGTTTTTGTGCCTGTTACTTGTCAAGTGAGGACACATTATAGGTTAAAATTAGAAAACACTGTTGCTTCCATTCTTTTCTCCTCCCTGCTTGCCCCTCACTCAAGGATCCCAGAGTAGGACTTCTGGAAAAAACAGTGACGAAATCTTGAGATTTAGTTAGAAATAGCCCTTGTTTTTCATGCCAAGATTTTAATTGGTGTGCTACTTGGTGGCATTCTTAACGGCTGTTCCAGCCCGATTCTGGAAAGAGACTCCAGTCCGTGTATTCCAGGTCTCCTGGTGTTGGCAACCGAGACCCAGTGCCCATGGCCCCTCCAGAGAGCTCTCTGGAACTTCAGTAGCCTGAGACGTGCAGGAGCCCCTGTACACATCTTCACTTTGCTGTCTTAAAACATCTTCATTCATATTATTAAGAATCAACCGCAGGCACCAAAGCAGGACAGAAAGCGGAAGTGAGGCCAGAGGAGTGAAGCCCTGTCTGTTGCCAACATCATGTGCCCTCCTGCCTGGGCTGCAGGTCCCCAAGCCCAGAGCTGGTCCCGAAGCACCTCGGGGGACAAGGGCCAGTGGTGCACTGTGTCAGCGCTCAGGGATTGGAAACCAGACGAGGTGGCAGCTTCTCCATCCTCCTCGAGCAATGCTGGGGGCCTGATCCGCCCCTCCGTTTGGCATGCAGCATGTTTGCAGGCTGAGGAATTAGCTGCAAACATTAAAGAAAAGCAGGCGTGACAAGATGGGTGCCCGAGCCCGTCGCCGCCAGCTTCTGCGTGCTGCTCTCATTCCCAGGGCTTTCTCTCTCCATCCGTCCTCCCCCGGTCCCCTGACACAGCGCTGGAGTGTGGGAACTCCCTGGATGTGACTCGGGGAATCCTCCTGGTGAGCCTGAGTGGAGAGGTGTGTTGCCTGGTTTCCCCTCTGCCATGACTGGGGTGGTCCTGGCACGCTGGGTATCTAGACAGCTTTTCATCAGGCGCTCATCAGCATGCTAATTGCTGTATGACTAATTATGCCCTGAATTCCAGTTGATTTTCTTAATGAGACAGCTGGGTTAATTATGTAATCGTATGATTACATTAGCCTAGAGTGCCCTGGCGAAAAGTAGCGTCTGCCGCGCTGTGATGTCATCGTGGGGATGGTGTTCACAAGGGGTACATTCATCCTCGGGCTGATGGCAGGGGCCGGCCTGTCACCCACAGAGTGCTCTGTGCAAACACGGGCCTCGGGTTTATTAAGATCGGTCTTTTCTGTCCTCACAATATGCGGAGAAGCAGCTCACCAGCAGCCTCCCCTGCCACCCTGAGCCCTCTCCACGCCACGGCCGGCCTGACCCAGCCCGCCAGCCTCTGCAGCCCTGCGTGAGGCCCAGCAGTGTGCTCGTCCCTCTTCCCGGGCCCCCCACCCCTCGCACCAAGACTGGTGGGCTCTGCCAGGGCATGCCAGCACTCCTTTGTGGTGATCAGGGAATCCAAAACAAAGTGTTTGTATTCAAGTCTCCGGAGGCCCAGCGTGAGTTTATAATAACACACAAACAGCCATCGATGGGCCCCCACCTTATTGCCCACTGTGCCCCATGTACATTTCATGCCTCCTTTCTGCCCTGATCTCTAACGCACCTCCTCTTTCACCAAGAGCGCACACACGGCATCATCCCTTTCTGGCCAGTTCTCTGTTCCCCATCACAGCCAAACTCCGTGAGAGGTGAGTGCCCGCTGCCTCTACTTCCCGTGTTTCCACTCCTCTTCCTCAGACTTGTGCAGCCGCCTCCTTCTCCTCCAGGCCCCTATTCTTAGCCTCTTCCTCTTCACTCATGTTCTCTCCCTGGGTGACCCCTAGAGCTCCATGTGACCACCAGAGAGCAGTCGATGCCTCCTCCCCCTGCCCCGTGCCCTCCCAGGACAGTAAGTAGTGTCGCCGTCCCTGCAGTTGCTTTGGCCACAATGCACAGGGTCAGCCTGGATTCTGTTCCTTCCCTCACCCCGACAGCCATCTGCCAGTGAGTCTTAGTGATCCGCCTCCAAAAGTATCCTGGATTCAACCCCTTCTCATCACTTCAGCCACCATGCCCTCCCCTCTCGCCCCCCTGGGCTCACACCTTCACTGGATTTCTGCACAGCAGGAGGTGGGTCTGTCTGAGTTGGTGGTCTCCAAACTACTTCTGCTCATGTGCCCCAAGAGCATGAAAGTTTGAATTTGTACCCACAAGACAGTCTTAGTTATCAGTATCATGTACATGTATAATCACACTGTAAATCATATACTAAAAATAGAATAAAAAGATGTGATGAAGAGTATAAGGACTTAAAATTTTAATTTTAGTAGCAATACAAGAAACTTCTTTCTCTCCATAAAAAAATATGTTTTTAAGTCGACTTTATTTTAGGTATAAATATATGCAATAAAATTCACCCATTTCAAGCGTGCAGTTTGACAGTGTGACCACCTTCACAATCAAGATCTAGTAGAACGTCTCTGTCACCTCACAAGTTCTCTTTTGACTCTAAACCCCAGCAATCACTGGTCTGCTCTCTGTTACTGTCAGTCAGGTCATTCCTGGAGTTTCATATAATGGAATCATTCCTATGTATTCTCTTGTGTGGCTTCTTTCACTTAGTATAGTATTTTTGGGATTCATCTTGTTGCTGGGATCAGTAATCCTTCTGTTTTCATTTATGAGTGATATTCCATTGTAGGGCTGTCTGCCGATTTGCCTGTCACCCACCTGTTGATGCCCATTTGGATTGTTCCCAGTTTGTAGCTATTATGAATAAACCTGCTATAAACATTCATGGACAGTTACTATGTGGACATTGTTTTCATTTCTCTTAGGCCAATACCTAGGACTAGAATTGCTAGGTCATAGGGTAGCTCCACATTTAAGTTGGTAAGAAATGCCAAGATGTTTTTCAACGTAGATATATCATTTTATCCCCCAAAAAGAAACATGGGAGAGTTCCGGTTGCTCCATGTCCTCACCATCATTTGGTATTGTCTAATTTTAGACATTCTTGTGAGTGTATAACATATTTCCTTGTGATTTTTGTTTGCTTTTCCTGGTGACTACTAATGCTGCATATTTTTCCTGTGCATTTTTTTCTTCCATAGATCTTCATTTATAAAATGTTTCAATCTTCTTTCCATTTATTAAATGGGTTGTTTGTCTTATTATTGAGTTGTAAGTTTATAGCAGCTTTATTTTTATTTTTTAATTTTATTTCATGTATTTTTTTAAGACAAGATCTTGCTCTTTATCCCAGGATGGAGTATAGTGTCACAACCATAGTTCACTGTAACCTTGAACTCCCAGGCTCAAGAGAACCTCTGTACTCAGCCTCCTGAGTGGCTGAGGCTATAGACACATGCTGCCATGTGGGAGCTGTAAATTTTTTATATGTTCTGCATACAAGTCTGTTGTCAAATACATTCATTGCATATATTCTCTCCCAGTTTTTTGTCATTTGAAGAGCAGAAGTTTTTTCTTTTAATAAAGTCTACCCCCTCCCCCTTTTGGGGTGGTTCTTGCTTTTTATGTGTAAAGAAATCATTGCCTGCTCCCAAGGTGGTATTTTCTCCTGGTTTTTGGTTTTGTTTTGGGTTTTTTTTTTAAGATGTATAGTTTTATTTTTTTACCTTTAGGCCTCATGCATTTTGAGTTAATTTTTACATATCATATGAAGTAAAGGTGGAGTTTTGTTGAAAATCAGTGGATGGCGTGTATGTGGCAGTCTTTCCCTGGACCCACTGTTGTATTTCCTTGATCCATGTATTAAAATATCTACCCTTGTGCAGTATCGCACTGTCTTGATTACTATAGCTTTGTAGTCAGTCTTGAAATCGGTTCTTTATCTTTGGTCATCTTTCCATTTTGGCTCGTTGATCTTCTATATACATTTTAGATTCAGCGTGTCTGTTTTTACAAACAAGCCTTTCATGACTTTGTTCGGGATTCCACTGTATCTATCTGTAGATCAATTTTAGGAAAATTGAATTGTCAATTTATTCGTCCAGTCTAAACATGGTATATTTATTTAGGTCATCTTTAATATCTCTGAGCGATATTTTACAGTTTTAATATGTAAGTCTGGCATGTGTTATGTTCAATTTATCCCTAAGTAGGTCATGTTTTTGAATGCTGTATTAAAGAGTATTTAATTTTATTTTCCAATTTTTTTGTTGCTTTATATAGAAATATAACTAATTTTTATATAACAATATCATATCTGTGACCTTTTAATACTCACTTATATTTTCTATAACTTTTTTTTGTAGTTTCTCTATAATGTGCCCTTGAAGAGGATATGTACTTTATAGTTGTTGGATGGAATGTTCTATAAATGTCATTTATGTCAAGTTGGTTGATATTGCTGTTCAAGTTACCTATATTCATATTGATTTCCAATCTATAATGCTGTATATTTCTTTTCCTTGTTGTTTTTGTTTAGTTTTCATTAGCCAACATTGTACCTGTAGTACGGTGTTGAATAGAAGTGGAGAAAGCAGACGTCCTTGCATCAGCTCCAACATCAGGGAGAGCTTTCAAGCTTTCACAACACGATTAAGGATAATGTTAGCTGTAGATTCTTTTGTAGACACCCTTTGTAAGGTAGAAGTTCCCTTCTGTTCCTAGCTTGCTAAGAGTTTTTGTCATGAATGGGTATTGAATTTTGTCTGCTTTTCTCTCTGCCTCTATGGAGATGATCATATGATTTTTCTCCTTTATTCTCTTAAGATGCTTAAATAGTTTGATTTCCAAATGCGAAGCCAATCTTGCGTTGCTAGAATAAACCGTCCTTAGTTATGATGTGTTATAGTTTCTAAAATTTGTTGGATTCACTTTGCCAATGTTTTACTGAGGAATTTTGCCTTTAAATTCATGAGGAATATAGAATTGTAGGTTTTGGGTTTTCTCCTTTTAATGTCTTTACTGGGTTTTGATCATAAGGTAGTGCTGGTCTCATAAATGGATGGGAAGCCCTCCCTTTTTCTCTCTTTGCTGAAAGAGTTTGTGTGAGATTGCAGTTATTGCTTCCCAAAACTTCTCTAGTTCACCGCGATGCCATCTGGGCTTGGGATTTTCTTTGTTTCTAAGGTTTTTAATTACAAATCTAACTTCTTTGACAGATACAAACTATTAAGATTTTTAAATTTCTTCTTGAGTCAATTTTGTTAATTTGGAATTTTTTTAAAGGAATGATCCATTTCATCTAAATTATCAAATTTATTGGCGTATTATAGTTCAAAATATTTTGTTATCTTTTAAATATCTGTAGAACATGTAGTGATATCCTGTCTTTCATTTGCTGATCTTGGCACTTGTGAATTCAACTTTGTTTTTTGTTTTTTGATCAATCTAGCTAGAGGCTTATCAATTTTAATGCTTTTTCAAAAAAACAGGTTTTTTTGCATTGATTTCATCATTTTCCTTGTTTTCAATTTTGTTGCTTTCTGTTATTATTTGCTAATAATACTTATTACTTTGGGTTTAATTTGTTCTTTTTGGAGTTTTTTAAAGTGGAGTCTTAGGGCACTATCTTATTTCATTGTGGTCAGACAACATGCTTTGTTTGATTTCTGTTCTTTTAAACATATTGAGACTTGGTTTATGGTCCTGTATATGTTCTATGTTCATGAATGTCCCATGTACACTGGAAGAGAATCATACTCTGTAGCTGATGAGTGGAGTGTTCTATAAAAATCAGGTCAAATTGGTTCATAGTGTTCGAGTCTTTTGTATCCATAATGATTTTGTATTTAATTGTACTATTAATGTGAAAGAAATTTTGAAATCTTTAACTGTTCTTGTGGATTTTTCTTTTTCTCCTTTTATCACTTTTTGATGTATATATTTTGAAGCCTTGTTTGAGAGTTTATGTACCTTTAGCATTGTTACATCCTGTCAGTGATTTGATTCTTTTAAGTTTATACAATGATCTTTATTCCTGGCAATATTCCTTGAAGGTTTCTTTGTCTGACTTTAATATAGGCACTTAAGCTTTCTTTTGATTAGTGTTTTCATATTACATCTTTTTCTATTTTTTTACTGTTAACATATCTGTATCTTTATACTTAAGTTGCGTAGAATAGCTATGTCTTGCTTGTTTTATACAATCTGACAACTTGCCTCTTAAGTGGAATGTTAAATCATTTACATTTGATGGGATTATGGATGGAGTTGGGTTTAAGTCTATCATCTTACTATTTGTCGGTCTGCCATCTTATTGTTTCTATGTGTCTCACCTGTTTTTTGTTGTTGTTGTTGTAGTTTTACTACTTTCTTTGGATTCATTGTGTATATTTTATTTTGTTTAACCTTCCCAACTACCTTATTAGCTCTAACTCTCTATTAGTAGTTAGTTTATGGTGTAAGTATCTTTGACTTACCACACTATATTTTCAAATAATGTACCATTTCACATACGATACAAGAATCTTACAACATACTTTTATTTTCTCCCTCTTGTTCCTTGTGTATTGTTACTCATTTTACTTCTACCGATGTTATAACTCTGTGATACATTGTTACTATTTTGTTTTAAATAGTCAATTATGTTTTAAAGAAATTAAAAATGAAATATTAGCATTTTATTTTTACCCATCTATTTATTAATTCCATCTCCAGTGTTGTTTATTCCTTTGTATAGATCCAGGTTTCTACCTGACATAATTTTCTTTCAGTCCGTAGAATTTCCTTTAACATTTTTATAGTGTAGGTTAATGGCAGTGAATTCTGTAAGCTTTTGTTCATCTGGGAAGAAGAATCCTCTGCCTTGCCCTCATTTTTAAAGAAAACTTTTTGTTGAGTATAAAATTGTTGGTGGTTTTGGTTTTGATTTTCTTCTCTCAGGACTGACTGTTTCTGGCAAATCTCCAGTCATTTGTACCTTTCTTCTCCTCACATAATGAATCTTTTTTTAATCTACCTTTTATGACTTTAAGTTTTTGTTATCGCTTTCAGAAATTTGATTATGCTTATTTGGTGTTCCTTGTGTTTATCCTGCATGGAGTTTGTGTTTCCTAAATTTTTGTTATATAACTTTCACCAAATTTAGAAAATCTTGCCACTATTTCTTCAGATGCACCTCTTACCCCTTTCTGGGATGATTGGGTTGATTAATTTGATTGATTGATTCATTTTGTTAGGTTGATTAATTTTGTTTCATAGCTTACTGAGGTGTTAGTAACTTTTTCCCATTCTCTTTGCTCTGTACTTCTATTTGGACAATTTCTAATATTATATCTTTGAATTCACTGAACATTTTTCTTCTGCAATGTCTAAGCTATTGTTAAGCCAATCGAGTGAATTTTTTTCATTTTAGATGGCGTATTTAAGCTTCAAAATTCCATTTGATTCTTATATCATCTATTTCTCTCCTTAATATAGGTAGTCATAGTTTTCTTCACACCCTTTTGCCTGCTCATAATAGCTGTTTTAGTCTACTAAGTTCCACTGTGTCTTGTCATTTCTGGTTCTGTTTTTATTATTCCCCTGGTTATACTGTTTTTCATGTCTGGTAATTTTTGGTCAGATGTTGGACATCATGAATATTAACTAGATTTTGTTGTCTTATGAGTGTTGAAATTTATTTGAGCTGGAGTTTAAATTACTTGTAGATCAGCTTGATCCTTCTGAGGCTGTTTTTAGCTTTGGGGGTGGGGTGGGTGTGGACTTTATTCTAAAATTAAGAGCACCCTCCACTCTAGAGTGATCCTCCTCGTGTCTTTACTGAATGAATGTCCTTGCTCTTCAACAAGTCTCTCCTCTCTGGCTGGTTTTTAAATCGAAAGTCTCCCAAATATTAGACTCTGGGAGTTGTTCAGCTTAGACTTTCCTTGTAGTTCTTACCCATCCTTGTGGCATTTCACCCTAGCATGTGCACCTTAACTTTTGGCAACAGACTCTAGATCACCCCTCTGCAGATTTCTGTTTCTCTTTCTCTGTGTCCTTCCTTTCCAGTGCTCTGCCCTGCAAACTCCAGTTGCTGCAGCCTCCCTGTCTTCTCAACCCAAGAAGACCATCACACTCTGCTTGGGTTTCCCCTTCCGTGGGAGGCAGTCCAGAGAGTTCTTCCTGCTAGAAAGTCAGCGTGATCATAGGATTCATCTCATTTGCTTCCCTTCTTTCAGAGATCACAGTACTGCTCTTCCCGTTGTCCAATGTCTGTAAATAATTGTTCCATATTTTTTGCCTAGTTTTCTAGTTGTATGTGGCCAAAGGGCAAGCCCAATACCAGTAAACCGGTCATGGCCAGAAGCAAAGTTTCCAAGTTTTGTTACTTTTGATTCTTGGTTTTAATGGCTGTTATAAGTGGCTGGAAAAGATAACTCACAAAGATACATAGATTCAAACTGAAGAAGTGCGTTATTAGCCATACTTACAAAAATATGATTCATATTTTTGAAACCTGTATACAGGTTGAATATCCCTTATCCAAAATGCTTTGGACCAGAAGTGTTTTAGATTTTGGATTTTGAATTTTCGGATTAGATATACTCGACCTGTACTAATTATAAGATGGTGTTTGTGGAAATTTGGCTGGTAAATTTTCTTTTTTCCTTTATTTTTTTGCTAACTTGTCAGAAGATGTTGCTTTTTTTTTTTTATATTATTAACCAATGGTTTGAAACATCTTTTGGCAAATACTTAAGTAGGTTTGAGTTAGTAAATAATAAGAGGTAACATTTATTGACTCTGTGGCTAGCTAATTTTAGAAGTTAATCCTCATAACAACATCTTGTTATAGGCACAATTATTATGCCCAGTTTATAAATGAAGAAACTAAGGGTTCAAAGGAGTTCAGCGACTTGTCCAGTTTGCACAGCCAGCGAGTGGCCAGGCTGGGATTTGAATGCATGTAGTCTGGCCCACACCCTAAACCGTACGCTACACGCCCTCTTGTGTGATATGAGACATTGAGAATATGAGACATTGAGGCATTTTTGTAGAGGCTTTTTCTGTCTTTTCCCATAAGTATATATGATGACGGGAGCATTTCGATTTTCAGAACGCTGTCTCTATAGCATGACTTCCTTTCAAGAAGTAGTTTTACTCCTCGATAAGTATTGAAGTACCACATTTACTTCAGAGACAAGGAGTACGCGTTTATTTTTTCGATAACGTCCAGCAGGCAGCGTGTTTCTGATACGACAGCCACTTGCCATCGCGGTATGGACCAGCTAATTTGGATCACTTAGCTTTTTAAAAGAAAATTGTGCAGCTCATCTTTAAGCTTAAAACTCTTACATATTTTTGCCAAGAGAGAAAACCAACAAACCCTTCGGTGGCTTTAAGTACTGTGGTTTTCTTCTTGTGCCACAGGGGCTCCACTTGGAAGGGTCCTGTTCTTCCAATGGTTTCCTGGAAGGAATAGAATCGAATCTCAGCTCTGCGCTCGGCTCCTTTCAGGCATTCTATTTTCAGCTCTAGAATTCAGTTTGATTCTTATATTTCTCTCCTCATTTCATTACTATTTTTCTTTAAATCATCTCCCTGCTCCCGGCTCCTCCCCCTGCCCACTCTTCCCGTCCTCTCACTGTAGCTGCACCTGCCTTGGATGTGCCACGTTCACGCCCACCCCAGGATCTTTGCACTGGCTGCTGCCTTTGCCAAGAGTGAATCCTCACAGCATCCCCCCATCACTGTCTGGATCTCCCTCCCAGCTCACCTCCTAAGAGAGGCCCTTCCTGTCCACCTGTCTCCAGGACCCTTTCCACCACCTCCCTGTGACTGTCCCTTCTCCGTGCTGGCCAGTACAGATGCTCCTGGACTTACGATGGGGCTGTGTCCCAGTGAACCCATCATACATTGAAAATATCATAAATCCAAAATGCATTTAATATATAACTTGCTGAGCATCATAGCTTAGCCCAGCCTACCCTAAATGTGCTCATAACAATTACGTTAGGCTATTGTTGGGCACATTCATCTAACACCAAGCCTATTTTGTAATAAGTGTTTGATATCCACCATAATTTATTGGATACTGTACTGAAAGTGAAAAACAGAATGGTCCATGTGTACTCGAAGTATAGTTTCTACCGAATGTGTATCGCTTTCGCACCATTTTAAAGTCAAAAAAATCTTAAGTTGAACCTTGTTAAGTCGGGGACTGTCTATACCTGAAAATGTTTGGTTTTGTTTGGCTTTTCTTCTTGTCCGTCTCTCTCACATCACTAAAAGGTCAGGCCTTTGGGAGCAAAGATTGTGTCTTGTTCACCGTGTGTCCCTTCCGTACCTAGAACAGTCGGACGTCACAGAATGTGCACCTCAGCTGCTGGCATCACAGTGAAGTGTCCTTTTGGCCTGTGCCTCGTTCTCCCCACTCCTTGCTCTCTCACTCTCATGGACTGACACCGCCTCCTGGTCCCCACAGGTCTGAATTCTGTGTGTCCTTTAAAGGGACTACACAAGTGTCACCTCTTCTACAAAAAAAAAAAAAAAAAATTTGCTGTTCTTCCCAGTCTCTCCACCCAGGAGTGTCTTCCACGTATGTGATCTTGGGTCACTGACTTACGTGGCTTATCTGCTCTGTGAGACAGATCCCTGCAGACTTGGCCAAGTGCCCTTGCTGGTGCCTGGCCCAGGCCTTTCCCAGAGCAGGTAGTTGCTTTGGAAATACTTGTTAAATGAGTACTTGAAGAAGACAGTATAATTTAGTTGGCTGCTGGTTCAGGAAGCAGAAATCTTAATTAGAATTCTGCATACCCGGTTGCCTGGCCGGCTCCTTCCCCCACCCCCCTCCCCCCACCCCCGTCCCTGGGTGAGATGCCACCAGCACCCAGAACATGGCAGAGCTCCCTCTGGCCACTGACCATGTGATGGCCAGAATTAACGAGATGATGCTACATGCACAGGAAAAGGAGCTGGATAAATACAAATGGCAGTATTGTTATTGTTTTTTATAATTATTAGCATGTTCTTGGAGTCCCATGTTGCATAATGAGCTATATAATACCTCAAAGAGTGTTTTAGGAATTAACCATTAGATGATTGTAAAGCACTTTGCGAGTGTGTCATGCCGGGTGGGTGGACCTGGCAGGCACGTTGAATTGGAAGATGCTGGGAAGACCGGTTACCGGATTCTGTGAGTTCCTGTTTTACCTATGGGTGTGTTCTCTCGCCTCCCCCAGACAGTTCTCTAATTGAGCTGCTGAGATCGGAGGCTTCTGACATTCAGAATAAGACCTAACAATACTTGTGTGGGGTTTAAATGGCATTGGAAATCATTAACGAGACAAAAAGCTATGATTTCCCCAGATTAACATGCAGGTTGGGGTTTGGCCTGCCAAAATTCATTGTTTTGGTCTCTAGCCCAAACATGCTAGAGTCATTATATTGTCATGTGGTAATTAGCTGTTCCTTTAATACAAGTAATAAAAATTAAGCCTAAGAGGTACTTTAGCAATGCCTTTTACATATCCCAAAACAGTATTCAGATGCTACAGGCATTTAGTCATCCACTGTGCTGTAGTAAAGTTTGGAGTTTAATGCAGAGAGATGTTTGAACATTCAGTTCATCCTTTATTCTGTGACCAGTTTTGCTACTTAGGCATTAACCTTTAATAGTGTTAAATTAAATATACATGCCATAATGAATAATTATGAGATTGCCTGAATTTTCATTTACAATATAACACTCTGAAAATGTGCGTAAAGGTCTAGTTACTATTCACTTGATAATGTGCTTGTTATTTTTATATGTCACTGGCTTCCTTGCTGAATCGCTTGAAAGAAGCTAGTTTTTATTCGAAGCAGATACAGTGGGGTCCTGGCCTTTTAAAAAGAATGAACTGGAAACGTTATCAACAGAAATGTTAGGAATAGAGGGCAGTATGCTAGCTTAGTTCTTGAAAAATATACTTTGTACTGGCAGTTGTGCTGGGAAGCCTACATGAGTGACTGGTAATAGACTTTTATACAAGCGCAATGCCCCCTCCCCACCCCCCACTCTTTCCGTGACCTCTGTTCAGGTTCAGGTAGTAGTTCTGTGTGCAGGGCCCATGGACAGACTGTTCATTTGTTCATTTCCTGCAGGCCATTCGCCCAGCATGAGGCCATGGAAGTCAGGAAGGGTGCAGGTTGAGAAGGTACCCTGGGAAAATAGTTGACAAAAAAACCTGGAATGTTCCGAGGATTCCGTTTTTCGTGTTATCACTACTCCCGCTTGTAAAGAACCATCTCCACAAAATAGCTTTTGAAATCTAATTTAATGTAAATATTTTAGTGCTGATTAAAATAATAGTGAAAAGCTATAAATGAGAAAGCGATGCGGCCATAAACCGTACACGCACTCAGGGTAAATGCCTGGCAGCCAGGGCTCTGCGTGATGATGGACAGTGTTGGTGTTAAACCCCAGCGCACGGAGCCTGGGCTGCCGACTCCGCGCTCAGCAGAGCCCAGCGCCTGCCTTCTGTAAACTCTGAGCAGACGTTGGCATCCCAAGGAGTTCCTGGCTCCTGGCGGATGCGTTGACTGAGGCATGGTAGACCCGGCCCTCAATTCCAGGAACCAAGGGTGGTCTGAAAAATTAATGGCCCTGGCATTTGAAAACTAAGTGAGCTCTTGAATATATACCCTTGTTGATCCGCC
Organism: Microcebus murinus; assembly: GCF_040939455.1. NCBI lineage: Eukaryota > Metazoa > Chordata > Mammalia > Primates > Cheirogaleidae > Microcebus > Microcebus murinus. Next base: position 29,839,582 of record NC_134122.1, read on the forward strand.
GTGCCTGGTGTTTAGCATTCCGCAACAGGAGACTAAATCTCTGCAGCCGTCTCACAAGTGACGCTGGCGCCCATACCAGAAATATATTCAGTAATCTTCCTAAGCCCAGTGGGCTCGGGTATTCTTCGACTCTGACAGAGCCTGAGAATTCCAAAGAAAGTCACTCCATGGGCACCAGCAGGTGGATTATAATCGCCTCAGGGGCAGCAGAGGGAAACAGGAGATGGAACCAATGTGGAAGAACATGTAATGTCTCTCCATCTTGTGCTGAGTTAATGGCAAAAACCAAACCCTAAGAGTCAGTACTGTAAATTTCACATCTGCAATCTCTAGCTTGGGGTTAAAATCTGGATTTTTGTAAGTAATGTGCTATCTGATGGCAGATAGCACATCGACGTGGCCACAAGACTTCATGTGACTGGGCTGGATGCTGTTCAGTTCTTAGTACTGTGATCAGGAGCACGGTGGCCTCCTGGCTGGCTGCCCACAGCAGGGGTCACTCTGGGTCACCAGCTGTGCTTCTATCGGGTTCTGCAGCCTTCGGATCTTTAGCCACTAACCCCTGACTCTTCTGAACATCCTTCGTAGGTGAAGGGGGATAGTGATGAAAAGCGATCATCTCCTGGAATAGGGTGGCTTCTGCTTCCTCCGCTCCTCCGAGTGAACTTTCTAGTTGTAAAGAACTGTCACTTGGAGTTGACAGACTCCAAGACTCGTGCCCACTAACTAGCCTGGTGACCGCAGGCAAGTCACTCAGCTTCCCCGAGCTTCAGTTTCCCATGTCTCTTGTAGGAGAGATCGTTGTAGGGCTCAAAGGAGAAAGTGTCCATAAACGTGTCCTGTGAAGTCTGTGACACTCTCAGGGTACCAGCTGTTATTTCCAACTTCATACAGTCATTGGAAACTTTAAACTCACAGGCACTTCCATGGCCTGTCTGTCCTCCAGGCTCAGCTCTGGGCGTGTGGTTGATCTTCTGGAGCTCCTGCTGCTGCCTCGTGTATTTTTCTTTTTACCAGATAAAAGAATAAAAATCCAGAAAATGGTGCATGAGGCCAGAGTGCTTGGCAAATACTAGTGAGCCCCATGGCTATTGCCACCCCATTTTTCACCCATAAAGGACTCTAGAGTGAGTCCTTCCTTTTGCAAAGCAGCAGAGAAACCCCCTCCAGCAAGGGGGCTCCGGGCAAGGCCACAGGGGACTTGAGTCTGCCCCAGGGAGCCTGCAGAGCTGACTTTCCCGGAGACCTGAGTTGCACCCGTGTGCCCCCACGGAGAGGGCGCTTTTGGGTGCAGAGTGGGGTGACATGTCTTCTCCTGTCGTGCAGATCCGGTGCCGGCTTTGGATCTCGGGCAGCAGCTCCAGCTCAAAGTGCAGCGCCTGCACGATATTGAAACAGAGAACCAGAAACTTAGGGAAACTCTCGAAGAATACAACAAGGAATTTGCCGAAGTGAAAAATCAAGGTTGGTGGAAAATGCCTTCTTTCCCTTTTCTTTCTTGCTTTTTTTGTTTAAATTGCCTTCCCCGGACTGTTGGGACTAGCTCTAATTGTACACTGCGTGTCATACGGTCAGGGTGGGGCAGGCGTCTGAATCATTAAAGAGGGATAATGACAAAGCTTAGCTATTTACAAGAAAAACTTTTCCTCTGCACAATAACTGCGTATGATTTTATTGCCTTCTGACGGGACTGATCGGGATTTTTTGAAAATGCTTCCTGTGTCATCATGTGATAGGATCTGCCTTTCAAAAGACTGATGGGTTGCCTGCAGGCGACACCTGTCAGAGAGCGAGCTCATGATCAAAGAGGCACACACAGTAAGTCATTTAATAGTCGCTGCCAATACATTAAGGCTTCAGACCCATCCTTGAAGGCTGCATACTTAAGCACTGCTGTTTCCTTGTCATCGTGGCCTACTCATTACAAATTTAATGAACGAAAACAACCTCTTGGTGTGGCTGCCCCGCCTTCAACAAGACAGAAAGGGCAAAGGTTGCTTGGCTTTTCCTGTTGGGGAAGAACAAAGAAATCCCTCCTTGTACCTAAAATCCAGAGGTATTCGGAGCCTTGTGGCTTCCTGGTCTTGAAGAAAAATCACAGCCCCATCAGATAACAGCCACACGTTTTTCAGCCAACCCCGAGTAATGGTTTGGCCTGTCTGGTTTTGTTTTGGGATGGGACGTGGGCGAGGAAGGACAGAGGAAGGAGAGGCGGCTCACTTGCTCTCAGTGGCCTTCTAATGAATGTACTTGGAGTGCTCTGTGAAGAGTTAATGGATGGAGGTTTTTAAAAGGATCCTTTGACTTTAAGAACATTGGAGACAGACTCAGGAGGAGGGATCGTTGGTGGAAAGGATCCAGAGACTGAGATGGTGTGGGAAGAGCTGGGAGGTAACAGCTGGGACTACGAGGGCAGCGGTCTCCAGGGCCCTCCCTCGGGGTTTCTGAGCACATCTCCCCACAGGCATTGGGGTGCTCAAGCCCCTGGGCCAGCAGGGCCTCCTTGCAGGAATTGGGGGAGCCAGAACCAGTCCAGACCCCACCTGGATCTGGCTCTACAGAGGAGTGGTGAGCTTTGGGACCAGAAGGGACAGCTAGGTACCGCTAGAAAGTAAACCGCTGAGCTGGGATCCCTCCGAGAATCCCCCAGCACTCGGGGGACAGGTCACCTTTCATGTGCATACTGGGTTTTCGCAGGAGTGCTGCCCAAAACCAGTGTCTGGCTGTTTTTCCTTCAGTGACCTCTGGCATCTAATTTGGCAGATCCACTCTGGTTTTTTAGTTTGCTTCTGTTTTATTGGAGGACGTGCAAGTGGGAGCCCAGAGGGCTGTGCTGATTTCTGCTCCCTTTGTCCCCTGTTGCCAGTTGCTCTGCTGGGGCCAGGGGTTCGCACGTGGGTGACCAGGAGCCAGACTGAGCTCAGGACATTCTCCCTCCTGAGACCTCATCTGATGCGCTTTTTCTTTTCTTTTTTCTTTTCTTTTTTTTTTTAGATAGGCCCTCTCTCTGTCACCCAGGCTGGAGTGCAGTGGCAAGATCATAGCTTACCACAGCTTCCAACTCCTGGGCTCAAGCCATCTTCCCACCTCAGCCTCCCAAGTAGCTGGGACTACAGACATGCCGCCACGCCCGGCTTATTTTCCTATTGTTTGTAGAGATGGGGTCTCGCTCTTGCTAGGTCTGGTCTTGAACTCCTGACCTCAAGCTATCCTCCTGCCTCAGTCTCCCAAAGTGCTAGGATTGTAGTCATGAGCCACCATGCCTGGCCTAATGGGCTTTTAAAAATAAGATATATAATCCAAGACTTAAGAAAGGCTATGGAGGCAGACAGACAGACCTGGTTTGGGTCCCTTCATTGCCACTACCTAGCTGTGTGACATTGAACCACTCATCTCACTTTGTTAAAAGCCTCTTTTTCTTGGGTCAGTTCTCATTCTTGCCACATATGGCTGTTGTAGAGAGTACGTGTTCAAAGCATTTAGCACTCATTGAGTATCAGCTATTTATTGAGCATTGTTGGTTTTGTGAGAAATTCCTCCCCCTTTATTTATTGATAACAAATTTTCCCAACCTCCAGAAAAATGCCATTTTCCTCCCCTCTTCCAGCGTAGAATGATCATAGTGTGGAAGGGTGAGGGGTGCACATCACTTGTTTTAATCATCACACGGTTAAAACATCAGCACAGAAAGGGAACCTCTGCATCACATACTATAATTCCCCCACCCCCATTCAAGATGTGTGAACCAAGGCCCCGGGCACAGCTAATTAGTGCCGAGCGCGTTGGTGCCCCTCCTGGCATGCCAGCCAGGCGTAGCCTGGACACAGCTGAGGGCCAGCGGCTCCAGGACGAGCTGGCCTCTGGCTTAGGCTGGGCCAGTCAGTGAGCAGCCCACCCAGGGTGGGGGTGGCAGAGAGCCCCCCACCCCAGGCACAGAGCAGAAGCACATGGCAGTGCCCCAATAGATGTGTCCTCCTGCAGAGCCCCATTGGAAGGAGCCCTGGGGTCCAGGTGCTGGACAGATGTTTCCAAACCGTCATCAAAGGCAAAAATGCCGTATGTTTACACAGTCGCATAGACCATTGACTTAGAAGAGCGATGCCTCTTTTTCAGAGTTGACCCATGTGGTGTCGATCTTGAAAGTGTCCTACTCTTGCCTAACTCTGGCCCTGTTAGTGTGGCCTGACAGTAATGTGTCACCAACCACTGTGCTCACAAAGCGTTCCTTCCGTGCCCAAAACAGGCATACCAAAAGGCATGAAGAAGCATCATTCTTCTTTCAAATCCTCAGACAGGGTCCGTTTTTGAGTTCCATCTCTCTCTCTAAGGAGAGCTTACTGGGTTCCCCCAATGAAAAGGGCCAATTTTCTTGTCTTAACAAAAGAGCCTTTAGCTTGTATCCACTGGGTCATGTGGCTGTTAATTGCCTCTTTGCTGTGTGCTCCTGCCCTGGCCAGCATGTGTCTCTGTAGCCCAGGGAGCAGGAGTGGCCATGAGTGACACACCTGGCAGGCAGCCTTGTCCCATGAGCTGGAGCCCCATTGCTACAAGCCCTGTCTGGGCCTCCTCCACCCTGTCTGGGCCTTGGCTCCTTCATTCATTCATGCTATAACCCTTTCCTGAGCACCCACCTGTGCCAGGTACCGGGAAAAGACACTCAGCCTCGCCTTTTTAGAGGTGGATCTGTAAGCAGCAGGTGACACTCCCCAGGAGCAGCACTCCCCTTGGGGCTGGAGCCACAGTGCTCCTCCAGGGCTGAACTGGCTCACAGAGCAATGTAGGGGTGTCTATAGGAGGGTGCAGATGGAGCAGACCTGCCCTAGAGCCACCTGCAGACTTGAGTGAGGACCCTGCTCTATTCGTCATGTCCACTTTGATGTTCCCAGTTTGGGTAATCAAGGTGAAGGCCATAAACGTGCAGTTGATACAGGGAGCCACTCTCGAGAGCCGTCTGGCCTGGGCTTTCCAGGCATGGCCCTGCCTCTTGAGTCACCCTTTGCTGTGCAGCCCTGGGCAGGGCTCGATCACTGCCCGTGACCACCTGGCTGGAGGGCGCTCCAGGGTGGGGATCCCCTCCAGCTGAGGACATGTGAGCTTTATCCACTTAGCACCCTGTTTTTCTTGTCGCTTGTGAACCAGCAGAGCTGTGGCCCTGGGCCAGGGACTCTGTAGACTGACCGGACTCCACCAAGACAGCTTCTTACAAAGCGTGCACACCATTATGAACTATTTTCTTTATAAGAAAGTACTTAAACCTACACTAAAACTTTATTAATCTTCCCTCAGTAGAGGACTAATTTAAGACTCATCAATAAGATGATATTATATTTTGCTATTGATTTCCTTCCTCCTTTTTTTTTTTTTAAGTTGTGCTAGAAAAACCATAGCTCTTCTTCCCAGCAAAATCCATTGATCCTCTTCAACATAAACGTTTAAAGTTCAATTTAACATTTAGGGAGTAAAAGGTCTCCGAAGGGACTCGTAACCATTGATTTTGCGTCAGAGTTGAAGAGCTAAAGTTTAAAACACACCGATCCTACCAGGTTACAAGAGCCTTGTATATATAGCTGCATGGCATTGTGCTTTTCTGATTATAGGTTTCTTTTTTTTTTTTTTCCTTTCTGCAGAGGTTACGATAAAAGCACTTAAAGAAAAAATCCGAGAATATGAACAGACTCTGAAGAACCAAGCTGAAACTATCGCTCTGGAGAAAGAACAAAAGTTACAGAATGACTTTGCAGAAAAGGAGAGGTGAGCACGTGCCCAGGTCAGCATGGGCCGACCTGGCGTTTTACCTCTGAGCTTCACGTTACAAGACGTTTTGAAAAAAAAACAGACCTATGAAATAAGCCCAAGTTGTAACTAACATTTCCGAGGGCCCTGGGCAAAATGTTGTCTGAAAAACGAAGGCGTCCCCTTTATTCTACATTTGTGAGGTTTCCTTGAATATGTGTAAGTCTTTACCTATCAGTAGACGGTGGCAAGTAGCCAGCAGGCCTGCAGATGTCTGTTAGAGCCCTGTGAGTCCCGAGGTGAGCAAGGTGGGGGCTGGGCACTGTGGCTCATGCGTATAATCCCAGAACTTTGGGAGGCCAAGAGTTCAAAACCAGCCTGGGCAACATACTGAGACCTTATCTCTACAAAAAATTTAAAAATTCGCTGGGTATGGTGGCTCACACCTATAGTCTCAGCTACTCAGGAGGTTGAGGTGGGAGGATCACTTGAGCCCAGGAGTTTGAGGTTGCTGTGAGCTATGATCAGGCCACTGCATTCCAGTCTGAGCAACAGAGCGAGACCCTGTCTCTTAAAAAAAACCATTCTAATGGCTTACTCCATCTAAAACTTTTCCCACAAATAATGAGTCGATTTTTCCCCTAGTGTGATGTGTTCATGAAAGTTAGATTTCTTATTTAAAAAAAAAACCACCAGTAAGTACTATTGAGTTTAGCAATCCCAACTGTCTACATCGGACTTTTAAAAACTCTTGGGTTAAATTAAGAAATTAAATTTTAACCCTAGCATGAAGAAATGTGCGTATCCATTAACAAGAGTCACAAAATGCATGTTACAAGGAAGGGGCCAGGTTGGATCCTGGGTGACGTGGGGTTTTGTTGCATTGTTTCCTGTTGACTTCACGTGCTGCCACTTGGACTTCTCTAAGGCAGCTCCGTAAAGATCTTGCCTCTGGGGAGTACTGTTAAGCTGGCTTCATTTAAAAAGAAGGAAACTGCCACCTGCCACCCACCCAGTGCCCCCTGTGCATCAGAACTGTGCCAGGCACTCTCAGTGCCCCCTCTCACGGAGTGTCCCCAGTGATGAGCATCGTAGGACACCTGGTTTCACAGAGGGAGAAACTAGGCCACCGAGGAGGTGCCTGCTCCAGCTTTTGTGGCTAACCAGGGCCAGAGGCAGGACTGTGCGACTCCAGACCAGGGCCACCCCACCTCTACAGCCCTTGCCTCCTTCTCTGCTCAGACGAGGCCTCCTGACATCCTCACTGTTGGAGCAAAGCCATCCCTTGAGGCCAGTCCCGACTCTGCATCCCACCCTGCTAGGAGGACATGGCAGGGCACAGCCTCCAGGAAAGGAATGTGCAGCGCAGAGTCAGGGCTCTGCAGGATGGACAGGGCCTGGCCCCAGCTGATGGGAAACCAGCCCTACGTAAGTGCCTCTTGGGGAAGCACTTTATGACCAAAGCAGTTTCTCACCACATTATTAATAATGGGAGAAAAATGCAAACAATCTAAATGTCCTACCAGTGAGAAATGGGTTAGTAAAAGACGAGCCATTCCTAACCAGGACGTCATGCAGCCATTAAAATAATAGTTATGTAGAATTCACAGTAACATGAGAAATGTATCTAGCATGATACAAAATTATACACAGTGTGATTACGTCTTCCTACAGCAAGCTCATGCATTACAAAAGTGTGGAAATAAACTCATATGGGAATTGAATATTATTAAGTTGATTTTTCAAATTAAGTAAAAGGATTAATTATAGTCAAAGATAGGAGTAATTATTAGGGGGATGAAGCTAGAACTTCACCTCATTCTTTATACCAAAAAATTGAGATGGATCTTGAATTTAAATATTAATAATTAAATCACAACATACTGGAAGAAAACTTGGGCACATGTTTTGTTTTTAATAATTTTGGAGTACAGAAATCTTTCTAAGTATACAAGAAAAGTTATGTAAATATGACTGCCTAAAATTTAAAACAGATTTTTAAAAACAAATAACAAATAAAGTTTTTAAAGCATCAGCAAACTGGGAAGAAATATTTGCCCCACGTAAGGCAGAGAGCTAATTCTCTTTATATACAAAGAACTCTTACAAATTAATAAGAAAAAAAGCAACTCTACAAAAATGGGCAAAGGAGATAAACAGATATTTCATACAAAGAGAAATGCTTAGCTTTACTCAGCAATAAAAAATTACATTTTATTTTATCCTGTGTTGGCAGAGCATATGAAAACACTCTCATGTGTTATTGGCAGGAATTTAAATTGTTCAGTTTTTTTTGCTGGGAAATTTCTCAATATCTATCAAAAGAAAAAAAAACTGCATGTATCCTTTGACCATTGTAACTCCTCCGTTAGAATTTTATCCAATAGATTCACTCTCAAAATTATGCAACAATATCTACATAATGATCACTAAGGAAATGTTTAATAGAAAGAAACCATAAACAATCTAAGTGTCCATAGAGGCTTGATTAAGTTAATTATTTAATAAGAATAAGGGAGAACTATGTTTGCTGAAGTAGGACATTTCCAAAATATGGAGATAATTGAAAACGCAAGCTGCAGAATGCAGTGTGTGTTCTGATCTCTTGTATTAAAAAAAAAGGAGGGGCAGGGAGTTTCTATTTCACTGCAGAGCATTGCGTATTAGTTTATATCACACTGTAGTGTGTTACATATTAGGTTATATTTCCCTATAGTATGCTACATGCTAGTTCACGTTACAGTAGAGTATGTTACATATCACATTGTATTTTCGTACATACGGAAACATTTTAGAAAGATACAAAAGAACAGTGAGGAGCAGAAATGGAGCAAAAGAAGAGAAAGAACATTATACTTTCCATAAACTTATAATATTCATTGTTTTTATTTTTTTAACTCCTAGCATATATTAGTTTTATAATTGAAGTACATGAAAATATTAGCAATGTTTTACAATAGGTGATGGGAATTTGGGTGATTTTTTTTTTCAGCTGTGTCCTTTCTACTTTTATGTATTCCCAGGTTTATTATTATGAGAACATGTGTTATATTCATATGATGTAAAAATAATAAACTTATTTTTAGAGAGTTTCTGCAGATTAGAAGGAAGGAATGCTATTTATTGACCAGGGAATTCATGTAGAGACCATGGGAGTATAAATACGTGGAATGCAGTTTAGGGCGTTCAGAATGTCCCCATTAGGTACGGCGATGGCATTTGCATTCCATTATAGCAGAGATGGAACAGCTGCCCCATCTAGTTAGCGCAGCCTTTATTCGAGCAGATTCCTTAGTCGTGTCAGCAGAATGTAAATGGATCATTCTTCTTGGGCTAACTTCAGAAGACAATGAGGGCGTGATGATGTTGTTTTTTTTTTTTTTTTTAATATCTGGCATTTCAAGAACAAGTTACATTTAGGATAACCGTCTATGCCAATTACCACACGACAAGTCCTGCAGGATGTGCACTTCCCAGGGTGTGACACACGGTTACAGACTTAGGGTGCAGAGGCTTCAGGGCCCTCGGCACACGTGGCCTTGGGGGGACGACCCTCGGGGCGCCTGCTGCCCGCTCAGCCTCGAGGGGATTAAGGGTGAGCGTGGCACAAAGGCACACAGGACATTTAAGCTGGTAAATAGGGTGACCGATTTGGCTTCATCCTCTTCCTTTTCAGAAAGCTGCAAGAGACACAGATGTCCACCACGTCAAAGCTGGAGGAAGCGGAACATAAAGTTCAAACTCTGCAAACAGGTTTGACATTCTTCTTCCTAGTCTGTTTGATGCAGGGAAGGCTGGAAGGGGGGACAGTTTGGTCAATCCCTTGTCCCGCCCGGTCCCCTCTGATGCCTGTCACCCCGGAGGGGCCCGTGGGAGCTCAAGCGAGCCCACGCTCACGAATTCCACAGGGAGCCCGCGCTGCCGCGCCTCATTACTCACCGACACCGAGTTGCTAATGCACCAGTGGGAGGATCTGAATTCCATTTTCATCCCTTCCACACGCCATCCTCTCTTCCTGCTCTTTCTCCAACAAACACGTCTAAATCACCAAACTGTCAAGGACTGACATTTCATTTTGGAACAATAATAGAAAAAAAAAAGAAAAAACCTTATTTCTACCCTAAGTGAAGTTAAGGAGAACAGTAATTGCAGACCTTTAAATTTAAAAGATACCAAAAAAGGTTATGCTCAAGTTTTTATAGTTTCTTTAAACGTCTTTTCTTTTTTCTTTTTGTCTCTTCTGGTTTTCTGAAAGCGAGGCAGCACTGTGTATTTCATTTAAATGTGGAAAGAGCATCAGAAGACGTCATAATCCAAGGTCAAACACAAAGGATACAGTGGGAGAAAACACAACAGATTTAACAGGCAAATGAATAATATCCAACAAACATAAAGACCGCCTACGAATCCATAAAAATAGAGAAACACCAGTAGAACAGTGAGCAAAAGATATGAACAGGGAATTTGCAGAGAAAAGGCAAATGGCAAACACACGGATGAAAAAATGCTAACAATTCTTCACATAAGGGAGATGCAGATTAAATCAATGCAGTGTTTTGCCTGATCAGACTTAATCGGCCCAATTTTTTAACTTCACAATGTCCAGTGTTGGGGAGGGTGTAGGGAATAGTCACACCCGTGGTAGGGATGGGAATGGGTGTCCAGATGTCAAGTTTGAATGTCTGAGCTCTTCACCCAGCAACATCCTTCCTCTGTCCCCTGATGGGAGCGCCAAGGGTCATTACTACTGCCCGTGTCCTGTGGCCAGGCCACGCTGCCAAGGGTGAAGGGCCAGTCTCCTCAAAGAGTCGCATCATCCCAAGAACCAAGGGGAGAAAAAAATGTGTGTGTGTGTGTATACAATTATGTATGTAAATATTTTTAAATAATATATTTTACAACCTGAAATCTACACACTAAACTATTAACTGTGATTGTCTAAAGAGATGCTTGGGATTGGATGAGGCAGATGTGGAAGGGGGTTTCCTGTTCCATTCATTGTACTTTTGTCATCTCTGCCTCTATTGAAATTAGAATATGTTACTTGTATATGTTCCCCTTTTTAATTTAATTTAAATCATTAGTGTCTTACATCGTGGTTTTATTTCCTCTGCCTTTCAGCCCTGGAAAAAACTCGAACAGAATTATTTGACCTGAAAACCAAATACGATGAAGAAACTACTGCAAAGTAAGTCTTTGCCGGGGGGCTCCCGCCACCTGCATGCGTTTGCTCAGGTCTCCCCTGATTCTGCCAGTCCAGAGATTGGCTGTGCAAAGCAGGGCAGGGTTTAGAAGGCGCTCGAGCTCTGTTCAGCCACAGGGACATGGTGTCATTCCCATGGGTTACTTGCATCAGTTCACTGCAAGTTCTGGCTGTGCATAGTCCTTCCAGGTGAAACTTCTTTCGTTCGTTATCTTGCAGCCCAGTCAACTCTGTGCCTTTTTCTAAGAAAGTTCAGGGTACAGTCAGCTTATAAAAGATGTGACACATGGGGCTATTTTTTTGTGGAGCTTGGTCTGGGCAAATCACATCACCTTTTACCTGAGCCAGAGGTAAGGGCTAAGTTCTTTACTTCTCCCAGGAAGGCCTGCATCAAAATAAGCATGTTCCCACGCAGGTGTATTGGTTCACATCCCACCTACTGGGCATACCTGTGCAGACACACACACGTTTGGGCAATCAGAGTCACTGGAGACTTACTTCATACCTGGCCCTTGTCAGAAGGAAATCAGAGGGACCCCTACAAGTATCCTCCTTACCAGCCCACCCGCTATGCAGAACACCAGGAAGGAAGAAGTAAGGTTGATGGAAATCATGAAAAGACAAAGCAGCAACAGAGAGTGACCTTAGTCATGGCCTGCTCTGCTAAAGTCCAGGCAGGCAATACCAGGCTAGAGCTTGAGCCACTTTTTCCTGTTCTGGAAGGTTCTTCCCATGTTGCACAGAAACCCGTGTGCACCCAGCAGCTGTATCTCGCAGGTTGTCCTATCCCAGTACTAAAGGCCCCCCGCTGTGCTGGTGGGATGCCTCGGAGGGCCCCGGTGAGAAGAGGGTGCCTCTGCCCAGGCTCTGTCCTGTGGGGTGCTGGTGCTCAGTGTCCCTCTTCCCTGTCACACTTGCCCTTGGGCTTTGAGGCTAATGGGTCCCCTCTTTCAGGACACTTGTGGGGGTGGGCTCTTGGCCCTTTGCTCTGGGTGGTTGTGGCCCAAGACCTAGAGATCTGTGCTGCCTGGTGGTCAGAACCAACACTGACATGAGCATGAAACTTAGGCACAAAGACTGAAATATCACTGCCAGATGGTTCACCCTCTTCTCTCGGGTGCTGAACTGTGACTTTATGAGTGTAGAATGAGCTAGCTCTAAGGTGTGGTCATCAGGAACATTTCACTTTGAAAAGCAGTGGCTCTGGTATTAACTCCTTCCATTCTGGGGGCGTTGCTGTCTGAGAACAATGCCGTGGTCTGAAAATGGGATGGCAGATGTGCAGCCCCACAGCCTAAGAGTCCCTCCGAGATGTGCCCACAGCAGCCACACCAGCTGCCAGGATGCAGCCTCGGTCCCCTTGCCACACCTCAGCATTCGTGTCTATGTCCCCTTTGCTGCCAGCATGTCATCTTTGTCTTTCGAATATTTCTGCTTGGACTTAATTCTATTAGGTAGATTGTTTTTATCAGCAAATCTGATATTTAAAAATTATTCTATTTCCCTGGGCATGGGGGCATATGCCTATAGTCCCAGCTACTCAGGAGGCTGAGGCAGGAGGATCATTTGAGCCCAGGAGTTTGAGGCAGTGAGCTACGATCACATCACTGCACTCCAGCCTGGGCCACAAGCCAGACGCCATCTCTTAAAAAAAAAAAATTAATATTTCAATCTGGTACGTAACGTGCAATATTTGTTGTAAATCACTTTATTCTCCATTCTGTAGCATTTCTTTTCTAGACTAGTTTGATCGGTAGACGATATGCTAATGCCGTGGTCCATTTGCTACCGTCCACATCGTTTTCCTGGCTGACATAATTCCTAGTGACTTTGGTGGTGTGGTATATTTGATCACTTCACTGGTTTTCATTAATTTACTTTATTTCTATTAAACTTCATCTCTTTCGTAAGGCGTAGATATATCTTATGAGTCCATAATGCGTATCTATAATTAAGCAAAGTTTGTTTTATTGTGCATTTTTTTTAAAAGTTTTGTGGTAACGAGTGTTGGCAATGCAGAGGAAAGGGAGCTCTTGTCTGTTGTTGATGGGAATGTAAATTAATACATCCATCAGGGAAAATGGTATGGAGGTTCCTCAAAAACCTACAAATTGAACTACCATAGGATCCAGTAGTCCCACTGCTGGCTGTATATCTGAAGGAATCGAAATCGGTACGTTGAAGGTGTATCTGCACTTCCATGTTCATCGCAGCCAGGTCGGGGAACCAACTGCTGCAGTGGCCGAACAGATAAAGGAAACATGGTACACACAATAGATACTAGTCAGCTTTCGAAAATAAGGAAATCCTGTCATTTGCGACACCGTGGATAAACCTAGAGGGTGTTATGTGAAGTGAAATAAGCCAGGCACAGAAAGACAAGCAACTGTGTGATCTCACTCATATAAAATCTAAAAAAATCAGACTTCCCGAAGCAGAGAGTAGAGCAGTGGTTCCCAGAGGCTGGGGTCAGGGAGAGGGAATGGGGAGATGTTGGTCAAAGGGTACAGAGTTTCAAATAGGAGGAATAAGTTTTGAGGTCTGTTGTACAGCAGGGTGACTATAATCAATACAATGTATATTTCAAAATAACCAAGAGTAAATTTCAAATGTCTCACCTTAAAACAATGATAGGTAAGTGAAGTTACATATATGTTAACTGGATTGATTTAATCATTCCATATTGTGTGTCTATGTGTGTGTGTGTGTGTGTGTATAAATATCACATATCCTATAAATGTATACAATTATAATTTATTGATTTAATATTTTTTCAAAATCAAAAAACTTTTGCATCCAGCCTCCAAAGCCCCACTAAACTAGTGTTTTTCAAATTGTGAGTCACAGTTACGAAATCAATTTAGTGAGTTGGTAATAAAATAGAATAGAATACAAGCTGATAGAACAGAAAATGCCATGGCATGCGGCTCACACCAAAGCTAATTACTTTTTTGTGATACTTTTTAAATTATGGATAAAATCTAAAAAATAGAAGCACAGTGACTGGGTTGCAGTGTGAAAAGTAGTGTTCCTCCAGTTCTGCATTTCGTTTTGAAAACCGCTGCTCAGAGAGTGTCATAAAAGCTCAACTTCCAGGAGCCAGTGTCTGCTGTCACTCTCTCAAATAACCACACTAGAGAGGTTCCATTAGCCATAGACGTCTACCTGCTTAGGGAAAAGAAACTTCCAGATAACAGACTGTTTAGCAATGGCAGCCAAGTTTGCCACTTGTCACACGATGGCTGGTCACTGGTCCATTGTTTAGATTCATAACTTCTTGTTTCCTTACTGGGCCTCTATAAGGAAAATGTGTATCTGTTCTCTCGGTTTGCTGTAGGGGTTGAGGTCGAGGAGGCATCAGAGAACAGTTCTTAGGGGTAGAGGGGGGGACAGGGTTGTGGAGGGACTGAAGTTTTCCTCCACTCACCGAGGTTTTGTCTTCTCTAGGGAGGGAATGTAGCGACTTGGTTAGCAATGGGGACACACCCTCTCCTGGCCTGGCTAGTGCTGGTGAATGATTCACTTTTCTCAACCGGAGCCGGCAGCTGACAGCTCAGCCACCTGTTGTTGGGCCCCTGCTCCGTGGGAGGGCGTCACTGCTGCCTCTGGAGATGGGGGAGGGGCTTTGGTCTCCAGGATTCTTCCTGTTGCTGTTTAGAGACCCACTGACTCCTGGGTATTACTCCTTAGCAGTCACCTCTGTCCCTTTACAGGTAAGAATGTTAGATCTTGGGATGGTCACCTGATTGAGCAAAGTCACCCAGGAAATACCAGAGGCTGGTCCTCTTGAGCTCTGGACCACTCACGTGACGCTCACCCCTGGCGTCACACAAGTGTTGGTTGGTGTGGCTCAGTGAGAAACATTTCTAGGCTAGTAGTTCCCACCATATCAGCGTATTTAAAGGCCAAAATGGTTTTCCCTTTAAAATCCAAATACATGAAATTGTCATATTACTTGCTCAGTTTCATCAAACTACAATAAGTGGAAAATAGAATCAAAACGTTTGAGAGATCAATTGTTCTATCGTGTAAAAATGCCTTCCCCCGGGACTGTTGTCCCCTCACTGCTGACAGGCCTGGGCTCTCTCTGGCGCACACCGTCCCATGCTTGTAGTGAGCAACAGTCTCGTCGCTGTAGTGGGAGCACCGCCAGGGCGTGGTGCTCCTGGAGAGAAGCCTCACTCCCGCGAATGACGGGCACAGCCCACTCATTGATTCAACACGTGTTCGTAAAGGCTGCCTCTGTGCCCTGCCCCGTGCTGGGCTCTGCAAACCCAGAGCCTTTCGTGGCTCTGTGCAGAGACTGGCCGTTGCAATCCTGAGTGCCCATTGCCATGATCAAGGACACAGCCCTGCGCCATCCGCTAGTCGGGCAGGGTCTCCGCAGGAGGCAGGTAACACACTCCCGCTGGGAGGATTGGAAGAGAGTTCAACATTGGGCCTGTTTGCTGGGGTGCAGGCAGGGAGCAGCGAAGCCACCAAGGGTAGCACTGTCCAGAGTCTGTACTCTCAGGGTTACTCCCATGCCCGGGTTTGGACAGGCAACAGGAAGGAGGGATAGCTGGACTCCAGAAGGTGGGGGCCCCCTCAAGGGCAGCTGTGACCTTTGGGAGGGGAGAGGGGTCCAGGGAAGCACCAGGAACCCCCCCACCTGACCTGCTTCCTGCTCCCACCAGCCTTGAAGGGGTGGGGGCAGCGGGGGGGTGGAAGGTCCCCAGCACAGCGGGAGCGAAGGGACATAAGCGACAAGGAAGCCTCCTTAAAGAGGATGACATAGAATTTGAGATTGAATTTGAGTTAAGTCAAGGTTTGCAGGAAGTTTGGGAAAATGCCAGGTCAGGTGAGGTGGGTATTTTGGGGGCCTGCCAGAAGTTCCAAACAGAATACCTATAGGGGCAGGATGGCGTGTGGGGTGGGCGTTTCCCACGTTGTCGGAAACGGCCCAGATGCTGCCAGAGGGCGGCCAAGGGCAGAATGCTGTCAGTGGTTCCCAGAATGAGGAATCCACGAAAAACTCGGAGTAAGAGCCTAAGATGCTTAGACCTTGACTACTTTCTTTCAACGTTGGTGGCAGTTGCCTCGGGCCTAGAGCTCCCATTCAGAGCTCCCCCTCCATATTCCTGTCCCCTTTTATTTTCCAGGAAAGGTTTGTCACTTTACCTTCTGCTGCAGGTCCAACCTACATATGTTTTATTAGACCAGACATGTTTTCACTAATACATATGACTATTACTCCCTTGGGGACAAATCTTTTCACAAATGGTCTTATAATATTTCAAAAACAGTTTCTTTTCTCTCTCTCTCTCTCTTTTTTTTGAGACAGAGTCTCGCTTTGTTGCCCAGGCTAGAGTGAGTGCATGGCATCAGCCTAGCTCACAGCAACCTCAAACTCCTGACTCAAGCAATCCTACTGCCTCAGCCTCCCTAGCTGGGACTACAGGCATGTGCCACCATGGCCGGCTAATTTTTTATATATATATTAGTTGGCCAATTAACTTCTTTCTATCTTCTTAGTAGAGACAGGGTCTCACTCTTGCTCAGGCTGGTTTCGAACTCCTGACCTCGAGCAATCCGCCCACCTCGGCCTCCCAGAGTGCTAGGATTACAGGCGTGAGCCTCCGCGCCCGGCCTCTTTTCTCTCTTTGAAAGGAGGGATTCTTACACTTTGTCGATGGGCAGCATAGACAGGGGACTAGGAGGCGTAGTGCACTTTGGAAACTGACTAGTCTACACTGCTCGCTCATTGTGTGACCTCAGCCAAGCTATAACCTCTACACTTTCCTTTTCTCACCTGTGCAATGGGCATGATAAAATGGGCATGATAATCATCGAGTCCCTGCGTGGACGTGAAGAACAGTGAGATGCACGTGTACAGCACCTAGCACGGTGACAGTCCAAGACGCTGTCAACAGACAGAAGCCGTTCCCAGCAGGCCACAGCAAGGCTCAGTGTTGAAATTCACAGCCTTGGAAAAGATTGACCTCAGTGGCATCACCTCCCCATGGGATTTGAGGGTGTACGTTGCCTGTCCATTTCGGGGAGATGGCACTGGGTGACATCCCTCACCCCTGTGTTGGGAAGCAGCCTGCAGGTTGCAGGCACCAGGGCCGCTCTGAGGCTCCGGTTCATTGTGTGCACTCGTTGCTGTGCGTCAGCTGGGACAGCGCGGGCTCACTGTGACGGGGATGGCAGCAGTAAAGTTTCCATGTGTAGGCTTGAAGCAAAATGTAATTAGCCTTTATGTGCAGAACAAGGGCCCATTGATGAATACAGCTGGTCTTTGTTTTGTCCTGTCCTTGGGAGTGGGAGGTAAAAGTGTTCTTCTTCATGTTTATTAATGCAGGATTCCTTAGACAAATGGCAAGCACAGTTTAATATTTGTTGGAACATGGGGGTTTTGCCAAAACAGTTGTTGTGTAATAGGATTGCAAGGTTTCAGATTATAGCCGTTTCTGGGTTAAATAAATGAATTATTTCTGCTCTTTTTTTTTAACAGTTAAAACTGTATCTCCTTCTCTAATGTCACCGTGTGTAACAGATCTTCCCACCTCTCTTAGCGAGTAGAGATTGAGTACCCTAATTGAGTTTATATTGGAGAGTCTAGCAAAGCAGCGTGGTATGGATTTTAACTTATAAAATGGTTCCCTGCAATGGCCTTGGAGGTGGCCAGAGGGACCCCCTTGAGCTCACACTGTCCCTCGTTCCTGTGCCTGTCTTCACTTGTGCTTGGGTTTTGGTTGCTGCTGTGCACTTCGGCAGGAATGTCGTCCTCCCAGCCAATGACTGGTGTTCTGGGCAAAAGTGCAGAAATTCCCACTTTTGCTGAAGTCTGCGGCCACCCTTTGCTCTGTCCCCCAAATCCGGGGTGGAAAAGGAGTTCCATTTGTAACACATGTGGTCAGCCTCTTGCATTCCTCCTAACACGTGGGCTGAGGCTCTGAGCCTTCATGAAAGAAAATATTGAATTGCACTGAAATACTACATATTTTATAACTCATGTTAGTCTTAGGAGAATTTGCACCTCCCAAACCTTTCCTGCCAATAAAATTCATAGTTCTTAAGGTTATTCACATTGTATCCCCTGCCTATATGCTTTTTTCAAAGAACAACATCATATATACACATGCTTACACAGTCACATTATAAAAGAGACATTTATGAGGAACGTCACTTGGGTTGATTTTAGAGTATTTTCTTTATATTGTGCATTTGACCAGCATCTCATCACAACGTGCAACATGCGCCAAGAAAAGCAGAAAACTTTCCCTTCGCTGCTTCAGCTTAAGGCTTTGCTAAAGTTGTTTAGGGGGGGCCCATAGCCTGCATTGGGAGTGTAGGGAACGCCACGGCCCAGCAGGGGACAGAGGGTTTTGAAAAGGAGAGAAAACCAGCAAGGAAACCAATGAGTGTGCTTAAGACACGACCCTGCATGGCAGATGTGGATGGGACAAAGACCTTCCACGTGGATCGTTCAGGACTGTTTCATGGTGGTTTTGCACGTGTTATCTCGTTTGCCCTTCCAGAAACAGAGTCAGGCCCCTGAGCTAGTCCTTTGGGCTCAAAATCCAGTGCTCTTTGCACAATGCCGTGGGGGCCTTTCAAGACCTTTCCTGGTGCTGCCTTTGTAACAGAGCAGCGTTACCTGTGCAAGGGCTCTCCAGGTGAGGCAGGTGCTCCTGAAGGGTTCTAGCCCTTCTTTCCCATCCCCCACCATCCTCTGTTGTACTTACCCTAGTGGATTGATTTTGCTTTTTTTTTTTTTTTATAATATAGTTCCACATGAAAGGCTCAAGAAATTGTGCCAGGTAGAGCCCAGTTGGCTAAGCCTTGAGACTCACACAACTATTTTGATAATCATATTAGATGGTATTTTTGTCCCCTGATGGAATTTGAAAAGACTGAATTATGTGCCCCGAAATGGAGTCTCTCTGCTGTACCTTTAAGAATGTAACATTTTCTGTTTCCTGTCTTTTTGATGAGTCATCAATTTCTAGTACTGGTTGCTGTAATTATCCTGGTTGGATTAATTTCCCTAAAAATAGAGAAGCAGCTTCTTTTATGGTTTTGAGGATATAGACTTGAATAAAGAACCTACTGTCGCCTGAACCTTAGAGAGTGCTGAATCAGACTTGGAGGGAAAAACTGATGGCTTTTTTCTTTTTTCTATGTTTTATCTCTAAAAGAGTTTGTGGATTTTGTAGAATTCCTGAGATTTTTCCATCCTTGTGTAAGCATTTTGCATCACACCTAAAATTCAATGCCAGAGTGAGCCCTTAAGGGCTTTCCTTGGCTTTTGCACTGCAGTGGCCACCTTAGTCTCCTCAAAACAGGACAGCTGTGACCTGGCAGCTCCCCAGGCCCTGGGACTGGGTGGAAAGAAGAGGGTGGCTTCACATTTCCAAATCCAGGTAGAAATTGCTCTGAATGCCAAAGATTCTTCCTGTTCCACGGGCTCCAGATGTGGAAATTACGAAGCACCAATGAATGAGAATTCACAACCTCCCTCCCCACTCGTCTGTACTCAAGGCCGGGCTTTCAGACAGCAGGTGGGGGGTCAGACGCTAGAACTGCAGAATTAGGGCAGTTGTGGATGTGATGTGCACACAAACATAGAGGCTCACATCCTCTGTACACAGAAACACATACACCTGCATATACACAGGGATGCGCTATGCATGTGCACATGTATGGAAACATGTTTATGAATATACATAAAGTAATCATATTCACCTAGCATCACTGGGGGGGGGGTGCTGCAGGAAAAACCATTATTCATAGGCAGTCACCTGGGTTTGGCATGCTTCCATAAAAATCTTATCTTTTTTAGAGATCCTTGAAGTTTTTCTGATTCACTATTGAGGTGAATCTTGGGGAACTCACAGTTAAAAGCTACAGGACGTGAGTAAGGGACTGCCGAGTGAACACATCAATTTGTGGGCGTTCGTAGCCCTTCTAGTAATCTGTGGAATGAGCATCATGGCATGGGCCCTCCTGCACTGCAGAATCATGGGGGTCCAGTGAGAGGACAGGTGTGTCCCTGCAACCCACACAACGTCACCAGACTGAAATCCACAGCCCCACTGCTGGGTTTGCATCCCCAGGAAAGGAAACCACTATGTCACAGGAACGTCTCCACCGCCGTGCAACCCACACAACGTCACCAGACTGAAATCCACAGCCCCACTGCTGGGTTTGCATCCCCAGGAAAGGAAACCACTATGTCACAGGAACGTCTCCACCGCCGTGCTCAGCACGGCACTGCTCACAACACCAAGATACGGAGCCAAACGCAGGGCCCGTCAGTGTCGGAACGGAATACCATTCAGCTTTACAAAAGAAGGAAATCCTGACATTTGCAACAATGTGGATTAATCTAGAGGACGTTATGTTAAGTAAAATCAGCCAGACACAGAAAGACAAACACTGTGTGATCTTCGTCGCATGTGGCTTCTAACAAAGTTGATCACAGAGAAGCAGAGCGTAGGACCTTGGTTACCAGAGGCTGGGGAAGGGAGTGGGAGAGGAGAGATGGGGAGAGGTCGGTCAAAGGATGTATATTTATCATTAGGAGGAATTGAGCTCAAGAGATCTGTCGTACGGCGCGGTGACTGGGTAATGACTATACACTATAGTGAATCAATGAATGGACAGTGGTTAGAAAAATTAAAAAAATAAAAAGGAACCCACTGAAAGCTGCCTCCGAGGAGGGCCTTCATGCTATTCTCTGGATACACGCACCCAGCACAGGGCTGGTACTTCACCGAGGCGCAGAGACTCCTGTTGAATCAGTAGGTTGGCTTCCTGTGCCAAGCTGTGCCGATGGGCAGGTTGAGGGACCACAGAGCTGAACAGCCTCAGCTTGGCCAGCAAGGACGTTTGCTCTCTAGAAAGGCAAACTAAGGAAGCTCTTGGCTTCTAGTAAGGAAGCAGGAGTCTTCGTGCTTCAAGAATGAAGACTGAGGGCGAAGACCCAGCCTGGAACGTTCATGCCACCTTCTGCCACCAGTGAAATTCCTCAAGGCCTTGACATTCTGACTCACCACAGGGAGTCCCTCACTGCACCAAGAGGATCCTGGCCACACAGGTCATGGTGACACGGCACGTCATCTTTGCTTCAGAAGTGGCAGAGGAGAAAGCAACCCAGCTCATGCTGTCCAAGTCCCACCAAGGGCCCTGGTGAAGGGAGGTGGGGAGGCGGGCAGAGGTGAGCACCCATCCTTCCCGTGGAGCACTCCCGACCAGTAAAGAGATTAATTCCTCTTATATGACATGTATTATTTTAAGTACAAAAGTCATATACGTTTATTATTAAAAATTTGGAAATTTCTAAAAGATCTTTTAAAAGAAAGCGGATCATCATAATTCCACAGTGCAGAGATGGTGGTGGTTAACATTTTGGCATATTTCCTAACAGCCTTTTTTCTCTAAAAAAAGAGACTTGACTTCCGGTGGGGTTACGTCCCCCTCGTAAATGGAAAATATTATAAGTTGAAAAATGCCCTGAAAACACCTTACCTACCAAACATAATAGCTTAGCCTAGCCTACCTTAACCATGCTCAGAATACTTAGCATTAACCTATGCTTGGGCAAAATCATCTAACAGAAAGCCTACTTTACATAAAGTGTTGAATATCTTGTGTAATTTATTGAATACTGTACAGAAGTGTGGTTTCCACTGAATACATATCACTTTCATACCATTGTAAAGTTGAAAACTCCTAAATTGGGGATTATATAGTGCTTTATTTATTTATTTATTTTTACCAGTGGCATCAGATTGATACATAGTTTTGATTCCTAAATGTTCTTCAGAGACACAATGTGTGCTGTGTAACATCCCATCAAATAGGAGTGTCCTGGGATACTTACCCATTTATTTCCCTGTTGTTGGGAGCCTGGTTCATTTTCCACTTTCGCTGCCCTACAGGTTTGAAACGAGGAGGCTTTGCTCTTGCTCTTTTTATGTCTTTATATTCTGCCAGTGGCTGCCACCAATTTAGGTGGCTTCCCTATGCCATCATCAGATAAGAGCATTTGGAGCCCCAGAATTCTGCAAGGGCTCGCAGCAGCGCTGGTCCGAGGCTGCTGCTGCTAGACTCCTGCTCTGTAACACCTGTAGACTGGTCTGGTGAAAAGTCAGTGGACGGTACACAAGGCTCGGAGTTGAGAGACCCCCGCTCTGGTCCCAGCTCTGTCACAGGGGGTCACCTAACACAGTTCTCTCCCTGGGCTGCATCACCAACCTCGTTCGTGCTTAGGCTTAGACAGGGTGAAGTGCAGGGTTTGAGGAGCCCGATTATGTTTCAGCGTCTTGCTCTTTGTTGTGCAGTTTCTTCCCAGAGGCCTGGACCTTGGATACTGTCCCCCGGCAGGGCCTGTCTGTGGCGTGGTCTTCAGGGAAGGCTCTGTCCAGGGTATGGCGCAGCCATGGTGGGAAGAGCCTGGGTCTCAGCGCCAGAAAGACCTGGGTTTCATTCCTGACTCCATGAATCGAGTAACCTTGAGCAAGGCAGTTGTTTTCTTTACTCAGAGTATAGTTTCCTCCTAAGTAAAATGACATAGTGCCACGCCAAATGCCAGGCGCAGCATCAGTGCACGCACCGTCAGTATGGTGGCCCCATTGCCAGTGTTGTCTGCAAGGCACCCAGCACAGTCTGGCGCATTTAAAATATATCAGTTTAATCTCCCCCTGCTCAAGGTCTCTTGCCACTCTAAAGAATACTGTCACTTTCCGTGTTAAATTTGTGACAGTCAGTGTCTGCACTGCAAGACCTGCTCATTGCCTATATTAGCCACAGCTGGGCCAGTGAAGCACACTGTTTTGTGTCACATCATCTTCCTGAGGGACTCTGAATTTTAAAATCTTAATTAGTTACCATTTCGGTGCTGCTAATATGGAAGGGAAAGTTCTAAGTTTGAACTTTTGCATAGCTGTTAATGCTTTAATAGACGTGTCCCTAAAAAATCAACCCTGGAGGTTAATAACCATATAGTAACTGTCTTCTAAGATATAAATGCCACCTTTTTGCAAGACCCATGTTTTAAAGTGAGAACAAGCTGTCCAGTGTGTGGTCCCCTCCCAGCCAACTGTGACACCAAGGTGGCAGCCACACATCGGAAAGACTCTGTAGAGCGTAGAAGAGGTCTGGTTCCATCTGGCTCGGGGAATCTGGGCCACTCTGGTACGGTGTAAAACAAATTAAGAGAGGTGCCAAACAGCTGGGCACCCAACGAGGACGTCTAGGGCTCTTGTTCTGGGATTTTGTTAAAAAAAAACTTTTTGGAACCAGAGTTTAGAGAACGAAAAGTTTCCTACAGGAAACCGAGAACGAGCTGGATAATTGAACTCATTGATTTCCTTCACGGCTTGTTTGCCCTTTCATTCTCTTCCTGAGGTGCTGTTTGTTGAGGAATGTCTCCAATTGCCAGAAAGACAGTGGGGTGTCTCATATTTCCCCCGCCAGCCTTCCTTTCAGTCAGAGCCGAGTTCTGAGGCGAGCCTGCAATATGAATTTTTAATGCAGAACTTTATGGCATCGCTCTCGCAGCCGGGCTGCATCGCTCCCCCGAGCCTCCAGGTTTAATGCTCCGATGAACAGAGCGAAGACTGGGGCCGTCAGCATCATCACGAATTAACCCCCAAATGACCGCATCTGTACCCTCTCATGTCCCTAAAGGTAAACCTAAGAAGCTGGGAGAAAAAAAAAAAAAAGCTACGCAGTATTTGGAATGTTATCAAAATAGCCCAGAGTGCAAAAGCAGAAGCCTATTCCTGAAATCTTACTGGCTAGCACACATTTATACTTTTTCACTCATTTTTTTAAAGTTCGGTTATTTTTACTTTGATGCATTTGTGTGATCTTTCCACCCCTAAAAGAGCTTTGCAATTTGAAGAGTTTAACGACTATGTAGACTACCGGATATTTCCAGTTCCCATGGAAAGCACAAATTTAATTAGAAATCCAATTGCTAATGGATTATTCTGATGGAAAAGGGGCCGGTTGTGCTAAGTGGCTAATTCTGTTTGTAGGCATATAATTTGTTGTTGCTTTCTTCTGTGAGCTCTCTGTATTTTTGAAGATTTCAAAATTAAGAAGAAAAAGTCATACATAGAAGTCGCTTGGGTTTCTGTACATGAGAGGATGGAGCCTGCAGGAAGGGCTGGGATGATGGGCTTGGAGAAGATAAAGGAGCCAGATCTGAGCCCCGTGCAAAGTCAAGTCTGGATGTATTAAATATTTAAATGTGAAAAAAGCCCATGCAAACACTAGGCGAAAAATTTTAGGTGGATATTTATATAAGGGGTGGAATGGGTCTTTTGAAGCACGAGGCCAAAAGTAGAAATCACAAAGGGAAAAGTAATTCCCCAATCGAGAAAGCTCTGTTTTCAACTCCTGCCTAGGCGATTCTACTGTAGGCATCTCAGACTCAGGTTAACACATTATCCTGTGACTTCTTTCTACCCTGCAGACAGCTTCCCTTCTGTGTTTTCTCCTCCCCTGCCAAGGCATGCATGGTCCCCCTTCATTCTGGAAACTGAGGGTCCTTCCTGACGCTGTTATTCCCCACACACACCCCATCCGATCTGTGTCACTTCTGCCTCCTGCAGCGCAATGCGCTTCTCACTGCTTCCTCTCCACTCACCACCATCATTCTGGCTTTTTCATCTCTTGGCCTCACTTCTTCAGTATCTCCCCAACTTGTCACTCTGTTGCCGGTTTCTCCCCAGACTAATCCATCTTCTGAGTATCTGCTGAAAGTGTCTTTCGAAAATGTAAATCTGATCCTGTTAAAACCTGTCCCACCTAAAATCTTTCCAAGTTGCCCGTGCTATCTCTTGCCCCTAAGGAAGAGTCCAGAATCATGATGCCGCACGAGGAGCTTTGTGGTGCAGCTCTGCCTTTGCAGCCGCCTCTCGTACCAAGTCTGACTCGCTCACGGATTCCAGGCCTTGCCCAAGCTCACGTGTTCTTACTCACACCCTGGTTCCCTTTCTTCCCAAGCAGATCCCTGCCCTGCCCCCACTCCCACCTGGACCTACACAAACCCTCTGCATGTGTGTGAAAGCAGCTCTAGTTCCCCCCATTCTAGGGGCTCTTAACGCAGGATCCACGGAGAGAGTCCAGGGGCTTCATGACCCAGGCCCAGAAAAAACACATCTTTATTTTCCATAATGTCTAATTGCGATGTAGCATTTCCTTCCATTGCAAATTAAGTCAACAAACCCAGGCGATTGTAGACCTGTAACCTTGTTGCAAGTGGAAAACACAAATATTTTCATGTTAAATTCCAGTTGTCACAGATATTGCAAACTGTTTGTAGCCATTGCTACTTCAAAATGTCAGTAGTTCTTAGACCTGCTGCTAGATTTGTTATTTAGTATGCCGATAAAGAACAGATGTTACTATATCACAAATTTGGGGTTTTTTTAATATTGTAATAACTGCATGTCAGCATGCTTGTTTTCTTTGGTAAGCTAGTGTATTTAAAACTTCATTCTGAGAGGAGGTCCACATTCCTCTCTAGACTTCTGGCAGACACCGTGGCACAAGAAGGGTTAGGCACGTACATCAGATTGATGGAGTCTTGAAAGCTGTGACGGGACCCTCCTTGATCTTTGTCCTAGCACTTTGCACCACGTGACACCAGCTTCTATTATTATAGTTTGTTCATGCGATTTGCATAAGACCCACCTCTTCCAGGTGTAAAGTAGCGAGGGTGGGGGCAGGTGTTGTCAAGATGAGTGCAAGCACTGAAGCACTGGTCATTGCTGATTGCGCCTCAGCCCAGGGCTGGATGGACCCTCTTCCAGGGGCAGAAACAGCCTGCGTGCACCTCCGGGCCTGCACCCCACACGCCCAGCCACCTGCCATGCAGCAAGGGACGTTGAGGTTGCAGCAGGAAGCACTGGAGAGGCCTGTTTTGTTCAGCAGCAAGTGCCGTTGGCGTAGCATGGGACATGCCACAGTAAAGGAACTAACATGAGTAGCAACCCGTGGCAGATTCTGGTAATGAACAGAGGGCCCAGGTGTATTTTCAGGCTAAGCTAAGGGACGTTTCTTCTTTTATAAAAATGAAGCCAATACCACTTCTGTCTGGGGATAATTTGCAAATTCATTAATTCCTTTATTCAGTAAGGTTGGAGTGCCTACTATGCACTAGACATTATATAACTGCATGTCAACTGCATGCCAACACGGGTGGCACCACAGTGCCTTGGGGCTAAGTCTCTGAACTTTTCTTGCTGGTCTCACTCCCCAGGAGGGGGACTCACCTGCTGTGACTTTAGCTCCATCTATGTGCCGTGACTGTCTGCACAATTTATGTTTCTAGCCCAGATCGTAAAATATAGTTTTAGGTGCCCTCTAGCAGGGCGAGGAAGTACGGCTGCACACGTCTGTGACTCCTGGCACTGCAGACGGTGCTCCGTTTGCCAAGCCCCAGCCCAGCTCCAGCCGCACTGGGATCAGGTTGGTCACACAGGCATTGCCTCCTGAACTCGAGTAGAATTCTTCAGAGCGTCGGTTAAAATGTAGATCCCTGGGCTACACTCTAGAGTCTGAGTCACTCTGAGCTGGGCCCCAGGACTCTGCAGCCCTACACACTTGTGAGGTCTGGTGACCACACTTTGGAGAACTCTGATCCACTTGTTCCCATTTGATCCTTGATTCTTGGCTTAAGGAAAGAGTTGTGCATATAAGGACGTGGGGATGGCACTTCGGGAGCCCTCAGCTCTGCTGCAGTATGAAGGCGCTTACCTCTGTCGGGGCCACCCCATGTGTCCCATCCACCCACCACACCAGGCCCTGAGCTCCTCCAGGGCTCATCTCTGGGTTCCGTGGGTCTGCAGCCACACCCGGCACCCAGCGGGACTAGGTGTTGAACGACCTGTGAGTTGATGTACCAGTCACCTGCGATACCTCCCCTACGTCATCTGATGTTATTACCTTTTGGACTCTCACAGCTACTATATCCTGCCCCTTACCCAAAGGTCCAAAGAGCTAGTTTCTTAGAACATCAGTATATATTATATTCTCAAAGAGCCAGCAAAGGGGAGAGGAGGGTACATGCTCAGGGCGTCAGGTAATAGGTAAAGCTGGCATTCCTTGAACCTCACCCATGGGAGTCCCAATGCCAGGCGTAAAAGTACCAAATGAAGGGTTTTCATAACATTCATCATTTCCTAAGATTCAAGATTCTTAGGACATACGCAGCCAGGTTGCTGGCTGAACCCTGGCAGAGTGACCACCAAGAGTTTCAATGTCTTGAGTGTCTCCAGAACATTGCGAGGGGCAGGGCTGGGTAAAGACCAGCTGAAGTCCTGCCTTGCTCTTTGAGAATTCACCTTAGCTTTGATTGCTAAGCTAGTCTTCTTTAATAACTTTTTAAAAATGAATGAGGACACTCCTTATGTTATGGCATGGAAAGATCTTCAATATGTGTAATTAAGTGAGAAAGGCAAGGATGTGTTCAGTACACTGCTCAAAGGGGAAGACACATCCACGTTTACTAGTAGATACATAGAACATCTCTGGAAGGAGCTTAGCGGGATGAGGAGAGAGGCACCCTGTCACTGTAACTTGCAGAATTTTAACTATCAAATTCAATTGGAACCTGTGCAGTCTGTGCTGTGGCCTTCACCTTCTGGCTCGGCTGCGCTGTGGTCCCTGTGCCAGGGTGCAGTCAGCCAGTGTGTGTGAGCCACTGTCCTCCTCATGCACGTTCCGACACCCTCTGGTCTGGCTCCTGAGCCAGCAGCCACCAACGGTGCTAAGTGGACGTCTACTGGAGCTGTCTCTGTTGTTTGCCCTTAAATTATGAGCCATCTTTGTAGTAAAAAAATAAAATAAAGTCTGAGATGTGGATTTTGTCAGTCACTACATAATTTAGTCCTGTTATCGAGAACACGTATTTTATGTACGTATTTTATGTGGGCATAAAAAGGGATTTTTGTGCAAGGGATTATGAGGGCGGGAGAGATCTGTCTCAAGCACCTTCACATGTTGCTCTGCAGAGGGGCGACCTTGTCTACAGTCGCAGCAGTGACTGCTGGGGTCCCGCCCTGTGCCCTCCTCTCCCCCACCCCATTACAGGCGGGTAAACCCAGAGCCACCTCCAGTGTGGCTTTTCCCAGAAAGCACTGGGGCCTGTTGAACATGGCTTGACTTTGTGTCTGTTAGCACAAAGCTCGGCATTTTCCCTCCTGCTTATGTATTCTCTATTTCCTTATATTTCTTTTTATTCCATGAACTGGGTAGTCATTCTACATGTATTCTGGATTTTAGCAACTCATATTTCTGCTCACTTTTAACTATCAGTTAATTGCTTTTATTTTCACTTGAATTTTAATGATTTCCATTGTCCAGAAGAATCGAATACAGTTGGCCCTTTAACAGCACAGGTGTTGGGGTGCCAACCCTCCCCTGCAGCCAAAAATCCATGTATAACTGTTGACTCCCCCAAAATGTAACTACTAAAAGCCTACTGTTGACCAGAACCCTTGTCAATTACATAGTTGATTAACACATATGTTGTATGTTATATGTATTATATACTGTATTCTTACAGTGACGTATGCTAGAAAAAAGAAAATGTTCTTAAGAAGATCATTAAGAGAAACTGTATTTACTGTTCATTAAATGGAAGTGGATCATAATAAAGATTTTCATCCTTGTCGCCTTCACGCTGAGTAGGCTGAGCAGGACGAGGAGGGGTTGGTCTTGCCGTCCGTCTCAACGATGGCGGAGGCAGAGAAAATTCTCGTGTAAGTGCACCCGCATGGTTCAAGCCGGTGTTGTTCAAGGGTCAACTGTGTGTGTTTGTGTGCACATAAATAAGATTGTATGTAAGTAAGATAGGTCCCATCCATCATTCCTAATATGGTTTCGGTAATAGAGAATCGTCTTTTCTCCCCAATCCATTTTCTTATCTTTTTATGATTTATTACATCTTTAACCTGTCTGGAATTTATCATAGCACAGGGGGTAATATATGTGTCGGTCATTATTCTTTATATTAATACCCAGTTCGCCCAATAGTATTGACAAGTCCTTTCTCCAATATTTAACATTTGACAAATCAGACGTAATTACACATAGCTCTGGGTTTCTGTCTATAATTTTATTCCCTTGGTCTAAATTTTCACTTTAGTAAGTACCATACCATTTTGATGATATCTCCTTGTTTTGTATTTCAATATCTTACACAACCAGTTTACTGTTGTTGTCGTTTTTGTTTATTTTAAAGAAAACTTTTAGTATTTTGGTCACCTAATTTTTCTGTGTGTATCTTTTCATTTTACCAAGTTTTATAAATTGGGGAATAAAATTTATACTTATTCCTATTTAATGCAGCTGCAAATAAGAAATGTCATCATAGCTTCCTTTGGCACTAACATTTTATAATTTGATGTTCTATAAATGGAATTTATCCTATGTTATTTTAATTCCCACATGTTTAATATTTATATCCCTATTATAGATGAGATCTTTTATTTCATTTTCTTGATGTTTGTTACTCATATATGGGAGTTTTTTCTTTACCAAAAATTATGAGACTCTGCCCATTTGCTCAAGTGAATTCCTTGGATTTTGTGTGCACGTGACCATTCACCTAAATCTGTACCCTTTTGTGACAGCCAGAACATCTGCTCCTCTTCTCTCGTTCCTGTCTTCAAAAGCAGCATCTCTGTTATATCTCTGCGAAGAATAATGGTTTTGTGTTAACCAAATGCTCCAACAATTTCCTCTCCATAAATTCAGCTGCGACCTGGTTTTTAGATTCCATGCGATGAGACCCCCTCAACTGTCTTCTATTCTCCTAGGAGGATAGCTAGTTTTCTAGTAGGATTGCACTTCTTTATATTGCATTTCATTCCATTTTTATTTTATGTATTTTATAGATTTTCTTATTATTTAAGACAAGTTCAAGCTTATATTTTTGTTTACTTTATGCTTTAGCATTTCTTATTTCTCCTTAGCATCATTATGCCACACATGATGTTGGTTAGTGCCGCTTAAAACCTTACCTTAATTAGCTTTTTTAAAAAATCTACTCAGTCTTTGCTCTCTTTTTTCCTCAAAGTGTGTTTTTCCTACATTTTGTTAGATTTTGGATTTTCTTCAAAAATTTTGTTGTTATGGGTGAATGTGTCCTAATCACATGTACTGATAGAACTCTTTAAGTTTTTCTTTATTGTTGATTCTTTTCTGTTTTACTAACTCACTGTGTGTATGTCATACACTTTCTGATGTATTTAAGGCAGATCGGCTGAAGGGCCTAATTGACTGTCAGTGTCCTGTGAGTCTGCCAGTCAGCCCCACTCTTGGTCTCCTGTCCCTAAAATTCACTTGTAGATACAAAGCCAGTGATCCCTTATGAAACCTTTAAAAAACTATATGTTAAATTTTCTTGCTGTACTGTTATTACACAGCACGTCTAGCACAGCAACAATTAGCCTTCCTGACATTAACCTCGCCACCTCCCTCTGCAGTGAGTCCCAGTCTTTTATAAAATACACTGGATAAATTCTTTCTGAATTCCTTAAAGGTATTTGGATTTTCCAGCAATTCTCTGCTGCCTTCACAGAGCAGCGGCAGTTTGGCAGGAGTATCAGGGATAAGAATCGTTTATTTCCTGGTGTATGGTAAATATTTTTCACAAACTTGACGTATGCCACGCAGATCCCAAGAGGTGACATGGTGACATATGTAGGCAGAGATGTTCTTTTCACTGCATTGTTTTCAAGAATCTAGCAAGTAGCTAAGTTTCACTAAACTCAGAAATGTATCAACTGGGTATCCAGTATCCTTCTGGAAGTTACACCTATCATTTGAAAAGTGACTGAATTCAATTTCCTGTCCAGAAATATGATGACATTGTCCATCAATGATCAAAAGCATAGCTAAGCTGTAAGACCAGTTATTTGATGTCTGTGTCTTCCTGATGGGGATATTATGTCAACTGAAGTTATCCAGCCAGGGACATATGAAAGAATGCTTGGCTTGTCCAGTAAGAATCCATTCCAAAATGAATTCTGTAACATTATGCTTTTTAACTTAAAATGATCATCACACCTACCTCCACAAAGTATTTGGGCTGGTTTTAATACAAGACACAGAATCAGTAAGGCTCTTAGAATATAGTTTGGAAATTAAAGGGGTAGAGCTCAGTGGGAAAGATCACTTTTAAGGCCTGGCTTTGAATTTAAAAAGCTCAACTATTCAATCACCTGATATGACTAAGAAATTCCCACCACCAGATATTTTTTTAAGAGTTCATTATTGCTATGACACCCTGATATACTGTTTGCTTGGCTACAAGGGAAAACTTTATGTTGCAATTAACCTTTCTATTTTTTCCCCATGTCTGAGTATTGTGGACTTCCTTTGTGGTATTTTAGTGATTAGACAGGATGGAGGGTGTTCTTAAAGATTCATGGCCAAATCCGATGATGTCAGAATGAAGGGAAGGGACGGTCTTCGTGGGGCCAGCAAGTCTGGCCCCATTTGAATTGTTTGTCTAACACTTCCCAAGTAGAATAGGAACCGCTGAATTATTCATTTTCAAGTTGCCCTAAAAAAGGCACTTATGCCTCTAAAATGCAGACTTTTGGTGCCAGTGTGAGAGGAAGAGGAAGGATGCTGTCTTTCCTACAAGTGTTCTGCTGCCTCACAGCCGGCTCTATAGTTTCAGTTGACTTACCAGCCGGCTGAAGTGCAAGGGCAGTTAAGTGGGGAGGGGAATGTGGACAGATCCTCGAGTGATTGGAACCGCAGGCAAGCTGAGCATTTGATTTGTAGGGAAAGACCAGGTGGAGGAAGGTGTAGGATGAGCTGTGTAGTCAGAAGGCCCCAGAGAGAGTGGGTGTGGTCTGAGGAGACAGCCTGAGCCTGGGAGGTGGGCCCTGGAGACCACCCTGGCCTTGGCCTTGCGGGTGAGGAAGGGGAGGAAGCCGAGAGTAATAGCTAGTATGCAACTGGAAATCTTTTTTTATTCTCAGTTTTAGCTTCTCTGCCACCAAACCTTTTCTTAACAGTCCTTACCAATTAGTACTTAGGGGGAGAAAGGAGGTAATTGGAAGCCCATATATTTGGGCATAAAGGCAGGGTTTCACCTTAAACAGATTGCTCACCAGGCCCCAGAGCCCATGTGTCACAGTGCTGTCCCCCAGCCTCAGTTTCCCCACCTGTGACATCCATGCAGTTCTCTGTGCAGTGCAGGAGGCCCGTGAGAGCTGGTGGTGACTGTGCCCAAAATCAGGGTTTTCTCTTGGGTTGCCAAGCAGCCGGGCCAGTCCCTGGGGGCGACCATAGGCAGGATGCTCATGGGTTATGGGGACAGGGAAAAGGAAACGACCCGAGAACAGTTCTGAAAGAGCGCGCTCGCGTTGGGCAAGCAGTGTTTCAGCCACTAGAGAGGTTTGCTGACAAAGTTTTACCCTAAATGTGTGAAGGAAACTTTGTTAAAAAAATCTGCACACTGCCAGTATCATAGCCAGTGAGGTTTATCCGAGGTGAGATTATTGCTAAAAAAGAAAAAAATTAGATCATGTGCGTAGATGACAGAACGGCAGCCCTTCCAAAACATCTTTTAAAAACTTGAAACTGACGAAGCAGCAACCTGGTCTCCATTCCCGCCGATGTTGCTCTCTGCCTGTGGTTTCTGGGTGGTCCCAGCCACTCCGCAAGCCCTGGAGGGCAGAAGCCGTATCACCTGCATCTTTTTAACTGCTCCATGACCAGGGGCTCAATTTAAGGTGATGGACAGTAGTACCTTGTGCCTCAGTTTCCCCCATTATCTGAGTAGGGGCAGCTCACTATGGGAGCCCCCTGCCCGGGTCCATGAGGCATGGGACTGGGGCATCCCTTCCTGAATTCATTTTCTTCCCGTTCTCTGTTCTCAGCTAACAGCCTTTTTTTATGTCAAAGCAAATATACATACAGCATATGATTTTTTAAATCCCGTTCTTCTTACAGAGATGTGCTTTTCACATATGTTTTCTCCCATTGGTAAGTGAGGAAATTGACATTCTGAGAGGGTAACTGTCTTGACTAAATAAGGCAAAGTCTGGCATCGGGTGGACCTGGGCTTCCTGCAGGGACAGATGGACGGCCATCTCTGATCCGTGTTCTTTCCCACAGCCGCGCCACAGCGTCCTCCCAGACAGTCCTCCTCTGGGTTTTCATGTCGCACTCACCACCTCATTTCCATGCAGATGGAATCAGAGTGGTCAGCATCATTGCAGACTTTATGGTTAACAGATGGCGATGGGTATAAAGCTACTATCATGATCTTTGCTATTTATCATCTTAAAAATGGGGTGGGGGGTTTGTTTACTTTTTATATGTTGATTTTCCAACTTACAAAAGAGGGGAGACTTGTAAAAGGGATCCCTTTGTACCTGGGACTGATCTTGTCTCACCTGCTCCTGTTTTGTTGTGAAGCTACTTCGAGAATCCTTTCCCTTCATCCCTAAGCACTTTAACACGTATGTCCTCACAGTCTTCTTTTTAATACAGCCACAATACTATTATCACACGAAAAAATAATTCTTCATATCACCAGATGGATCTAGTCAATATTTCAGTTTCTAGTTACCCCTAAACGTCATAAATGGCTTTATTTTCCAAAAGTTGTTTGAATCAGGATTAAAGTAAGGTCCACATGCTGCAATTGGTTGTTGTACCTTTCAGTCTTGGCCATTTTATAGATTCTCCCAACCCCATCTCTTTTTCTTTTCTTTGCAACTTATTTGTGCAAGAAACGGGTTCCTTTCTTGGGAAAATTTTCCCCTCACCCCAGTCGGGGGTGTTGCCAATGGCACCCCCAGGTATGGTTCATCAAGTCCCTCTGTCCTCTCTTCTGTGTGACTTCGTAGTTGGATCTGGAGGCTTGATGAGATTCAGGCTGGAATCAAAACTATTTCACGGGTGGTTGTGATTGTCTCCTAAGGGTCTCAGGTATTAGAAATTAGTTCTAACCAGAAGTCAAAGATCCTGATTTTCATGCACAGGCTCCTTGGTGGTTTACAAAGCCCATTCCACCCACACGCCCCAGGTGTTCTCATTTCACCCTCAGGCTAGTTTCTTGGGGAAGGCGGCCTGGCCCCCTCTGTGCATACTGGACTGTCTGGCTCAGAGGTCTGCCAAGGTTGAGCAACTGAAAGGCAGTGGGGAAGAATTCGAATCCCTTTGCACCGCCAGCCACATTCTTTCTGTTCTGTAGACCAGATTTTCCTAATTTCACCTCTGGTGGTTCCCTCAGGGTACTTGATTTAAGGAAAGAAAGGGTTTTCATATCCAACCTGCTCCCCATTCCTTTTGGTGGAGCAGAGCTGCTGAAACTCCAGAGCAATGACAGGAAGCGTCCAAAGATTAATCCAGATGCTGTCCCTGGAGGCTTTGGATGGTCTCAGGAGCAGAAGCAGGATGAATTATGCAATATCATAACCCAATTCCCTGGGCTGCAGCTGTCCTGTGTTCCCTGCCTGGAGGTGCTTGAAGACTGAGTGACAGTCACAGGCTGCTCCTGGTCACACTGAGGGTCATACTGTGGTGGGTGACCAGCCTGCCGGAGCCATCCTGTAGGTTTGGCACAGGTGGAAGATGAACCCCGTGTGGGCTGTAGAAGGTTGCCTCCTTCGTCAGCTAGACTTGGATCGAACTAAAGAATGAAAGGAAGATTCCATTTAAATCGTTCCCTGCAAACAAGTTAACTACATAGTGGGGCAAGAATGGAGATTTTCTTCCCGTTTGGAATTGAAAAGATGAGGCTTAGCTAAAATTATTTTTAATTGTTATTGTATCATTTCAATTTAATATAATGGTCATAAAACAACAAATTGTGGTTGATTTCTGAGCAGGCAGGGGTGACATTCTGGCCATTTAACTGTCTCTCCACAAAGTTTCATTTTCAATAAAAATTAAAACCACTATTTCTAGAAAGTTATCCCTAGGGATCCAGTTCTATGGACCAGAGGGTCTTGTTCCCCGCCCCTGATGGGGAGGGGTGAGACCACTCTGGAGTGACACATTTGATTGGTAACACCAGATGGCTTCACCCTCCCTGCCCTCCTGCCAAAGCAGAGGTGGCTTAAACTCAGGTGGAAAATGAAAGATAGGGTCCTTCAAGAAAACCTTTCCCCAAAACACTCTCTCTTCCCACCCCTGCCCCCTCCACCCTGCGTCTTCATTCTGGGCCAACCACTGGGCCAACCATTCTGGGCCAACCATTCTGGGCACAAGCTTGAGTAGGGAGCCAGGCCTCCAGGGGTCAAAGGGAAGCCCAACTCTGGGCCTTTATGTACTTTTTTCCCAAGGCTATTAATCCTTGTTTGTCAAAAGCTGTAAAAAGTGAACTATTTTTCCTTCTGCAAATACAGCTTGTACACTTTCTTTAAAAGTCATACTTACAATTTGGCAAAATAGTTCTGTATCCTCTGCTCTTTAGAATACTAGACACTGAACTGTTGCCTGTCAGAAGCAGAGTGGACTTCAGGTAGCACAGATGTTGCTCATTTGCATATTTAGTCAACAAGTATTTAGTGAGCACCTGCTGTGTTCTCTGAAATCATGGTGGTGAATAAGCAAGTAACAATATGTGAGCAAGATACTTCCAGACAGGAATAAGCACCGTGAAAACAGCAAGTGGACAGAGGAGAGTGGAGTTGTGGCGAGGGGGGGGGGCTCTCAGAGCGGGACCCTGAGACTGGATGGCTGCAGAGGCCTGAAGGTGGGACAAGCATGGCAGTTTCTAGGAACAGAATAGGACTAAAATAACCGGGCAAGTGTTGATTGAGCTGTAGAGGGAAATTTACATGGACTGGGTGTCCCTATAGATGGCAGAAAATAAGGCTGCAAGAAACAGGGAATAAACTCCAGGACGAGGGCCCTGGTGAGGAAGCAGTTCTGTGCTTAGGCTCCTTTGTTGGGAAGACTAGATATCGTTTGAAAAGTGGAAAATAAAGCCAGAAAGGGAGTCGAGGTGTTGATAGGAGATAGTTCTGTAATCGTCGGCTGAGGCCCTGCTCCCTGCAGAGTCTGGGCCCACAGGGGGCCGAGGGCACCCTGCCCGTGAACCACGTCTACCCGGGAGAGAAGGAGCCACAGAGAAACTCAAGGGATCAGCTGCGCCGTCCAGGGCAAACTGGTGGCAACAGGCTGGATTTGAACCCAGCGCCTGAGGGGATTCCATGCGGGAAGAGACGGTGTGGAACAGGCTTCCAGGGCAAGGCTGGAGGGAAGGGCCCTCGTGTGGGCAGTAGCGGGGGCCGCTGAGGGGAGCCAGGACCGTCCAGCCCGTCCTAGTGGGGTTCGGGCTTAGGTTGCCCAGAGTAATATCCCCAACGTGCGACAGCTCACCTTGTCTACAAAGGGAAGGATCTCATCCGACTAAGATAAGACAACAGAAACTAAAGGTCAATCTCATATATAAATATTTATGGAAAAAATACTAAATAAAATATTAGCAAATAGCATTCACAAGCATATGAAACGGGTGCTACGCCACAACCAAAGGGGGCAGGTAACTGTCAGGATAATTTACAGTGTTAGCAGGTCACAGGAGAAAATCCATTTCATTAGCTCCATAAACACATAAAAGATTCTTAATGAAATCAATATCCGTCTTTTATTAAAAAGTCTTAATAAAATAGGAACAGTTGGATATTTCATTAAAAAAATAATATGTTTGAAGCCAAAATTCAGCAATATGGTTAGACACGTTACCCTGCGAGTCAGACCCTGGACAAGGGTCTCTCTTGTCGTCCTTGTGTTTAACTTAGTTCCAGAAGCACAGGTCAGCACCGTCATCCGGAAGAAGGAAATGGGAGGTGTGAGGAGGGAGCGGGAGAGACCATGCTATCTTTATGGGCTGACAAGTCGTAGGATACCATGAAAACGCAAGACGGCAATGGGAAAGTTGGCACAGACTTGAGCCAACCACGTTGTGGTTCTTCTCTTGTCTTTCTGGAAGGTTGTACCTTCCTCTGCTCAGTAAGCTCATCCTCGTCTTCCAGGATCCAGACTGGGTGTCCTCTCCTCCCCCAGACCGTTCCTGCTCGTGTCTGCAGAGCCCTGTGTACCCCTTTCTGGGGTGTCCCTGTACTGAATCACCTGCGTCTCCCTCTGAGTTGGCGGAAGAGGGCCCTGCCCGCTTTCCCGCTGTCGGTGCCTCTGCTGTGCTCCTAGGTCGTGCAGGGTGGACCTGTATGCCATGGCCCGCTCAGGCCCTGGGACACTTGTTCCTCTCAGGTGTGGTGCCCAGCAAGTGCTCAGCAGGCACTGTGATCACAGTCTGCCCTCCTGCAGCCTGGGCTGGGCTTACACCTGTCAGGGAGGGACGGTGCCCACGCTGGAGCAGCACACGGGACGCGCCTCCTCTGGGGCTGAGCAAGCTTCGCCTGGGGTGTAGGCTGTCATGAAAAGGACACACCCTAAGGACAGCTAGGCCGTGACCTGCAGCACCTGGGGTGAAGGGGAAACATTCACTTTATCAAGCATTCTGGCTTTTTATTTAAAGCAGGAAGAATTAATCTTTAAATATTTCTTCTTTTGATGCCAAAGAATTTTACAATCTGGTATTGAGACTGTTGACTTTTTACTTGAGTCCAAGAAGATACACTGATCTTTGAGGGCCGTCCTGTGTGGGTTTTTTGACTGCCTCATGGATATACTCTGTTTTAACAGCTCCTGATGTCAGCGTGATCGTTGGGTATTGAAATATGCACCGGCCTTGCCTGGTGCCACGCGTTAGCGCTCCGGAGGCTCTTGGGGAAGTAAATACCGAGTTTCCAGCATGGATACAATTTCCCTTCCATCGACCTTGACCGTGTCCTTTTCAGTTCCTCATAAAAATTGTGTGTTAGCCCAGAGAATACCCTGAAATGATCTGTAGGGAACTGATTGAATGAACTACATATTCTAGGCCAAACTGAAATTATCTGCTATGCGAAGTCAGAGCGGCGCATAATGCCGTGTGCAGGTTAATAGATCAGTGGAAGCTGTTTTGTCAGCTCGTAAAAAGGTGAGAGAACTAAATTTTTATAATAAATCGCTTTGCTGAGCAAACAATATGTGCGGTTATTACGGACTTTCGAAAATAAATGATTTTAGGCTAATGTCAGGCTCCAGGTACTGATGGGGTAGTTGAGCCTTCAGAACGGAAAGAATGAAAGTCCCTGGAATATTGTTGTCGCTCACACTGTGGGAGCCCACGCAATTTAATTCATGACTGTACTTCTGAGATAACATTTATAGTTGTGGTGTTAACCCCTGGGCGTTTTCATATTACTTCTTCAGGACAGTTTGGCAGGATGAGTTTTGTTGGGGGGGGATTATGAAAGCTGAGCACAGGGTGCTCCGAGGCCAGACCCGCCGTCCTGGTCCTGGTCCGCAGGTGCTGATGGCCACGCTTCCCATCTTCAAAACCCCAATCGTATTTAAACACCCAGCTACTTTGTTTTGGTTTTTTCTTTGGGGGGGTGCCTTTAAAAAGCATGATGCCCCCTAAGAACAGTGAAAATAGTAATCCGAGCTTTTCCTCGCCAACTGCTTCCCTAGTTCCTCCCGTTGCCTCCTCCTGTGGTTTCTGGTCCCTTCTGTGAGTGGGAACTGCCGGGCCCAGCTATCACCAGGAGACCTGGTGCCGAATAGGCCTGCCCTGCAGCCGCAGAACTCAGTGTTGTCGTTGTCATTAGAAAGGTTGGGAAAGACAAGAGTTGCTCTCATAATGAAAGGTAAGTACAGCCGTTGTTATCGCATTAAATATTTTGGTCAGTTTATCAGTTGCTTAGTAACCAAAGTGAAACTGACCAGTAGATGGAAAACTTGCAATTCATTTCCAGGGATTGCCTCAAACTGCCAAGGCTGCACCTTCCTGTTTAAATGTGACTAAGTTTTTATAAGTGACTTGAAATCTTTTGGAGATGAGGCATGGTTTTCTGGATATTAGGTTTCCTAGTGAATATCCAAAGCCACTCACCGTCTGAGAAGAAATCCAGAGTCTATGCTGGGATTTGCCAGGAGGCTCCCAGGCTTCACAAACCTGGCAGGATCCAGACGCCACTTCCCAGCTACCAGGGATCCCCACTCCGAAGATCTGGCCTCTGCAGAACCCCTCTCTTCTCCATGCCTGGGGTGGAACTGAGTCCTGATCCCTTGGACACTGGCAACAGCCAGGCCAGGAGTGAGGAATGGATGAAAACAGCGGGGTAGGCCAACACTCAGGGGAACTGCCTCATCCTGGTACTACTTCTCCCAGAGGATTAAGTTCCAAGGGTTTTCCTGGTGGAGGAGCAGCAGAGGGGGTCACCAGTGAGGAGTCTGGGGGTCTGGGGTCATCCCCTTCCTCCTTCCTTGATTCAGCAAAAATATATCG
The DNA here is from genome assembly GCF_040939455.1 of Microcebus murinus. Lineage (NCBI taxonomy): Eukaryota > Metazoa > Chordata > Mammalia > Primates > Cheirogaleidae > Microcebus > Microcebus murinus. Next base: position 29,878,896 of record NC_134122.1, read on the forward strand.
AGCACCTACTATGTGTTTTTCTTCTTCATTCTGTCTTAAGACACACAGAGCAGGGCTGGCTTCTCTGTCCTCTCCCCAGATATGTTGCCAGAAAGAATAGCTGGTTACCCCTAAGGGGCCCTGAGAACACAGCAGAAACAGCTTTGTGTATTGACTGTTGATTAGTCATTTCTATTGTGGCCCCAGAGGAAAACAGCCCCTCTGAAAGACCCCAGCCCAACAGTGTATGTGATCTGAAGCTGTACAGATAGGCCTCAGAAACGAAATAAGCATGAGAAATGCACTCAGGGAAATAAAGGAATATGTTAGCAATGTAAAGTAAAAACCAGGAGTAACTTTCCAATGAACCAAATGGAAATAACAGGTATGAAAAATCAAATAACTAAGCTAAGGAGCAAAAAAGAAAGGATAAATTGCACTGTGGGTACTGCTAGAGACAAGTTAAATCAAGTTCAAGAAACTTTGAGAAGGCGGCAAGAAAGGATAAAGAAATAGCAAAACATAAAAGAAAGATTGAATGATGTGGAAGACAGAAGCAGGTGTGCCAACAATATCCAAATAATAGGAGCCCCTAACAGAACAGAAGAAATGTTTGAATGAAAATAAATTAGCCAGAATTAAAGAGGGATAGTAGGGCTTTGGGGGGAGCAAGCAGGAGGGGCTAGTTAGTCAAAGTCCTTACCTAGACCCATCCACCTCCCTTGTTCTGCTGCCAGCTCTGCTCTTGAGCTCGTGAGAGGAGCTGGACATTGTCACCTCCTGCAAATCTCGTTTTGGGTACTCAGTAGCTATGTATTTCCATCTTTTTCTTCTAAAACTGCGGCGCTGCCAAGATACACAGGAGCCATGTCTGTGTCTCCATGCGCCTGTCCCAGCACCAGAAGACCTGCAAGTGTCTGAAGCATTCAGAAACATTCACGGATAAACCAGCGAATGAGTGATGGCGCCGGGAGCCAGCAAAGTTCTCCATGTGCACCTGGACTTTGTAAATACTCGGTGAATAACTGGCTGATTAAAGTTCAAACCTGTGTTTAAAACTTGTGATTTGCCTTAAGGAAAGTTTAGAAGCTTTTAGTTTCATTTTGTATCTGAGAGGGTTCCACCCTTTGAGTCCTTCAATAACAGGTTGTCAAGGCAGCCGCTGTCTGTATTGACTGTTGATTAGTCTTTTCTGCGTGGTTAAGACCCTTAACACTGTAATGATTTTTTTAACCCTTTGTCGTTTTTAGACTATCTTTGCACAGCAGTTTTTCTGTAAGATCTTGGGGGTTTCAGTTTGAGATGACGCAGAGAGATGTTTTGCAGTTTAAGCCACCCCTGACCTCCCTCCGCCCCCTTGCACCCAGCACTTCACTGCCGAGGCCCAGCGTGGGTATTTGTCTTACAGAGACACTGCCTTCTTCATGAAATCATCCTAAAAATAGCTTCATTTAACTAGGCCATTTGATGAGCTGTTCCAGACTTTTTTCTCAGACCAGTCTGAAAGCCGGATATTATTTCAAACAGATACAATGAGCATTGAACCTGATCACAAGGCGTCTGTTACCCTGTTCATGCTGCCGGGAGTTGATAAGATTGCCTCAAATCACAGCGTGCAGTTAAAGGCTGGAGAAGCCTCAGGCCACAAAAATAGACCAGCCCTGGGGCCTGAAGACAGTTTTTCTACCTCTCAGGATCAAGGATGTGCCTGGGTCCATTTTGTGTTGCTGTAACAGAATATCTGAGGCTGGGTAATTTATAAAGAAAAGAGGTTTATGTGGCTCACGGTTGTACAGGCTGAGAAGTTCAAGGGCACGGCCCTGGCTTCTGGTGAGGAGTTCCTACTGCGTCACAATGCAGCAGAGAAGGGCAGAGGGGAAGCAGACAAGTGCCAAGAGGGAAACCCAAGGGGTGCCCTGGCTTTATTGCATCCTGTGTGCGGGGCACTAACCCATTCCCTCCAGAGATAATCCAGTCTCATCAGAGTGAGAACTCACTCACTACCAAGGGGACAGGACCAAGCCATTCATGAGGGACCCAAATGCCTTCTACTAAGCCACATTAAGGATCAAATACCAATATGAGCCTTGACGGGGACAAACAAACCCCAGCGGAGGGGTGGGTTGAGGGTGGCACATTTGTTCAGCCTGTGCCCCCTTAGAACAAGTGACACAGGTTTCAGGAGGAAGGAAGAACTCCCATAGGCCTGTCCAGGTGCCCTGGGCTGTTGCTGGCAGGACAGGCCACACTGGGGACTCAGGCCTCTAGTCTGGCTGGAAGTCCTGTGGGTATAGGGCAAAGGCAACACCCAGCCTGGGCTTCAGAGAGCTCACTGAGTATGGGGGCATCAAATGAAAACTCAAACGTGCAAACTAGGAAGAAGAGATCATGCCACTCCCAGAAATGGAGCCACTGGGAGGGGCTGGGAAGAGCCGGCAGAGTGGGGACAAAGGAGGTGCCGCCCAGGCAGGCGGCGCAGGTGGAGCCTGGCCCTTCCGGGTCCTGCACGTGGAGGGGGCTGCTGGAGCACGTGGGCTGAGCGGCGGGTGCAGCCCTGAGAACAGCAGCCTGGTGTAGGAGGGCCGTGCCCACAGCGAGGGTGGGGTGAAGCCTGCGGGCCACAGAGAGCAGGTGCCGTGGACTTGGAGCAAGGTGGCAGGAGGCCACAGCAGGAGGGCCCAGAGCGCCAGGCAGGGTCTCTGTGGCTGTAACATCCCGCTCTACGGCCCATGGGCTAAAACCTCCCTTGGGTCACAGACAGTCCCAGCCTGTGGCCTGCTAGCAGGAGCCGTCCTCAGGACCGGGCTCACAGACGTTGGGACAGTGATTTGTCCCAGGTCCTAACCTGACCTTCCAGGTACTTTTGGAATTGGCCGTGCCCTTCCCAGGAGGACTCTGAGGGTTCCTCTCACATGGTGTTGTATCAGAACCATGTATTTGCCCTCAGATTGCTCAAGGAAGTACTTTTAAAACAGAAAAAAGCAAAACAGGATGGAACTGGGAAAGCCGCTTTTCTGGGCAGGCCAGGTGACAATGGTGAACACAGGGGTGTGTGCTGCAGACTGCAGGGTTGCCCAACCTGCACCCCCAATCTCACCTGCCTGCCGACCCCCAGCCAGCCACCTTCTCTCGGGCCCCTCAGTCCCGGCGAGGCCTTCACTGCCTAGTTTCTTGTCCGAGCTCCTTCTCCCAACTCCTGCCTGGCAAACTTCTACTCATCCTTCAAAACCCTGCTCACTCATCACCTCCTGTGAAGCCTTCCCTGACCCCCCCAGGAGAATTCACCTCTCCCCTCTCCTAGAGCACTCTGTTCTGAGTTCTGTCTGAATCTTGGCGGGATACACTGTATTTTATCTTTATTATGGCTCTGTCTCCCCATTGGGATTAGGAGCCCCCGAAAGGCAGGCAGCCCGTGGACCCCAGACATGTGGTTACCGTAGTGCCTCTCCTCATCAGTGGGCAGCGGAGACCCCCCCAGAGGTCTGCACGGCCCTTCTCTCCCTTGCACTGGGACAGCCTCGCCCATGTGAGCGGTCCCTTTGCCTCACTCTGAGCCACCTCCTGTGACTAACGCACTCTCTCCCTCTCCTCCTCCCAGGGCCGACGAGATTGAAATGATCATGACGGACCTGGAGAGAGCGAACCAGGTAGGATGCCGCGGGTCCGAGGCCTGAGACCACACCGGCAGCCATGGCTGCCATCTCAGGAGATGCGTCACTCTAAGTTAGAAGGCCGATCCTTCTTGTGCTTTTTACTTAAAATTGTCCACATCGCCACTTTTTCTGATGCTGTGAGAAGTAGGAAAATTCATGAAAAGTCCAAAGCATTATTTGCTTGGCAAAGCCTCTTATGCGGTCCCAGCGTCTGACACATCGGTGGTGAATGTCCATGATGGCGTGGCGACTGTTTCTTTTTCTTAATCCATCTTGTAACTGTGTGTCTCTGTCACCCTGGCATCCGTCACGCTGCAGGTTCATGCCACGAGTTACACTAGTGAGAACTCGGTCACCGCCACCTTCACAGGTCGCAGACACTGGCTCTGAGAGGGCTCGGTCCCCTCTTGGCTGATACTCGGCTGTCAGAGTCCCAGCGGGAAGTGCCCAGCGCAGTGTCTGGCACAGAACAGGCGCTTAGGGTTGGTGGCTGTAGACACTCAGCTGCCTGGAAACGGAGCCACCCTGCGGAACCCCTTCCTTCCCAGGGACTCCACAAAACACCAGAACACTTTGCTTTCTCGAATGATGCTGTTGCTCTGAAAGGAAGGAAGGTTCCCCAGCCCCATTTATTGTCTTTATTTTGGGGGAGAAGCAGCCAAAGCTTTGACAGGTTGCTCAGCCCAGAAGGCCGTGGGCCGTGGCCTGTCCCAGCTCAGCTTTGCAGCTGGGTGCCTCAGGCACAGGCCTCCAGTGGCCCAGGCAAGCCCAGCACTGTGGGACGAACGTCCTTCTGGGATCTCCACCGCCACCTCTGAGAGTTCCACAGGGGCCTTCCCCGCACCAAACGCTCAGGGAAGAGCATCCGTCCTTGTTGGCTCCTTGGTCAACAAAACAGCCGCAAGTCTACACTGTGAAAGATGCATGGGAATGATCATGGAATGAGTGGGTTTCTTTTGGAGGTCCCCCTGCCAGATACTCTGCTCACCACGGGGGGGCCTGGCGTATGAAGGACACCACGTCAGGACACATGGAGTACATCCCCTGAGGCCTGCTTTGTAGCACTGTTGTCATAGGGATAGAGTAGCAGATACTGCTTGGGGACTGACTGTGCCCAGCTCTGTTCTGAGCCCTTTACCTGGATGGACTCACTCAGCCCTCACAGCGGCCACTGAGCTCAGTGCTGTGATGGTTCCCATGTCACAGATGGGGAAACTGAGGTCAGTGGCTGGTCAGTTGCAGAGTGAGCACCAGAACCCCCGAAGTTTGGCTTTGGAGCCTGGACACTCAATCACCACACCTGGAAACAGGGACGCAGCACACCCGCCAGCTCGACCTTTCTTTCAAACTGAGTCCCACGCGCATCAGCCCACACAGCTGGTGGCCGTAAAGCACAGCTGGTGGCCGTGCGCTCCGTCTGCCTGGTTTGCCCACCTGGTTTGCTCGGCCCTTTGTCCAGCTGGGTCTGTGCTGCCCAGCTCTGCAGACTCTTGGTCAGAAGTGGTTACTGGAAGGCATCGGCCTTCCTTGTCACATGATTGCCATTTGCATTTCTCACATTTCCACCTACCCTGCCCCCCAGGCCAGACCTGGGCTCGCCTACTTCGGTGGCACTTTGCAGGGGGCTCACGTTTGTTGGGCGCGTTCTGTGAACGTCAAAACGCACCATCAGAGCCAATTCTCTGTGTCGTTGGGCAGCCCCCAGGGACCAAGGAAGTTTGGCAGAGTTGATGCCCTTCTCGAGGTGCTGAAGTCCGTCAGTGGATCCCATCTTAGGAGAGGCCTGCAGGGAAAGGTGCCAATGCCAAGGTTACACTTGGTTTAGGTCCCAACTTCCCGACTGTGTGGCCTTGATAGGTCTCTTAACCTTTTAAATTTCTTCAACTTAAAACAAAAGACGGGTGAACATGAGGGCGTTGTGCCAGGGGGAAATGGCCAGGTTCAAAAAAGACAAATAGGATATGACTCCCCCACACGAGGTCTCGATAGTCGACCGGGTCATGGAGGGAGGAACCAGAATGGCGGGTCCCAGGCGTGATGGATTCATCCTGAGAGCAGTGGGGAGTCCTGGCAGGATTGAGACTGAGTTCTAGAAGGCTGAACATTGGAAAACAAGGGGAGTGGAAAGGTGAGAAGCCAGCAGAGCAGGGACAGCCATGGTGCAAGGACAGGATGAGATGACACAGGCCTGGGGTGAGGCAGTCCCCGCAGAGATGAGCTGGAGGTGGCAGGGCAGAAGGAGGGTGTGCAGGGAGTCAGGCACCGGTGCAGGCACAGAGACATCTGAACCAACTGCCTTCCCCGCTGGGAAACCCCCAGGAGGAGCAATTTACTAGTTCATTGGCATACGACATGATTTTTGCACGAGGTTTATAGTCAGAACGTTCTACTGAGACCTGAAGCTCTCTTTAAAGTACTTCAGCATCTGTCAATTAAGTCTGACTCTCACGTGCAGCTGTTTCTTAAATTTCAAGGCACTGGCATGAAAACTCGCCACCCTTAATTGGCGAAAATAAAGGTTCAGACCGCTGAGACTTCATGGTACATGAGTAGCCACAATCTTGCACTTTGAATTGCATGTGAAACCCTGTCTGGGGGCTGCAGTGACATGGGAGCTTCAGTGACATGCCAGCTTCCCTGCAGCGGTTTGTCTGCCAACTGTGCCCTCACCTGACCCTTCGTCCCCTCCTTTTAGAGCAGTGCTGATTGGAGCTGCTGGTGGCACAAAACCATGGCAGCGGGGCCGGGAGGAAGTCATTCAAGTTGCGCTGTCCTCCTCCCGTTAACTTGCCTGGTTGTTACGGCGAGAGACTGCCCTAATGCAAGATCCTTCAGGTTGAGGTTAGGGTTGGAAACCGCAATTGAACCTCACCGAGGAGAAGGAGCCAAGTGTAGAGAGAAATGCAAGGAGCGAAAGTAACCCAGAGCAAGGTGTGGCGTGTTCCTTGGCCAAAGGTTTTGTGTTTGGAGTCAGGAAACCTGAGTTGGAATCTCAGATCTACCGTTTCCTACCCACGTGGCCGTAGCAAATCCCCAGTCTCCCAGCGCCTCCGTGTCTCCATCTGTAGCCTGGGGCTCGTGATTCCCACCTCTGCGGGGGCACCCGTTCCTGCAGGCCCTGCTGGGGCTGCCCAGGAAACACTGTTGTCACGAGGCTGAGTCTGGGCCTTTTCTGCCAGGCCAGCGACGGGTTACTCCCAAGTCTCCTGGGGACCTCCGTCTCTCAGGTCTGCACGTTAGCAAGGACTTTACAGCAGGAGAAGGCAGGGAAATTTGCTCTCTGGCTTTTCTGAGATCATGACTCAGTCTGTGACAAGCAGTGTTTACATGGGTGTGTTGTCACGGTTCCAGCTAGCAGCCTGGCTGACCTGATGAAAGAAATCCAAGTCAATATCTACCGCATCCCCCGGAAACACAGACGGGTCTACAGGAAGGCTTGGGCTGCCAGCGCAGCGTGGCGGTAAATTTCCCGTCTCCAGCCAGTGTAGACCTTTCTGGCATCCTTCCTGCAGAATCCCTGACTGGGGCTCCCTCTGGGAGTCTGGGCATTCTCTGTAGTCGTGGGGTGGGGGTGGGGTCAGCCCATTGCCAGTTCCTGGGGCTGCTGTGTCCCCAGGGACACTTCCTTGTCCTAGGTTTTAATGGCTATGCTTGCATATGAGGACAAGAGACAAATCCTAGGCCAAGAATGATAGAAGATTGGATCAGACACCCCACCCCCAGCCATATAAAACCAGAGACCTCACGGGCCACAACTGAAACGGGAAATTGGCGGGGCTGAGAGTTCTCAGGTCCCAGCCTCGGTTCCAGGAAGAGAAGAAAATATGTCTCCCAAGAATGTTTCCAGCCACTGCCACCTCTCCACGGGTCTGCCGTGTCTTGCACCAGGCTGAGACTGTTCTCCCAGCCCTTTTCCCAAACCTGCGCCCTGCCGGGCTACTACTGCCTTGAGGCCCTCCCTTCACTCCCCTGTGTGTCCTGCCCACCATACTCCTCCATGTTTTCTGAGTCAAATTGTCCAGATTTTAAGGCCTAAAAGTAGCTGTCCATATCCCGTGTTTGTTTCCTAACGTGTGCTCCTTCAGGGGCCGAGTTTGGGAGAGCAGTCCTCCCCTTCCCTTCCTGGGGGCTCCCGGGAGCCCTTGAGGGGTGGGGCAGAAATGAGTGACATTATGGGCCCATGGTTGAGGCTTCTGTCCCTGAATCACCTAGTGACCAGTGTGACACCAGGCCAGAGAGCAGAACAGCCTCCCTCACCTGCCCTAGGGAAGCGACACTCACCTGTGACTCTTGGGCTGGCCTATGTCTCGTGTGGGAATTATCTCTACTATTTGCTGGCTTGGCTCTAGCAGGAAGGATGCTTGAACTGAGGTGTCACTAGCTGCTTGCCACCTTCCAGGTGACTGTTGAGGGGAGACAGAGTTTAATCTGAAGACCAGCTTACAGCCTCTAATAACTTTCTTCCCCTTTAAAAGCTTCCCGTTTGTGATAAGGAAAGGTACTGACTACCAAAGGTAGCACATACCGTGCCTTTATAATAATAATATTTACTGGACACGGTCACCACATGCAGCCCCTGTGAGGCCTTGGCTTGTGTGGTCCCGGTGGTCCTCAGTCACCCAGCCAGGAGGCTATTTTCTATCACTGTGGTCAGAGTCACCTCCCCAGTAGGACCAGTGCCCTCCTTCCCTCTTGTCCCCTCTGTCCTCACCTTCCCCTGTGTTTCCAGTGGTTACTCATTTCTCAGGAGAGCCGCTCGGGCTTGGCAAGGTGCCCTGCTCGTGGTGGGGCAGCCACGACATGGCTACGAGAAAGCCTCCAGCCTGCCGTCTCAGGGTGGGCGTGGCCGAGAGTCCCCATGGCTCTGCTTCTGCGGCGACCACAGGAGCTGGGGGGCGTGTCTAAGGGCAGCTGCAGCCCTGGTGTCTGGGGTCCGCATCTAGGAACACAGCAACAGGTGGAGGTGGTCTTCAGGAGAGCCCCGAAACAAATGACACCCCACACTGACCCTGCAGAGAGCCCCTTCCTCTCTGCCTCGACTGCTGGCGATGGCTAAATTTAGTCACCAGCCACAGAAGCGATGGTCGCAGCTGCACAGCAGCGTCTGCTCCCCTGCTCGGCTCTCTCCTTTAATTGCTCCGAGGCCTGTTTTTAGTTTTAATCCTTCTGTGTTGTGCATGTTCATCTGTACAAACCACCTCAGCTCTTTGTTTTGTAGTTTTTGGATGTGTTCAGGATATAAATCCTAAACAAATATGTAATCAGAAAGGCTCAGTAGAGTAACCAAGTCAAGCCAAATGTGGTAAAAGGGCCAGGCCAGAGATGAGTCTGCACATGAACTTGGAAACCAAGTGCAAGTGCTCTGGAGAGATTATGCAAATTGGAGATGAAATCCGCAACAGCTAGATCCCTTATCCTGTGAGCTGTGGCCCTTTGGTGGGACAATGTCTGCTCTGAACAGCTCAATGCCAGCCTGAGGTCCTCAAGGGCCCCTGGGGACCCCTCGTGAGCCAGCTGCTCGGGCCTTCCCCAATTCTGGTTATTCCAGAAAACTTCAGAGCCAGCATCACAAGCTGGGGTGGCGATGCCGCTAGCAGAACAGCTTCTCCACTAGGCTAACAGAGAGTTTTCCTCATCAAAGAGACTAGGGAAAATATGTCAAAATATACCTTGTACCTGGCAGAGTCAGGAGGATTTTACGCTCAAGGCTTTAGCTGACTAGCAAGGGAAGGAGTACACTTTGAAGTAATATGGTATGATTATCAGAAAAACGTTGAGTGGCACATCTAGAAATAAACTGGGGAAACCTTTTTCACAGAAGAGGAAAGTTTTCTGCAGCCTTAATAGTTGAGCAGTTGGCATGAACCAGAAGTCACCCCCGCCGGCCTAGCCACGCCAGCCACATTGCTGTCTCTCGTGAAGCTGGTTCTAGATCCCGAGTGGAGCCGAGAGAGTGGGAGATGACTGCTCGGGCGTAGACAGGCCCGGCCAGGCACAGCTTGAATTATATCGCTTGTTGATTCCAAGAGCTCCCCAAGAGGCAGGGCAGGCTGCCACCAGCACCCTCCTGGGCAGTGGGAACTGCTGTTAGAAATATCCTAATTCATCCGCACGCAGAGCAGATAGATCAGTGTTGCTGCAACAGAGTGGCTGGAGGTTGCCAAGCCCATTCCTCATAGCTAGACTCATCAGCGAGTTCCCCCGGGCGGGCCAACTCGTTGTGTCTCTTTGTGAGTTCTTTCTTAGCAATTAGTAGACACATGCTGTCACACCACGGAATAAGGAAACACACGATGGGGCCCCTGCCCTGCCAGGCTTTCCTCGTCAATCTTTTCTATTAGTGGAACGTGAGCTGGTAGAAAGAATTAAAACATGACTCGCAGCCTACATGCCCACTTGTTCTCAGGGTTTTGTCTCAGCCATGAGAATAAAACCAAGATAAGGCCATTCATAAACGGAGTCTGCGGGCACAAATCCTCGCAAGGTCTCTGAGAAGGGGTAGTGCTCCCATTTGACAGATGGGTAGGTGGAGGCTCAGTGACCTTAGGTGACTTGCTCTGATTCCTCTGTTTCCAGATGCCCTCTCAGGGGGTGGGCTCTGGAGCAGCCTGTCCCCACCGTCCCGTGGGGAATCCTTGGCTGGCCCCCAGGGACAGTGGTTTCCTTGTGCAGGAATTACAAGCAAGTGACGGAAGGGTCCCCTCCTTTCCATGGCCCCAGACCAGCCTGATTGGCTGAAAATGACAGCATCGGCATTTGAAAACTTTGTTGGGTGAAGGGTTAAATATGTTGCAATAAGGCGGGCACTTCCCAGAGAAGCAGCATTTACACCCTGCACGTTTGTGGAAATACTTGTTAAAGGAAAACAACCACAACATTGTGCATGTTTTTGGGAAGAGAATGGCCAAAGTGTCTTTAATTCACTGTTTACCCGTGAGAATTACTCCCAGGAGTAATCCCGCAATAAAATCTTCTTGGTCTGTGAGAATAGAAAGAAATTGAATCAAAAGACTCTATTTCCACTCGTATTTATTCAGTCTGGGAAATGCAGTGGGCCGGAGCATTAGTACCAGCAGGGGATTCCTTGCTCCTAGCGTTAAATTACTGTCATAATCGCTCAATTATTTCTTCCTTGTACTGTTTAAAATAAGAATCCATCACATTCTGTGTTTTTTTCTAGCATTTATTAGGTTGAGTGTTTAGGAAAATCAATTATAGTCAGTCAGGCATGAATTGATGAATGTTCTTGTAATAATTGTCAGTTGTTAAACTGAATGTACTTTCTCTTTCCACCCCTTTTCATTTCCTTCAGAGGGCAGAGGTGGCGCAGAGAGAGGCGGAGACCTTAAGGGAGCAGCTCTCGTCGGCCAATCACTCCCTGCAGCTGGCCTCGCAGATCCAGAAGGCGCCGGACGTGGTGGGTAGCCCGGCCCTGCGGGACTCTGCCCGCCTGGCATCTCCTCCTTCACGTCGCCGCTGCTTGCCGCTTGCTTTTTGTTTTGAACGTCTCTTTTTGGAGTAATAACTTGAACCGGCACTGCTTTCTTGGCGGGGAATGCTTTCAGCAACTCGGGGCTGGAACTTGCGCGGTGGAAGGGAGAGCTTTGCTGGTCATGCATGGGCGCTCGGAGGCCAGCGAGGCGTCACCCAGAGCTGGCGCGGAGGCTGGTGAGACGCCATCGCGCCCAGGACGTCTTCCCAGCCGGGCCTGGGTGGGGGGTTGCTGCGTGTGAGTGGAGACCTGAAACTGGAGCCGAGTCAGAATGGCACGGGGAAGCTGAGCGCTTATCCTCCTGGGTGTGTCTTTCCGGGGGGAAGACCCAGTCCAAGAAGAGCTGGGAGGGCGAAGAGGTAATAAAATCACCTGCTCTGAGTTTACGTAAGAGCCAGAATCTCACCCAAAATACAAGCATTCAGGAGGAGGGAGGCAGCTTGATTTGTCTCAAATTAACGCAAATAGCTCTTAGCCAGAGCTCTCCCAGCCTGCTCAAGGTGGCTTTGAACTACGGTCCAACTCTTTCCTTCCGTGCCATGTGGTGACATGGAGCAGCATGAGAGTAGAGACCCCAGAGGTTGGGGCCGCAGCCCTGGGGTTGGACCCCAGCCGTCCGATGTGTTAGCTGTAGACCTGGGCCAGGGGCGGACCCTCCCTGCGTCTCTGCGCCACCATCAATAAAAAGGGGTCCCATGGGGGCTCGGCAGGTTATCATGAGCACTTAGAGCAGGGGTCCTCAAACTTTTTAAACAGGGGGCCAGTTCACTGTCCCTCAGACTGTTGGAGAATGCGCACTGTTGGCCCGGGACGAGTCGGCTGCTAAGCAGAACAGGCAGCGGTAGCAAAAACACCCGGAGGGCCGGATAAATGTGCTAAGCGGCCCGAGTATGACCCGCGGGCCGCAGTTTGAGGACGCCTGACTTAGAGTAATACTCGGCACACACGGGAAGACCTCAGCCAACCCTGGCACTTATTCCTACTGTGGTCAGCGCCATCGTCTCTGATCCCCCAATTTCTAGGCACGTGGCTCCTCACTCGTTCACTTCCAAACCTTCCTTTCCCCACGTAGTAAACAAGGATTCAGTGATCCTGAGGTCCAGTTAGCTCTGTCAGGCTACGATGGGTACCTGGCACTTGGAGGGGTCCTTTAATTGAACAAAGACTCGCTGAGTCCTTGCTGTGGCCAGGGCCTGTGTGGACACTGGGAGAACAGTGACGAGGGAAGACTCGATGCTATAAAACATTCAGCTGTCAGTTCGACAGCCATCGTTCCACCCAGTCCATAACACAGGGTGTAGTTACTTCCTTACGTGGATGAGGACACGGAAGCTCCTTGGATATGAACACTTCGCCCCAAGCAGGTCGGTCAACGGGCCGGCCAGGGCCGGGTGGGGCCTTCTCACCCGCAAGCCCAGGGCTTGTCAGTTCCTCCCTGGGTATAAGCCTATAGCAGTGTTAGTGTTAGGACTCTCTTTGAAAAATGAGTTTTAGTTTTCTTTTAATTAACATTAAATAAAACATGATTTAAGCATTTCAGGAGATAGAGAAAAGATTTCCATTTAAGGGGCCAATCACGCCCTTCGTACTTCATGGGCTCTGGTACTCAGTTTTAACCGAGGTGACCCCATAGCTCCTCCTGCTCCCTCCTCCGCGGTTAGATGTAGTGGATACCTCGCCAAGACCAGGTGGGAGGAAGCCTTCGGGATCAGGTCACAGCTTCTCCCGGCCTCTGGGGTCCCACTGGGTCCTATAAAGGAAGCCATCCGTTCAGACATGTCCACACAGGACTCCTGAGCTCAATGTTTTGGTTGAAGCGAATTCTGGCACCATCCTGGACTGCAGCCACCAGAGCATTTCAGAAGGAAATGAATGTTTTTGCAGGTAGACTCAGTTGTGGATCCTAGGGGTGCTTAAACACTTCATCATCGGTTAAGTGCAGTGTTTACATGGTACTGGCTCCGTCTGCCAAGAGCGGCCCTGCGGGGCTCTCCTCGGGTGTGTGTTCCCAAGCAGCCCGCGAGTTGCAGCTCCAGCCAGTTGGGGAGCAAACATAGGAAACGCGCCAGCGGAAAAATGGTCTGTTGAGCTTGGCTGGCAGAAGGCGGCGGAGAAACAGTAGAGTCTATAGATCTAGCAAAGGCCAAAGCCAGTCCGAGGGGTGTCTCAGCGGAATCACCAGTTCTAGAAGGTGAGCGCTCAGCAGGCCACTCTGACTCAGCAGCCACAGTGGGCTTTACATAGTTAATTCATTTCCTCCTCCTGACACCACTGTCGTCAGAGGAAAGTCTTGCTGTTACTGTTGTTTTACAGGTAGGGAAACTGAGGCTCAGACAAGTCTAAGCAATTCGCCCATGACCGTGTGGCTAGAAAGTGGTCACGCTGGAATGTGGACCTAAGTTTATCCTACTACAAAGTCCCTTCTTTTTCCCCTACATCGACCAATTCCTCCTTTATGGGCACTGAATGAGATGGGACACATGACGGCCCTTTGTAAAGTGTTCGCAGACAAATATTAGTTCGGGGCCCTAGTGCAGCACACCAGGCCTCCTTTTTGAACCCAAACAAACTGTAACATTGGAAAATACGCCTGTCTATCAGGTGAATCTAGCAAATGAACACACCTTGGTAGCATCCATCCGACTTTGCTTGTGGTGGTGGCAGAGACCGGTGGCAATAAGAAAGAGAAGGCTGAGTCCCATCCCCTCATCTCTCCCCAGGGCAGCAAATAAACTAAGAGCAGGCCAGTGTGCTGGCTCACGCCTATGATCCCAGCCCTTGGGAGGCCGAGGCAGGAGGATCGCTTGAGCCCAGGAGTTTGAGGCTGCAGCGAGCTGTGATCTCGCCACTGCACTCCAACCTAGATGACAAGAGTGAGAACTCGTCTTTAAAAAAATGAAGAAAGAGTAGAGCAGCCTACACTCCAAACGTTAGTCCCCCCGGGTGGGGTACAGGACAAATCCTCCTCTTGCTAGGTGCAGCCTCAATGCTCTGGTCCCAGCAGGAGGGCTTAGGGGTCAGCTCTGCAGTTTGGGGTATGTCACACCAACAGGTTGGGAGTAAGGGGAGATGAGTGCGTTCAAAGGGATAAAAGTTGGCAATACCACGTCAGTAACTTCTGCATTCATCTTTCCCTTGGGAAACACACTCCACCACTGCCATGGCCTCGAACGCTTCCATCCTTTACACTGTTCTTAGTTCTGCCGAGTGTTCCCGACGTATCCTCTCCTGGCTCCTGCACCACTAGATCAGAAGGAATGTAGGATGCCTTCTCGGTCCTAGAGGCCTGGAGCCATGGGAACGTCTGTGCTGGGCAGGACACCTAGGTCAGCATCCCAGTAGTGGTGCCCATGGTGACCTATTGTCACGTTCACTGTCTGAGCCAGAGTGTGACGCTGGGCCCTACCTCAGGCCCACAAATCCCAGGCTCCATGGTGAGGGCCAGGACCCGTATGTTTTCTAAAGCTCCCAGGGGGTGCAGCTGAGTTGCACCTTGGACAGATGTGCGGGGCCAGTGGTCCCAGCCTCTCTGAACCCACACGTGCTCCAGCATGTCCCCTGCGCCCCGGCTCACGAGCTTGCTGGCTTCTTCGCTGCCTGACACCCTCCGCCCCGGAGCCTGCACGCTGCCATCCCCTCGGCACGCTGCCATCCCCTCGTCGTCCACCCTGCCATGTCGGTCCCTCCCCCTCGGCCCCCAGCCCCTGGACCATTCCCCCAGCCTTTCTCCGTTTCTGTCTTAGTTCTCTATTGTGACCTTACAACAGGACACCCAGGAGTGCCCCCCATGTGGGAGTGAGCCATGGTTTGGGCTGTGTCTTTTTCCAAGGTCTTAGTGCTTTGGGGCAATTTTCTCATCTCGTTTTGTTCATTCAAGACAGCAATGATTTTTGCTCCATTATGAATGAGGAGCTTGTTGCTCAGTTTCCTGCGAGTTAGATGACGGGGCCTTGGGCTTGTGGCCATGCCCAACGGGGCCCCAGGAGTTGAGCAAACAGCCCTAAGAGGCCTGCCCTCGCCCAGGTCCCCCAGCTGGGTTCAGGGCCAGCACTGGGAGCTGCAGTTTTGGCACATGCTTATTTGAACCTCTTGTCCCCAATACATTGAGTTGTACTTGGTTGTTGTAAAGCCCAGGTGACTTCCCACTAATGTCACAGACTCTTTTCGTAAGAGCCCTTTAGGCAGCATTTATGGCCACACCCATCAGGGTGGGACATTGATAAGATGAGTGACCTAAGGTCTGTGGTTCAGTGTGTGCCACTATCAGATTCATCTCCCTGGATGTCACCTCCATCGTGTCCCCTCCAGGCTCCCCATGGCTGGCCGCCCTTTGGAGCGTCCCCCATCAGGTGCCCCCGTGCTCACGCCCTTGCAAGCTGCCCCGCGCGTCGGCTACCGCTCAGGCCCTGCTCCCTGCCACCCTTGTGCCTGCCTGTGGTGTCTCCTGCCCTTCCCCTGTGCCCACCCTGACATGGGGCCCCTGTGCTCTTACCAGGCCCTGCCAGCCCTCGGGGCTCACCTCCACCTGGTCCTCCGCGAGGCTCTCACTTCCTGGCACTGCTTGTATGACCCGTCCCAGGGCTCCCGACGCTGGGCCCAGCTGGTGTTGCCCAGGATGGCGCTTTCCAAACTCTCTATGATGAAGGACAATTTTGTTTTGTTTTTTAAATTTCCAGTCTGTTGCAGACTGATAGTTTTATAAAAGACAATTGAAATGTCACTGAAATGTCGAGTCGCTATAAAAGCTTCTAAACACTTACTCTCGGTTTCTGTGCTTGCCTCACTGTGCACCGGCACCAGTTTGTGACTTGGCATCAGTCCGTGGAGCACACGCTAAGCAGAACTGGTCTGGACAGCATGCGCCTTGTAAATAAGCCAGTGGAGACACTCCCTGGGGCCCCAGGGCCTCGTGCACATCTTCCAGGAGTCAGGAGACATGAGCCACCTAGTTTAGGGGATCGTAGAAATCAAAGAAACAGACAGAAGTCACTTCTTTGTACACAAAACTTTGCAGACTTAAATGACACAGACCTTAACTTCCCAGGAAGGAGATGTGAAAAATCACTTCCCTGGGTGACTGTCCCCAGGTATGCAAACCGGTGACAAGCACACCATTCGTGGAGTAGCCTGGCTACACCTGCTAGCCAGGGCTGCAAGGGGGGGGCCATGGCAAGGACGGTGGCTTTCCATGCTGCCCCCAGGTTCTGCTGTCACAGATGCTGTGCAGCCCTCCCCCTCTACCCGCCTTCCTGTCTGTCACACCCTGAAGTGATCTGCCCTGCAGAAAAGCTTCCAGAATCATCAGGAGCTATGATTACTTTTAAAGCTTGAAAAGAATACTGCTTGAGTCATTGGGAAGTAGAATTATAGATTTGACTTTTTCTTTTGTTTTAATACCTTTTTGTTTTGCATATTTTCCCCAGTGAGCATAAGGAGAACATAAAAATCAGTTTTTAAAAAAATCAGTTGCCATCAAAGTTCCTAAACAAAGGAACACCAAATATACAACTTCCATGTCTTTTAACTTTTTTCTCTCTAATACTGACTCTGAGAATCGATTTGTCAAATAATATCTCAGTTTTTGGACAATTTAACAATGAATCCAAAGGCTTGAATCTCATCTTGTGGGAAAAAATCTAGGCGCCTCAGCAGCACTCCAGGGGCCCTCCTCTGAGCCACCCGGCCTGCTGTTCCCTGTCCCCAACTCTCAGCAGGTGCCCTCCCCTGAGATCCTCACTCACATGGCACTGCCTGGGTGACTTTTCCTGACCATCTTGTTAAAACTCTGCCTCTGTCAACTCTGACTCCCATGGCCTCCCCCTGCTTTAGGTTTTCTTAGCACTTGTCACCTCCTTGCACACTTTTCATTACTGATAAATGCATACACTGCGTGTCACCCACCCCGCCCCAGCCCCACTACACTGCAAGCCCTGTGAAGACTCACTGCTTTTACTCACTGCTGTGTGCCTGATACATGGTGGGTACCCATATTTGTCCAGAAAACAAATCCAGGTGGCAGCTACCATGTGGATAGAAGGTGGCATGGGGGGTGAGGCAAAGGGCAGGTCATGTCCAGGCAAAGGCACAAAGCAGCGTCCCGCCATGAGCTCACCATCCACACCCTGAAATCGGAGGTTTCTGCTTCGGTTGCCAGCACAGGTAACCCCGAGCACCTGCCCCAAAGCCAGTGCAGTTTTGTCATTTCTTTTCTCCTCCCCAGGAGCAGGCCATAGAGGTACTGACCCGCTCCAGCCTGGAAGTTGAGTTGGCCGCCAAAGAGCGGGAGATCGCCCAGCTGGTGGAAGACGTGCAGAGACTCCAGGCCAGCCTCACCAAGCTGCGGGAGAACTCGGCCAGCCAGATCTCCCAGCTCGAGCAGCAGCTGAGCGCCAAGAACAGCACGCTCAAAGTAAGGGCATCACGGGGGCCGGCAAGCCACCCCAGGGAGGGATGGTGGGCAGCTGGACACGCGTGTACACACCACACGTACACCCTCCGCCTTCCTTGAATTAACAGCAGTTGTGGCAACCCTAACCTCCCTTTGAGGTAGCTCAAAGCAGAGTCCCAAAGCCCACGCCAAGGAGACTGTTTTTGAACCCTGCCATCCTCTCTTGCCAGGCCAGTCCTTACATGCAGCACAAGTGTCCCCAGACTGGGTGGAAGTCCCATCCCTGGCGTCTGCCCATGTCTGGTGCTCACGGAGAGTCTGTGCTTTCTCATGTTGGGTTTGGGGGCAGGAGGAGTCAAGGTGAGTGGCCATTTATATAGACAGCCCTTTAGTCCAGTTCTGCTGGACATCCCTGGCTTTCAGAGGATGCCCCAGCGGGAGGACCCAGCCCACTAAAACTCTGGCTCTTCCTGTGCCTGAATTAAATGAAAGCCCAGAGGTCCGCTGAGGTCACATCTGAGCTCCTGAGCTAGGGGATGTTCCCTCGTTCAAGTGCTTTTCTCTCTGTGGCCCCAAAGCTCAGTGTCTCTTCAGCACAGGAAGCCACACACTCGGTCTCCCTCCCACACGGTCTCATTAGGCAGAAGCTAGGTCTGGGCTTTCTAATAAATCTGTATCTCAAATGCAGAACTCAGAACTTTTTCATATATTAAAAAATGATTATTATACTTTAAAGCATTTGCAATCTGTTGAAGCAAGTATAATTTGAAGCGGGTTCTGGAACCCTAGATTCATAGGTGTCAGAGCTAAGAGGGACTCTGGGAGATGTCTTAGGCAGGACCAGCAGGGGTCTCGCCACCCCCCACTCTGCCGTGGGCCGCCTACTCACGTCCGCCCCCTGTCCCGGGCTGAGTGCGTGAACGAACATGTAGCTGACAAAACGAAATGGATTAGGGTGAGTTGTAAACATTGAAAGAAAACTTTTTCTGATATAAAGTAATTCTAGAATGTGGTTAAGCTCATTTTGATTTTTTATTTAATCGAGATTTTCTTCTCGACACGACCAAATTTAACCCAGAACTAAACTTCCAGCAAGTCTGTTGCTGACCCTGGCGACCCCCACAGCCCTCCCCTGCTCGTTTCTTCTCTGCGTCTTTGGGGTGCATTTCATCCACTGTCTGAGAAACTGCCCGGTTCCGGGTCCCTGTGAGGAGACGGCCCTGCCGACGTTGGGGAGATGGTTGAAGCCTGGTCACATCTGTCACAGCCGGGCCGTTTATTTCTCCAGCGTGTCCTACTGCCCGATGAGTACCAGTACTCATTTTTTATTTCTAGATTAAATCTAATTTTCTCATGTTACAGCCATTTGTGACCCTAGTGGTGGCATTATGATTAGATAATTTGCCTTCCTCTCCTCTGCTTCCGTTAAAGGGCACGGCTCAGATACAGCCTGCATGTGGCTACAAGAGAAGAAGGCTAGAGACCTCACATTTTTTATTATAGAGCAATTTCTTCTAAATCAGTTAAGGTTTTAATGTTTGCCTTCACAAAAAAATGAGACGCAGTTTCACAAATTAATGTTCTTTATCCGTATCTTGGGGGAATTCTTTAATACTGTGCAGTTAATGAAACAATTCGGCAATACTTCTTCCAAAATTATTGCTCCCCTATCTTCATCTGATCTAATAATCAAAACATATCCTCTAGTAACAAGACTTCTCTGATTTTAATTATCTTAACCCCTTGTCACCAGGAGTAGCGAGATGGCTCTGATATCGAGCCCGCATGCAAAAGGCATCAGACGCCCCCAAATGTGTGTGTCCTCTCTCGCCCCAAAGGAATAAAGCTAATTGAATGATATACCTTCTTAGGGCTTTTTATGTTTCCTAATGTGTATAATTTATAGCCTCAAATCTAAACTAAGCAGGAATAACGATTAGGAAAATACTTTATGAATGAGACCTGGATGCTTTTGTGACAGGGAACCCAGGCCCCAAAGTGGTGGCTACTCAGACGCAACAAGGGGCAAGTTCAGACTTGTCTTACCATGGGCTGCTGCTTTCTTCCTTCTTCCTGTCCTCCTCCGCTCCCTTCCCTTCTGTTTTTCCTTCTTGGGCCATGTTTTTCAGTTCTAGGGGACTCTGGGACACACGGTGGGGCCTTGAATAGGGCTGCTGTTTGGGAGAGGAGGCTGCAGCTTCCAGCTCGGCTCTCAGCTTTTTAGAGTGGTGGGTGGTTTTGCCATGAGCATTTGACAATGTGTCCTTGATCTTTAAGACAAATGCCAATGTGTTTGATGACAGCCACTTGGGGAGAGGGCGTCTCCCACAGGCAGAAGGCTTAATGAGCAGTCTTTAGCCTTGAGATTATTGGTACTCTCTATAACTGAATGTACTTGGGGACTAATTAATTGGTTTGCTTTCCCCAGCCCATGAACCTCTCCATCCCTCTGCCACTAAGGTTTCTTTCCTGCACTGAGTGAGGATCCTGACACCTGCGTGCTGACCAGTCTCTCCTTGCCTGGCTTGTTCTTTTTTAAGCAGAGTTCACAGTAAACGCATCACTGTCCACTTACAGCCGTACATCCACTAACCTTTAAATAGACATGGAAACAGACTCAGACGTGGGAGATGTTGCTTCCTGCCTAATCTGACAAGTGCTCAAGCGCAGTGCCACTTGTAAAGGATAATTCTATATTCGTAATTAATGAAATAACCCAACCACCATGACAAGGCTGCTATTTTTGAGAACTAACTATTCTGTGGTCCTCTGTTGGAACACTTTAATATAGAGGCAGTGTAATTAGGCAGTCACCTGCATTATACTTGCCGTAGCACGGAAAATAATGCTACCAATAGCTTCAGTTTAAAACGGTATTTATAAGAAAGGCTAGCTAAAAGAATGCCAGTCCCGCAGGGAGAAATTATGTTTTCTACAGATGCTTTAAAGATCAGTACTTCCCACTGGGTGGGTGGGCTCATGTATCAGAATCACCCAGGGGTCTTCTTCCAAACTGCACGTTTTCCCACACCTCCCCCAACTCCTGAAGTTCTGATGGGTCCCCTAGAGCCACTGTGGGAGGATGCTGTGTCCCTCAGGGGTGCTGGGGCCCTGCAGGACTGATGAGCATTTCTTTGCACTCACTCTGTGCCTGTGATTCTGGACAAGGTAAACACACCTCTAGACTCTGCCTGTGTGGTGGTGAAGTTCCCTTGTCCTGCTGTGTCCTAGCCTGTCACCTGTGCTGGGCCTGCCCTCACGCTGCTTCACTTGGCCTTTAAGGACATTATAAGTATCTATAAAGAGTTTCTAAAGCTCTGATGTCCATCCCCCACATGAGTGGGCAGGACAGTGGTCATTATCTTATGGACCAGGTCAGATCCGGAGCTGTCCTGCCTGGGGCTGCAGAGGAGGCTCAGCCCCATCTGACACCAAGGCCCCTGCATGTCCCTCCAGGGCAGCCTACAGCCACTGGGAGCCAGCAGGGGGAGAGACGCACCTCCAGGAAGGCTGAGCAAGTTCTGCTGTCCGAGCAGCGCCCAGGGGTTGAGACTCCCCTGGCATAGTGTTGTCCTGGCAGAGTCTTGAAGGCTCTGTGAGCACAGATTTGAGGAGGGGAGGGGGAGTGCAGTCTGGGTGCAGGAAACAGGTAGATCCACCTGGCAGCAGTGGCGACACCCTGGGGCCATCCTGCCAAAACCAAAACTGAGGGGCCCTTTGCTAGAGGCCTCGGGTGCCTTGTTAGGGCTGAGGTGTCATCTGGCTGGCAGTAGGAGGTTATAAATGTGTCTCTATGTAATCTCTAGTTATTTGGGGAAATCTATGGTGAATCCTCTTGGAAAGACACACTTGCACTCATCACTTGGTAAACAAATCCAGATATTTCAGGTGTAGACAACCCCCAGCTTCCAGCACACTTCACTGACATGCATTATCCCAGTGGCCTAAATAGGAGCCAAGTCCCTCACAGCCTGTGGTGGCCCTGTTCCAGGAGGGATTGGCTCCTGTCTGCCCTATGTCTGGGTCACACCTGATCCCAGTTCCTGGAATTGGGAGGTGACTGGTGGCACATGTGCCATGCAGACATCCCTCCTTTTCTATGCAGAGCCACACTGTGTCAGCTCTGCGGCTCTTCCTGCTCTAACTTCCAGTCTGTGAGGTGCCAGGACCCTGCATTTTGGGGCAAAGAGCAAGCCCGAGGTGTGACCCTCACTGTCCCCCACCCTCTGGCCTTGGGGAGTCTCTCTTGGTCGTGCATTCTCAGCATCCCAACAGGCCGCGCGCAGCAGCAGCCCGGTGCTTTGATGGGTTCCGGGAAGCTCCCGGCACCAGGGGTCTCTCTGGGCTCCTCCCCTAGGCCCTGCCTCAGTAGGTCTTAAATTTACATAGCGGCTGCCTCTCCCCAAGAACTGTGGAGGTCGGGCATTTGTGTCGGGAGTGTCCTCGTACTACCTGTACATGCTACCCAGGCCTGGACCCCAGGGGTGTGGTGTCAGCCAGGGGTCTGTCTTAGACCACTGTTCTGAAACAGTGGGGGGGGGTCCTGGTAAGGCCAAACATTCCCACACCAATGCCCCTAACCTGAGCCAATGGGTCTTCAGCCATCACCACAGAGAGCCTGGCCCTGTTCCTCTATGTCGTGGGTGCCACTCTGCCCCTGTAAGAGTAAGACCCTGTCTCCAAAAAGAAAAAAAAAAAATAGGGACAGCAATAACAAGCACCGTTTATGGGGTGCTGCCCTAGCGCCCAGCTCTGTGCTAAGCACTTAATGTGCAGCATCTCATTTAATCCTCTTGAAAGCACTGGCATATGTGCCATTATCCCCATTTTATAGATGAAGAAACTGAGGCTTGTAGAAGTTAAGTCTTGTCTGAGGTTACCCTACAAAGATGTGGCAGAGCCAGGATCCACTGGACCCCAGGCCCCAGGCTCACGGGTGTCCTATCCTCTCTGAACTGCTGTGGGCGGGGAGGGCACCCTGAGGTCTGTCAGGGGCTGTGTTGTAGAAACTTGGAGATTTTTTCCCTTTCCTTGGGCAGATACATCTGTACAACTGTTGTGATCATTAGATCAGTGTATGAGATAGTAGGACTGAGCACAGGAGGAAGCGCGTGTTTTCAGAGAGGATGGGAGTCTGCACCGGTTCTTTGCTTTGTGTGACCCTTTGAGGTGATTGCTGTTATTCCCATTTTACAGATGAGAAGTTTATTTACTCATTCAAAGGCACCCAGCTCATAGGTGACAGGCTTAGACTCCAGATTCAGACCATCAGCCTTCTTGGCCTTTGCCACACCGGGTTCTAGACTCTTCCATGTGTTCCTCTCCCCACACTTCTTGCCAACTTTCTCCCGTTCTGTGGATACAACCAAGTTCATGAATGTTCTGTATCCAGGGCCAGTGAGTTCCACAGCCTGGCATGCGTGTTCCATGCCAGAAACACTGGGTAATCTTCTGCGAGGGAAGGCTGGCACATCAGTGCCTCCTGCTATTTGACTATAGGGAAGAGAATGAAATAATCACTTCCTTACGAGCACCTTCTGAGAATCTTTTGTAGGAAAATGAGTACCTACTACCCCCTGTTTGATTATGACTGAGAAAACCGTTATAGCATCTAAAGTTGGCAAGAGGTTTTAAAAAGGAACTAGGGCAGAGCAATTTTACGCAATGGAAAATGCACACACAAGAAATTGCCAGCAAAGGCAACAGAAAAGGACGTGCTAAATGAATTTAGTTTACAGAATACCTGAATTCTTGAAACCGTGGGCAGATGGGGATTCAGATGGCCATCTCTTCCCCAAACTCTAGGGTGTTCTCAGTTGGCTTTAAGCTCTGGTCCTGCTTGTGGCTGGTCAAGCAGCAGCTACTATAAAAAGGTGCCTGGAAGCCCTGTGGAGGGGAAGGTGCTAGCAATTCAGGAAGTGGCATTTGTTCACCTCGAGCTTAGAGACACGCTGAATCGCCAATGCCCTCCCCTGGGTCTCCATGTTCTATATGGAGCTCCCTTTGGAAAAGGTCAAAGCAAACTGGTCCAAAATCCCTTTGCAAAAGGAAGCAGCACCCCCCACCGACTACCCCACACCCACAGCACTTCCCAGCATGAATGCCCTGCAGAGGTGTGGGCAGAAATGGCCACACAAACATCCAGACTTTTCTGGAGCACGTCAGAGCATCATCATACTTCGGAAATGGCCACTGCTCCCCGAGGAGCAGTGTATGTGTGTGCTCAGGAGCCCTGTGCTTGTTGCGACCTCGTTGGTCAGCACCCCCAGGAGGAGCAGCAGGCTGTCCCTGCAGGGCTCGCGGGCTATCAGCCAGTTGGGGAAACCACCCAGCACCCATCTTAACAGGCCTCCATCCCAAAAATTCCAACAATCCGGGGTTTAGGAATGCAAATGTGCATTTCCTGAGGCCTGTGCAAAGCCCTTGCTCAACAGTGGGCTTGCGCATCTCCCATTAGGGGCCTCACTGAAGGTGTTGACAACCAGCTGTATGAGTCAGTTAGCCTAACATACTTGTGAAAAACTATACGCTGCTTTTAAACTCCAGGAGAGCTGCTCTTCCTCTGTCTGCTGTTCCACGGCATACCATACCAAGTGGGCTTTTCCTCATCTGTTTTCCACCTCCGTAAAGCTTTTTCCTTCTCTTTTATTAAGTTCTGTGTCATAACCTTGTGTTGCTGTGTGTGCACGCACGCACGTGCACGCACTCACACTGGCCAGGCCGGAGCAGGCAGAAGGAGAGGTGGCCCGACATCGCCGACTTCCACTTGCCCGAGCTGCCATCCCCTCTCAGGGCTGGCTGTGTGTTCTGCAGCGAATGTAGTCAGTGAAGTCCTGTTGTCAGACATGGCCACTAATAAAATTCCTCTCTGTTTTCAGCAACTGGAAGAAAAACTCAAAGGCCAGGCTGACTATGAAGAGGTGAAGAAAGAGCTGAAGTAAGTACGGAGACGCCTGTGGCCCTCACAAGCTGGGGTTCATCAGGGCCATCTGCTACCAAATGCCAACTGGCGACAGGGCAGCCTCGGCCCCTTGCACTCAGTCTTGGCAGAGGCATGTAAATTCAGCCTGCGCTCTGCCACTACACGGAGTCCCAGGCTATCCGACACTGTCCCTGAATTCTTTGGACATTTTTATAAAACTTTGTGCATTTAAAATATTCCAATATGCACAGAACCATTGCCTTTACAAAAATGATAAAATAGCTTGTTTTCAGCCATAAATTCCCCAAACAGAAGCAGAGCAGAGGAGGGAGACATTTTGTGATTGAAAGCGTGCACCGCTGCCGCCTCCTACCCTCCGTTCCCCTTGTTGGGGGCCACAGCTGAAAGCCTGTCCCAGCTGTGGGGCTGACCTGAAGTTCTCCGGCTTGGAGGTTCCCTTCTTGGGCCCTAGCCTCCAGCCTGGCCCTCCTACCTCTGCCTTCTCCTCCATCCTGGTTCCTACCTGTCCCCAAGTCCATCGTGCTCCATACTCGACAGCCCCTCCCCAACCTGGAGCCCACAGTCAGCCCCAGAATGGGCACATGGCTCCCCCTTTGCCTGGACTCCCTCCTCTGGTCTTAAGCTCTACCCCCGTCTCTCTAGGTGACCCTTACACCAAGACCCCAGCTCCCCTCCTTCCTGCTGCTCCTGCTGTTCCATCAGTCACTTTCTCACTTGCTGATATTTTCAGTTTCTCCTTTTAAGACAAGCCGATACCCACTGGCCTTGGTGTTCTTTTGTATTCTTAATTCTGTTCTCTCGGGTCTGCTGCCTGCTGACAAAGCTCCCTGGATGGCTTCTTTGAACTTCTCAGCCTCCTCTTGGCCATGACCTCCCTTGCCAGGGCGCTCTCTCCCCACCCTCCTCTGGCTGCAGCCTCTGCCAGCACCTCCACGGATGGACCCCAACCCTGACTGGTAGTTCCAGCCTCTGCGACTTATTTTTATCTGGTTGACCTTCTATTCCTGCCTCCCCTCTCCCAGTCTTTCCCTCTTCTACCCCCTTCAAAAAAAAAGAAAGAAAGCAAAAGAAACAAGGCCTTCTAGTCTTGAGCCAGAGAAACTGCACTGTGAAGGCCTTCGCCCAGCCCCTCCCTCCTGTCCTAGGGCTTGGTCATCATCCTCTGTCCTTCTCTTCCTCCTCCACCAGGCTCACCTCTTTCCACAGGAGCCAGGGCTTCTGAGCTCTAGCCTACAACCTGCACCTGTCTGTTACCTCCTATCTGTCATCTGCTGTGCTGCAGGCTGGCACTCAGCCCCCTGCTGCCCACATTCCTGCCGGCCCCTCTGTTGCATCTGTACACAGCGCTAGGCCCCCACACAGACATCTCAAAGCTCCACTCAGGTGGCTTTCCTGCCAAAATGTGTTCCTGAAAGCCAGGTGTGGTGATACGCACGTGCAGCCCCAGCCGCTTGGGAGGCCAAGGCAGGAGGATCACTTGAGCCCACAAGTTTGTCTCTAGCCTGGGCAATGTAGCGAGACAATTTCTTAAAGAAGAATGTGTTCCTGGCTTCCCACTTCCCAGTGAACCAAGTGTCCTCTGGGACACATAGCCATGTCCCCTCCCTATCCCATCTCCACATCCTCCCCCTCTGCCCCTGACAGGCTGTGCTGTAGTAGGGTCCTCCAGCACAAGGAGATCCCCCTGCCAAGGGTCCCCAGCAGGTTTTCTTTCTGCAGACCATCTGGATGTTCATCTGTGACCTGTGGTGGCCTGTGGGTTTCATGGGATGAGGGTCAGGAGTGGTTCTGCTCCTCCTGGGGCCAGGCACGTCCCAGGCCTTTGGTGAAGATTTGTTGAATAATTGAGGAGACACTTATGTTTTTAGTATAATACATATCAAACAAGGGGCAAGAGTATAGTAGCAAACATCAGTGAAGCCCACTAAGAAGACAAGTTTGTCCAGATGGCTCATCACATCTCTCCTGTCTGATGTGAAGGGGTACAGACATGTCTTTACTTTCAACAGCAACCGTAAAGTTATGTTTTACCCACAGTAGCTCCTCTTTGTTGCTATATTTGTTAGTTTATGTTGTGAGGACCCCTGCAAAGATGCAACCACAGATAAACAATGGGAGGTCAGTTCCTGAGTTTACCCAGCACAGCGACCTCCTGGGGCTCTGGGCCCTTTGCCTGTAATGGCATCTTTACGCATCATGGTGTCTTGATGACACTCCATGGAGCTCACAGGACAGATGCTGAAGTCGTGGCTGCAGGAAGGCAGGGAAGGTGCAGCTGGCACCGTGCAGCCAACCCTTCTGAGTCTTGCTATGCTCCACTCTGTATTTAAAAGGAACACTTGCAGCTCCTGAGGGCCACATAGACTCACAGAAAGGAAGGAGCATCCACAGCAAAAGGAACTTGAAAAACAGTTCTGGGGATGTGGACTTGCTCAGATCTTGGACTTGTTGAGATAGTCCAGAGACTCTAGTGATCAGGGCACAGCCCCTTTTAATAACAAGAAGGACTGAGAAATCATCTTGTCTTGCCACTCCCTGGTCTTTGTGCTCCTTCCCCAGCCTGGGGCTGCAGAGAGGGTCTGCCCACTGCACTTTTGAGCCATCTACATGTGGGACGTCACTCTCTGCCCAGTTCCCCTGGTCCCTGGTGGGTGCAAGTTACCAAGCAAGCACAGGGCCGATGAGTTCCTCTCTCTCTAGCTTCCTTCTTACAACTTTTTCGTTCCCTTTAAGCTTTACAAATACATTCCTTTTGCAACAATGTTATGTCTGTATTAAACTTTAAAATTATACTCTGAACAGACCTGGTGTGATTCCATATGGAATGATTTACATGCTGGGCAAGAAACTTTTGCCAGCCAACTGCTAGTTGAATAGTTATTCTAGAGACGTTATCAAATTATATTATTGCCAGGGAAGTTGTTAAAGTTGTCAGTTCCTCAGTTCCTGGAGAGCAGGAAATTGTGATGTTAATGTTTATTAAAGTGGCTGTTAGCAAAGGTATAAGCAGAAGGTAACCACTCTGTCTTGCTCTTTCAGTATTCTGAAGTCCATGGAGTTTGCACCGTCTGAGGGAGCTGGGACACAGGTACACGGTCTCACTTTACTTTCGGCGTCAGCAGTGCTGGTCACCGTTGGTCCCGTGGGCAGGCGTGCTTCTCTGTCTCGATATTCATTTGAGGCCTCTTGTTTACAGCTGACGAGTTACTCATCAAGAACATTTAACCAAGTTAAAGCAAATTATCTTTAACTAAAAAGAGGCAAAAAGAGAAAAGTTAGCATTTTCCAAATTGGTAACTCCATTCAAGTGAAACTGTGATCTCACTTGGGCAGATACTAAGAACGTGGATAAAAATACAATTTCAGACCGTGTTGAGGAATAGCCAGAAAAGGACTGGCTTAGGAACTTCACGTGCCACTTCAGAGGAGAAGCCCCAGGGGCAGGATGACACAGGTGCAGGGTCATCTGGTGGCCAGCTAGAATTTATGTCACATGTGGCATCTCACTCCTGGCAACCAGAAGGCAGCACACACCTCCGTGGCTAGCAGAAAGAGAAGGGTTACTGCTACAGTCACTTCCTGACACAGAGCTGTGGCCAGCAGCTGGTCCTGCTGCCAGATGAGACACAGGTTTCGACTGCTTGAGTTTGAGGATAGATTAGAGAGTGATTAACTGTCTAGAGAAGCAATGCAGGTCTAAGCAGAAGAGAGAAAAGACTTCAGCTGAAATTAATACTTTTTAAAAGGCACGTGAATGTTGTCCACGTATGTGTTAAACATACGTGGGGGAAATCTGTCCCTGTCGGAGTCAGATGCAGAGCTGCGAGGGAAGGTGGGCAAGCACAGAGTACAGGGGCGGTGGGTGGCCGCTCCACGGTGGGCCCCGCGGTGAGCCCCACTCTGCCCCGTCTAGGACGCGGCCAAGCCCCTGGAGGTGCTGCTGCTGGAGAAGAACCGCTCGCTGCAGTCCGAGAACGCCGCACTGCGCATCTCCAACAGCGACCTGAGCGGTAGGTTGGCCAGGCCTCGCGCGGTGCTTGGTTCGCTTCCAGGGCTCGAGGAAGAGGAAGGTGAACCGTGAGTCTGGGCTGACGCATGGCGGGAGCATCGCCGGTTGACGAGAACCTTGACTAACGAGTGTTGGGTCTCCTCCTCCTCACCACTCTCCCTCCCCTCCCCACCCCTGCTTAAAGCCGGACTCCGAGATTCGTGAGCCGCAGAACGTCTGCGGAGGTCAGTTAGGGGCAGTGTGGCTGGAGACCCTAGGAGGGACCAGCAGAGGACGTTGGCTGTTCTGATCTGTGTCTGGTTGTGCTGCACGTAGGCCTGGGGCACATGCGTGCTGGGCCTCTGTCTGGTGGTGTTTCCAGGGGCTGCTTAGGGGGCTAGCCCCTGCCCCTCTGGGCTCAGTGGAGCTTTTCTTCCTTTGTCAGGTTTTCCTTGGGGATGCGTCCCCCATCCTTAGCCTTTCTTTGCTCATCCCAAAATGGTGGCGTCACTGACTGTGCTTCTGGTTTTGGCAGCTGGTAAACCGTTTAAAGGTGTCTCGGGCTTCGATGATATTGCATTCTTAAAATGTGCGCGCCTCCGATCGAGTGGACTCAGAGCAAGAGGTGTGAGCGAACCCATTGGTCCTAACATGTCAGTGTTTGCTGCTCCTCAGGCGGGCCCTTCTGGTAATAGCGCGAAGGCCAGAGGCCCCATGCCAGGCCCGATGCGACCTGTCGACTCTTCCCTGTGTGTGTTACCGGCTCCTTGCCACATTAGGAGTTTGAATCTATGTCTAGGGGATTCTCCAGGCTGCAACGTACAAGAAAGGCGCAAACATGAATGCATGTTGCTTGTGTTGGGGGGCCTTGTTTGGCTGACTTACAAATTCAATCGAAAAACAAACCAACACACCTCATTGGCCCTTGTAAAATCTGCACTTTTTTTTTCCCTTTTGTGGAGCAAACTTTGCATTTTGGTCTTGGTTTTTTTTCCCTTTGGAATCCCCCATAATGCATTCTGTTTGCCCTTCCTTGTAGGGTCAGCCAGGAGAAAAGGGAAAGACCAGCCTGAGAGTCGGCGCCCTGGACCTTTGCCGGCCTCCCCTCCTCCTCAGTTGCCCCGCAACACGGGGGAGCAGGCTTCCAATACTAACGGTACACACCAGTTCTCACCAGCGGGGTTAAGTCAAGACTTTTTCAGCTCATCCCTGGCAAGCCCCAGCCTACCCCTGGCTTCTACAGGAAAATTTGCACTAAACTCTCTCCTCCAGCGACAGCTAATGCAGTCCTTCTACTCCAAGGCCATGCAGGAAGCAGGAAGCACAAGCATGATTTTTTCAACAGGTCCATACAGCACAAACTCCATATCTTCCCAAAGTCCATTACAACAAAGCCCAGATGTAAATGGCATGGCCCCGTCCCCCAGCCAGTCAGAAAGTGCTGGGAGCGTCTCCGAGGGCGAGGAGATGGACACTGCAGAAATCGCCCGGCAGGTCAAAGAGCAGCTGATCAAGCACAATATCGGACAGCGCATTTTTGGACATTACGTCTTGGGACTGTCTCAAGGGTCCGTGAGCGAGATTCTGGCCCGGCCCAAGCCATGGAATAAACTGACTGTTCGCGGCAAGGAGCCATTTCACAAGATGAAGCAGTTCCTCTCCGACGAGCAGAACATCCTGGCTCTCCGCAGCATCCAAGGCAGACAAAGAGGTGAGAGACTGGCGTGGGCCGGTGCCAGCACGTGAGCCCGTCACAGAGTTGTGTGTATCTATGTCTGTGTGTGTGCGTGTGATTAAAACATTTGTACATCACATCAGGTAAAATTCTCTCTAGTCCTATCTTGTCCAGAGCTCAAGGGTGGACCGGCATGAGCTAAGGCTGTTAGATACAGGAGATCTGGCTTTTGAAACACTCAGCACTTAGGCAACTCAGTGTTTTAATAATAATACCATGTATCAAATTGGAGGGAATTACATGATGCACAACATCCTGGCATGTTTAGTGTCTGTGGGGCCAGGTGGCCTTGGGTGCTGGCCTCCAGCTGGGAAGAGATCCCACACAGCCCATGGCAGCAGCATCGACTGGGCTCCATCCTCACGCAGAGCTGGTGCTCTGTGGGGAGCATATCCCAGACACGTTTTCCCCCCTTCCCTCCACCCACAGAAGAGGGTGCGTCCTGTGGTCACCTTACCTACAACATTTATGTTCCATCAGTGATTCGTTTAGCATTATGAGCAAAATGGGCCTGGCTTGAGCAAACTACATGCAAGTTTTATTCAAACACCTTTCCTACTCCACCCTCCATAAAAAGATAAAACATCAGTCACGTTCATAATTTAAAGATTTCCTTCCCTCTTTAAGAACAAGGGATCAGTCTGCTAAATCAACAGGGATATAGAGAGGTCATTTTAGCAGACACATTTGAAACACCCTGAAATTTAGACTCAAATGGAGAAAGGAGATGTTTTGAACAGCATCAATTTGCACCAAGAACACGGGGCGTTTCACGGTGATGTTAACCGAGATTGAATGTCTCCAGATGATTAATGGGAGCTGGGGGCTGGCGGGTGATTTGCTTCGAGGCAGTTCTCCCTCCCTCGCACCCTCTCAGCGTTGCTGCCCTGGGCCGCTCCTTAGGTCTATCCGATCTCCTCCTGCAGTAGAGCCATGGCCCGCGCGGGCTGGTCAGCCAGGGAAGGGCCTCTCTAAAGTTTCTAGTAACTGCCAAGTTGCATAGGAAGCCCTGAGCCCTTTCTTTAGCAACAGGCAGCTCAGATTTCATGTCACACAGCCCATATCGTCAACACCACCATTCCCCTGATTGTTTTGTTCTTACCACACTTGTTTTTCAACAGAGAATCCAGGCCAGAGCCTGAACAGACTATTTCAGGAAGTACCGAAACGAAGAAGTGGGTCTGAAGGTATGTTGCAGGCAGGTGTTTTTCTTTGCAGTCAGTAACCTAGGAAGCAGCATGTCCTTAGCTGTGTATTTGGGTTAAAACTGTACAGTGTGATTCTGGCCTGGAACCTGATGGAAAAACAGAGCTAGTAAGTATAAAACAAGGCACGGGTTCAAGTTCACCCAGCCCCTCCCCACTGAGCTGCCCGCACTCTCCCGAGTGCAGACAAGGCACGAACAGGTATCACTAAGATACATCCCTAAAGTCCAAATCCAACCCCCTTCAGATTCCAATTACACTCTTCCCATTTTCTCAGAAGCAGGTGAAAGAAGAGTTGTTGCTCTGAGAAAAATCAGGTGACCGAGTCAAATCAGATACTGCTGCTTCCTCGTACTTTTAACTCTCAAGTATGTTCAGGGTCCTTCGGAGTGGACAAATTCCAAATCCAGTCAGTTCTCCTGGGGGGCTTGGCAAGCCAACTCCCACTGCACTCCTTGGAGTTGCATCTTTAATGGGGCTTTCTCCCGGTGGTATACTTGTTTTTAAATGGTTTGCTGTGGTGGTTCATATTTAGTAAGGTAGTGAAAAATTAAAATACCTGGACGGCTTCCAGGAAGAGCTGGGGCCAGCCCCAGGCCGTGGTAGCTTCCTTGCATCCACACATGGGGCTGCTCTGCAAAGCATCACCGTGTGACCGTAAGAGTGAATTCCTATCCTTTAGGAATTTCTACAAGCCTCTTTCCTCATGCATAAATTTTAAAAAGACATTATGTGATAGTAGATTCAGAACTTTTAAGCCTGTGCCTCTTCACCTTGTACATGCAAAGTATTGACAGGCGATCATCCTCACCCTTGGCCCTCCTTTCCCGATTGCCCTGTGTGGGCTGCCAGCCTCCAGTAACTGGGCAGAGCTGAACAGAGTCCCAGGCCAGACTCTTTGTCAGAGTTGCTTTTAAGTAGCTCATGAAAAACAATGCCTTTTGATCTTTCATCTTTTTTTATCCTGGGTGAAATGATTTGTTCTCCCTGGTACTAACCTACGGGCAGTGTCCAGGTCGGGTAAATGTGAGAGCTTCTCTCACTGGCACAGTAACAGTTACTATAAGGCAGATGCAGCAGGAAGCCCCTCCTGCCCAGTGTCGGCACAGCCAGTACAGGCCATGGGGAGGCCACACCTGCCTCCTCACCATCACCAGCCTTGGCTCAGGGCTCTTTATCAGAATGACATCTTTGTGCAGCACTGATTTTCATTCAAGGTTTGGGTTCGATGTCATTGCCGTGACTTCTCCCTGCAGGTAACATCACCACCCGCATCCGAGCCTCAGACACCGGCTCTGACGAAGCAATCAAGTCCATCCTAGAACAAGCCAAGAGGGAGCTCCAAGTGCAGAAAACTGGTATGGCTTCTGTTTCCTCAACCTCTGTCGTCCAAACTTAATTAAAAGAATTGTCATGAGTGTTCAGGTCAGCAGTAATTAACTTTCTTCTTTTTAAAGCCATAGTGAAGGTTTTGTTTTCAAGCAAAAAGTCGCACACAGAGAGGAGCAGGTCTGTGTGATTTGTAGTTTTGCTAACAGTTACCATTCTTACAATGTCATTCCCTAGCACTGACTGAAGATCGTACCTCTCCCTTGGAATCTCCTTAACTGAACTTAAACTACCGAGTAGTTTGTATCAAATATCCTTTCTTAAATGAAATACAGGCTTCCATTATTTGGCTGTTATCATACTTGACCAAACGCAACTGAAAAAGAACAGGCAGAAAATAAATTCTTAACAGCTGCTGTGCGAACTCAAATGTTGCTAGCGAGGAACGGGCAGCGTTAGTGGTTAGGCTCCCACCTCTGCAGCCCGCCTCTGGAGTCGGGGCTCCACGCTCCCTGCCAGCTGCATTTTTTAAGAGGAAAGAACTCCCACGTTTCTGCCTCTCTCTGTCTGAGCTCTGATTGCCTGAGAGGAGCACTGCGCCGCAGACTCGGACTCTCTGCAGGAGAAGCCAGTTGTCTGGGTTCTCTTCCTGGGGTTCGGCAGATACATGCCTGCCCTGTACCCATGATGCCCCTGTTCCACAGAGCCCCACACCACAGACCTGGCCACGGGCATCTGCCTGGCCTGGCAGCCATGACAGCCAAGCATAAGCCACCAGCTGGTCACCGCCCTGGTCACTCATTCTTCTTCCACCTCCTATGTGCCTTGTTCAGTGAGGGGCTGGGGAGCTCAGTGCTCCTTTCTGGTTCCCACGCCTGGGCTGGTCATTTTCACCTGTCTCACTCTGCTGCAATGGAGTCCTCATAACCTGGAAGATGGGTTTTATTATCCTGTTATTCCTGATTATCCAACTCAGCCTCAGAGTTAAAATAATTTGCCCAAACTCATTAAATGTTAGTCACTGGGTAGAAGGCCCAGCCTCCCAACTCTGGTCCCTGTACTTTCCCTTCTGCCGCCATATGCCTCCTTCTGAAGGCCCCAGGGTAGTCAGCACTAGTCCTTGTGGGACCTCAAGACTGGCGGTGGATGGAGTTTTCAGTCTGGCGCAGTTCTTGCCCTTGTTAGGCAGAATTGAGGTTTAAGCCAGCACTGCCCCCAGGTGTCTAAACAAACAGAGGCCTTAGCAGGCGGCCCAGCAGGAATTGAGAATGGAAAGACCTGCTCCGAGGTCTGACTCCCTTCGTTGCCTATCGCCTCCCTGAGCCTTGGTTCCTTCATCTGCAAAGTAGTGGTGGCACTGCCTGCACCCAAGGACGCCACAGGGCGTATGAGCTAGAGGAAAGAGGGCCCTCTGTCAAGTAGGAAGGCACTGAGAAGATTATAGATTGTTGCTGTTATTTTAGGCATTTGGGGGCATCATTTAAAGCACATGAAGAGCCAGTTTATATGCTTTCCTCTCCTGGCTGTGAAGACGTATGATTTGGGCAACAAGGGACAGAGCCAGGAAGGCCATCGACTCCTAAAATGTCAGATCAGAGCTGGGGCATCCAAAGGGGCATTCAGCCAGGGCCACTCTCCATAGTCACCCAGGAACTGGTGACAGATGCAAATGCTGGGCCAGCCCCCCTTCTCCTCAGTCAGATACAGTGAGGGGCCTGGCCTAGCCATGTGCATTTTAATAGCTAAGGGCCAGCGATGTGGTCCATTACCCTCCCACTGTACAGACAGGAATACCGAGGCCCAGCGATTCTTGTGACTTCCTAAGCCAACAGATCCTGGAGTCCAGGGCCAGGGACTCCCTTGAACCTCACTGTGGCTCTTCCCTCTTCCCGTCGGGGAGGCTCCTGCTGCTGGTCATGCCACAGCAGAGACTCGGAGCCAGCCCACACATGGCCAGTTATCATCAGGAGACTCCAGTCTCATGTTGCAATTAGCTTCTAAACTTTGACAGAACCACTAGGATTCTGGACTATAGCACAGGAGAATTGACATGAAGTTTAAAGTTCTCAGAAGGGAGCCAGGAGGGTGTGTCAGGGAGCATCTTCACGCTTCCCCTTTGTCACCCTCTTGGCTGGCATGTGCCAGGGGACATCAGACCCTTGGGCGGTAGCAGTAGTCCTCTGTCCTCTCGCCCAGACAAGATGAATGTTTCTTTGACTGGAGGAAATGTTGGGAAAATGCTGCAGTGTGGTTCTCCCAAATAACCCACATTTTGTGGGAGGCCAGGGGGAAGGAAGCTGGACTGGGAGAAGCACGTCCCCAGCCGACGAGGGTGGTTCCAGCACAGTCTCACCCGTGTTTGCCTCCTGCAGCGGAGCCGGCCCAGCCTTCCTCCGCGTCCAGCAGCGGGAACTCCGACGACGCCATCCGCTCCATCCTGCAGCAAGCCCGCCGCGAGATGGAGGCCCAGCAGGCCGCCCTCGACCCCGCCTTAAAACAAGCACCGCTGTCCCAGACTGACATCGCCATCCTGACCCCCAAGCTGCTGTCCTCCTCGCCCATGTCCACCGTTCCCAGCTACTCTCCCCTCGCCCTCTCCCTGAAGAAGGCCCCCGCAGCTCCCGAGGCCAGCGCCTCTGCTCTGCCGAACCCCCCGGCCCTCAAAAAGGAGGCCCAGGACGCACCCGGGCTGGACCCCCAGGGAGCTGCCGAGTCTGCACAAGGAGTTCTGAGACACGTGAAGAACGAGGTGGGCCGCAGCGGGGCGTGGAAGGACCACTGGTGGAGCACGGTGCAGCCAGAGAGGAGAAACACAGCTGCTCCTGAAGAAGCCAAGGTCGAAGAAGCCAGCAGCACGAAAGACAAGGTCAGCAGCAGCCAGCCACGGCCCGAGCGCAGCCAGCTCCAGGGACCCTCGTCGGCAGAGTACTGGAAGGAGTGGCCCAACGCCGAGTCCCCGTACTCCCAAAGCTCGGAGCTGAGTCTGACCGGAGCCAGCCGCAGCGAGACGCCCCAGAACAGCCCTCTGCCTTCCTCCCCGATCGTCCCCATGTCGAAGCCCACCAAGCCCTCGGTGCCCCCACTGACCCCTGAGCAGTATGAGGTCTACATGTACCAGGAGGTGGACACCATCGAGCTCACCCGGCAGGTCAAAGAGAAGCTGGCCAAGAACGGCATCTGCCAAAGGATCTTCGGGGAAAAGGTAGGGGTTTGATTTGGGTGCTCCTGTCCCTCCTCATTGCTTAGGACAGAGTATCTATCCTGGAGCATGTGGTTATCACCCACATTAATTACCCAAGAGCATAAGGTGTCATCTACTCCCCAGCTTCCGGGGAGGCCAGCCAGTGAGTGTTCCCGCTCCCTGATCGATTTGCTAACCCACTGTGGCCAAGCTCACCCCTATGCTGCCCTTTCGAGCTCTCAGCCACGCTGCGGGGTGGATGGTAAAATTGCCATTTGACACAGAGAAGGATGCTAAGGCTCAGGGACATTCACTACTTGCCCTAAACTGGCAGGTGACTGAATCAAGTCCAGCCTCCACTGCCAAGTGGAGCTAAGAGGCACCTCTCAGGCAGACTGTTTTAGCCAAAAACCATCTGATCTGATCACGTAGAGGGGCCACCATGCAGAAACTCAAAAGGGACTTGCTAGGAAAAGCTCTGTGAAGCGTAACTGTGCCTTTCTCTATAACTCAGACTGCCTTGGGTGTCATCTGGCCAGAGAGGTGACGCGACCTGCCTGGGGAACATGCAGCTCATGGCAGCCCAGGCACGTCTGCCCTTGTTTCCATGTTGGCCTTCCATGGCTCAGGAAAGTGTAATCTTTCTTGCATGAGCTTTTGACGCTTTCTGTTCTTGGTGCACTTTCCTGGTAACTGAGACTCTGCATGGTGGGGATTAGCCATCCCTATAAAATCTAAAATAAACACAGTGCCCCGTATGCATCCTTTTAGATTAAGTAATCGGTTGCTAAGCATAATTGGAAGCACCCTCTTGCCCTAAAAGGCACCTTCCTGAGGAGTATGTGGCTGGGTCAGCGGGGGCCCACACAGACCGTCCCTCCCGCCTGGCGCTGTCCTGCCTTCGGTGTTTGCGCTACACCGCGCTCTGAATCCTCACAATACTTGATTGTGAACTCGTTGTCCTGATTTTGCAAAAGGTGATGGGGGTGAATAGAACTGAGGATGAGCATTTAAAGTCCCTTGAAATTTCTAGTTCAGTGTTGTAAAAATATCATTTGAGAACATTTAAATAGACATTTGTGCTCATGCCTTAAATTTAGCAGAGACTTAATAGCGTTGAACTTGTTTGGCCCATGAGTGCAGTTTATTCTGGAACTTGAGAACTTTTCAAAAGAGTGATCGGATGCAGCCCCTAAATATCTCTGGGCTGCATCTGTGTCTCGTGGGGGGTGTTTGTGCCTATACATATGTATGGCCATATGTGAGCGTAAGAAAACTCGGGTGTGTACGCGCAACTTGTCGATCGTCTGCAGCTGAATGTCACTCCCAGACCACCTGCCCCGTCCCACCAGCTCACCTCTGGGCCCTCACCTGTGAGCAGGATGTGATCACAGGGAGCAAATCTTTCTAAATGCCATCCTGGCTCAGTGTCAGCAAAGGAGACTGGCTTCCCACGTCCCCCTGGCACCTACTGCCCCTGCCTCTGGAGGGGTTCTTGGCCCAGCACCTCAGCCTTTACTGGTGCCACCAGGCAAAGAGCAAGGTGTTCCACAGCCTTCCTCCTCAGGCCATCAGGATGACAGCCCTGCAGCCTTGACAGGACTGAGACCCAAGGATGCAAACCCCTCCCCTCCTTGGGAGCTGAAAGCTGCAGCCATAGCCATGGCTCACCCAACACTCCTCCTGTGCCAAGGACTCAGCCCACCAGTAATCTTGGAAAGCTTATTTCTCCACCCCAAGCTGTCACCAGCCCCAGGCTGTGGGTCTGTGCTCAGATGTCAGCCCTAGAAGCTCTCCTGGGTGTCGTCACCTCTGCCAGGCCTCCACACGGCCTGTGTGCATCACTGAAGCATTCTGTGGCATACACTGATACCTGGGCACTGACAGCCATGTGTCTTTGGTTGCCACTGCAGGTGCTGGGCTTGTCCCAGGGCAGTGTCAGCGACATGCTATCCCGGCCGAAGCCATGGAGCAAGTTGACCCAGAAAGGCCGAGAACCCTTCATCCGGATGCAGCTCTGGCTGAACGGCGAGCTGGGCCAGGGTGTCCTGCCCGTTCAAGGGCAGCAGCAAGGGCCAGGTAACGGCAGCCCGGCCCGGGAGCAGGGCTGGGGAAAGAAGGATCTGTGGAGGAGCTGGCCACCACCTTAGAAGGTCCTGACCATGGCAGCCCCGCCTGGGCCACCACAGGGAGGGAGGAGGGGACTCTGCTCAGGGAGGTGCCCAGCCACCCTCCCCTATTGGCTGGTGCAGGGAGGAAGACAGCTGCCCCCTTCCTCCACAACCTGTTGCCATGGGACTGACTTTAGTTTTTAGGAGAGAGAAGATTATGCCTGACTAATTTTATAAGCAGCAGAAAATGAGTTACCAATTAAGAAAATGCTATTTATACATAAATATAGGTAAAAGTCAAGTAGCTAAATCAGGGAGTCAGGAAGGAAAATCAGCCAGAGGCACAGACGTGAAAAGGATCGGGCGCTGGCTTCCACCTGCTCCCAGCCTGGGGCCTGGCTCGGTCACAGCGCGCAGTGCAGGCCTGCGGCCCCCGTGCCAGCCCCTCCCCGTGAGGAGTCGGGGCCTCCCTCGGCCGATGCTGCTCAGTTAGGAAGATTTAAATCTGGGGCTTTGTTTCCTCCTCTAATCGTTCCCCTTCTTTTTCTTTAGTCCTGCACTCTGTGACATCGCTACAGGACCCCCTGCCGCAGGGCTGTGTGAGCTCAGGTAACCAGCTGATTTCTCTTGGCTTTATATGAAATATAAATATATTTTATGTTTTCCTGTCCTCTGGTCCATCCCGGGGAGACTCAAAGGGGGACCCCTCATTCTGGGTTTGATGAGCTGAAAATACAGTGTCCTCTTGGCAAAGTGGGTCCCTCGAGGTCCCGTTTTCTACTGGAGAGTGCGTGGACAGCCACGTAAGAGGCTCTTATAATGTTTCTGCACTCATTCTAGTCCTGCTGCGGCCTGTTAGTTTCCAGGCAGCCTGGGGCGAGGCTGGGGTCTAAGTCAGTGACAAATACGGTGCTCAGGGGCTCATGGTCTAATAGGAAGCGACAGGTACGGGCACATGTTGCTCTCCCAGTGCGGTCATGTCAGGGGGACTCTGGTCCATCCAGGAGGCCTCCAGGCAGGAGGATGGGGGAGGTCGGAGCCTGAGGCAGGTGCTGGGTGGGGCAGCATGAAGGATGTGGCCAGGAAGGCCCCAGGAACAGCTCAGGTATAAGTGGATGGTGAGCTGAGGACGCCCAGGACAGTGGCCGAGGCTGGAAATGGACCCTGGGTGCAGGCTGGGCCGGGGGTGTGGTGCAGGCTGAGAAGTTCAGGTACCCCCGTCAGCATTTGAGAGCCTGGAGATCTTGGAGGTCCCGGAGGCCTCTGACTGGACCTGTCCTCTCTGCTGCCAGGCCTCCGGGCCATGCTGCCTGAACACAGCCTGAGCCCACTGAGGCTGACCTTGGCTGTGGCTCCTGGGCTCCCCATGCCCTACGCCCATAATTGTAGCACAGTTTTTCTCACCCAGCTTTTAGGAGCCGCCAGCATGATGAGCCGTTCCTCTTTCTTCCTTTCTCTATTTTTCTAAACATGTTGCTTAGTCTCCATATCCCATTGATTCATTGAAAACACAAACAAAGCTAAGTGAGGAGCACAAAGCCCGCCAGCTTGCTGGAAGCTTTACGAGGGGAAACATGTGTAACTCGGGGAACAGCTGGCTGGCAGCGGCGGTGGCTGCTGCTGCAGGAGCCCAGCCCACGCGCAGATGCAGCCAGAGCGCGGCAGTGGCATCAAAGTTCCTGGTGGAGATCTTTGCATGTTTTCAGTGTTCTGATTTGATTTTGACCAAAGCAGAGGGCAGAAAGGTGTGTCTCACCTGCACCGCAGGTCTTCTTGGCTAGACATCTAGATGGAGCAGAGCGTCCATCTGAAGAAGGATCACTTCATTCCTGGGTTGGCCAATTTAGTGAGCAAGCACCAGAGAACTTACCCTGCACTGGCTTGCGTTCAAAATACTCCAGGGCAAACAATGGGCGTAGCTGTGCTAGAGTTTTGCGGACATTTGCATGAAAATTAGCCTTGCCTCCTGCCCTTATGGAAAGTTGGCCTCCCTTAAACCCCTGAGAGTATTTGCTGCCCCCTCTGAGGCAAGACTAGACTTGGCAGAATGAGACTAACATTTTCTAGATCAAAACCCCTTTTTCCTAAATAAAACAGGAAGTCTCGCTGGAGGCCAGGTCTGTTATGATCAACGCCAGAACCACCTACTTGTCAGAACAAATCCTTAAAGGACGGCTTTTCACTTTTTATTACAGTAGATTGTCGCCACTGTGCTGGAACATTCGTAAGATAGTCACATTTCCAACGTAGGAAAAACACACTGGGCTTCTAAGAGGAATGTCAATGATATTTGTAAAATATCAAATTACTTTATAGAATAAAGTCACTTAAAACTCTTGGGTAGTCTGCAGATTGGAGAAGGGAGAGAGAAACAGGCAGTGAGCCCCGGGAGAAGACCGAACATGGTAGAACTTGCCAGTGGTATTTAAGAAAGGTGGCAGGTGGGCCTCTCCCTGCTCACCCCAGTACAGGAGGAGGTTGAGCACAGGTCACTTACCCCAAACTCCTGTGGTCTGTCAGCCACAGGGAAGCCCCTGGTAGAAGCAATAATTATGGTGACCTTGGAGAATAATGGAAAAATATTTCTTATATTGTAATAAAATTAAAAAATTTTGTACATCATGGTAACAGCTGAGCAGAAATGTTTCTCTGGGCCAGAAAGACTGGAAGGTACTTGTCAAGATTAAAAGCAAGATTATCATATGATGGCAAGATTATGGTGGTAGTTTTCCTTGTTTGAAATGTCTTTATC
Organism: Microcebus murinus; assembly: GCF_040939455.1. Lineage (NCBI taxonomy): Eukaryota > Metazoa > Chordata > Mammalia > Primates > Cheirogaleidae > Microcebus > Microcebus murinus. Next base: position 29,919,652 of record NC_134122.1, read on the forward strand.
ATCAGTTATCTTTTCAAAAGGGTTTCTAAAAATTAAAGTAGCTATGCTTTCAGTATATGGAATTTAGATTGGAAAATTAGAATTATTTTCTAAAAGTAAGAAAGGCCCCCCACCATCAGGTAAAACTCTTCATTCAGCGCCTTAGCCTAGATTTGATTTTATTTTTTTCTCTTTTATAAGAATAAGTCAGTAAAAGTAACTGTAGGTGCTCTCCAGACAATTATTCTAACCCTTGTTTGAGCAGCTGAAAAGATTTGTGGGATAAATCCTTGGGATGAATGACTATAGGAGATTCTGGAATCTCCCTGACAGTGTCTCTGGGGGAGCTTTTCAGCAGTGTTCACCCTGCTGGCAGAGGGATGAGCCCTCTGTTCCTAAGATTGCCACAGGATTCTGATTCCTGCTGTCACCATGGCTACCACAGAATCCTTCCCAAGTGGCCCCTAGATGGAGAAAGATGCTATGTCCTCGGTGGTGGCCCCATCTACTCTCTGCCTAAAGCAGCTCAGCATGGTAGATCCAGATGGCTGCAGGCAGGTAACTGTACACCTGGCTTGGTTCGTTCCTGAATACTGTGAGAAATGCTCAGTATCTGAGAATCTGGCCTCTGAGCTGGCCTGGTCTCCCTCTCAGCTGGACAGGGACTTCGGAAGGCTTTCTGTCCCCTCGGCCAGTTGCAGCCCTTAAGTGAGGGCTGCTATCTCACACCAGAGGTGGTGGGGGCCGAATGAGGCGGCTGTGTGTGTGGTTACCATGGCGATCAGGTGCCAATGTGCTAGGGTGGCCTCCTCAACCTGAGCAGCAAGACGCTGACCCAGGATCCTTTTTCCTCGCTGCAGATCCCTGGCTGCCTCCTCCTGCCCAGCTCCGTCGTCCCTTGGTGCCGCCATTTGCTTTAGTGGTTTATATGTCAGACTTGCTGATAGTTTTACAATGAGGAGAGAGAAACTAGAGAAACTCAGTTGCAATCTCTCCTTTTTCCTTTTGGTGTATATAACCACCCCTAAATGTTCCTTTGGGAACACTGAGGTGACAGCCTTGGGCATGAAGGAAACTTGATGCCACTTTTAACCACCAGTGTCACTAGTGACCTGTGGCTTTTTCTTGGAAGCTGTTGAGGCTTCAGTAAAGAGTAAGGTAAGCACTAGTTTCCACACCAGTCATATAAGTAACTATTTTTTTAAGAAAAGAGGTTTTTAAAGGACTAATCTTTAAATCAGATACCTTTTAATATATTTCCTGATAAGTCTTAATTTTCTAGGAACATTTTTGTGTTGACTTCTTTAAAAACTCTCAGTGCCTTGGTGAGGGGTGGGGGTGAATGGTTCTAACCAGGGTCATCTGTGATCTATCTGGGAAAACTGCATTTGAAGATGCCGTTGCAGGTGGTCCCTGGGGATCGATTCTGCGTCTCCTTGTTGTCTGTCTGTCATTCCCGGCATCATCCATCACTCCCGGCCCCACACTGCTGCTTTGCAGTAGCAGAGCCCCTAGAGAGCAGGGGGAGCCCGTTAAGACGTGTTTTCTCAGAGTGTGGTCTGCTTATCGGCTGGCAGGTTTTTTTAACCTTGAGGGACAACGAAGGTATGTATGTGTAGGTGGCAGTACACAGGTGGATAGACGTGACCTAGTAAACCACTGGATCATCTATTTTTTCTTTTTCATTCCTTTTTCATTCCTTTTCATTTTATCTTCATACTTCCTTGGAGTGATTAAGCTCTTTGTCCCAGGGGAGAGGAAAAGGGAAATGAAAGAGGTTATCCTGGAAATGACATGATCGTACAATACAGAGAACGAACAGAAGAGCCGCCCAGCACCCGCAGCCTGGTGCCTATTTAATATGGGAGCATTTTTTGCTGGAGCTAACAAGCTCCCACTATTCCGCTTTCACGCTGGCTTCTGGTGTGTTGTGGCGAGCTGTACAAGCAGAAGGGTGGCCCAATCCCCTCAGATTAACCATAAAATATCCAGCTTTTCCCCAGTGTGGTATGAGTCAGGAATTGTGGGTTCCAAGCCTTCTCGGCCCATGGAGAATTCCACGGTGCAGGCCGCTGTTCTCCGTCAGCACAGTACCAGCTGCCTCTGTGAGAGGACAGCTGCTATGGTCTGTCTCTAGCGTGGGTGGTCCGACGGGGCTGCGGGCCGTCCATGGCCTCACACAACTGGGAGGTCCCCGTGGCCACAGCCCCCCCATCGTGGACGGGGCCTGATTCCTTTTTTTTTTTTTTTTTTTTTTTTTGAGACAGAGTCTCGCTTTGTTGCCCAGGCTAGAGTGAGTGCCATGGCGTCAGCCTAGCTCACAGCAACCTCAAACTCCTGGGCTCGAGTGATCCTTCTGCCTCAGCCTCCCGGGCAGCTGGGACTACAGGCATGCGCCACCATGCCCGGCTAATTTTTTATATATATCAGTTGGCCAATTAATTTCTTTCTATTTATAGTAGAGACGGGGTCTCGCTCTTGCTCAGGCTGGTTTTGAACTCCTGACCTTGAGCAATCCGCCCGCCTCGGCCTCCCAAGAGCTAGGATTACAGGCGTGAGCCACAGCGCCCTCCTTTTTAATTAATGTGCATCACGGCAATTCACTTAGTGCCCACCAGACAGCCAGGAAACTATGTCCAGGTTCTAGTGCTTTGAACTCTGCGATAGGATTCAGTGTCTTTGAATAAGCTCCCCTACGTCAGTGACAACGGTCAGGGTGTGGCGCATTTGGATAACATGTTAACAGGGAAAGGAGGGGCCAATGGGACCGCCCCCAAAATTTTCATAGCACTAAAGTCTAAAAAGCAGGCAGAACTCTTCATTCAGTGCCTTAGCCTCAATTTCATTTTCTTTTTTTTCTTTTTCACTGCAATAAATCAGTGAAAGTACCTATTGGTTCTCTTCAAACAGAATCATTTCAACATTTGTTAGAGTAACTGAAAAGATTTGTATGTAACTGATTTACAAGTAGCCATAGACAACAGATCAAAAACAAAGAGAAACATGGACTAGAAAGCCCCCTTTCCTGAGCAGGTGGCCGCTGTGAGTCACCTGGCCCAGGATTTCAGCCCTCTGTGCCACCCCTGACTGTCAGTGTGGTTTCCTTCTCTCTTGGTTGTAGACTGCATTAGGACATTTTAATTTTATCAAGAGTGGCACAGTAAAGGAATTCTCCACTAGGATGTCAGAAAAGGCAGGTGTCTGGATTCAGACGCAGCCTGCCTTCCTGGCAGCTGTCGTCTGGCGTGTGTGGGCTTGGGCTGCGGGAGACCCCTGTCACTGAGGGAGCTGAGGAGGGCAACGGGTGGGGAGCAGAACGCTGCAGGTGCACAGGTTCAGAGACAGGGAAGATGGTGGCCTGTATGGAGCCTTCGAAGGAGGAGGAAACATTAGAAGCCCCTGATTCGGAGGCCTCTTTCTTTTTAGGAAAGTAGGTGATGGAAGAACCTCTCTGTGTAGAATACTGTTGATGTCACTGCCTTAAGGCTCAAGTAAGAAGAAGCTGGTAGACTGGCAAGACAGAACAGGGGCTCCCAGCTCTTGCAGGAGCCCCACCCCCAGCTGTGTTGGCCTCGGGTATTCCACCTGCCCCATCAGCTCCAAGCACCCCTCCCCCATGGGCTGCGGTTCTCACATCTGAGGAGCTCACAGGATGAAGGCCAGGGAGGGTGTCTGGAGTTCAGGGAAGACACCATCATCTAAGAAGCAAGGACAAGAGGGGCCACAAGTTCATGAGCAGGGGAAAGAGCTCTCTCATGACCATAGAGCAGGTGGGGTGGGGGCTACATAGTCCCAGTGCACGGAGAGCAGGGACCACCAGGAATACCCAGACATAGCCTCAGCTGCTGCTGAGTGTACCCCAGGCAAGCCAGACAGAGCAGGAGTTGTCTGGGGCCACAGGGTGGGGCCTGTGGGACTCAGAGAACCTACAGGCATTAGTTGGAGGGCTACAGACAGCCCAGAGCCCACAGGGCAGGGGTGAGGAGGCTTCGGACCCAAGGAATGTCCATCCCAGAGCCAGCCAGGGACCTGGGTGGAGCCCCCATGGGTTAGGAAGCTCCCCAAGGCCCACCAAGATGGACTCAGGTACGGAAACCGTGCTCTGTGAAGTTACCTCTAATCAACATCTATTCAAATATTTCAGCCTTACTTCAGCTGAGCTAAGGCAGAAAGGGATGTGTTCGTGCCACCCCTAACCCTTCCAGAGAGACCTGAGGCAGGCTGTGCAGAGGGAAGGCCAGGTGGGTCTGTGGTTGGCCCCTGAAAGCCACAGGGAATGAGGACACGCTGTTTAGAAGTTCCCTCAACATGTGACTTGTCAGGATGACTGCCATGACCTCAATGGAACATCCTGTCATCACCACGTGGGCCCTGTTCTTTCAGCTCTCCAAGCCCCTCCAAACATTTGTGGATTGTGATCCTGAAAACACATCCCTGCCATGTTAATGCAGGAGAACAGAGGGTGCATGGAGGGCCTTTTACTCCTGGCGCAGCAAGGCCTGTCCCAGCTCAGAGGACATTGCATCTGCAGGTCCCAAACAGGCATCCTGGGGCAGCCAGCCACCAAGCGCCACAGCCCACTTGATGTTTTGTTCCAAAGCAACAAACGTCATCATCAAGTGAGGAAAGTGCCCTACACAGGCTTCCCTCGCCCCCCAAGCATCCTGGAGCCCCAGCTCCTGGCACTGTCACTCGCCATGCCCTGGGAAAGACCACTCCGGCAAACTCAGCCCTGAGAGTCTCTGTTCCTAGAGCAGGATTTGTCACTGTCCCTCACCAGAGAGTGCAGAAGTAGTAGCCCAGGGTCACAGATTTAGTTGACTGGTTTTTTAAAAATATATATGATTTGTAGGGTTTTTTGAGTAAGTAAATGCACCATGGTTACAAAATGCAGTCTTTAAAAGGGTTACACTCCTTTTAAGAAATCAGTCACCTCCCCCCCCAGGGGGCTCCTGTCCCAGCTTTTCACATGTCCTTTAGGACAGTCAATGCAGCTAGATGTTTATTCCACAGATCGAGGCTATGCGGGACTCCAAGGCCCTGTGCTTTTTTTTTTTTCAGCATATTACAGGGGTACAAATGTTTAGGTTACATATATTGTCTTTGCCCCACCTGAGTCAGAGTTTCAAGTGTGTCCATCCCCCAGACAGTGCACACCACACCCATTATGTATGTATATACCTATCCTCTCCTCCCCCCACATGTACCTTGCTTTTCTCACTTAGAATGCATCCTGGAACATTCCTCCATCAGTATGTGAAGAATTTTCCCCTCTTTTCGCAGCTATAGGGAATTCCTATACCTGGCTGTACTAATTTTATTTAACCAACCACTATTAAGAGATTTGAGATTGATTTTTAACAGCAAAACATAAGAAACTATCCTGTAGTGACCACCCATGAGCCCGTATGCAGCGCAGTGGGCTCAGACCCAGCTGCCAAGGGCCTGTCCTGTCTCTGCCACTTAGTGACTGTGTGACTTTGTGCAAGTCACTTAACCTCTCTATGCCTCAGTTTCTTCTATAAAATGGGAAAAATAAAGTACCTACCTCCTAGGCTGTAGAGAAGTTTAAATATGTTCATGTATAAGAGCTTCCAGAACAGCAAGGCTGGCACAGTGTTAGTGCTATTTAAATGCTTGCTTTTCTGTCGCCACTACTATTACACATTGTTTTGTGTGTGCACAGAACACTGTAGAATAATAGACACGCACACACGAAACATTAGACATCTGGCTTTAAAACAGAAGTCCAGTCACTTGCTGACCTCTTTGGTGGAGATCGTCAAGTGCAGATATTGCCAGGCATTGGTGACACCATTGGTCTGCTGAGGGACGACCTGTGTGTGGCATTCCAGACTCTTGGTTTCTATGAAATGCCATTCCATTTTTGGAAGTTACCTGTCCATCAACCATTTCTTAAAGTGGACAGAAAATCTTGAGCTTCAAGAGTAAGACTACAGGTCATCACTCAGGGCTTTGGGGCAAACTAGCATGGAACCAGGCCATCTGGGATGGCTGTTGGCAAGGGTGAGTGATAACACAACTGTTGTCATTCTTTTGGTGGCTCTGCCTGCACCCTCCATCCTGGCACTCCCTACCTCCCTTTTTGGAGAAGGCCCGGCAGGCACAGCCAGGCCTGTGGACAGACACGACTCCTTTTTCTCCCCATGAGGCTTTCCTTTGAAAACAGAATTTACAGCACACTGGGCATTCAGTACAAGAGGCTAAAGTAGGTCATAGGGGCAAGTGAGGACTTCAGTTTTCAGTGGTTCAGTTCCAGAGAAGGAATGAAGCTTAAATGCCTAGAAATCCTCAGGTGATTTTAGAAAGGTATGGGAATAAAATGACAGAACTGATGTGTGTTGGCAGAGGTGTCTGCAGGAGCAAGTGCCAGGACTCTAAGGACCTGGTCCCTAGGTCCCTAGAACCACACTCAGAGAAAAAGCAAGCCCACACTTCAAAACAAGGGACAAAATTGGCTTCAGATTATAAATAGACAAATATAAAAACAAAAAATCCATGACAAAACAAACAATTGGCAGAAAAACAGACACCTTGGTTACCTTGGGATCTGTCCTGTATGTTTCACCAGTGACCTAGGCAGGGGAAGGGGAGGGATGATCGACAAGTCAGTGGTGGAGTTGGACTTGAGTTTATGAAGTTTGGCCGTGGACAAGTGATACTCCATCTTGCGTAGGATGGAGGGTCTATGCTTTCTCGAAATCCCTTCCAGTCCAAATTCAACAAACATATACACAGTGGGCCTGAGGTCCTTTCCTCGCTGCAAGGCAGCCCCACCTACAGCTATCACGGCCTCCCCGGCCAGTGCCCCAACCCCAGCCCCACACAGACTGACTTGTGGGCCATGGTCAGCTGGAGGAAGGAGGGGAGTCCCTGCTGGCACTGCCCTGCATAGCACAGGAGCCAGCCAGGAAGCCTCCATCACTGGCTTCATCTTGATTTCATATTTTGCTCTTCCCTTTGGAACTGGGCTCCTAAATATAGCCAGAGTCTGAATTGGCAGAGGTCGGGTTTGTCCTTTACAGGAAGGCCAAAATTAGTCTTGTCATTTGGCACCTAAATCAGCCCAACTGCCTTTGTACCAGCTTTGCAATTAGGAGGGACTGAAGTTGCAACATTTTATTTGATAAGGAAATGTTTATGGAAGCCGAAGCAGCACCTCTGAACCCAAAATGCTGAGGAGAGAGGGGACAGGGGCCCAGAGGGACATTCCCAAGTCACTATCAGACCTTCTCATTCCTGAGTTACAGTCGGTTTTGTTTCGCATGGCTTAAAATACCTTATGAATTTGGAAAAGAGGATCAATACTCCACAGAAATAGCACTCTGAGAGAACAGCAGTGGTTACTCTGATTTTTTGCAGTAAAAGAAAAATCTGTCCAGAGTGCCTGGAGCTGGGTTAGCAGAGGGACTCCCCGGGGGCAGCAGAGAGATGTTCTAATCAATTACCACATCATAACACTGATGTATGATAATTACCGAGTGTTTCTCCTGAGATAGTGCAGCATTTGGCTGGGATGCAGTTCTTTCATGGTCCACTGCCTGATTAATATGCAAATAATAGGCTGATTGCATGATGAATGCAGAAAATGAGTTCTCTGATAACGTGAGCACTGAAGCGGGAAGATGATAAATTACTTTTACTGACTGTCCTACATTAAGTACCCTTTCTCAACAATTTCATCACAAATTAAGTAAAGCAGTGTGGAGAGATTAGGAGGATGTGTAAAATAATGTACCTTAATGGCTTTTCTAATACCATCTCATATAACGAAAATGTCACTTGGTCCCACTCGGCGTGGCCCCAGGCCCTTGTGGGGCCAGATGAGTTTAGTCACCTGCGCATCGGGTGCAAGGCAGAGAGCAGCCCTCCACGCCACTGGCTGCGGGCAGCCATGGATTCTCAAAGGAACATTCCATCACAGCCCAAACGTCACCACCCGCACACCAGGCTGACTGGCAGCATTGTCGAGAAGGGACAGGCACAGATGGACACTTCCAAGCCTGCTGCCCATCACGCACCTGGGGGAAAGGAGTGTTTCTGAGCTACAGGCCTACAAGACTCAGAAAGAAAACAACATTTAAGACCACCACTTAGCTCCTCCAACTCTCAGGAATCTGGGAAAATTAATTCCACCATCAGAAGAGCGGTGTGAGCTGCCTGGTGGAGAGTGTGGCTTGGTAAGGGATGGGCAGGTTTGCCCAAAGCCAGAAATGAACCCTGGAGAAAAAGAGAGGGCGCGCACACACTCACACATGCACTCTCACACAGTGATTAATCTTTGATTACAGCAAAGCAATTTAACTAGAGGGTTTGTTTTTTCCCATCTCAGTATTATATATTTAGACTGTTTGTATGACATACATTTTCTCTTAATGCACAGGGACGCATTGATAAGTGTTCATACGCACAGCTGGCTCTGTAATAAGGTTATTGAAGGTAATTTGAAAGCATTATTTCTAAATCAGTGTGGATCTGGAGAAAAGCTGGAGCAGGGCAAGCACTGTGCCCCTGAAGCGGGGCCAACTGTGTCACCCAGTGTCACTTCAGCAGTCTTGCCAGACTGCGAGTTCACTACAAAAATTGAATTGTAATTTAAGCAGGGTTTTTAATTTTTAATATCTCCAAGCTCTGCTTTTGATGTGCATATTTCCTTAAGAGCTTATAAAAGATACACAAGAAAAGTGAGCCCTGAGGGAGAGCAGACTTACATTCCAAGTCCCTGGCAGCGTCCCCTCCCAGCCCATGGGTGGGCTCTAGCCCACCACAGGACCCTGTCACCTCTGCAGCTTCTCCTTGTATGTCTCTAGTCAACACAGGATTTCTAAGGTTTCTTTCCCCAGTGTGGTTTCCCAGCTTGGGGAGAAGGAAAGAGTGTGAAGAACCATCCCAGGTGGGAGGGAGGTTCTGGGTCACACACGGAGGTGGTGTCTCATTAGAAGAGCTGAGCGCGTTGACTCCCTGGCAACGGCAGTGAGCATCTCTCACTGCCCTGGGCTGTGGCCAGGCCATGGACCAACCTGCCTGTATGGCCAGAGACCACCTGACCCTGGGTCTCATCCCCCTAGAGCTGCTCCCCCCCCAGTGCCCCTTCTTGAGGTGAGTGGCCTACCTACCCCAGGGCTCCCTGAGCCAGCCTGGCAGACCACCTTTGGCTCCCCACTCCCACGTGTGCACAGCTCTGTACCTGCTGAGCACCTTGTCTTCAGACAGGTGTCCCCTCACTCAGGCCAGCTCCATCTTTCCACAGTGCACATCTGACTGGTCACTCTGCTGCCCAGCCTCCCTCAGGTTCAAGTCTCACTTGGGTAATCCGTGACCTGGCCTGTCTTCAGACTCTTTTCCCCGCCTCCTCTCGTGCAGGTGCCCCCCAGGCCTACCCTCGTCCATCCTCATCCCCAGCTCTGGGGTGACAGGGGCTGTAAGCACCCACTGCCCCAGCCTCTTTGTTACGGTGACCTACTTACTGAGGCTGGTCTTCCCCTTCAGCTGCAAGTCCTGGGAGCACAGGGTCTGCCTTACTCACATCTGGACCCCTGCCCCCTGTCACCTCGCAGTGCATAGAAAGCTTCCCTATTCCCTGAAAGGCACAGGCCCCATCTGCAAGTGGCTGAGGAATCACATTTGGGCAGGTAAGATATAAATGGCACAAGTTAAATAACCTTGATTTTATTAAACAAGTTTTCTTTGTTAATAAATAATTTTGGCTCTTATGTCATTGTAACAGTTACTTAGGCGGAGTTAAGAAAATAAATTGTTCACACACACCCCCACCCCCAAGCACCTACTAGGTGCTAGAGAGTTTTAGCTCCCCTTGTCTTGTTCTAACTTCAGTCCTGGCAGAGGGGGTGAGAAAGAAACCATCGCTCTTCCATTTTATAGAAGAAACTAGTGCCGACAGGGAGACAGAGGTGCCACCCAGTCTGCCCCCTGCTCCCGGCTCCTAGCCTGACCTTCCCACCCCAGGTCTTTCTCAGTTTACTCCTTTATGCTATTGGGGGAAAAAAGTGACTTGTTAGGTTTGCTGCTAAGATTTTCAGTGATTTAAAGCAACCTGGGGCAGGAGAGGGCCTCGCTGCTGCTGGATGCCGTGTGGGAGTGGACCTCAAGTTGGACCCTCGCGTTCTCCCACCAGTGTAGACGCAGGCACTCACCTTGGAGAGAAGGCCATTTTGCAGTGTGGCTCCTTTGGGTGCGTCTCTGACATTCCTCACTATGTTGCTGGCTTGCGCTCATTTCCTTCTCAGTAGGAAAACAGTACTGTAAGGGGGTATGGGAAGCTCCTGAGTGTCTCTGTGACATCTTATTAAATAAATAAAGTAGCTACATGCTTTCTGTCATGCTCCTGCTAATTGGTCAAAATATTAAATACCACTCATACGTACTCAAGAAAACTCCACATTATATTGGCCGTGTCTACGGGTGACAGGTGACTAGTGGAATATGGTAGAGCTCCGACAAGGGCTGTGAGTACCTGCTGCTCAGGTCAGAGCCAAGGCTTGGGAACCGACAAGCCCATCGGCACCACCACCACTGAGGAAGGACTTGGTCAGAAATTTCAGAGCTGGTCATGCAAGCGGGCCTCGTGTTACTGTGTGGCACAGGCCTCGCCAACGTGTGATTAAGATACATGAGGTCAGATTAGCATTGCTGTTCACCTTTGATGCACAGAAGCTCATTCTATCTAAACAGACTCTCTGGCCATAACCGCTAGGTGGCAGGTCTCTTCAGAGCACAAGGTGAGCACTCGAGTGAGTCCCCATGTTTAGGGCAGGTTTGGTGTCCACATCAGGATCTGTCCATCTGAACTCGGCTGAGAAACATTCTGGACTGTTGGGGTCACTGTGTTGTAGTTTCTGAAGCTGTCAGTGGCTTAGGCTGGAAAGGCCCTCAGGTTAGGCAGGGTCCTTCTGGGTGGGCCACTAGGGCTCCTGCTGGACCTAGGATGCCTGCCCCATGCGCCCCAGAGCTTGCCACCCGTCCTCGCACCCTGCGCCGCTCACCACTGCGCCAAGACCACATCCCTCCCCCAGGCGTCCTCACTCATTCACACTTAAATGTGCCAGGCCACAACCACCCCCTTCTCCCTGCTAACCTTCTTCCTTTCTCCCGCCTTTCCATACCCGTCTGTCTTTATAGGCACTTGGAATTTCCTGGCTTGGCATGGGCTCAAAGCCTAAACTATGGACATAATGAAAAGTGGTGCATCAGACCAGCCGCCAGTTAAATAATGTTTGGGTTCTTGTCAGAATGTCACGGAGTACCCTGTCATTTTGTTTCAGCAACTTGTCCTTCTGAACGTACAGTTCGCCTTATGGCATGCCAGCAGTAAAAATGTCACTTACAATAATTACTTTTTGGTGAAAATGCTTGCTGACTTCCTACCTTCAAGCTGTTTTTTACACAGTGGGGAGATAATAAGAAATGACTTTATCCTGACTGCTCAAATGAACACTAAATGGAATTTGGGTTATTATTACTGCAGATAGAGAGCTGGGTATGGAAATTTAAACAGTGGATCAGATAAACTGCAGAGAGATTTGTCTCTGAAAATTATGGCGGGTGCGTGTTTCCAATTGGCTTCTATTGAAAACTTAAGGCAGCTGTTGTTTGCCTGCTGTTTTTGGAATATAATATTTTTCATAATCCTTTTATAGTTCCTGAATGCCTTCTGTATCTCAGAGGGCCTTAAGTCACTGTCTCTGCTTTCTGTAGCTTACTAACCAAGCTCACTTCTGCAAGATTCAACGCCTTGCAAAAAATTAATTCACATAGATCACTTTTTAAATGTAACACCTTACTATTGCTGTCAAAACTGGATGGATGGGACTGGGTAGGGGCTTTTCAAATATGCAAATTACCCGTTTTCAATTGTCTCAGTCCTGTAAGCCACAGACTCCTTGAAAGCAAGGTTTTATCTAATTTCTCCCTTATCCCCAAGGCCTACCAGAGTACATGACAGAGTTGGTGCTTTAAAAATGTATGAGTGAATGAATGAAGGCAGGCTGTGATCCAGAACCCCTGTGGGTGTGGGCAGGTGGCAGGACAGATAGAAGCATCGAGGCTTTCACTCCTGACCTGCTTTCGATCTGTGTTCCATCCATGTGATTTCGGCCAAGCCAAGTTGTCTGTCTGAGCCTCAGTTTCCTTGCTGGAGAATGTGGGGGTATGTTTCCACTGCAGGGCTATTAGGAGTGAATGAAACCATGTGTAAACGCCCTCAGCACACTGCCCCATTCATACTTGGTATGAAATGTGTTCTGGTTCCCTTCCCTAATCCCACGAGGGGATTGGCTCTTTTGTGCCTTGTGGTTATGTTTTTGAGATTTATGTGCTGACAGGTGGATAGTAGAGAAGCCATGCCCTGGAAGGCAGGCCCAGTCACTCCCACCTCCAGCAGACACGCAGGCTGCAGGGTGCGGGCACCACTGACTGTACGGGGGCCTATCTAGAAATGGACCATCCAGCTAGTCGCACCGTATCTTCTGTCAAATGAGGGAAGTGACTATTGTCTACTTCATATTGGGAGGTGGCTGTGAGGGTTGAATCTGTTCCTCCTATATACCTTCACACGGTGCCTGCACATAGTAAGCGGACGATGAATGTCAGCCTAGGAGTGGCTGTTCTTATGAATGGTGATGTGGTGGGCTTTCTTCCCATGGTCTTCTTTCTCCCCCCACGATGCCCTGCTGTCACCTGCCCCTCCATCTCCTAAACTGCTCTCAAACCTGCATCTCTCTCCACACTTGCCTCCCACTCTTCCAGCCCTCCAGCTCTCACCGCCTTACTGTGTGTTCTCAAGTTCCTTCTCTGTGCATAATCAATAGTGAACTTACTTACTTTCTTACTTTTTAATATTAGGTCAACAATATTCCAAACATAAAGAAACTCTCGAATAATGTAGTAAACACCCACCTACCCATCACCCAACTTTAGCCTTAACTTTTGGTCATAATTTAAACCTATATCTTTAAAAGAAGTAAGACATTAAAGATAGAGTTGAAGCCCTCTCCTTAATTTTTATTCCTCCTAGGAGTAGACTGCCTACCTTGGATTTGCTTTTTATCATTCCTGTGCATAGTGACATATCCTCACTACTTACCTGAGTACCCACGCGCCGTGTGTAGTATGTGCAAGCTTTCACGCGTTATGCAAATGTCATGCTCTGTTTCTGGTCTGCATCTTGCTTTGGGGACTCTTCATTAGGCCTCTGATGTGGACACATGTGGCTCCAGTTCTTACATTCTCACTGCTGTTTGTAGCATAACAGCGTACCATATGAGCATGCCACAGTTTAGATACCTAGTCTCCTAGTGATGGACACTATTTCCAGTTTTTTGCTATTTCAGACAAGGCCTCAGTAAACCCTCAGTGCCCACTTGGAGTCTGCAAAAGAGAAGCAATGCTAGGTGCAGGGGAGCCCCGTCGTGGAGCAGACCTTTCCCTGGATCCCACTGCATTGGGATTAAAACAGACACCAGACATGGCCAATTCCAAGGCCCTGCACCACCCAGCCACTGGGGTCTCTCTCACTACACTGAGTTCCATTCATGCATCAAACCCACCAGCTACCCCAGGTTTGATAACCTCAAAAACATCTGGAACAATCTACCTCCCTCTCACCATTCCCACTCCTAACTTACCTGGCTAATTCCTGTTCATGCCTGAAATGTCCCTGCACCCCTGCTGTGTACCCCTGTCTGTCTCCCACCAGAATATCCATCAGCCTGTAGGTATTTGCTGTTTCATAGCTGTCTTCCCTGCTAGCTGCAAGCTCCAGCGGGCAGGGCCACCTCTGATCTGTTCTGTGCCATGTTCCCAGTGGCCTAATGACATGGCCTTCATTCATTCTTTCCACTAGCACTTTTTTCCTAAGTTTTTACTATAAAAGGTATAATTTATATGTAGTAAAATTCACTCTTCACTCAGAACTGTTCTATGAGTCTTCCCAGTCCAGATATAGAATAATTCCATCATCTCCCAAATGTTCCCTCATTTCCCTTCTTAGTCACGTCTGCCCTTCCCCCTTGGAATCCCCTGGTCTGTTTTCTGTCCCTATAGTTTTACCTTTTCTGGAATGTCATCCAAACGCATCACACAGGATGCAGCCCTTTGAGTCACACTGGTGTCTCCATCACGTGCTGAGCACTGTAGAAGAGCGAGCCGTCAGTCCCAAGGTGTACGTTGCATGTAGGCCTTCAGAGAAACACACATTTCAATACAATTTAGTAACTACTCTTTAAAAGGAAAAAAAAAAACATAAAATTCAGATTGTGTTTACTTAGCACCAACTATGTGGCAGCTTGCTTCCTTACAACAACCCTGTCTGCAGTTTTCAGATGAGGTCACCAGGGTGTTTGAAGAAGTCAGGAGTCATATTCAAGTTAACACAGCTGGCTAGTAGAGCGAGCCCCTGTCCCCAAGTTCAGTACCTTCATGCCATGCTCAGGACTTCTTTTTTTAAATTATTTTTAATTACATAGAAGGGAGCAAAGCCTTATTCTTTGAACTATTATTTTAATCAGAGAGCTCCATTTGCTAATTTTTGGAAAAGAAAAAGCAATGTTTCATCTCTGTTGACCACTTTCTTGTTCTGTCAAGATGATGAGCCATATCTGCAACCAACTGTTCCCCCTGCACTGATGGTCCCTCCACCCTGGCCACCCCAACAGGGCTGTTGTGCTAACAGGTTTGGTTTTGTCATGCTGGCCCTGCCACTGGGGCTGTGGTGCTTCCGGGAAATAGCTGTCTAAAGAATGACTTTCTTTCCAACATGGTGTTCTGAGCGTGAGGATTCATGGTGTCTCCACCAGGTCCCATTTACTGTTGCGTCTGTCTGTGCCTGTCCAAAAACATGGGCCTGATCCTGCTTTCTGAGACCTGAGACCACAGGCACATCTATCTGTGCATGTGTGTCTGCTGGTAAGGAAACCGTCTCCAGGAAGAGTGCTCAGCTTCCAGACGCTCTCTGCATTTCAGACTCAGAAATGGAGAGTGGAGCTGAGAGTGGAGAAGCAGAAACGAGGCAGCTCCAGCAACTAGCTGCAGTGTGTCACTTCCACACGCCTGTATGTTTCAGGGCCCAGACAAGGGTTTTGCTCTCAGGGGTTCTGCTTTTGTCTGTAGTCAGGGTCGGGAACACAGAGGGACACTGGCGATGGGTGGTGAGCGCCTGTTTAGTTCTCACAGGGGTTCATCATGGCGAAAATACATGTGAGTGGCTCATGGAGAATGCCTGCAGGAAAGAACTACACAGCCACTCAGATCCTGGGCGAGATCTGCCTCCACTGACACCCAGAACAAAACAGGGAGGCGTTACAGCAGCCGGTGCCGTGTGGTTTATTAGCCAGGCAGCCATGATTTTGACCTTGCTGTGGGTTAAAGGACACAAACCTGAGAAGGAATCTGTTTATCATGTGGGGAATTCATGCCATCCTTGACAGTATACAGTGAGCAAGATGGATGATCTGCCAAATTGGTCCCTCGCATGGGTGAATCAGGGCGAATTTACAGTACAATCCTTTTGCTGCTTCAGATACAAAAATAACATTTGCTGGGTTTTATATCCAGTTGTATGGTGACCTGGGGGTGAGCAGAGAGAAGAAATCCGATTTGTAGGATTTGTATTGCCTTAAAGATTTATATAGACCACTTCTGCCTTTTATGTCTATGTCTTTTACATCTTTCACAAACCAGTTTGAGTTTTTTTGTTGTTTTTTTTTAACCTGATTTCCTAGGTTGAGGACACAGCTTTATGTGATGGTGGAACTTTGTACCAGTTCAGGACAATAAACAGGTTTATCACTTAAAGTGCCGTTATTTTATTTGGGATTTTGTTCTTTCTGGGTATTAATACAAGATACTCCTTGTATTTGGAATATGTTGTCAATAGATTGTTATCCTAGATATAAAATGTTAACATGGTAAATTGAAATTAAGTTCCTACTGGGTGTTACATTTCCTTTATAGTCAGGTACCAAGTATTTTAGGGTACCTGCTACATGTGCTGACATTGACTGAGTGACCCCTTCTATGGAGAAGCAGCAAGAGGAAGACCCTACCCTGCCCTCTGTGACATGCATGACATGGCACTGCGGGGTCTTACCATATGTCGGCCTCGGTGGGATTGGGGGGAGAGATTGTGCCAAGACACTGAGCTGGACCAAAGGCAGATTTTGCCTTGTGGGTAGGACCTTGGTGCTAAGTCACTTCACATTTTCCTCCTGGACAGTCTTTCTCTGTATTTAGACATTTGAAAATGGCCAAAGTTTTTATTATAGATGTCCCCAAACTGGAATCAAGCCTATCTTGTCAGGTTGTATGGGTGCTGCTAGCAGAGAGGCCAGAAGGGACTCAGGAAGGGAGCACAGGGTGGCATTTCCCACTGGGGACCTGCAGTGACACCAGCCAGGCAGAGGCCCTTCTTAAGAAAAAAAATGTGGACCCGTTTGTCCACATTGACCCAATTGCTTCTGGTGTTGGTTATGGTATAGACAAACAAAAAGCTTGGTTTTCAGAAGCAAGCAGTTCAGTGCAGAACTCTAAATGGATGAGCCGAAGAGTAGAGCAGGTGCTCTGCCTCTGTTTGGCTCCCTTCATCTTCCTCTAGAGTTGGGTACTGTGAAGCCCCCTGGGAGTCACAGTAAAAACCAACCTGGGATCCTGAGACCCAGCCCTGAGCCACCACGGGGCCAGCAGCTGAGGCCTTAGGTTTCCCTTTAATTAAGAATCTTCCTAACTGTAGTGACCACACATCATGGGCAGCTCTTTGTTTAAAATAACCTGTCTATTCTTTTTGTTCTGGAAAATATGGACAAAATAACCTTGTAAGTTATAATCTAGCCAAGGTACTCCTGAATTAGAGAATTACAGCGTTTCATTAGAAATCATGACAGTGATAACACATGATTAATATGACAGATATTTTTTAGCAGAATGCCCTTATATTAAGCCTTCATAAACCTCTCATTTAAACCCCTAGTTTTTCTTCTATTGATGTTATTTTTGTGTTTTAATACAGAAAATTAGAGGTTACTCTCAGTCAAAAACTATGGAACAATTCATTAAGATCCATAGAATGCCATACTGTACACTCCTCGTACAGAGCATTTAATTAGTATTTCCTAGATAAGGAGAGTCGATGTATATGGTGCAAGACAACTATTTTCAGGCACGGTTTTTCGTGTGCTTTAATTACAGAAAGCACTCCAAAGACCTCCGCCAGCTGCAGCCCTGCCCCCGAGTCCCCGATGAGTTCCAGCGAGTCAGTGAAGAGTCTGACTGAGCTGGTCCAGCAGCCCTGTCCGCCCATCGACACCAGTAAGGATGGGAAGCCTCCAGAACCCAGCGACCCGCCAGCACCGGACTCCCAGCCCGCAACCCCACTGCCTCTCTCGGGACACTCAGCCCTCAGCATTCAAGAACTGGTAGCCATGTCTCCAGAGCTGGACACCTACGGCATAACCAAGAGGGTCAAGGAGGTGCTGACAGACAACAACCTCGGTAGGTGCTTGTCTCAAATGCCAAGTCAGAAGGCAGCAAGGTGCTCCCTGTTTGAGTTCTCAGGAACAGCAGGCAAAGGCCTTAGGCTGAGGCAGCCCAAGGGTTTAAACTTTCATAAGTTGCTGCTAAGAACACGAGATGTTCCATAGCTGCGAACACTGAGGTGCCCATAAGGGTGCTGTGATTCTGAGGTCACCCCCTGCTCCTCCCCCTCTTGGCCCCCACTGAGTCCCCTTGGAAGATGTGCATGCAGGTCAGGGCAGACTCGGGCAAGCCCCTCACACTGTCTTTATTGAGACATGCCCAAGAGAGTCCCAGATCCTTGGTAGGCACCAGAGCTGGGCAAAATCAACATCAGCCCAACAGCATCTGGATGGCTCAGTGTGAGAGCCTTTGTCTATGATGCCAAGCAAGCCACTTTCTACTCTGATCCCCTCAGCCAAACTAGATCAGAAATGCTGCCTTAGGGTCGTGGGTAGCAGCAATTCCCAGCACTGTGCCTGGCAGCTAAATATAGTCTATTATTGTTGCTGTCCCACTGCCCCAAAAAGCCACTTCCATTCTGCTTCCCCTCCAATGGGTTGGGCAGCCCTCGAAAACCAAGTTCATCACCCCTGCCCCTGTGCGTCAGACCTAAGGTGGCTCTCTGAGGGCTGTGTCACTGCTGGTCAGTAGCTGTGGCTGTAAGAATATTAGGGGCATTTTAGCATTTTAAACCACTGTGCTCCTGTGCTGTGGAATTGACCAGGCAGGGTTCTCCTGGTTTAAGCACATAGAGAATGGAAGCAGCCACTCCCCAAACCCCTGTGTCCTTCTTATCTCCCAGGTATGAAAGTCAGGGAAAGAAGCAGCAGGCTTCTCTGCAGTGCATGCTAAGACAACCCCAGAGAGTGGCTGGGATTTGTCCATCACCTTCAGGGGGGCCTTGTGTGTCTTGTTTCTCCCAGAGATGAGAAGAGAAGGGAGCAGCTGAGTTCCAGTAAAGTTTGCCAGTGACCTGACACCCTTCGGGTTAGACCAACTTGTCCAGTTGAGGCCTTCTAACTCACTCTGTGGACAATGCATTGTGCAAAACAGAATAAGAGAAAAAGTAATACCAACTGAGAACATTTGTAACAAAGTTAATTCATAAAAATGTGGCTGTTGATTTTTAAAAACGGCTAAGTACCATATGTTCATCAATTATTGACATGTGCAGGGATTCCTAGACTTGAGGCATCCCTACTTTACAGTCTTGTCACAAGTCCAAGGAAGCAGGCCGGATACATTATTGCTGCCCACTCCATTATAGCAAGTGCCATTTCATGTAAATGTTGAAAATCAGCCAAAGAAAATTCTCATTTTAAACACTGATAAGTTGCAAGATTGCAGTTTAAGAGATTATGAACAATGAAATCGCATCCTTGGCTTTACCGTGCATGTCTCCACTGTTGTTTAGTTGATGGTTTTGCTGGTTGAGGGTCTGTAGCTTTCTTCAGGTTCTCAAATAGGTCTGTAACCGAAAAACAATTGAGAGCCACAGCTAGTAATATACATAAATTTCCAATAATAATCACTTGATTTTTCCCCCCATACAGCTGGGATTGTGGCAAGTGATAGTAACTAGCTGTTCATATATGTTGCTTTCCTGAGCATAAGGAGCTCCTTGAAGTAAAAAAAGATAAGTTTGCCAGGTTGGAATTAAGTAAAATTTATTCAAAACAACCACAACAGAAAACTAGTAAGGACTTGGGTCATTTATAGGCTAACCTAAGAGTTTGGAAAGCAGGGAAACCACAGGTTTACAAAATCGGTAAATGTATCTTTAAGTTAAAACGACTGATACCAAAAAAATTAATTTCTCCAATCTGAAGCTTTATAAACAGTAAACTTTTACATGGATGGCTGCTTTTTACAAGCCAGTTATGTCATGGCCTTCTACAGCTTCCCTGGGAACACAGGTGGGGTGTTTCCTTGTCACCAATGGAGCACATGCGCCAAGAAACAGGCCAGTCCACCGGTCCCCCTGCCTCTGAGGGGGAGAGCTGCTCCCTGCCCTGGGTTTTCCTGTTCTGTGCGCTTTATGGGACCAAACACTGGCTTCTCTGATCCCAACCTCTATTTCCACCTAGTTAAGTCCTGCTTATTCTTGCTAGTTCTCCCGTCAGGTCAGTCAGGTTATGACTGATTCTAATTTGTATCTTTAAAAGTAGTGGCCCTCTTAACTGGCAGCTGAATGGCTCTCAGGGAAGTAAACCTTTCTTTTTAAGCCCCTGACAAACATGGCCAACTTAATGCCGCTGTGCTCTCCAGAGCGAAATGCCCTCTGGTCAGCCTGTGAAGCCGGCTGCCCACCCCTGCCTAGGAGAAGAAAAGCTTATCAGGGAAGGGGTTTTGATCCACTTTGAGCCACATTTAGCAAAGGCAGCTTAGACTGCAGGAGCAGATGAAAAATCTTTTGGGGGGTGATGTGGCACCAGGCCTCTGAAGCTTGCAGCACTCGAATTGGCAGCGGCCTGCCTTTCAAACACACAGAGCGGAGGAGCCCTCTCCTCCTCTTCCCTGCTGTGCCCCTGGGTCAAGTGCCCTGTTTTCTCAGCAAGACCTGATGACCTTGCTAATTGTGAAAGGAGATGCAGACAGCCCCCTGGTTTGAGGTTGTACAAGAAAGGTCTCCTGTTGCTACTTGGCCTCCTGAGCTTGGGTTTAGGGATTTTACTGCCTCTGAGATATGCTACAAGTATATCCAGGTCTCACATCATTTGTTGTGTATAAGCAGCATGAAAGAGCAGTACCAACTCCCTTGCCAGTGGAGTTTGGTAGAAGTCTGGTTGAGGGACTGTTTCTGCAAAGTGCTTGCTCTAAGCCAGGACCCAGCTAGCCTGACTCTGGGCCTTTAAACTCCTGTGTCTGATTTTAACTTTGACTTTTTTTTTTTTTTTTTTTCCTTTGAGAGAGAGTCTCACTCTTTTGCCTGGGCTAGAATGCCATGGCGTCAGCCTAGCTCACAGCAACCTCAAACTCCTGGGCTCAAGCGATCCTCCTGCCTCAGCCTCCCAGGTAGCTGGGGTTACAGGCACGCAGCACTGTGCCCAGCTAATTTTTTCTATTTTTAGTTGTGTGACTAATTTCTTTCTATTTATAGAAGAGACGGGGTCTCACTCTTGCTCAGGCTGGTCTCAAACTCCTGAGCTCGAGCCATCCTCCCACCTCGGCCTCCCAGAGTGCTAGGATTACAGGTGTTAATCTTGACAGTCTTGTCTCAGATCCCTGGCTCTTGGTGACACCCTATCCCCATTCTGTTTTCTCTCTAGGTCAGCGCTTATTTGGGGAGACCATCTTAGGGCTCACTCAAGGCTCTGTCTCTGACCTCCTTGCCCGCCCGAAGCCCTGGCATAAGCTCAGTCTGAAGGGACGGGAGCCCTTTGTCCGGATGCAGCTATGGCTGAATGACCCCAACAATGTGGAGAAGCTGATGGACATGAAACGGATGGAGAAGAAAGGTACCTTCTCCCCACTCTGCCCCACAAACTGCTTTCTCATTTACAAACGGGCTGTTTCTTTTCAATCCTTCACACACAGCTGAGGAGGGACTGACCCATGACCAAGGACAGTAAGACAGGACAAAAGAGGTTTTGACAATCATCAGCTAATGAGTACCTAAGAGGACTGGGAAGATCTGTGACTTTTTCCTTCCTGCAGCCTGAATCTAAAGATTTTCTTTTAGCATTGGGAGTGTTTTTAACCAAAGAGAATACAGCACAGCACTGGGTATTGGTTCATTTGGTTACTATCTTTTGCCTTGTGGGTGACTGGGTGGGGTATTATGACATTTACTGCATATGCACTATGTGCTAGAGGCTCTCATGTGTTATCTTACTAGAGATATAGCTCTCTTAATTAGAGAATTAGATATATCTCTCTTAATTAGAGAATTAAGAAATGCATTTTGTAGATCAGGAAACTTAGGTTCAGAGAGGTTAGGTGCCTCCACCAAGGTCACCCAGCATGGAAAGTGGCAGAGCAAATACCTGCCAGAACAGATCTCTCTCTTGCTGTTGTTTGCTAGCCTCTAGGGTTATAGCCTCACCAGAGGAATAACTCCAAATGCATCCAAATGCCATCTTGAATCTTGATTAGCATCTATCTTGCAGCCTGTAAGATGCAACACAGGAAAAAACCCAAAGGGGCAGTACCTAGGTGGTGGAAAGTCGAGTTCGCTTTGCCTCATGTTTGCAGTTCCCAGTGTTGGTCCTCCTCAGGGAGTCTGCCCCTCGGGGGCCCACAGACCTTGGGTCACCTGCAGTGCTATGAGCTCACTGGGCAGCTGAACTGAATCCCTTAGGTTTGGAGACTGGACACAGCTGCTAGCCCAACCCTAAGAAGCTGTGACCACCTCCTTTGATCAGTGAAAGCAGAGGCCCTTAACTAAGGCGTCCCATAAGCACTTGGGCGGCTCAGCCTGGCTCCACCCACAGAGCAGCTGAGCCAGTCCTCTCCGGTCACCAGGAGGTTCCAACTGACCATCACTGTTCTCACCCAGCTGGAAAAGAAGTGGAGAAGGAGCAAGAGTCTCTGACATATCCTCCAGGAACCTGTGGGCCTGGGCCCTTATGCAGTAATGGAGACTTCCATTTTCTGGGCACTGTACTGAGACCACTCAGTGCACCCAACTGTATCCCCATGTCAGTGTCCTTATCTGGTAACGGTGAGGTTCAGGCACTCATGGAACCTCCCTGATTCCAACAGCTGGTATAAGTAGGGAGCAGAACTCAGGGCTATCTGGCTTCAGAGCTGGCATTCTTTTTTTTTTTTTTTTTTTTTTTTTTGAGACAGAGTCTCACTTTGTTGCCCAGACTAGAGTGAGTGCCATGGTGTCAGCCTAGCTCACAGCAACCTCAAACTCCTGGGCTCAAGTGATCCTCCTGCCTCAGCCTCCCGAGTAGCTGGGACTACAGGCATGCGCCACCATGCCCGGCTAATTTTTTCTATATATATTAGTTGGCCAATTAATTTCTTTTCTATTTATAGTAGAGACGGGGGTCTCACTCTTGCTCAAGCTAGAGAGCTGGCATTCTTAAGTATACATTCGCTGCCTTTGTTCTGAGAGCCTGCCACATAGGGATCCAAGGGCACTGCTGCTGCCCACTGGCCATGGACCCAGGCGGTGGCCTTCCACCCCTTGAGAGCTGCTCCAAAGGGCCCTGGCCTGCCCTTGGGTGTGTAGACAGTGAGTCTGACACAGGCCACGCCTCTTGGGCAACTCCAGGCAGTGCTGCAAGCTTCAGAGGCCTAGTGCCACATCATCCCCTAAAAGATTTTTCACATTCTTGTTATGGGAAATTTTAAACATAAACAAAAGTGTCATAAACCCAGTGTATCCGCTGCTGAGTGTCCACCATTATCAGTACTCACCCAAGCACTTTAAACGTTTCTTACACTCTGTCAAGAGGCAGCCCTGCCCCTTTAAGCCTGGTGGCACTGCTGCCCCCAGCACCTGGGGGTCAGGAGAGATGCAGTCCTGACTTTACCACTCCCTGGTGCATTTCTCATCCCTGGCCAGAAGAATGGACCTCAGTCCCCCAAATCCATCTTCAGGGATCTCCCAGGCCTCCACTCTGCCCCCCACATGGGCTCTGGGCGCCATCTTGTGTTACAAAAGAGTTACTGTTCCCGCCGAGGTCCCCAAAGGGAAGGCACTGCTTTCTCTCCTATAGTGGGGGTGTTCCCGGGAGCTGCTCCCTAGAGAGGTTGTCACCAGTGCCCACAGCCCAGTATCTCTGCAGTGACCCTGCACACCAGCGGGAGGGCGATGGCAAGTGCTGCACAGTCATTCCTTGCTGGCCTCTCAGGATGCTGTGCTAGTTTTCTGTGAAGACTTACCTTCCCAATCGTTGTCTACTTCTAATGATAAAATGGCCAGACAGTTACATAACTCCCTCACCTAAGTTATTTCATCTATAAAATGAGGATAGTAATACTAACTTCTTCAGGTTGGGAGGAGTAGAAAGAAGATACTTAGTATAACAACTGTACACATAAGTGCTAAGTAAATGAGAGTTTTCAAAATAATCTGTATTCCTATAACATAAATTATGTCCCTCCCCCTCCCAGTCTAGCCTAGATTAAAAATGCAGCAACAGGTCATCCAGACTGTATGTCCATGTGTACACTATGCTTCCTGCTCTCCCATAGAGCTTTTATTTCTTCTCCTGTTAGTTCTCATCCTTTATCTGTTATTTCTGTCTTTATTTCTTTATTTCTTATAAACCTTCTTCTCTACCATAGTCTGCCCTGCATTTTTCTGTTCCTTTCATGAGATAGCCCTTGAACCAACCTCTTCACAAACACATGGACATACACGTGATGGACAAACACATACACACACACACCAGTGCCTTGGCCCTAGTGGCTAGGTGCATACTGGCAATCAGTAGTCTTCTCCCTTGACATTTGAGACCCAAATGTCAGTGCTGCTGCTGTCGCTCCTTAGCTTGCTGTGGCTCCCACAGACACTGTCTCAGTGCATGTTCACAGCTGCAGCCCCGAAGGGTAGGCGGGCGTAGGGGGACTAGCCACCATCTGGCAGGGCAGACTGCACTGCCCTCAGCAGACTGACATCAGACCTCAGTGCGGTCACTTACTGGCTGTGTGACCTCAAGTGAATCATTTAACCTCTCTGAGCTTCAGTTTCTTCAGGACTAAATGATAACTGTCAGCTGCAGCTATTGCTGATGACACTGCTGCTCAGTGACATGCCATTTGAAGGAAATAATCGTTCTCATCTTCTATCAGTTAAAAGAACTTTTAAAGAATTTTCAGGCCATATTCCAAACTAGCTCACTAGAAAGATCCATATAAATGATTCATTTACTAAAGAAGTCAGTGGTGTTTAACTGGAAGCACAACTGGCAGTTGCTGGCACACAGCAGAGAGGAGCAGGTGCAGCACTAAGAACACCCCAGAACCTGAGACCCAGCATTCTCCTGCCCTGGCTCACCAGTCCACCCAAGCACAGCTAGAGTGGTAGGCCCCACACGCTGAGACTCCGAGCCTGTCTCTGCCTCCCTGAACACCTCACTCCCCAGCACAAAGACAGATTGCCAGCCCAGGCCTCAGGCGCCCTTCTGTCCCTCTAGGGCCCTCTGCCCTAGCCTCAGGCACTCTGCTGTCCCTCTAGGCCAGCCCTCAGGCCAGCCACATGTTTCCCAAGCCCTGTGCCCTGCTCCAGCCATTTCCCCACCCCTCCTCATCTTCAACCAGCCCCCTGGTCACTTTCTGTCTTGAGACTTAGGCCCTGGGGTCACTGCCTTCCTCCATACCCCACGTCCTGCCCCATCCAGCGGGATTTTCATGCTCACTCAGAAAACCCACCAACCTACCTAGTGCTCTTATCTTTAAAACCATCCAGGATTTCCCTTCTAGAAACCATCCTGTCTCTTGCTTTTCTTCTACAGTTAGGCATCACACTCACCATCACTTCTTCACCTCCCATTCACTTCCAGCCTGCCGGCAGCCTGGGTCTATTCACTTAGGTCTCCCAGTCTCCGACTAGAATCCAAAGGACTTCCTGGGTCCTCGTCACTCTTTCTCTTGGCCACCCGCTCCCTGAGACTCACTTATGCCTTCTATGACATTGTTCCCTGTGTTCTTCCCATCTCTCTGAAGCTTTTGTGGCTGCTTCTCCCTGGGATCGTCCCTTGTGTGCTGGTTTTCCAGGCTTCCCGTCTGTCACTGACTTCAGCCAGTTTCTATCCTAGTGATTCCCACATTCTTCTCTCTAGCCCAGACCCTCCTCCTGAGCTCTTTTAATAAAATATTTTCATTTATTCCATTGCTTTTTGTCCTGCCCTGGCTCTGCCTGTCTCTCCAGCTTCGTGTCTAACAACAGCTCCTACCACTGTGACCCCACTCTGTGCACATGTGCACACATACACACGCATGCATGCACACACATGCACGCTTTAACCATGCTGTTCTGTGTCTCTGGCTTTCCACATACTGTTCCCACTTTCTAAACAGCCTCTTGCCATCTTCTACCTTGTTGCCTGTTTTTTCTGGTTAATTGGTCCTTGTCCTTCAAGGTTCAGTTTAAACATCATCTCTTCTGGGAAGACTCCCCAGGCCAAATTGAGCATCCTCCCTCCCTCAGAGACCCTCCCTCAATCCCCCTCCCTCAAAGCCTCCTCTATAGCCCCCCTGCTGGCCTCTCCCCTATTGTTTTCTACCGTGGGCATCCATCTGAACACTTCTCTGCATCCCCCACTGAACTGTTAAGTTGTACAGGGACACGTGGGGACCTCACATTCCATCAGAGCAGGTCCTCAGTGAGCTTCTGCTAGGTGACGGAATGGTCCTGGTCCAAGTGTTCTGAGATTCTCTACACAAAGGTCACTACAGGCGACACTGTGGTGTCATGCTAGTGGAGATCAGGGATTTGGGCTGATCTCACAGCTGGGCCTTGACTTCAGTCTGACGTCTCTCCCTCCCTCCCCAGCCTACATGAAGCGGCGGCACAGCTCAGTCAGTGACAGCCAGCCCTGCGAGCCCCCGTCCGTCGGCACTGACTACAGCCAGGGCGCCAGCCCCCAGCCCCAGCACCAGCTAAAGAAACCCCGAGTGGTGCTGGCTCCAGAAGAAAAAGAAGCCCTGAAACGAGCGTATCAGCAAAAGCCATACCCATCACCAAAAACCATCGAAGACCTCGCCACCCAGCTCAACCTGAAAACCAGCACCGTCATCAACTGGTTCCACAACTACAGGTACAGCCTTGCCTGCAGCCCTCAGGAAGGGGCTGGTCTGTACTGAGGAGAGGAGCCATCCATGTCGCATGGGAATGAGGCTCTGGGGACTAAGAATCAGGGGTTTGGTCGTTTCATTGGTTCTTCATGTTGTTTTATTGGAATTTTTACCTCCAAAGATGTATAGCCAAATGCCTTCCAGTCACCATCACATAATTAGAGACAATCCACATCCACCAGGACCAGGAAAAAAAGTCACCTTTTGGTTGTACCATTTAATAAGGGAGAGTATAGGCATCTGTGGTTCCCAGTAATGAACACTGATTTCCTAGTGATTTTTTTGTTTCTTGGGGTCTTTTACAGTATCACCTTCCAAATTAGTAATGATTAGTTTTGTAATTGATAAATCATTTAAGACCCTTTATTTTGGGAAAGTTCATGAGTTAATGAAGATTTCTTGAGTATCACTTAGATCTCAAGTGTTTTAAACAATGTTACATCACTTGCTCCTCACAACTGTAGAAGGGATACACTATTATATTCATTCTACACATGGAAAATATAAAACTCAGAGGGAATAACTTGCCTAAGCAGGTAAAGGCCCGGTGCCATTCTGGTAGAACAAAGTTGACTGGGAAGAAACATCTGGAGTAGATAATGGAAATCCTCTGAAGGATAATGAATTGTTGGTCATAGCTATAACCATACCCCCAACTGTCAGAAACCAAGAATCCCAGTAGCCTAATGGAAATTCCCAAATTAATGGCTCAGTTGCTGCTTCTCATCAGAACATCATTTTCTTTAGGGCTTAGTGAAACTGAGGTAGGTCCTTCTGGTTAAACCAAGGTGACAGTACACTTGTGTAGCCCATGGAGAGGGGAGCTGTATCTCTGACTGGGCCCTCCCTCATCCATAAGTTTTACTGGAGTTTCTGAAGGGACCCAATAAATCACCCAGGTTCTGAATAAATTAGAAAATTTTAAAATATTAGAAGGGAGCTAAAATCATACCTTTATTGCCAGTGAAGGCAAAGTTAGGAGATGCAGTTTAGTGTGAGAGAGCTTGAGTGTACCTGCTACTTAAACCCCAGACCCAGGCACTTCTCATGATGGCAGACTGGCCCCAGGCAGGCCTCCCCATTTGTTGACTCCCACAGGGACAGAGAAAGTCCAGGATCTGAGCACAACTGGCTTATTCATCCCAGATCTACCAATCTGATAAAATCAGAGGCAGAGGGAGGCCAGCAGTTAGAATAATGGAGCTCCCTGTACATGGAAGGAAACTTCAAGAGTAATAAGTGAAATGAAGGAGAATGAATGGTGGAAACGTGGGCAGAGGTTTACTGGAGTTTCTCCTTGCCAGGAGTTATGCAAACCCATTTTCACTTTCTAGACACAAAAGTGCATTAAAATGTGCACTTTCAAGTCTCCTGAAAGTTATGTCCATTTTAATGTGAGTATAACTTACTATAACACAGAAGCATGTGTAGCTCTAGATTATTGGGTATCTGAGCATCGGTGCTACCAGTTACACAAAACGTCTCCAAAACCATTTCCCCTGGTCCTCCTGGGTCCACCTTTTTCCCCAGGCACCCCCACCCCGCCTCAGTTGAGTGGCAATCACTGTCTCCTGGCTGGAACACACTCCCTGGGGCTTCTTAGCTACTGTTACTTATCTTGCTGGTTTCCTGACAGCCATGGTAATGCTTATCACATGGTAGTGCACTGATCACTATAGAGATGACTTTGGTGCATGTAGCCCAAGCAAAATTCACCCCTGGCAAAGATAGCAGGGCAGGGGAAGAAAGGAAGAATAGCAATAGGACCTCAAAACTTACTAAATGAGCACAAGTCTGGGTCCAGAGTAGATGCTCAATAAAGGCTTTCTTTCAAATATAACTCCACAACAAAGCAGGCTAGGCTAACAGGAAAACCAAGGACAGAGATTAATGTCAGCTGCAGACATCTAGAAAAATATGGAAGAGGTAGGAAATGAGCAGGCACTTAAAGGAAAGATTGAACTAGAGAAGAATCTTATAAGGCACAAAACAAGTTAAAGGAGAAGTCAGCATCGAGCCACTTAGAATTGGCATAAAGCTCAGAGAATTTAAGTCACTTGCACAAGGTCACCCAGCAAGTCAAGTGCTGAGTGGAGATTCAAACTGAGCACTCTCTCCTTGGTTTTAGTTCTTCCATTAAATGCTTAGAACAAACCAACTCTCCTTGATACCAGACAGAGCTTCCTACATGGACTAACACTCACCATTCAGCACCCATGCACTGGATTTGTTAAATTCCTATCAAAGAAGGCAGTTTTTTACATTCTTTCCTCTGAGGTTAAACAGGAAAAGTTGATTTTATTTTCTCTTGCCCCACTGGAACCCTCAGGGAATAACACCTGGGGTCAATTTTTGCTCCCATCAAAAAAATAAAGCTTTTCTTCCTCTTATGCTTTCACCTTAAGGGAATGAGAAGTATCTCAAGCTGACCATTTGCTCAGGAATGCAGCCAGGAGTGCCAGAACATCACGCCATAGGACACTGGTCTCCTGGAAAAACTGGTTCACCCAGCAGAAACTTCTGAGCCCTAAAAGCCATGGCATTCTGTGAGCCTTGGGTGACTTGCCTAAAAGCCAGAACTGCTCCTAATATCTCAGACGAGATCGGGCGCGTTCAGGGTGGTGTGGCCGTAGACTTTATCTCATCTTTCTAAACCAGAAGATAGCATTCCTTTTGAACATGGAGGCAAATGTAGGCTAAGAGGGATGATGTCTCATATCTATTGAGCACATAGTATTGCCAGGCACTGAGCCAAGAATTTTATAAATGTATCATCTTATAAAATCCTCCAATCTGCACCTGAGTGCAGCACTGATGGCCCCATTTTACAGACAATTGCTGCTCACATCAACCACACTGGCAAGTATGGAAACCCATGTCCCAGGCCTAAAGGCGTCCCTTCCCAACCTAGCCCTTTTCCTCAGCCTTAGGGCTTACCACACCACACACAAGGCAGCAAGATAGGAAGGATAGTGACCCTTTTAGGGCATGTCACTTTGTACCCTATATTATACATTTAACATTTTGTTTAATCGTAATAACGTCTCAGCAAGGAAGATCCTGTTCTCTACATTCTTCAGATAAGAAAACTGAAGCTCAAAAAGGTTAACTTGTCCAAGTTGCACAGCTAATAAGTGACAAAGCCAGGTTTCCAACCCAGGTTTGGCTGGTTCCAAAAAGCCTGTACTCTGTTCTGGGCCTGACTAGGACCAAACCTTAACTACCTGTTTAGTCTCCCACCTCCCCAACCGGGATGGGCAGTAATGGGTTCACCCCAACTGGCGTTCTCACTGCCAAAGGGCATGAAAGCCATAGTGCCCAGGAAGCTGTTCATGAGAGCTGCCATTTCCCAGTCTCCCAAAGCCCCAGAGAAGAAGGAAAGTCTTGTGTTCCCCTGGGAATTTCTGGGGGCCTTCTCAGCACCTCACCTTTCTGAACTAGAGCTCAAAAATCTTCAGGACAAGGTCCAGAACTCACTCTATGCAGGAAGCAAATAACTATGCAACAGATTAACCACCACCCCCAGGGTTCTGATAACCTACTGTAGGTCATAGACTAAACTGCAGCAGAATTCTCCCCACGGAGTCCCCACAGCCAGCACAGGACCTGGCATAGAGTAGGCGCTCAGAAAACTTTTGAGTTATATATACTACAGAAAATGGTTTGCTTACCCCAGGCTTTCTGCAGGCCCAGTTTCTGCAAGACACTGGGCCTGGCGCTGGTGCTAATTCACCTGAAGATGCTTTTCCACTAATGGTCTGCACATTCTCAGGGGCTTTTTCAGCCCTTAGGAAGAAACAGAGAGAGGTGGGATTGAGCCTTAGTACTCTTCGCATGATGGGAGGAGAAACTTGGGAACAGATTTAACAAGAGCCCTTTCATGGTGACACTAATGGCTTCACAATGGGGGATGCCATACTGAGTACAGTGTCCCAGCAAAGTACTAGAAGCACATTTTCCACTGTAGGCCGAACTCAGCTGCATTAAAACTCACTTGATGTGTCAAAGCACATACTTGGTCTCCTACCTGCTTGATCAAGTGACCTTTCCCTGGTCTTCTCCCTTCAGAGGAGGGAACTGCTTGGAAATACACAATCTGGTGGAATCCCACCCCAGCCTGAACCACAAGCCCCTGACTTCTGTGGCTCAGAGCTGGAAGCTGAAGATTTTCACTTTGGCCACTGTTCAATAATCAGTTCTCTCTCCGAAGTCCTGAGGAGGACACAGTGGTTATCAAGCAGCTATTTATGAATTCAGCTAGCATTTATTGCTGTATACCAGGCACCATGCTAGGCCCGGTGTACAAAAACTAAATGGGAGCTGGCCTTTCACAGTCTAGCTGGAGGCGAAATGGGATGGGATGGAGAAAGCGTGCCATTCAATGAGTGCGGCTGGCGCTTTGTCCTAGTGGAGAAGAGGGGAATGGCCTTCCAAGCAAGGAACAGCTTACACAAGTGCACAGGGTCTGGCCACAGCGGGAGCCCCCTGCAGCTGCAGGGTCGGTCTAGGGGCCTGCAGAGGGGCAGCCAGGCTGGGGCGGGAGTGAGAGCACGAGCTTGCAGCGCGACGGAGGGAAGGGGCCTCTTGCCGGCCCTTGCGCAGCGGCCACCTCACGGGCTTTCGCCGCTTCTGTCTCGTAGGTCTCGGATCCGCAGAGAACTGTTCATTGAAGAAATTCAGGCCGGGAGCCAGGGCCAGGCCGGCGCCAGCGACTCACCGTCGGCCCGGAGCGGCCGGGCAGCGCCCAGCTCAGAGGGCGACAGCTGCGACGGCGTGGAGGCCGGCGTGGAAGCCGCCGACGGCCCGGGTGCCCCAGACGCTGAGGAGCCGGGCGGCCCCGCAGCCGCCACCAAGTCTCAGGGAGGACCGGCCGAGGCGCAGCGGGAGGAGGCGCCGCGGCCCGCGGAGAAGGCCGAGCCGCCGTCCTCGGGGACCGCGGGTCCCGACGACGCGGACGAAGAGGGCCGGCCCCGGCCGCCGCCCGAGGGCCCCGCCGACGGCCCGGGGCCCCTGCCAAACCCCGCCGCACTCGCGGCCGGAGAGGACGCCGCTACCTCAGCCGCCCCGTCTGGGGAGGGCCCCGGCGTGGCCCGGGACGGCGCCCCGAGGAGTTCCACCTTGCCAAGCACCAGCGCGCCCGCGGCCGCCCGCAGGCCCAGCTCGCTGCAGAGCCTCTTCGGCCTGCCCGAGGCGGCGGGCGCCAGGGACTCGCGAGACAACCCCCTGAGGAAGAAGAAGGCCGCGAACTTGAACAGCATAATCCACCGCCTGGAGAAGGCCGCCAGCCGGGAGGAACCCATCGAATGGGAGTTCTGAGAGGCGCCGCCAGCCCCGCCAGCCGGGCCGAGCCGAGCCGAATCTGGCCGAGCCGGGCCGAGCCTGGCCGAGTTGGGCCGAGCCGGGCCGAGTCAGGCCGAGCCGGGCCGGGGCGGGCGCCGACTCCACGGCCGGGACCGTGTTGCGCACTTACGCCCTGCGGGCCACAGGGCAAAATCGCCATAGGCCAAGGTGCATATAGAAAACAAAGGAGCATTAAGCCCAATCTATGTCGTGTTTTCAAGGAAGAAAACGGAAATGTGTAGTCGAGCTTTTTTGTACCCTGAAGTGTTTTTTTTATTGCCCTAAGTGATTTCCACAGGTTCTGGAATAACTCTTACAGCTTTGCCTTGCGCCCTCCTCTTTCGTGTGGGCTTTAAAAAAAAAAGTCAAACCCACATATTAAAAGGGGGCTTTTTATCTGCCATCTAATGGCTTCAGAGCGATAATACACTATTATCTTCTTAAACCAGGAAAAAAAGGGGGGGGGATTTTTCAGAAAAATTAAAAAAGAAAGTTTTTGTAGCTGTTCAGTTGCCACTAAGAGATTGCACAGTCAAACCGACTCTAAACACACTAGTTTGGATTCCTAAATATTTTCAAGAAAAGAATCTTCTCGTTTGAAACTTTGAATTAAAATAAAACACATTTACTCCACATATTTTTTAACAAAAAGAAAAGTCACATCAGGAAAATATCTGATTTTGTGGTAGCTGATGTAGTGTTTTCTTGTACGTGAATAGAATCCTGACATGTAGTGCACATTGATCCATAGCTTTAACTGACTCTGGGCTTTTGCTGACCAGAGTTTGTTTAATACACTCCATTCTAGGCCAAATCAGGACAAAAAGAAAAGATCCGAATCTAGGTATTTTATAATCTGCTTTTTAACCTCTAACCGCAGAGCACGCTGATCAGACCTCATATCTCGGAGGTTTAGGAGACAAGTTAGAACTGTAGCACGTATCTGTTCATTTTGTTTAATTTATGGTGTCTATCTGTGTCCATGCGTCTGCACAGGTGTGAGCATTGAAAGCAAGGAGGAAAGAGTAGGCCAGCAAGGTCACAGCGGGCAGTTCTGTGTAGACAGCAGTCCACAAGTCTTTCCTTGGCACAGAAGGCACCCCACCTCACACCACTCTTCTGGGCACCTGATGGACTAAGCCCTCCCAGGGGAAGATGCTCCCTGGGCCTGGGCAGGGCTCTTGCGCACTCTCTCTTCCCCTTTCTTCCCACCACAAGCACTGATGACTCTGTTGAATTTGTGGGAAGCTTCCTTCCCTGCAGAAGAGAGAAGTTGACAGTCTGAGCTCCCCTCCCACCCCTATAGAGATGGCCCAAACTCACACCAAATCGTTGATGCTCTTCGCTTCCATGCCAGACCATTTGCCCTGCATTCAGTTCACCTCTTAGAAAGTTCTTTTATGCACAGTTTAAGGCAGTCTAAGTACAAATCAGAAGTCTAACTTGTCTCTGATTCCTCCTGTTGTCTATGTGTATATGCGTGAAAATAGAGGTGGATGAGTGTATGCGTGCGTGTGTGTGTGCAATTTTATACGTCTGTGTATTTTCTTAAGTACCTGTGCACACATAGAGTGCATTACTGCCACCTTTTTTCAATAAGCTGTTTTATCAGTTATGGCTTCTACAAGTTTGCTAATTTAGACTCCTTTATTGCCATATCTTTAAACTAACAATAGATGATTTCGGTATATATATATATATATTTTTTTTTTGCTTATTTATAGGTGCTGTATTTTATTATCTGATTGTTAGGAAGGGATGAAAGGGGCAAATATTCTTTAGAGGGATAGACTGCCGGCAGTATTGGGTATAATTTACAAGATGTAGTTGTCATACTGTATATTACTGATTGAAAACTTTTTGACCGTATTGTGTATCATTGAAACCTTTGTCTTAGGTCAACATCTTTGGATGACATTTTAATGGTGCATTCATTATTTCTTAAGTTTAATTAATATTACTTTTTTTGATTTGGGGGGGTGGGAGGGAGTTATAATTTTAAAGGTATGCTCCCGCTATTACACCTCAGTGTGCTTGTTATTAATTAACTTGTAGGACTTTGACTGTAAGATGTGCAACCACATTTCTTGCATGATGTTTTAGAGATTATGTATTTCATTTACAGTCTTTTAACCTGCAACTGCAGCACTTAGTTCAAGTTTTCACAAATTTAAGAGTCACTACACTAAAGACAATGCCTTTTCATGAATGAGAAGTTTTCAGAAGGCTCTAGGAGGCTGGGAGGCAGGCCGTTTGTTTGTCTTTTGATGGTTGCATCATTTCTGAACTTGAAATCTGGTTCAGTGAGGAGAGAATTCAAAATGGAGGAGCTTAAGGGGAAATGGATCCACATCTGGCTCGATTCAGGTGCATTCAGAAGAGTGAGTTTGCATCAGTGACCCTTAGGACAGTGAGAAGCAGAGCCGCCGACAGAACTGTGGTGTCCTCTCCACGAAAACCTCGAGGGACTTTTGTCATCATGTGTGATGAATCTCTAAGTATCATCTAATATTCGTTAGAATGAAAAGCAGGGAGTTAACGGGAAATAGTAGGCTAGTGTTTTAGTTTTAAAGGCATGACTGTTATTTACAAAGGTGTTAAATCTGAGGAAATTGAAAAAATATAAATTTCTCCATTCTAGTGGCCAAATAATAACAGTCTAAAACAGCCACTTTGGCCCTTCCAAGCAATTTAATCATTTTTGTTATTTTTTGTTATTTTTTTTTAATTTTAATTTTTAACTAGGTTATTGTTGATTTCCATTCTGTCTTTTTTTGCCAGACTTACATCTGGGTGCTCGACACAATCAGTTGGTTAAATTTTGCTTGCAGTTCTGTGATTGTATTTTTTCCCCTATTATTTATTTTTCTTTTAATTGAGTTCAAACCTTACGATCTTTTGTGTTAAGCTAGCACTGTCTGTAATACTTCTAAGAGCTGCCACTAAATAACACAGCAACCTGTGGAGTGGGACGCACCCCCTCCTCTTTGGGCCCCTCAGTCTGAGTCTAAGGGTTAATCTTTCATCTTGATAAGCAATATTCAAGTGCCTTGAACAGTGTCCTCTTGGTGTGGTCTCCCTTCCGCTGGCTGGCGTTCCAAGCAGTAGCAGGCAGCCGACCCTCCTCCTCTTTACGCTCTATCAGTTTAAAAAGCTGATTTGTACCTCTCCCCTGGGGGAAACGGTTCCATATAAAACACTAACACTTAATTACAAGCTCCATTATACCATTTGAAATGGCTTCTTTTTGTTAATTGGAGGCAGTGTTCATAACATAAGGTTTTTGCCATTACTTAGCGGGCTAAGTGGAAGCTCAGCATAAAATCAGTGTTCACTTTTAGCCTCTTGGCCCTTGGTTCCTGCCTACGTTCCTTTGTGGTATCCAAGGTGGCAGGTGTGTGGGTTCTGTCCTAGACCTGTGGCTTACTTCACCCCAAAAAAGAGAGTCTTCTGTCCCCACCTAGCTCCCAGGTAACCTCCAACCTCCCCTCTTGAATTTCTGGATCCGTCAAGATATCTGTGGTTTCTGTTCACCAGATCTCTCTTCTTTAGAAAGGCTCATCAAGGCCGCGTAGCTCAACCCTGTTCTCCTTGCCACCCTGCCTGAGGTGCATGACCTCATGAGATGGCTTTGGTCATCTCCAGGGAAGAGTCTGCAGGGGCAGGATCAGAGCAGGATGCAGGCTTGGGAGAAATCTCTGAGAAATGCCAGGATCATGACTCATAGGATGGCTATCAAACCACGCTGCTGTCTGTCTATGAAAGTAATTGAGAGAAAGATAACAGTTCCCTTGTCCTTCCAAAGCACAAGTGCTTCCCTGCCCAGTTTCCTTCCTGTCGGCGTCTTTGTTTCCTTTGCACTTAGAAACCATCCTGTCTGACATGGCCGGGCAGATCTGCTGGTTGGTGCAACAGAACTCTGGGCTGAGTGTTCCTCTGTGGACACCCCCCAGGACCAGATGGCAAGCTCTCACACACCCCGTCTGCCTTCTTGGCTAATGCTAAGGTCAGGCATGCAGCTCAGGAGAAAACTGAGCAGGAAGCAGGTCGTGCTGTAATCCAGAGAAGTGGCTAACGATCCTAAGACCATGTGCCATGGTTGTGCCTAAAGAGAGATGGGAACAGGAGTCACCAGATGAGCTCAGTCACAGGCAGGTGCCTTGCTGACTAAAGTTGGACTGGATTTCTTTGTTTCTCCTGAACTCATGTCCTTTTATACAGGGGTGATTGATGAACTCTGTTGACATTCTATGCAATGTTTCTCATTCCTCTGATTTTAGAAAAACAGGTCTCACTGAAGAATAGCAGCAGAGCCTGGGGAAATATACCCACATCCCTCTGGGATTAGCACAAAGCAAAGTGGTGATAGTGACTTACTGGATCTTGTTGGGCTGAGGGACAATGGCCTTTGCCTTAAATGCACTATGACGTGTGTTTCTCGGCAGGCCAGTAAAATCTGAAGTATGCCCTCAGTCCTTCCAAGGCCCAGCTTTCTGGGGCCTCCAGGCCAGTTGTGCAGGGAGAGCTGTTAGCTACGGTACTTGAGGCTGGAGGCTTGGCTCCCACCACGCCTCGGGGGGCCCCATCCCTCCTTGGTTGCCCTCCCTCATCTTCACACTCCTCATCATCCCCTTCTACCTCACTAGCCTGCTCGCCATGTGACGTCAGTCAGAACCACACCCCACAGCGCTGTGAGGCATGTGGGCTCGGGGCTGGGTGGGAGAGCTACCGCATGTTAGCGTCTCTTGGCCTGGTGAGCAGGCTTTTTGTCTCTTCTGTGAGCACAACATGGACAGACAGCTGTGCTCTGCGAGGCACATGGATTTTTCTCTTGACTTCCACCTGTTCCTAAAGCTCCAGCAGCTGTTTCCTTTGCAAACAGGGAGGGGCCATCTCAGGCCTCAGAGGGCCTTGTCTTTGGTCTGCCTTTGCTTTCCTGCTCAGCTGTTAAGATCCATCCACAGCCCTTTTGCTTGCCCTGGGCTGTCCCTGCATGGCCACATGAGGATGCCTCCCCATGATCCTACCTGGCACTGGGGTACGCTGTAGCTATCCAGTGTCAATTGTATTTGGCACTGGGGATCATTGGTTCAGCTTTGCTGGAAGTTCACCTTTGCAGACATCAAATATCGCAAGGACAGAAAAGGGTAGCTGGCTCTCTGCAGCCTGCAGTCACATGACCCTTTCTCCCCCGAAGAATATTGCCAGTTTCCATCCAGTTCTGCAGAAAACTCGCTCCCAGGCTGCTGGTTTGATAACTCCACCCACTCTGGTGGCCAAAGTGTTCGCCTGAGGGAGAGAATTTGGAAGTGGCATCCTGAGGATTTGTGCTGTCATCATGTACTTGGGCATCTACCAGGAAAAGCTCGCATTTAGAAATCCCTGCCAGCTCTTCTGCAGTTTCATTTGGGTCTTGACAACATTAAGGAAGCCTTTGTGACCACCAGAGCAGAGCTCGTGCCCTAAGTGGTAAGGTAGTGGCCTGGGACTCTAAAGTGACATGGTTTCATCTCGCAGTGCATTCAGTGCCGATTTGGCCGGCACACTTGCGTGCTAAGAGAGCATGTGAGGTCCAGTTTGACAATACTATTTCCATTCCCTTCAAGTTTTGCTTTTTTTGTAGATGAAAACTACTGGGAAAGGGAACACGAGTTCCCAATAAAGTTAATAAAAGATCCAGGCTGTGAAATCCTTAGAGATGGGCTAGAAGCTAAGGCCAGGACCCTCGGGGTCCGTCAGGACAGAAGAGAAAGGGGATGACGGGTGCAGGAAGCCAAATGTTAACTGAGCCCCAGCCCGGAGTCTTCCTGACCCCAGAAGCCCTGATGGCCTGTGCACCTCATTCCTGGCCAGGGGGGTAGAAGAAAATGCGACTTTGTCCTGTGCACCCCACTCCCAGGAACTGCCCCTCCTGCCCTGGCCTCACCCACCGCTACCTCCCCTCCAAAGATACCGACCATGTCCATGCCATCAGTGGCATCATTTCGAGTTTTCATTTTTGGATGAAGTGACATTTAGCTTTAACAAGACATTTCCAAAGCGCCTAGTCTACTCCAAAATGCTAACTTTAAAAGTTGGGCATTGTAGGCGAAAAAATCCTGAAAAAAAGAGGCTGGTGAGAGAAAGACATGAGGCTATGCATAAATGTGCACTTCCCCATTCCCCTGTTATTAAACTTTTAAAATGCCTTTGAGTTATTTTTCATGGATCATTTTAGTTTATTCAATAATTGTTAAGAAGTGTAGTCTGCGTTACTGTAATTTCTGTAGTGTTTAGGCTTTAATTTCTACCACAAAATATGCTGTATGCTATGTATCAAGCTTTCTGTGATCAGAAAGGAAAGGTGCCTTATACCCCAATGTCACAGCTACATCCCTATGGAAATAATCAGAAGCACAGTGTGTATGTACGGAAGCCTCGGGACTTCCGTCGGTGAAACAAGACACCATTCAGCAAGACGCATTGAAGTGGCGCGGAGCTGCTTTTGTTTTATAATTCCTTTTTCCCCCTTTTTCGTCTTTTTTTTTTTTTATGTGTGTGTGTGTGTAGTTTGCTTTAAACAGAAAGCACTTAAATGGATGACTTATGTGTAAAAGCTCTGTGCAATAGAAATCATTTTTCTTCATTTTTAAAAGATAACGTATTGCACACCAAATGAACTCAAAGTAAGCTTTAGACCAGGACGATTCAGGTTGTGGATGAGTATGTTCACTGTAGTTCCGTTTGTTCATGAACCGAAGGGAAAACAGGCCACGCCCAACCCCCTCAGCCTCCCAGCCTGCCTGTCACTGACCACGGAGCTGGGCGTGCGGCGTCCCCGGGCTGTGGCCGGAAGCGCTGGCCCAGTGAGGCAGGGTGGCGGGTGTTTGTGATTCCACAGCTGAGACCCTTCCTGAGTGTCTGAGACCACAGCCATCCCTTCCAGCACTTAACCTTGTCTTGTTGAGATGGACTAACTGCTACTGACCTGCCAGCGTGCATGAGGATAATTATAAAAGGATGTTTCCTTGAGAAAAAAAAAAAATTATTTCTATCCTCTTCTATTTATTATTAGGTTAATCATTTAAGTACTTATCAGGAGTGTATTATTGTTTTGTGTTGTTGTTATTATAAATGCTTTTTGCTATCACTCCAGTGGTTACTGTCCTCTGCCTCCTCCCCTCCCGCCTCCCCGAGAGACCCGAAGCGTCTGGGGACTTGTCTGGCGGGCAGAGGGGGTTTCTCCAGCAGAGTCAAACACCTGTCTCCAGAGTAGCCACTCAAAAACTGGTGGTCTCTATGTGTCTAACTTTTTACACGAGAGAGTTTATGAACAAAAATCTGCCAATGGAAGGGAGTGCCGGGTTCAAGGCCACTCTCGTGAGGAGCTGCAGAGGAAACTTAGAAAAGCCAAGTTCAGTTCCCCAAAGCCTCCTAGAGCCTCCGGTAAGACTTCTGGGTTCATGAAGTTGTGGCGAGCCCTGGTCAGAGAGGGCACAGCGGCCTGGTGCAGACAGTCACGTCCAAGTGAGAGAATGTTTCTTGCAAGGTTCACATGGGTTGATATGTTTTGGTTGGTTTTTGTTGTTGTTGTTGTTGTTGTTGTTTTCCTTGCATACCAAGTTGGTCAAAACCATCTTTGAAGCAACAGTGTTTCTTAGTACCGGCTGTGGCTTGAGGACTCACCTGGGAGGTCATGGGCGGGGAGCCCCTTTTCCTTTTAATGTGGTTAAATGTGGAAGAAGGTTGGATGTGGAGAAAGCTTTCTGTGTCTAGTGGCATGGCCAGTGAGACATCCAGTTGCTTGCTAACCAAGTGTAAGGATGAGGTGGGGCTGCCTTGAGCCCACGGGCCCAGCAGAAGGAAGCTCCCCCAGGCCAAGGCAGGGGCCCTGCACACCCCAAGGTGGGGCCCGACAGCTGGCTCCACTGGCCAAGGACCCACCGGACCCCTGAATCACTCGGCAGAGCACCTCCTTCCAGGCCATGACTTCTCCCCTTCCCTGACGTTGTTGGGGGGGTCCTGATTTTGTTCTCTTCTTTGAAAGAAAGCCCTCCAACAAAACACCTGCCCCTAACCCGCCAAAGGGTTTTCATTTTTCTCTAATTAGTCTATGCATTTCTCTCTCTCTCTCTCTCAAACCATTTTCCACCTCTTTCCTTGAGAAAATGGGCGTCTCATGTCCCCCCCATCTGAGACCCCTCAGAAAATGCTGTGCATTTTGGAGACGTGAGAATTCATTCAAAATTCTTAAAGCATTTGAGAATAGCTTATTATAAAATGAAAATGGAGGGAAAAAAAGGCGGTTTTCCCCACGTCCCTTTCCATTGAGTAAGAGACCTAGCTCTTTGCGTTTGTGCAATAACTACTTGCCGTGAGGGCGGGTAGCGCCGCGCTCCTGTCCAGACTACTAACAGCACAAGACGCGCGCACAGGGTGGCCGAATCTTCCGGACAGCTCTTAATAAGCTCAGCTCCCCCCAGTGGATTGTGGTGTCTTACATTTTAGCAGTATTTTATATTTTCTGTAACGCACTAAGTCTTAGATGTTTTTAGAGCTCGTTTGTTAATACTCACAATCACAGATTTTTTTTAAAATCCTCACAGAGACCCCCCAATTGACCAAAAAGAAAAAAAAAGAAAAAAGGCGTCATTTTTGTACAAATAGCTTTTGAGAAGCCTCTGTTGTGTTGCTGTGACTCATCTCTAATAACATTTTATTTCTTGCTATTTGTTTTCAACATTAAGAGTCAAAGTTGATCTGGCTGGCGTGGGGGTGGGGGAGGCACCCGTCGGCCGCTCGGCGCTGTCCCTTCTGTCTTTGGTTAGCCATACGATGTTTGTTCTCAGCACTGTACAACGGTCCCTATATGATATGGAGAAGCAATATCACTGTATGAAACTCACACCATGTATTATTATTATTCACTAGCACCCTAGGTGTGATAATTGAAGTAAATATCTTTTATACAAACACAAGAATGTGTGGGTTGTGTTTATTTAAAGGGCTCTGGCCTGAGGAAAAGCAGCAAACACTGTCATGTGGGGTCCAAAGGGCACCTCGAGAATTGTCACTCCCCGAGGTACCTGTCCCTCCACCTTCCTGAGTTTTCTCCAGCACGTGGCTTCCGGGCAGAAGCCTGGGGTAGGAGGCACAGGTGCCACTCTCTGTTCTCCACTTGGTGAGCACAGTAAATGCTCCATCGGGGCCTGCGTTCCCACCTGCCGTTGTCACCCTCACTGTTCATGTACCCTTGAGCCAAGCACTTACCCGCCCTGGCATCTGCTTCCTTGTTTGTAAAATGGAGACACCGTCACCTGTGTCACAGGCTTGTCGTGAGGGCCAGGAGTGGTGGCCGATGGTGCTGGGTGCTGCACCAGGCTGGTGGTAGCAGCCTAGTAAGTGGCACTTGGGCAACCAGGACCACGGCCAGGTACCTCTGCGAGTGGCCTGCATGTGGCCAGGGTCTGGCCTCTGCCTTCTTTGTGGGAATCTCACTCTGACCCCAACTCCTGAGGTGAAGGATGAGTGGGGGCACCAGTGAACCACCAGAGGGGACAGTGGCTTGTGGGTCTCTGGAATGACAGGGCTGCTGAAAAGGGGCCTCTCTAGACAGCGTTCGCTGGAGGGGGAGCGCTCTGCGGGGCTGGCTGCTGCGCGTGCTTGTGACTCAGGGTGTTTCTCGTGAGATCTACCAGGTTGGAAAAGAAATGTCGTCCTCCGATGTGTGACTAGTTGGGGGGGGGGGCAGTATTGGTTGCGCATTGATCTGGAGATTTCTGAATGGGAAGCTCCCGCATGTACTACAGAAGTGTGAGCCCCTCTCTGAGTTAATCCACCTTTGATCCTCCCTCCAGCGGACACCCCAGAGCCTGTTGTGGAGATGCCCACTGGTGCCAAGTGCTCCTGCAGCCTCCCAGCAAGCCTGAGTCTCACTGAGTCCCTCGGGGACATGGTGTTGCGACAGTTGCCCCCAAACGCCAGCCCCCTCAGATGGGAGAAATTCACATAAAATCGTAAGAGCTCTGCCAGTTGGGCGTGTGACAAACTTACTCTAACTCAGCTAACTTTTCTGTTGGCGAGTTTAGGTATGCCCCCACTTTTTAAAGATCAATTAACCAAATTAAAATATAAAATGTAAAAGAAAAAAAAAACTCACTTAGCACAAAGTCTTTTGACCCCAAAAGTCTCCTCAGGTGCCTTTAAAGTGAGATTTAATTACGCAAAAGTGCAGTTGCACATGGTTTTGCAGAGCCAGCTCTGGAGCAGAAAAAGGGAGCAAGATCTTATGCTCTGCCTGCAGCTGGGTGATGCCCCCACACCAGGCAACCTGCCAGCCTCCCCTTGCCTGGCTTTTCTCCCTTCCCCGAGGGTCAGTGGGTCTGAACAAAATTGTGTGCCCTAGTCGATGGCCTTAGGAAATACAGTTGCACGTGTACGGGGCGATGCTAGGTGACTTTAAAATATATCCTGTCTGTTTCAAAGGCCCTCTGAGCGGCTGCCCTGGGGGTGTTGCACGTCCCCCACGGCTCTGGCATGCCAGCTTTCGGGGGGACGCAGCTTGCTGGTCTCTGCTCCAGCTCATCACTAGTCCCCAGAAGGCGGCAGAGGCCTGGGCCTACATGTGGGGAGCCAAACTGGGGACTCGGAGGGCTCCTGAAAACTGTTGTAATGTTGGCAGGGCCCCTGGCCAGCGGGCAGGCTATCAATCCGCTTCTGACTCACTCAGAATGGGGTGACCTACCTCAATAGAAGTGGGAGATGCAAACTGGGCCCAGGCTTAGGCAGTAATTTCCAAAGTTCCTGCCTTTTCCAAGCTCAGACTCTCAGAATGTCAGTAGGAAAAGCCTTTTTTTTACCCCAA
Source organism: Microcebus murinus (assembly GCF_040939455.1). NCBI lineage: Eukaryota > Metazoa > Chordata > Mammalia > Primates > Cheirogaleidae > Microcebus > Microcebus murinus. The sequence continues at coordinate 29,962,115 of NC_134122.1, forward strand.
GCAAAATCGTTTGTGGACAAGTAGTAGCAGAGCTGCCTTGTTTGGGGCAGTGGTGGGACCTCCAGGGAGTCTTGTTTGATGACACCCCTCATTGCTCCTGGAGGCACTGGGCGTCTCTGTGGTCAGATGGTGCAGCACCAGGGACCCAGCACTGTCTCACCGGCTAGTGACCTTGGTCAAGTCCTAGTTGACACTCAGGAAATCGCTCTGAAAGAGTGAACGGATTTAACTTCCTTATGCTTCTGTTTCCATCTCTGTGAAGGGGGTATAAAATGTCAGCCTCACAGGGCTGCTGGGAGGACTGAGTGTTCCCACAGCGCCTAAGTACATGTGAGTTGAGGTTGTCTGCGAGAGCGTGATTTCCATTGTCTGCTGCCTTCTGTCAAAGTCGTTTGTACCTTGTGCTAGAGCAGGAGGAGTCCCCAGCTCCTGGCCAGTCTCTGACTCAGCCTGCTCCTCGGGTCACCTAGAGGACGGGCAGCTGCCAGACGCACAGGGGACTGATGCGCACTCAGATGGGGCAGCAGAGTCCTCACCTACAGCTCTCTCTTCAGGCCCCTGCAGGCTCTGGGTCACGACCCTGGACCCTGGCTCAGATCAGGAAACTCATGTTTCTGGTTCCTTCATGGCTGTGGCTGCCGCCCCTGGACTCAGCCACCAGCTGAGGAGAGGACCCTCTCTGCTCCTCACTTTGGTGGGCAGGAAGTTGTGCCTGCCATTGTAGCCGGTTTCCTCTTTGAGATCCAACTGATTTAGCATGTGTTGGGGCTCATCCCTCCCCTATTACAAGGAGACTAGAGCCCAAGAGAGTCTCTGGGGCAGCTGGGGGTGACTTTGCCTCTCAGGACCCTTGGCAATGTCTGGAGACATTTTTTGGTTGTCACAACTAGAAGGTGCTACTGGCACCTAGAGAGTAGAGGCCAGGTTTGCTGCTAAATTTCCTATCAGCATGGGACAGGGCCTAAAGCAAAGAATGACCTGGCCCCAAGTGTCAGCAGAGTTGAGGTCTAGGGTGGGGACAGGGCACACTCAGCAGTGATGCCCAGCTCACTAAGGCCACCTCCCTCTTGGAGCTTCTTCACTACTCTGTGCTGGGGACCTGCTCCAGGCTGATTGTCCAGTGACCTTGAGTTGCTCACAAGCAGAACACCCAGGCCCAGGTCCTGCCATTTGTATTGGTGGAGGAGTCACTGAGCACCGACTTGGAGAAGGCCTGGAGAACCCCGTGGGGCAGTGGCCTTGAAAGAGGGAGAGGCATTTGCCAGGCAGGTGACACAAGTCACATCAGGGCAGTGTGCGTAGGGGCAAGGAAGCAGTGTGGAGCCACTTCAGCTGTGCTGGGGAAGGACAGTGCAGGTGGGAGCAGGCAGTGCCCTCTCATGCCAACTCCACCACGTTGTTGATAAGAACAAAGCCAGGTCTGGAGAGTGGAGGGCAGCTGCTCCAGGTGAGGCTTGATATCTGGACATCTGGGACTCCAGTATCCTTGAGAATGTCTGCAACCATACTTGGGGTAAGGGGGGTCCCAGCCAGGGGAAAAGTGCCCCGCACGCCCCTCCAACAAATACATAGTCGTGCGTGCAGGTGTAGGGCCACCCTTGGGCTGCAGCCCCAATGCCAGGGCAGAGCCTGAAGGGGTCCCAGTGAGGCCTAAGCAGTTATAGATGGCAGGACCCATAGAGGACCAGTGGGGCCTGCCAGGCTCTTGCTGCCTGTGCCCAGCCAGCTGTGCCCCAACCTGGGAGACCCTGCAGCCATGGGGATCCCTGCACAACCTTCCACCTGCAGGAGACAGATGCTTCCCTGCTAGGTAGAATCCACTGAGCCGTCAGCTAATACATCCTGAGGGCTGCCCACCTGCTGCTGCCTTAGTACTCGGGTTATAAACAGGACAGACTAGGAGCTTACCTGCTAGTGGGACGAACCAGACAGGAGACATAATAAATAAGTGACTCAGATAGTCGTTTAGAAGGTGATAAATGTTATGGAAGAAAAATAAGGTAAGCAGGATTGGAAGAGCAAATGGAGGGGTCTGAGTTTTAAATTGAGTGGTCAGGGTAGGCGTCCCTAAGAAGCTAACACCTGAACAGTCCTGATAGAGGTGAGGGAATGAGGCATGCAGATGTCTGCGGGAAGAACATTCTGGGCAGCCGGGACAGCAGGTGCAAAGGTCTTGTGGTGCAAATGTGCCTGGAAGCCAGCATGGCTGCAGCACCGTGACCACAGGAAGGAGTGGGAAGCAATGAGGTCAAGGAGACGAGGGGGAGGGGGAAGTGGAGCATGTGTGCCTCTTGGGCCACCATGGGGCTTTGGCTTCCACTCTGAGCAATGTGTGAGTCATTGGAGGATGTGAACAGAGGGTGGTCTGGTCCCACTTTTTTTTTTAGACAAGAAGTAGGATTTATTGGGGGGGCATGAGTAAGGGGGGGCTGCACAGTGGAAGCCCTCATGAGCCCCCTATGAGGCCTGCTACTTGTCCAGGGGGCCATAAGTGGGGATGCATTTGACCCTACAACCATCTGGGATGTGCCACCTCTCAGCCGCCATGTCTTCATATTCATCCATATGAAACGTGGTAAAGCCCCCCTGCTTTGAGATGTGGACCTTCTGGTGCCAGAGATCTTGAACTTGGCCTTGCATAGGGCCTCAATCACATGCTTCTCATTTTGCAGCTTGGTGCAGGTAGACATGACAATTTGCCCAGCGTAAACCCTGGCCGTGGTGCCCTGGAGCCTAGACTGAGGACAGCACGAGGTCAGAGACATGAATGTCCATTGGAAAAGGTTGTCTCTAAGGTCCCTTAGGGCAACCCGGACAAAAACCAGACCGTGTGCACTACCGAGGAGGCTGCTGTTTACAGCCACTGCACACGAGGCCCCACAAGGTCGCTCTTTAAAAGGCTCTCTCTGGCTGCTGCTTGGTGACTAGACTACAGGTGAAGGAGGGAGGCCAGCGAGGAGGCTGCTGCCATCATGGAGGTGAGAGGCAGCTGGCAGTGGTGAAAAGGGATTGGATTCTGGGTGTGCTTTGAAGGGAGAGCCAAAATGGGACTTAAGACAGATTTGGTGCAAGGCGTGAGAGAGAAGAGTGAGGCTGCCCCCCAGGGTTTGGTCTAAGCCCCCGAAGGTTAGCTGGGCTTCCCCAGAAAGGCAGGTCAGGCCACAAACTGCACTCATCACAGCCCCAAGGACGCCCCTCCTGGGGCTGGGCAGCAGGGGATCATGCCTGGGGGAGGCAGACTTGGGGAGGAGGCAGCCAGGCTTTAATTTGGACCTGCTACGGTTGAAATGCTAGTTAGACATCAAGCAGAGGAAGGGTCCCAGGAGCGGTGTGGACCGGAGATCCACACTGGAGAGTTATCAGTGGCGTTCAAGGTGGCCAGAGTGGGTGAGAGGAAAGATGAAGGCATTGCAGGACAGCCCATGCAGCAGTGGCCAGAGCTTGGCAGGGCTGGCGGGGCAAAGAGGGGGAGGAACCAGAGGAGGAATCGCAGAAGGAGTGGCCGGCGGGGAGGAGGCCCAGAGGGTCAGTGACCTGGAAACCAGCTGCGGACGCGGCAGCCGAGATGAGAGCTAAGAAATGAGGACGTGATAATGTGTGGAGGCCGTCGGGGGACCTGGGCAAGGACAGTTGGTATGGGGGGTGTCAGGGTCTGATGGGAAGGGCTGAAGGAGTTGGAGGAGAGGAATTGGACAATTGACAACAGGCAACTCCAAGGAGTTTTGCTGGAGGGGGCGGTGTAGTCAGGAGAAGGGGTGTGTGTGTGTGTGTGTGTGTGCGCACGCGCATACGCACATGTGCACGTGTTTCTGCTGGGGGAACAACACGCCTGCATGCTGTGCAAAGGAGGAACAAGAGCTGGTGCTGCCACGGAGTGTGGCGATTGTCTGGGACACCCTTGTGTAGGAGTGAGGGGCTGGCCCCGCCAGGCAGGGGGAGGGCTCAGGGTCACCTCTGGCGATCTGTGGGGACACACAGGTGCAGAGGCAGGGAGGGGTAGGTGTGGAAGCAGCCTGGCTCCCGTCAGCACCCTCCAAGCAGAGAAATGGTGGTGCTGACGGCCCCCTGCTCCCACCTGGCCTATAGGTAACTGAGTTAATAAGACAGGCCCTGCCTCTGGGAAAACTGCAGGTGCAACGCCCCCAGGCCTTGCCGTCCGGTTCCAGTTGCAATTTAATCCACCCGCAGTCAGAAATCATGCCTGGACTTGGAGTGGTGCAGCCCAGCCTGGAAGTCCTGACATGTTAGCACCTTGATTTCGCCTCCCCCCCTCCAGCAGTGTGTGCTCTGGGGAGCCTCTCCAGATTCTCCCAGAAGCTCCCACAGACTTCCCTAAGGGGCCAGGCCAGTCTTGGGCCCTCCTCGCTTGGCCACCTTTCTGTGCATGCCCCCATCACCCTCTAGATGCCACCATTTCCCCTTTACTAACTTTTTCCCAGAGGCACTGCTCCAGTCCACGTGCTCCAGTCCACGTGCTCCAGTCCACGTGCTCCAGTTCTCATGGTCCCCGCCCTTGAGCACGTGCTCCAGGCCTGCTCAGGGGCCCTGGCACCGTTAACACGTGTCCTCCTGGTTTCTCCTCTGCTTCCTGCCACCTCTTCTCAGACTCCCTTGCAAGACCCCTTGCAGACTCCCTTGGGTGTCCTCACAGGCGGTTCTGGCCACTCACAGCGGCAGTCTCCCTGGACTTCCCTATCCGTTGCCACCACCCCTGGGCCCGGGTCTCCCTGGCCTGCACCTCAAGGCCCAGGCCCACAGGTCCAGCCCCAGCACACCCGAAGTCCCCTTAGCTGTCCTACCTCACACTCAGCAGAGCCACTCCACGCTGCCGCCCGCCCCTTGCCCATTCAGAGGCCAGATCCAGCCCAGGCCTCCCTCTGGGTTCTGTGTGGTCATGGGGTCCGTGACTCTCACCAGTACCTTCTACCGCCTTGCCCCAGGGCCCTGTGCTACACAAGTTGAAGACCTTGCCCAAGGTCATGAAATTCCTAAGGCAAGGCCAGAATTTAAGCCCAGTTCTAGAAGATTCCAGACTTTGACACCAAATGGCCACCCAGAGATGTGACCCCAACTTCTTGGTCTGCGTGTTTTGAATTCCAGCAGATGAGGCAGAGGGAGGCAGGGGTGGTGGCCAGGGGACCCTCCCATGCAGGTGTGGTCCATGTCTTCTCAGTAGGATCTGTAACTGAGGCCCCTCCCTCCCAGAAGCCCACACAGCCAGTCTCCTGGGCTCCAGGACAGTGTCCAGGCCCTGCCACTGCAGACTCAGGTTCTCCATCCTCCCCACCCAGGGCCTTCACTTCAGCCTCATTCTGGGGCCTCCACTGCTCGCCTTGCCCAGCCTCTGCTCTGTGTCACACAGGCAGCTGTCCCCCACTTCTGCCCACACAACCTGCCAGCCCTTAGTGTCATCCCAAGCTACCTCTTCAGGGATGGCTTCCCCCAGCCATGCAGCCCTGCACCCTGAGACTTCCTCAGTAGCTGACCCAGTGGCCAGGAACATTTGCAGCAGTGGCAGTGGCTGGCCCCCCAGGCAAGCTTCGCACACTGGCCCTGGCCAGAGTGGCTGGGCACCAGCCAGGCTGGGGCAGCCTAGGGATGGACGGTCTGTTCCCAGGGCCCTGGCACCTGCATGGAGTGTCACATGTGTGCACATGAGACCGTGTGCCCACCCCCACAGCAGCAGGCCCAGGCACACTGTCATCTTCCCTATGCCCATGGGCGGCTCTGGCCAAGACCATGCTGGGAGGCCACAGGCTCATGGCAGAGGAAACAGTCCAAGGGATCACCTCACCGGCATTTTATCTGACCCTCATGCCACGTGCACACCTCAGCGCCAAGGCTCACTCTGGCTGGGCAGCAGCCACCTCTCCACAGGTTCCCGCCTCAGCCCTGTCCCTCTGTCCCCTGGGTCCTCATCCCTGATGTGGGTTCTGCTTACCTGAGCCTTCTCTGGGCCCAGCACCTCTACTTGTCCCAGAGGTCCATCCCCACCCCGTGGGATCAGTCCTGGCACTGTTCTTGGATGTGCTCCTGTTTGTGGCTGTTCCTGTGGACACCTGTGCCCTCCTTCAGTCCAGGCAAATCCCTCCTTTGCCTCCACTAATGTCACCCAAGGTCCCGTTAGCTTTCTGGTGGTTTCCTCTCCCTACATCTCACCGCAGCTTCTGTCCAGCTCCCCTCCAAAGCATGTGTGGCCAGCTCTGCCGTCCTGTCCTGCAAGCTTCGGCCCAGGGACCCCACGCCCAGACCAGTGAGTCGTGGCATTGTGGTCTCTCTGGGCCTCTCCCCAGCAAAGTCTTCCCAGTAGGTGACCCGGGGCCAGACCTCAGCCCTGGCTCTGCAATCCTTCCTCCATGTTCGGGCCCTGCCCTGAGGGCCAGCGCCTCCCCCACTAACCACCTCACTCCCACAACGCCACCGACCTGCCAGGGTGTAGCATGGCTCAGTGAACATCCAAAGGAAGAAATCCATTCGGGGAGAAGGAAAGACTCTTGTGTGGGGATGGGCTTAGATGTAGCTGGGGCTGGACACCCTTGGGTTTGGTCCTGGGTCGGGAAGCCTCAGTTCTCCGATCATCCTATAAATTGGGTCTATAAAATGGGATCATCCTCTGTGAGCTAAGGGCTTGGTGTGCAGCAGGCACCCAGGAGATGGAGCAGGTGAGGGTGAGCTGGGCTGCCTGACCCTGGCTCAGCGTGCCAAGCCCACCTAGGGCCAGGTGGGCACTGGCCAGCAGGCTATGGGATGAGGGGCAAGTCCACTAAGGAGGATGCAACAGCCATGTCCCTGGTGCTGCCCACAGACTAGAGCCTCTGGGCATTTCTGAGGCCACAGTGCCCCCTGGTGGCTGTGTAGTCTGCCTTGCCGGGGCCTTGGTTGTCTTTTCTGCAGCCCCAACAGCTCACCCTGAGCAAGGCTTTTTGTCACCATTTTACAAATGCTGGCTAGCAGGGTGCTCAACCTACCCAGAGCCACACAGCCCACCAGAAGTCGAGCCAGACCTCACCCTTGGTGCTGCCCAGCTCCCAGGCTGCTGCTATTCTCCCTGGCGATGGCTGCGGAAGGCACCCAAAGGCCTGGGCCTGGAGAACACCCCCCACACCTCCCACCCCCCTACAGGGCAGAGAAGTCTCCAGACAGAATCCATTTGTATTTGCCTTGTTGTAAAGACGACCTGGGCACTTGGATGGGGGACAGAGCTGTGGGTCAGGGGACTCCTGGGAGCCACCCCACCCCAACCCTGCCACAGTCTCCACTTTTGTGACTGGACCAAGCAGTTCTGCTGCCAGCCCGGAGGTGGCCCACTGCACCTCCCATGCCTTTCTCTGCCTTTCCTGTCCCCGGCCTCCCTCCGGACACTGTCCCAGGGCATCAGCCCTGGCAGAAGCGTGGGGCTCCTTGCCTTGCATGACGGAGGCAAAGGGAGACCTGGAGAGGGCAAGGGGCTGGTGACGGACAGAGCACATGTCTCTCCCAATCCCCACCCTGAGCTCCTTCCCCAACCCAGGAGATTTCCCGAATGCAGAGAGTGCCTGGGCCAGGAGTGCCTCTGAGACCATGACGACGGGGTCTAATAGGGTCTTCCAGACAGTGGCACGTGGGGAGGGAACAGCCAATACTCCCACGGCACCCCGGCAGTCCTGCTTCCAGACCGTGGGTCCAAGAGGCAAAGGGGGAAGGCACCAAAGTTCCCACCAGGCTCCCTCTGACAACCACATCTTCCTCTGGCCACAGGGCGCTGTGCGGAGCTGCAGGTCCATGTCACCGAGGCTGTGGCCACAGCGGCTGAGCAGAGGGAGCTAATCGCCCGCTTAGAGCAGGACCTCAGCACCATCCAGTCCATCCAGCGACCCGACGCCGAGGTGAGCCCACCCCACCCCCTTGGGCCCCGCCACCTGCCCAGTGCCCTTTCAGCCTCAGCAAACCCGGACTTACCAGGTAAGCCGGCACATCTCAGGCAGCTGGGGTCAGCTTGCCCCTCGCCAAGACCCAGAAGGGCTGTCACCTACAACCACTGGGTTTTGCCTGCTCACTCTATGCAGGCCGGTGCCAGGGCCACAGGGCATAGGCCACAGAGCTTCCTCAAACTGGCACAAAGCAGCCTGTGTCCAGGTCCAGACTGGGACCTCTGCCCGGAGAGCTCTGGACAAGTGCAAGGCCAGGATTCCACACCCAGGCCATGGCTAATGGGCCCTGAGGAGCATCACCTCACCCACTTCTCATTCTGTAGATGAGGAACTGGGCTCAGAGACAGAAGCGGGGTCCCCAGATCACTCAGCAGGCTGGCTGCAGGTCTGGGTCTCTCAGGCATCTGATGCCTGTCAGGGTGCAGTGGCAAAGGACAGCCCTGCTGCTGAGCTCTGGCCTCAGGAGTGACTGAGACCCAACCTTCCCTCCTGGTAGACCACTCAGGCATCAGATCCAGGCCCCACGGCCAGACAGCCCCACCTGCTCCTACCACCCACCTCGCCCTGCCATTCTGCATGGCCTCCCTGAAAGGGTGTATTCCATGCCCACTGAGTGGAGCCATCAGCCCCCTTTGCTTCCTCTCATCTGCAGGGTGCTGCCGAGCATGGCCTGGAGAAGATCCCGGAGCCCATCAAAGAGGCCACCGCCCTGTTCTATGGTGAGGGGCAGGGTCGGGAGGGGAAGAGGAAACAGGTGGTGCAGCCCAAGAGCCCAGATCCCCAAAGAGCACCCCCTCCCTCAGAGAAGGCCAGGCCCCCCACCACAGCAATGTAGTAGCAGCCTTCAAAAGGTGGGTGAGTAGCCTGACACCCCCCCACCTTGGGTCTCTGAACCCTGGGTCCTGCCAGTGACTAGCAAGTGGTAGCCAGGCTACCCAGCAACTTGGGAAGCTGAGACAGGAAGATCACTTGAGGTCAGGAGTTCAAGAACAGCCTGGGCAACAAAGTGAGACCCTGTCATCTCTAAGAAGAATTTTTAAAAATTAGCTGAGCATGATGGAGCATACCTGTAGTCCCAGCTACTCAGGAGGCTAAGAGGGGAGGCTCACTTGAGCCCATGAGTTCAAGGCTGCAGTATGCCATGATCATGCCTGTGAATAGTCACTGCACTCCAGCCTGGGTGATAGAGGTCTTGCCTGTAAATAAATTTAATTTAAAAATTAATTGAATTAATTAAAATAAAATAAAGTTTTTAAAAAGGCTACTGGGAGGTGGAGAGCTGAGGCCTAGTATGGAAGTGCAACCAGACTGTTATACAGGGCTGCAGGGGAGGTTGCCTCCTCAGGGATTAAGGCCAGGATATGGAGTGGGGGGTGTGCCCATGGCTCCCAGTTCCCTCTGTGTCCCTCTGCTTCCCCAGGGGCCAGGGGCCCAGGCTGACAGCTGCAAGGCCACAGATCTGAGGACAGAGGGATGGGGAGGTGAGCTCTGGGCCTGGCCCTATGATAGTGCAGATGGGTGAGCTGGGCCCTCCCTAGGCCCCAGTTGTTGGGTCAGGTCAGCCCATCCATCCCATCCTCACTCCTCCCAGGTCACCCCGACTGTCCCCTCCTCTTCCCTTAGCTGCTCAGCACCAGGTGGTCAGATACCACATGGCCTCTACCCCATGGCATTTGGCTAGGGCCACCCAACCCAAGGGCCCCTACTGGGCTGCACCTCCTGCCACTTCAAACCACTTTCCTCTACCTGCTAGGACCCGCGGCCCCAGCCAGTGGCGCCCTCCCAGAGGGCCAGGTGGATTCGCTGCTTTCCATCATCTCCAGCCAGAGGGAGCGCTTCCGTGCCCGGAACCAGGAGCTGGAGGCTGTAAGTCATGCACTTGTCTCCCTGAAGCCTCTTGGACCTGAGGACACAATGGGGAAAGACACAGGCTTGATGGACAAAGATATGTGTAAACCATACGCCGCCGTGGGATGAGATTTGTTCTGTGCAGTCATGGAGGGCTTCCTGGAGGAGATTGTGCCATGCTGGGCTTTGAAAGAAGAACCAGACACTCAAGGTAGAGGAGACAGAGGCCGATGAGCCAGAAGGGAGCACAGTTCATTCCAGGGCTGCAAGAAGGACTCGTAGAAAATAAGACTCAGAGTCTCCAGGCGAGTGCCATCCTGTGCCATCCCGCCAGGCTGGAGTGTGTGGCCTTCCCTCTGCAGGCAGGGGTTTGTTTTTAAATCCTTAAAAACAAAGGATTTAAGCAGGGCAGTGACACTGCAAGAATGCAGGGTAGGAAGGGTCACTTGGGCAGCCAGCTCAAGAGAGAAGGCTAGCCCAGGAAGAGGACTAGGGTGTGGTTACCATCGTCCAGGCAGGAACACCTAAATCAGGTGGCAGATTGAAAAAGCAGGGTTGGGGGGTACCGGAGAAAGGACAGTCTGTGAAGCCCTAGAAAGATGTACAGCGCAAGGATATCAGGAGAGCTCCACGCGGTCAGGAAAAGGGAGGAGCACATAGAGCCTGCTGGCTGCTGGGCGCCTGCTGGTGGCCTCGCTAGAGGGGCACCATGAAGAAGGGGCCGATCTTTGCAGATGACCGGTTCCCTTGACGTTCGATACTAGTGAGGCACCCGTAGACCGCAGAGGGGGTGCCGCCATGTGGGCGCTGTTGACACATGGATGGCAGCTGCAGCGCCAGCATGACGGATGTGGTCCCCAGAAGAGGATGCAACAGGTGACGGAAGCTAGAGGGTCAGGGGCAGAGAGCAAAAGGAGCAGCAGTAAGGGGTGTCGGGGACGCCAAGGCCAAAGCCAGGCCGTCCTCAAAGGGCGTGGATGCTGGATCCTGAAGTATAGAGCACCTGGGTAACAGACCACGGGAGCACCTGGAGGTGGCTCCATTCTGCCCTTGGGGACTCTGCAGACCACCCCTGCCACAATCATTCAGAGCCAGCCCAGGCCCCTGCCATCTGCTGCTGTCCCAATGGGAACAGAGCCAGGGAGGTTTCACTTTTCAAAGAGTCACAGGCCAGGCCCAGGACTGGTGCAGTGACAAGGGTGGGTCAGATCCAGTGGGACCCTCTGTGATCTGGGCTCTGGAGCAAGAGGGACCAATAGGACTGTTCCCCTCAGGGCTGCCTGTGTGGGCAGTGGACAGGGAACACCCCCTTGGGGATAGCCACATTGTGGAATACTATGCATCCCTTAAAAGAAACCCTTCAAGATAGATTAAGTAGGGGAGGAAAGTTTTCTTTTCTTCTTTAAAAATCTAGATTTTTGGCCGGGCGCGGTGGCTCACGCCTGTAATCCTAGCACTTTGGGAGGCCGAGGCGGGCGGATCGCTCAAGGTCAGGAGTTCGAAACCAGCCTGAGCGAGACCCCGTCTCTACCAAAAATAGAAATAAATTAATTGACCAACTAAAAATATATATACAAAAAATTAGCCGGGCATGGTGGTGCATGCCTGTAGTCTCAGCTACTCGGGAGGCTGAGGCAGTGGGATCGCTGAGCCCAGGAGATTGAGGTTGCTGTGAGCTAGGCTGACACCACGGCACTCACTCTAGCCTGGGCAACAGAGTGAGACTCTGTCTCAAAAAAAAAAAAAAAATCTAGATTTTTTTACCAAGTACTTGTTTTAAAATTGTGGTAAAATAGGGCCAGGCATGGTGGCTCACACCTGTAATACCAGTACTAGCACTCTGGGAGGCCAAGGCAGGAGGATCCTCTGAGCTCAGGAGTTTGAGACCAGCCTGAGCAAGAACAAGACCCTGTCTCTACTAAAAGTAGAAAGAAATTAGCTAGACAACTAAAAATATATAGAAAAAATTAGCCAGGTGTGGTGGTGCGCGCCTGTGGTTCCAGCTACTCGGGAGGCTGAGGCAGGAGGATCGCTTGAGTGCAGGAGTTTGAGGTTGCTGTGAGCTAGGCTGACGCCATGACACTCCGGCCTGGGCAACAGAGTGAGACTCTGTCTCAAACTCCCCCCCCCAAACTGGGGCGTAAACTGCCATACTCCCATGCACTTTTTCTGTACTGCTTGAATTTTGAATAGCGTGAAGGAAACTCCTATTCAAGCATTTGAATCAATTGCAAAATGAGATCGCTTTTCACCTTGCCCCAAGATTGGTAAACATTAAAACCACATAGTGCGTGATTCCATGTATGTGAAATGTCCAGAATAGGCAAATCCATGGAGACAGAAGGTAGACTCATTGTTGCCGGGGAATGGGGAGTGACTGCTGGCGGGTTTGGGGTTTCATATTGGGGTGATAAAAATGTTCTGGAATTAGGTTGTGGGGATGGTTGCATAACATTGTGACAATACTAAAAATGACTGAATTGTACACTTTAAAATGGTGATGTTTATGTTATAAGGGTTATGTCTCAATAATAATTTTTTAAAAGGTTGACAATACCAAAACAAACAAAATATGAAGAAGCCTGAACCAAGAACTGTGACTTCTGCCTGGGGTGGGGCCACAGGAGGGAAAGGGGGACTTCCCAGAGGGGGCAGCTGTGAGCAGAGTCTGGCTGGGCAAGGAGGAGGCCATGGGCACAAGAGGGGCTCCAGGCAGACGGAGCGGCACCGGTGCCAGCGTGGAGGCCTCTCCCCAACCCCTGCCCTCTGCCGGCCCCCCACAGGAGAACCGCCTGGCCCAGCACACCCTCCAGGCCCTGCAGAGCGAGCTGGATAGCCTGCGAGCTGACAACATCAAGCTCTTTGAGAAGATCAAGTTCCTGCAGAGCTACCCCGGCCGGGTGAGCGTCAGCCCCGGGTGCACCAGGAGAGGAGAGGAGAGGCTGGTCAGGGCACTCAAGGCAGGAGCGTTGGGGGCCATGACCTGCTGAGTAGCACCGGACCCCCACAGGCCCATCCAGTTCCCCAGTCGTCACCTGGGGGTCTCTGACCCCCACCCCCAGTTGTCCTCCCTGAGCTGGGAGAAGCCGCCAGAGTGAAGCCAGAACCAGCCAGGAGGTGCAAGGTACAGCACGAGACATAGACCTCCAGGCCCACGAGCGGGAGCAACCCCTCTATGAAATGGGGGTGACCCACTAGCTGATCCTAGGATCTGAGTGTTGAACGTGCAGCACAGACTCTGGGGAATCGGTAGCCAAAAAATTATAAAAAAACAATTTTGTCTAATGCCCCCAAAACCAGTCAAGAGAATGGAGCAGAAATTTACTCACTGTGTTCTGGGCCAGGAAGGCCTGCCTTCAGCTTCTCTCAGCCCCCAGGGATACCCTTTCTGGGACTGAAGGGAGACAGGGTGGGCAGCAGGAGGGCAGGGAGCCCACTCTCCTGGCAGGGCCTCCAGGGCAGAGCCACCTGGCCACGAGCCCTTTCCCCACCCTTCAGTGCTGTGCCTGGGCCACCAGAGGGCGCCCAGACTCTGCAACTGGTGCTGCTCCCTGTAGCTGGCTGGGGGTTGTCGCTCCTGTCCCCAGTGCCTGTCCCCCCTCATAGCCGCTGGCACTCGTGCCCAGCCCTGTCTTTCTTGTACCTTCCAGCCCCTAGGGCCTTAGTTTCCTGTATGTGCCCAGGGGCACTGTGGCCCCAACCCTGGTGGGAGAACTTGATGCCCCTGTGACACTAGGCACCAGCCGCATTCACACCGTCACCCTGGCACCCTCTCCCAGCTCCGGGATCCCACCTCCCCCCAGCTCCCTTTTGCAGATGAGGAAAGTGAGGCTGTGCCGTGATTCCATCAGCCTGCCTTCCCCCACGTGCTGGGCCTTCTGCTGGGCCCCAGGTGACCGACTGGGTCTCTCTCCTTCCCTCTCTGTGCAGGGTGGTGGCAGCGATGACACCGAGCTGCGGTACTCGTCCCAGTACGAGGAGCGCCTGGACCCCTTCTCCTCCTTCAGCAAGCGGGTCTGTGAGCCCGGCCTGGCGAGGGGTGGGCCGGCCCAGGGAAGCCCGTGAGACCCCTGCTCTCACCTGGCCTCTGACACTTGGCATCTGGCCTCCCCTGTTCTCCGCTCCACCTGCCCTCACCTGTTCACTCATGGCTTCCATCCAGGAGCACCTGCTCACAGCTACCCAAGGGTGTACAGCAGTGAACGGGTTAACCTGGGGCGCATTTGGGGGAGCAGGCAGGCAAAGACCTGGTTTCAGCTCCCAGTGTCAAGGGATGGGTGGTGGGATCCCCACCACCCCTCCCCTGCAGAAGAACTTTCCCAAAGGCAGAATGGGCCTTGGCAGAGGGGAGGAGGGGCTCACACAGGTGTCAGGGGAGCCAAGAATGTCATGCTATGTGGGACTGGGCACCCAGCGAGGCCCGGCAGCCCCAGGGTTCTGCGGGAACAGCGAAGCAGGGCAGCCCGTGGGTGGGCAGCACCCCTCTCTGCACCCAGCCGGAGCCCCAGGGATCCTTTGGGGTCCTTTCCTCATTGTCCCTCCCCCTTCAGGAGCGCCAGAGGAAGTACCTGAGCCTGAGCCCCTGGGACAAGGCCACACTCAGCATGGTGAGTCCCTCCCTGTGCCACCTGGGACAGGCCTGAGCCTCTGTCTCTGGGCACCTTGTCACCTGCCCTCTAGCCCAGGCTGGAGAAGCTTCAGGGACTCCAGTCCCTTCACAGGCCCTGCCAAGGGTGGCTATGTGACCCAGGACAGAGTCTCTCCCACTCCCGGACAGCAACTCCGGCAGCAGGACTCACAGTAGGTTCTGGAATTGTGCTGTAGGGGGTGCCATTCCTCAGAATAGCGCCATTCTTGTAGCCAGAGTTCCCGGCCTGTAAGGGGGAAGTGGGCTGCCTGCCCCTGGCCGCCCTGGGGCTCTCTCAGGGAGCCCTTTGGGGTGGGTGAGGCCATGGCAGCCCTTTGGAAGTAGGTGAGGCCAGCCCTTCCCACCCACCCCTTGCTGCTCCCCAGGGGCGCCTGGTTCTCTCCAACAAGATGGCCCGCACCATCGGCTTCTTCTACACGCTGTTCCTGCACTGCTTGGTCTTCCTGGTGAGTGTCCAGGTGGTGGGCCAGGACTGCAGCCACCGACCCCTGACCTCCAGGGCAGCAGGAACCCTGTTGCTGTGGCCTGACCCCTGGGCCTGCCCCAAGCCAAAACCCCCAGCCCTGGGCCACTCTCTCCCCTTCAAGAGCCTCTGCCCACCCTGGGGATGAGGGCACTGGCCCTGCGCTGTGTGCAAGAGGCCTGGCTGGCCACACCCAGGACCTGGTCCTGGAGGGCTTGGTGGAAAGAAGAGTCACTTGTGGGAGCCCATGAGGCAGGTGGGAGCAGGGTAACGAACTCCACCAAGGCACAGCCAGGTTGGCTGCACAGAAGAGGGGCACCTTCACTGCAGGGGGACATGTTAAGTTTAGGGGGCAGAGAACACGCAGAGGCCTGGTGATGCCTCCATGTCTGCCAAGTGTGGGGAGGGGAGGGGAGGGGAGGGCTGTGTCTGTGGAAGCCTCCAGCCTCAGGGACCCCATCCCCAGCCAAGCAGGGCTAGCCTGGGCTCCAGCTCTGACCCCAAGGCCCAGTGGGTCCTCACCCTGCCAAGGGTCCGCCCACAGTGTTAGGGATGTTATGTCATTGTCTGGGCCTGGCTGACCATCTGTGAAACATCTGTAAGGCCCACTAGCCCTGGGGACTGGGCCACGAGAACATTTACGTCCCCAGAGGCCAGGCCCAGGGCTGATAGGTGGGCCGCAGGAGTGGCCGAGAGGCAGGATGGACAGCTCACAGTGTCTCTGCCTACCCAGGTGCTCTACAAGCTGGCGTGGAGCGAGAGCATGGAGAGGGACTGCGCCACCTTCTGTGCCAAGAAGTGAGGACACCACCTGGGCCCACCTACACCAAGCCCCTCAGCGCCACCCTATAGCACCCCTGAGCCCCTTCATCATGTCCCCTGCTCCTCAGCCCCCCACCACACCTCCCATTCTGGTCCTCCCCCTCCCCTTACCACGCCCCCTCCCCAACCCCACCCCGTCACACAGTGCACGTCTGTCCCCCATACACATTTCTTTCCTTTTTACACTCGCCGTCAGCAAAGGTTTCTGTGCCCCCCAGGTTCGCCGACCACCTGCACAAGTTCCATGAGAATGACAACGGGGCGGCAGCTGGTGACTTGTGGCAGTGACCCCCTGGCCTCCCCCACGACAGTGACGGCTGCATGCCCCTCCCCTGCTTGCTCAGCTGCTTCTAATGACTTAGACTCCCCTGAAGACCCCCCACAGAAACTGCTCTTGTCCTCTCCCAACAGCTGCCAGAAGTCCCAGGTCCCCTTGGGCCCCCTGAAAGAATGTGTCAACCACATCAGGGCCCCTAGTTCCAGGCAGCCCCCAAGCCAAGCCAAAGGGGCCCCCTCAGGCCCCACCTCAGGCTGGTAACCAGCCTGGGCTCTGCCCACAGCCTGACCTCTAGCCCTGGTGGCAGAGACCCCCCAGCTGTGACGCTGATCAAGTTACCACTGACTCTGGCAGTGGTTAATCCAGTTTGAATTCCCTGGGCCTGTCTGCAGCAGGACTCTCAAGTCCCCTGGGGCTAGGATCCTGGCCACCTCCCCCAAGAGGTGGAACGCCCTGCCTTCTAGGCCAGCAGGCTTTGAGTCCCCTGGCCTGCCTTTGTCATCGGCCATACCCCCCAGAGGACATAAGGTTTGACAAGACCTAGTCTGCTCACTGCCCCTACCCCAAGAGGAGGAGCCCCAGCAGGTAGCACAGTTTCTGTTACCCCTCCCTGCCCCCAGCCCATGATTTCTGTTTTTTTCTTTAGCAAGATATGCTGGTTTCTAGGTGAGGGAGAGTCTCCAGTGAGCGCCCCCTATGCCCCAGGCTCTTCAGCCCCAAGGACTGGACTGAGGTTGCCAGAGCACTTCTGGGCCAGTCAGAACTGGCTGTGGGCCACCCTAGCATGGCCACCTCTCAGGGCCACTGGCAGGTCTTCCTAAGTTAGATTTGCGCTTGCATGCTCAGCTTGGCACATTCGGAATAAACCCTTGTTGCAGCCACATTGGTGCCCTGTGCTCTGTGGCCCTGGAGCTCTGTAATGCTGGGGGTACGGAGGGGGCGGCTGGTAGGCACCTGCAGCGCCCCCCAGCGTTGGAGCAGGAGCTGACCTCGCAGCTGGTCTGCTGGTGTGGGGCATGGCCCTGGCACACAGGACGTCTCTCCCCTGCTTCCTGTTCCCAGGAATTCCATGAGTGGGTCCAGAGCTTTGCTGAAACCCAAACCCACAGTGTCTGAGTTTTCCTGAACAAGCAAGCAGCCCCGTCAAAAAGGGAAATCCATTGCTTTTCTCAAAAGCCACCCGTCATGCTGTGGTTGGGCGTATGACGTGTCTTGGGGGACCCACGTCAGTTCCTAGGGAATCCCTACTTCCCTACTGGGTGCCCTGGAGCTGTGTCTGAAGTGTGCCCCTTTCCCTTGGGCCCCTGCTTGCTAGGCGCTGCGGAGCCCATGCCCACCAAGCCCCCTGAGCACCAGCCTTGCACAGGCAGCCTCACGCCCAGCCCAGCCCCACTCGTGTAGGTCCCCTCAGCCCCAGATGGAGGAGCGCTTCCTCTTGGTCTGTATTGGTTGGCATTAGCCCACCCTCCGCGTGGCCCACAAGGCTGGCTTCAAACCCAGTTCCTACCCTGCAGCCCACCAGGCCAGGGGCCCCTGTGCTAGCTTTATCTCAGTTTTTGTCCTGAACAATCTAGAGCTTGTACACCCAGGGGTCCCTCTTTGGGATCCCACCCCCAGCACCCATCATCATCTGGTCAGAACTTCCTCCAAGACCCTAAAGCCTCCTGCCTTCAGGGACCCAGGATGAATCTTTCTTCCCTGACCCTTATTCCTGTCCCCTATGACAGCTGTTCTTGGCCAACCACGCCCCTTCTACCCCCACTGCCACTTCCACATCTCCCATCAGTTCCTCATTGTGGGTCCAAGTCACTCTGAAGCCATCCCCTCCTCACTTCCTCCTCCCTGAGTATGGATCAGAGCTACTGTCCTGCCCAAGGCTTCCCATCTGAGGACCTTCTCTGGCCACTGACAGTCCACCCGTGGAGCTCAGCCCACCACTGGGAACCAGGTTAGTCCACTGTGCCCTAGGCTCTCCCCTCTCCAGGGAGGTTGGGGGGCCACAGCCAGGTGGCCCAGGGAGTGGAGCCTTCCTCTCTCCCACTGTGAGCAGTCAATCCCTCACCCCCCCCCCAGCCCTTCCCAGCTTCATTCATAGGTGTCCTGGTTCCCAGCCAGGCATCCAGGCCTGTGTGCAGCTCAGATCGAAGGCTGGACCACTGCCTAAGCTTTCATTAAGTTTGCTTGCCAGGTCCTCAGTGGGGATGTGTGTGGCAGGGACAGGGCTGGCCGTGTTTCAGTGCCCGGTGGGAGGCAGCAGGCAGCGCTTGGGGCAGCAGGTGAGGGCTCTGGGCCAGTCTCCACCTTCAACCCCCGAGACCCCACCTTTTCCATCCATAAGAAGGGGATAAAAACCCTGGCGGCCCTGCTTCCTGGGAAATGAGAGATGTGAAATGGAGGAAAGGCTAAAGGGCTCTCTACAAAGGTCAAAGGTCAGTATGGATCAGGGAGGACAACAGATGGAGGAAGTCCCAGCTAGCAGGGAGACCGTGGCAGACCACAGAACTGCTGGAGGTGGGGGCAAGGAGAAGCTGGCTGAACCCCCTGTGGGGGCAGAGGGCAAGGAGAGGATGGGAGAAGGCACTCAGGGGCCTTCCCCAGCTCTCCCCAGGAATTGGTCTTTCCCTAAGTGGCCCTTTCCCTAAGTGGCCCTGTCCACACTGATGCCCTCCCTCCCCCATCTTGGACCCCTTCCAGGCCTTCTACAGCCCCTCCTTTTCTTTGGGGAAGCCTCCTGGAACTCCGCCCCCAACCCAGCACAGGGGTCAGACCACAAGTGCCTGCAGAGCCCAACAGGACTCTTAGCCCGATTCATCTCTGCCTTAACTTAGGCGGGGTTCTGGATCCAAGCAGGGGTGAGGCGGCCAGGGCTGTGGTCCCCCTTCATCCCACCCCACTGTGACCTCTGACACCTCTCCGGGTGGCACCAGTATCCCCAACATTGTGAAAGTTGGGTGGTGGGTGCGCCGTGTTCCTGAGGTCTGCCCCGCCCAGTGTCCCCCGCGATTTCCCGCATCAGGAGGGCCGGAGGGAGGGGGCGTGGTGCTTGTCCTCGGGATTTATGAGAATAAGAGCCGACTTTCCCGTTGCGACATCTAGGCCTCCTCGAGGCTCCCATTGTCCCGCAACGGAGGGTCTGGCGATGGCCCCCGCAGAGTGCCCGTCACCGAGGGGCGTCCCGAGGGCGTCCAAGTCCTGTACACCCCACCACGCAGTACACCCACCTGGCCCCACCCGCCACATCCCCGCAGCCACTACCCCGGGTTCCGGGGGTCGCCCCCGCGCCGAGGGGATTCCAGCGCCTGGCCTGGAGCTGGCTCCGCGACACGCGGACCCCCACCCCAGATGGGCGGCTCAGGGCCCGTTCCTAACGCCTCTGGACCCCAGGGCCAGTCTCGGCCCCACAGTCGCCGAGAGAAGGCGAGCTTCGGCCGCAGACGCTGCTCGGGCTCCGCGGAGGGCTGGGGGCGCGGCGGGGGCGGGGCCGGCGCGGCGCGAGGCGAGCGGGGGCGGGGCTCGCGGCGGGGGCGGGGCCGGAGGCGCGCGCGGCGCGGGCGGGGGTCGGGAGGGGGAGAGGCGGGGCGCGCGCCGTGCGGGGCTGGGCTCGGAGCGCGCGGGGCTCCGCGGCAGGAGAGCCGCGCGGGGGCCGCGCCAGGACCGCGAGGAGGGCACGAGCCTCGGGGGTTGTGGACGCGCGAGGGAGCAGTCGCCGCCGCCGCCGGCTCCCGACTGGAGGAAGCTCAGCCAGCCGCGGGCCATGAGCCGCCGGGCCCCGGGAACCCGGCCGCGGTCGGGGCAGCGCTCCTCCGGCGCCCCGGCCCGCGCGGCCGCAGCTGCGCGCCTGTAGGTATGGCCTGCTCGTCCTCAGTTCTCCGTCCCCCGGTCCCTCACGCCAGACCCGGTCCGTCCCAGAGGACATGCGTGTGTGCGCGCACCGCTGCCCCGGGGAGAGCGGCCGCACGCGCCCCGGTCCGCGCGTGTCGTCTTTGTGTGCGCGGGTGGGAGGGAGGAGAGTGAGCGAGAGACGGGATGCTTCCCTGGCTGGGATCGGCTCCCGGGCCCCCTCTCTGGAGGGGCGGGGAGTGGCTGGAGGGGCCAAGCTGCCTCCGTAGCAGCTGCACTCCCGCACCGTGGGGCGAGCGCCGCGGGCCCCCTGGAGAAGGGGTCTCTGGCTTGGGGAGGGGTCGCCCACGTCTCTTCCCTAGGCTGGGTTGGTCAACGTAGAATGAGAGTGAGGGCCACCGCGGGGGGCGGGGCGGGAAGGACCCCATTCGGGCCACAGACCCTGGGCTGGCACGCCCTCCGTTTGGCCCAGGCCCCCTTTCTCGACCCGCCCACCCGGGGAGCTCCCCTGCAGCCTCAGATAGTGGGGAGGATCGCTGTGGGTGCCCGAGAGGCCGGCGCCTTTAAGAAGAGGCGGTTCGTGCCCTCCATTCAGGCCCTTCGGCCTCGCCATTGATGAACCTGCGGGCATTGATGAACGTAGCGAGGCCGGAACCGCGCCAGCCCAGGGGGCTGAAACTAGGCAGAGTCAGGGGACCCACCGGCGCCCCACATCCCCGAAGTGGGGCCTTCAGGAAGAGAAGTCTGCAGTGTCTGGGGCTCTCAGGAGCCAAGCAAGGCAGACCCGGCAGCCTCAGGCGAGACCGTGAACATGAATAACCCCTGATCTACGTTCACATCGAGTCGGTGCTGGGCAGAGCCTCAGGGTGGCTGTCAGACCTGGGTTGATTCCTACCAATGCTCTTTGAGACATTATCTACCCTGTAAAGTCGGGCTGGTGCTGCCTGCCTCTTAGCTGGGGGACTGGCAAGAGTTGCCTCCCTCCAACTCGGGTCCCGGAGCCGGAGTGCGTGAACTCCTCTGGGCGGGCGGGGCAGGGAGGGCGGAGGGGCGTGGTTTCCCCTAGAGACTTCGGCTGTTTCTTGATCTGAATGAAGCCCCCCTCCTCTGCCCCACCTTGAACAAATCTCTTCCCTCCTGCCCCCCTGCTTCATGCAGGAAGCCACTAATTTGGGGAGTGACCCAGAACTTTTCAAAACTCCAGGAACTTTGTTTGGAAGAGGTCTGGCAGCCACTGTGGCAATACTTTTAGGCTACCTTCAATCACATTTATGGAGATCTCTGAGGCAGAATTTCCCACCAGCTGCTTCCTTCTACTCTTCTCCCTAGAATTCTGTCCCACCAATGTCCAGGAGTACCGCCACCACCTGGAGGGTGTGAATGCAGGTGCTTCTTATGCTGCTTAGTTGAAAGTTTCTAGGTCATGGAAGGTTAATGCACATGCTTTAATTCTTATCCTTGTTGTGGAAAACCTGCCTACACTTTCTAAACTCCTCCTCCCTACATAACGTGGGTCTCCTAGGGAGAACTCCTGAACACCACCACCACCACCACCACCACCCATGGGCTTCCCTTCAGGGTGTTGGAAGTGGGGCCACCACCCTGGTGGAGCCTAGGCCTCCCAGGGGTGAGCATTCAGTTTCAACTTGACTCGTGCCAGGCAACAGCCATCAGTGTCGTTTGCCATGTGATCTTCACAACAACCCTGTGGATTTGGCACTATTATTACCCCATTTTATAGAGGAGGAAACAAATATAGGCATGTGAAATGACTTGCCCAGTGTCCCTCAGCCAACGAGCCAGGGCTCTAAACCATTTCTCTCTGGCAAGAGCCTGGGTCTTACTCCTTGTACTGTCTGCCCAGCCTGGGTTGTAGGGAATTAGGGGGTTAGGTGCCTCTGGCCTCCTGGCTGCTGTCCCCATGGGGTTATGGTTCAGTCTTGCAGCCTGTTGATTCACACCGTCCATGTGGGGCCAGAGGGGCCTGGGGTGGTTTCTCTTCCTCGCTCACCTGGTTGGGTCTGTTTTTGTGGTGTCCCAGGGGATAGCAGGTGTGACTCCTCAACAGTCGGCCACAGCCCACACTGTTTGGGCAGAGCAGGCTAGGCATCGCTGTGTGGGAGCACAGCATCTTTTGGTTCCTCTAGGTGAAGCGGGGTTTGTGTTCCATTCTCCAGACATTTCCAACCCTCTGAGGACAGGGGAGCCAGCCAGAGGCTCACAGTCTGGTGACAGGCCATAGCCATGTGGTATAGTGGAGGGGCAGGGGGCAAGGGCGGAGGTGGGGACAGGATAAAGAAGGGGCATTTCCAAGGCCTCCACAGGCTTGGGGCCTGCCAGCTATTGAAGCAGAGGAGTGGCAATGGGTGGGGCAATGCTGGGCTAGATGCTGGGACTCTGAGCAGAGGACAAGCAGGGGTTGGAGGAAGAGGATGTATTAGAACTTGGATGTGGTAAGTGAGGTAGCTGGAGATCAGCCAGGCTGGGAGTTGAGGAGCTCAAAGAAAGGCCCAGGGACCCTTATGTGCCTGCAGTCCCCAGAGTTCTGGGATGCTCAGAGATGAAGGCAGCCATCGGAGTTCTCAGTAAGAAGTCACTGCTATGTGTGTCATGAAGAAGCTGGAAGGCAGACTGGTAAGCTAAGTGGTAGGGATCAAGGGGGGCACATCCTGCAGTTTTGGGGGCCTGGGCCAGACCCAAGTGAGGTCCATGACATTGGGATAGAAGAGGCAAAGAGGCTCAGACCAAGGCTGGTGAGGGGGCCCCTCTATTCTGCAACCCCAGGAGGGCAGGGTAGGGTGGGAGAAAGCAGAACCAATGTCGCTGGAGCCAGCCCAGCCTGCTCTCCACCTACAGAGCCCATCCAGGAACTGTCCAGCACTGGCTGCTCCTGAAGGAGGATGGGCCTACCTCCTGAGCCCCCAGGCCCTGGCTTAGCTGGTTGCCCTGACCCCCACTCCCTGCTCATCTGACCCCTACTTCCTGCAGAGCCCAGCTCTGGGTTCCCCTGCCCCCCCCAGTCCCTCAGAGTGCCCCCCCTCTAAAGGTGGGCACCTCCTTTCCTGAAGCAGGGACTGGGTCCCCCCACTGTACCCTTGGAGGGGAAGCTCCCCAAGAACAGGTCCCCGCTGGGAGTGGCATATGCTTCAGAAAGGGACAGATCTGGAACATGGCTGCAGGTGGGTCCAGGTTCTGCTGCCCTGGACCTGATGGTCACAAGGGGTCACAAGGGGCCTGATGCAGTGTGGGCGCCAGTGCAAATCCAGTGGATGATGGGCTAGTTGCCTCCCTTGCCAGAACCCCACTTCTTCATCTGTATGGCAGAGAATCCTCTCTTCCTTACGGGAAAGATGTGAAGGGAGAGAGGTTTTAAACAGGGGCATGACCCAGTTAGATGTGGGTTCCAGAAAGCTGACCTTGGCCATACTGTGGAGCCTGGGTTCGTGTGCTGGGGGGAAGGAGGGGTTCTGCAGCCGTCTGCCCAGAGCAGTCAGAGGAAAAGAGGGAATGGACACAAGATACTTAGGAAATAGAAGCAGAGGAGCTTTAATTTTTCAGCAAACTACTTATTTAGTCTTCATGACAGCTCTGTGAGGTTGATGCTGCTCTAACCAGATAGGGAAACTGAGGCTTCAGGAGGCCAAGAGGTCACACAGCTAGGAAGCAGGGGAGCTGGGATTCAAACCCAGACATTCTGGCTCCAGATCTCAGGTTTTTAACCACTCCACTGTCCCATCGTGTGAAATGACCAGATGTGGACGTAGGAAGATGCCAAGGCAGTGGAGTCCCCTGTGATGGGGAGCAACTGTCAGCTGCAGCTTGGGGGGCCCCTGGGACTGAGGTTCTGCAGGCCCCAGAGCCAGAAGGGCTTCTTGTCAAGGTTGGGGTGTCAGTAAAAGCGAGGGGCTAAGCAGCAGGGCTCCCACCCTCCCGTGGTGGCAATGGCTGAGAGTTATGTGAGAGGCACAAGGATGTCCTGTATGGAACAACAGCCATGGAAACTGATGCTCAGAAAAGCCAAGAAAACTGAGTGTCCCACCCTCCCACCCATACAGGGGCATAGGTCCCAAAGGCTCTTAATCCACACTGTCCCTGTCACCAGTCAGAGTCCCCCCACCGCCACTCTGCAGCAAAGTCCCAGTAGATGCAAAGGTGTTAAGACCAGAAATCATGCGCACTTCTGCCTTCTGTCAGGGTCGTGGGGTGAGGACAGATATTCTGGGTGGGAAGGGCTGGGAAATTCCAGCCACATCCTCGCTCTGGCAGGAGGCCCTGGTTCAGAGCCTGCCTTGTGGGGACTTGGTCTCCAGGGAGGTGGGGAGCAGGGCGGACCTGAGAACAACGCCCACATACCCAGCAGTGAAACAGAATGTGCCCTGTGTGTTCTGTCCCTTCATCCTCAGGGGAGAGGAAGAGTAGTACCCAGTCAGCCAGAGGAAGTCACTCCAGGCTGGAGGGATGGCCTGCCCAAAGGTTGTCTTTGTCCTGTATAGGGAGGGGTGGAAAGGACTTCCCCACAAAGACCAGGGGGGCAGCTGGAGGGAGTGTAGGATGGGAGGAGACTTTGTTGTAAAGTGTGAGGCTGGTGGGCCACGCCAGGCCAGTGCTGCTAGGGGCCTGAGGAGCCAGGAGGGTAGAGGACATGAGCAGCCATGGTTGGGCCTGCTTGCCAGAGGGTGGAGGAGACCGGAGGGAGGCTTTGTCTCCGCATCTTTTGTTCTGGGGCCCTAATGCAAGTGCCTCAGTTTCTCCATTGTGAATGGTTCACTAGCGGTGGGCCATGCTGGCCACCCCAGCCCAGAACAGAGGACCCTTAGTTGTGATCATCGCCCCTGCTCTCGCTTGGCTGTCTGGGTGCTGCTCTGAGGATGGAGCTGAGGGAGGGTGCAGGAGGAAGGGGGCATCTTGGCTCGGGGGATGGCTGCTGCCTGCGCTCTGCCTGGGCAGCCTTTCAGGGTGCTGGGTCGCTTGTCTGCGCTGCGAGACCCACAGACAGTCCTTTCTCTCCCAGGGGCTCCGCAGCCTCCTGTGGTGAGGAGGGTGCAGGGGGTGCCCGGCTGGCTGTGGGCGGGGCTCGATCGTCGCTCCGCCCCCAGGGCCGCTGCCCACTGCGGGGCGCATCGATTGGTCGTTGGCCCATTAGCCAGAGGCGGCGAGACGAACTCATCAATATTTTAAGGAATGACCTGGCTATGGGGTCCGGAACTGTGCGCTGGTGAGGGCTGGAGACCTGCCGGTTTTTTGCCATCTCCAATTGTCAGTGCTATTTTTACCACCGGAAAGCCGGCTGCCCCCTCCCCCTGCCGAGCCTGCATCAGCTGGACCACGTCTAGCTGGGTTGGGGGCGGGGGTCTCCCGCCTGGGTTCCTGGCCATGGGGTAAAGGGAGGCCATAGCTTGGAAAGGAGATGAGCAGGGACTTGACTAGGCTTGCCCTGCCCTCCCTCCATCCCCTGCACCGACCATCTGAAGCCCCATCCAATCTGAGATGAGAACAAAAACATTTTTCAGGAGAAGCCAGTTGCCCAGCTGAGCCTAGAAAAACCAGGGGCTGATGAATTGGGGGACGGTGGTCTGCCCACCCAGTGCCCCATGGGGGGCCAGCAGCATAGGGGACCCAGCTGGGCTCCCTTTGTCTCCAACCCCAGTCCTCAAGAAAAGTCTAGGGAGGTGTGAAACAACCCCTTACCTGGCCCTGATCCCAGTGGGGTGACAGCAGAGTCCCCAGCTTCAGTGTCCATGGGCCATCACTACAGCATCAAAATAGGGGGCCACTGCTCCAGCACCCCCTTTCCCTGATGGGGAAGCTGAGGCCCCAGGAGACACAGGGGCCAAGATAGATCTCCCAGTGCCCAGTCCAGCACTACCCCACACTGACTCAGTTGGTCTTTGCTGGCACCCTGGGACCATAGGGACAGAAATGGGACCCTGACCACAGAAACAAGGGAGTCAAGGGGTGCAGAGACAATAGGAGCTTAGGAAGATGGGGGGCGGTGCAGGGGAAGGCTCCTGGAAGAAGAGAGAGTTTTACACAGTCTAAAGGCCGAGGAGGACGGAGTAAGGCAGTGCAGGCAGAAGAGTGGTCCGGAGAGGTTGGGATGTGGGAACTCCCAAGGAGACGGGAGAGCCCAGGGCTGCCTGGGCAGTGGGGGGAGGGGCGAGGTGGGCCACCCAGCTTCAGGCCTCTGGGTTCCCCTCCCCCTCAGGCCCTACTTTTCTTCCATCTGGATCTGAGGTCACTTGCACAATGACAGAGGGCTCTGTCTGATTGATTGAATGTCACACTGCCTGGTCCCTAGAGAGGGCTGGAAACACCTCCTGGCCCCACCCAGAGGTTAGGGAAGCCCCAGCCCTGCCCATGACTGCACATGGATTATAGCATTGCAGGGACCACTGCCTGTGCCATCCTTACAGGGAAGGGCAGCCTCTCTTTTCCATTAAAGTGAGCAAAGTGAGGCTAGGGGTGTGGTCAGTGTCACTCAGGGAACAGTGGGGTCAAGCCTTGAGCCCAAGTCAGCTGAGGTCCCTGTACCTGGTCTCCTCCCCAGTTACGGTCTCAAGGGCAGTTAGTGATGGCACATCCCTGCCCCTGCCATAGTGAGGCACTCTTCCTTGTGGCTTGCAGCCTCCCCTCTGCAGAGAGCCATGTCTGGGCTTCCTCTCCCTGCTGGCCCTGCTGCTTGGTGACTTTGGCCTCTGGCTAGTCAACCCCTCCTGCTTCTGTGTAGCCTGGATTGGTCCCAGGGGACACAGGGCTGCTGTGCCAGGCATCGGCCCACAGGCTCCTAGCCAGCCTTCAGGGCAGGGCAGAGCAGGGCAGCCTAACCTCCTACTGCCTCCCAAGCCAGTCCCTGCCTAGCACGTGGCCACATACATCTCCCATACCCTTGGCAGATTCCTCTCTGAGTTCTACCCCCACTTCCAGTGAGGGCTAGTTGGAACCCACCTCACAAGCCTGCCCCAGGGCCTTGTCCCCCAACTCTGTGGCTTCCCCCTGCCAAGGGTTTTGCCAGCCGGTGGGAAGAGCTGGGAGAGACAGAGATTGATGCCTGAGAACCCTGAACTGGGGCTGACTTCCTGCCCACCCCACATGGGCCATAATTATCTCAAATAGGCACATCTAGCCTTCCCAGGCTACCATGTCACCTGCTCTGCCACCCCCACCCCCGTTGGTCCCAGTAGTACAGGAAAGAGATGGCCCTGGGGAGCACTGGCCTGCTGGATAAATGGATGGGCGCAGGAACAGGGCCTCCTGGGCTCAGCTGCAGCCCCACCCCCACCACAGGAAATGCCACCCCCAAGGGTCAGACCAAGGCCTCAGCCTGGGCTCACTACCATCCCTGGAGGCCGTGGTAGTGGTGGCAGGTGCATTCCTGCCTTCCCAGGGGATGGAGCAAGTACCAGGAGCCTGGGATATGACTCAGGCCTGCCTTCTGTCCCTGAGGACTGCCTATGCCAGATGGGGAGAGAGACATGGAAACAGACACTTGGAGCACCCTACAGCTGGCACAGTGCTAAAAGGACATACTGGAGGGGACTGTAGGAGCTCAGAGGAGACACTTGTGCCAGCCTGGGTTGGGGGGACAGGGGTGGTAGTGTCAGGGAAGGCTTCCTGGAGGAGGTGACTTCTGGATTAGTTATTGAAGGATGATTAGGAGTTAGCCAGATGAAAAAGGAAAAACAGGGCAGGAAAAAGACCAGGTATGAGCCTCAGCCCCCAGTCTACCCCAACCATCATGGACTCTGAACACCACCACCACCCCACTCCCAATGTTCTGATAAGTCCTGCCTCCAAGTCTCTGCTCAAAAGGCCTGCAGTGCCCTCCTCGCCCTCTTTGCAGGCATGAAGCCCAATGCAGGCCCCACCTCTTGAAGGAAACCTTCCTAACTCCCTGCTCCCCTCCCCCCAGTACCAAGGCAGGAGGCTCCCAGGAGACCACTAGTTTGGAAACCTGTCCAGGTGCTAAGTGGCTCCGTCAGGAGGCCCTGCTTCCTCCCTGGGGCTGTCCTGTGGTTATCGACTGCAGGTCGATGGCCAAGGCTGCCCCAAGGAGAGAGGGAATTCCCACAGTGCCCTATGGCCCAGAGGCCCTGAAAATGATCTCATAGAAGTAGGGCAGCTATTTTTACCTGGCATTTAATTACAGGGTTTCGATCCCAGAGGAGAGACGAGATGGTGCTCCCGGCAGCTGCCAGGGAGGGGCATGCCGGGAACTGAGGATCCTGGGAGGGCAGGTGAGGGCATGACCCTCCATCGCAGTTCCTCGAAAGGGCAGTCCCTTATCCCTAACACTAGGCTGGCCCCCTCAGACAGGGACTCCCCAGGGCAGGGCCACATCACCCCACTTATTTGCCTTGGTAATGTTCACTATGGCCTGGACAGAGGGGTGAATGTGCACTGTGGGCTGGGCCTGTGCCCCTAGGGCTGATGGCCACATTGGTGAACAAGCAAGCAAGGCCCCCAGGCAATTGACTGGACCCACACCCCATAGTTTAGTGCTCCAGGGTGGTGAAGGATAGAAAGGCCTGGAACAAGGAGGAGGAAGCTGGGGTGAGTAGACAGCTGGGGTTCCTGGATCACGGCCTCTTCAAGGTTGGACTTGGACAGGAACTCTGAAGGGAACAGGATTCCGGAATTCGAGAATGCCAGTAGAAGCGTGCAGGCCACTATGGTGGAAAGAAGTAAGAAGTCTTGAGGTGGCAGGGCCTTCAAACAAAGCTGGCACAAAAAAATTGGCCATGCTTGTTGTAGACACCAGGTCCCTAAAGGCAAGAAAAAACATGGCCACACAGTAACCCCTCCTTATCTGAGGCTTTGCTTTCTGAGGTTTCAGTTACCTGTGGAAAACTGAGGCCTCAAAATATTAAATAGAAAATTCCAGAAGTAAACATTCATAAGTTTTAAATTGCACACCGTTCTGAGTAGTGAGATGAAATCTTACACCATCCCACTCCTTCGTGCCTGGGATATGAATCATCCCTTTGTCCAGTGTATCCACGCTGTGTGTGCCACCTGCCCATTAGTCACTTAGGAGCTGTCTCGGTTATTAGATCAAAAATTCATAGTGGGACGGGTGTGGTGGCTCGTGCTGTGCCTGTAATCCTAGCACTTTGGGAGGGCAAGGCAGGAGGATCGCTTGAGGCCAGGAGTTCAAGACCAGCCTGGGCAACATAACAAGTTGTAGTTTCTACAATACATAGCAAAACAAAGAAATTAACCGGCATGGTGTCACATGCTTGTAGTCCTAACTACTTTTAGAAAGGCTGAAGCAGGACTGCTTGAATCCAGGAGTTCAAGGCTGCAGTGAGCCACGATTGTGCCTGCACTCCACCCTGGGCAGCAGAGCAAGACCCTGTGTCAAAAAACCCCACATTCTAGTGTATGTAGGGTTCCATACCATCTACAGTTTCAAGTATCCCCCTTGGATAAGGGGGGACTACTATATTTGATCCACACTGGGAGGTGACCCCTGAGTCCCACAGTGATGCAGACCTGGGTAAGAATCCTGAACCTGTCCTGTCACTAACAAGCTGAGTGTCCTCAGGCCTGGTATGGGGGCTTAGGCAATGACAGTTGTGACATGCCTGGTGTACTGAACACATTCACTTGTTCATTCATGCAGTCAGTGTTTCCTGAGTGTCTGCCATATGTCCAGCACTGGAGACACAGCCGTTTATAGGACTATCAAAAGCCCTGCCTTGTGAAAGTGGCATTCTCAGGGGAAGGTGGGGGCAGAGGAGGACACTCGACCAAGCAAAACTATTAATAAATATACGATATGTCAGATGGCAATAAGCACAATGGAGAAACAAGCAGGCAGAGGGCACGGAGAGTGCCAGAAGGAGCAGGGGCATCCACTATTCTCAAAAGAGTGGTCAGGGAAGGCTAGTGGATAAGACACTTGAACAGAAACCTGAAGGAGGGGAAGAAGCATGGGAGAAAGAACATTCCGGGCATGTGCAAAGGCCCTGAGGTGGTAGCTAGCATGTGCCTGGAATGGCAAGGAGGCAGTGCAGCCAGGAGAGAGTGGTAGGAGATTCGCCTGGAGAGGCAAATGGAGGCAGATTATGTCAGGCCTTGGGGGCCATGGGTAGGGCTTTGGCTTTTACTCTGAGCATAATGGATTTTGAGCAGAGGAGGGGCTTGACCTGTCTTGTGTTTTAGAAATAATGACTGAACTCCTGGGTGGAGAACAGACTTTAGGGGGATGAGGTCAAGATCCGGGGGGCCAGTAAAGAAATAGGTGAAGTACTGCAGGCAAGAGAAGGGTTATGGGGAGGCCAGGACAGCAGCCTGGATGGGGAAGGAGGAGGAGGAACTGGGCTCTTGGCATATTTCAGAGGTAGATGCAACAGGATTGCATGTGACTTTTTCCTGTCCACTCAGCTTTGGGGACTCCCAGAAGAGGTTATTGAGGGAAGTGAGTTCACTGGAGGCTCATGGGGACCCGACTTGAAGGCATCTGTCATCCCAGCCTCCTCTGCCAGCCCCAGAAATGACCCTGAAGTTCCCTGAGACTGCTGTAGGGGGAGCGAGTGAGTGCAGGGGCTCTGCACCTGCAAACACTACCTCCGGCCTCCCCAGGTGTATCTTGTCTCTCCACGCATCCACGTGGCTTGGAGGCTGCGTGCTGTTGCCCTCAACACATGCGCGCACGCAGCCCCAGGGCGTCCTTGCGGGCAGGGGAGCCAGAAGGAGAGGACAGGTGGGCGCGCTGGTCAGAGACCTGAAAGTCACTGGGCGCTTTTCTCGCCCGCAGCCGCAGGTGGCTGCGATGGGACGGGAGCCATGAATGGTGCCGCCCCCGGCCCCGCCGCAGCTGCCCCGGTGCCGGTGCCGGTCCCGGACTGGCGGCAGTTCTGCGAGCTGCACGCGCAGGCGGCCGCCGTGGACTTCGCGCACAAGTTCTGCCGCTTCCTGCGGGACAACCCGGCCTACGACACGCCCGACGCCGGGGCCTCCTTCTCCCGCCACTTTGCCACCAACTTCCTGGACGTGTTCGGCGAGGAGGTGCGCCGCGTGCTGGTGGCCGGGCGCGCCGACGCCATGGAGCCCGAGCCGGCGGAGACGCCGGCCCTCAAGGCGGCGGCCTACGGCCACTCGCGGAGCTCGGAGGACGTGTCGACGCACGCAGCGACCAAGGCCCGCGTCCGCAAGGGCTTCTCTCTGCGCAACATGAGCCTGTGCGTGGTGGACGGCGTGCGCGACATGTGGCACCGGCGCGCCTCGCCCGAGCCCGACGCTGGCGCTGCCCCGCGGGCCGCCGAGCCCCCAGCCGAGCCGCGTGACAAGTGGACGCGGCGCTTGCGACTGTCGCGGACGCTGGCGGCCAAGGTGGAGCTCGTAGACATCCAGCGCGAGGGCGCGCTGCGTTTCATGGTGGCCGACGACGCAGCCGCGGGCCCGGGGGGCGCCGCCCAGTGGCAGAAGTGCCGCCTGCTCCTGCGTAGGGCCGTCGCCGGGGAACGCTTCCGTCTCGAGTT
This sequence comes from Microcebus murinus, assembly GCF_040939455.1. NCBI lineage: Eukaryota > Metazoa > Chordata > Mammalia > Primates > Cheirogaleidae > Microcebus > Microcebus murinus. Next base: position 29,993,406 of record NC_134122.1, read on the forward strand.
CTTCGTGCCACCCAAGGTGAGTACCCCACCCCCAGGGGGACCGAGGAGACGCGTGGGCAGCAGCTGAGAGCACCAGGGACCCCATGGCCCCGTCCAGTTGACAGAATGCAGTATTTGGTGCAGGAGCCTGGGACGTGGGCCCAGTGCTGCCTCTTGGACAAGTCGCCCCTTCAGGCCTGATTCTTCCTCTGTGAGTGGAAGAAAGGCCCTCTGGCTACACGGAGGGGTCCTGGGGCACTGTTGCCAGTGGTGTTGAAAAGCCGGGCGCCTGCCTGCCTTTGCTCCTCACTTGCAGCCCCAGGACAGCTAGCACCTCCCAGAGTTTGAGGCCTGCAGGGACCAGGGCAGGGAATGACGGCACACCCAGAGAGGACTCCTGGGGATGTCCGTGTCCGTGACTCCGAGGGGATCTGCACATCCCCAGCTCCGCTGTCAGGCTCCAGCCCAGCCCCTACGTGGGAGGGACACCCTGTTCTGGCCAGGGGAAAGGTTGCCTTCTTTCTGGCTGTCACCAGAGTTGCTGCTCACCTGGGTGCACCAGCCCCTCCCCCTCTTGAGGGCAGCCCCAGAGGGTCTGTCTGGGTTGGCACAGCTGCCCCGTTTGGAAGGTGGGAATGACTGTTAACAATTGGGCCTGCTTTCTGAGAGCCCACCTGTATCCAGCCCTCACCCTCCCGCTACCCTGGCAAGGTGAGCACATGGTCCCCAGGTCACAGAGTACAAACGGGGGATATGGCCTGTCCAAAGTCACACAGCTAGTGGGTGGCAGAGCTGGGCTAATTACACCCACCACCCTGGGGTCCTGCGAATGGAAGGAGCATGGAGGTGGGGGCTCCTTGGGCACTGGGGGTTGTGCTAGTGCAGCCACTGGCAGCACCCCTGGGACCACCCAGGCACCTGCCCTCTTCAGAGCCCACTCTGTCCCCAGGTGACCTCTTAGTCACTCTTAAGCCCTTGGCTCGCTCTCATCTCTGTCTGTGGATGACTCTGGGTGCCCTTCCCTGCCTCCTTTCCTGCAGGTGCAGGAGTGTGGGCTCCCCAAGGTGGGGTGCCCATGAGCCACCTGGGCCCTGGAGAGGGGACTTCCCAGGAACACATTTACTCTCTGAAGAGCTTTCTCCCCAATTGCCAGGACCCCTAGACTCTCCAAGGTATTTTTGCCTGCCCAGGGCCCCCGTTTAGGTCCCTGCAGGAGATCACAGACCAGCAAGCCCAACCCCGCTCCTTGTCAGGGAGACCGAGGCCCAGCAGGGGGTGGGGCTTGCTTGGGGTCACCCAAAGGGCAGGGGCAGAGGCAGAGGCAGAGGCCCAGGCCCAGGGCTTCACTGCCACAGCCCGAGTGGCAGTCACAGCTGCCTGTCTGTAAATAGCCACCCTGCTGCCCGAGGGGGAGGGGAGGCAGCAGCTGGTGCCCTCTCCCTTCCTCCCTACAGAGCCTGTCACCATCACCACTGGCAGAGGGCAGGGTTCTTGAGGGGTCACTGGGCCCTTCTCCTTTTGTTCATGCAAATTGGGGGTATTTTGGGGTATTCAGGAGATCTCCCGGTGGGAGGGTGGATCATTCCACGGTAAGAGCTGCAATTGTTTCCCAAATGTATCTGGTCCTGGGAAGCCCATCTCGGGTGAGCCCCACAGGGCAGCCTTGCTGGCATCCCCTGCTGTTACCCACCCACAGTCCAGATCTCCTCTCACCCTGGGAGGCCCAGCTACACCTTTGGAGCAGCCAGGAGCTTGGGATCTACTGGCTCAGGGGCCATTTTCCAGACCCTTAGACTTCCTTATCACACAGTCCCTGATGTCGCAGCCATGAGTCAGGTCCCTGGGTCCCTGCCCCCTCACCTCTTTAGGAAGAGTCTCTGAACCCCAGCTCCCCTCATATCCCTATGCCATACCAACCCTGGGGGACCCCAGGAGTGAAGACGCTGGCCCCTACCTTTGAGGAGCCACCAGGAGACCAGTATTTGCAGGACCACTTAATGGGGGGGGGCACTGGGTGTTCTGGGGCTCCAAGCAGGCAAAGCTTGGGCTGCCTAAGTGCTCTCCAGGTGGCAGGGGCCCCAGGGCAGGTCCCTCTGGAGGCGCAAGCTGAGTGAGCAAAGCCTAGAGTTGTGAAATTTGCTGAGCACTCAGGGAAGGGGGTACAGTGAGTGACTTGTAGCCGGAGCAGCAGGGAGGCAGCTGGACCAGCACAGACAGGCCTCGGACACCAGGCTGAGGAGCCACAGCACCCCCAGTGCAGGCCTTCCCTGCAGACCTCTGTCTGCCCTGCCCCCAAGCTCCCTGGCTGGTGTGGTGGCCTCACAAGGGGTCAGACCCCTCAGTCACTGCTCTGAGCTCAGCCGTGCACCCGCTGGCCAGTGCTGCCAGGAATTCCCTTCCTCCTGCCCACCAAATGTGTGGCCATTTCCCTTTCCTCCTAAGAAAGTCCCTGTCCCAGAGCCCGAGCCCTGCCGGGAATCCGAGTCTCAGGCTAGCCCCAGGGGCCTCCAGGCCATGGCCAGGAGCTTTGGGGCAGAACAAGTAGGGCCAGGCACAGAGTGGCTGTGGAGCCCTGCCAGCTCGCCTTAGCCTAACCCCACAGCCTTGTCCCTTTTACCCGCACCTGGGAACAATAAGCCCTGTTCTGAGACAGGGGCTCAGAGCCCTGCTCTGGAAAGTCTAGTCTGAAGTAAGAGACCAGCATTTTTTTTTTTTTTTAATGAACTAGAATAGAATAGAAAATATCACACTCCATCACACACAGGAAGGGTAAATATTGTCTGGTGAGACATTTGTTTCAAAGGTTATTTTTACCTATACATGTGTGTCCTGGGCCACAATGTCAAATATATTTCTTACTACGGGTCAAGGACAAAAGTGTGAAAACCACAGATCCGGTTGGCGTACTGGGCAGAGGGCAGCCCAGGCTGGGGGGAGGAGGGCGTCACCCCTTGGGCTTGGAAGGAGATTCATGTCAATCCCAGTTCTGTCCCTGACTTGCTGTGTGACTGTAGGAGGAGATCCCTCTGTTTTCCAGGAACTCCTCAGTCAACTTCAGTCTGTGAAATGGGATTGGAAACCTCTGTGCCAGGGCGGCCACAGCAGTCAAGCTGAGGGCCGCTCTGACCCCTGGGAGTGAGAAGGGGATTAGCAGGGGTGTCGGAAGGCTGTGGGGCCACTGTCTCACTGTCCTTCCAGGCTTCCAGGCCCAAGGTCAGCATCCCCCTCTCAGCCATCATCGAGGTCCGTACCACCATGCCCCTGGAGATGCCAGAGAAAGACAACACATTCGTGCTCAAGGTGAGGCCCCACCCAGCCCTGAGGAGCCTCTGGCTACCCCAGGCCACCTCCCTCGTAGGTGGTACAACTTGAGGTCACCACAGGGGCAGTGAGGGTAAGGGGGCTAATGTCAGGCCCCAGAGCCTGGCCAGGAGCAGGCCAAGGAGAGGGTGCCCTGATGATGTCCTGGGCCCCTAGACAGATGTCTAGCACGCAGCTAGGTCTGGGCTCCAGACCCCGGTGCCCTGGCTGTTGCCCAACATCTGGACCCCTTGTTCCCTCCTCCTGGGCCTGGGTGAAGCTCATCGGAGTTTCACTTCCACCCTCCCCTTCTGGAGCCAGCACACGCCCATCCCACTGGTGGCCAGCCTGCAGCAGTTATGCAAATGTTCCCGTCATTGCAGGGCACTGGAGTGTGGGAACCAGCCCAGTCCCATGGAGGGCACAAAGGCACGGAGGGTGGGCAGGGAGGCACCCTGGTGGGTCTGGGGGCAGCCTGTCCTTTTCCCAGGCCCCACTCACTGGGGTGGCCTGCTGGGCTTACTGAGGACAGGGCTCCAGGCTGCTAGGGCTGTGGTGCTCGTGCTTCCTCAAAGGATCAGAGAGAGTGTGTGTGGCAGTCCCCACTCGAAGCTGTGTGAGGCCCCCACCCTCTTTTCCAGGCTCCCAGCTGGGTTTGCGTTTTTATCCTATTTGTTTAGTCACGAGCTCACTTATTCATTTAGCAAACATTTGCCAGCTCCATACCCTGAGTCAGCCCAGACTGGGGGCTGAGGACACAGTCCCCAGCCACCTGGCCTTCACCTCCTGGGTGGCCACTGAGCTGTGCATTATGCTTGGGAGCCTTGAGGCAGAGGGGCCCAGCTGCCAACCCCACCCTCAGTTTTCCCATCCATTCAGAGTGGTTAAGGGTGTTCTCCAGGGCCTGAGGACCTGAGGTCAGTGGGCTGGACGTCACCCCTGGGGGGGTCCAGGAGGGAGGGGCTGCTGAGGATGTGAGCTGAGCTGCAGGCTATGCCCCTGGCCTGAGTTTGGAATGATGCCTAACGATGACCCACCTGTCTTCCCATTGCTCATGCCTGCAAGCCCTGGTGGGAGAGGGCTAGGATGAGCCATTCTGGCTATTTGCTCTGGGGGCTGGAGCCCCCCTGCCTAGCGTGGAGGGGGAGGTTGGAGGGCCAACTGTGATCTGAACACCCTGCCACCCTCCTCCCCAGGTGGAGAACGGGGCCGAGTACATCCTGGAGACCATTGACTCACTGCAGAAGCACTCGTGGGTAGCTGACATCCAGGGCTGCGTGGACCCTGGGTGAGTACCCAGGTGGCCTTAGGATGGGTGGACAGGCTGGCTGTACCCTTGGTCCAGCCTCACTAGCAGGGCAGGTGCTGACCTTGAGAAACGGGCTTTTCTCATTGCAGTCCAAGCCAGGTTGGTGCCAGCCAGGGTCACCTACACCCTTATCCCCAGCAGGCTCTCTAAGGTCTGCTCTCCAGGCCCAGGGCCAGGGCACCTGGAAAGAAGTTGACCCAAGTGTTGTCCTCACCCCAGGGGAACCTCAGACCACTAGGAGATGGGCATGAATCCAAGGGGCTGGGGACAGGCCCCTAACCCAAGGCTGGGCTCAGGGAAGGCCTGCTGGTAGCAGTGCTCACCTAACCCGAGACTTAAATATAAAGAGTGGAGCTGAGCCAGGCAGAGGGGGTGGGGAGGGCAGAGAGAACAGCTTAGCAAATGGTGTGGAAGTGTACAAGGGCCTGGACTTGCAGGGAACATGAAGGCCTTCGGGGTGGCTGGTAAGGAGGGATTTTAATGAGAGCCCAGGAAGCTGGTAGGTCGGGCCATGGGAGCCATGGCTGGTAATAAGCAGAGGGCAGTTACGGTCAGCAGTGTACAGGAAGAGCAGCAGGGAGGCTGGCGCCATGGTCCAGGAGCGATCCCAGGCTGGGAGTTGCAGGAACAGGATGGCCAGCAGGCTGAGCATTTGGCAGCAGCTCTTCTGGCTAATGGGGTGAGCCAAGCCCGGGGGGAGGGGCCACTGCTTCCTAATTAACAGCTTCATTTAAGGAAGCACAATTAAGATCCCAAGCGCCTCCCAGGCCCTGATCCCCAAAGTGGCTGTAATCCCTCCTCTGCCACCCTCCCAACCATCTGCTCTGCAAATGCTTTCCCCGGCCCCTGTGAAGGTGAACCTCACTTTGCAGAATTTTAGAGCTGGCAAGGTCCCAGACACCTTGTGTCACAGATGGGGAGACAAAGGCCCCAGGCAGGGAAGGAAGCTGCCCAGGCCTGGCCCCCGACCACACCTTCCCTCCATTTGAAGGTCTCCATGGGATCCCAGGAGGAGGCCAGCCCCTCGGGGTTAGTGAGCAGGGGTCATATGGCTTCCAGGGGAACTGTACCCACAGCAGCATGGAGCCAAAGAGACCCCAGGTGAGCAGAGGGCAGGATAGGGCTGATGCTGGTTGTGAGACCACCAGCCACCGCCTGGCTCCATAAGCTGCCTGTGGTCCAGGTCCAAGTCCCCATGTCAGAACATGGTTGTGCCTTCTCACCTCCACAGTGACAGTGAGGAAGACGCCGAACTCTCCTGTGCCCGGGGAGGCTGTCTAGCCAGCCGTGTGGCCTCCTGCAGCTGTGAGCTGCTGACAGATGGTAGGTGGCGGCAGAGCTGGCCAGAGCAGTGGGGGACAGGGCTGGAGGTGGCGGACAGATACGGGAACGTGCTTCTTACCTGTCACTTCCCCAGCAGCAGATGTGCCCCGGCCCCCAGAGACAACAGCAGCCATGGGTGCCGTGGTGACAGCCCCGCACAGCCGAGCTCGAGATACGGTCGGAGAGTCCCTGATCCACATCCCGCTAGAGACCTTCCTACAGACCCTGGAATCCCCGGGTGGCAGCGGCAGTGACAGCAATAACACAGGTGCCGGTGGGGGCAGCCTGTTCCCCCTGTCCTCTCCTGGCCTCCCTACAAAGTCCTTGCTGAGCCTTAGAAGCTGTGACGTCGCATCCAACCAACCAGGTCCTTCACTGGACTCCACAGTTCTGGATTTCGTAGGCCAGCTGGGAACCCGGCCCTTCCCACTGGACCTGGTTTCAGTAGAAAATGCTCCCAGAAGGGGGTGAAGCCAGGGTCAGGACCAGGTGACTGGAGTTATAGCTGACTTACAGAGTGACCCCAGGATAGTCCATCCCCTGTCTGTGCCTCACTTTACCTCATATGCTTAACTAGTGGGTTGGGTCAGCACCCTGCCTAGTTATGCAAGTATTCAAACAGCGTTTGCCACATAAAATACCAACAAGATGTTGCTTCTCTTCTCTCGTTTGCTTATTTGTCCCTCTCACATTGTCATCCTCCCAGGGGAGGAGGGAACAGAGCCAGATCCTGAGGTCGAGGCCGAGCCGGAGCTCTCCGACTACCCCTGGTTCCACGGGACGCTGTCACGGGTCAAGGCAGCGCAGCTGGTGCTGGCGGGCGGGCCCCGGAGCCATGGCCTCTTCGTGATCCGCCAAAGCGAGACTCGGCCTGGGGAGTACGTGCTGACCTTCAACTTCCAGGGCAAGGCCAAGGCAAGGATGCATGGGGGGCCACGGGGTTGGAGCAGCTAGCCCTGGGGACAGGGGCTGAGGTGGCCCTGGCCTGAGGCTGTGCCCGGGCAGGTTGTACATGCACAGGTTTGACACAACTTCCCCCTAGGCCTGGCCCACCCAGGCCATACTCCTTGAATGACCTGCGTCCCTCCCCCACCTCTGAGGGGCTGCAGGAAGCCACCTGCTGGCAGTTAAGCCCACAGGAGACTGTGCCCTTCTACTGACCTGACTTTGCAAGTCCCTTTGGCCCTTAGGCCTCAGGGGTCCCATAGCTCTGGGCCTTCTGAGGGTTTCCACCCAGAACCACGTCAGTGCCAGGCTGAGCTCAGCTGAGGCCCTCAGAGCCCTACCAACCCCCAGGAACCCCTCTTCTTCCCTGCTAAGGCCAGGCCACCAAACCCTCTGTGCTCAGACAGGGACACGGATGGGAAGCACACACAGGTGGACAGGCCTGGGGGGTCAGTGATGGAGAGGGACACTAATCTGATGTGCAGGGGAGGACCTGTTGAAGACAGGAGGGAAGGTCCTGTCATCCAGACAGGACCCAGCCTGAGCAGAGGTATGACGGTTTGCCCAGACCGCCAACTCTCAAGGAAGGGAATTGCGTGCTGTAACGACCTAAAGTGCAAAGGAAAATATGACAGAAAAGTCAAACAATTACATGGGGACAGTGTGGCCAGAGAGGGCAGGAACCTCAGTGCCCCCCCCCATGCCATGTTTCCCATAAGGAAACAGACCCAGCCCAGGCTCCTTCCAGGATGCGCTTTCCCGTCAGCCTAGGCTTAGGGGGGGGGCACCCCAGGATTCCCGCTCCGGACCCGCAGCTGGTGGGCAGTGTCTGTGGGCTCCCCTAACCCCCAGCTGGTGCAGCACAGGCCCTCCAGTGGCTCTCTGGGCGTCTCTCCTTGGCAGCACTGCCCCACTGTGGAGCGGGTAGCACCTCCCCTGGGACACCTCCTTGGCAAGCAGCCACCCTTACCAGTTCTTCCAACAACCAGGCACTTAACGCCATCCCTGGTGGCTCACACTTTACTCCTTGGCCAGCACCGCCCCAGGCAGCCTCTCCGGAGGGCCTGGATCCGACTCGTGCCCAGCCAGCCCACCATAGTGTGCAGGGGGAGGCCCCCCTCCTTCCTGGGACAAGACCCAGCCTTGAACTTCACCTCTCAGCCTGGCCCCTATTCTCCCAGCATGGAGGTGACTGCCCAAGGCCCAATAAGTTAGTGGTAGGGTAGAGCAGGAACCTCAGCCGCCTCCTTACACACCTGGGAAGGAAGATCACTACCTTCCCAGAAGCAACTCTTTTCACTTTCAGACTGGGAGGTTTTCCAGAAGACTGGGATGTACTGGCCTTGTTTCCACACACCCCTGGGCCCAGATACATATGAGGCTGTGGTAGGACCCCACTAGGCTGCTCTTCTCAGGCTAAGTCCCCGTTCTGGGCCACATGTGATGCCCACAGCACTGCTCTCAGTGTTCCTGGTGGCTTCTCGCCCTGCTGGGTGGCAGAACTCACGCTGGGACCACCGCCCCTGCCCCAGGGATCCTCTGTCCTTTATGTGGTAGGCAGCGAGGCCAGCTCCCCCTATGCTTTAGGCCATGTGCATATCCTCAAACCCCTCCCACTACCTTCCCTATTGCCACACACACCTGAGATAGTCAGCTTTCTTCTTGTGGGATGCCTGTTGAGCAAAACATGGCTGAGCCAGTGGCTTGCCACTAGAGACCACAGGCCTGTGGCCTCTTGCCCTACGGCAGGTGCCTCATGCGGGCCCTGGAGCCCTAGGGAGGCGCATGCTCCATAGCCGCACAGGTAAGGAGCACGTGCAGTCATTCCTCCCCCCCACCTGTCTCTGGGTGCTTCCCACCCCTCTGGGCTTTGGCTCTGCAGGGCCAGAGGGCAGACCCCCTGGTCTCCCCTGCTGGGGGAATCACACAATAGGAGTTCTCTTCCCAGCTCTGTGCTGATAAGAAAGTCACTCTCCCTCCCTGAGCCTTGGTTTCCCCATCTCGAATATGGGGACAGTAATTCCTACCTTCCGGGGTGTCGGGGGGCTAAAGACAGGTGCAAATAGGCCCATAGGCCCATAGTGTGAGTGTTCCCAGTGTCGGGGCAAATGTCTGCTCCCTTCTGTCATGGCTCTGTTCCCCCCCAAGATGGGGTTTCACACGTAAGGGGCCCAGATCTGACTCAGCCCCCTGTGGCCTCTATGAGATTCAGTCATCCCAAAGGACCCCACCACTGACCATGCCCACCTGTGTCCACAGCACCTGCGCCTGTCCCTGAACGGCCACGGCCAGTGCCACGTACAGCACCTGTGGTTCCAGTCCGTGCTTGACATGCTCCGCCACTTCCACACGCACCCCATCCCGCTGGAGTCAGGGGGCTCTGCTGACATCACCCTACGCAGCTATGTGCGGGCCCAGGGCCCCCCACCTGGTAAGACGCCCCCCTCTGGCAGGTGTGACTGCCCAAGAAGACAGGCGGGTGCCATCCAGCAGGGCTAGCCGAGTGGGGTGGGCACCAGATCACCTGGCCCATGGTCAGGCGTGCCCTCCCCTTCCCCAGCCCTGTAGTCAGGGCATCAGGAATGGGGGCCGAAGTAGGGCCCACAGCCAGTGGTTCCTGGCTCGGGGAGGGGGGCGCTGTTGAATAGCGGGGCTCAGTGCAGAGCTGTGGGGAAAGGCCGCATGGGCAGGTGCGTGAGGCTGTCCAGCAAGGGGACAGCTATGCAAGTAAGTGCAGGTGGCCGCCTCATTAGTCACCCAAGGTGGTGGGCTACAATGGGGAACCCTAGCCTCCGGCCCTGGTGGGACCCTGGGCTCTGCGCCCCCTCGGGCCTTCCTGCGCCCCGTGTCAGTGTCCCATCGCCTCCGTTGCAGAGCCAGGCCCTGCACCCAGCACCGCACCCGCCGCCTGCTGGAGCGAGCCAGCCAGCCAGCACTACTTCGCCAGCCTCGCCGCCCCCTGCCCGCCAGCCTCACCCTCCGACGCCGCCGCAGCCTCCTCATCGTCCGCCTCGTCGTCCTCCGCCGCGTCGGGCTCCGCACCCCCGCGCCCCGCAGACGGCCCGCTCATGGCACGCAGCCGCAGCGACAGCGCCGAGCGCCTGCTGGAGGCCACGGCCGGTGGTGCGGATGAGCCCCCGGAGGCGGCCGGGGGCCGCACGCGCGCCGTCGAGAACCAGTACTCCTTCTACTAGCGCCCGCCGCGCTGGGGGGGAGACGCCAAGCTCTTCAGTGAAGACATAATGTTATTAAAGAGCCTGTTTTAGGGACTGCACCTGGCCCTCCTGTCGTCCTTCCTCCCACTCTGGCCTCGGGCACCCCGGGGAAGGCAGGTCCTCCCGTTCAGGGCCTGCAGGGGAGCCACGCGCTTGGCCCCCTCGAGCCCAGCGTGGCCTGGCGTCTGCCCGGCCCCTACCCAGCTCCTACTTGGGGGGAGGCTGCCTGCTGGGCGTCGGGCAACACCTGAATGAGGACCCAGCAGCACGGGCTGTCTGCCCAGGGGTCAGACTGGGAAGAGAGCCCAAGTCACAGGACCTTTAATGCCAGGATGAGTAGTTGGGCCCTGGCTGGGAGAGTTAGGGTGTCCTTGGTTAAGTCAGTGAAGTCTGGCAGTGCAGACAGGGAGGCGGGCAGGATGTCTCCACATGAGCCCCTGGGGGGATTGGGTAATGGGAAAGGCTGCAGTTCCCAGCTCTGACATAGACACCCCCCCACCCGCACTCGCTGCCTACAGACAAGAGTCCAGCTGTGGCTCCCATGTCCCCAGGCCCTGGCAACACGTCCTGCTCACCTTCCCAGCTCTCCAGACTTCAGGCGGTACTCCCTCTGAGAAAGATCTTGTTCCTGCTGAGCCAAAGCCCACCTCCCCTCCCCCAGTCCAACTCCACCCCCCAACCTGGGGCCACAGACCCACCCTCCCCCTGCCCAGGATTGGCCCCCTTAGGGCTTGGTCCAATGATGTATGTTTCAGACTCCCAGACAGCTAAACCCCTGGGGCTACAATGGAGGCACCCATAACCCCTTCCCCATAAAAGGGACACTAGCACCCTGAGGTGCCTCCCAGGGCTTTGCTGCTCCAGCTACTGTCCCCACATACAAACTTACCAGGAAGTGATGGAGCAGCGCCTCCTGCTGCTCAAGAGAACATCCTGCTTCCTTGGCTTCCAGCATCTCCATTCAGTTGTCGCAGGAGCCCCTCTGCCCCTTGCCCTGTGGTTTGGGGTCTATGCCAGGCCAACTGCAAGCCCCCATCCCACTCCAGCAGGAACAGAGGGGCCTCTGGGGTGAAGTGTGGGCTGGGCAGAGGACCGGAGCTTTGTTTTGCTGCGTGGGTTCAGATGGCACCACCTCCAAGCCTGACACTTCATCCTTGCCCCTAAGGGGATGTGCCCTGTGGAAGGGCTCAGAGGTGGCCTCCAGGGTGGACTTATGATTTGAACACAGTGTGCTAACCTTCAGGCCCTTTTGTCCGTCCCTTCTGATACAGTCGGCCGCTTTGGAGGACACTACATGCTGAGTGTCAAAACGGAATCTGGGCATAGAAGTAGACAAAAGGGACAGATGGCTGTTGCCCTCACTGAGTGGGGGGCCAAGAGTACGAGACGTTGGGAGTGAGTCTGTGCCCACCCTAGGGGCAGCGGTCAGGCACTGTACCTGCAATGTTCCCAGGTTACAGTGAATTCAGGGGAGAATGGTGGGAGATGATGACAAGGTGACTCCCTGGGTTCTCCCTAGGGAAATGGCAGGAAGGCCCCACAGCAGCAGGTCAGTGAAAAGGGAGCTCTCCCCACAGTGTGGCCACCAGGGTCAGAGTCTTAGGCCTGTCACTCAACATGGCACTTCCAAAAAGCCCAGACGTAGTGGGGCACTGGTGAAACCACAGCAATAGCACAAATGGCAGTGGCATTTTCAGGGCGGTTTCATTTGCTCCTCAATAAGCATTTCAGATGCCCACTCTGTGCCAGGCCAGGCCCATGGGGTAACTGGATGGGCAGCCAAGCACACCCAGTGACAGAGGGATGGGCCGAGGGCTGGGACTACAGGTGTCCTTGCTAACTGCGATGGCGCTGGGGGTGGGGGGAGATATGCAGGTACAAGGGGCAGCAGGATGGTAATAGCCTTGAGTGCCAGGCCAGGTGGTTTGGTTTGAAATGGAAGGCGCCAAGAAGCCAGTGACAGAAGCGGGACCTAGGATCACCCTGGGGCCAGAGGGTGGGGACGAGGATGGATTGGAGGGGTGCCAGAGGGCCAGGGGCTGCAGTAAGTCTGGGCAAGGGGCGAGGGCTGGGCTGGGGTGGCAGAGGAAGAGGAGGAGGCAGAAGAGGAGGAGGAAGAAGAGGAGAACAGTGATTGAGGAAAGCTCATGGGTAGAAAGGCTGGGGGTGGGGTGGGGAAGGATGGCTCAGGGGATGTCGCTTGGTGGAGAGGCTGTCCCTGTGGGACCCACTTGGATAGCTCCACCAAGAGGGGCTGCAGAGAACATGGAATCTAATCACTGTGCCTAGAAGAGGGGGAGAGATCCTGCTGTCTCCAACAAGGGACTCCCAGGGTCTGGCATCCTCTTTCTAGCCCAGCATCACAGCTGTGCAACACCTGGCTGTCAGAGGTCCCAGCTTCTCCCCCAGGTAAGAGATGGGGTTAGGCATCTCCCTACATGAGCCACAGAAGGGTAATTTTGGCTACTTAAGTCTCCAAGGTGAAGAGCTCAGGCACTACCATTGCTATACTTTCCTGGGCGGGAAGCTGGGTGCTGGGCCCACAGGCAGGTCCACTCTGAGGTTGTGGTGGGCCCACTGAGTTTGACTGAGGGTGCACTAGACTCAGAGGGCTCCAAGTTGAACCAAGGGTGCAGGGTCTCTCTGGGAAGGCGCCCAGGCCTAACGGCATGGGTCCTGCCTTGGTGGTCCTCCAGCCAAAGCAATAAGTGGGAAAAATGTGTATGCCCTGCCTTCCGACGTGAGGCTAAGCTTGCTCCAAGTAGTTCATTCCCAAGGATCAAGGTACACCTGCTGGAGGAGGGGAGAGGGCCATACCTGTCCCTGCCCCATCAAAACGGAATCGGCCATTTTCTGGCCCGAAGTTAGCAATTTCCTTCAGAAATGGAATTGGCATATCAGGGATGATTGAAATAAACAGTTCCCACTGTGGGCACTTTTATACTTCTTTTTCTTTTTTGTTTTTTTAGTATTATGAGGCTCCACTTTCACAGCCTGTATTCTTACTGAAAACCAAGTTCAAGAAAGGTTTTGCCTGTCTGCTCCACGGGAGGTTTCTGTCCTCCCTGAGCTGACCTTAGCCTCTGGTGGGCACTTCTAACTGAGGCAAGTTCGAGCCCCTCTGGGATAGAAGAAATAAATTTTCTCAGACCTAGTGGGGCTCTTCTATGCCTACTACCAAGTGACAGAAAGCGATGCATCAATGCAAATTTTGAGTAATTAATTTCAATCATTCTCCCAAAATCCTTTAAAAAGGAAAAAAGGCTGGGCAAGGTAGCTCACGCCTGTACTCCTAGCACTCTGGGAGGCCAAGGCGGGAGGATCTCTTGAGCTTAAGAGTTCAAGACCAGCCTGAGCAAAAGCGAGACACCCTCTGTACTAAAAATAGAAATAAATTAGCTGGACAACTAAAAATATATAGAAAAAATTAGCCAGTCATACTGGCACGCCTGTAGTCCCAGCTACTCAGGAGGCTGAGGCAGGAAGATCACTTGACAGGAGTTGGAGGTTGCTGTGAGCTATGATGATGGCACTCTAGCCCAGGGAGACAGAGCAAGACTCTGTCTCAAAAATGAATGAATAAATAAAAAGAATAAATTTTAAAAGATGCATCTGCCGTCCTGCGGGTAGGAGGCTTTCTGCACTGCCCACTCTCCCCAGAAAGCTCTAGGTTGGGGGTTTCTAATCTCTTTTGTGCCTCAGGCTCCCCAGCACTCTGGGGAAGTCTCTAATGCCCTGCTCAGAATAATGTTTAAAATGCATGAAATAAAATGCGTAGACTTGCAAAGGAAACCAATTATACTGAAATTCAGCCCAAATATTAAATACAATCCAAAAGCAATCAAAATATTTTTTTTACATTTGTGATACGGTAATGTACATGCATGCTTTATTAACACTTTAAATAGCACGCCCTAACAGCCACTCTCATAACTACTATAATTTCGAAGTATGATGAGTATAAATGATACTTCAGAGTTTCTGCAGCAACCTAGATGTGCTGTGAAAAGATCCCTGATTTCTACTGGTGGCAACGTGACAGCTGCCACTAACACTGCCGCGGTTTCTCCTTACATGAAAGAAATGTAATTTTTCAGTTAGAGGTTAATTAAAATACAGGCGTAATCTTATTCTCATTCAAGTTTATGAACGTCTTGAATTTTATCTGTGAATCATCCCAGGGCCTCAGGTCAACAGCCCTGCTCTAAAGAGTGGAGACACATGCAATATTTGAAATCAAGCATTCAGAAATGGCAGAGGGACAACAGTGTGATGAGGAATTCACCGCCCACCATCAAAAAAGTGCTCAGCTGGTCCCCAACCTGACAGCTTACAGCATAAGCTAACCTCCTGATTCTATCGGGGCTAGGGGAGTTCGGGTGTTTTGGGGTTTTTAATTTATTTTAGAGATAGGTTCTGACTCTGTCACCCAGGCTGGAGTGCAGTGACACAATCATACCTCACTGTAACCTCAAACTCCTGGGCTCAAGTGATTCTCCCACCTCAGCCTCATGAGTAGCTAACACAACAGGCACGTACCACCACTCCGGGCTAAAAAACTTTTACCATTTCTAGGATAATCCATGGATCCCAATATTTAAAATTGAAATGGCTTTGCAAGACCCCAATAAAGTATAATTATACATTAGGCTGATTTATAAATTGCTAATTTTAATGTTTTAATAATGATATTTATGGAAAAACATAATCTTACTGGAGTTGAGCTAAATTGAGATAAAATAGAAGGGGGCAAGATCCCCAAAACAGTGGTTTATCAGCAAGTTCTCCTCTAAGGCTGAGATCAGATTGGGAGGAGGGCATCTTTTTGGGTTGCTTTAAAATCTTACCTGGAAGTCATGGCTGTAGCCATGAGCCTCCAAGGTAGCAAGATCAAGGCCCAAAATTTTATAAGAAAACATGACTTTTAAGAGTGTTGTTTGGTTATAAAAGATAATTAATAAATATATGCTATAATAGAACAGGCTAAAGACCTCCTTATGTGAGCTGAATATTTTTATGTATTTATTAATGACTCACTTATCTGTAGTAAATGTAATTTTTATTTCCTCTCTGAGGTAATGGTGCAGTTACTTTTTGTTACTATTTTTATTTTTATTTATTTATTTATTTTTGAGACACAGTCTCACTCTGTTGCCCAGGCTAGAGTGCCGTGGCCTCACCCTAGCTCACGGCAACCTCAAACTCCTGAGCTCAAGCAATTCTCCTGCCTCAGCTTCCCAAGTAGCTGGGACTACAGGCAAGCACCACCACACTTGGCTAATTTTTTCTATTTTTAGTAGAGATAAGGTATCACTCTTGCTGAGGCTAGTCTCGAACTCCTGACCTCAAGCGATCCTCCTGCCTCGGCCTCCCAGAGTGCTAGGACTACAGAAGTGAGCCACTGTGCCCAGCCTGTGATGGTACAGTTACTACGTATGCAACATGAGGAGTGCAGCATGACATATTTCATTCATGAAAAGATTTTGACGTTTGCACCAAAGTTAAGATAGTGTACAGTATCTGTTCTAGTTATATATCTGTTCTGGTTATTACTGCTAAATAAATCAGCTCAAAATTTATTAACGTACAGCAAAAACAATCATTTTGTTCTCTCTCTTAGTTATGTGGGTCAGAATTCAGGAAAGGGTCTGCTGGGTAGTTCTGGCTCAAGGATCTTATTCCAACACATGACAGCTGGAGTAGAGCTTCACTCTCCAAATAGCCTCGGGGTCTTTCAATCTGGACTAGTTTGCGCTTCCTTACAACATGGTGACCTCACAGCTATTGATCTGTTTACGCTGTGGCAGAATTCCT
The DNA here is from genome assembly GCF_040939455.1 of Microcebus murinus. Taxonomy (NCBI): domain Eukaryota; kingdom Metazoa; phylum Chordata; class Mammalia; order Primates; family Cheirogaleidae; genus Microcebus; species Microcebus murinus. The sequence continues at coordinate 30,009,291 of NC_134122.1, forward strand.
CAAGAAAAAGTTTCCACTGGGTGCTGTGGCTCACACCCATACTCCCAGCACTTTGGGAGGACTGCTTGAGCCCAGGAGTTGGAGACAAGCCTGGGCAACATTACAAGACCTTGTCTCTACAAAAAATAAAAAATTAGCCAGTAATCCTAGCACTCTGGGAGGCCGAGGCAAGAGGATCACTTGAGCTCAGGAGTTTAAGACCAGCCTCAGCAAGAGTGAGACCCCATCTCTACTAACAATAGAAAGAAATTAGCTGGACAACCAAAAATAGAAAAAATTAGCCAGGCATGGTGGCACACACCTGTAGTCCTAGCTACTCTGGAGGCTGAGGCAGGAGGATCACCTGAGCCTGAGGTGAATGCTATTTTTTTAAGTTCTAAAGTATACCACAAACCAAATTGACATTTGAGGTTGCTGTGAGCTAGGCTGATGCCACAGCACTCTAGCTTGGGCAACAGAGTGAGACACTATCTCAAATAAATAAATAAAAATAAAGTTTAAAAAATAACAAAAAATTAGCCAGGCATGGTGGTACACACCTGTAGTCCCAGCTACTCGGGAGGCTGAGACAGAAGGATCACCTGAGCCTGGGAGTTTGAGGTTGCTGTGAGCTAGGCTGATGCCACAGCACTCTAGCCTGGGCAACAGAGTGAGACGCTATCTCAAATAAATAAATAAATAAAAATAAAGCTAAAAAAATTTTAAAAAATTAGCCAGGCATGGTGGCACCTGCCTGTACTATAGTCCCAGCTACTCAGGAGGCCAAAGGAGGAGGATCACTTGAGGCCAGGAATTTGAGGCTGCAGTGAGCTATGATGACGCCACTGCACTCCAGCCTGGGAGACAGAGCAAGACCCTGTCCCAAACAAAACAAAAAATAAAAGGGTAAGATTTAAGTATTCCAGCCAGAAAGAAACCAGATTGTATGTTATGATCTAATATTGAAAATCACATGGTGTGACTTCTGCACAGTTGGTTGCAGCCTCCCCAGAACTCAGGGGGAAGGGAACCAGACTCCATCTCTTTATGAGGAAGTGGTAAGGTTCTAAAAGAGCATGCGATGGATGGAAGAGATTCTTGTAGCTATTCTCATAGATATTCATCTTTGGAAGATAGCATCTGCCACAGTGCCCATGGCTGTAACCATCTCACTTTTCTCTGCCTTTTTTTTTCCTAGAGACCATGTCACTATGTTGCCTGGGCTGAAATATGAATGCTATTTTTTTAATCTCTAAAGTATACCACAAACCAAATTGACATTAGAGAGTATATAAGTAAAATACAAACATGGGTTGGCAACTAAAATGTATTATAATCCAAGTATGCTGGTGGTATCATTATGAATTGACTCCTGAGGAACTAAGAGTAAAAACATTCTATGTACCTACATAAATTGTTTCACTTTTGAGACAGAGTCTCACTCTATTGCCTGGGCTAGAGTGCCATGTTATCAGCCTAGCTCACAGCAACCTCGAACTCCTGGGCTCAAGCAATCCTCCTGCCTCAGCCTCCCGAGTAGCTGGGACTACAGGCATATGCCACCATGACCGGCTAATTTGTTCTATATATTTTTAGTTGGCCAATTCATTTCCTTGTATTTATAGTAGAGACAGGGGTCTCGCTCTTGCTCAGGCTGGTTTCGAACTCCTGACTTCGAGCAATCCTCCCGCCTTGGCCTCCCAGAGTGCTAGGATTACAGGCGTGAGCCACCACACCCGGCCCACTTAAACTTTCTTGATATAGTTTTTTGTGCATGTAGTAAGATATACATAATATAAAAGTGACCATTTTCCAGCCTGAGCAAGAGTGAGACCTCTTCTCTACTAAAAATAGAAAAGTTAGCCGGGCACGGTGGCATATAGCTATAGTCCCAGCTACTTGGGAGGCTGAAGCAGGAGGATCACTTGAGTCCCTTCTTTGAGCCCTCAAAGAAGTTTGAGGTTGCTGTGAGCTAGGCTGATGCCATGGCACTCTAGCATAGCCAACAGAGGTGAGAGTCTGTCTCAAAAAAAAAAAAAAAAAAACAAAAAAAAAAACTGGTATCACAGGACACAATTACCCTCTGTCCTGAAACATCAGCACTCAAGACACTCAAGAACAGTGACCACAGAAAGACAGGAAATGAATGATGTGAGCCCTGCAATTGCCCCAGCTCACTGACTGGAGGAAGTTTTCAGGCTGTAACATAGAGAATGGAGACCAATAAAGAGCCCAGCAACCTCTCCAGGTTGAATAGTCAGGACCAGAAGTCCAGAAAGTCAAAAATGGCTAGAGGCCAGGCGCGGTGGCTCACGCCTGTAATCCTAGCACTCTGGGAGGCAGAGGTGGGTGGATTGCTCGAGGTCAGGAGTTCAAAACCAGCCTGAGCAAGAGCGAGACCCTGTCTCTACTATAAATAGAAAGAAATTAATTGGTCAGCTAATATATACAGAAAAAATTAGCGGTCATGGTGGCGCATGCCTGTACTCCCAGCTACTCGGGAGGCTGAGGCAGCAGGATTGCTTGAGCCAGGAGTTTGAGGTTGCTGTGAGCTAGGCTGACGCCACGGCACTCACTCTAGCCTGGGCAACAAAGCGAGACTCTGTCTCAAAAAAAAAAAAAAAAAAAAAAAAAGCTAGAGTTCACAAGGCAAGTACCAAAAAGGAGAGAGCTGCACCTTGAGGGAATTCTGGAGACTTGTAGAGAACCCTCCCTGAGCATTCAGTTGAGTAATGTATTAATCAGCACATGCATATGAAGAAACTCCCCGAGGCCAGGGAGAGAACCACCTAGAAGGATTTGAGAGTATGGTGCCCATTGCCACACTGGCCAACAAAAGTGCATGCATTCAGCCGGGCGCGGTGGCTCACACCTGTAATCCTAGCACTCTGGGAAGCCGAGGCGGGCGGATTGCTTGAGGTCAGGAGTTCGAAACCAGCCTGAGCAAGAGCGAGACCCTGTCTCTACTATAAATACAAAGAAATTAATTGGCCAACTAATATATATAGAAAAAATTAGCGGGGCATGGTGGCTCATGCCTGTAGTCCCAGCTACTCGGGAGGCTGAGGCAGCAGGATTACTTGAGCCCAGGAGTTTGAGGTTGCTGTGAGCTAGGCTTACACCATGGCACTCACTCTAGCCTGGGCAACAAAGTGAGACTCTGTCTCAAAAAAAAAAAAAAAAAAAAGTGCATGCATTCAATAGCCAGAGTGGAAAACCTCCAAATTCAAAGCACATTGGTTAAAGTATGAAGGAGGTCATTCCTTAGTAGGAGGGAGAATTAACCTTAGACAAAACAGCTCTGGTTCCACTTAACAAAGTTTGAAAGCAAGACCTAAAAAGAACAAACTGTTTTCAATAACTTAACTGAATCCCAAAACAGAACTCAAAAATATTCATACGAGTACAAAAATATCCAGCATCCAACAAGGTACAAGTCACAAGGTCTGGCATCCAATTTAAAATTACCAGGTATGAGAAGAAAGAGGAAAACACAACTCATAATGAGAAGAAAAATTAATCAACTTAAACTGACCCAGAAATGACACTGATGATAGACTTGGTAGGCAAGGATATTAAAATACCTGTTATAACTATATTCCATATGTTCAGGAACCTAGATAAAGGATTGAATTTGTTAAGTAGAAATGTGGATGATATAACAAAGGCCCAAATCAAACTTCTAGAGATGAAAACCACAGTGACTGAGAAGAAAAATACACAAGATGGGACTAATGGCAGATTAGCCACTGCAGAAGAAAAGATTAGTGAACTTGAAGGCATAGCAATAGAAACTATCCAAAATGAAACACAGAGGAAAAAGACTGAATAAAAGTGAACAGACCAGACACAAAAGAGCAAACATTGTGTGATTCCACTTATATAAACTATCTAGAACAGGCAAATGCACAAAGACAGAAAGTAGATTGGAGGTTATCAGGGACTGCATGGAGGAAGGAATCGAGAATTGTTGCTTCATGGCTACTGAGTTCCTATTTGGGGTGATGAAATGTTTTGGAAATGGAGAGCAGTGATGATTGCATACCATTGTAAATGTAATTAATGCCATCAAGCTATATACTTAAAAATGGTTATAATGTCAAATTTTATCTTATATATATTTTACCACAATATTAATTACATAAGATAAGCTGTTTAAAAAAAGGAACAGAACCTCCATAATATGCTGAAATAATTTTTAAAATATGGGAAAATAAATAAAATTAAAAAATGAACAGAGCATCAGTGAACTGTGGAACAACCCTAAGCAACCAGTATATGTGCACCTGGAGTCCCCAAAGGTGGGGAGAGGAGAGAGAAAAAGAGACCAAAACATGGAAGAAATAACAGCTAAAACTTTTGCAAATTGGATGCAAACTGTAAACCTACAGTTCCAAGAAACTCAACAAGTCCTAAGTACACACAGCATGAAAAAAAGTACATCAAGACACATCATAATCGAATTGCTTAAAATCAGTGATAAAGAGAAAAATCTTCAAATTGGCCAAAGAAAAAAGACACATTAAGTATATGGGAACAAAAATAAGGATGACAATAGTTTTCTCATCAGAAATATTGAAGATGGTAGAGCAATATCTTTAAAATTGTAAACCTGAAATTCTATATCCAGCAATATTTTGAAAAAAAATGGATCAAAATATATAAAAAATTAAATACACAAAAATTGTGGTCTTTGAAAATATCAACAAAATTGACAAACTTTTAGCTAGATGGCAAAGAAAAAAGAACACATAAATAACTAAAATTAAAATAAGGTTGCATCCTTACCTTATACCACATATAAAAATTAACTCCAAATGGATCAAAGACCTAAACTTAAGAGCTAAAATAATAAAACTTTTGAAGAAAACATTGTGAAAAATCATCATGACATTGAATTTGGCAACAATTTAATGGTTATGACACTAAAAGCACAGGCAATAAATAAATAAATAAATTAGAGTTCATCAAAATTAAGAACTTTTGTTCATCAAAGGACACTATCAAAAAGCAAAAGGACAATCTATAGGATGGGATAAAATGTTTGCAAATTATATTTCTAACAAGGGCTTAATATCCAGAATATATAAAGAACACTCACAGGCCAGGTGCAGTGGCTCATGCCTGTAATCCTAGCACTCTGGGAGGCCGAGGAGGGTGGATCGCTCGAGGTCAGGAGTTTGAGACCAGCCTGAGCCAGAGTAAGATCCAATCACTACTAAATATAGAAAAAATTAGTTGGGCATTGTGGCACATGCCTATAGTCCCAGCTACTCAGGAGGCTGAGGCAGGAGGATTGTTTCAGCCCAGGAATTTGAGGTTGCTGTGAGCTAGGCTGATGCCACAGCACTCTAGCCTGGGCAATAGAGTGAGACTCTATCTCAAAAAAAAAAAAAGAACACTCACAACTCAACTGTAAAAAACAAATGATCCAATTTGCAAATGGGCAAAGGACTTGAACAGACATTTCTCCAAAGAAGATAAACAAATAGCAAATAAGAATGTGAAAAGATGCTCAATATTATTAATAATCAGGGAAATCCAAATCAAAACCACAATGAGATACTACTTCACATCTATTAGGATGGCTATAATTTTTGTAAAAAAGGAAAATGACAAATGTTGATGAGAATGTGGAGAAATTGGAACTCTTTTGTATTTGCTGGTGGAAATGTAAAATGGTGCAGCCACTGTGCAAAAAACATTTTGTCAGTTTTTCAAAAACACAAACATAGAACTACCACATAAGCCAACAATGTCACTCCTGTTAATATGTATCCAAAAGAATTGAAAGCAGAAATTTGAACAGATATTTGTTCGCCAATTGCTATGGTTTGAATGTGCCCTCCAAAACTCATGATGAAATTTAATTGCCATTGGCATGGTATTACGAGGTGGGACCTGGCCAGGCGCGGTGGCTCACGCCTGTAATCCTAACACTCTGGAAGGCAGAGGTCGGTGGATTGCTCGAGGTCAGGAGTTCGAAACCAGCCTGAGCAAGTGCGAGACCCCGTCTCTACTATAAATAGAAAGAAATTAATTGGTCAACTAATATACATAGAAAAAATTAGCTGGGTATGGTGGCACATGCCTGTAGTCTCCCAGCTACTCGGGAGGCTGAGGCAGCAGGATTGCTTGAGCCCAGGAGTTTGAGGTTGTTGTGAGCCAGGCTGATGCCATGGCACTCACTCTAGCCTGGGCAACAAAGTGAGACTCTGTCTCAAAAAAAAAAAAAAAAAAAAGAGGTGGGACCATTAAGAGGTGATTGCAATAAATAATTTTACTGAGTGCACACTGAACATTATTAAGACAGACCATATTCTGGGCCATGAAACAAGTCTAAATAAATTCAAAAGAATTCAACTCATACAAAATGACCACATGGAATTAAATTAGAAACCAATAACAGAAAGAACCTTAGAAAATGCCCCTAAATATTTGAAAATTAAATAATGAACTTCTCAATGGATCACAGAATAAACTAAAAAGGAAATTAGAGGCCAGGTGAGGTGGCTCACACCTATAATCCTAGCATTTTGGGAGTACAAGGTGTTAGGATTGCTTGAGGCTGGGAGTTCAAGACCAGCCTGAGCAAGAGTGAGACCCCATCTCTACAAAAAATAGAAAAATTACCCAGGTGTGGTGGTTCTCGCCTGTAGCCCCACCTACTCAGGAGGCTAAGGCAGGAGGATCATCGCTGGAGTTCAGAAATTTGAGGTTGAAATGAGCTATGATGACATCACTGCACTCTAGCCTGGGTGACAGAGCAAGACTTTGTCTATAAAATAAAATAAAATAAAATAAAATAAAATAAAATAAAGCACAGTGTATCAGAAGGTGTGGGATGCTGCTAAAACAGTATTTAGGAAGAAATTTATAGCACAAAATGCTATACTAGAAAACAACAAAGCTCTCAAATCGATTATCTTAGCTTCAGGTTTAAGAAATTAGGAAAAGAAGAGCTAATAAACCCCCAAGCAAGTAGAAGAATGTAAATACTAAAGATCAGTGGGTAAATCAACAGATAAAAATCAATGAAACCAAAAGTAGGTTCTTGGTCTCGAACTCTTGACCTCAAGTTTTTTTTTGTTTTTCAGTTTTTTGGGGTTTTTTTTTTTTTTTTTTTTGGAGATAGAGTCTCACTCTGTTGCCTGGGGTAGAGTGTGATGGCATCAGCCTAGCTCACAGCAACCTCAAACTCCTGGGCTCAAGTGATCCTCCTACCTCAGCCTCCCTAGTAGCTGGGGCTACAGGCAGGTACCACCACACCTAACTAATTTTTCTGTGTTAGTTGCCCAGCTAATTTCTTTCTAGTTTTAGTAGAGATGGGGTCTCATTCTTGCTAAGGCTGGTCTCAAACTTCTGACTTCAAGCGATCCTGCTGCCTCGGCCTCCCTGAGTGCTAGGATTACAGGTGTGAGCCACCATACCCAGCCTAAAAACGTGGGTTCTTGGAGGTCAACAAACTCGATAAACCTTTAGTCAGACTAATCAGAACAAGAGAGAAATGACACAAATAATGAATATCAGAAATGAAAGAGACAATGTCACTGTAGACGCCACAGATGTATAAATAAGGGGATGTTATGAACAACTTATGACAATAAACTTAACAACTTAGAAAAAACAGACAAATTCTTTGGAGAGCGTTAATTACCAAAGCTCATTCTAGCAAAAAAATACATAATTTCAATACTCCTATATTTATTAAAGAACTTAAAAAGTTTAAAACTCTTCCCGCAAAGAAAACTCCAGGCCCAGATGGTTTCACTGGTGAATTCTACCAAACATATAATGACACTTACCCCAAAAAAAGATGTATGGATGGCAATAAGGACATGCTCATTAGTCATTAGAGAAATGCAAATTGAATCATGAGATACCAACACATACCTATTATTATAACTTCTAAGACTGGGAAGACTGACCATCCCAATTGTTAGGATGTAGAACAACTAGAATAATTCTCACCTTCCCCTGGTGACAATGTAAAATGTTTAAAACAATTTGGAAAACAGTGCAGTGGCTTCTTAAAAAGTGAAAAATATAAATACCATAAAATTCAGCCATTCCACTCCTAGGTATTTAACTAAGATAAATGAAATCATATGTCCACACAATGACTTGCACATGAATGTTCTCAGTGGTCTTATTTGTAATAACTGAAACTTGGAAACAATACATATCAACAGGTAAGCAGATAAATAAATTGTGCTATGTCCTTGCTACTACCCATCAATAAAAAGGAATGGACTATTGATATACATAACAACTTGGATGATTCTCAAAATTATTATTGAGTGGAAGTAACAAGACAAAAAGAGTACATTCCGTATGATGCCATTTATACAAACTTCTGGAAAATGCAATCTATACCAGCAGAAAGCAGATCAGTGGTTCCCTGGGGACAGGGGTGGGAGGGTGTGGCAGAAATAGGCAAGAGGAAGGGATTTAACATGATCTGACATTGGGCCAGGAGTTGGAGGTTGCAGTGAGCTATGACGACACAACTACACTCTACCCAGGGCGACAGAGTGAGGCTCTGTCTCAAAGAAAAAGAAAAAAAAGACAATGAAATAGTAAAATAACTAAGGAAGTATGGGTATTCTTTTATAATATTCTTGGATAAGATCCAACTTTTTTCTACCTCAGAAGAGAAAATAAAAGACTTTTATATTATTATAAGAAAAGACTTAGTAAATTATAATTAAGTTTAAAATATCTGCAAAATTCATGAGCTTTGTTTTAAAATAAAAGGTAATTTTTTTGTTTGTTTTTGAGACAGAGCCTCCCTCTGTCACCCTGGAAGAGTGCTGTGGTGTCAGCCTAGCTCACAGCAACCTCAAACTCCTGGGCTTAACCGATCCTCCTGCCTCAGCCTCCTGAGTAGCTGGGACTACAGGCATGGGCCACAAAGCCTGGCTAATTTTTAAGAGACAGAGTCTTACTGTGTTGCCCAGGCTGGAGTTCAGTGGCACCATCATAGCTCACTGCAACTTTGAACTGGCCTCAAGCAATCCTCCTGCTTTGGCCTCCCAAAGTGCTGGTATTAGAGGTGCAAGCCACTGTGCCCAGCATATTCTTATTTTTGATGTTCAAATTGCCACTCTTTGGCCAGTGGATGTCCTGTTAAGCTGCCTCTTTGTTTTTTGTAGTGATATATCTCCAATTAGCATTTAAAAGCACCCTTGCTTTTTTTTTTTTTTTTTTTTTTTTTTTTTTTTGAGACAGAGTCTCGCTTGTTGCCCAGGCTAGAGTGAGTGCCATGGCGTCAGCCTAGCTCACAGCAACCTCAAACTCCTGGCTCAAGCAATCCTGCTGCCTCAGCCTCCCAAGTAGCTGGGACTACAGGCATGCGCCACCATGCCCAGCTAATTTTATATATATATTAGTTGGCCAATTAATTTATTTCTATTTATAGTAGAGACGGGGTCTCGCTCTTGCTCAGGCTGGTTTCGAACTCCTGACCTCGAGCAATCCGCCCGCCTCAGCCTCCCAGAGTGCTAGGATTACAGGCGTGAGCCACCGCGCCCGGCTCACCCTTGCTTTTTGACAACAAGATGTGCTAGGCCCATTTTAAGGTTCTCTGCCTCAAACATGGAATCTGCTACTCTTTCCAAGGAGCCTCAGCCCTGTACTATTCAAACATCCTTTACAGACCAAAATCTTGGCCATAGGAATACAGATTTTTATGGTTTCACAAGAGTACTGAGGGCATTGTGGGAGGACAGAACAAAAACAAATTACCACTCGGGCTTGGTGGCTCACACCTGTAATCCTAGCACTCTGGGAGGCCGAGGTGGGAGGATTGCTTGCACTCAGGAGTTTGAGACCAGCCTGAGCAAGAGCGAGACCCCGTCTCTACTAAAATATGATAAAATTTGAAAATAAAAACAAGAATAAAGTTATGACCAATGGAGTAGCTAAGTTTGTGAAAGACCATAAGTCTATGATACTTGAAAGGGACAAATATTTTAGAATGTGAATAACGTGGTGTTAAGATTTTCCACTGAAACTCAAAATTGCAAAAGATGTGAACTGCCAGAGCTAGATCATCAAATGCAAAATTTACAAAGGAGATAGTCACGGCTGATTCTGTGTCTCCTGAATCCACTCACCTACTTCAAGTATAAAAGTTTTGGGAGAAAAGGGAGGGGAAACCGAGTCTCTCCCAGGGAGGCAGGATGGTGGGCAAGAGCTCTCAGACCCTCTGGAGAGCCAGGCACACTCCCTGCAGTCAAGCAACAGTGAACTATTCTATGGGCAAAAGATATGAACAGCCAGTTTTCAAAAGAAGATATGCAAATGGCCAATAAACATATGAAAAAATGCTCAACATCATTAATCATCAGGGAAATGCAAATTAAAACCACAATGAGACACCACCTTACCCCTGTCAGAAGGGCCATTATGAAAAGTCAAAAAACAATAGATGTTGGCTCAGATGCAGTGAAAAGGGAACACTTATGCACTGTTGGTAGGAATGTAAATTAGTACAACCTCTATGAAAAACAGAACGGAGGAGATTCCTCGAAGAACTAGAAGTAGACCTACTATTCAATCCGGCAATCCCACTACTGGGTAGCTACCCCAAGGAAAAGAAGTCATTATATCCAAAAGACAGCTATACTCACAGGTTTATTGCAGCACAATTCACAATTGCAAAGGTAGGAAGTCAACCTAAGTGCCCATCAGCTGATAAGTACACAAAGGCACAGACAAACACACCATGGAGTACTACTCAGCCATCAAAAAGAATGAAATAATGTCTTTTACAGCAACCTGGATGGAACTGGAGACTATTATCCTAAGTGAAGTATGTCAGGCACAGAAAACAAATACCACGTGTTCTCACTTATACACGAGAGCTAAGTGATGGGTATGTGTGGCCATGGACAGTGACATAACGGACATCGGAGACTACAGGTAAGGGGGGGGATGAAAAATTACCTATTGGGTACAAAGTAACACTATTCAGGTGATGGGTACACTAAAAGCCCTGACTTCATCACTGTACAATTTATCCATGTAACAAAAAACTATTTGTACCCCCTAAATCTATTGAAATTTCTTAAAAAGAATGAACTGTTCTCCATCTCTTGTCTGGAAAAGCTAAAGCAGCCTGTGGCCTTGGGAGGAGGCTGCACCCCTAGAGTTTATCTGGGAAGGGCAGATGTGAGTACTTGCTGTGGATCAAAGAGACGCAGTGTCAGATCCTCTGAAGGCTAGGAGAAAGTGCCCCGAGAGAAGAGGAGAAAGCTCTGGACTGGGGCATAATAAACGGCCTGACTCTAAAAAGAGTTCGTTGTTTCTTTAACAGCCAAATCTGTTGGCCTTGTTGACACTCCTGGGTGAATTTAAGATGGACTCATAACTGGCTCTGAGTTGGGACTGTGTTTTGTGACATAAAGTGACCTTATGTCCCTTTAGGACTAAGGACAGTGGCACCTGCCTAAGATTTTATCCTGTGGTGGGAGGAGATTATCTACTGAATAAATTTTTATCTTTCAACTCCTTGCTAGCAAATCTACTACATTTTTTCCTTGAAAGAAGAAAATGATAGTAAATGTTTCAGAAAGTGTATCTACTACGAAGTGCAGTAATTCTGTTTTGTTTTACACAGTGATTTTGTTCAAAACTGTGCTGAACTGTTGGCTGACACCAGCCTCTTCCCTGGAACGCCATCAACTGCCCTGACTTCCCACCTCAGAGGGAACCCTGTGTCCAGAAGTTCGGGTCTTGGGTGAGGGCACAGTGGAAGTTTGATCAACATTGATTCGAGAATTTTTCCTTTGTGAACTGAGACTAAAAAGGCTTCCTTTGAGCAAGCACCCAGGGCTACCAGTCGGAGTCTGTTTTCCCTTCTCTTGGCAAGCCATGAGAAAGAAAACACCACAAAGCAATTCCTAACAATGGGTGCCAACATGAAACAAATACCCCAAGTGTGTGCCAAGTCGGAGGCGCAATTAAACACAGCAGTTTGACAGCGCATTCCTAGGGGAATATACCCTCAGGACAAAAAGAACTACAAAGAAATCTTAAACAGCACTCAGTACTTGTATTGTTAGCAAGAGCACTGGGATTACTATTTTCAATTTATTTTATATATGGAATGGAAAGCAAATACCTAACAGTGTTCACATTATTAGCACCCAAGATGAAGAAAAAGAGACACAAATGTTAAATCAAAGACGTTAAAACCTTACAATTTTTAATTTAAGGGGGAAATATTGGCATGTACACATAATTTTTTTTTTATTTTCTATAATATTTCTTTTCCAGATGTGTCCACCAAAAAGGTTCAGAAACAATAGCAACAACCCAGCAGCAAGACCATCCCTCGTGCCTGACTATGGTCTTTAAATCTTTCTCTCTAAAAGGAATTAGGGCTCCCTGGAGAAATGGCTGATCCCAGGTTTGCGGCAAGAAATGCAGAGAAAGAGCCTACAAAATCTAGTCATGCCAGAAATCGAAGAAATTAAAGATGACCAAGGTCTTTCTAAAAAGACACAGCAGTCAAATTGAAGAGGCTCCTACCAGCCCAAAATGCAACAATCTGAGCCTCAAAAAAGAATGATGACAGCAATGAATTGAAGCACAAATGTAATCCCGGTCTAATCAAGAAAAAATATCAGACAGATCCCAACAGAGGAACGTCTCACAAAATACCTGACCAGTATTTCTCAGAACTGCCAGAGTCATCAAAAACAAGGAAAGTCTGAGAAACTCACACAGCCAAGAGGAGCCTAAGGAGACATGACAATGAAATGTAATGTGGTGTCCTGGATGGTCACATCAGAACAGAATGTCCCCAACAGAATGCATCTCGTGCAGAGAGGGCTCTGAACAACAGGCTAATAGGAGGACCTGCCCATTGTGGTCAGAAAATACACTCTGTATGATTTCAACCTTTTGAAATAAATTGAGATTTGTTTTATGGCCCAAGAACATGATCTACCTTGGTGACTGCTCCATGCACTCTTGAAGAAAATGTGTATTCCGCTGCCGTAGGGTGAAATGTTCTATATATTTCAATTAGGTCAAGATGGTTGAGAGTATTGCTCAATTCTTCTATATCCTTTCTATATCCTTTGTCTTCTTTTTAGAAGATCAATTGCTGAGGGAGCAGTGTTAAAATTTCCAAACATGACTGTGGGTTTGCTTACTTCTCCTTTTAGTTCTCTGTCAGGTTTTTGTTCTCCTTGTATGTTCAGTTCTGTTATTAGTTAGACCCATACACACTTAGGATTGTTACGTCTTTTTGATGAATTGACCTTTTTATTATTGAGAAATGTCCCTCTTTATCTCTGGTAGTGATCTTGGTATTATAGCCTGCTTGGTTAATAATGTAGCCACACCAGCTTTCTCATAGTTGGTGTGTGCAGGGTACATCTTTCTGCAAGCTTTTATTTTCAATGTGTCTGTGTTTATACTTAAAGTGTATTGCTTGTAAAAAAAGTGTATGATTGCTTTGTTGTTGTTTTTTTATTAATCCATTCTGACAGTCTCTGCCTTTCCATTGGAGAGTTTAAGATGCTACATTTAATGATTGTCTATCATCTTGCTATCTGATTTCTATTCAGCCCATCTGGTTTTCCTTTCCTTTAATCTTTTGGATGAATTGAATGTAATTTTTATTCTGTTTTATATCCTTTATACCTTTTTATTTTTTTTCTAATCCTTAATCTGGGGATTAAAATACATATTTTACTTTATTACAATAAATGTATCTTGAATTAGTGTTTTTACCACTTTGAGAAAAATGTAAGAACTTTACAACAGTATAATTTCATTTACATCTCCTTCCCTCTGCCATTTTTGTTGTAATATAGTTTATTTCTACATATGTTAGATATCCCAGTATATACTGTTATTTGGTTTCAAGAAATGGGATCTTACTATGTTGCTGAGGCTGGCTTTGAACTCCTGGGCTCAAGTGATGCTCCTGCCTCAGCCTCCGGAGTGGCTGGGACTACAGGTGCATGCTACTGTGCTTGGCTGTTATTTAACAGCTTTGCGGTATCACTGACATATAAAAATTGTATACATCTAGGCTGACCACAGTTGGCTCACACCTGTAATCCCAGGGCTTTGGGAGGCCAAGGTGGGAAGATCACTTGAGGCCAGGAGTTTAGGAATAGCCTGGGCAACATAGCAAGACCTTATCTCTACAAAAAATTTAAAAAATTAGCTGGGAATGGGGCATACACCTATAGTCACAACTACTCAGGAGGCTGAGGCAGGAGGATCTCTTGAACCCAGCAGTTTGAGGTTACAGTGAGCTATGATTGCATCACGGCACTCCTCACTGAGCAACAGAGTGAGACCCTGTCTCAAAAAAAAAATTGTGTATATCTAAGGTGTACAACTTGATGTTTTGAAATGATCACAATGCAGCTAATTAACATATCCAACACCTCATACAGTTACCATTTATGTGTGTGTGTTTGTGTGTGTGGTGAGAAAATTTAAGATCCATCCTCTTAGAAAATTTTAAGTGTACAATAAAGTGTTATTAATGATAGTCACCATTAGATCTCTAGAATTATTTCATCTTGCATAACTGAAACTTTGTACTCTTTGAACAACCTTGCCCCATATCCGCCTCTTACCATCCCCTGGCAACCTCCATCCTATTGTCTGCTTCCTGAGGTTGACTATTCTAGATCCCATGTATGAGTGAGATCCTGCAGCAATTATCTTTTTCTGTCTGGTTTATTCCACTTAGCATGATGCCCTCTAGGTTCACCCATGTTAACACTTGGCAGCATTTCATTTTTTAAGGCTGAATAATATTCCATGGTATATATAATGCAATATATTTAACATATATTAATATATATCAGATTTTATTTATCAATTCATCCATCAAGGGACATTTAGGTTATTTCCATCTCTTTTTTTTATTTTTCAGGCGAAGCCTTTATGACTGATGGCCTATTTTCCCTGTAAAAAGAGGGAAAGTGTAGGAAGCCCTTAAGGCCAAGGGTGCAGACCCTGCTGCTCACACTGGGTCTGCTCACACAGGGGGCTCTGAGGAGCTGGTCACATTCCCAGTCCAAGATCATCTGGCCGGCTGGTGAGACAGAGATGTCCTCACAGAAGGAAATTCAGCAGAGAGAATTGTCAGGTGCTTCATGTGGCCCCTCCTATTCTGTAGCAGCCTCAGGAGATAAAGGTGCAAATCCTGAGAGTGTGAGTTGACTCAAGCTGCATATGAGTCAGCAAGGGGTGAAGGGTTTCCAAATAAAGAACATGCAAACTCAACTGCTACCCAAAGCCCCAGTAAAAGGAGGCAATGTCTAATCCTGCCCCTACCTCACTGTGCCCCCATCGCACCTGAACTTCTGTTTTCTGCACAGCTCTGCCCTGTCCCTAGGGAGAGACCTGCATGATGCTGAATGAGGCTAAATGAGAGGCCACAGAGGTGTGGATGGGTTCTATGGGGTCCCTGAGGAACAGAGAAGGGGGAGGTGAGGCCAGCTGCAGGGAGAAAGCAGAGCCCAATGCATAAGGAACTTTAAGCCAAGCAGATGGGTAGCCTAGTGGCATTATATTAATAGCATAATAATTAACCACAGAGGCTTTGGAGTAAGACATTATATTTGAACCAGTCCCATCATTTACTGCTATGTGACTTTAGGCAGATTACTTAACCTCTCTGAGTCAAGTTTCCTTATGTAAAAAAAAAAAAAAAAAAAAATGGAGATTAAAAAAATAGTTTCTTCTAAGACTTTCATTCCCAGTAATGGCACATTAAAGTATCTCCAACTCACTCACTCCCTGAGTAAGTTAGAAAGCTGGTCAGAATATTTTTTTTAAATCTGCTAAAAGGCATTGGAATGTTAAGGCAGCGAAGAATTATAAGGCTAAGGTCTGGGAACAGACAGAAATCCAGAGAGGTGAGCCCAGCATTTCAAACGACTTTTTCTGGAGTTGCCTGCCAATTTGGAAGAGGTGCTGAATGTCTAAAAGACTGAGCAGCCTTTTGACAGCCTTGTTGGGCTAGTGAACAATTATTTGAACACAAGACCTGCCAAGGCTGGGGGGCCCTATTAAAGTCTCTGTGCTTTGGAGTGAAAACCACAAAAGGCTGCATCCTAGGAGTCAGCGTGAACCAGAAATAGACCAGCCCTCACATGGAATGAAGGCCAGCTTCTAATCATCTCAATTCCTGAAATTGAATGAAGCCAATCACAGATTGCTAGAACCCTCAAACACTAGCAATGTATATCCTGGCAGAAGCAAATTTAAATCCTCTCTGGAGGTAGTTAACACTACCCATTAAAAATTAAAATAAACAAGCACACTAAGAGACTGGATATCATGGAGGAAATCCAGCAGAAACAACAGATAATAGAAACAGATATACAAGGCCTTCAAATATTGGAGTTATCAGCAAAAAAAAAAATTAATATGCTTACTATGCTCAAGAAAATAAAAGACAAGATTGAGAACTTTAGCAGAGAACTAGAAAATATAAAAAGGACACAGCAGATTTTAAAAGGAACAGAAATTTTAGAACTAAAAAAATACAATAACCTAAGAGTTTAATGGACAGGTTTCATAACAAATTTATATACAGATGAAGAACTATAAGGACAAATAAAATCACATAGTAACATATATATTTAAATCTATAAATTTGTATTAAATATACATTGACTAAAATTTCTAATTAGAAGACAAAGATTGCTATTATTTATATATATATTTTAAATCTAACAATCTGGTGTTTGTATGAGACAAATATAAAGCATTATAATACAGAAAGGTTAAAAGTAAAAAGTTGGCAAAAGGACACAAACAACGAAAAGTAAGATACAGAGATAGTATCAGAAAAAGAGAACTTTAAGGTGAAATCATTCCTCATGATAAAGAGTAATTCTTCTCTATAATAAAAAGTTAAATTCACCAGGAAAATATAATAATTCTACATTTGTCTATATCTACTAATATTGTCTTTTCTTTTTTTTTTTTTTTGAGACAGAGTCTCGCTTTGTTGCCCAGGCTAGAGTGAGTGCCGTGGAGTCAGCCTAGCTCATGGCAACCTCAAACTCCTGGGCTCAAGCAATCCTTCTGCCCCAGGCTCCTGAGTAGCTGGGACTACAGGCATGCGCCACCATGCCCGGCTAATTTTTTCTATATATAGTAGTTGGCCAATTAATTTCTTTCTATTTATAGTAGAGAAGGGGTCTTGCTCTTGCTCAGGCTGGTTTCGAACTCCTGACCTCGAGCAATCCGCCCGCCTTGGCCTCCCAGAGTGCTAGGATTATAGGCATGAGCCACTCTGCCCGGCCCTACTAATATTGTCTTAAAATGAATAAAGCAAAAATTAACAGATCTGCCAGGATAAATAGCAAAATCCCCAGAAGTAGATTTTAACATACTTTTCAACAGAAACTGATAGAATAATTAGAAAGGATATAAAAGAAGACAGAATAATGGCCAGCAAACATATTAACAAATGCTCAACATCTCTAATCATCAGAGAAATGCAAATCAAAACCACAATGAGATACCACCTAACTCCAGTGAGAATGGCCTGTATCAAGAAAACCCAAAACAATAAATGCTGGTGAGGATGTGGAGAGACAGGCACACTCTTACACTGCTGATGGGACTGCAAATTAGTGCAACCTCTGTGGAAAAGAATTTGGAGATATCTCAAACAGCTAGAAATAGAAATACCATTCAACCCAGCAATAGCATTACTGGGCATCTACCCAAAAGAGCATAAGACATTCTATTACAAAGACAACTGCACCTGAATGTTTATGGCAGCACAGTTCATGATTGCACAGTCATGGAAACAACCCAAGTGCCCATCAATTCACCAATGGATAATTAAAATTTGGTATATGCTTACAATGGAATATTACTCAATTCTAAGGAACGACAGTGAGCTTGCACCATTTATGCTATCCTGGATTAAGCTTAAGCCCGTTATCCAAAGTGAGGTGACACAAGATCTGGAAAATGGGCTCCACATCTACTCGCCATCAAACTGTTACTGACTGGCTAAAACTATGGTGCTCAAATGGTGGTAGTGTTCACCAGGGATTCGGGGTAGGGGGGCACATCTTAGGATGTGGCGAGCTTGTGGAGGTGAAGGGAATACCTCTAACCCTTCTTAGGGAGAGGCAAAGATAAAGTAACCAAATGTAAAAAAAAAACTTTTATCGAGTGGTGGGCAGGGGGGAGGGGGGAAGAGGGGAAGGGGGTATACTTACATAATGGCAGTGGTGTGCACCAACTGGGGGTTGGGCACACTTGAAGCTCTGGCACAGAGTGGGGGAGCGGTGTCAGGGGCAATATATGTAACCCCAATAATATTTGTACCCCCATAATATGATAAAATAAAAGGAGAAAAAGAAAAAAGAAAGAAAAAGAATTAAATGAATGACTAAACAAAGCATATTTAATTAAACCTTTGCACATCAAAAAAAAAAAGAAAAGAAAGGAAGGATATAGAAAATTTGAATAACTTAAACGTATGGAAATATATAGTCACAGGGATGTCCTGGAACTGGCTTGTAGCCTCTTGTGAGAACCAATTTTTAAATTTTCAAGACCTTTGCAATTCAGTTGCTATCGCATTGGTAGCTTGAAGTTGACCATAATGGGAGTATTTATAGAATGGTAGACAAGTGCTACAAATCAGAGTTTTATTCCCTTCCCCCAGGAAGCCAGTTGTTAAATATTTATGGGCAGATCCCTGCACATGGAAAACTAATTGCACATTGCAAGTTCTTTTCCAGTATACACGAAACATTCACAAATTACATACTGGGCCATAAAGTAGTCTTAACACATTTCAAAGGATTGAAGTCATCAGAGCATGTTCTCTGACCACAATTCAAATAAGCTAGAAGTCAATCACAAAAAAGACAACTAGGAAATCCCCATACATGAGGAAGTGTAAAAATGCACCTCTAAATTACCTAAGCCTGTGTTCCACAGGAAGCAGAGCTGAGACAAGGACTTGCATTCAGGTATTTCATCCTGAGGGTGGTCCCAGGAAACAGGAGTACATGACTGAGAAGATTGAAAGAAGGAAGGAGGGAAAGCTAATATATAAAGCTAGACATCATTGTGAGTCACTGGGTTTGATCCCACTGGGATGGAGCTCTGAGGAGCTGTGTAGAATGTGCCTCAGAATTGTCTGCCCAGGTGGGCATGATGGCTCACACCTGTAATCCTAGCACTTAGGGAGGTTGAGGCGGACGGATCATTTGAGCTCAGGAGTTCGAGACCAGCCTGAACAAGAGTGAGACCCCCCCCACCCCGTCTCTAACAAAAAAATAGAAAAAAATTCGCTGGACAACTAAAAAAAATATATATATATAAAACATTACCCGGGCACGGTGGCACATGCCTGTAGTCCCAGCTACTCGGGAGGCTGAGGCAGAAGGATTGCTTGAGCCCAGGAGTTTGAGGTTGCTGTGAGCTAGGCTGATGCCATGGTACTCTAGCGCGGGCAACACAGTGAGATTCTGTCTCAAAAATAAAATAAAATAAAGAATTGTCTGCCCAGAAATAGAAGAAGGGAGTAGTTTTCCATCATTTCTTGTCCCCAACTACTCAAGAATTGCCTCATGGGCTGTTCCCTTGCACTTCCAGGTTTGTAAATGCTTGAGTGCCAAGCAAGCCCCAAGGCAGAAAGCAAGAGATATGCAATTAGGCTAAGACAAGATGTCCCGGGTTAAGCCTCTATGAAGCTGATTGGGGTCTGAAGATATGCAGTGGGCACAGGTGCTTCCGGTATCATCCAACCCTTCCAGCTCTCAAACCCAATCATGTCTCCCCCCTTTATTCCTCTCTGTCACAGAGCCTTCAGATGATGCCTGGCCACAATCCCTACAGAAGACCTTCTCGAGGAGGGGTGATGAGACAGCCTGTTGTCCTCACTGCTCTATCTGGCCGTGGAGCCACAGCTGAGATGCATCACCTCCCCGCTCCACCCTCCATTCTAGATTTCCCTCACCCACGGCCAGAACCTTGACGGGCTGGAGTCACCCAGACTCCCGTTCCTGAGAAGTCAGGTCCCTAAGCTGCTTTGCCCTTGTCATTTATCCATTTCCAGTTATCCCTGGGTGTGGAAGCCTCAAGAAATGGTCCCCAACCACTCCCTCACGTACTAGACGTCCTCCTCTGTAACCTCATGGTGTAGCAGCAAGCTAGCGCCTCCTGCAAAACAACGTCAATATTCCCACCCCTTCCTTTGGCTGCTGCTTCACTGGGATGAGAAACCCCAAAGGAGCAGGTGACAATCACAACTTTAAATCCCTGGGACCCTCACTTGTTCCCCAGTGTTTCTTCCACACCCAGAAATCAGAATTTCTCATCCCACTGAGCCTGAGTCTAAAGAGAAGTGTAAGTTCCCCAAGGGAGTCGTTGGACTGGTAGCAACAGGGGCCACTCCTACTTCTACCCTTTGGTTCCCTAACCTGTAAATTCCAACTACAGGAAATGCAGCGCCATACATCAGTCGCAGGTTCCATGCACACCTTGCATCCTGGAGAACATTACTCCAAACTCTCAGGGTGCTGTCCTTAATAGTCCACTCCATGCTCAATTGGGTCAGCTACTTTCAGGTATCATGGTATATATTCCTCTCATGACGTTGCATCTTCTCTGCCCTAAAATGATCCCTTGGTCTATAGAGATGATGTGCAGAATCCCTTGCCAGCAAATCGGATGCATTTTGCAAGCTCTTGAGTGATGGTGCTGGCAGAGATACTGCAGGTAGGAAAGGCAAACCCATATCCGGTACAATATCAGTTACAGGAAAACAAATCAATGCCACCTCCAGGATGAAAGGTGGCCAATGTAACACTCTAGTCACCAAGAGGTTGGCTGGGCTCCTCAAAGGGTAGTGCTACAATCAAGGGTCATTCAGTGTGGACATTCACAGCAACAGTAAATATCAATATATCAGCCTTGGTGAGCGGGAGCCCCTGCGGTAGTGCCCGGGCACAGCCTTCGGCCCTGCACGTGGTTACTCCGTTCAGGGACCAATCACACAGTCACTGTGTGGCTTAGGACAGAAACTGGACGACCTCCACACAGAAGTGGTCTTGTCTCCCTGGTGTTCAATGCTTCCTCTGCAGCGACCACCACCTTGGAGGCCTTCAGACTTTCACAGCCTGCCTTGAGTTGGTAGTGGGTGAACCTGGGCCTGCATTTTCTTTCTCCTTTCAAGGCTTCTAAAGCAGTTAACAGAACGCAACCAGCAGAACGGTCTCTACACTTTCCTTTGCTCCCATGCCTTGTAAGTGTCACCAGTTGGCACATAAGCCAAGGATGCTTCACCTTCTAGCCACATCTCAATTCAATCTATCACAAGCGCGAGTACTATGAATCACGTTGCTAGCCCACGCCAGGGATAGCAACTTTCCACTCACCACCAGCCCAGCGTCCTTACCGCAGCCTGACCAGTGCACCATCCAATTCCACAGTACCATCCTGAGGGGCTGCTTGCTCCAGCTACTTCCAGTACCAACGTCCTGTGCCCAGGTTCCCTCTGCAAGTGTGAGTAGTTTATTTTGGGGCAATGACCCTAAAGGGCTGGAGAGTAGGACACCAGGAAGATTAAAACAGAGGAGAAGGAAAAGAGACACAATTATCCACCAACTGCTGCACGGCGTTGGTTAGGCACTGCCCGTGTAATGTTAACTCCCTCGCAATTTCAGATCTTCACACATGTGAGTGACCAAGGGGGTCCCCGGGGGTGTAAAACAAGGGTTACACAAAGCACCTGAGGCCAGGCACCATCAGGGCACACCTGAGCTAAGCTGCTCGTCAACCGCAATGGCCACAGTAAAATTTGTGCTGAGAAGATTTGGGGTGAAGCAACTAGAGCCCTGAAAAAAGGCAGTTTCTTCAATAAATGGTTCTGGGAAAATTCAACATCGATATGGAAAAAATGAAATTAGGCCTATACACCAAATCCAATAAGCAATTTTAAGTGAATTGTAGATCAATACATGAAAGGCAAGGCAATGAAGCATCTGAAAGATAATATAGGAGAGTTTCTTTACAATCTTACGGGAAGAAAAAAATTAAAATAAAAATTAAAAAACAGGACACGAAAATCCTTCAACAAAGGAAATAATTATAAATTTGACTAGGTAGAATGAAAAGCTTCTTTTTGACAAAATATTAATAAAACAGGTGAGGCACAGAAGATATTTAAAATACATTGATTGATTCCAAGTATGAAGAATTCCAAAAACAGGAAAAATTAAACTAGGGTTTTAAAGATGATGCTTAGGTGGTAAACATAAAAATACAAGAAAAAGCAAGAGAGCAATTTCTATTAAAGTCAGGAGAACAGTTTCCTTTGGGAGAAGAGAACACAGGTGTGATTCAGAAGGTTTGGGTGGGGCACTGGGTACGGGCCACGTGCTACTTGGTATCATGTGGGTATTTGCTTTGTGATCATTCACTGAGCTATATGTTTTCTTTTTGTATATTTTTCTGTGTGTATGTTTTATTTCACAATATAAAAGTTAAATATAGTATCTATCTCAAAAGGTTCTAGTGAAAATTCAGTGAGATCATGAGGACCCAGTTTACGAAAAGCCACACACCACAAGGTTAGCAGTTCTGATTCTCATTGGATTGGGGCATTTTAAGCGTGGTCTGCTCAGGTGTGTGGAGTTCAGCAGAGGATTTGTGTGTGATCCACATATTCATGGGTCACCTGGGGGCACAGGTGGGACGGGCAGCGTCAGGGGCTGAAAGAGGTGAAGGAACCAGCACAGGCATGAGTCAGCCCCGGCAGGGTGATGCATCTCTCCTGTCAGACCCTTCAAGCGGCAGACCACAGGGTACCCCACACTTGAGGGTCCAAGTTCAGAGATAGGGAGGTGTTTCCAAGATTCAGACTGGGAGCTCTACATGGTGGCGATCATGCCAACTGCAGCTCCAAGCACCTCCTGCCATCACTTGGAGTGGCCTGACTCAAAGGGGGCCTTCCTAATGGGTGTCAGCAGCCTCAGCAAGAGCAACTGGGACTCTGCTCCATGGGTGTGTGGGGCCCAGAGGTTGAAGTGTGGCGCCTTCATCCACATTGGCCTCTGGGCTTTGGAAAGCTTATTGCCCCACCCCTTGGCCCCACGCTGGGCAGGGCAGATTCAGGGCCTGAGCTGTCCTGGGTGGACACAGTGGGCTAAAGGCTTGGCTGCTCCCCAAAGCCACCCAGACAATGGAAGTTTGGCTTCCTGGCAACCTGGCAAGTTAACCGTTCTTTATTAGGTCAAGTTTATTGAGGTACAATTTTCATACAATTAAATTCACCCTTTCAAATTATATGGTTTAATGAGTTTGACAAACATATATGGTCACATAACCACCACCACCATTCAGATCTAGAACATTCCTGTCACCTAAGTAAGTTCCCTTGGGCCCTTCGAAGTCAATCCCCACCTCCTACCCTTGGCCCCTGGCAACTGCTGAACTGTTTTCTGTCCCTATCATTTTGGCTTTTCCAGAATGTCAAGTAAGTGGCATCATTCAGGTTGTAGCCTTTTATTTTTTATTTTTATTTTGAGACAAGGCCTTGCTCTGTTGCCCAGGCTAGAGCACATTGGCATCATCATAGCTCACTGAAACCTCATCACCTCCTGGGCTCAAGTGATCCTTCTGGCTCAGCCTCCCAAGTAGCTGGAATTATAGGTGCACATCACTACACCTGGCAAATTTTTTAAAACATTTTTGTAGAGGCCGGGCGCGGTGGCTCACGCCTGTAATCCTAGCACTCTGGGAGGCCGAGGTGGGCGGATTGCTCGAGGTCAGGAGTTCGAAACCAGCCTGAGCAAGAGCGAGACCCCGTCTCTACTATAAATACAAAGAAATTAATTGGCCAACTAATATATATAGAAAAAATTAGCCGGGCATGGTGGCACATGCCTGTAGTCCCAGCTACTCAGGAGGCTGAGGCAGAAGGATCGCTGGAGCCCAGGAGTTCAAGGTTGCTGTGAGCTAGGCTGACACCACGGCACTCACTCTAGCCTGGACAACAAAGCGAGACTCTGTCTCAAAAAAAGAAAAAATTTTTTTTGTAGAGATGGGGGTCTTGCTTTTTTGCCCAGGCTGGCCCCAAACTACTGGCCTCAAGTGATCCTGCTGCCTC
Organism: Microcebus murinus; assembly: GCF_040939455.1. Taxonomy (NCBI): domain Eukaryota; kingdom Metazoa; phylum Chordata; class Mammalia; order Primates; family Cheirogaleidae; genus Microcebus; species Microcebus murinus. The sequence goes on from NC_134122.1 coordinate 30,033,409, forward strand.
AGCCTCCCAAGGTGCTGGGATTACAGATGTAAACCACTGCGCCTGGCTAGGTTGTATGTAGCCTTTTAGATCTAACTTCACTCAAAAGCTTTTGAGATTCATCCATGTTGTCACAAATATCAACAGTTTCTTCCTTTCACTGCATGGACAGAACACTAGTTGATGGCCATATGAGTTTTTTCCAGTGTTTGGCAATTATGAATAAAGCTGCTTTATGTATTCATGCACAGGTCTTTCAGTGGACAGGTATTTTCACTTCTCTCGGGTACATGCCTAGGAGTGAGATTGCTGGATTGCATGGTAAATGTATGCTCTTCTTTATAAGAAAGTGACAAACTCTTCCAAAGTGGGTGTATTTCATCTTTGTTTTTATCCCTTTGGTGGATCTATTCTCTTGTCATCACTATTTAGTGAGAAACTCAGATTATGGGATATTTGTGAAAAGCTATTTCAGTACCTTATCAACTGCCACTCAAAGGATTGAGGTAGAAGTGTCCGCTCCTCTAGGGTGACCAACTGTCCTGGCTTGCCTGAGACTCTCCTAGTTTTAGCACTGAAAGTCTCATGTCCTGGGAAACCCCTCAGTCCTGAGACCAAACTGGAATAGGTGGTGACCTTACTCTTGAGTGTCAGATGCTGTGCTGTGTACATCCACACGTCATTTTATCCACAGGACAGTGTCAAAGGTAGGTTTGCTTGTGCTCATTTTGTGCATAAGCAAACAGCCTTAGAGAGGTTAAGTTGCTTGGCCAAGCCCAGGGTGGGTGAAGCCAAACTTTGGCACCAGGCCTGCCAGTCTCCAAAGCTCTGGTGTCTTCTGGAGGGTAGACCTTGCTCCCTGGGTGCCTAGTTCTGGGTCTCAGGGAAGGTGGATTTAAGGCACCCAGTGGCTGGTGGGGCTTTGCTGCCCTCTGGTGGCAGATAGGGTGGCACTCTGGGTCAGAATCCCCTTTCATGGGGCATCCAGTGGTTGGGAGAGGCACGCTTCATCTCAGGGAGGAGGACCTCAAGTCTGGCCTTAGCCCTGGGAGGTACCACAGGAACAGCCTCCACTAGGGTCCACTGGGGGCCTTGTCCCATTCGCTCATGAGTCACACAATCAGTCAGGCCCTCATGAACTCTTGGCCAGACCACTGGGTTTCAGCCTGTGTGTCCCTGAGCCAGTCACTTTCTCCTCTAGGCCTCAGTTCCTTTTCTTAAAATCGGGATGATAAACATGTCAACAACTTAGACCAGACTTAAACATACCAGCTCCTTCACACTCAGATGCCTTAACTCTTCCCCACCTTTGTGCATCCATTCACTTCATTCATTACTTAATCTCCATCCAGAGCTATCTGCCATACACCAGCTCTGTGCCAGACCCTGAGCTGGGGGTGCCAGGGAGACCCCTGCCAACCGGACAGACTCTGCCCTGCATTCCTGGCTCTGTAACTCTCTGCTGTTCCACTGACTTGTGTGTTCGTTCACTCATTGAGTGTCCATTTATTTACTCAGTGTTCATTCATTCTTTCTTACACTCAGTTAACTTCCTTATTCATTTATTCATCCATCACTTGGTCATCTCATTGACATATTCATTCACTCTTCATTTATTCTTTTATTTCTCTGTTTGTAAGCATTCTGGAAGCACCCAATGTATGTCAGGCCAGGGTTATGTGCTGGGATTCTGGTCCAACCCTCCCCCAAGGCCTGTGAGGAGGCAGATGGTGAGGGTGCTCTGGTAACCACCACACCAGCCGCTGGGACCCAGAGCAGGGGCAGCACCAAGAAGGGAGCAACTTATTGTCTAGAGGTGGGAGGTGGTGATGGTAAATCAGAGAAGGCTTCATGGAGGAGGCAGCATTTAAGCCAAGTTAAGAAAGCTGTGTGCTTAGATGCTGAGAATCCGGGAAAAAAACTAAAAAAAAAAAAAAGTTGTGTGGGAGTTCTCTAGGGAGGAAAAGACACTCCAGGTACATTCTTTGTTTTGTAGAGTGCTTGGATAAAGGTGAAGTACCAGCCTGCTAGGTTGTGTGATATAGGGTGCGTTTGTGTGCATGCTCCCACCCAGGCCAAGCCCTCCCCAGGTTTCGATGGCAGACCTGGGCCACTCAAGAACTTCTCCTAATTACTCACCCTTGGGCCCTAGAAAACCACCTACTATTAGGCAGCCAGGAGTAGCCTTTAGAGAACTAACAGTGCCCTTGGGTACCATCCACTTGTCTACCTGTTCATCCCCCTGGGGACTCAGTGGGAGTGCTGTCCAGGGCTGAGCAAGCAGCAGCGGCATCTGAGGTGCCTACCCCCCAAGATCCCATGTTCACCCAGCAAATGTCTACTGAATCCCTTGCTGTGGGCCAGGCCTTGCCCCAGGCACTGGGATACAGCAGTGAACAAGACATCTAGGGGATGGCAAATGACAAACAAGAAAACCAGACTTCCAGGAACACACCCTTATTTGAGCAAATTGGGTTTATTGCTTGTTGCTAAAAGGAAGAGTACACTTACCTCAGTTAGAGGGTGCTGGAAAGGGCTCATTATAGGATTTGGGCTTTTGTTAGGCGATTTGAGGGAGGATTCAAGTAAGTGCTCTTTTGCTCTGGATTAGACGCTGTCAGGAAGTGAGGACAATTCTATAATTAGACATCTTAACAAATATTTGTATTAGGGTTCTCCAGAAAAACAGAACCAACAGGATGTATTTAAAAAGGACTTGGCTTGTGCAATTATAGAAGCTGACAAGTCCCAAGATCTGCAGGGTAATTTGGGAAAGTGGAGAGCCAATGGTGTAACTCCAGTTCAAGTCGGAAGTTCTGGGAACCAGGAGAGCCAGTGCCGCAATCTGAAGGCTTGCAGGGTCGAGACCTATGAAGAGCAGATGTTTCAGTTCCACCACTAGGATAGTTCTGAAGCCATAAGACAGTAAGAATTCTCTCTTGGAGGAGGGTCAGCTTTTTTGTTCTGAATTATTCAGGCCTTCAACTGATTGCACAAGGACCATTGATGTGGCGGACCATTGATGTGGCCAGGAATCTACTTAGTTGACCAATTTAAATGTTAATCTCATCCGGAAACACCCTCCCAGATACACCCCGAATAGTGTTTGACCAAGTATTTGCGCACTCCATGGCCCAGCAAATTGACACATAAAATTAACCTCCACAATATTTAACGTGAGAGAAATGAGTGGAGTCTAACGCTATAAAGAAGCAGCATTCATATTAGCCAGAATAGCGAGATGATTTTTTTTCTAGTACGAACAATTTGTTTTCATATGAATTATGAGTTTAAACATGATCGCAGAGATCTATGTCTTGCTCCACCATGGTCACAGAATGGCCTTAAGTGATGTTGGTGTCCTGATAAATTATTTACGTTCAGCAGAATACCAAGGCCTAGCTGTGAAAGAGCGGCTTTTCTCTTTCTCCTAAGAAAGGCTCATTCTCTCGGCAGAGGTGTGTTTGCTGGGGGCCAGGTACGTATCCAGGGAGGGCGGAAAAAGGAGATAGGCCCCAGTCTGCGGGGAGCTCATTGACATGTTTGGGTTAATATAAACAGGAGATTGTCTGAAACGGAGTAGGGCACCAGACCCAAGGAATCGCCAAGACAAAGCCCAGAGGCTAGGAGAGCCGAGCAGGAGGAGGTGCTGACAGCCTCATGCAGTGGCGCGATGTCGCCCACAGGGACTGGAGAGGTCGGCAGCGGCCGGCCATCTCAGGCACCGAGGGCCACCACTCTACAGGGGAAGAGAGCTTTGAGGTGCACTGATTTGTTCAGAAACAGGAAATGAAGCCAAACAGCTTTTATCAAAACAACCCAAGCCTGCCGGGGACTCATGAATATTCAGCAGGCTGCTTCCGGCGTGTAAGTCTGCCCTAGCCCCTCCTCCCTGCTCGATGACTGCGCGTGCGTCACCGGCGCGCGGCTCTGTCGTCACACATGCGCGCCGCCACTGTGGCTCGCAGGGGAAAGTAGGAAAGCTGTAATGGCGAGCTCAGCAGCCTCCTCGGTGCGACCTCCGAGGCCGAAGAAAGAGCCTCAGGCGCTTGTCATCCCCAAGAATGCGGCAGAGGAGCAGAGGCTCAAGCTGGAGCGGCTCATGAAGAGCCCGGTGAGACAAGGCCTGGGATCCACAGCCCATCCAAGGCCCACCACCTTCCTGCCTCCAAACTCAGAAACTCAGTATTCGGCTCCCCAAAGCAGTTCTTGGGAAGGAGTAGGTTGCTCTGGAGATAGTGAGCTTCCTGTCTGTCTTGTGTTAGAGCCCAGCCTGGATGAAGGCGCTATGGAGTGGCTTCCTGTGCTCTGTGACCCTTTCTAGTTTAACTTTCTGTAAACTAAAGCGTTAGGCTAAAAAGATAGAATGTGTGAGTTAACAAAAGAGTTTATTTCTTCCAAACAGCACTGACTATGGGAGAGACTGGCCGAGACACTTGGAGCAAGTCACTCCTTCCCCCTCCCTTCCGGGCCTCTGTCCCCTCAATCATAAAAACAGTTTGGTGAGAGGGTCTCTTATACCTTTCACTGGAAAGGAAAGCTTGACTTTTCTCCTTTAGTGTTAAAGTTGGAGATTTCTAGCCATGAACGGTGGCTTAGGTTTCTGAGTTCTGCTGTGGGAAGGTGTGGGCTGTTATATCCCAGAGCGTACAGGATGAAGTAAAGGCAAGACAGAGGAAAGAAGATAAAATCAGCTCTGGGTCCAAGGAGCAGAGCAGCCCTCCTTAACTAATCGAATAAAAATCTTTGGTCGTAAGAGGTGTAACTTTGTCAACAAGTTTATACTTACAAATGCTTTCATGTTTAAATGTTTCAGGACAAAGCAGTTCCAATTCCAGAAAAAATGAGTGAATGGGCACCTCGACCGCCCCCAGAATTTGTCCGAGATGTAATGGGTAATGTCATTTGTGTGTGTGTGTGAATATAATTTTTAAAGGTGGATATAAAAACCCTGAAGTTAGTATTTGTTAATTAGATCTCTGATAGGAAAAAAAATGTTCACTGCTCCAATAGTTTGCTTTTACACTGAAGGGGTATAGTTGCTTATGGTTTGGCACTAGAGAATTTTCTTCTGCATTATTCTTAATGCACTATATTTTTTTCTAAATGGAAATAGTTCTATTATTTTTTTGAATTACAAATTAGCATATACTACAGGCATACCTCAGAGATGTATGTGTTGGGTTCCCAACCACCCCAATAAAGTGAGTCACACAAATTTTTTGGTTTTCCAGTGCATATAAAAGTTATGTTTACACTATACTGAAGTCTGTTAAGTATGCAGTAGCATTATGCTTGAAAAACAGTATGTGTACCGTAATTTAAAAATACTTTATTGCTAAAAAATGCTAATGATCACCTAAACCTTAAGCAAGTCGTGATGTTTTTGCTGGTAGAGGGCCTTGCCTGAGTTTTGATGGCTGCTGACTGATCAGGGTGGTGATTACTGAAGGTTAGGGTGGCTGTGGCAATTTCTTACAATAAGACAACAGTGAAGTTTGATGTATCAATTGACTCTTCCTTTCACAAAAAATTTCCCTGTAGTATGTGATGCTGTTTGATAGCATTTTACCCACAGAAGAAATTTCAGATCTGGAGTCAGTCCTCTCACACTTTGCCACTGCTTTATCAACTAAGTTTATGGGATATTCTAAATCCTTTGTTGTTGTTTCAATAATGTTCATGGCATCTTTACCAGGAGTAGATTTCCTCTCAAGAAACCAATTTCTTTGCTCATCTATAAGAAGCAGGTCTTCATGTGTTCAAGTGTGGTCATGAGATTGTGGTAATTCAGTCACATCTTCAGATTCTGCTTCTAATTCTAGTTCTCTCGCTATTTCCACCACATCTGTGATTCTTTTCTCCACTGAAGTCTTGAATCTCTCACAGTCATCCATGAGGTTGGAATCAACTTCTTACAAACTCCTGTTAATACAGATATTTTGACCTCCTCCCATGAATCACAAATGTTGTTAATGGCATCTAGAATGGTGGGTCCTTTTTAGATGGTTTTCCATTTCCATTCCATTAGAGGAATTATTGTCTATGGCAGCTATTACAAAATCTATTTATTTAAAAAAACTTATTTTGTAGATATGGGGTCCCCCTATGTTGCCCAGGTTGGTCTTGTACTCAAGTGATCCTCCTGCCTCACTTCCCAAAGCACTGGGATTATAGGGTTAAGCCACCATAAGAAATAGACCCGAGACCGGGCGCGGCGGCTCACACCCGTAATCCTAGCACTCTGGGAGGCCAAAGCGGGCGGATTGCTCCAGGTCAGGAGTTTGAACCAGCCTGAGCAAGAGTGAGACCCCGTCTCTACTATAAATAGAAAGAAATTAATTGGCCAACTAATATATATAGAAAAATTAGCTGGGCATGGTAGTGCATGCCTGTAGTCCCAGCTACTCAAGGAGGCTGAGGCAACAGGATCGCTTGAGCCCAGAAGTTTGAGGTTGCTGTGAGCTAGGCTGACGCCACGGCACTCACTCTAGCCTGGGCAACAAAGTGAGACTCTCTCAAAAAAAAAAAAAAGAAATAGACCCAAAATCTATTTCTTAAAGTGTAAGACTTAAAAGTCAAAACTACTTCTTGATCCACGGGCTGCAGAATAGATGTTATGTTCACAGGCATGAAAACAACATGCCTGTGCATTTATCTCCTTGTACATCTCCATCAGTGCTCTGGAGTGACCAAGTGGCATTGTCAATGAGCAGTAATATTTTGAAAGGAATATTTTTCTGAGCAGTAGGTCTCAATGGTGGGCTTAAAATATTCAGTAAACCAAACAGATGTGCTGTCGTCCAGGCTTTGTTCTATTTATAGAGCACAGGCAGAGTAAATTTAGCATAATTCTTAAGGACTCTAGGATTTTCTGAATGGTAAATGACCATTGCCTTCAAATTAAAGTCTTCAGCTGCATTAGCCCTTAACAAAGGAGTCAGTCTGTCCTTTGAAGCCAGGCATTGATCTCTCTCTAGCTATGAAAGTCTTAGATGGCATCTTCCAATATAAGGCTATTTCATTTTACATTGAAAATCTGTTGTTTAGTTTACCCACCTTCATTAATGATCTTAAGTAGATCTTCTGGATAACTTGCTGCAGCTTCTATTTCACACTTACTGCTTCACTTTGCTTTTTTTTTTTTTTTTGAGGCAGGACCTCACTCTGTTGCCCAGGCTGGAGCGCAGTGTTGCAATCATAGGTCAACCTTAAACTCTTACGCTCAAGTGATCCTTGCAGCTCAGCTTCCTGAGTAGCTAGGGCTACAGGTGTGCGCCACATACCCGGCTAGTTTTTTTGTTTGTTTTTTATAGAGATAGGGTCTTGATGTTTCCCAGGCTAGTCTCGAACTCCTCCTGGCCTCAAGCAATCCTCCTGCCTCAGCCTACCAAAATGCTGGAGTTACAAACTCAAGCCACCATATCTGACCCACTTTTTCTTAAATGAGCAGCTTTGACTATAAAGAGGTTTGGAAGGCTATATCAGAATGTTACAAGTGGAACGATGGAGTGACAGGTGGTTATAACTTTTTATACCTCTATTTATTATTTTTTATTTACAGTTACAGGCATACCTCATTTTATTGCATTGTGTTTTACAAACTGAAGGTCAGTGGCAACCCTGAATTGAGGAAGTCTATTGGTGCCATTTTTCCAACAGCATGTGTTCACTTCATGTCTCTGTGTCACATTTTGGTAATTCTCTCACAATATTTTTAACTTTTTCATTATTATATCTGTTATGGTGATCTGTGATCAGTGATCTTTGATGTTACTATTGTAACTGTTTAGGGGTGCCGTGAACTGCATACATATAAGACTGAATCAATAAATGTTATACATGTTCTGACTGCACCACCAACCACTGTTCTCTTATCTGTCTCTTTCCTCTTAGGCCTCTGTATTCCCTGAGACACAACAATATTGAAATTAGGCCAATTAACAACCCTACAAAGGCCTCTAAGAATTCAAGTGAAAGGAATAATCACAAGTCTCTCACTTTAAATTGAAAGCTAGAAATGATTAAGCTTAATGAGGAAGGCATATGAAAAGCAACAGGCCAAAACCTAGGCCTCTTGAACTAACAGTTACCCAAGTTGTGAATGCAAAGGAAGAGTTCTTGAAGGAGATCAAAAGTGATACTCCAGTAAACATACAAATGATAAGAAAATGAAACACCCTTATTGCTGATGTGGAGAAAGTTTTAGCGATCTGGATAGAAGATCAAACCAGCCACAATATTTCTTTAAGCCAAATCTTAATCCAAAGCAAGGCCCTCTTTTCAGTTCTATAAAGGCTGAGAGAGGTGAGAAAGCCATAGGAGAGAAGTTTGTAGCTAGCAACATTGTGAGCAACATAGTGAGACCCTGCCTCTACAAAAAATTTTAAAAATTAGCCAGGCATGGGGGCACGCACGTGTAGTCCTAGCTACTCTGAAGGCTGAGGCAGGAGGATTGCTTAAGCCCAGGAGTTCTAGGTTACAGTGAGCTGTGATTGCACCCCTGCACTCCAGCCTGGGTGACAGAGTGAAACCCTGTCTCAAAAAAAAGAAAATGCTTGTCTTGGTTCTTTTAGTGTTGCTATAAAGGAGTACCTGAGGCTGGGTAATTTATGAAGAAAAGAGGCTTATTTGGCTTACAGTTCTACAAGCTATACCAGAAGCATGTGCCTGCATCTGTGAGGGCCTTAAACTGCTTCCATTTGTTGCAGAAGGGGAAGGGAAACTGGCATGTGTAGAGATCACATGGTGAGAAAGAAAGCAAGAGAGAGGGAAGGGAGGTACCAGGCTTTTTTTTTTTTTTAACAACCAGCTCTCATGGGAACTAACAAAGCAAGAACTCACTCATTTGGAGGACAGTTCTAAGCCATTCATGAGGGATCCACCCCCATGACCCAAACACCTCCCATTTGTCCCCACCTCCAACACTGGGGATCAAATTTAACATGAAGTTGGGGGGCCAAACATCCCCACTAAAGCAACACTTTTACAAAAATGTGATTTTCTAATTATACTATTTTGTAGCTCACTTCATTTAATATAACATGAGTATGGTTTCGACTTACTAGAAATCCAGCATGTCAAATGTGAAATCATGGAAAGGGAGGAGGTCACTGAACCATGGTCTGCTCCTCCTCTTATACTACATTAAAGTGGGATTTTTAGTGACTTCACATTCAGCATTGCTGCAACAAATAATGATGCCTGCAATAAGCTGGGCCCTAAGGTGCGGTGGGGAGAAAGGCCTGGTCTCTTCCATTACTTCCAGTTTCTTCCTTTCATTTAAGGGTAGCCTGTGTTGGTGACTGGATTTCATCTAGAACTCTGGACTGTTCTGGCTGTAGGTTCAAGTGCTGGGGCTGGCAGTGGAGAGTTCCATGTGTACAGGCATCTGCGCCGGAGAGAATACCAGCGCCAGGACTACATGGATGCCATGGCTGAGAAGGTCAGTGAGCCAGGAGGCTGGCTGAGCCCTCTTTGGACAATGTGCATTTTTAGCCTTTAGAGAAAAGTGTTTGAGGAAGAGTAGATATGCTGATTGGGACTTGTGTGAGGTCTGCCCTTACAGCTGGCATGGAAAGCAGGGTCCAGATGACCCAGGTCAGCGTCAGCCCAGCAGGATGCTCACGCTAGGAGAGGGACGAGGGTGGGAGTCTTCCTTGTGTATGACAGGGCATGGCAGCATCCCCTCTCCCTGCTAGGCCATTTGCTATGTCAGAAAACAGCAAGCAGGGTCTCCCACTCCCTCAGTTATTTCTCTGTTGCTCTCTTTTTGGCTAAATGCCTAAATGCAGATAGCTGTGTGTTTGGTGTGAATAGTAGTGTGCTTTCAATGTGTCTTCTCCTTTGAGGATTTGGGTTTTCTAACTTTGGGGCTGGTATTTTTCATGATAGATGTCAAATAATAAATTATTTTAAGAGCTCGAGAATTGCTTAAGAAATTGTGCTTTAAGAGCTGTTAAGCTTTCTATTATTTGGCTGAAGGGGCCAGAAACATCTCTCCTGATATTCTCTAAAAGTGCCTTTGGGGCATTTTACTCCTTTTATTTTTGTAATTGAATTTTGGAGCTATTTAATCCCCACCAAAAATCTTACATGATTTTTGGCTGGAATTGAGTTGAATCTGTAATTTACCTTGAATGAGAATGGATGCTAAAATGTTTACTCATCTCATCTAGAATCTTTGTATCTTTTTTTCATTGGTGTAAATCTTTTTGTATCTTTCAATGATTTGTAGAGATTTTGACTCTCTCTCCCCACATTTGTTCAAAGGTATTCTAAGTTTTTTGACTACAGTGGTGCTGGGTGACCCATTATATTTTTTAACTATTAGAATCAGAAGAAAATATACCGACTTTTGTATGGTGCTCCTATATTTGCCCATCTTACTATTAATAAAAATCAAATGTTATTTGGCTAATTCCTTTTGATTTCCCAAATATACATCTGATTTCTCCCAGCACTACATGAGAAATCGCTCCTTGTTATTAATCTAGAACGTGCCCCCAAAAAGTCCTTTTCCTCACTATAGTCATGATGCTTTTTATTTCAAAGAGCACATTTGTACATACAAGAGAGATTCAGATACTTCAAAATGATAGTTATTTGTCTGCATTTTATGAGAGAGGAAGCCACTTAGCCCAATAGCATTTGCCATTCCAATAATTTGGTAAAAAAGAAAATCAGACTCTAGAGAATTTCTACCTATATAAAGAAACAAAAGGCTTTTAAAAATTAAACATTCATAAAATAGAGTACTACGTAGTAATAAAAAGGCACAAACTACTGATACATGCAACAACTGGGATGATTCTTTAAAACAAGCTGAGTGAAAGAAGTCTGGCACAAAAGAGACCATATTGTGTGATTGAAGTTCTAGAACAGGAAAAACCTAGTCAGTGTGAGAAAAAGTCAGAACATTGGTTGTCTCTAGGGGGTAAGATCAGGGGTTGACTGGGAAGAGGCATGAGGGGACTTTCTGGGATGATCAGACTGTACACTCAAGATCTGGGCTTTTGTTCTGTGTATTACCTTAAAAGGAAAAAGAAAAGAACCGTCAACAAATATTAAGTTCTATTTAATGATGTGCATGCTTAATTGTTTAAGAATGGAATGTCCTGATGTCTTCAGCTACTTTGGAATGCACCAAAAAAATAAGATTGATTGATGGATAAATAGAGGCATACATAGATAGGCATGTGATAAAGAAAGTATAGCAAATGATAATTGTTGAATCAAGGTAGTGGGTATAGGTATCACATAATTTTTTTTAACTTTTCTGTGTTTGACATTCTCAAAATAAGACATTAGAGAAAATATTAAACCAAGAGACAGCCAAGATACAAAAGAAAATATGTAAGAATTTGTTGGAATAGCCAAAGCTGAGTTTGAAAAAATCCTTCTGGTTTTGGAACAGAATGGGGTCATTGCTGTGCTAGTTTTCACTTAATATTTGCTTGTCCTGCAACCTTTTTTGGCCCCTAGATGGTGGTGGTTCTTCTCTAGCTACTACAATCTTCTGGTGGTGACATTCTCAATCTTAGTGGGAAGTTTCAGGTGTCTTGTCACACAGCTGTGGGTTTGCCACTGTCAGAAATAATGATCTGTATATAG